>NW_003315867.1:1237702-2472904 GCF_000151355.1 Fusarium vanettenii 77-13-4
ATTGGGGGAGAACAAAGACGAGAATGGGAATGATTTTCCTGTGAAACTTGGGACTTTGTCAAATGATGGTGTACTGCTTCAACACCAAGGTATTATACGATTCATGACGTCTGCTGGTAGTGGGTTGCCTCAAGGAGGTGCGGGTTGCGGAACCCGAGTGAAATCGAAGAACGTCTTATCTGATGGTCTATGGGAGACGGAATACGAGATGTTCGGACCCGGGAGTCTGGTACGGGTGATGCAGCTAGGGAGTATCTGGATATGCATGTATGTCGGGAGCGTTAGAGGATTCCGCAACGGACGCCGAGTTGGAGTTCCGTCTCGGCAGCGTACTTTTGCATAGGGAAGCAAACATGCGATTCAGGGGTTGTAAGTCGTGACGTCTATGAGTTAACGAGCGTTCCTTGGGCATAGGCGGAGCCAGCACATGTCCAATTACTATTGTTTGTGAAAATCTGTGTCAATCTATACCTGAATGGCAAAATTGGCATTTGATGTGTTACTCTACGTCCAAGACATTGGTTTCGGCTTGTGCTATGGCTACGCAAATGTTCCAACGTCTTCCACCGTAAACACGGCCCTAGTTGATCCAGCAGAGGTTCTTAGATATCGTGATGAATCATTGAGAAGAGATGAAGCTTGATAAGATAATAAAACAATTACTCACAACCTAATATCAGGTAATAACAGGCCAAGATTTATGCATCGCTTAGTGTGTATCATGCCTAGAGCCCACCAACCCTAGGGACTGACATCGCACAGGTTGTGTCCTGATCGTTAATGGCTTACACTCCATCGGATTTTAACAAACCAGGTGGTAATCACCGCTTTCTCTATCTATTTGGCCACAAAACTACTGGACTTGAGAGAGGGGAAGCTGAATCCTCAACAAACACTGAGCGTAGTGCCTCACAGGCTCACAACGAGCTTCTCTCCACTGCCACGGGCTTCAAAGTCAAGTAACCCGGCACCAACTGCATCCCATCCCTTGCCAATGACCTTGGTGGGGACAGGGAGCTTGTAAGTTCCCTCCTCCAAAAGCTTGCCGAGACCTGCCATTGCCCCCTTTCCACCGGGAGCCTCAAAGACGTTGCGTCCGAAAACCACGGTCTGGTTGACGCCTTCCGGAGCGGAAACCTTGGCTCCCGTAAACACCTGTGAGTATTGACGAGGGCCATTGTTATCGAGTGCCTTAAAGAGGCCGGGGTCCTCTGCAGCGGCCGTGACACAGTCGAGGATTGCGTCCACACCCCCTGAAATCGCCCCCGTGACGTCAGAAACGAGCGAAGATGAACTTCGGTCAATGACTTCGGTGACGCCTAGAGACTTGAGGCGTTCCAAATGCTCGAGAGAGGCCGTGGTGAGAATGGTTGCGTGGGGGAGGGCGAACCGAAGCATCTGGATGGCAGCCCCTCCAACAGCCGAGCCGCCGCCAAGAACAATGACGCTTTCGGGCGGGGAGACGGGGTCGCCAGGTGCTTTCGATGAGATATGGGGAATTGGCACATGGAGGCCAACGAGAATGGCGGCCGCGGCGGTTAGATAACAGATGCTAGAGCACAGCATGAGTCAACGGTTCTGTAGTATTCTCAGGGGCAATGAGGGCGTAGACGTATACTCACGGGAGAGACACAACTTGCTCAAAAGTGAGAGATGCAGGTTTCTGAGATACGAAATGCTGAGGCACGGTTACAATCTCTTGGAAGCCAGCTGTCTTGCCGCCGATGCCGCAGAGGGCAAAGACCTCTTGGCCCGGCTTGAAGTCAGTGACCTCGTCACCAACTTCCTCGACGATGCCGGCGCCGTCGAGACCAAAGACTGCAGGCCAAGATCTGACCATCTCTCCGCGTGTCAACATCTTGTAGTCCAGGGGGTTGAGTGCCACGGCCTTGATACGAATGCAGACATCAGTCGGTTCGGGATTGGGTTTGGGAACCCTGACGAGAGCGAAGGGACCGCCTTGCTTGACGGCTTGGTACTGGAGCATCGTGTCGGACATGCTTGAGGATGGTTTGAGTAGAAGCTCTAGAGTTGGTCTTGAAAATGATGTAGGAGTTGAAGAGGTGAGATGGTTGTGTAGGAGTAAGTGCACAGAAGAGAGGAGATTCACTCGTCGCATCTCTTATTCACTGCTACTGGAGACTAGATCAAAAGGAAAGAAGTGTAAACTCCGAGACAGTCTGAGGCAGGAACAAGAGTACACAACATCATACAAAACACCCTTGCGCCTCGTGCTCCGTGGGCGGACTTAGTGCATGCCCAAAACGTCGCTGAAGAACCAAGCCCGTTTTATGTCTTGGAGTTGCGTCTGCATTAGATTGCGTTATCAAAACATTATTCAAAGTTGCACGGGAGCCGACCCGTGAGTTTCAAGAGGAATTTCATACTTGAAGACTGTGTCGGTCGTCGTCATGAGCTTACGCAGCCCATCTTTCGACTTTACCAGCAAACTCATTCGGGAGCCAGATGAAGGCATTTGTCGGAAGCCGGTTACAGAGTCTGTAGGTTTCCGTAGTGTATAGAATGAAAGGAGCGGAATTATCGGCGTTAAGAAATGTTATAAAATAATGAAGGATCCGCATAACTCTAGAGTCGAAGCCATCGCCAACTCGTCCCAAAGAGGAAATCCTTAACTTCTAACTCCGGCTTCACGCAACGCCCCCTGTTCCTTGCTGCACTAGAGCTCCGCTTCTGCATCCAACCAAGAGTTGAGCTTGAGACGACTTGCTGCTTCGTCATGGACTCGGCTACCGAGGCCTACGCGGAGACGCTTCGGATTAATCACTTCAAGCCGGAGGAGGTCCCTTGGCGTCGACTTGGGCAGTGTAAGTGTTTAAAGACTGTGATTTGTTAAATAATACTGGCGTTTTCTAAGTGAATGATAGATCTATGGCGCCCTATTGAAGATGGATCCAACACGCAGTATCGGCTAGCCGTCATCGAGAGCCTGCTCCCACCTAAGTCTGATGGTCCCGTCTTTCACTTTCACGAGATGCATGATGAGGGCTTCTACGTCAAGGCAAGCCACTTGAACCCCCACGCTCTTAATGGGATAAACTGACATGGGTTGCATTGCAGAAGGGCACAGTTCGCTTCCACTCTCCGGGCCGCCCCGACGTCGACTGCAAGGCTGGAGAGATGCTAACGATTCCCATTCGTTTACCGCACAAGTTTAGCAACCCCTTTGACGAAGAGGCTGTATTTATCAATACGGCCACACCCGGCTTCTTTATTCGCTACTTTGAGCACCTCGAGGCTCTGATTGGTAGTGGTAAGGAGCTCACCCCCGAGGCCAACATTGCTGCTCTACGTCGGTTTGCAACCATTCCGCTTAGTGAAGAAGACGTCAAGCGTCTGGAGGAGACAGCAGCTGCGAAGAGAGAGGACAAGGACAAAGAATGAGGGGTAGAGAGTTGCTATGTTTTATCTAACTCTGATTTTGCTCGTGTGTTGAAGCGGTTGTCACCAATGTACCTGGCAGATATATCTAGACTGAAGATAGAAAGGAGTCAAGACGCCCCAGCTCCTTAGCCCTTAAATTCCAACTCCAAAAAACAATATTAAGGAGAGAATGCCGTTATTCATCAACTTCAAAAACAGGAATGTCGTTTGCTGCTGCAAGAAAGTCAAAGGCGAAAAGAGGGTCCTCCTCAGCGCGAGTAACATGATGATCCGTAAACCCTGTCGTTATATCGAATAGCTCTGTCTGATTAGAAAGTCTTTTCCTTTTTCCTACGTGAACTGTCGCCTCGGGATGCTGCTTGTATGACGCCGGCCACGGTGAGAGAGACATTGTTCCGTGGCTTGCATTCCCAAGCCATGGCGAGCATCCGTTTGGAGACTCGAGTGGCTGCATAAACGGGAGGAGCATCGACGTGGTGGAAACTGCTTCGTTCACAGACGCAGACGTAGACTGCACCTCGGTATCTGGAGGAGTGTCTTTGAGTGAGCTACCGATACTCCCTCGTTGAGAAGACGAGGATGCTGTCGATTGGAGGCTGGATAGCTCATTGAAGGCCATTGATGGCGTGCTTGTGGCCTCGGGAAACACCTTTTGTCGTACGATGCGAAGAAGAGATTCGAGTGTTCGACTCAGCTTCAACGGAAGATTCTCGACGTGTTCTTGGTCGGCTGCCGAAGCGTATCTGTCACGCAGAACCTCCAAGAGCAGGGTTTCCTCCTCTGGTTGGCCCAAGGCGTCGTTGGAGGATGCTATTGGTTGCATAATGTTCCGGGCGATTATGAACACAGCTGCCAGGGGGAAGTTTGCTGCCAGCCTTGGCAGTACTGAAGCGAGGATTTCGCCCTCGTCCGGTGTGGAGGCTCTCTTCTGAGAATGAGGTTCTCTTGTGCGATCCGAGTTTGCCATAATTACCGGACTGCATGATCGAGTATGCCCTAGAAGTCGATCTAGAGCTTCCACCATGCGAGGATCTGGCTGTGCTGTTGTTGCCAGGAGGAAGAGGAGGCAACTGGCCTTTGCATCTCTCAGCGCCTGATGCGAATATTTGGTGTCCTCACTGGCTCTTAGAATGCAGAGCCGGGTCGCAAAGAACGATAGCATTAGTGTTGCCGACTCAATGGATGTTGGTGGCATTTTGGTGACTCGATGTGTAGAGTCGCATTGCTCCAGCTTATGCTCCAATTGCAAAAGAAGTTGACTCTGTTTCGAAGAAGGTAGATCTGGCGATTCAGCGGCATGAAGATTCCGGTAAACTTCGTCTTGAATCCTCGCGAGGTCAATCCTAGATGAATATCTGGCTTCGTCGCCCTCCGATGGTCGTGTAATGCTAGAGTCGTAGCCTGGCAGACAGCAGGTCGCTCCTCGACATACCACAGCGTTCTTGTCTCGAATGTAGAGAGACCTGAAGACCTTCTGTCTTTCAATAATAACTTCAGAGGGGAAGTCATGGAGGGACGCGCGGGCTTGGTGAAGGCCCATTGTTCGAGCCAGATGACAGGCCTGGGCAAAGATGAGTTCTGCGAGGGCAGTGGTGCTGTACTGTTCCGTCACGTAGCTCTACAGAAACACATTAATGATCGTTCAGCAAATACATGGGGCGTAGAAAACCTACCAGCAAAGCCAGGGCCTGAACATTGACGAGTCTTGGTGTCAAAAACACCCTCGGGTTGTTCACAGCCATGCCTAATGTTTGCAGAAAGGGCTGGATAAAAGGACTGTTTCCGTGACTCGTCTGATCTTTTCCAATCGCCAGCAGAACAATGACGTTGAAGCACACGGCCCATCCCTCATCCGATGGCCTTGGAGGATGCGAGTAGATACGATCGAGATTGGCCTGAAAGTTGGACCTCGTAAAGATGTCGGTTGCGTAGTCGGCGCTCTTGAAGAATTGCCCAACGACAATGGTGAGAAATTGCCTAGGAGGGAGACAGATGCCAGTATGATCGGAGGCTATATCAAGCTGTTGCTCTTTGCTAGCCTCGACAAGCATCTGCTGCAGCATGACGCGCACAGCAACACCATCACCCGAATCATGGTCCGAGGTCCTAAAGACGGGGTCGTCGTGGAACTCCTTGCAGAGCGTGTAGAGGGAAGACGGTCCGTGGTATCGGTCCACAGACTGTGACACGTCCCGTGCTATGTTACGGTCCTTGCGGGGAGCAGCCGCTGTCTCATCCGATCTTGCCGCCGTGTCTTCGGGGATCCAGTCTTCCCCCGGCGTGGGCAGTGACTTGGCTCCGTTGCCGCTCCTGACAAGCAACGTCAAGGTTGAGAGGTCGCTTTGGATGCTGCTCAACTGGTCCTCGAGAGCCTCGAAATTCTGGCACCTGAGACATGATGGTTTGAGCTTCTTGTGCTTCCAATAGAATGGGACAGGTAGGGTAACTTACAGGAGCTTGACGTGGTTGATACGCTTCCCAGGGGATGAGTATCGACACTCGACACCATCTCGCTTGCAGCTCTCGCACTGAGGGCGCTCTCTTCCACAGCGGATCTTGCGAGCTCGGCAGTGAGCGCATGCTAGATCGTGAGTCGACCACATTTGCGGTTGCTCCATCGTCTAGAGTTAGGATATGGCTCTCGAGCAAAGTAAAGATAGAGAGACAAACCTCTTTGGTCTGGGTATTCCACATCCTTGCAGCAGATCTCAGCGGAGAGGCCCATAAAAGATGGTCGAGGCTTCCAAGAGACCTGAGGTATATAGTAGGTTAGCCTAATCAAGGAGGAGGCCAGTTTGTCACAGACACCACGGATATGGTACCACGCTGGGCGCCATTACGTGAGACTCTACCTTGCGAGAAAGAGAGATGCAAGAGATAGAAATGGTCTTCCAGGCTTCCAAAAAAGGCCTTCGGAGGGTTCTTCTCTCAAAGGTCTCGAAATGCTCCAGAGTGGCTTGGCCGATCGCTGACCGACGCCCCCTCCACACATACGGGAACTGTTATGTACCAGGTGAGCTTAGTCTATGGGCTCGAGGTGGTACAGTGAATCATTATCAGCGGGACTCTAATCGTTCCGTTCCGTATAGGCTGAAGCCCCCTGCAACATGGAGATACCGTTCTGCAGGTGTATCCGTAGGGGACGTGTTCAGGGCTAGAAATATCTCGTGATAGACTGGAATCTTTCTTTTCGAGAAACATCATTAGTATCTTACACTCGCAAACATCGCCCTGATGGCTATCGAATGCACTGATTCTCCCCTCTCCGGCCTATGGAGGCCCCAGGACCATCTCAAGCACCTGCACTACGGTTCCGGGTGCGTCGAGAGACACCTCTTGGGCGTGATCCCATCCCCTAGCTCCAAGGTCTTCATCATCACTGGCAGCTCCATCGCCACCAAGACTCCCACTATCCGCAACCTGGAGGAGCTTCTCGGTGACCTCCACGCCGGGACCTATTCGGACATCAAGCAGCACGGCCAGGCCGAGGGAGTAGACGAGGCTACCCGGCTGGTCAACGAAGACGACAAGATCGACACGGTGGTGTCCGTTGGAGGCGGCTCGCCCATTGACTCGACCAAGATGGTCTGCTTCCGCATACACGAATCCACGGGGAGGACCCTCACGCACATTGCTATCCCCACGACGCTCAGCGCTGCCGAGTGCACAGCCGGGGGAGGTTTCACACGCTCTGACGGCACCAAGCTTGGCTTCATGCACCCTTCCATGGGTGTGGGCGCCATATTCTACGACGCCTCGTTTGCTCGATACACGCCCAAGCGCCTCTGGCTCTCGACGGGTATGCGGGCGGTAGATCACGCAGTCGAGACTGTGTATCATCCAAACGCCTCCGAGGTGCCGTGGAAGGCCCTGGCTCAGTGGGCTCTGGGTGTTCTAGTCGAGTGTCTTCCGGCAGCAGATAAGATTCATGGCTCTGATTCTGCCGACGACATCACTACCAAGCTACAGCTCGCTGCTTTTGCCAGTTCTGGCCTTCGTGGTTCCAACTTTAGAGGCGGAATGGGCCTATCACACGCCCTAGGCCACGCTCTTGGAAGTCCTTATGGAATCCCTCGTAAGTTTACCATCTCTTACTATCACACGCCCCGTCTTACTTTCATCCCCTTGGAGAGACGGGCGAACAAGGCTGAACCCTCCTCTCCTGAGACACCTTTGACACACGTCCAATCGGATCTGCAGACGGCGTGGTATGACAGAGGCACAATGTCGGGATGATGTAACCCTACACAACTGACAAAGCAGCAACAATAAGCCCAAGACAAAAAAGATACCGGCAAATGAATTTCTGCTGACCAACGAGTCTCTAGACGGTGAAACCAGCTGTCTGACGCTGGGTCCGGTCCTCCGCCACAAGGCAGAGACGGACGAGGCGGCCGCCCAGCAGATCGCCCGTCTGCTTCCAGCCTTGGGAGGAAATCGCCGAGGAGGAGATGCTCGTGGCGAAGCTATTGAAGTGGCACAGCGTGTGGTGGCCCTGGTGAGGGAGTTGGGGCTCGAGCAGCCGTCCCTCTCAGCACGTGGAGTTGGTCGTGAGCAGGTTGCTGTTATCGCCAGGAGAGCATCTGGAGGGGAACCAAGCAAGGAGATTCTCGCATTGGTTGAGAGTTTGTTCTAGTCGGATGCCGAGATGTATCTCACCAGTAGATGTCAGTATGGCTTCATATCTACCCGTCTTATACCAGATAGGGCGTCATCTGTGATCCATAAGCCGTCCCGTTTCAGCTGCCACCTCCGGGATGCAACATAATCAAGCACAGCCTCAGATATGATCTACCAATACCCTTACCCAGAGCCTGTGTAGTGGTATCGCCCTGCCTATACAGGCCTAGCTAGCCGCTCGATGACTCCCGTTTCTGGTATTTTCCCGATTGGAGAACTCTATTTTGACTCGATGGCTCAGCACACCATCCTTGGATAACATTCGCACGCCCGGGGATGAGATGGGCTCTGCGCGAATCACGCCATGTGCATATACGACGGACTTTTGCCTTGAATGCCACGTGCTTATGCAGCTTAGCCTGAGTTCGTCATCTAGCCAACGTCGTTGACTCTCTCTTTCATGCATTGTCATACGCCGGCAGCGGCATACGAGAGCCGAATCTACCGGGTCAGCCGGGCATAGCTATAGGCTCCGGAGATATTGCGTTCGAGGCCAAGCAAGTGAGCTGCAGAGCGGGATATAGTGGAGACCGGAGATGTGGAATTGTAGTTGATGAGATAATAGATCTCAAGGCAAGATATTCTATGTAAAACATTGTTTCGAAATATTGTTGTTTAAAAATAGACTTCTCGTAAACTGTCAAACCGTCAAGCCACATACTACTGAAACCATCAACTCCGACTTCCAAGGCGAGACGGAGGAATATTAAATGAGTCTTAATGAGGGAAGAGAGAACTAGTAACATGACACATGGCGTGAGGCTCTTATCTATTCCTGCTGGAATCATTGTAGCTGGACCGTTGACTGGCTGGGTGGCCAAGCTGACATTGTCAGGTCAACTTCCTGATTCAGCCGAGAGCAGAGGATAACCGGGACAACTCACCAATAAAGAGGATCATTATCAATATGTATGTAACGCTACAAGACATGAGCCACAGGTACGGTTGTTGTGGTTGTGGCACAGGTGGCTGCAAGTCGGGACTTTACAGGAGATGGACATGTCATCGAGACAGGATATAGGAGATGCGGGCAAGACGAGATTCCATACCCTTCACTTATGAAACATATATGCCAAGGGATGAGTTAAATCAAGTATAACACATCTACTTTTGTCAAATGCCCATTCATGGAGAATTAAACCAGTTCTCCATCCGTAATGTGAAACTCGAACCATCCAGTCACAAACTTGGTTCTCGACGGGTCAGAGAAGACGGCATGATCAGGGTCAACCACAGTCTTGTACTTTTCGTCGTTCTTTACTTTCACGTAGTCTTCAATGTCCCTGAATACGATCTGCACGATGCAGTCGGCGTCATGAACCTTTTCCAAGGGGAGATTAGGGAGGATGCGGTCGATTAGTGCTCGCCCCTTGGTCGAGTTGTGTTGCTAGATAGCATTAGTTATGCCTTTAACATGCGTCTCCACACTAATTATGATATGCTTGCCATGTGATATGAAACAATCTTGTTCTTGATGAGCAACTCGTTCAGATGCCCCGCGTGTGTCTCACTGACGTACTCATGATAGGCATCTTCATCCATCCCAGGCTTTCGATAACCAAAGATAGTCACCGAAAAGAGTTGATGACTCTTTGACGACATGATGTCTTGCGAGAGGAGCAAACAAAGTCTTGGTACAGCGACACCTTCGTCAACGACTCGAGCGGCGATGTGTCCGGATAAAGACGCGTGCAGATGATGGCTTTTATCGCTTTTCTTGGAACAACCAGACACTAGCACGTGCTCACTTCGTCTCAATCCATCTTCGATAACAGCCGCAGCTTCATGATCGTCATGTCCGGGGGGCGAGTCGGACGCCGAGGACCGCCCTTCCCAACGGTTCCGAGATGTCAATACACAAGCCGCTCTGGCGCTTACATCTCGAGCTGAGTGCATAGTGCTGCCTGGCTGTCCCGGAGGCCATGTGACGCTCATTATCAGTGAGATTAGATGCGTCTAGCCAGGTCTGAGGCCCTTTCGCAAGCCGACGGTTGGGTGGTGGCGTCTAGGCTGGTCGAGATGAGGCCAAGGACTCGGTGTCAGAGAACCATATAGTACAGGTATCGGGCGCTTGAATGCTTGAGGGCTCACCATTCAACATCCAACAGCATAGTTTCAACATGAAAAACTGCAAAATACTCCTGTTTGGAGATCTGTCTGTCCCTTTCGAGGGACAGCTCCAAGCACTTTTGCACGTTCACGACAACCCCTTGCTCACCTCCTTTTTGGAACAAGCTGGAGCCAAAATCAGAGATGAGATTGGGCTTTTGACTACACAGCAGCAGAGCCTCTTTCCTCGCTTCACCACGCTGATCGACTTGGTTTCGAAGCTTGGTGAAACAGAGGGCACGCCAGTCTTGAGGTTCTGCCTCCTCCCGGTCTGTCAGATAGGGCAGTTCATAAAGTGAGTGACCTACACCATATCATGGATGGGATAGCTTACAACTGCAGTTACTATGGCCGCAATGGGCGTCAGTATCCATCGCCTGATGAAGCCTATTGTCTTGGCATTTGCGCCGGGGCATTCTCTGCAGCGGCGGTCAGTTCATCGTCATCTCTCTCAGAGCTGGTCAACATAGCCAGCGAAACAGTCATTATTGCATTTAGAACAGCGCTTCATTCATTCAGCATCAAGACCGATACAGTTGGCAACAACGAGGAGCATGAGAGGAGTTGGTCAGTCATCATTCCAGGGGAGGAGAAGGAGATTCAGGAGAAGTTAGATCGATGGGGGGCATCGGGAGTAAGTCTCTGCCCAATATCCCCTGATTCAGCTGATAACTAACATGCTTAGAATCTACACGACCTTTGGAGACCTTATATCAGTGCTACAGCACCCAACAACATCACCTTGAGTGGCCCACCAAGAGTCCTTCAGGGGTTCATCACAAGTCAGCAACTCAAATCCCACGAACTTCCTATTCACTCGCCATACCATGCCCCACATCTCTTTGATGAATCTGCTCTCGGGGAGATTTCCAAGGATGTGTCTTGCAATAACGTCTCCTTTTTCCCTCTTATTTCAGCTTCCACTGGAGACTTGACCGCATCAGACGGTTACAGGAACACAATCACGACCGTGATCAAGGACACTCTTATCAATCAGGTGAGGTGGAACTCGATTCTGAAAGAGACGATAGGAAGACTTCAAGAGACTGGCTTTGAAAGCTGCAGCATCCTTCCCTTTTCCAGCAACGCCTCTCAGCTTCTCTCCACAGCTCTCAACCGCGCCAATCTCAACGTGCAAGTTGAGCAGGTTCCTGAAGTTACCAAGTCATACTCAACCCATGGCCACTTTTCAGACTCAAAGATTGCCATAATTGGTTACTCTGGCCGCTTTCCCGACTCTGCCTCCAACGAAGCATTCTGGGAACTGCTGAGAGCTGGCAAGGATGTCCACCGCGAGGTTCCAGAGGATCGCTTCAACTGGAAAACACATTACGATCCTACGGGAAAAACCAAGAACACCAGTCGTGTCAAGTATGGATGCTGGATCGAGGAGCCAGGACTCTTTGATGCCCGATTCTTCAACATTTCACCTCGTGAAGCCGAGAATACGGACCCAGCGCAGCGATTGGCCATCACGACGGTCTACGAGGCAATGGAAATGGCTGGAATGGTCCCCAACAGAACGCCATCTACACAGCAAGACCGTATCGGCTGCTTCTTTGGAACAACGAGTGACGACTGGAGAGAAGTCAACAGCGGACAAGATGTCGATACATACTTCATCCCCGGAGGTAACCGCGCCTTTGTTCCAGGACGTATCAGTTACTTCTTCAGGTTCTCGGGTCCAAGTCTCAGTATGGATACTGCGTGCTCGTCTAGTTTCGCTGCTATCCAAACAGCTTGTGCATACCTTTGGAGGGGAGAGTGCGACACTGCTGTGGCTGGTGGTACCAATGTCCTCACTAACCCTGACAACTTTGTGGGACTTGACCGAGGACATTTCTTGTCGACAACCGGTAAGTGGAACTGTCAAGTTGCTATGAAGTATTGATGCTGATATTTTTTAGGCAACTGCAACGCCTTTGACGACGGAGCCAGTGGTTACTGTCGAGCAGATGCCGTCGGCTCTGTCATTCTCAAGCGCCTTGAAGACGCCGAGATGGATAATGACCCCATCTTCGGCATCATCTCAGGGGCAACCACCAACCACTGTGGCCAAACAGACAGCATCACTCGTCCCCACGAAGGTGACCAGACATCTGTCTTCAAGCGCATCATCCGCCATGCTGGAGTGAACCCTCTTGATGTGAGCTACGTCGAAATGCACGGTACTGGCACCCAGGCCGGAGACGCCACAGAGATGAACTCGGTGCTATCCGTCTTTGTTCCAGGGCATCAACGCATGCCTCGTCACCCCTTATATCTCGGCTCAGCAAAGGCAAACATAGGCCACGCTGAATCTGCTTCTGGAGTCTCTTCTCTCATCAAGGTGCTCATGATGATGAAGCACAGCGAGATCCCCCCACACTGTGGTATCAAAACCAAGATCAACCACAACTACCCCCTCGACCTCAAAGACCGCAACGTAAACATCGCGTCTAGACCTACCCCATGGCTTAGAAACGACGCCCCGTGCGGGAAGAGACTAGCCTTCTTGAACAACTTTAGTGCAGCTGGTGGTAACACGGCTGTGCTACTCGAGGACGCACCTCTGCCAAGAGATCTGCAGGCCGACCCCCGAACTTTTCATCTTGTGGCTGTTTCTTCAAAGACGGCCAAGTCTCTCAGGGGAAACATTGAGGCGTTGATTTCTCATCTTGAGACGTCGAGGCATGTCTCGGTCTCTAGCATTGCATACACAACCACTGCGAGGCGGATGCATCATGGGTATCGCATCACTGCTATTGGCTCCGACATAACCTCAATCGCTCAGTCTCTGAGGTCAAAGATTGATAATTTAGACTCAAAGCCAATCCCACCAGTTGCCAGGGTTCCCAATGTAGCATTCATGTTTACCGGCCAAGGGTCCTTCTACGTCGGACTGGGAAGAGAACTCTACCTTCACGTGTCCTCTTTCCGAGACGACATGACACGATTCGAGAAGATGGCTATTCGTCAAGGCTTTCCCAGTTTCCTTGATGTCGTCCACGGCTCGCAAGCCACCGAGTCGCCTGACCCGGTTGTCTCTCAGCTCGCCATTACCTGCCTCCAGATGGCCCTCTCAAGACTGTGGATTTCTTGGGGTGTGAAGCCGAGCTTCGTCATTGGACACAGTCTGGGCGAATATGCTGCTCTCTTTGCAGCCAATGTCTTATCCGCCAGTGACACCATCTTCTTGGTGGGTACACGGGCGAGGTTACTCACACGGCATTGCAAGCCTGGCACCCATTCGATGCTGGCTGTCAAGGCATCTGTGGATGTCATCCGACCTCTGATTGAAAACTTCAAGGCCGAAATCGCTTGTTTGAATCAACCTACTGGAGTGGTTGTGAGCGCCGAGGTTGAAGAGATCAGTCAGTTGACCCAGGTCTTCAAGACCAACGGGCTAACTACGACACAACTTGATGTCCCCTTCGCTTTCCACTCGGCGCAAGTCGAGCCCATACTGGAAGAGTTTGAATCAAAAGCACAGGCAGTGAGGTTCTACTCCCCATCTATTCCATATGTCTCCCCCCTACAATCAGAGGTCATCTCCAAGGGGTGTGTTCTGAACGGCGCGTACCTTGCCAAGGCATGCCGTCACACAGTCAACTTCCAGGCCGCATTGGAAGCAGCCACAAACAGTGGAATATGCAGCGAAAAGACCATCTGGTTGGAGGTTGGCCCCCATCCAGCGTGTTCCGGCATGGTCAAGGGGACCCTGGGCAGCAATTCCGCTACTACATCGACACTCCGAAAAGACACAGACACATGGAAGGTCCTATCTACGACCCTTGAACAGCTTCATCTAGCCGGTATTCAGATCGACTGGAATGAGTACCACCGAGGCTTTGAAAAGTTCAACCGCGTGCTTGAGCTGCCGAGGTACAGCTGGGACCTGAAGAACTACTGGATCATGTATCGGAACGATTTTTGTCTCACCAAGGGCGAGGGTACACAACCTGCAACTGCGGTCTCGGATGTTCCAAAGCCCATCAAGTACATCTCCCCTTCTCTTCAGAGGATTATCGAGGAAGAACACAGCAACGAATCTTCGTCGATTCTGGTCGAGTCGGAGGTTCATGACCCGAAACTCGTGTCCGTTTTTACGGGCCATCGGGTCAATGGTGCACAACTATGTCCTTCTGTAAGTCAAATTCACTGCGCTTGTGGAAATCCCTGTACTAACAAGGTATTAGTCACTCTGGGGTGATATTGCGATGCAGCTCACCCACTACATGATGGAGAAGCGATCATTGTCAACGAAGAACACAGGAATGGACGTCACCAGAATGCAGATACAAAAGTCGCTCATCCTCAGCCCAGATCTCAGTTCCCAACTGTTCAGGGTATCAGCAGTAGCAACATGGTCTACCAGCTCAATCAAGTTTTCCATATTCAGCGTCAACAACCAAGGGGTTAAGGCCGTGGACCACGCCACCTGCACTGTCAATATTTCTCCCGCCAAGATTTGGACCAGCGAGTGGAATAGAAACGCCTATCTCATCCAGAGCAGAGTCGAGGCTCTCCGAAAGTCTGTGGAGCATGGCGAAGCCCATCGGATGAAGCGAGCCATTGTCTACAGGCTCTTTGCCAACATTGTGGAATACGACCCCGAATACCAAGGAATGAGAGAAGTGATCCTCAACAGCGAGGATCTCGAGGCCGTTTCAACAGTCAAGTTTGAAGTGGATGACCAAGGCTTCTACTTTAACCCAAAGTGGATGGACAGTCTTGGCGGAGTTGCCGGCTTCATCATGAACGGCAATGACAGCCCTCATCCAAAGGCTGAAGTGTTCATCAATCATGGATGGGATGGCTTCAAGTGCATCTCGAGATTTCAGCCTGGGAAAACATATCACAGCTACAACAGAATGCAGCTTCGTGAGGGCACGCTGTATGCGGGGGATACCTACATCTTTGATGGAGATGAGATTGTTGCCGTGATACAGCAGATTCAGGTATGTCAAATTAGCTTTCATCCAGGGTATTTTCTGACCATTTTAGTTCTTGGGGGTTCCACGTCGAGCTTTGGATGGCTTGAAGCCCATGTCCAAGTCAAGTCAGAGACCAGCAGCACCATCCAGGAGTACAGCACAAACTGTCCCAACTCCAAAGCTGGTGGAAAAGAAGCTCTTCCCATCTTCGATACCTCCACAATCCGCCCCATCTGCCTCTAGTGGAGTCTGGCCGGGGATACTAGGCATTATTTCAGAAGAGGTCGGCGTTAGCATCGGCGATCTCAAGCCTGACACAGAATTTGTGGAACTCGGTCTCGACTCCCTCCTGTCCCTCACGATCACGGGTCGTATACGCGATGAGTTGAATCTAGACCTTCCTTCTACCATCTTCGCCGAGTGCCCTTCAGTCCGAGACCTTCAGCAACTGCATGGATCTGATGCTGCACCATCATCGACAGTCACCGACGTGAGCGATGAGGAGAAGTCGGGCACATCAACACCAGACACTTCCCTAGCTTCAGAGCCCGAGGCTTTGGATCATGTCCATATTCTCCGCTCCACAATATCTGAAGAAACCGGTATCAAGTTGCAAGATCTCTCGCCTTCAACTCGCCTGGATGAGATCGGCGTCGACTCACTCCTGGCCTTGACGACTATGGGCAGGTTGAGTGAGATATTCGAAGTTGAACTTCCATCCTCTCTTTTTGCAGACAATGAGACTCTTTTGGAAGTTGAGAAGGCCATCGCTACAGCTCTAGGGTTGGATACAAAACCAACACGAGTTACAGCCCCTGAATCACTGCCTTCTCCAACCACGAGCGATCCAGTGGTTCGTGATACACCTCACGCGACTTCCATTCTGCTTCAGGGGTCGGCCAGCTCCGCCACTTCAACTGTTTTCATGTTCCCAGACGGATCGGGTTCCGCATCTTCATATGCTACTCTCGCTCGCATTGACCCGAGGGTGGCCATCTACGGACTCAACTGTCCCTGGCGCACAACTCCCCAGGACATGGCCCGGTCTGGATGCACCCTTGTCCAACTCTCGGCCAAGTACCTGACCGAAATCCGACGCCGACAGCCAAAGGGCCCGTACAACCTCGGCGGATGGAGCGCGGGGGGCATCTGCGCCTTCGAGGCGGCCAGACAACTCGTTGCCGCTGGGGACACAGTCGAGAACCTGATCCTCATCGACTCACCGAACCCAATCGGGCTGCAGAACCCGCCGGCGCGCATGTACGACTTTTTCCAGCAGCTCGGCATCTTTGGGTCTGGGGGCAATGTGCCCAAGTGGTTGCGCCCGCACTTTGACGCCTTTATCGGCATGCTCGACGACTACGAGCCAGTCCCGTGGCCAAAGGGCTCAGGCGAGGCCCCCAAGACCTTGATGCTGTATGCAAAGGACGGCGTCTGCAGTGATCCAGACGGCCCCAGGCCCGAGATCCGCCCTGATGATCCGCGCGAGATGATCTGGCTGCTCAACGACCGGACTGACTTTTCCGCCAACGGCTGGGCATCGTTGCTGGGGAGGAGTCGCATCACGGTGGAGGTTCTGGAGGGAGTCCACCACTTTAGCATGATGGATGCAGGGAGGCAGATGGATAAGATGGGAGAGCACATCAGGAAGGCGGTTTTATAAGAATGAACACTGGGGTTGTGAGATTTGTTTCTAGGTGCAGGCGCATGTTCTCAGGTGGGATTCAAGGAGGCCAACTCCTGTCGTTCTTTTACCTGATTTATTCTTCAATTCATGACAATCTCAATACATCATCCGTCTTGAATCAGTGACGCAGATAAGAACTAGTCTTATAATTTGGGTGCAACGGTCCCTCGCTGAACTGCAGCCGAGATCCGGAATAGGGGATAAGCATGATGATCCGTGTATCAGATTGTCAAAAGTCGATATGTAAAGGGAGGCAGAAGAAGAGCGGTCTGATACCCGAATGGTTCTCGGCGGCACCTCTTAAAGCCATGTCGGTCTGCCAAGGTCGAAAGTGCAGATCCGTTCCGACTGGTCCAAAACATCTGGTGCTGTGTCAGGTCATGGAGTTGTCACCTCCAGCGACTTCCGAGCCGATATTAGTACAGTCCCATGTACGACCTCGTCGGGCACCCAGCAAAGTTTTTATCCTTGTAAGTAAGCATGATTAAAGTCATACGTTTACCGGTCTTCCCCATGCAGCAGCAAAAATTAGGGTTGCAGGGCCTGCGGTGTAGATCAACCGGCCGGTCGGGAGCGGGGCGGCTTTCGGGCCGGGCACGTCGGGGTAGAATTCCAGCGGGAGACAGGCAACGGCAGGTCGGCGACTGAGTGGGTCCACGGTGGGTCCGCAGCGGCTCCAACATGCCCGGCCGAGAGCCCGAGTTCCGTGAACAGGCCGGCTATCACATGGAGGGGATAAGAACTTTTTTTCCCCTTACCCAGATGCGCCCACCAACATGCCAAATCTCGATCGGGGACCTGGAGACCGCTCTTCCCTGCTGGCCAACCAGATGTCTCCTTCGGGGGTTTCTGCAACCCGTCAGAGGCCGCTCCGGCCGACTCCCGTCGTTAGCCAGGCAATTCTGCTACACTGATCTCTCCACGGCCCTATCATGGACTCTACCCCGGCGAGCCTTGTTTCTGTGGACAGACTCCACTCCCGTCTTCGCCGTCTCCCGCCCTGATAACTTTACCGTCTGCCGGCTCGTTGGTTCCTTCCTGAGCCGCCCGGCGGCCGGGGGCACCTCGTATATATCCTGGGGATCCCGTCTCGCTTGTCTCTCTCTAGAATTCCTCCTTTTTTCACAAGGTTTTTCTATACATCACCGTTTTATGCTGGGCCGTTGAGACTTGCATCATGGCGTCCCAAAAGGCTTCACACTTTGTCACCAAGACGGTCCTCGGCATTGATGTCAACGAACGATACTCCCGCATGCCCCAGGACCTCGATCAACGCGCGAGAGAGACCATCACACCCGCCGACCTCTTCCTGGAGCAGGAGCCAACGATATCCGAATTCTTCAAGGAGTTTGCCCCCTCACGAGACGGTGTCCATCAATACTTCCAAGGACTCTTCCCATCAGCTGCATGGGTTCCTAGATATTGCCTCAGCTGGCTACTAGGTGATGTTACTGCCGGTAGGTTGAGCTTACCTAACTCCTAGTTCTGTTCTAAACTATGTAGGCATCACTATCGGCCTAGTTGTTGTCCCCCAAGCTCTAGCCTACGCCCTTCTCGCCCAGCTCACACCCGCATATGGCCTTTACACATCATTTACCGGTGCCGTCTTGTACTGGCTCTTTGGAACTTCAAAGGACATTGTCATTGGTGTATGTACTATACCTTGACTCAACCCTTCAGCACTAACACACCCCAGACAACAGCCGTCGGTTCCCTTCTCGTCGGCCAAGTCATCAGCCATGTCGATAGCGCTAAGCCCGGAAAATACTCCAACGAAGAAGTCGCTCACACTTTGAGTTTGATGTCTGGCGCAGTTCTCCTCTTCTTCGGTCTGTTCCGTCTTGGTTGGATCATCGAGTTCATCCCCTATATCCCCATCTCGGCTTTCATCACCGGTGCTAGTATCACTATCATGTCGACACAAGTGCCCGTCCTACTTGGCCTTTCGGAGATCAACACTCGCGAGTCCCCTTACAAGGTCATCATCAACACCCTCAAGGCCTTGCCCGATACAAAGCTTGACGCCGCCATTGGTTTCTCCTCGATTATCCTCCTGTTCGGTATCCGAGATATCTGTGCTTTCATGGAGCGTCGCCACCCTCAAAAGAAGCGTGTCTGGTCCTACATCTCATCTCTCCGAATGACTTTTGTCATGCTTCTCTTCACTCTCGTTAGCTTCCTCGTGCATCACGGTGTTCCTTTTGAGGAGAGCAAGTTCCGAATCGTTGGCAAGATCGACCCAGGTATGCACCATGAATACTTATAAAAGACATCAAGCTGACATACAGACAGGATTCAAAAAGGCCGGCCTGCCCTCGCCCGACACTGAGCTGCTTAAGCTTGTCATGCCTCAACTGCCTGCCGTTGCTATCATTCTGGTTATTGAGCACATCGCCATTGCCAAGTCGATGGGCCGACTGTACGACTACACTGTCAGTCCTTCGCAAGAGATCGTGGCCCTGGGTGCTGCCAATCTGTTCAGCCCTTTCATGGGAGGTTACGTGTGCACAGGCTCCTTCGGAGCTTCAGCTGTCCTCTCCAAGGCTGGTGTGAGAACACCTCTGGCAGGTCTCTTCAGCGCACTGGTTCTTGTCTTGGCGCTATATGCCCTGACAGTGGTATTCTACTACATCCCCAAGGCTGCTCTTGCCGGCTTGATCATTCACGCTGTTTGCAACCTCTTGGCACCTCCCAAGAATCTCTACAAGTACTGGCAACTCTCGCCCCCTGAGCTGCTCATCTGGATCATTGGAGTCATCCTGGCAGTCTTTGAGTCTCTTGAGATCTCCATCTACGTTGGTATTGGCCTTTCTATTGCCCTTCTCCTCTTCCGCCTTGCCCGCACACGAGGCAAGTTCCTCGGTCGTGCGCGAGCTCATCGCATGGTCAACCACGGCAACCAACATACCCTGAGCCGAAGATCAAGCCATGCCACTCTTCTCCATGACGAATCTGGTCGTGACGTGTTCCTACCCCTCGACCATAAGGATGCCTCAAACCCCGACATCGATGTCGAGTCACCTTACCCAGGTGTTTTCATTTACCGATTCAGCGAAGGATACAACTACACCAACCAGGCCTATCACGTCGACACACTGGTTACTCACGTCATGGAGAACACCAAGCGTACCTCTGAGGAGCACTTTGAAAAGGAATCCGATCGCCTCTGGAATGACCCTGGTCCCAAGGGACAAAAGAAGAATGGTGACGACCTTCCTTTCCTCCGCGCTATTGTTCTGGACTTTTCTGCTGTCAACAACCTCGACATTACCTGCATCCAAGGCCTCATGGATCTCCGCAACTCTCTTGATCGGTATGCCTCCCCCGACGCTGTGGAATGGCACTTTGCAAATGCCAACAACCGCTGGACTCGTCGCGCTCTCGCCAGTGCTGGTTTCGGATACCCTTCTTCTAAGAATCAGGAGGCGCTCGGAAGCTGGGTGCCTTCATACTCTATCGCGGCGACATTGATGGACAAGGACGTGCAATTGCCCGGTGATACTAATCGACCAGCCGATATCGAGGCAGCCACAGAAACTTCGAGCTCATCGGATTGTTCCGAGTCTAAGCTGCCATCGAACTCATCAGATGAGCTTTCTATGATGACCAAGAGCACGCATGTGCACGCCCAGTCCCCCCAGCCTCAATCCATGGCAGCCATTTTTGGTGTTGACAGGCCATTCTTCCACATCGATCTTGTTGATGCAGTGGATGCTGCAGTGCGAGATGCACGGAACAAGGATCAGAAACAGTAATAGGATACCATATTAGAGGCCAAGTTTTTTCACGACGACATGATTGGGTTTGGCACAGGCGTTTGGGAGAATCATTTTTAGAGCGAGGCATTGTTGCGCATTAGAATAGTGGCATACTAAAATCACCGCTCTAGATAGAAGAGGCCAAGGGATAATAGAAATAATACATGTTTCATGAAAGTTTTATCCTGTCCATGACTGTGATTGAAAGAATCAGGGATTTCTTGTATTCTTGCTACCCTATTGTTGCACCTATCTATCACCTTAGATATCTTTTCCCCGGATATCTAGACTCGTCCCTAAAATTAAGTAACAGGTAACTCTTCTGGAATTAGTGGAATTTCCTTGAGAAATGCATGAATAAAATATCCTGGTCAGATATGGTATCTTTCTGTCCAGACATCACCTCTTGATGATAGAATCCCAATGGTCCCACCCACTTAACACACGCATGCCTCAGGACAAAAGCGTGGACAATACCTAGTCATCCATTATATCCACGGCAATCTCACGCCCAATACTAAGTTACTCAGCCAAGTAAAAGACAAACTGACTCCCTATTCAAAAATCACGCCCCTCGCACAGCTCTTAAAGTTGACAGAGGTTGTCTAAAGAGCAAGGGAGGTTTCGTCATTCGGAGTTGCGGATGCTGACTAAATCAATGGCCCCTCCCCCGCGTTTTCAATTGACGCCGTTGAAAGACGTTATCTCAAAGCACACAACTTGACACCAACATAGTTGACAACCATCAACTGTTCTGTTGTCAAGAATCGTCATACTGCCCCATCTATCCTTGATTGCATTGCATTGATTTGATTTAACTGGATCTTATTTGAGTGATAACTGTGATACTCTTCCCCCCCGTCCTGCTCCCTTGTTGTCCTCGCCACTTCGCCTCCGCTCGTCTCTTATCTCCGGTTGAAGGTGACAACTATGACTTCCCACGATAGCGTCATTGACAGTCTACCAAATGAAGTGAGAACTTCTACGCGCTTGTATAGTCTATTCATTAAATGACTAACTATCATCAGATTTTTATCTCAATTCTATCTCCACTATCCTCCCAGGAACTCCTCCCACTTGCCCTCATAAATCGCCGCTTCTACTCCCTAGTCACTCGCGTTCTGCATCATCGCCTCCTCCAAACAGCCCCCCTGCCTGATAATAAGCTTATTCTGGAATGCTACCATCCTAGCGACCAGCTTTATACACCTTACCTAGCGTGCCAGTATCAAGGCACCATAACGCGTGACGGGCCCGCCGTCAGCGATGAGGCAACTGCGCTGGGTGACCTACAGCGCCTATATGCGTCGTTCAAACCCACCTTTGCAGAGGAGAATCGTCGGCCAAGGAGGATTAGAGCGAGGTTTACTGAGGCGCAGGCGTCCGAGGATTCCGAAGACGATTCCGCGACGCAGCACATTCATCTCGACGATGGCGAGCTGTTTTCTCAGCTATGCGCCGTTACCAACCTCGTTAAGGAAGGACCCAAGCGTGGGTTGTTTATAAGCCATGTTAACATCGTCGACGGTGTCGTACGAATCTTTCGAAACTGGCTGGCCGAAATGGCAAGCAAGCAGGACTTGTCGAGCGTGGGCCCCGAGAGTATCGTATGGATAGGTCGACATGACAACGTTGGAATACGCTTCCGAGTTGTTCCTGCGGCGTCAGAGACAATGCCTCTTATCTCGGGACCTGACGATGATCCGCCGGTCCATTATACCATGGTCTATGAGGGTAAGTTGCCAGAGACGAGTTTTGATTCGGGTCCTGGCTAACAACTGTCAGAACTTCTCGTGAGAGCTAGTAGCCTCTTGCAGGCTGTGGAACACTCGGCGGTTCAGGAGGTTGCAAACTCTGGAAAGACTCTTGTTATCCATGGGGCTGCACTGTTGTAGTTGATGAAACTTACCGTGGGCAACCCCACTAGGGCTAAGTGCTTGGAGATAGCCACTTCTTCGAGTATTAAGTTCTAACGGGATCGTTTAGCCGTGAGTTATGGAACAGTTATTAGTAGGGAGTCTTCCAGAAACTCAGAGGTTGCAAATGTGGAGTACAGAGCTGCTCTATTCCTTCTCAAAACCGGACCTGGGTGTAAGTGGGAGTCTCAGACATGGCCAAAATGGTCTCATCCAAGGTGTCAGTGTCGAGCAAGTGATTCAACTGATGCAGCACATGGCAGAAGAGACAACCATTTCGGCTCGGCCGAGGCTGGAGAGTAAGCACCGAAACTAGATTCAAAATAGGGAACCAGTGTTGATAGCTCGGGTTAAGTGTTGCGTTTTCGTGGCTTGAGGGTTGCATTTCATTTCATCACCAGCGCGTGATATGAGCTGTTAAGCCTTGATAGGCAAGCCTGAGATTGCCTCTCATCAGGGTGCAAGTTGAGGCCACGCCCAGTTGGTTCAGAAGGAATAGTCTAGCGACAAAAGTGGCGTCATCCCAAAGATCTCGAACAGCAAGGCCCTCTCCCTGACACCATCTGAGATGCTATGGACCCGGCCTTGAAGAAAAAAAGTAGGGATCGCGGGGAAGAACGCGGAGCCGCAGCCCCGTCCCGCGGCTATGTGGCACTGGATCTTGGGATCTTGGGGAAGACTACGAGAGAGGCAATAGGTCAGAGGCTTGGTAAAGGGCTGAGAAACCGGAGCCGTGGCAGAGAGGCACGGCGTCGGATCTCCGTGTGGCTGCGCGCCGCATCCGCAAGGACCGTCCGGGTTTAGACACGGGGGGATCGGTGCGCTCATCTACAGCCTTCCGCGGTGGACGCTAGATGTGTCTCAGAAGCCTTCTGGCTCCCTTGGAGAAGGAGAATGCTAATCTGAGAAGGAAAGATGTGAAGAGCCCGGGTCCCCCGGCGCCGGCGGTGGATTGCGTCCGCGATTGGCGCTCCTCCGAGGGACGGGCTTGCTCCTCCGCGCCTCCACCGCACAATGGGACCACTCCAATCTTTCGGCCCTGGATCTAGGCAACATGGGGGAGAGGGGAAATGAACCAGTGAGAGGAGGGTATTTTGCAAAAGGAGCCAGGATCTGGGTTGGAGGGCGGGGAAACATGCCAGAGTGACGCCGAGAATAAGAGGCCCTTTTGGAGCCCCCAGTTCCCCCTTCTCCCCACCATCTGGATCATCTTGGCTCGCGAGGAGATCGCAGACACGGATCTGCGGAGAAAGGCCCTCGCTCGCGCGGGGAAGGAGAATCACCCAGCCCTGGCGACTGCGGGGGAAAAGATGGGGGTTGAACCATTCTATGACATGAGATGTTTTTGGCTTTTTCATACTAAGAGTAATCCCTCAGCATAATAGAAGCCTTTTTCCTCGAGACGGAGGACAAAGTGCGAAGGACACGGCTGATGTTTGATGTCTGAGAGCAATCTTGATGTCTGTCGAGTAAGCCATAGCATTCGACTAATGCGTTATTCCGCATGTTGTTCTTTTCAGCTCTAGCTGTACGCACCCGTCGTTCATCTCTTTTTCCTCTCAACAAACCGTTCTTGCCTCTTTTCTCTGGCT
The DNA here is from genome assembly GCF_000151355.1 of Fusarium vanettenii 77-13-4. Taxonomy (NCBI): domain Eukaryota; kingdom Fungi; phylum Ascomycota; class Sordariomycetes; order Hypocreales; family Nectriaceae; genus Fusarium; species Fusarium vanettenii. Next base: position 1,261,763 of record NW_003315867.1, read on the forward strand.
ACCCCAAGTGATACAGACCAGACGCAAGGCGTCGGCGTGGCTGCGGGCACACTGCGAGACGCGGATCGCCTCGCCGTGCCAAGCTTCTAGAAATTAACGCCATGTTATGCTGGTTCCCTAGCCGCCTGCGGCTATCAGCACTAGTTTGCAGTTTCCCACCGACTCCAAATTTATCTCTGCGGGCTGACGCTCCAGGCGGCATGACGGGTGTTTGCCTTGTCGTCTTTGCTCTGCAGACAACATGAAGTTCTGGATAGGCTTTTGGATCCAGTTTGATTTGAGTCGGATGCAGTACGAGATGATACCGGCTTGGGCTTGATTTGTCAGGGGCCCCGGGGCTTCTAAATGGTAGGTATGGAGATGGAGGCAAGTGGATGCGCTGTATGTAAGTGGGCTGGGATATGCCACGGACAACCTCCACCGCATCTACTACCTTACTCAAGAACGGCCAAGGCCACGTCCGCTCGTTTCTTGATCCCCGTTTAGCGACCTTGGCGCATCTCTAAAACGACGACGAGTCATGCTATTGTAACTAATGTATTATCCCGTGTCCGGTGCCTATTACACCGTCATGTTACGTCTTCGGGATATTTTTTTCTCTGGGCGAGGCGAGCCGCCGTCTGGGCGATAAACAAGAAATTTTGGGGTGGCAGGGCCCAGAGTAAGCTTTGAGAAGCGGGCTACAATGTGACAGTAGACTGCAAGAACCCCGGTCTCTTACTGCTGCGCTTGTTTTCTTGAGAGGAAAACTGGGACCGATGATGAGGGGATACAGGCTTCACAGAAACCTGTGTGGGTCTGATGGCAACCCTACTATGTATCTGAAGCCTCAGAAGGCCACGATGAACCATGGGCCAGCACAAAGTGGAGGACAAAGGCCGTTGGGCGGGACAAGTGGCTTGATCGAGGTGGCGGCAAACCACGCGAGGTTCTGGAGGGCGGCAAACAGGTGTGGCAACTCTGCGGCATCTCTCCTGTTTGCTTTGGGTCTGTGTGCCGCGCGGAGCATGGCCTGAGAGGACGTGAAATGACATGACGCGTGCTCTTTTGGTACAAGAAGGGGGTGGGAGGGAAACCAACTGAGAGGGACGAGGCTTTGTACGAGAGAGCGTGTAAGACCATTTGACCGGGGGATGTCATGCACCATCTGTCAAGCGTGTTGCTCAAACGGTGATGGAAGCCAGGGTCGGAATGAGATGCCTACACTGACAAGAGGAAGAGACAGAGGGAGAGGTCGAGAATGAGAAACTCCAACGCCTACGTGAAACATGTTGGCCGTCAGACCTACCTATGACGGAGCCGCCCGCACCCTCCAAATATTTGTCGACTAACTAAAAAAGAAGCATATTCGTTCGCTTCGGGCTGACATTCTCGGTCCCTCCCCGAGCTGTCACGGCTCACACATGGCACAAGCAGGCAGAGAGGGAGCGCCATCTCGCGTGGCCCGCACAACCACCAAGAAGGGAAAAACGAACCCATGGCATGTCTAGCGTTACATGACCCATCTGCCGGGCCCCATAGACGAATCCTACTGCAGCCAGGGAAAGACATGCACCAAAACGTGCCCCCAGGAGGATCATTCATGGTTACAAGGGCCGGTCGTCCCCCTGTACCCCCGTTCTCTCCTCGCCCAACATGCACCGTGACCCCAAACCCCGCAAGAAGGGACAAGATCGACAGATCCCCGAGACTGAAGCAGCAAATCTCTTTCGCTGCGTAGTGGACTCTGCCCTCCCCGCCAACGAACTGAACTGGGGGAAAAGAAAAGCCCCCTCCCCTGCGGGACAGGGAGTAACCCCCCAGTTGTTGCTCTCCGACTGGGGAAGAGTGAAAGACTCTTTTTCTTGAACGTGGTTCGTTGGCTTGGGGGCCTTGTCGGACGGACGGATGGATGGAATAGCATCCCATCCATATTGGAGACGAGGGTCCTCTACTACTCTACTCCTCCATACTGTATGCGCAGAGGTCGTCTCCTCACCGAGTGGCATCCTTGGCGAGAAAACGTGGGCGCAAGCATCCCCACACAGCCATGGCCTCCTCCTCATTTTTTTTCTTCTCGGGGTTGCATTCCCCCATACGGGGGAGTGAGGAGCGAGGTCATCGTGTGTGCGTGCTCGGGGCAAGATGAGAGTAGATTCAAATTAAGTATTAAAGGGCTATGGGATCCTCTTTTGCCCCAGGTTTTTAAAGATCATCATCCACAAGTTTCTTGCTTGCTTGCTTGCCTGCCTCTTTAAACAAGCTTCTCCTCCTTCTTGTTGCTTGTTCCATTATAAACAATCCCCCTCCATCATCTCATTCCCGTTTCTCGCTTCGACAAGCAAAAGTCTCCCCGTTGTTTCACCGTCACTCCCGGCTTCTGGGGTTCATCCCATTCTTGTCTCGCATCTTTGACGAGAATCTCTGGAGCCTCCCTTCTCCTCTGTTCCTTCCCATTGCCGAAATAGTCACTCTCGGCTGGTTGCTGCTTCCTTGTCCTCCATTACTTCCTTCCTCCCACGTTTTTTTTTTCTTCTGGGCTGTCACCACCTGACGCGGCTCCTTCTTCTCTCTACCCCTCGACTCTTAGTCTCTCTCAAATACAACCTCGATATATCTGAGGAATATTGTCACCATGAGCGACATTGATCGGAAAGAAGTCTTCGATGAGAAGGCCTCGACTCACGAGGTCGATCTTGTTAATGACCCTGATGCGGGTCTGACTGGGGAGGAGAGAAAGGAGGCTGTAAGTCACTATCTTTATATGGCAAAGCTGCTTATACTGACTATTCGCAGGAAAAGAAGCTTCTTCGAAAGATTGATACCCAGCTTGTTCCTTGGGTATGATTTCAGTATTAGAGTTAACGATCCATACTAACATCATATAGCTCTGCTTGCTCTACCTCGTTTGCTTCCTTGACCGAACCAACATTGGAAATGCCAAAATCGCAGGCCTCCTCGACGACATCGACATGAACACTTCTCAATTCAACGCTACCCTGACCATCTTCTACATCTCATATGCCGTCTTTGAACCCCTCGCCAACGTTCTCCTGAAGTGGTCCAAGCCCTCCATCTTCATCCCTGCCATCATGTAGGTAGCCGCGCTGACACAGTGTCCGTCGCCTATGTAATGCATGTTGCTGACTCTCCGGGTTCAGGGTTCTATGGGGCGGTGCCATGCTGGGCATGGGTTTCGTTCACAACTGGGACGGTCTCATGGCTGCTCGATGGTTCCTTGGTCTTACTGAGGCTGGGCTGTTCCCCGGTATCAACTACTATCTCTCATGCTGGTACAAGCGTTCCGAGTTTGGTGCCCGCGCCGCCTGGTTCTTCTCTGCTGCTGCTCTTGCCGGCTCTTTCGGTGGCCTTCTGGCTGCTGGTATCCAGAAGATGGACGGTATCTCTGGCATTGCTGGATGGGCGTGGATCTTCATCATCGAGGGTCTTCTCACCATCCTCATCGGTATCGCCTCATTCTGGATGGTGCATGACTTCCCTACTGAGGCTAAGTTTCTCACCGAAGAGGAGCGACGCCGAGTCATCTACCGACTTGCTTCTGACCAGCAGTCGTCTGCCAAGAACGAAGATTTCAAGATGAAGTACCTCTGGCAGTCGCTCACTGACTGGAAGACCTACTGCGGCATGCTCATCTACATGGGTCCCCTGATGCCTCTCTACTCCTTCAGCGTCTTCCTGCCCACCATCATCCAGAACATGGCCTTCACTGACAAGAAGGCTGTCATCAAGAACCAGCTTCTCAGCGTGCCCCCTTATGCCTTGGCTGCTATTGTCACCGTCTGCGTGGGTATGTACTCTGACCGAATCAACAAGCGAGGCATCTTCAACCTTTGCGCTGCCCCTGTCGGACTTGCGGGCTTCGTCATGCTCATCGCTTCGACCAACCCTGCTGTCCAGTATACTGGATGCTTCTTGGGTGCCCTGGGCATCTACCCTGTCATCCCCATCACCATCAGTTGGGTTGCCAATAACGTGGAAGGTGTGTACAAGCGAGGTATCACACTTGGATTTGTCATTGGCTGGGGCAACCTGAACGGTGTTGTGAGCAGCAACGTCTTTATCAACGCCCCTCGCTTCTACGAGGGCCACGGCACAATCCTGGGCTTCATGTTTGCTGGTGTCTTTGGCGGCAGTCTCATCATGTACCTGATGCTTGCACGGGAGAACAGGCTGCGGTTGGCCGGTGAGCGTGACTACCTGATCGAGGGCAAGTCGGAGGAGGAGATCCACGAGATGGGAGATAAGCGACCCGATTTCCTTTACACACTGTAAGGTTTGTTCATGACAAATGAGCAAGAGGGGGGAGATTTGATGCGGAAAGGCATCCACCCATGTAAGGTATACAGACGGAATTATTTTGATACTGTGAGCAGGGATCCCTAGCTAGACTATCAAGTGGCTTGAAGGGTCCAATTGAAGACTTACAATACTGCCATGTTTTCAGCTCGACGGCTGCGTGCATATTTCTCTCATGTGAGAATTTCTCTGACAGACTGTGCTGTCTAAAGTGACAAGTTGGCCTCCAAGCTCGATCCAAGTTTCTAGAAGAGCTAGAAGACGCCATGCTGTAAGTTGCATGGCTGAGGTTGGTCAGTAACTGGACATGTCATGAGCAAACAATGCGGGGGATACGCAGCATGGGGTCTTGTGACGGACGCCTCCCTGCTGAACCTGAGGGTGTGGCATACCGTACAAGGCAGTCTCAAGTTGTTCATGGCTGAAAATAGTAACGGTCGTTGAGACAGGACCACGAGGTGGCTCGTCTGCCCGCCTCCGGATTTACTTGTGCCGTCTTGGGTGTGGACGTCTTTGTTTCGTGTGTGAGGGATGAAAGCCACATAGAGCATACAAACAGGGCAGGAATCTGAACTCAGGTCTCTGTCAGCCATCTTTTTTTCAGCGCGGGAACTTGCATCCTCACCGCAAAAGCAAACCTCTTGGCGCAGGAGCAATTGAACTTGGGATCAAGTTGTCGAGGACATGGGATGTGATATATGAGACTGCTGCGGGAGCATCTCAATGTTTGCTCTTGGGGGCCAGGCTCTGATTGGGGCATGGTATACTATTTCAGATTTGCCAAGACGATCGAGGGTGGAATATGCAAGTCGATATTCGTCGAGGTGCATCTTGTTTGCTCTTTCGTACATGAAATGCCAGCGAATGAACAGGAGCGGTAGCAGCCGACTTCTAATAAGCATTAGCCTATCGATCTTTGAATTGGAGTGTAGGAATATCGACGCCTTTGATGTTGGTTGTCAAAGGGCTTGAGAGGGGAGGACGAGACAGTTATTCAGAGCCACCAAAGCTCAGCCAGGTAGCCTATGCATACTCGAGGTAGGTGCTTCTAAACCTGGAGTACACAATAATTGGGAGGAAAATGATATTCCTTAGCTGTCACTGGCGTCGTGAGCTTTGACACTGACAAGTGATGAAAAAGAATTGTCTGGCACTGTCAAGCCAAGACTCGACGAAGAAATCAAAGCAAGATAAAAAGAGACCAACTTGCCATACTTCTTCCCCCCTTCAAGGATTCTTTCCCAACGGCTACGTGCAGCTCACTGAGGTGTCACGGCGTCGCCAACCTCGACCTCTCTCTCTTGCTCGTTTCCTTTGTGCACCCCCTCTTGTAATCGCACCGAGACCCAAGATCCGGTCGGCAGCCTACAGACACCTCCCTCTCATTTCATCTCTTTTCCCTCGGAAGGATACAGTTACTCAAAGGAACAACAGACAGAGCTTGCTTGGGACACCTCCTCTTTTCCATCTCCTTGTTTCGATTCTTCTCTCTTTCTTGCGCAGACATCGACAAACACTGTCATATACACTACCATCAACAATCAACATCTCTGGGAAACACTCAAACGATATACAAACCATGCCGGAGGCGGCGCACAAGTTAGTCTCCGGCCGCGCCGAGGCGCTGACGGCAGGACAGACGCAGGCGCTGGTTCTGATGGAGCGCATGGGAGGTTCCATCAGCCTAGTCGCCGTCGTCCTCATCTTCATCGCCTACGCTCTGGTTCCTCGAGTCCGAAACGTCCAAAACACGTTCATCGTGTTTGCGAGCATCGCCAATGTCGGCGCTAGTATCGCGAGCGTCATCGCCATGGATGGGCTTGAGCTGGGTGTTGCGTCCCCGCTGTGCCAGGCACAGAGCTTCTTGTTCCACATGTTAGTCCTGTCCTCACTTTCATTGGTATTTCTTGCTGACCGGTATAGGTTCATGCAGTCTGACCCGTGGTGGTCCCTCGCCATGGCCTTCAACGTCTTTCTTGTCTTCTTCTTTCGCACCAGCCCCGATGCCTTTCGCAAATGGTGGTGGCTGTACTGCCTCATATGCTATGGTGGCCCTTTCATAATCGCTCTCTCGTTGCTGCTGGTTAGAAGCCCGCACCGAGGACTTGTGTATGGTCAGGCAACTGTGAGTACTCGAAACATGTCTCCAACACTCTTCGACTAACTATGTATAGATCTGGTGCTGGGTCAATCAGGATTGGGAAAACATCCGTATATACACCTACTACATGCTCATCTGGGTTTGTATTGTCGGGTCTTTGATCTTTTACTTCATGGTCGGATACCATGTCTTTCACTCTCGAAACCAACTCAAGAGTTTCTCGGCATCCAAGAGCAGAGAAGCGGGCGTCTATGAGCAGGTACTTGACAACCACAACCACTCCTTTGAAGCCCTCTAACAGGTATTAAGCCTCGCGTCGATTTTCTTTCGGTGCCTCAAGACTGCTTCTACGGAACCATCGTCACCGAAGTCCAGGTTGTCCACTCAACAGCATCTACATCTGCACTCCCCAACGAACCAAGACCTGCCCATATGCAGCAATCAACACCTCACGTCTCTTTCGACGAGCTCCCCCCTCCGATCCAGACAGCTCCGAGCCAATACTTCTCCACCGTCACGTCCCCAGCCGGCAACCACCACCCCCATCGGTCCCCGCTCCGCCGCATCACGTCGGCGACCAACAAGACGGTCAACAAGTTTGTCGTCGAGGACCCCATCAAGCGAGCCTACCTGCGTACTAGTTTCCTTTTCGCCCTTAGTGTGTTGGTGACTTGGATCCCGAGCAGTTTGAACCGCATCCACAGCTGGCTCGTCGGCACCTCGCCCTACGAGTACCACGTCGCCACAGCTGCAGTCTTGCCACTCCAAGGACTCTGGAACGCCGTCATCTTTTTTGTGACGAGCTGGAGACCTCTGAAGGAGTGGGTCAAGGGCGCCCGCAGCTCTGGGCGTTCGGAAGAGATGGTAGAGACGGCGGTTGGTAACGCACCAGCCGAGACCTCACAGGAGACGTCGGGAAGAGGCGGCGAGAGCTTTCTAGACGACACGGAGTCTGGAAGCGATGTTGAGTTGCGCCGAATGGGGGAGGCGCCTGGTAAGAGATCAGCGAGTCTATGAAGGGGGACGGAGTCTGGGGGTTTGTAACATGTATGACCTGTGATGTATTACGGTTGAGATTTGCTGTTTGATGATTTACAATACCAAGTCAGCCAGAAGCTAGAATACTAGTTTCTGCAAAATCCTAGATAGCTACAATCAACAATTGATTTTTACAGTTATCTTGATATTGGCCTTTGTAATCTCCCCAATCTATGTGTTGCAAATCATCATCCGAGAGTTGTGGTTGGGAGGAAATTCTACAGAAACGGCATGTTTTTGACATCCAACTATCTACCTACCTAGATGCAGAGATCCCGCAAGATATGTCAAACGGACAATAACCAGACCCAAACTTCCCCTCGCGCATTCCAAGCAAAATATGCACATTCATAATCAAGGTCGACAATCAAGTTGCATGCCTCATAACTCTTTCATTGACCGAGTATCTACGTATTTTCTCTTTCTTTTCTATGTTGCCAATACCGGCACCAAAACACCTCTTTCTTTAAGCAGATGACGAAAGTCCAAGCTCCTTGTAGAATGCCTCTGAGCTAGGCTCTCTACCCAAGAACTCCTTCAAGAACTCCAACTCGGGAATGCTGCCACCCCTCTCCAGGACTGTGTGGCGATATCGGCGACCTTCCTCGGCGTTCATGGGGTTCTTCGCAAAGAACGAGTGGAACATGTCGAGAGAGAACACCTCGGAGTAGAGGTAGCCATAGTAGCCGGCATCGTATCCGCCAATAAAGTGACCAATACCAGCATGTCGGTTACCCCATTCACTACTTCACCGTTAGTGTGCTACTCATGGTCAAAGTAATACAATCAATACTTACAGGCCTTGTCCAAGGTCCTCAGGGCCCTTGGTTCCAGAGATGTTGTGTCGAAGCTCGTTCCACAGACGACCGGCATTCAGCTTCTTGACCGCTTCGTGAGACTCGGGCGTATGCACAGTCATGTCGAAGAGTCCAATGGTCAGCTGACCCAGAGCACCAATGGCTGAGTTGAGGCGCTTGGTGGAAACCAGCTTCTCAATCAGCTCATCGGGGATCTGCTCGCCAGTCTCCCAGTGCTTGGAGAGCGACTTGAGCACGCTAGGGGTCCAGCACCAGTTCTCGAGCATCTGGGAAGGTGCCTCGACAAAGTCCAGCACGGTAGAAGTTCCATGGAAGTAGCTGTAGCGGGTACGTCCAGCCAAGTCGTGGATGCCGTGGCCCAGCTCGTGGAACAGGGTCACAACCTCATGATGCTTGAGCAGCGAAGGCTTCTTGGGGGAAGGCTTGCTGAAGTTGCAGACAAGAGCAGTAACGGGGTAGTGCTTCTTGCCATCCTCAGCGATGTAGCCTGGCTCAAGGTTGAAGTTGGCATTGTGGCCATACTTGTTATCACGGGGATGCAGATCCAGGTATAGGTAGCCACAGAAGTTGCTACCTGCAGCCTCGTCATCCCAAACACTGTAGATCAAGACATCCTCGTGCCACACAATATCCTCTGCCTTGCCAGTGGGGCTAAGTCGAGCTCGCTCATCAGGCTTGAGCTCAACGAAAACGAAGCCAAAGATTTCCTCAAAAATCTTGAGCATGCCAGCAAATGTCGACTCAACGGGGAAGTACTGAGAGATCTTGGTCTCATCGACACTGTACTCCTTCTCCTTCTGGATACGCGAGTAGAAGGATGTGTCCCACATGAAGAAGTTGTCGTCAACCGGGAGACCACGTTCCTCAAGGTCCTTCTTCTTGTACTCCAAGAGCTTGTTGATCTCCTTTGCTCCACCCTCAGCCAGCCGGGTTCGAAGATCGTCCAGGAATTCTCGGACAGCTTCAGGGCCCTTGGCCATCTTCTCCTCGATCCGGAGGGCTGCATGATTTTCGTATCCGAGAAGTCGGGCGGCCTCGTCTCGGAGAGTGATGACTTCCTGGAACAATGGCACGTTGATGTTGGCCTTGTTAGATTCCGCAATAGTGTACTTGCGGCGAGTGTCGGCGTTGACGGCGTGCTTGATAAGAGGGAAGTAGTGGTTGTACTTGAAGGAAAGTTTGACCTTGCCCTCGTTCTCTCCGGTACCCTTCTCGAGAGAGTCAATGTCAATGTCATCAGAAGGGACACCTTCAAGCTCCTCAGGTGTGAACCAGATAGCACCCTTCTCCTCGTTGAGGTTGGTCTGGCACTGGATCTCGAGCTCGCTCAGACGCTTCTGGATCTCCTTGAATCTGTCTCGCTTGGGACCGGCAGGAAGACGCAGACCGTTTCGGATGTACTTTTGTCGTTCCTTCTCGAGAACGTGCAGCTGTTCCTTGCTCAGATCTTCAGAAGATCGGTTCGCGAAGGCTCCGTCGACGACCTTGAAGACGTCCTCTCGCATGTTGCACTCGATTCCAAAGTCATTGAAGACTCTCTCAGCCTCGGTGGAGGCATCTCGCAGGTCCTTCTTGGTGGAAACATGGTGATAGAAAGTCAAGATGCGTCGCTGGGTGGCAGCCAAGTTCTCGTCCAGCAGGATAGGCTCCAGAGCTTTGGCAAAGGTAGCCTTGTCGGCAGGGACATCAGCAACCACCGAGTCTAGGACATTCTTGGTAACATCGCAGAGCTTCTTCGTGTCGGCCGCAATCGACTCGGGGGTGGCGGTGAACAGCGGCGGCGCCTGGGGAGGGTTACGGTACTTGTCGGGAACCATGGTGCTGGTCATGAGCTGTCTTGTAGGGATAGCAGAGCGCGCAGCTTGGAATCTGAAGTGACTGGCAAGTGATCCGAGTCGGGAGAAGGCTCGTGAGGAAGCCAGAGTGATGGCGAGGACGAGGACGAGGAGGGAGAGTAGGAGGAGGGGCTTGCGGGAAGCACGCTTGTCCAGCTTGGCGGCCAGGACAAGAAGTGGGTTGTTACTGGCTGGGCAGCCGGTTGGCTTTATAGATTATGGGATTGAGGCCAGAAGGTAAAGGATGCAAAAGAGGGGTTCGACGAACAGGCAGAAGCTCTATTGATCAGGCGTCTACCAAGGCGTTAAAGTGTGGTTGATGCAGGGTGATGGGGCGAGAGCTACTGGTGATGCAGCTGGAGCTCCTGCCTCAATCAGCCGCTAGCGAATGGAAAACGCGGGGCAATCGGGACGGGTGCTGTGGCGGGGCAGCCACGGGCATCATGATCAGGTCAGGGCGGAGCGGGACGATGCAACAATTGAGGGCGCATGAGCCATGATTTTGATTGGAAGCCTTGATTATTTATGCGTGCAAAAGTAAACAAAAGGATCGGGATATCCTGCTGAGGCTGTTGCACCTCTCTGTGCCCCATTACGCCCCTGATCATGTTGAAACATCCACCAGAGCAACATCACAGGAATGAGTAATCAAGAGACACAAGAGCATCAATTCTAGACTCCTGCTCGTCCCCAAAGTATCTACCAGAAATCCATACATGCTGGTGCTTCGCCAAAAGGCTCAGCGGTAATTCATCAATTCGGTGTATCCATAGCCGATTCCAATCCATAATCAAACAAGCAAACGCCGGCCCTTCCACGTAGATGCATTAACTGATCCGCCCCTTGTCTTGTGCCACTTAGTTGGCGAGGATGGTTCGCACGAGATCTGCAATCGAACAGTCAGTTATTGGTTGGAAGAGTGAGGCGCGAAATGTAGAAAACGTACCAGTGTAGTTGACCTGGCCTGAGCTGGTATCGACAGCCTTGAGGAGCTCATCCACCTCCTCATCGGTCATCTTCTCGCCGAGGTTTGTGAGGATGTACTTGAGCTGGCCGACGCCGATGAATCCCGTCATGTCTTTGTCAAACACCTGGAAACCACGGCAGTACTCTTCAGGCTCGCCTGGGTCGCGGAAGCCGCCGGGGCGGTTCAGAACACGCTGGAAGGTCTCGAAATCGACTGTGCGCATCAGGTCAGTCTGCGCCCTGAAGCATCCGAGATCAAAATAAAATACTCACAGTCACCACCAACGTTCTTCTCGAGGTCCTGGATCTCGGAGAGGGTAGGGTTCTGGCCGCAGGCGCGGAGAAGGTCGCCCAGGCTCTCAAGGGAGACACGGCCATTGCCGCGCTTGTCGAACAGGGCAAAAGCCTCCTTGTAGTTGGTCGAAGCCTGAGAGTCAAACTTGTTAGAAGACATGATTGCTTGTGTTTTGTTGTGTTGTGATGCGCTGGTTAAAGTGCTGCGATTGCGATTCAGGTGCGGAGAATGTGAAAAGATGAAAGTTGCAGAAAGTCCGAGACTGTTTGTTTCGCGCGAGGTGATGCAAAACCAACTTTCCAAGCTCTTCCACTGTTCGGGCGGCCGACTGTCGAATCAGAGGGCGGGGTGGGTTGTTTACGCCATCGAGAAGGGGGTGTCCGGGGCAACTGGGACTCACCATTTTGGGTTTGGGTGTGTGCGGCTGATGGGCTTGTGTGTGACACGGGAGCAGTGGCGAAGGGAACGTGTACTGGAGATTACACGAGAGAGATGCGAAAAAAAAACTGCTTGGTGATGATTTTTCGAGAGGTCGAGTGGTGTTGAAGGATGAAGAAGTAAGAAAGGAGGACCAGGCTTGCACTCGTCGTGCATTTCAATTCACGCCTCGACCTCCCTGCTGTCCTTTTGCCTGAGACTGACGGGGCAACCGTGTCAGCCCATGGCCCAGGCTGGTCGCCCAACCGAAGCCAGCCGGGGTGACAGAATAGATTGGGCGGTTGATCGCCAGTGCAGGCCCTGTTATCTAGTCAGGGGTGCATGATGTCGGGTTTATATTGTCGACCTTCTACTAGCCAATCGAGGCGGTGAAACTATTGAAACTTGGGTAAATATGCATAGCTCTTATCAAAGGATTGGTCTCTATGTGTGAAAAATGGGCTTGGAGGCCATTGCATTTGCATAAATATCTGTTGCGTGGCTGTCGATCGCCTTCATCAAGTCTTAGCGGTATCCGTCCTGACTCGTCTTCATCTTCACTTTCTCGTCGCCAGCAGGATGTATGTGCCCCAGACGGATTCAACCTCGATATCTCTCCAGCGATCACCCTTCTCCTTCCACTCAGGTTCCGCCTCCAGGATCTCATCAAACATAAAGTCCACAATGTCTCCTTCACCACCCAAGGCACGGCTCTTCTTGTCCAGGTGCGCATCCATCCAGCCCTGGTACCCAGTAAAGGTGCGTACATAGGCCTCAAATTGTCCGAGGGTGAGCTTCTTCCTCATCCAAGCCGTCTCTGGGCCTGCAATCTCCTTGGTGTCTTTGTCGACGTTGTAGGTGATTCGCTTGATCTTGTCCCACTCCGACTCAGGGGGCTTAACATCCTCTAGCAGGTCGCGGAGGATGTCTCGTCCAGGACGCTCCCAATACTGGTTCATGCCCTCTACCCCGGGTGACACTTCTCCGTCGCCGTAGCAGAACTTCTCAAATATCTCGTTGGCTCGTCGGTGTCCAATGAGGATGTTGTCCTTGTATCCCCAAAAGGCCAGTGAGCCGCCTGGCTTGACTACCCTAGACAGCTCTGGCCAGACTTGGGGGTAGTTGAACCAATGTGCTGCCTGGCCGGCTGCAGCCATATCTACCGAGTGTGCAGGTAGAAAAGACAAGTCCTCAGCGTAGCCCTGACGAAACGAGATCTTGGTGTGCTCAGCATGGGTTTGCATTGCCAGTCGGATCATCCCATCACTTGGGTCAATGGCGATGGCTCTGGCAAAGCGGGGGCTCAGCTCCCTGGCAACAATTCCATGGCCACAACCCAAGTCTAGAAGCGTGCCATGAGGATCCTCATGATTGTAATACCCCAGAATAGTCTTGAACAGACTTGCAGGGTACGTGGGCCTGGCTTCGGCGAATCTTGCAGCAGAAAAAGTTGCCCTTCTGCGGTGGTGTTAGTTCTGCATTGTCCTAGGAGATGCATCCATCGATTTGACCATGATGACTTACCCAAATACGGACATGTTCACGGTCACGATGGCTTATTGATCAAGGTTACTGTACTTTGAAAGAACAAGAAAGGGCACACAAGCAGAATCAACTGATTTATAATTCGCAGCCGGGGCTTCGGCCTTGCATCCATATGACATGACACAAGCACTTAAGATACATGGAGTGATCGGTGTATGGCGACTTGCCGCAGCCCCGCAGCTGGCGTGGGTGATAACGGAACCTTCATCCTCCCCTTGAACTCTCGCATCCTTGATTGACAATCCTCAACAGCCAAAGACAAGATACCGATAGCCAAGCACCCAATCGACTTTAAGATGACTACTGAAGCCACTGTTCGCAAGTTCTTTGCGTCTTCTGCCTTTGCGGTAGTGGGCGCGAGCTCAAACCCCGCCAAGTTCGGCCACCGAGGTTAAATCCATCCATGTCAATATCTCATGAAAGCCGTGTCGACTGACAGTGCAAATAGTCTTTGTCTGGTATCTATATCATGACCTGCCAGTTACGCCCATCAATCCGGGGTCGGCGACTATTTCTGCTTTAGAAAAGGACTATCCCACAGTCCCCAACATTACTGCGCTTCCCAATCCAAAGCAGACGTCCATCTCAGTCATCACTCCTCCTTCAGCAACTCTCAAGGTGCTCCAGGAAGCAAAGGAGCTTGGCATCCCGTCTGTGTGGCTGCAGCCTGGTAGCTTTGATGATGACGTCCTCAAGTTTGCCAACGAGCAAGGTGGATTCGACGCGGTTGTGGCCGGGGATGGCGGCCGGGGTCATGAAGGGTGGTGCATCTTGGTGGATGGTGAGCGAGGACTGAAAGCGGCTGGGAAGCTGTGAATACTTGATTGGAGGCCACAGTATCAAGGCCAAGAACACGTAGCTTTGTGGTCAATATGATATGATATCTTAGTTTGGCATGCTACCGTCCTTTCAGCTAGCAAGTTACCCGGGTAGCCGAGAAGCCAGCCTGTCGCAGAAAGCAATCGTTTCTATCTTGTCAAAACACAAAGTAACTGCAAACTTTCGGTTACTGCAAGCATAGACAAATCAATACCCTCAACCTAGGCGCTTTGAACAGTCCCATATATTCTATTGGTGATCGGGTTGTTTGGATCTCTGGGGTCAAAGACCTGGTTGACCCACCAAAGTAAACAAACGCGCCTGGACCCACCCAAAGCCATTACTGGACCGTCGACCGCAGCGGGCCTCTTGCTACGGCCATCAATCAATATTCCTTCCAAACAACACTCTTCCCATACATCGCAATTCGACATCCCCACGAGCTTCCTACGCGACGCCCAGCGATATTTTCAGACGAGCCTTTGATATTGAAATGCTCACTAATTTTTCCTGGATTTTTCCTCCCTCATAGCCGTCGTGTCTCGTGGTTCCTTGCGTCCACATCGCCAACGAGGCCTCGCTTCGCGCCTTGACTGCAGATACCCTCAATCAACCGCGACTCGACGCGTCGCATCATCGCAATCATGTCTTTCGACGACATTACCGACCAATACATCACATATGAGAGCCGTTTGGCTTCTTTTCACAAGAGTGTAAAAAAGCGAGGGTCAACAGCTGGTGGCAGAGGCACCAAGGCCCTCGCTTGGCCGCACAAGAATATCTCGGCTGCGAGTGTATGGATTATTCTGCGCTGCCACGTAACCCAATGCTAACATGCTCAATAGCTTGCTCGCGCTGGTCTATTCTTCAACCCTACCCCACAAAGTCCCGACAATGTCAACTGCTTTCTATGCCACAAGGGCCTCGACGGTTGGGAGGCTTTCGACGACCCTCTCCTAGAACATCTCAAGCATGCCCCCGAGTGTGGCTGGGCCGTCGTCGCCGCGATTGAGGCCGAGGTGGGAGACTATGCGCAAGAAGACCCAAATCAATCATACATGAGAGATGCTAGAAAGGCGACTTTTGCTGGCAGGTGGCCGCACGATTCTAAGAAGGGCTGGAAGTGCAAAACAAAGCAACTGGTTGACGCGGGATGGAAATACACACCGACCGAGGATTCGGATGACATGGCAACATGCGCATACTGCCAACTTGCCCTCGACGGATGGGAGCCCGGTGACATGCCACTGTCAGTATTCTGTTCTCATATTTCTCGCTTCTAGCTAACATTTGCCTAGTGAGGAGCACTTCAACCGATCCCCCGACTGTCCTTTCTTCATCTTGCTTGATGAGGCACAAAACCACAAGAAGCCGCCCAAGAAAGCCGGGCGCGCATCCAAGGCTTCGCGCCTATCTGTTCAATCTGTCGCCACGGCCACATCAGAAGCGCCATCTCTGAACGAATCGGTCGCTGGCCCCGAAGACAGTGTCCTTACCACAGCCTCGACACAAGGTGGCAAGAAGACAAAAGCTCGCAAGGCCGCCCCGAAAAAGGGACGGAAGACAAAGGCCAAGAAGGAACCCGTTGAAGAGGTGGAAGAGTCGATCCAGGAAGAGGCACCGCCCAAGCCTTCTCGGGGAAAGAAGCGAGACAGTACAGCAATTGAGGATGCCAGCATAGCAATGTCGGAAGCTCCTGCTGCTAAGAAACGCGCAACACGAACTCGCGGTAGCGTCGCCGTACCCGATTCGACTTTGGAACAAGAGGAGGACGTGGAGATGGTCGAAGAGTCCGCTCCCAAGAAGGGTGGGCGAAAGAAGACCACTAAGAAGGCTACCAAGGCTACACGCACAGTCTCTACGACATCTGTTGCCTCTGAGGCCGAGGTGTCTATGCCCGCCTATGAATCAACACCTGGAACATTCCCGGACGATGATGAGATTGAACGTCAGCTGGAGGCAGACCTGGAGAGGCAACTGACTGAGGATGAAGAGATTACAGTCGATTCTGACTCCGAGCGGCTAAAGGCTAAGAAGAAGGGAGCAAAGGCCAAGGCCGATCAATCGCAGGACTATGCCATGTTCGACCCTGAACCAGCTGAGGTGGATGAAGATGAGGTTGACGATGAGCTCAGGGCTCTGCAAGCTGAAATGGAAGTCGATGAGCCGGAGCCGGAACGGGAACCAGAACCCGAGTCAGAACATGAACCGGAGCCCGAGGTCGAACCAGAGCCGGAGCCGGAGCCAGAACCTGAGGAGCTTCATGTTCCGAAGAAGGGACGAAAGGCTGGAACTCGAAAGGTGTCGAGGCAGACCAAGGCGAAGAAGGGCAAGGCCGCAGCACAGCCTGTTGAAGAAGAAGATCACACCGTTCCCGAAGAGACTCCTCAACCCGACGAAATCCCCGAGTCTACTACACCAGAATGGGAGCCAGAGGTGAAGGAGCCAGCTCATGAGGAAAGCATGGTCAGCACAGACACAGTTGTCAAGAAGACGGCGGCTGCTCGCTCGAGCGCTGCGGGCAAGCGAGGTCGCGGACGGCCCTCCAAGGCGTCACTCGTCTCTCAAGCGTCGGCTGATGAACTCGAACTTGTTGAAGCGCCAACTCAAACACCTGTTGAGACTCCGGAAGAACCCCCGGTTAAGCGAGGCCGTGGTCGTCCATCCAAGGCATCACTAGCATCCCGTGCGTCCTTGGGCGCTGAGGAGAGCCAGTCAAGTGTTGCCCCTCCCAAGCGCGGTCGAGGGCGGCCGTCCAAGAAGTCCCTGGATGCTCAGAAGTCGATTGAAGGCGAAGAGGCAGCGCAGCCATCCACGCAACGATCAGAAGAAGATGTGCAAGATGACGTTCAACTGCACTCGGCTAAGGAACAGAAGGGAGAGCATGCCGCCGCTCGAGTGGTGTCGTTTGAATCGGCGCGGCCATCATCGCCACCTCCTAGTTCCGCTCATCTAGCGAACCCTCCATCAACGCCGGGACGCATCATTTCCCCTGCGCCATCCGCCCGACAAGCAGCCATCTCACCGTCTCAGTCTCCTCAGTCCTCTGACGCTGAGAACCAGCCTCCGTCGTCAAAGCCTGCAGCCAGCGCCAACCCCAAGCGAGTTGCGCTCGCCCCCCCAGTTTCAACTCCTACACGTGGCTCGCCGTCCAAGCGTAACATGATTGTCGGTCTCCGTAGCACAACGCCATGGAACGAGCTAGACCTCGATGCCGTTTTTGGGTCACCACAGACCAACTCGGACAAGGAGAATGGCCCGGATCGATTCTTGAAGCAGGGACAGAGTTTGACATCACCAGAGAAACAGATGACGGTGCAGGAGTGGATCTACCACAATGCAGCAGAGGCCGAGAACAAGCTAAAGCTCGAGTGCGAATCGATAGTGAGCCGGTTCGAGAACGAGGGCTCAAAAGCGATGAGGGTGCTGGAGGGTCTGGTTGTGGAATGAGACATGAATTGATCGATCACGTTTAAGTTGATTGGGATGGATGATGGGATCCATTGGACGGTTTTGGACGTGAAATGCTTAATGCTAACTACCTATTGATTGTATGGACAATGAGAGGAATGACGGCGTTTGGGGGGATGGATAATTTTGTGTACTAGATTTGAGGGTATCTCTCCCAAACAGACGGGTTGAATCGAATCCACCAGGCGAGCTGAACCAGTGCCATCCTTTACTCTAAAGATTATGTGTCTTTTTGTATTCTGCTGTAAATTAGGATTGGTTACAGTTTGGACGAGAAGCTGTAGGGCTGTATAATTTGAGGATGCCATGAGTGGCAACATGAGGTTCTCGACTCCTATGCCATTCATGCCGAGAGCGGTATGACTATCCCAAAGACGCATAGGTCTTTGAAGGCGAATAGATACAGCTTGCGGTAAGAAAGATATCTGGCCTGACTGAGTACCATCCTCTTGGGCATCAGGTGCTCCCCTTTCACCTTTGACTCTCGCCGCCATATCTCATCACATAACGTAGATGGTCAAAATCCTCAGGGACCTACTAAAGAAGCACAAGATCTACATCAACCCACCAGTTGGCATTTGCGACCTGGGCCAACTCCGATGAAGCTTACCTCCACGCCCCTGAAAATCCGCATTCCAACCAATCCGCCACCAAGATCGCGACCTCCGCGAGGCGCTGGCGCCATCTCAGCCTTAGCCTTTGGCGGTGATGCTCCCCTCCTTACTATTCGTCCTAGCAATATTTGCCCCTTTCCGTTCGTACGGATACGGCATCAGCCTTGGGGTGCTCGGGGGAACAGAACACCTGGCTTCAAAAAACGCGGGGAGGCCGGTCTGGATGGCGAATGGGTATAAGTATAGAGCCATATCGTGAGGCCTTTTGGGAGATGTTGGTGATA
Source organism: Fusarium vanettenii 77-13-4 (assembly GCF_000151355.1). Taxonomy (NCBI): domain Eukaryota; kingdom Fungi; phylum Ascomycota; class Sordariomycetes; order Hypocreales; family Nectriaceae; genus Fusarium; species Fusarium vanettenii. The sequence goes on from NW_003315867.1 coordinate 1,280,262, forward strand.
TACTTAGACCCCAGCACTTTCTCAACTACTCTCACCTCTTCTGCCTACTAAGAGCATCACTTTGTGAAGCCACCCCTTTCTTTTCACAAAAAACACAATGCTCGGTCTATCATTCAGAATCTTTACCGTCCCCGTGGGCCTCATTTTCCCTCGTCGGCAGTCAATGACGAGGATGGAAGACCTCGAGACGCTCGAGGCGGGCATGTTTGACGAGCCTCTTGACGCCAAACGCAGAGGTTTGGGTCTGACGGATTGGTGAGAGATACATCAGAGTTTGTTGCGAGCCAACGGTGAGTATCTATGGCACACACTTACACATATCTCAAGTACTGATCAAGCTACAGACGAAATTCGAGAAAAACACAGGCGGTTGAAAGGACATACGAAAGTTAAGGCTGGTACTAGCTATGGGATATAAAATGAGAAAAATGCTAGGATTGACTTCCTCAAAATGGATACCTACTGCTATAGTACACACTAAATAATTTCCTTTATAAGCTGAGACTAGCTACCTACCTCAGTACTTCATATAAACTCTACTTGAAAGTAAAAAGATAACTCGAATATGATACTTCTTAATGTTGCTCACATCATATACCTACCGTGAGAAAGAGAGATTTTTAAGAATTTGGCAAAACTTTGAGCGATAAACAGGTAGCAAAAATCCTTGACATGTTTTAATTACTCTATATGTAGATAGGTATTCATAGCTCTTCAACACTGCTCACAACCAAGCAGCACAGAAATGCCTCGTTTTCGCATACAGCCTGTACGCCTCATCAAACAATGCCCCCTCTAAATCTCTCTACACCATCTCGCCAATACAGTGCTCAGCTTCACCGCCGCAGGTATCTCCTCCAATGCCACGTCCACCTTCCACATCTTGCCCTCAAGTCCTCCGTGACCAAGGGCCCTTGCGCCTCCTATGCCAGCAGGGACCAGCAGTCCGAGAGAGATGAGACGTTCCCAAGCGATGCCGGCGACTCCACGGCTCCATACTCGGACACCACCGCCCACGGCCATCATGCCTGCTGTTGCGGAGTGCACACGCTGCTTCCCCATCAAGGAACTGTACTCGTCGTACGCCATGGCCAGGTTGACCGTGTCTGTGTGCGCCACGATGTCCAGTCGTGCTGCCGCGATGAGCAGTCCCAAGTCCAACTCTGATAACGTGGATAGGAGGTGCAGTCTGTTGTCAGGGGGCGTGAGAGACTCAACCTCGCTCTGTAGAGCAGGTATCTTCAGTGTCACATCGCTCGCCGAGAGAGCCGACAAGGGCAGGATCCATTCGGTAAGGAACGCCGAAGCCGATTTGGTCGTGTAATAGTGATACTGGAGCAGATCTTGAAATGACCGCTCCCTGTACAACCCCTGCATGGAATCAGCATACTTGCTCTAGGTCAAGGAAGGATTTACTTACCTCGATCTTCTGGCTCCAATACTGCTGGAACTCGGCGTGTCCCTCAAGATAAGTGTTGATACCCTCCTTCTCAGCTTCATCACTGTCCACTACCAGACCCTGTCTGCACACTTGCCAGTACGCTGGCAGCGACTTGGGCATGGAGAGGTAAGCGTATCGATGACTAAATCGACTCTTGACTCGCTTCTCAAGCATTTCCACAACATCCAGCCTCGTCGTACAGCCCACCACTGCGATGGGCGCCTTTCGAGACTGTGCGATATCGAACAAGTTGTACAATAGTGTTTGTCGAGGGTGAGAGGCAAACATGTCAAACTCGTCAATGACAAAGACAATCGACTGCGACGTGACACCCTCGTCTGTGCCGATGATTTCAGATGGATGAGACAGCAGTGCAAGCAGGGATGCCATGGTGTCGGCGTAGTTGGTCTAGAAGCGTGAGTTGGGATAGGCAAAGGAAGCGAAGGTTGTACTCACCCTGTTCACCAAGTCATCTTCGACCTGCATCTCCTTTCCAAGCTGTCGCCATATCTCTTTCAGGGCGAGCTTGTCATCCGTGTGGATGAAACCGTTTAACCTGACCACGTGGAAGTCGTTCTTGTGCTCTTGAGCAATGTCTGCAATAACTTTTTCAAGAAGCTGTCACAAGTTAGTTGACTGAGTGACGCCAAAGAGGTGTGACATCTTACCGTGGTCTTTCCACAGCCCCTGGCCCCAATCAGGAGCATCGAGTTACCCTCACCAGCAACCACCGTCTGTTCGACAAGCTGGTAAACCTTCTCCTCTGCCTCCAGCTGCCCAGCCAATTGTAACCGTCTCCGCCCTGTGCATCGATCCAGGAGGACTCTCTGCAGTGATCTAACATGTTGCTCCAGGTTCGGAATCTCAGGTACCTCTGCCGCTATTGTGATTGTCGGGACCTTTGTCTCTCCAGCCTTCTTTGGCGTCTTGAGCACATCCTCTTGAGCACATGACTTGCAGAGCCAATCTCCTTCTGGGATCTCGGGCACACCGTAACATTCTTGATGAACCGCAAAATCGCAAATGTCGCAGAGAATAATCTGATTCGGCGCCTTGGAATCGGGCTTTAGGCAGATGGCGCACACAATCTCGTCTGCCTCCGACTTGGCCACCTTGCGCGGTGTCCTTGGCTTCTTTGGCAAATCTTCAAAGAAGACTTCGCCGTTTGCATCATGACCACCCCCAAAAGTGACATTCTTGCGACCCCGAGGTCCTCTCTTCTTTGAAGGAGTCAAGATTCCTTTGGGTGTTGGTTTAGAGGCTGAAAGCAATCCATCTGGCACCGCCGAAAGTTCGTCAGTGGATTCGCGAGCCACTGATTCATCTTCATCCTTATTCGCATCTTCAGCCGCATCTTGTGTTTTTCGTTTCCGTGGCCTGCCCTTCGGCGCTGCAGGCTTCTTCGGTGTGGCCGTCTTCCTGGGCCGGCCAGGCCCAACTTTCTTTGGCAAAACAGGGCGACGCTCCTCCCCAGTATCCCATTTTGTACCCTTAAGCGCAGAGAGTTTGATTGCCGGGCGGAAAGCGGAACCAGGTGCAGGTTGTGGTGTTGTTTGGAATGGGTTTGGTAGAGCCCCAGGCTGCTTCCCAAGGCCAGTCATGTCCATATTCTCATCCACTGGCGGCCATCCATTCTGGCTATTCACTACCGCAGGTATCGCCGCGTTGATAGCATTGATGGCTTTGGGAGTCGAGGGGGATCCGGCGGTGAGATCATCGAGGCGGCGTCTCTTGAGGGTCGCAGGAGTAGGGACTGGATCATCGGTTTCGATGTGGGCTCGTTTTCGGCCGGTCGGTGTAACAGCGAGGTCCATGGTGTTATAGCTTAAGCAGGCAAGATGCTGCTGTTAGGAAAGGTTCAAAGCCGACTCTAGCATCGAATCATGTTGAATTGTCAAGTCGCATGCGCCAAACAAACAATGGGCATGCACATGGTGAATCAATGGGGTCAGGGAGACGCGTTAGACGCGCCGAGATTAAGCGCTTCATTTGGTAAAACTCCTCAGTAAATGCATTCGGCATTCGCCTGTCGCCAAGCCACGTGATCTGCATCACCTGCAGAATTTCTGTCCCACTTATTTCCAGCCCTACAAGAATGGGCCCAAATTAGTCTATCGTTTCACACCCTTCCTACCAGGCTAAATTTTTCAAAGGACGAGAGAATGGTCGGCTCCGAGGTGTGAAGCGGTGAAACCTAGACCCAGCGATCATCCTTGATAGACTCATGATGTTATCTGCGCTAACGGCTCAGCTGGGAGGATATCAACTTGTGGCAGGAGGAGGAGGCGTCGGGCTCAAACGGGAGCGTTATTTAGAGCACCACCCTCTTCATTTATGGTGTTGAAGACCTCAATGGGCCATTACAGATGAATTCAACTGATCGAAAGACAAAAGTCAACTATGGTAGAGGCCCAATCTATGGGATGGCTTTCGTAATGCCGTACGATACAAGAAACGTGAGCATGAAGCATTGGTCATCAGCTCTTCCAGCTGCGAAAAATGTTTCCTCAATCAGCCAACATAACAGGGTACTTTTGGCACTGCCACCCTGGTCCTCGGGACTTGAGCTACACCAACCCTAGAGAGGTCCAGCTCATTTATCATTCAATCCCCAGGACCGAGCCAGTCCAGCCTTGTGGGCCGAAAAAAACGCCCTTGCCAAGACGATCCAGCGTCTCTCCAGTCAGGCCCCAGGCCGAGCGTCTTCACGAATCACGGATTACCACGAGGGAACAGAGCAGCTTTTTTTTTGGCCCCCAGTTGCACCGTTGCTGGCGCTAGGTCTTGCTCACGTCAGAACCAAGCTGCTCCCTTGATGCTCCGGCTCGGTAATCATAGGCCATCATCTGGGCGCAGCTGGATGTTGGGTTGCATCTGAGCGTTTCCCCTAATGCACCAGGGGGAGTCCACCCCAGGCTGACCATCTCCCACAATCGCCTTTATCCTTGACGAGCCACCCATGAGGCTGGAGTCGGCCGCTGCTCTAAGTTGTGCATGATGATCCTCTATTTCTATTAATGATATCCGTATCCCTGCTCACGCAGATTGAGTGTGTGGCGTCGTCTGTATAAGTAGCGTCGTCTACCTCTAGTGTTTACTTGACTGAAGTGTCTGCGTCCCTTTCTCAATTGCAATCTCTTCTTTTTGGCAGTTCAATTCATTTTAGCCGGCTAGTGAAGATGGCCATTGAAGAGTCGCAAGAGCAGACGACGGCTGAGAAGCTCCAGCTTCTCAAGAGCCCCCTCATCGCCGAGGACCGGTCCGACACAATAACTCTTGCCCCGACGAAGCAAGCCACGGCTCCCGACTTGAGTCTCTTTGGTAACAGATTCGAGGCCGATTGTCCACAGTTCCAGAAGGTTTGCGAATTACGCCCACGTCAGAATTTGCTGCTGACCCTCAAGTAGCACGAGGATGCCAGTCTGCTTGAGCTCTTCTTCGATCTCTTCTTCGCCGCCAATTACACTGTCTTTTCGCAGACACAGGGTGTCAACAGCCACGACCGCTTCAAGGCCTACGTTGGATACTTCAGGTATGAGGGTCAAGACAGCGCACGTATTGGCATGTTTTGACGTTGAAAGTGTTCTCTGGATTACATGGCTCACTGTCAGCCTTTATGATGTGCGCTTCGTGACTGACAGTCTCTTTGGTACGACAACACTAAATTCTTATTAGTGGGCGATGCTGACGGAATACAGAACGAGCGGCTCGAGGCGTTCATCTTGGTGTCATGGTTGGATTCGCCGTTGTTGCTCCCAAGTTTACCCCCGACGACCAAAATGTCAAGACGATGAGAACCATGTGTATGAACAGCCCCTTGAAACATCGAAACCAATGACTAACCATGACTAGCTATCATCCTCATGATCTCACGTCTCTGTCTGGCCGTCGAATACGCAAGCATCCTATGGCACATCCGCAAGTACAAGAAGCAGCGTCTCCCGATGCTGATGCAGATCGGCATGAACGTCATCGTGGCATTGGTATACCTAGGCATCACGTTCCGCTTCAGAGCTGGCAACAGCCGCGTCTTCATCGCATGGTACGTCCTCGCGGGCGTCGAGGTCATCCTTACCTTTGCCTTTGCAAACATCTGGCCAGTGCTCAGCTTCCAGGGTACTCATCTGATGAAGCGTATGGGTCTTTTGACTGTCATGATTCTTGGTGATGGAATTATTGTCATTGCTCAGAGTGTCGTTACTATCGTCAAGAGCCCTGATGCATGGAGTAAGCATACTTTTCCCGCACTGGTGATACGGAACTAACCAGTATCAGATTCGCAAACCATTGGTATCGTCACTGCTGCCTCAGCCACTGTCTACTTCGTCTTCCTCGTCTACTTTGACTGGATGAAGAACCCCAACCTTCCCCATGTGCGCCAGCAGATCTGGACAGTCATCCACTTCCCCTTCCACCTGGCCCTCGTTCTCTTCATGCAGGGCTTCACCCAATTCGTCATCTGGACCAAGATCATCGACACCCTCAAGAACCTAACCCTCGACTCAGTCTTCAACGATGTCAACGACATTGCCAAGTCGACAACTCAGAAAATCATCGACAACCTAAGCAAAATGATGACCGACTTCTTCAAGCTCTACCCACCCAAGTATGCCTCGACTTGGACAACCGTTGAGAACGCCCTCACAAACATCAGCGATATCGCCGATGATTTCTGGCCTCAGTTTGCAAAGTACGCCACGACACTCCAGGATAAGGATTTCCCAGATGAAGATGAGTTCAATACGTTTGCGGAGGCCTTCTATTCCATCAGCTACTCCATGGAGAACTCGCTGCTCGAGACCTTTGGCATCGACCTTGTGACCGAAATCTCTGAGGACAAAACCAACTCCAACATTACCGAGAACGCCCTCGAGGCCAAGGTTAACGAGCAGACCTGGACGCGCTTTGAGTTGGTTGTAAGTGGACCTGTTATCAACTATATCTTGTCAGTGTCTAACCTCGTATCCAGTTCCAATATGCCTACATCGCTGCTGGCATCACCCTCATCCTGATGGTCCTCCTCACCATCGTCTCACGCACCACCCCCTGGAGCAAATGGAGCATTGTCCGTACTGCCATCTACACCCTCCTCGGTATCGGAATGAGCTTGGTTGCCCTCCTCAACTACAGCCCTACCGACGCGGCCAAGTTCCAGGCCAGTGCTTGGATGCTTCCCACCATCACCCTCGTCTGGGTCCTCATCATCTTCCTCACTCACATCCGCAACCCGCCTCCCTTGTTCTTCAAGGGAAGCCAGTCTTTTTGGAGCAAGAAGAAGAGCGGACCATCTTACGATTATGTCATGCCCAACGAGACCCAGACCGAGTACAAGGGAGCGCCAAACAACCAGATTTCACAGGCTTAATGACTTTCGCATTGGATCTCAATATTGGCTGGACAGAGGGCCTTCTCCCTATTCTATAGAGCAGGAACATGTGGAAATATTTAGATAGCAAACGCTGGCTTCGGATGCACAAGTAGATATTATAGTAATAAAGTCTAAAAGCAGTTGTTGATAGGCATATGTTTTCAAAACTAAATTCATCAATCGGAGTAGGTACTTTCAGGTTCTAGAACTCGCTCGTCAACCTTGTCGAAATCCATCATCACAAACTTCATCCAAGCCAGTAACATTCACCGCACATCTTCCTATGGTCTACCAGCTTTTCTTCGCCCATGATACACGCATAGCCCCGCCCCGTCTTTATGTCTCATGTTCGCTGGGCACATTGGACTATTTGGGAGATGCTCAGGTACTTGGAACTCAAAAGTAGGTACCTGAGCAAAAGGATCCTGTTCGGGCCTTTGGGGTATCTGTTCCCACCACTCACGCACCTGTGGAGTGATGCTTCTACGGCGAACAGTTTGGAGAGAGTTACGCCTCGCTGAAGGTCCGGGCAGAAAAGAAACAGTGTCGTTTTCGAATGGAGGCACCAGTTCGGTGAAGAATGAGCGCGGACTTCCACTGGCCGTATCTTCACCCAATGGAGGAGTCTTGATCCGGACGGCTTCCTGTAGCAGGCGAAGATATCAGTACCTCTTTGTTGCCCTGAAGCAAGCTGAACACTCACCCCTCTAGGGTACTGATTATTAACACGGTCAACCCGCACTGTCGTCCTGTTAGTTATCTTGCTATTTCCAAAGCCAAGTAACAAATGAAGGGCAATACAAGTATGGCTAGAGAGGGTAATGTAGGAGGTGCCTTACCTTGAAGGGTTTCTCTCATGGAGCTAGCCATGCTACTGTATGAATCATTAGACTCCTTCCTACTCCATGGAGCCTTGCTAAAGAACTTCCGTCGAAGTTTCACCTTCCCAAGGTCATCTTTGAACCAAGTTCCTGACTTTGTGACTTGGTGAATGCTGTGGTAGTTTCCGGCTCCGTCCATGGTGGCCGAGGGGGGGCGCTCATGCTCAGGGATTGGGGGGCATGTACACCGCTGGCTCTGTCAGTTTTCTCCCCTATTATTGGTGCCTGGAGCTCAAGTACCTCTTTGCGAGTCCTGAATCTTAATTTGGACTCAATGCTCTTCTTCGCTTTGCCATACAGCCCTATGGTGCTTGATGGTGAGGAGGGCACCGTGCTTGCTTTTCGAACTGTGTCTGCAGCGCACATTGGCGAGATCGAACTGGAACTTCCCATGCCAGGAGACACGGAGCTGGACTCGCGGGCCTCGCGAGCCTCTGTTGATAGACGTAAAGTAGAGGGATGTTGTAAGGAGAATACGTGAGCTGATTCGGACACAAAAGGACTGGTAGGCTTCCTTGACGGTTGTTCAAAGGGCTTGAAGTTGGGCGGTACCGACATGGATGTCATTGGCGACGCAAAGGATATTTCTCGAGCGTCGGATTCACTGGCAGATTTCGTGGACCGGTTACGCCATTTCCAGATACTCTTACCAGAGTTGCTCTTCCGTTGCGTCATGACCTGACGCTCTGCCCAGTAGCCCTGCGGGAACCATACCTACTCGAATCCATCGCGAGGAGGGCGTGGGGGGTCAACGCCAAAGCCCGAAACTGAGGCTCGAGGTTGTTTGATTGGGCGAGGTGTAATATCTGACGAAGGTAGGTAGTTGGTGAATGCATTCTCTGGCATAGAAGGAAGGCTTGGCTGGTGCTTCATCGAGCCGTCCAAGTTTGGCGTTGGAAACGAGACCGACACGAAAGGAGGCGTGGCCTGGTGCGGGAAGGGGAGGTTGAAGTAGCTGGCGATAGTTAGCGAGATTCATTTCCTCAGCCTTACTGATCTCGTACTTGATCTCGTTCGCGTCGAGGCGAGTACTCATTGGCAGCGAATTGTCCGATAAAGGCGTCGCTGTCGGGGGCATGATGGAACCGGAGCAAGGCTCCGTGGATGGAGGAATGCTTTGATGGAAGCTGCCGAAAACAACGGCATATGATGAAGCATCCCGTGGATGTAGAAGCAATAGTAGAATCGAAGAGTCGTAAAGAATGGCCGAAGAAGAAGACAGGAGAGGAGACTAAAGCGAAGAGTCGAAGCGAAGGATTGAACTGAAGAACCGAGGTAAAGGGGGCGATCTGAAGATGTATGAGGGTCAATCCATGCGAGAGGACTGCATTGTAGAACTTCTTTGTAGGTTTATCGTGGTTGATAGGGACTTGGAGGTGGAAGAGGCTGAGGCTCTTGATCGTGATCTAAGTTCCCGGAGCGAAAGCGGAAGCTGCCTCTGCCTCTGCCTCATCTCACTCCTTCCGTTCAAAGTGACATCACTACTAAATCGACATCACCGAATGAGTAATGGGTACATTCTGTTCCAGAAAATGAATCACATAAATTGGTATCGAAATGGGCTCCTCCGTATTTTACAGAGTCAAATCTATCTCAAGTCGAACCAGCTCGAAACCCTTTTGATGCGCCAGACGCCATGTTTGTCTTCACTCATTAGGAAAGGGGCATTGAAACAAGATCAAGGTTGGACCTCGACTTAGTCAATGACCATGGTATCATCGCCATCCAGAGCCGGTCCTTGGGGCTCAAGCGGCACACCCCGGCCTCTTCCAGCCAACAACTCCCTCCTCACCTCGGGGCCAATGGCCGAGTGACCATGCGTCAGGAGTAGATCCAGCAGTGCCTCACGCTGGTCCTCTGTGACATCTCCCTTGTAGCGTTGCGCAAAGGCGAGCAGACTCTGGTGCCAAATGACGGGCAGCTTGGCCTTGGCATCTCCCTCAATCAGACCCGCCATAGCATCGCCAGAGTGAACAGAGGCAGGATCAACGCTTCGGAAGCGCATGAAGTGGAACACCAGGGCGTCGATGACCTGGTAGGGTAGCGCATACTTCTTCTCAAGGAGAGTCTTGATGAAGATGTTGGTAGCACCACCTCCCTCGGTGCCGTGTGAAGCCTCTTGGGCGGCAATATCGCACAGACCCTTGAGAGCAGCGGCGGAGTGAAGAACGGGGATGGAGATTCTAGCCAGCACAGCCGAGATAATATGAGCTTCTCGCAGCGTGCAAGTGCCACTTCCGACGAGGGGGAACAGGAAGCCCTTGAAGAAAGCAGCGGGCTTGTAAAGGGCCTTCTTGAGAGAGTTGAAGAGGTGAACGTTGAGCTTCTTGGTCTCATAGATATCCTCACGAACACGGTCGAGGATAACCATCTCGAGGAATCGCTGCACAACGTGGGGCTTGCTCGAAACAAAGATCCTCGTCGCCTGGTAGCAGGCGTTGGGGGACCAGGAATCGGGCTTGGTCACCTCAATGATATCCTCCCAATGAGGGATGGTTGGGAGGATCTTGAAGGGCTTGGGCAGAGGACCGGACTTGTATCGAGAGAGGATTTGTCCAACCCTGGATTCATTAGCTTCTGACTCTTGTTATTATTGGAAGTCTTGACTCACTTGGTGTAGACCTCAATGACCTTGGGGGGCAGCTCGTATTCGTCATCGGGGGGACCCAGATTGTTCTCTCGTCTCGCCTGTGCAGCTTCGTGGGCAGCAATCTTTTCAAGGATCAGATCCGCGAGGTTGATGCTGTCACCCTGCTCCTCCCCCGATGGCTGACGATCCCAACCGTGCTTAAGCAGGTCATCCTCCTCATCCGGCATGAACTTCTTGTACATGTCGAGGTCATTCGGGTCAACCTCGATCTCCTCCACAACCTCATCATCCTCACCCCAAGCCTCGTCATCGTCGTAAACCTTGTTCTCGTCCTCGGCTTCGTCGTCAAATCGCGAATCGTAGCCAAAAGTATCGATAGTGGGTTTGGAGACAACCTTTCCGGCATTTTCCTCCTCGGCCAATTCACGACCTATCCGAAGAATGGTCCTCGAAGCGCGGTCATCGACAAAGTTTTCCTCCTCGTTGTCGCCGCCAGTCGATCGCCTCTTGGATGGCTTGTTCTTGAGAATGCCGGTGGCTGTGATATCATCCTCGAGAGGGTTATGGCGTCGCGTCTGCCGCGAGGCGAAGGGAGTGGTAGCCTTGGGCATTTTGGGCGTCTTGTCTTGGGATGGGCACACACACACACACACAATGTGGGCTTGGAGTATCAGAGGCAGAGTAGATTTTCAAAATTTTGTGCCTTATCGATAACCACCCCTCTTTCTAATTTAGGCATAGCGCTTTGGTGAGCTCAAAATGGTGCCTCACCGCCTTCAGTCAGCGCCAATCATTCTTCGGGTAATTGGTTTGCCGGCTCCGAATTGATATCAGAACGCTTCCCTTCCTTCGCCTGGAGGAGACGTGTAAATGAGTTGGAGGTTATAGAAATTCGAGTTAAGAGGGCTTTATTTGACTTTGCCTAGCTCTCATCCTAGTGATTGTTTAAGTCGTTGACTAAAGACATTGTGTGGAGTGTCTTTGGATGTGGAAAAGACCAGCTTAGAGCTCATACAAACAGAACTCCATATTGAACGGGAAAGGAGACTTATACTAGGATCACTGTAGCTCATTCCGGCTCGGTACACATAGATCCAAAAATAAATATAATCATCTCTGACTACCTAGGGGCGGGTTTAGAAGAAGTCATGCTAAGTAAGAAGTTCAACATCATAGCAGTCCATCAGTGAGGGAAGAGAATAAGAAATAAAAGAGTCAACTGTGATTCAGTGCTATTAATCCCATGATAAACTCACCTAGACAAGTTCTATCTCATCCGAGTTCCTTCATGCACTTCTCATCGCTCATTTCTACCAACTTCTATTTAAAATTCTGCCCCGCCACCATGATGACACTGGAGACCCTTGGAAACTTCTTTGCCCTGTGGGTCCCGCTGAAAGAGTCACCGGCAATGACGCCCAGCCCACTGAAGCAGCGATGACTTCAGGCGTCTGCCCCACTATCAAATTGCCCCTCCAAAAATCATCACCACCATCGTTGAAAACTCCTTCAACCACATATCCAAGATACCAGCAAGATGCCAACTGAGCTAGAAGAAGTATGCTTCTCTTTGCGCGATTTTCATGTAGTCACCCACTAACTTTGGCCTCTGCAGCTCGTGGGCTTCATCGCCCACCCTCACCCTCAGATTCGCCAAGTTGCCGTCGAGAATTTGGTGCCGTACTCGACTGCGGAACCCAACATCTTCAAGGATTCACAACTCCAGCCTGTGAAGAACCTCAAGATCTTGATTCGAGATCACCCCGTGAGTGGAATTTGTCAGGGACTTTACGAGAAACTCAGTGCTAACGCCATGTCGCAGAAAATATCTGAGCATGCTGTGACAATTCTGGTCAACTTGTCGGGTGATCAAGAGATTCTTGAGAACCTAGCAACAGATGAGAAATTCCTCGATGTCGTATTCCGACGGATAGTGGTGCGCACGAATCATTCACGATATTATGTGTATAAACACTAGCTAACCCACCAAGTAGAACCCTGAGGAGCCCAATGCCAACCTCCTAGCCATGCTCCTCGCCAACTTGGCCAAGTGGGATAACTTCAAGGAAGTTCTCAAGAGGAAACAGCAGGCTCCTGAAGAGCTAGGCTCAGACGATGTTGTCCTCAACCAGCTGATGGACCTCTTCGTCAAGGGTCAGGACGGCTCATACAACAAAAAGGCGGACTTTGACTACCTCGCCTACGTCTTTGCAGATCTCGCCAAGCATTCCGACATCCGCAAGCACTTCCTCCAAGTGCAAAAATACGACGATGTCATCCCCATCACCAAGCTCAAGGTCTTTACCGAGCACAAGTCCGACATCCGGAGGAAGGGCGTTGCCAGCACCATCAAGAACGTTGCTTTTGAGACATCATCACACCCCTCCTTCCTCTCTGAGGACGAGATTGATATCTTGCCTTATATCCTACTCCCAATCATGGGCAACGAGGAGTACGACGTCGACGAGAGCATGGACATGCTGCCAGACCTGCAACTGCTGCCACCGGACAAGAAGCGAGACTCGGACCACAAGAACATCCAGACCCACGTCGAGACACTAACTCTGCTAACAACAACAAGAGAGGGTCGCGATCTCATGCGCCGTGTCAAGGTATATCCCGTTATTCGGGAAACACATTTGCGTGTTGAGGACGAGGGTGTTCAGGAGGCATGTGAGCGACTTGTGCAGGTATTGGCACGTGATGAGGCCGATGAGGGCAAGGATGAAAGCAAGGAGGATGTCAAGTTGATTGAGGGTACCAATGGACGGGTAGAGGAAGTTGAAGATGAGGATGATCAGCTCGTGGAGGTTTGAATGTGTATGAATCACAAATGAAGCACGTTGATAGCCATGAAAAGTTCCATCTTGTATTTTCTCACAGCTTTGCTTATCCTTGTTTGAGGGAGACAGGTACCTAGATGTTGGGGGCGAAGCTGGACCTGCCATAATGGCTATTCTAAGTCGTAGTACATAATTGAAAAGAGGTAATCACAAGCTCCTTGAACAATGAATGGGAATTATGCAAGGTTGTCCAAGATTTAGGAGTACTCGGGCCCTAAGCACAGCCCAGTCTCTAAGTCTCCAGTCCTAAATCATATCTATCCCTCATCGCAGCCACTCGGTAATCTATTGCAGCAGTTGTATTTCAGGCGGCGGGGTCATACTGTGCTTCACTCGGGCCGTAGAAGTGAATCGAATGAGGTGTATATCTCAGGAGAGCTTGAAAACTTCATGATATCGAGTCCAGCGAGGTTGATGAAGAACGAGAACTTCAATCCAGCATCTCCAGCACATAGAAACCCTACTTCTCTATGTGATAGTTTCGGCCTTTTGGTCCGGCCTTGTGTATATATAGGAACGCAACAATAGCCTGTATACCCAGATCCAGTTGTCGTACGCTTGGATTCCTGGAAGGGCTAAGACGATCAGTTCGTCAGGTCCCTCCATTATATGCGAGCCCCAGGCTACTTTCGTTCCCTCCTTTTGGGAAACAGCTGTGAGTAGTATATAACGGGTGTCAACTTTGATACCCAGATCAATGATCCAGTTCTGGAGTGATGCCGCTGAAACGTCTTCTGCCGAGTGGGGAAAGTCTGGTGGGAACAACGCAGCTGGGTTCAAGCCGCGTGAGTGCCCAGTTCTGGAGTGCGGTGATGGAGCGCAATATATATTCGTTTCGTCAGTTGCCGAACAAGTCCTCTATATGAAGGGAGAGGGCTGAGAGCTTTGTAGTTCTTTGCGTAGCAACGTGACTACGTCGCAACTAGAGTTGGCCCCAGTCTTCTCGGTCAATAACGCCGTTTCCCGTGACCCCTGGGGGATTTCGGTCCCTACCCGTGGTCTGTGGTAGGGGAAGGTGGTGCTTCGGCATCTGACATCTTAACATTTTCATCGTTGCCCGAGGTTGGAACAGTATCGTCAACGGTGATAGGGGCAGGTTGTGTTTAAAGATGTGCTTTCTTCAATACGCCATGAAGTGATTTATCACAATTGACGACACAGGCTCGAATATTGGCCAGTACTAAGCAGGGGATTGGGGGTCTGTGAGGGCAAGCGTCCTCCCAAAGGAACCTGTAGTAGAAGAAGTAGATGTCGATTTAGGTTTAAGGCTACCCTTAACATAGAAGGTAACCCAATGCTTAAAGATATGATAGAAGTAGAAACTTGTTTCGCGAAAATTGTGTGAGGAAAGTTGTCTTGGTCCCGCAGTGGAAGGCTGAGTCTCTGCTACCACAGGGTCGGGGAGCCTCAGAGGAAGACTCAGCGTAAGGAGCCACCATATGCTTGGGCACCCAGAGGAGCGCTTTGTCGTATTATACTTGGGGATAGCATAGGTATAGATCCCCGTAAACCTAGTATAATAATCCTCGGTTGACATGGGTGCCAGTCGTCAAAGAGGAAAAGAAGTCCTCTAAGGGCGGGATCGTGTCGTCCCGAATAATGCTCAGCTCTTTCGCCCTGCCCTTAAGGCAATGACTCCCGGGCTATTCTTCCCGGATTAATATATTATATAGGCCCTATCAGGGTCCCGAACCAGTCTTGCCCCTTGAACTATCGATAGTGCGTGGGTTTTATGATTCACTGACTTACAATGCCAAAGGCCTAGCTCGGTCTTTTGTTCTCTTGAACCATAGAGCGAGTGCTCTATATATTAGAGCCTTGCAGGAACCACATCCCGCTTCTCGGCTCTCAGGTAGCAATCGAACCGTAAATGGGTATATATATAAAGGTTAGAGTGGCCACTCGTCTATTGGCGGATAATAAGTTGGGTCTCCCAGTCGAGGTGTACTTGATCTGCTGAGTAGCAGAGATTATTCTGGCATGTCAAGGCGAGAGATCAAGGTGTTAGCTAGGGCCAGGTCAGGTACTTATACCTGATCCATGGCTAGGCATCCTAGCTCGCATTACAGGAAGGCATCAGAGGCAGAAGCCTCGTGCTTGATATTTGTTGGCTGACAATTCATTTCTTGTGTTGTAGCTTACAATTAAATCTCGTTCACAGTTTGACAATTGCATGTCTCAATTGCAAGACACACTCAACAAACTGTAACGGAGAGGCGGATGATGGATCAAACACCCACCAATGACTACTAGCGTGATGGCGAGGATTGTATGAGTGCTTGCATCGGTTGGATCTACGAGAATATGATAGGATCATGCAGTCTCTATCCCCTAGTGGACATGTATCTTGGGCTGGGGACTGAGAAAAGGTAGGTGAGGGTCCCGTCTGTCTGACGTCGGCGACGTTGTCCATCGTCGCCTTTCATTTATCCATCGACGGACATAGTATGCCATCTTCGCAGGCGGACACAACGACACACATTCACAAGCAGTATCAGAAGGCCAAGTTGCAAAATCAGCTCACCAAAGCGGCGGCAGCACAAAATACCATTTTAGCTTTATATAACGCAACAGTCTCGCCCATCCATGCCATGACATCCATCTCAATGTCTGATTATATCCCGGTCCCCTCTGACCATCCAATCGCAACCAAAGCAAGCTTCCCTCCCAGTCTTTTCAAACTTCTCAACTTTCCATCTTCTGCTCTCCCACATGTAAAGGAGTGTCAGGGTATCATTCAAAAGGTTCCCTCTATGTGTATCAACAATGCGCCTGAAATGAGTGTCGTGGTCATGCCAAATGGCCAAAAATGCTAAATGCGCCCAGGTCGTTGTATATGCAAAAATGAGTGTCCGTGAATCGTAAATGTAAACATGTCGTCATCCAATAGACATTAGTTTTAAGGAGTGTCATGAATAGTTGAAAAAAGGGGGTGTCGTCGAAAATTAAATGAATAGGACCGCCGCCATCGAGAGAAGGGCGACGACAGATGCCAAGCTGGCAGAGATGCGAGAGGCAGCTCCTTCAACGGTGGCAGGTGTCGTTGTCGCTCCGGTAAGAGCCGAAGTGCGCGTCTCAAGGTGTGACTGGCGCTCTGAGGTCTCGGTAGCCTTGCCTCCAGGAGCTGAGGCGCCCGTCTCGACGGTTGTCTCGGTGCCCTCTGTCTCGGTGGCTTTGCCTCCAAGGGCAGAAGCGTCAGTTCCGGCGGCCTCGGTCTCGGTAGTCTTGCTACCCTCGGCTGAGGCGCCTGTAGCAGTTGCCTCACTGCCAGCTGAAGCGCCTGTGGCAGTAGCCTCAGTCTCAGTAGCCTCGCCTCCAAGAGCAGAAGCGTCGGTCTCAACGGCCCCAGTCTCAGTAGCCTCTGTGCCGAGAGCCTCGACAGAACCGCTTGGCCGAGCAGCCGTTGTCACAGTAGCGGTGGTCTCTGGAGACTCAGACTCAGACTCACGGGCATCAGACTCGCGGGCCTCCGAGTTACTAGACCCACCGGTTGCTGTCTCTTCAGCTCCGTCAGTCGCCGAGGTCTCCTCAGTTGCTTCGTCATCATCCGTCGCAGTAGCTTCAGCAGCAACCGAAGACTCATCCTCGGACGCTGCCGTAACACTGGCCTGCGAGTCCTCTGTTGTCGTTACAGCGTCAGCCGCGACAGAACCTGTGGGTTCGTCTTCCTCTTGCTGAGTCGAGGTAGGTCCGGATGCTGCAGTGACTGAGTCCGAATCATCGGTGGTCGCGGCATCTTCCTCTTGTTGAGTCGCGCTGGGCTCAGACTGCTCCGTGGTCGCCTGTGCCTCTTCAGAAGCCTGGCTAGTTGGCTCGGAATCGTCTTCGGCAGAAGTAGCACTGGGCTCTTCTGTGGCCTCTGCAGTTGGGCCGAAGATCTCTGTGGTTGCCTCATCATCGTCCTCAGCTGAAGTGGGCGCAGCAGTCTCCTCAGGCCCCTCCGTAGTGGATGGTGCGGTTGGAGTGACAATCTCAGTGGTTGGCTCAAGATCTTCTTCGGTCGTGGTCAGGACATCGAATCCGCCCGAGCTGGCCTCGACTTGTCCGGTTGTCTCGACATCAGGCTCGCCAGTGACCTGAGACTCGGGGCCGGAGTCAGTTGTGGCAGGCTTGGTGTCCTCACCCTCACAATAGTTGATGAATTGTCCAAACTTGGGCTCGACATAGGACTGGAGGCCGGTCTTGGCATCGTCCGCGTTTTCAGTGATACAGTCTGTGCAGGCCGCGTAGCTGCCCATGAAAGAAGAACCCTTGGCGCAGAGCTTGTCAGACTTTCCGACAGAGAGAGCGATCTTGTAAGCACCATCACAGTCATCGAAACAGACGGCAGGGGCGACTCCATCTCGCTTGCTGAACATGTGCATTCCACGGCGCTGGTGAGCGCTGGGGATGTAGTCGTAGGCTTCAGCGACGGAGATTGTGGTAGTCGTGGTGGTAGGCTTGGGCCAGTCGCTCAAAGACGTCTGGGAAGCCCAGTTACCGGTGGTAATGGTTGTGAGTGTACCGTTGATAATCTTCTCCTCTTCAACCTTCTTGAAGATGTCGAATGAAAGACCGAAGGCCTCGGGGTTCAGGTTGAAGTATCCCGCAGACGGGGCATAGTACGAAGTCTCGTTCTTGCGCCATCTGATCTTCTTGAACTTGGGAGCAGGGATACAGTACTGGGGCTTACACAGGTAGTCGTCCTCAGGTGGCTCAGACCAGAGGTCGCATGACTTGGGCTTGGGAGGGTTGCAGACGTAGCCAGGCGCGCAGCCAAAGGTGCGGTCGGAATCGATGGCCAGGGGCGCGGACAGACCTGTAGGCTTGGGGCAGATGCTGAGGACGGACGAGACAGTGACCGTGGTAGGAGGAGGGACCACGGTTTGCGCAACAACCACGGTGGTAGTGTAAACTTGCGTTGGGCCAGGGACCACAGACACAATTGTCTCGCCATCCCTGGTAAGGGTGACGGTCTCCGCAGGCAGTTGCTCGGTGACAACCGAGACGACGGTTCTTCCAGGCAGAGTGGTGATCTGACCAGGCTGGGTAACACCAGGCTGGGTAACAACCACAGTTTGGACAATAGTCTCTCCAGGGAGAGTCGTGACTTGGCCATCTCGGGTCACCGTCTGGGCCTCTCGGGTGACAGTGGTAACAACCGTTTCCCGGGGTCCGGGAACCTGCTGCGTAACAACTGACACGACGGTTCTTCCAGGAAGAGTTGTGACCTGTCCAGGCTGAGTGACAACCACAGTTTCTCCGGGGAGCGTTGTGACCTGGCCATCTCGGGTTACTGTCTGAGCCTCTTCTGTGATGGTTGTGACCTCGCCATCGAGCGTGACGGTTCTGGCTGGTTCAGTCACAGTGATGGTTTCCTCGTCGGTCACGACGATTGTCTCTCCGGCTTGAGTCACAGTCCTTCCCTCTTCGGTAATAACCACTGTCTCGCCATCTTCGGTGATAACAATTGTCTCACCCTCGGTAACGACAACCGTCTCAGGGGGCTTGGTCGCGGTGAGTGTCACGGTTCGTCCCTCAGTCACGACAACAGTTTCTGTCGTGCCAGTCTCGGTGAGAGTGACGGTATAACCCTCAGTAACGGTGGTGACCTCGCCGTCGTCGGTAATCGTTACCGTGTGGCCTTCTGTGACGGTCCTATCCTGAGTGATAGTAGTGCCGTCAGTGATGGTCACAGTGTGGCCCTCCGTCACGGTGATGACTTCGCCATCGTCGGTAATCGTTACGGTTTGGCCCTCAGTAACAGTGATGACCTCGCCATCGTCGGTAATCGTAACAGTGTGGCCTTCTGTAATAGTCCTATCCTGAGTGACAGTAGTGCCCTCAGTAACGGTAACGATCTCGCCATCATCAGTGACAGTGACGGTTTGGCCTTCCGTGATAGTTCGGTCCTGGGTAACGGTGGTGCCGTCGGTAATAGTCACAGTATGGCCCTCAGTAACGGTAATGATCTCGCCGTCGTCAGTGACAGTGATGGTTTGGCCTTCTGTGATCGTCCTATCCTGAGTGATAGTAATACCATCGGTGATGGTCACAGTAGTGCCCTCAGTAACGGTAACAATCTCGCCATCGTCAGTGACAGTGACGGTTTGGCCTTCTGTGATAGTTCGGTCCTGGGTAATGGTGGTGCCGTCGGTAATAGTCACAGTCTGACCCTGAGTCACGGTAACGATCTCGCCGTCGGTGATAGTTACGGTGTGGCCCTCGGTCACTGTCTCGATAACCTTGTCGGTAACAGTCTCAACAATCTTGTCGGTTACCGTCTCAGTAATCTTGTCGGTAACAGTCTCAGTAACCTTGTCGGTAACCCTGTCGGTCACCGTCACCGTCTTCGTGGGCTTAGGAGGGCAGTAGCCCTTGGTTATAGTCACTGTTTGCTTAGGAGGGCAAGGGTGGCCCTTGGTGATGGTAACTGTCTCCTTGGGAGGTGAGCCATAGCACTTTGTGATGTAGACGGTTGTAGGCGGTTCCCTGCTGCAAGTTCCAGTCTCGCTGGTAGTTGGCGTGCTTGTTGGCGGCTCAGTCGAGCTGGTTGGCGGCTCAGTCGAGCTGGTTGGCGGCTCAGTCGAGATAGTTGGGGGCTCGGTTGAGCTGGTCCAGGGCTCAGTCGAAGTGGTCGGGGGCTCATCCGAACTGGTAGTCGGCTCAGTGTAGCTGTCAGATGAAGACTCAATTGAGCTAGTAGTTGGCGGCACGTAAGTAGAACTAGTAGTCGGGGGGATGTAAGTCGAGCTAGTAGTTGGTGGAACATAGGTAGAACTAGTGGTCGGAGGAACATAAGTCGAACTAGTGGTCGGCGGCGCGTAGGTAGAGCTAGTTGTCGGCGGTACATAGGTTGAGCTAGTCGTCGGGGGAACATCGACAGATGTTGTAGTCGGGGGGACATCGACAGACGTTGTAGTCGGGGGAACATAGGTAGACGTGGTAGTCGGAGGCTCATAGGTCGGAGGCTCATAGGTTGGCGGAACATAGGTTGGCGGAACATAGATAGAACTGCTTGTGGTTGGCGGGCCAGGAGGCGGGATACCCGTGTAGGTCTTGGTGCAACCGCAGTGCTTATCAAAGACCTTGTAAGAGGGAAGCTTCTCGGCTGGGGAGGTTGTCGAGAGTTCCTCCTGTTGCTCCTCTACAGATGTCGTCGGCTGAACTTGAGATGATTGAGACACCTCGACCGTGTCATAGTCGTTCGGGGTGGATGAGGGCTCATCGTCCGGACTAGAAGTCGGCACTTGAGTTGTGGTAGGCGCCGGTACGTCGCCATACTCATAGCCGCCCCCGTAGCCCGTGTTGTCGGGGGCTGTTTCTGAACTGGGAGCGTCATTTACCACGACACTTGAGCTGCCTTCAGGCTGGACAGCCCTGCGGTGCAGGTTGCCATTGTTGGCTGGGAGCTTGACAGCTGCAGCGCCCATGGCGCTGAGCATCAGCAAGAAACGCATGGCGGCGAGCGAGTGAACGGCAGCCCCAATAGCGAACGTATGTGATGAAAGAACGAGAGTCGGGACCCAAGTATTCTTCCAAAGATGTCAGAGCTGACCACAGAAGGTAGAGAGAAAGGGAATCTCAAGCCGTTCAACACCGACGAATACCATATATATCGGTCGGATCAGGCTGAGTGAAGGTTGGACCAGGGGCTGAGCAAGTCCACGTACCAAGTGCCGGTGATGCAGCTGATTGGCACCACTTGCATCGATATCCGCAATTGGTGTTAATCTCCTCTCTTGTCAGCCACTCCGGCGTGTGTTGTTGACACGGCAGGGAAGCGGGTGAGGAGGCAACCGGGCTGCGGCTCGATGCTGTGGATGTCCTCCTGGGGCGTTGAAGATCGACGTAATCAAACAGCGCAAGCAGCCAAGTGTAAGCTCAAATTAAAGAGCTCCCAAGATGGACATGGGCAGGACCCGAACGAGATGGATGACTAGGACAAAGAGCCAGGGACATGACAAAAGGTCCATTGACCAGACGTGAGAGGGCAGCATGGAGCTAAATGGAGTCTCCATGCCTTGCGGGTACCTTGCCCGAGATTGCTCGCCTTGAGGGATATCGGCCTTGCCATGGTAGGTAGCATGAGCAACAATGCATTTAGACATCGCACATGCAGTGAGCATGGCCCCGGAGGGCAAGGATCTGAACGGGGCACGTACGATTTGCCCAGGTCCAGCAGCCAGGGCCAGGTCCAGCAGGCACCACGGCTTCAAAGGGCGGTCCACTTGGACAAGGACCTTGTTCCGGGGCCTTGACACTGGGCTGGAGCGGGCAAGAGAGTTCAAGGCTCGGCAAGCAAGAGAGAGCCAAGGGCCGACAAATGGCGGAGAAGTGACAATCACATCACAACCCTTGAGCTGCTGACGACGCGGTAAATCCATGACCATGACCGTTGTAGCCCACCAACGAGGCCCCCCAGCAAGCCAGCTCTCTCGGCGGGGTTGGATGTATGTTGCGATCTGACAGACGCAATTGCTGCTTAGGGAACCGGCAAAGCGGGCTCAGCCTAGAAGCTCCGCGTGGACGAGTCGGGCGCAGACGGTGACATTGCAAAGGCAGAGGTTTGCGGGTCAAAAATAGGTAATCCGGTGTCGTCCAGCATGGCGCCATTGATGCTGTGGCTCGAACACGGCAGAGATAGGATGGATGGACGATGTGAAGGTTTGGACAGAGCTCGTGTTGAAGACGCAAACCAGGAAGCCACGACGAGCTGTGGGAAAGGCATAGGCTGTCAGCGACTCGGAGATGCTTCAGAGGCGCTGGCTTGATGATGCGCCGGCACGCGGGCTGTGATGGACGGGACGTGGTGATGGTGGTGGAGGCGACCATAGAGCATGGGAGAAAAAGACTGGAATAAGTGGGTCCCACCATCTCACCATGCTCTGTTTTAACTCCCCCACTTCTATATCTAAACAGGGTCTAAAGAGCCTAAAGATCTTTGAAGAGTATTCGTACACCGTAAGACTATCGTATTATCATGCTTCTACTGCAAAGAGTCAGCATTATACTCGAGTCTCCGTAACAGCATCACAACAGCTCAGACTTGCATTTCTTTCGGTGACTCGAGAGGTGAGTGAGGTTCAGCAGTTCGCGGTAGGCTCCCACACTCTCGGACTAGCGTCTTTCAACGGGGCGGGCGGGCAAGCGCCACAACCTGTCGGTCAGGGCCTCCTTGCCTCTGATTGGTCACAGCCCGAGGACCCTGGTCCAATCCAGGGCGGAATTTTTACTGCGGCCCAGCCCTGTGGAAGCGGAGACCGCAACATGGCTCCTCACGAGGAAGGTAAGCTTCCTCGGACTCCATCTTTTGCTGACTGCTCCACTGAACCTGAGATGAAACCCACTGTAGCCTGGGAGCCGGGCCTGATGGGAATTGGAATTGAGAATGTGCATGTCGGTTTGGTTCAGTTGAATGCAACAGTCATGGGAACGGGTTGCCTACCCGACCTCCTGGCTCTGGCTGGGGCTCGGATCAAATATTGCCCAGGGCATGTCTATTCATTCTTCCTCGGGTCTCGATATTCTTTGTTCCCCACGATGTAGGCTACCATTTCATGATCAATTCAAGTCCTCTTTCTGCCTTCCCTCCCTCCCTTGCCTTCGTGTAACCTTCTTTCATGGCACGACCTCGGTCTTATGCGCGACTTTTGTCCGCCCATTCACTGCGGGGGTCTCGATGAGTTGCGTCCGAAGTGCAGCGGAGAGAGGCGACAGGAGGCTGCCAGCTCACCCTCCTTCTACAGACCCCTGTATCGCAGAATGAAGCCCGATTCGACCAGTCCTCGCAAAGGGTGTGTGGTGTTGGGGGCTGAAACGCGGCAGCGCATTGTTCTCCAGCCTCCGGGCTAGCAGGCTCGGACTCGTCGCACGCGGTCCCAGGACAGCCCTCACCTAAACTTGACTACATTTTGCCCTACCCTTAGGATAAAATATACAAATAATTGCCAGGTTAATTCATCATAATACTCAAACTATCATACTATGACGATAGAATCTCCCGATATTACTTACCTAACGCAGTCATAAGTCTCTCAGCCTTTCTAGGAAGCACAGCGCGACGGCTTATTCAGGGCAGGGATGGTGAGATCGGCCATGGATGTCAACCCGCCCAGGCCAAGAACAGCCAAGACAGCCTTGTTGTTTATCCATCGTGAGTGGGACTTTTGCAAGTTTGCTCCGTTTTCTGCAATTTCTCCAAGCGATCCAAAGTGCAGCAGCCCAAGCTGATCCGACCGGCCGGCCATGTCCGTGGTGACGGTCATGGTCGTCGTCATCTCTGTCTCGTCTTTGTGCGGTGATGCTTACTTGATTGCTGTCGGCCAACATGTGTTTGTGTTTGTGTACCTGCCTACCCTCATGGAACTAACAACTTGGCTAGCAGCTCGAGATCTATCTATTCCCGATCGATACGAGGCAGGTCATCAATCTCAGCTCCAGATCGCCGCCATCACAAGTTCGACAGCCACAATCTATTGTCGGCTCGTCAACTCAGAGCCCGCTGTTGCTCAACTTCCACTTGCCGAGCGCCCCCTCCCACCCTTGACTGTCACCGTTGGCTGTCAGCATAAGGGACCCGCTCGCAGGCTTCTCCTTTCAGAGTAAAATGCTGCCATGTGTGCGAACGGTGATATCTTGCGCCCTCGTGGGACCCTGAGCACAGAGGCTGAGGTCAGCACTCTTTTAGATATGCCCACATGGCACCACCGTGAGAAATTTCCCTCTCGCCACGACACAACAGCTTTGCACGCGCTTGCACTTGAACCCGCCCACTGGTGGGATATCCCATCAGCCTCCGTCCAGCCCAGTTGAGGCTGAGTCAATGCATGGATCTGGCTGATCCCAACCCCGTCGTCCCTCTCTCGAGGCTCTCCCGTCCCACCCCAGAGATGGATGCCCTGCCACAAGTCGTGCCCCCAGTGTGGATGGCCAATGGCTGGTCATGATGTACCCTCGCAACAACCTTCCCCAAAATGGTGCCCCCCCCGATGCATGCATGGAGGCAAAGGGTGGCATGGGCTAGAATGCCTGCTGGGCCAGCCTAGTCTCCGTGCTCCTCCCTGGGCCTGGCCGGTGTGCCACGAGGGTGCTCTTTGCGAACATGGGCATAACAGAAGCTCTACTCAGCCCTATGTTTCCCATTCTTTCCGATCTCAACCCGCTACAGTGGCGAATGCCCTACCACTGGGTCCTCTGGTCGATTCTTACCTCCCCTTTGGGTCCTCTGCACAACAGTTTTCCTCTGACCCTCCCCAGTTGCTTGCATTGAGGTTCCATCTTACTCTGGCGAACTGACTCTGGTGCTACTCGCTCGCCTTCACCTACGAGCTCACGCCTACCCTGAAACCAAGCCGCTTTGGCCCTTGATTCTCGACCGAACCAAGGCTGCCTTTGTTCTTTTGGGGTCTAACTTACCTTCCCGAAGCAGCCTTGCCATCTATAGGTGTCGGCTTTCCCGGCGGATACCCGGTCAGCCTCCGCATCCCCAGTTGAGCGTTGGGAGGCGGACACTTGGGGACCAGACCCATGGGTCAAGGACAAGCCATGGTCCACTAGATTTCCCTGCAGTTAATTTCTCTTGAACGCCTGCGCTGAACGACAACATCCGAAACCGCTCTGAACGCAGTCACGATGCCTGGATACGGTGCGACCTGGGCGTTGTTGGCTTTGGCCGTGTGCCCTGCCGTCGCCCAGTTTTCAAGCTGGGAGGATAAGCAAATAGGCACCTCGATATGTGTCTGGATGCAACCAAGAGGTAAGCAAGCCTCATCATTGTACCGAGTCGTTCTAATATGTAAATAGCTGCCGTCATTCGGGACATGATCTATCTTGATGGCGGCAACATCTACTGGACACCGCACATGAGCGATGGCACACTAGGAGGTGCTATTGACAAAGGTAAGTTGGGTTCATATCTTCATCGCGCAATGTCTAACGTTCAAAGGAAACAATGGCGGTATCGTTCTCAACTACAACTTGAGCACTCCCTTCGATAAGGATACCAATGTCACTGGCATCCTCGTCAACAAAGCCATGTCTAAGGCCCGTGGAGGCTCAGGAAACAGCAATGGCGCCGCACCCAACTTCCTCGACGGCGGCTTGCTCTACAACGATGCCCAATTCTACCTTTACGGAGGCGACCTTTTGAAGAACGATCAAGTTTACGAACCTCCCGACGCGGACGAGGTTCTGACTTATCAGGCTTATGCATATGGCCCGGACAAGCCTCTCTGGGATCGCGGCTTCAATGATCGCAAACTTGGCGACAAGGTGACTCGATACATTGCTTATGGAGGAGCTGTCAGTGCGCCATCAGAGAACCTGGCTTGGTATTTCTCGGGGTTGAGGTCTCCATCAAGGGGTCCTTTCTTCACCAACGATGCGACTGCCAAGGCCACCAATGTCTCCAACACGCTCATCACCCTCGATATGGCGGAGCAACTTGATGAGAAATGGACCAACACGACTCTTCCCCCCAGTGTCAAAGGACGTGCCAATCCTGAGGTTGTTTGGGTCCCCGTAGGTAAGAAGGGTATTCTCGTCGTCCTCGGCGGCGTTGTGTATCCCGAATGGGCCGGTCGTGCCCGCAAGTCAGCAAATGAGGATGCCAGTGTAAGTGATCAGCGCATCTTACCCCTCGCAATTCTATGTGTACTAACACTGGATGCTTGTCTCTAGGAGAAAGAAAGTCCCGTATTCATGGAGGAAATCGATATCTACGACATTGATGGCAAAAAGTGGTACAAGCAGGAAACCAAAGATGGCCCAGGCGCCCTCACGAGAGGCTGCGCTGTGGTCGCCCCAGCTTCAGATCGCTCGAGCTTCAACATCTACTGGTACGGAGGGTACGATGGCCTCCATCCGATGGAGCCCTTCAACGATGCAGTCTGGGCACTTTCTATCCCTTCCTTCACCTGGACCCAGATTAACAAGGGGACCAACCTGCATGCTCGTGCGGGACACAAGTGCTTCATGCCATACCCCGACCAGATGATGGTTTTTGGCGGCTACACGTCCCAATCTGGTGTTGCTCTCACCTGTCTTGACAAAGGACCAGTCTTGAACTTCAATCTTACCAGCGGAGATTGGTTGGAGTCGTACGACCCGGCCGATTTCAGTGATTATGGCGTCCATGAGGCCATCCAGTCCAAGATTGGAGGTGACGCTGAGGGTGGAGCAACCAAGACTGCTCCAGCAGATGGCTGGGCTACTTCGGCTCTTGGAAAGGTTTTCGACACTGACTACGACATGAAGAAGATCAAGACATACTGGCCATACGGAAAGGTGACCGCAACGGGGCGGCCTACTGTTCCCAACGATGGTACTGACGGCGACGACGACGATGATAAGAGCGGCGGTGGTGGTGGCGGTCTCCCTAAGTGGGTGGCACCCGTCTTGGGTGTTGTTCTTGGGCTCATGTTTGTCACCGGTGCTCTTGTCGTCTTCTGTATCTGGCGTCGCCGTGGAATCTTCAAGAATCGCTCCAGCGACTACGGCACCGAAGATCCAGGCTCTCGCATCAGATCATGGATCAGGGGCACCGGCCAGGAGAAGGCGCCTACCGTCACAACCTCTGATGATGCTCCCACTAGCCCGGAGATGGAGGAAGCGACGACAGCTAGGGCTGTTGGCGTTGGCTCAACTCCCTCGAATGCTGATACACCTGCTCCTACTTCTCCCCGTTCACCTGGCTCTCCTCTTGAGATGCCAGACACACAAATCCACGAGATGCCTGGTAAGTCGAGACTTTTCTGTGCATGCCAACATACACTAACAATTATAGACACTTCGATACCACACGAGCTTCATGACACGGGTCTCTCTCCTCTCGAGGTTATACAGAAGCATTCCCACTTTGCTAAGGGCCGGAAACATTCTACCCCTTCCTCCAGAACGTACTCGGAACACACAAGCGCTTTCTCGCGATCAACAGATCAGCAAGGAGTGTCGAGCCCCGACTCTCCTACGGCTGGCCGCTCTTCCCGTATAACCTCTGATGTGTCCGGTGTGTCAGAAGGAGATGCCGCACAGCTCCGAACCCTCGGGGCTAGTCCTGTGAGCCCTAGGAGCACTCACAGCCAGCTGCGGTCCCCATCACCAGTTGGCAAGGCGGACTCGGACATTCTTCCTTCACCGGGCTCGGAGCCGACACCTTTGTCACCACCCGGCGACCCAGCACTGGTATCTCCAACACCAGTGTCTCCGCCAACCGCAGGGGAGAGTTCGGGCGGTGATTATCTCTCGGCAAAGTCGTCGGCGAGTCCACTGAGGAAGAGCATGTTTGTCGAGAGCGAGGAAGACATGGGTAAGCAGAAGTAGACATCTGCATTTGATAGCATAGTATAGTATGGTATAGCGGCGTTGGAGTATTGAGGATTGGACATGGTTGGGTGGATATTTGATGAATAACATGGGTCAATCAGGGTCATGGTGGCGGACATTCATTTCTACGAGCGAAATATCATGAGGGTAATGACTATTTAAGACTGATGGAGGAATAATACTTCTTCTTCCGTAAGAACTAGCAATTTATATACGTCTACTGTTGAGCATATATACCCAGGAACGTGAATCACCCTATACCTCAGTTAGCATCTGTCTTTCGAGTTAGGACTGGACTTTCTTTATTCTTATTAGGAGTTACCTTACTCTCTTCAAAGTTATGACTAATTCTTCTAAGAAATAACATCAGAGACTCTTCTAAGATGCCCACTTTCTGTCCTAGGGTGTCGTTGTACTGCCCAAACCTTTGAGACGAGAAGCTTTACCCGCTCGTCATGAGCCACCACAATTTCTCTTCTTGAGTACAGTTGCATGGCCCCCAGTTCTTTTAGCGTTTCAGATGTGACCATTCAAATGTAGCTCAAAGTACTATCTTCAAGAGGATGGCCTAACACAGCCAAGGGTTTGGGGAGCTGCCGAGAAGACAGTGCTGTTATGTTGATCAACCACTGGTGATTTCCCGCACAATCATCAATCCCCATCCAACACCAAATTTGATACACCGCTTCGAAAACGGTCTGCTGCGGTGGCCATCCCAAAAAGCACCCGAATGCTCAAGTCCGATAGGCTGGCAGGTGACGGATGCTCGACAAGGCAGCAAGTCGATCTTCGGACAGACCCGAATAAGAATTACTTATACCTTCTGGCACCATTACCAAGTTCAAATCGACAACGCTGATGACCACGACGGACTGGCCGAACTAGACCGGAGCCAAAGACCTTCAAGATATTATCTCATTTTATGAGAATTTTCTATAATATTAGGATGGTTTGATCATAACCTTACGATGATTAAAATCAAAGTCTAAGAGGAGTGAGAGGTGTTTTGCCGTTTTGGCGTTTCGTCACACCGAGTTGTAACACAGATAGCGTCCCTGCCGGATGAGGCGGCTCCCGAGGCCCGCGCGGCAAGTGTTGGTTCCGGGGCTAGTAAGTGTAGACGCGAGACCGCGACCTCGGACGCACACAGCCGCAACTTGCCAGGGATGGAAGGCGCGGCCTGGCTTCCTCCCGCGGCGACTTGGTTGCCGCGTTTCACTCATCATCCTCACGTTCGACCAAGACTAAAATCTCACCCTCTTGATTAACGATGGTCATTATGCCTTGCCCAAGGCCGAAAGAGCGAGGTCGCCCTCGTCTATCCCGGCATTGGATATCCCTAAGCCCCATGCGATTCGATGCTCGCGACTCGGCGGGAGATGACCCCAAGGATGGCGTCGTTTTGGAAGCGCGGTGACGATGAATTGCCCACTTGGGCCAAGCCATGGAGCTAGTGGCCAACTCCCGAGCTCTTTGGTACGACTGTGGCTTACCTTGCGACTTGATGCGACTAGGGAGGGTCTCACATTACGAGAGGAAACCTAGGCTTGCTTTGGAAGCCTCTGTCATCATGCATGGAAACTCAGCTTGCACAACAACAAAGAGACTGCCCAACTTTCACGACACGACACGGCTTTTGTTTCATATACTGTCTCGCTTCCTACCGCGCTTGTTCCTTACTACTCGTTCCTTCTTGTCATTCGACAGGTTGACGCGCCCGTTTGATCAACGGAACGGTGTCTCCTGCTCATCACGCTTCACGCCAAAGTCTCACCCCCTCATCATCATCAGCATCACCACCAAAGATGACACGGCATACATTCACCTCAATCACGCCCTTGCCCTCGACCATCACCCGCCAGGTCGTTATCGACTTCCTCCATGACCACCTCGAGATGATAGACCTCAACCCTCTCATCAAGGAGCGTCATCCAATCCCCCCTCCGCCACACGCTTCTGCTGAAGAGCAGCGGTGTGTTTGGTACTCCCTCACCGACCGCATCGACTACCTTCCAGGCGGTGTTGTTTCCGGTCAGGTCTCGTATACTTGCGCATTCTATGACCTTCCTGAAGGCCTTCAGACACATTGTTACGCACCCATGGGGCTCGACATCCGTGATCGCTGGTCTATTGGCGGCTCCATGCCAGGAGAGCCACCCCAACCCGTCGAGTTGGGAATCGGCGCACCCATGACAGGACTCTACCTCCGTGAAGATGTCGATTTGCGGTGCAACATGCTCATGGCAGGATTTGTCAAGAAGACACTCAAAAAGTCACATGGATCACTAGTCGACAAGCTTGCCGCAAAGGCTCACATGGTATCGGTCAACCAGTCCACCCAAAGCGTCAGGACCAACTCACCTGGGAGCCTCCAGTCGCCAACCCCCACGGGATCTGAATCCTCAGGAATGGCGCCGTTGGGTCCTCTCCTCCCTCCAGGCATCGGCCCTGGGCAGCATGTGATGGGCTCGAACCTGGCCTATGAAAGCCACTCGCGGTCTTCAAGCGTGGGGGATTATTATCAGCAGAGGAACGGCACTATAAGCCCCCCGGTGCAACCTCTAGGGATGGGAGCAGATCAGCCAGGGCTCAGCTACCCTAACACTGCGTATCATAGCAACAGTAACAGCAACTCTCAGGATCATTTTGGGTTTTCTACACCAAATGCCTATCCATCACAAGACCAGAGGCATTCCGAGTTGGACGACACTAAACAGGGCTACCCCTATCAACAATACGAAAAATCATGATCACGACCTATTGAAGATCTGTTTTGGTTGGAAATTGGCGTTTGGGTTGGAATCGATGTGCTTTTCGGACCAAGAAACGAAGAATGGGCGGCCACGAGGATGAGATTGAGCGGTTCACGTCAACGATGGACAGAACCAGACATCTTTTAAGGGCATAATGATAAAATTGCGTCTGGTACCTTGCGTATCTACAAGAACGATACAAATCATCTCCTAGCAATGCAAATGCCTTCCGAATCTCCCCTTCTACCAAGAAACCAAAACAGAAACCCCCTCTTCCCTTGCATACCCCCTTGCCTGATAACAAGACCAGGAAAGAGAGCCAGCTCAGGAGATCAACAACTCCCAAACCCCGGAATAGATGGTCTCTCTTCCTCCCTCCCTCTTCTCAAGGTGAGAAGAGAGGCCGGTGAAATGAAGCTCCCCTCTCCTTCACGGTCTAAATTCGAGTGCAGAAAATCCCACAGAAACTACCAATTGATCATTACTCCTCTAGGAGGAAGAAGAAGAAGAAAAAAAAGAATCGAAGAATAAAAAGTGTCGTTGCGCGCTCGTGATGAATCATGGCGTGTTTTGGTCGTCAGATGCAATCAGAGGCGGTAGACAGGCAAAATGCTTTTCTCGTGCCATCTGAACAGCTGCTTCACGCTCTTGGAGCTCAATGGTGCTTATCTTGAGTTGAAGAGCTTACAGAGCAAAGAGGGCGAACACGGCAGCGAGACCGAGGCTGAGCTGGATGGCACCGGCACCGTTGACGATGACGGGAGCACAGTCATCACCCTCACAAGCAGTGTCGCTGGTCTTGGGAGTAGAGCCCTTGGTGTTGTCACCAGTGGTGGAGCAGGCATCGCCTTCACAAGGAACTCCAGACTTGACGGGCTGCTCAGGGACAACAGGCTTGCTGGGCTGGACAGGAGTGACGGGCTTTCCGGGCTGCTCAGGGGTGACGGGCTTGCCGGGATGCTCCGGGTACTCGCACTCATCACCCTCACATCCGGGAGCGTGGGGGTGGCCAGGGACAGGCTTTCCGGGCTTCGAGGGAACGGGGTGCTCAGGGCAGTGGTCACCACCAGGGCAGCCGGGGACGACGGGGGGAGGCTGAGGGATCCAAGTAGGAGCGTGAGTCTCGACGACGGTGCAGGGGCAGTCGGTGATGGTCAGAGTGCAAGGCTCAGTGACGACGTAGTCCTTGCCGCCAAAGACGAAGCTGGTGGGGCCGGGGCAGTAGGTGGTGTAGACGTCGTACACCTTGGTGACGGTGATGGTGCCGTTGGAAGAGCCGGTGGGAACAGGGACGGGACCGGGAGTGGTGGTGGTCTGGGCAGCGGCGAAGCCAGCAAGGGCGAGGACGACGGCGTTCTGGGCGTACATTTTGAAGGTTTTGTTGGTTGATTTCTTTGAAAAGGGGTTTCGGAAGAAGTGCGAAAGGCAAGATGCTTTGCAAGGAATGGAAGGTAGCTGGTGTCAAAAGCGAGTGACTTGGGCGAGAGTTGATTGAACGAGTGTGGGATTGAAACCGAAGAGGCTCAAAAGACGAATGATGCTTGAGATGATGAGAGTGGTGAGGAAAGAATCGATTTCTGGACGTCGACGATGGCCTCTTTTATCTCTAATCCGAGGACTCCCCAACGGAGAGGAAATGCTCCTTGGCCCTCCCTTTCCTCCTCCTTCTCCCCCTGAGGGCTGAGACAAAGTCTCTCAGCCAATCCCGTCACCAAAGAATAGTAAACAAGCCTTCGTATCACGATGGTCAGCCCGTATCATTCCAGTACGCAAGGGAGGGGGAGATGAGGCCACCAATTCAAGGGAGGGGAAACAGTGAGACATTGGCAGGTGAAAGAGAAGAGTCGAGGAGGTCTTGACTGGTAAAAAAGCACAACAACAAAAAAAAACATTCCTTCGAATATCATCACAAGGTCTGGACGTGAGCCGAGACCCGAATTGTATTTGACCGAATATCTACAACTCTCTCCCTTTTTCCCAACCACCTTTTTGAGGAACGAAAAGAGAGAGAAAAACTTGTCAAGGTGGTGTTGCGTAACTCATATCTCTTGTTCCTGATGGCGTTTGTAATTATTGAACGCCTGCAGCAACAACGGGCTTGAAACTTGACCAAACAGCCCATCGCCAAGACGGAAAGAAAAGAGAGTGATATTATTTTCAGTATCAGGCGGTCGTCTCGAAGCTGGATGAGGGTGGTTGGCTGAGACAGGGCAAAATGAGTCTCCCTTGAAGGAAAACGGGGCTTTTTTTTTTCTTCGACATGTCTTGGAATAATAATAACCAAAAGCCGTTTCGACTCGTGTTGTATCTACCCTAAACAAAGCCTTTTTTTTTTTCTTTTTTTTTTTTCTACTTGTTGTTGTTCAGCCTTTATGCGAGGAGGATGCAGGTACGAGATGAAGACTGAGCGTGGCTTGCTCATCATCATATTCGAGATGGCTATCTTTGGGACGTGTAAGATTTTTTTCTTATCTATAGACTTTGTTTTCTTTTCTTATGCTGGTTTCAATATTGTACAGTGAATCATTATGCCGGTCGATTCCAGGGATGAGTTGTTGTCGCTTCACCCTCAAGGTCGGCCCTCGCGATCTGACCAATCACCAACTCGAGACTTCTCTCCAGATTATGTTAACCTTAAGGAAGATGCCGAACCTAGGGATCATTGTAAAATTAGAGCAAATTTTATCAAGGAATTGTGAAAATACTAGTGCAGATCTTGCAAAAAATTTGCCTAATTTCTTCATCTAGTCTAATAATAGAAGACATTCAATCACCCTTCGTTGTGGCCTCGACCATCGCGACATCTGCCAAGGTCTCAGGAACAAGCAATAGAAGCACCCAGTTCATGCCATCAGTCTCGAAACAAGCCTCAGTCTCCCATTGGTAGCGCATCGCGTGCTATTGAACCATCATCTTTTGACTCTAACGATTCGGAAACACAACATTCTTGGACTTGTCAAACCACCCGCTGAGCATTCCAATTTGCACCAAGTCAACTCTCTACCAGACCGTCAGGTCTCTATCCGACCCATAGTCCCGGTCATCTCATCCATGCCAACAACTGCCGCGTTCCAAGACAAGTCATGATTCATAGTCACTCGGCCAGGTTTTCATTGGCATCATCATCCCTTGAGTTGCAGGTTTTCACCGACAATGTCAGCGGGTCACATACTTTGTCACCACCAAGACACAGATCCAGATCACATCAAGGATGGCTTCATTTTTGTCATTTCTTCCTTTCCATACTTCTCTCGATAAGAGCTCGAGGAGAGGCTGCCCAGGTTTCTTTTTCTATGTACAATTGTATTCAGCGCTGGCCCGCCGTGTACCCGACTCCTTCCAATGCAATGCATTACTTTCGGCCTCTCAACATGATTCCCGTTAAGCCGTAACAAGTTAGAAAAAAAAAAGGGTCAAATAAAACAACAAGAATTGAGAAAAAGGATAAAATGCCGCCGAATTTTTTTGTTTAAAGGACGTCTTTTGCGCTTCGTCCCATCCAATCCATCCCTCGTCATGTTCTGTTTTCGCATTCTCGGCCGTTGGTCGTCAATGCGTCCACCTTTCCTATGCGTATGCCTGTAAAGGCCCCTTTCTTTTGTCTGCTCTTGATTGAGTAGTTGACTCGATTAATCACCCTTTGGCAGATGCCGGGATGCGTCGTTACATCATGACGATCAATCTTTGCCTTGTGCCCACCCCATGTTCGGCCGTGTAATTCTTCTTCCGCCACCTTATACCAGAAACGTCTACCCGCGGGCGCCTCCAAGGTTCCAGAAAAGCAGTAACGAAAAAATCTTCATAGAACCAATATAGCACCGCGGCAGATCTGTGTCCGGCTCGGCACCGGTAACCTGGGAGGCTAGGAAGCGGCCGAGAGGTGTGGTCGGAGGCGCCCGAGGCGGAGAGACCGTTGCCGGATGGTCATTGGAGAGGGAAAAAACAATAGAGCAAAAATTACCAAGAAAAAAAACCAAAAACACCGATGATGCAGGAGATGGGGTGGCTCTAGGTGGTATCGTTTCGACAGTGGCAAACACTTTGGTAGCCAAATCAGTCAATGGTTTGTATGCAAATGACTCGTGAAGTGAGGCATATGGTGTGAATGGGTGAGTCGTGCCCGCAAGGGTCCTGTAGCCCCGAGGCCCAGGCCCTTAGTCGGTCGGCTTCGCTCACTAGAAAGGCGGGTCGGTTTTCGGAATCGGAACCTCTAGCATCGGCCCCTACTTCCGGTTTGATCTGCTCTGGCTCCGTTCGGGCCCCCGGCCGAGAAGGTCAAACTCGTAGTTTCGCAGCTGTTGCTCGTACTTGGGGCTGCGAAGGAATTTTGGTACAGAGTCCTGTTTTGCTTGTCAGTCGGCGTGTCCGAGAACGGGCATCGTGGGGGCTTGGGGGCTGGCGTTAGCCAAACTTACACTGGCCATCAGCTTGAACACGGCATTTTGGGCGTCTTCGAACAGAGACGTCACCTCTTGGAGAGTGTCGATCATGGCCACGTCCTGTCCGACAGCCTTGGTCATCCGCGTTGCCAGGTTGTTTCGCAGTTGGTGATCGATGTTGAGCTCGCATGGTGATCCGGGAGCTAGGAAGGCATTGTAGATACCATATGCCGATGCCATAATCTCCTTGATGCTGTCCATGGCTGTGGTGTTGGGCGACTTCTGAGCTGCCCGTGTCGCAGCCTTGCAGCTACGTACAAACTCGTCGACGTCTTGGTAGAACGACAGGTTCTCTTCGCAGTGCGTGTCGCGGAGCTGCTCACGGAAGAGAAGCCGGAGCGCAGGGTCGTTCAGGATCTTGTCCAATCGCTGCGTGTTGGAGTCCCGAGTGATTCCGTTTCGCTGCGATGCGTTACCGCCTTCACTCTCTGATGCCCGTCCTCGCGTGGCCGCACCGCTGACCAGGTCCTTGCCTCTTTGCGACAGCTGGTAGATGGCGTACTTGGTGGGCTGGAAGACATTGCATCCGGGGTTCTGGGACATGTAGGCGCGGTCCTGGGCCACGGGCTCCATCAGATCGTACTCGACGAAGAGGGTAGCAACCTCGACCGTCTCCCGCTTGTCGACAATGGTGGAGCAGTCCATCAGCCAATCGGTTGTGGCCTTGCCCGTGAATGTGTCACGATATGACTTTCCGTTGACCTTGCGCTCGGCTGCCATTTTGACACCAGTAAGACCGTCCCGGTAATCATGCAACGAGTCTGAGTCGGCGGCGTTGACAGTAGGCTTGACGTTGCGGCCCTCAGAACCCGCGAAGCGACGGAAGATGACCTCAACAGTGCCCTGATCGTGGAGAAGCTTGTCAGTCTGAGAATCTCGCTCCAGAAGGACCAGCTGAGTCGAGCCGAGGTTAGCAAGTTCTGACACCTGCTTCTGCTGGATGCCATTTCGGGCACAGAATCGGTCCAGGACAGTGATGCCCTTTGGTGTCAATTGCCAGACGGATCCCTTCATTGTGTACACCTGCTGGTACTTGCCGTCGGCCGATTCGATAAAACGGGCCTCGAGGAAACGTTGGCAGATAGAACGGGCCATATCCTTGGCCATGGAAAAGGTCGTGGTAGTAGTGGTGGTGACAATGCGGGAGGGGTCCTTGGGGTCGGGCATGCGGTTGGACTGGGAGAACTTGAGAGATCCAAGGTTGTTGATAGCATCCTCGGACAGAAAGGTGTACTCGACCTTTGTCAATCGGACGCGGTGAGCCGAGAGCGGTAGCAGACTGACGACCAGGGTGGCAAAGAGATCCTTGAAGTCCTGTTTGTGAAACCATGTTAGCCAATGTCGTAGCTTGTAGCTGTCGGGAGAGGCAGCGTTTCAGAGAGATGCAATCATGGACACGGCACAGAACGTTACACATCCACACGAGGGGGAAACGGTTCGAGCGGAGACACCAGGACAGGAAGAGAGACAAGATCGTGGGCCGAGGGCACGTACCTTTGTGAACGGCCGGTCATCGTCCGTCATGCGCAACAAGCGCGAGGATGTCTGATGCATCTTGTTTTCCGTAGCGGGAGACTTGATTGGAAGCGGGTGGTTCGGGTCGGTGGACGAGTAGGGCTGAGAAGGCGGATTGTTCGCCGGGGCGACCTGGGGAGCGAGTTTGCTGTCCAAATTGGAGCCGGCCAGAAGAGACTGGCTCGAAGTGCTTCTCAGACGGTGATACTTGTCCGGGCTAGAGGGTTCCGAAGAGGGAGAGGAGCTCGTGAGCAGTGAGAGCCGCGAGAGGGCACCGCTGGACTGTCGAGGCCGAATGGAGGGCTCCGAGATGGTAGCGATGGCACTCTGTGTGCGGTCCAAGGCAGCGGCGGCCAAGGCAAAGATGCTGGTGGACGAGCGATTGTTCAGCCTCGAGACGGAGGAGACGGTATGACGGTGGCCGTAGTTGGAGCCGGAGCTGGAGGATGTGACGTGGGCTGGCGCGGGCGGAGCTACCACGGCGGCGGCGGACGAGGGAGCGTCTGGAGGAGGAGCGGCCGGAACTGGAGGAGGCGGCCGATGCGAGAGCGAGAGAGAGGAGCGTGGAGTAGCGTGGTCGAGGGTATCAGAGGCAGACTGGTGATCCGTGGGCCTTTGAGTATGCGACAGAGTGGCCATCTAACGGGAACGAGAAAGGTTAGAGGGAGGGGAGTTTTTCTGTTGACGGCAGCGGAAAGGTTCAAATAAGAAGGCAAATGGACTGCTGGACGCGGCGAGAGCAAGTGGGACACGGGCAGAGAGATAGGATAGGCAGGATTAGAATAGGATAGGATGGGCAAGGTAGAGAGAGGGTAGACAAGACCAAGACCGGCCCTGGCTGGAGATGGGCGCACTTGAGGGGAGGGTGGGGTGCGAGGAGAGGGGTGAAGAAGAAGGGACTCTGGCGTGCGTCTAGAGACCCATGTTCTACCAAGAGAGAGGGCGCCATCGAGAGCCGGTGGGTTTGTGTCTTTCTCTCTCAGAGGGCTCCTCCGTACAAGGTACGCACGCACGCACCACGCACTGGACGCCGGGGCTAATCTGGGCGCTGAGAACAGCGGGCTAACCAAGGCCAGGGTCAGGGCAGGGTCAGGGTCAAATGAGGGCAAAGAACCAGGGCCAGGGCACCGATGACTCCGCTGAGGCGATGGATAGACAGAGAAAAAGAAAAAAGGGTCGGGTCGGTCCAGCAAGCGAAAGAACAGAGTGGGTTTCTACAGTTGAGGCCGAGAGCGAGACGAGAACGCCCACAGAACCATCCATGGACTCCAGTCCACCCACATCCATCTTGATCACCTACCTAGGTAGCGGGTACTTGTTGCGCCGTGTAACAGGGGTTCGCTCAGTGATACACCAGCCCTGGCCGCGGGCTTCCATGGATGCTTCAGCGCAGGTTGGCGGGCTTCCAGGGGGCGACCAAGACGAGGACAGACGTCCAGCTCTGTTGCCAGCCCGCCGCGTCAAACCAGCAAAACTCTCCAGCCCGGCCTCGGTCAAACTGGCTGCTCCCGAGGGGAACGTAATCACGGACGGTGGTGAGCGAGCCACCTACCTAGGTGTCCATGGTGTCGGTGATGACTAACTAGAGGCAGTCCGGTGCATGGGAATGCCGGGCACCGCACCGTACGGGCACACTCTAATCGGCTCCGACTGCAACACGCACATAGGAGCAAGCCGACCGACATGGACGGATGCGTGAAAGGAGGGGAAACGACCAAAGAGAAGAGGGGCTGCCGGTAATCAGAAATCACAACAGAGAAACCAGCCGGTAATAACCCCGACATGAAAGGACCGTCGTCAGGAATCAGCCCTCCTTCTGCCGGCCGACGCAGCATACCTACCTCGCTTCTCACACTGCTACCTACTCACTTATTCCTTTGTCTCCTCGGTCAATCATATGATAGCATCAACCACCAAGACTCTGAAAGTCTCTGGCGTGGAGCTACTGCCCAGAGCGAGCCCAGGAGCCAAGAGGCTGGGATCCCAAGAAAGGACCGCCACTTCCAGCAACTCGCATTACTGGCCTCGACGCTGGGACCCCAACTCACCTTCGCTCTTGTTCACATTTGGAGCTACCTGCGCTAAGGCACTGTAAGTAACGCGTTAGGGCATGATACCTGCTGAGGGTTCACAGCCCGGGGACCACTCGACACCCAGCCTGGAGGTCTGCAGAATGCCTGCATCACTCTTGCTGATCTGCAGCGGTCTGCACTGCGCAAGCGGGGGACAGTCACTCTGGCCCAGTGACTGTCCCCTCCGCATCCTGACTGACCGAGGGATTGTAAAAGTAGCCCGCTAGCTGGCACATGGCGTACGCGAGGACTGTCTGGACGGTATGGAAGCGCATGCTTGATATCAGCGGCCAGGTGCTTCGGTCCCGTATGGCCAGTAAATCCGCCCAATACCCCATTTCGACGGCGTCAGAATCATTCTTTGGAATACCTTTTCCAGCCAGTAGCAGCCTGAGCGGGCTCTCCTCCGGTGGCTTGCCCGCCACGAGCGTACCCTGTGCAACCACGACCATGGCGGGTGTCGCCTGGGCGGGCGCCTCATTGCAAATCCCATTGAGTCCAGCGGGCAAAGGCATCCAAAGCTGGCGCCGAAGTGGCCCAGCCGAAAGCCTGATCCTCCAGCGCTCTCCCATGATTTCTTTCAATGGTTGCTGCAATCTTGTGGTGGGTCGGCTAGGCAGTACGGTGGGCGACACCTAGGATGGAATGCTCGCTTGCCTCGAGGCAGGTAAGTAGGAGGTAACTCAGGTTGACTGGTAGACATGGATGGGTGGGAAGGGGGAGGCAAAGCCTGTACGACCCTCTGATGAGAAACAAAGGGCCGGCCGGGCTAGTGCATAGCACGAATGGGGTCGTGAGCCCGCTGAACACACGAATGAAGTGTGAGAGGGAGAGAGTGCAACAAAGCAGCCTGGTGAAGTTGACCATGAACTGATCCTAGCTCTGTAGGTCCTGGAGTCACTGGAGGTTGTCAGCAAAGAACTCGACCCAGCAGGGGAAACGAGGTGACACCTCCCAATACCCGTTCACTTGGTGAATGTTAATTCAAGACAGGTCAGGTCGTGCAGGCGTGGACTGCTGGGCGCGTGCAGTACATGCCTTGCTCCCACAGCCAATCTTCTCCAGGAGCAGCACCTTTTTGCTCTGGGCAGCCACCTTGCAAGCGCCCCCTTGGGCGCGCGTGGCTCCAGGGATTCCTCCCACCGTCCTAAGCTGCATTCGGCCGACTGTCTTCCCTGTAGCCATGCTCAATGCCTCCATCCACCGCGTCACGTTGTGGCCATGCGCTGAGAACGCCCATGTCCCTGCAACCATGCAACCACGCTGTGGGCATGGCCCACCCCAACTCTGCCCCACGCGCCGCCTCTTTGCCTAGGTAGGTTTGCTTGTTGCAAATTGCACCCGAGCATGCAGCCGTCGGAGCAATACCAGAGTCTTCCCGTCTCGTTGGAGTTGGTGTGCGCCGCTGGGGTAAATCAGGCACTTTCTCACCTCCCTTCCATGCTGGTGGTGTCTGTGGCTTTCGCCTATGGCAGTTCGCGAGGGGACAGGGACGGGAGCCCGGTTTTAGGCCAACTAGGTTGGCAATGGATGCTGATGCCTGTCAGTCTCGACGAGAGCAACAAGGAGGGTTAATACTGAAACACCTCTTTGAAACGGCTGCTGGAGAACCCCGAGACGACCAAAAGCAAAGCCGCTTTTGATATACGGGCATATGCCCTGTCTGGGTACCCTCACATGCCTGATGCCATGCTTGCTTCATCTTCTTTGGACCCTGTCATGCTCATCAGCGCTAACCCGGTTTCCTGACTCCGACATAGTTTTGGTGGCATCGCGCCTCTTGAGCGCAGCATGAGAAGCACATGGTACAGTGGCGTTTGAGAGAGGCCAGACGACGGGAAATGGGTGTTGACGAACGCCAAACGCATGCTTGGTGCCAGGCTGACTGTCACCGGGTGTTGCTGGTGAAGCTTAGATCCTCAATGTGCGCCGCCGACACCGTCGTTCTTGTACAGAGCTGACACAATTGGACAGTGAAGTCTCTCAGGGCTGTTTGCCGATACGCCTTTGACTCAACGGGGGTAGGGACTGTAGTGTTCAGCTCGCTGTTCCCGCTCCAGCTCCAGGCTATCTCCAGGACACCGATCATTAGTTCAACGGATATCGCAGCCGAAATCTATGCCTAGCCAACCTGTCAGCATCTTGGCTCAATCATCACGTCACACTCGCTTGACCGTTTGAGGGTTGAACAAGGGCGCATCATGCCCTCCCTACCTCCCTGACGCGAAATTGGGATTTGCACGGTCGGCGCCTCTTGTGCTTCGTCCTAGCTTCTAGAAGTCCAAATGGAATTTATCCCGTGCCAGGGGCCGGGGCCTGTGACAGACCTTGACCGGCCGAGCAATTCAACTCGACTCAAAATCCCGTCGACGAGCCACGCGGTCATAACTCAGGCTGGACAACACAACACGGGGTTGTGATTTCGGGGTAGCCGACCTCGTCTGGTACGGGTAACGTGATTTTGAAACGACTATGAATTTAGCGGTGAGGTGAAGCCATCGAGACTGGGAGAGGTCCAGTAAGACTTTGAAAGGTTGATGTTCAAAATTTCTTTAAGATTGGCCAGGTGTGGGTTGGAAAGGAGCAAGCAGTCGCCTACCTTCCTGCCTCAACGCACGAGGTACCAAGAAGGAAGGCACAGGTCGGTCACATCTTTTCCAACCGATAACAATTCGATCCTCAACTTACACATTCTGTCACTCGTTTCATCGCCATTGCAATACTTGTTTTCAGCAATCGCAACCAGATTCTAAAGAATGCGGCCAGATGCTTCATCGCCAAGATCTACCGGTGCTGGTCACCGAGGAAGGAATAGCCGCTGAAAGGACACACACCCAACATAACCGACCGACGCCAGCAATTTAGTGTCACGGTAATCATTAACCGCTCCTCCTCCACCTTGTCCTAGGCGCGCTTCGCTAGGACCTCGCTAGTGTCTCCTTTCCAAATTCACGGCTGGGTCCTCGTACGGTGCCAATGCCAGAGCGAGAAGATGCCGCGGGGGCAAGACAAGGCATCGGAGGATCTGCCGCCATTTTCCTTGGCCTGCCGTCGCTAAGCCCCTGTTCCTTGGAGCCCCCAGACAGCTTGCTGTGCTGAGCGGGCCGTGTCGCAAGTCCAGGTGCGAGACGAGAATGCTTATGCTGCTCCATCAACTAGGTAGGGACGCGATATTCCGTCATGCCCAGGACAGAGCCTGTCGGCTGCCCTAGTCCCAAGTCATCGGCATCCCGAAGGTGATGGACCGACGGTTGCAACGACGACGAAGTGGCACCCTTGGGAGATCGGGCGGCAAAACCCCCAGCCATCATCAGCCCATCCGGCGTCTGCTGGCATGATTTCGGTTGAGCGGGCAATGGTCGTTGCACAACACGCATTTCGCCGAAACCTTCCAACGGCTTTGCTGGGAAACTGGCAGCAAATTGGTTTGCGCATCAAGCGCATGGACATGGACAATCTCGGCGTGGTGGCCCATGACGGCTGGTCCGGTGGTTAGAACTCACTCGCCAGATGGCACACATAGCCTGATAATATTGGTTCAGTAAGGATTTTCAACGTCGTTTGCAAGAGTCCACAACCTCCGCTCGAGCCTGGGAATAATCGGGTTTTGGTGTCAGAGACCTGTTGCCTTTATCCATTCAATCCCTACACCGCACCGCACCGCAACTGGAGCACGGCGAGCTGACTACTCTACAGGGAACAACGCCCCAGGTCACCTGAGGTTCGCACGAGAGACAATTCCTGATACTCGGACGCTCAACCTGACATCTCATTTTTGATGGGCACCATGGGAGGCATCTGCCCAATGAGGCACAGCAGAGGTCGCTGAGGAGTCTTGAGCAAAGCCCGAGTTATGACTGGTCACTTTTTTCCGTCTTGTCGGCATTCCCACGTGGCCCATGGCAGAGCTCGTCACACAAGGAATCCGCTGTGCGGAACGCTGACGGAGAGTCCAACCCGAGGGCCCAGTCTGATGAAACAGAATGCTGTCCTCCTCCAGCCCCATAGGGGAAGAGATTTCGTCCGAACCCTCATGCGAGTTCGGAACGTTCTCGTACAGCCAGGCAAGACGAGTTTTGAGGCTCAAGACGAGAGTCCAGACTAGACGATCCGATCCGGCAATGTCTACCTACAGTACAAACCCAATCTTGCATCGGCACAAAACATCAAGGTGTGATTTGTTCAGAATCCACCGACGACAGAGTGATGGGTATGCGATCGTTTATGGGTTCGGCAACGATCTACATGGCTCCTTGGCAGACAAGTCTGAAGGAGCAGCACGGGAGCGGCTTCACACCCAACCAGATAGGTATCTGACCCTCCGTGACAGGGCTAGAGTTGATAGCTGAGACTTCGAACCTCGCCTTTCTCAATCACCGTTGATACTCGGCAGAGATCCACATGGGAGCCCTCAGTCAACTCAATGCCCTTGGGTGTCGGAAACAAAAAGCGAGGGTGTGGGGCTAGCGACAAAATCCAACAAGGCTCTTGCCTGCTCGTCGCACTGGTGGAGCCCGCCACGTGGGTTTGAGGAAGCCACGCGTTTGCAACACGAGCAGTGGGGTCGCTTAGACGCCGACATAAGGCGCCTTTCCACAGCTGCATTGTTCCAGGCCAGCCACAGACCCAAAGCCCTTCCAATAGCCCCGGGACTTGTTACGGCAAGTCGTCGAGACTGTGGATAATGTCATCCGGAGGCGGACGTCATGGCCGATGGAGAAGTTCTTTTTTCTTTCTTTTTCTCCTCGGAAGACAAGCAGATGAGGGTCCAAAGCGGTGACCAATGTGTTGGGCCGGGACCCTTATGATCCACTGGAGCTTGGAGCTGTTGCTTGGCTGCTTAGGTCAAGTTGTTGCTTACTAGCGGTGCTTGGAGCCGTCTGACGGGAACGGTTGGTTGTCCATACAGATGCCCATGTGGCCATGTGGCGTGGCATGGCATGGCATGGCATGGCATCGGGTCGGATCGCTTCATCAACATGCGCACACAAGACAGGCCGACCCATCCATTCGGCTCACCAGTGGCCGATTGCATATTGTTGGTTGGAGCATGACGGCTGACTGCGCATCCAGCGCCTTTGTCAGCTTAGAGCGGCTCGACGGTACAACGGACAGCCTGTTTCTAACGATAAGGATGTGTATCACCACAACAGACTTGTGTCTCTTGTTTGACCCTAGCGCATGAAGACGACCTCTCCTCTGCAGGCATCAACCCTCTTCTATCAACAGCCACTAGAACGTATCCGATACAAGTGTTTTGAAACCAGAGACCGACGGCATGTGTCTGAGTTCTGGATGCACCATCATCTCGGGGCGCAATTGAATCAAATGTGCAGGGTTCTTCTGCCGGTCTCGTTCAATCCCTTGCCGGCCACGCGAAGTACAAAGTACTTTGCCATGTGCCAGCAACCTGGGAAACCCACGAGAGAACGATCATGGAACACAACACAGATCCCTCTAACCATTCCAGGACGACAATATCCACAATCACTGCGGACCACTCGGGGCCACCCAGCAGACAGGAAAGTGGACAGAATGCTTTGGGCAGCAATCAAGGCTCCCAAAGTCTCGCGACTTTGCATACGGTGAACAAGCTCCTTGCTGAAAATCCAAACTGATGCTACGAGAGCTGCCAGACCCATAACCACGTGTGGCATCGACTAGAGGTTCGGCTTGCGGCCGCTTCCTTCTAGCCCTACGACGTTTCGATGACAGTTTCGATAGGCAATCTCTGAGCTGAGGCCGACAAACGAGGGCAACGGTCTCGGGATCATACAAAACAACCGGACCGGCTTGCTACCTCGCTTGTGTTGACTGACCACAGAGACGGCGCGTCGTTAAATGA
This sequence comes from Fusarium vanettenii 77-13-4, assembly GCF_000151355.1. Lineage (NCBI taxonomy): Eukaryota > Fungi > Ascomycota > Sordariomycetes > Hypocreales > Nectriaceae > Fusarium > Fusarium vanettenii. The sequence goes on from NW_003315867.1 coordinate 1,324,313, forward strand.
GTCTGCCTTTGAACGGCACGCCATCCCCGTACGTGGCGTGCTTCTCACGTGGGACGGCACTCAGGCATGGCACATTGTCCCCCTGCCGAAGCCCTGCCTGCTTGAAGGAAGGCGACCAGCCCCTTTTCGCAACCCCTCTTTTCAAGATCGACATGGGTTCCTCACGGCGCACTCCGTCGTCGTCGAGAGTCGTCTGTGATTTGTGCCGAGTCGGGCTTGACTCCATCTCGCGTGCCCTGCCTGTCCCTTGCCCATATCACAGCCATCCATCTCAGAGCAAGCCACGATGTGATGCGACGCGGAGAGAGATGCCAGCGTTAACCTTTTGGGTTTGGTTAGTAGAGCCTTGCCGACCCTTGCCTGACAGTGCCAGTGCCGGTTAAAGATGGCTTGAGGAGGCTGGCGACCCAAGCCTTGGCTAGTGCCGTTTGACTCGATCACCACGTGGACGTGGACAGATGCAATGCTCTGACGGACGGAGAATTGACAGTGACCCAGCAGGAATCCCCATGGCATTCTGCATTCGAGTGCAAATTGCATTGTGTATGGAGCACCGTGATGAATTGTCTTACACTGGCTCATGTTACACGGGCCCATGAGTGTCAAGATCCCAGTATTGGTTTGGGCATTGATTGATTGATTGATTGCTTGCTTGCCTACGGCATCTCTGTCTGTCCTGACTATTATTTGACCATCATGTCTCACCTCGTTGAGATTCAACAGCCGAGGCTCGCCTTCGCCGATAGCTTGCCAAGCTGTTGGTTCTACTGACTGTCCAAGTTGACTTGACTCCAGCCTCTTTCACGATAACAGCAATAGTTTGCGCCCTGTCGGTCGAAGCCCCCCACTGGGAGTGACTGGCCCCTATTCTGTCGTGGGCTGAAAACCGTGCTCACCTTTGATACAAGCGTTTCTCTCCACAAAGTCCACCACGGGAATCCATGGTGCCATTCCGTCACTCGACGGCGTTTTATCCCGCCAGCCGCCAAGTGGGCATGGCGTCGGCGCCGCTCCTGCGACCGTCACTGGGCCTTGCATTGATTGCATTGCGCTCACGGACCCAAGTTCCCCCCTGACCCGCACGCAGACAGGAGCTATCATGGACTCTGGCATGGCTTCAGCCAAAACTCTTTCATGTTCATCTTGGCCGGATGAGGGATGATGGCGATCCAATCCAACAGAGAGAGTGCCGTTCTGTGGCTTCTTGCCAACATCGCCAATGCCGAAGACATAATGCGGAGCCGCTCCCGCGATTCACCATTGTGTAAAGGGCATGACGAGTTGAAGGTGGTGATGGACATTTGGTGGTTTTTAGTTCTTCCCATCCATCTCTCGACCACTGTGGCACTCTGCTACCACCAACACCGACAGGCCTGTCCCCTCTGTACAGCACCCTTGTGGAGGGAGTTGCTGGTATACGAGTCACGTCCATGTACTGATGATTTTTAGTCTGCCTCATACGTAGGCATAGATCCAAGGCACGGTTGTCGTCCTCGACTACCAGCAAGTACGAGACTCATGCCATGAGTTACCGGGCTCATTATCGCCATCATTTACATCATTACAAGCCATCTACATATATGCTACCACGTGGGGCGACTCTTGGACCACCTTCCCGTGGCTCTGGATCTCAAGAGTCATGTCCCGTCGACGGACGTCCCAAGCCTGATGACAGGTAGACGGCGTGTGGGGAACCCCAGCTCGTTTGTGAACTGGTACGCACGATATCGATCAGCCAAGAGAAATAGATTAAGCTGGAGGAGGCCAGATCGACACACCACTACCGTGCTGCTCCCCCGAGCTCCTGGTGTTATCTCGACGCACCATGACCAGTCACCACGGTGCCTGCGCCTGTCCTGCTCATACAGGACGCAGATCAGAGGCCATCCAATTTGAACGAGTTGGCCACCGCCATCTGGCATTCTCCCGCTTCCCCGAGATCACCAATTCCTGCGTGTGTGCCGTATCATGCACGGGCACGGCATAGCAGCTGAGCTCGGGGCAGGTCAGGGCTCAGCCTGCAGCCAGACCCAATCCTCTCCCTCTTTCTCTTGCTTCTCTAGCTTTCTCCCCCCCCCCCCCCACGGGCCTATGTCAGCTGCTGCAGATACAGCGTTGCAGTCTCACGGCTCTTGCAAGCGCCCGTCATCGAATAGCTCAGCTTTGGCGGAAAGCTTGTGTGCAAAGGGGAGAGAGCCCAGTGGTGGGAGGGGATGTGACTCGCGATGAAGAGGGAGGTGTGGGCTTGTGTGACTGCGTTGGTGTGTACGGCCGTGCATAGGGAGGAGATGATGTCTGTTGTTGGTTGGTACACCGGAGCATATCCAGCCCTGCGGACTGTCATGACAGGTTGCACTTGTCTGTCGTATCGCGGAGGAGGTGTTGAATCAGACATTTGTCACTACACCGCGGAGTCGGAGCAGGACAAAACAAGGCAAGCAGAATGAGAGCATCAGCAGCCTCTAAAGGTAGGGAAGAGTGCACAAGAAGAATAAATAGTAGATAAAAGAGGTCTAAAGTAATCCTTTTCTTAGGATATCTCATTGACTATTTTATGATCATGTTATACAATTTGCTGATGATGTTGAGAGGAGTTAGATCTCCCTTGCCATTCTGTTGTTGTTTAGGAGTTTGAGTGTCGGGGAGATATGGCTGGAATGCCTACCGGAAACTGTGTGTGCCTGAAGGAGACAAGAGACAAGAAAGGACTATTCCGTCAGAGGCGCTAATAGGCTGATGATTTACACACGCGCAAGGACCAAGTGCTACTTACACCCTCTAGGAAATATGATGTGTCAATTGACCTGAACCTAGATGGGGCTTTTCTAAGGATGCCTCTCAGACCTCCCTCCCACAACCGAGCCAGGCCAGGACCAGATGATAGATGTGATGTGTCTACATAGTAGCAAGAACCGTTAAAACGCCAACGCTTTTTTTTCCACTTCCAAAGCCTCCCCTCCCAATGGGAGTTTAGTACAGATCGGGGGACGCTCTCTCTAGCAAGTTTCATTCCCCCTCCATTCCATTCCCGTAGCGGCCCTCTCTCTCCCTTCCAATATCATCATCCATCTCGACAGCAAATGTCCAAGTACCAATCGTAAATTACAACAATGTCAGCTTATAGCGCAGCAGGAGCCCTGTCCTTTCTCCAACCCCGAGCCCGCATGTTATCCTCGATGGCGCGCCAGATGTGTTCCACAATCTCCTTGTCACGGAAGCGAGAGGCATCGTGACCCTCGCCGCGCCAACGGTCGATACCCGTTGACAGCACGCGATGGCCCCAGCCGCGGATGTTATCCGGGGCCTGGTCGCCTCGCCAGCCAACAAAGATGCCGAGTGTGTGCTTGAATAGCTCATCAGGGTCATGCCACTTGTAGTTCTTGAACTGCCACGTCTGGCCCGTCGTGAAGACGGCGACGATGCGGTTCCAGTACTCAGGCTTGAACTGTTCTGAGCCCTCGACTAGGATGAAGCGCATTGGGCGGTTTGGATCCACAGCGCGGATAGTACGCTGGACGTGGAGCATAGTGGCCGTGGAGCCTCCAGCATCAGGAGGGGTGAACTTGCCATCCTCGAGGAAGGATCGCGCATTGGAGAGACGGAGGAGAGAGGATGCGGAGGGAGATAGAAGGATGATAGGGTCTGGTCGCCGTGTGGGAACTTTTTGGTTGAGCGCGAGAGAAGGGTTGGTTGGGATGCTGGAAGAACTGGATTGGGCCTTCTTCTGGATGAAGGGCACAGCAAGCTTGCGCACATGGGAGAAGTCCTGCGAGAGTCAGACAAGGCTTAAAGATATCTCATAGGATAGAAGAAACACATACTGTGGGCTTGATGCCCCTGAGAACCGTGTTGCGATCGCCCATACGTCGCTCGCCGTTGTAAATACCAGCCAGTCTGGGGTCCATGGTACCGCGACCTGATCGCGCCTGCGCGGCCGATGACACGGCGCCCGTCTTTGCCGTTGTAGTCGCGCCAGCAGCCGCAGCATCTTTGTCGCCAGCGACGGGCTTGATGTACTCGCTTTCCTCACTGGCGCCCTCAAGCCAGGTAATCAGATCCAGTCGCTCGATGAAGCCCAGGTTCTGGACCTTGCCAGCACCACCAGCGGCGGCGAGCTCATCGTTGAGCTTGGTAGCCGACGCATTGTACTCGGGGATGGCGACTTCGCGGTTCAACCAGGCAAAGTAGATGCTGCGCAGGTCGACAGGCTTGTCGTGCGACACGAAGCGCGTCGGGCTATCGATGGGGACGGCGACGCTCCGGTCGGGGAAGCACAGGTGCGTAGCCTGTGAGAGAGGAACCGCTGGCGCTGAGGCGTCGGCCGAGACATCTGCGGATGCTCTTGGGATGAAAGGCGCTTTCGAGGAGATGGACTGTCGCAGGAGGACGAGGCCGTCGAGGTCGGCGGCGGACGCCATGATGGGTGAAGTTGAGCGCGTGAGCAGGAGGTTTATTACAACGAGGATTAAAAAGCTAGGCTGCGTGTATTGAGTCGAGTAGCAAGCGATTGTCGAATTATGACGGCGTGTTTGGCGATGTTGCTGTTTGATGTGAAGGTTGAGGTCGGTGCAAGCTGAAGATGAAAGGCTGAGGCTTTGCGTTTTTGGGAAGCTCACCTTGGGAGCTCTCAGAGCCGCATAGGTCAACTCGGTGAGCAGCCAATCATAAGCGAGAATTCTCACCTCGCTTTGGCTTCTGACCTTGAATTCAACGTCGCATTTTCTACTGCATACGGGATGCATGATCTAATTGGGCAATTTGATTTTAAAGCATTTACGGCAATTAAAACGTCGCCGTCATTCCCGTTTTGGTGAATTCTTCCTTGAAGCTTCTCCGCGGTATGCCGCAACACCCGTGATATCCGAGTTGCTGTAGGGTAAGAGTTGGACATTAGGGTTAGTTGATTCCAAATGTCCATTGACTCATTCTTCTCTTACTGATTGATCAGGTGAACCTTGTTGGTGAGGGGGTGGAAGGAGCATTTCCGGTGTCATTGCGGGTTTTTGCTAATTGATACTTTCTTGGCTGTGCGACGTGAGAAGTGAGAGTTGCCCTCGTTTGATTGACGCAGATGAACCGTAATTTGGTGGTGATGAGTAATATTCCAACTTCGCCATGTCCACAACCAGAGCTTCATGACATGTTCGTCATGATCAGCAAGCATAATATCCCTCCGAGCCATCCTATTCCAATCCTCCCCCTGGCGAGACATGCACCTCCAAGCCTCTTACCGCCAAGCGCGAGGCGTTTCTCAAATCAATGGCATCCTCGGGTCATTTACATAATTCACAGGGAAATCCCACGTCCAATCTCCCTCTCAAGTACCGTATACTTGTCGTGTACAAGCACCAATTGATTCTAGAAGCCCGGCCGTTTTCACCCACTCAGACGCTTAAGCCCATCAGCCTACGTCCACTCCCTCCGCCCCTACAGTACAACTTCCTTTTTTTTCTCCTCTCAACTAGGAAATTGATGGGAGGGGGGAAGGGAAACCATGTGGGCACGTGCGAAATCCCTTACCCGGGGGGCCAAGACAAAGCGCATTAGCCTCTCCAACGGCGCCGAGCACATGGACGCTTTTTCTCGGGGGCCACCAGTTCATCACCTTTGGACTTGTCGATCGCCCGCCGCCCGCGGCCTTTGGGTTGGGCCCGCTCGAGCTGAGTAATATCCGACTCAGACGGGCGGGCTTTCCAGAAGGAGTAAGACTTCGAGAAGCTCTGGAGGAAGCCCGTTTCACGCGGAGCCCTCCGCCTCCGTCTGTTCAAGGCGTGGCGAACGGACACCGTCATCCAGGGCGCAGCTCGCTACGAAACGAGTAAAGCTACGACCCGGACATTGAATGGGGATATTTGATCGTCGCCTGAAACTTTGTTCGTCCAGGCCTTGGTTCAACTCTAGCCGTTAAAGAAACGAGACATTGATCGACAAGGGGCATGAGCATCTGACGCAATATGATATGTAACTTGGATGCTGAAGAATCGATGCAACAAGGGTGTGTTGAAAGGGTTGTCATGGATAACGTCATGTCATTGAATAGCCTCATTGAATTACCAGGTGATATGATGCCAGAGTTGAAGAAAAGCCGTGTGATGCATGGTTGCTTAGGCATCATGATCATGGTGTCTATGGTGGAAGTTGTAAATGTGCTCTATGAACCGCAGGATCTACGAACTGCAAGACCTCGTCCTTGTTCTATTCATCAACTTGAAAACTGAAATGTCCAAGTTGCCAACTGACATTCCTCTGCCATAACTCATCTCTTCTGCCACTAGCTGCTGTAGTTGATCATGACCATAACCAGGCCAGAGAGATCATATATCAGACAGCCAAGGCTGTGCCCATAGCCCATACCCGACATACCCCAACCGTCACAAGTATCTACCCAGGAGCAAGTGGTAAGAGAGGATAATAATACTGAAATAACACATTGGACAGCGCGTCTACCCGTGTACACTCAACCGTTCCCAAATCATCAAAGACCTCCCCAAGAGGTATATGTTTGCACGCCGTACCGCACAATGACTCCATCAACGCCAGCCGGGATAACCTCCCTTTGCCCAAACCACTTATATACCCAACACGAGCTTCATGCGTTCGTACGTGTAGAAACTAATGGCCACCATAGGGATGACCTTGACGTATCCGATGGTCAGACCAACAAAGAAGCCGGGGATGCCTCTCTCCCGGAAGATCATGGCGGCCGTCTCGCCGATCCGTAGCCGTCTACCGTCACCAACGGCTCCGCCAACTTGCATCCGTCGCCTGATCACCTCGAGCGGGTAGGATGAAGTTTGTGAGATTAGGCCCGCGATACCTCCAGAGCAGAGCTCTGCCCATGACCGCAGAGGAGCTGGCTTTCCCGGGGGGTGGTTCGCCTTCTTTGGTAGCGTCGTGTACTGCGCAAAGGCCGGAGAGCGCATGATATCTCCCACGGTGTCGTGTGTCAAAAAGGACATACCAGCGTACGGGATCATGCCTAGCACAGTAGGGGTAAATCCTCTATAGAAGTTGACTAGTCCTGCCCGAGGTGCAATGGACTGCACTGTCGCTGCAGCCGCCTCCGCAGTGGCTGATACAGGTGCAGGGGCGTTGGGTAGCCTGGCGGTCGTAGATTTTTGCACGGGTTGTTCATTGTAGATCTGACGGCATATCGAAGTGAGAGAAGAGCGGCCCTCGCGCTTGGTCTCGAAGGCTAGTCGTACTCGGACGACCTCTAGGGGATACGTGAAGAAGACGGACGTCACACCCGCCAGACTTCCACTGAGTAGTCTTCTCATCGGTGTCTCGTGTGATTTTCGGGGTATAATGATGGTCCGGATTTGTTCATATGCGAGGAATTTGATACCAGCGTAGGGAAAGATTCGTAGGAGAGTCGCAGAGTGTCCACGGTAGAGGCCCATGGCGCCCTCATAGTGGTAGATATCCTTCATGGCCTTTGCGACGCCAAACCAAGAACCGGTATATTTGGCGAACAAGGGATTGCTGGCCTGAAACAGAATTTTGACTCGATCAAGAGGCGCGACGACGGTTTTGGCCTACAGAAAAGTCAGCGATCACTGCACACAGAGTGATTGATTGTATCGCGCGGCTTTGTACTCACAGCAGATCCGGCAAAGCCGCCCGCAACTCCAGATCTCCAGACATAGTCCAGAGTCTGCGTCTTGCGCTTGGGGGTCACCGCCTCGTCGTCTGTAGGGCACACGGGAGGAGACTGCTTCCGCGCCTTGTTGAAGCCCTCAGCGGAGCCATGGCCCTGGTCTTTGGCGTTTCGCGCAAGATCGGACACTGGAGCGTGCTCCATGTGAGCGGCGTCAGCGGAGGACATTCCCCCTCGGATCGAGCAGCACGTGGCTGGCTTTGGTGAACGAATTCAACGCCTATCGAAGAGACATTCCGCGGTAGAATCGATTAGAGAGAATATTCTCGAGAGCAAATGCTCCTGTTGACGGGTCGAGGTTGTAGGAGGAAAGGATCTTTTCCGGGTTGCGGGGAATGGACGGACTCGGAGACGGCACGGGATAGAGGTTTTTGGAGATGGCCCTGGTGCTGCGGCAGAATTTCCCCGGCTGTCAGCGGCAGGAGACGTCATTAAACCGACGCTTAGTGGTCAGGGGCCGTTGAGTGGCCGAGGGGCCTTCCCCCACAAATCGTAGGTGGTCACGCAGCGGAACAAAATCCCCAGAAGCAAAGAAACCTGGGGGCCCGGGGGTTCATCACCAGGCGCCTTAGTGAACCAACCCACTGAAAGTCAAGGGTTCACAGGGCATTGGATAAACGGTTCCGGTAACCAATGACCGAGCCGAGGTTTGCCGAGTATGCCCGCAAATTCCCCAACATCAGCCGCGGTCAAGCCAAGCCTCAGGAACAAAACCTCCAATCTATTACCCGACAGAGAGAGCAATGGCCACAGAGTGCCAGGGGAGCAGCGACAACTGCCGACCATCGTCTGTTCTCTTTGAGAACCCAAGCAAGAGCCTTGTCGTCATTGACATACCCTCGTCCTTGGAGGAGAGCCAGGTTCTCCCATCTCAAGTCCCCCGCCGTCGCATCGTCTCCGCAGAACCCCCCGCAGCTCCGTATCCAACCCCGGAGCCCCGGCACGGCCGAGATGATCCGTCGGCTGTCGCGTCTCCCGCCGCCCAGCTCGCTGAGCTCATGACTGCTGCTGCTGTTAGTAGCGCCCTGCAGGACCTGGCTGTATCGTATCCCGGGCCCTTCCACCGCCCCCGTATCCTTCAACCCCAGGCCCCGTTAATATCCGCTCTGCCGCCTCTGCTGCCAGAGAAAGCCGAGCCTCTTCATGGCTCTATCGAGGCTCTTTGTGATTCCTTTCACATGTCAGCTCCCTTGTTCAACCTTGTCGTTCTGGATCCTCCCTGGCCAAACCGGTCTGCGAGGAGAAAGACGGACAAGTATGCTACTGTGCGGAATCTCGATGACATGCGCAGTCTCTTGCTACACATTCCTCTGGCATCGCACCTCGCGCCGGATGGACTAGTTGCTGTCTGGATCACTAACAAGCCTAGCATCCAAGCCTTCCTGACTTCTCCAACTGGTCTGCTTGCTGCCTGGGGCCTTGAGCTTGTGACCGAGTGGACATGGCTTAAGGTTGCCGCTTCGGGCGAGCCGCTCTACGATGTTGACTCGGCGTGGAGGAAGCCGTGGGAGAAGCTCGTCATCGCGAAGCGGATCGGTGGTAAGAAGCCTAGTGCTCTCAACTCCAAAGTCATTGTTGCAGTTCCCGACGTTCACTCACGCAAGCCGAACCTGCGAGGCCTTTTCCAAGATATCCTCGGCGAAGGCTTTCTCGGCCTTGAGATCTTTGCCCGCAACTTGACTGCTGGTTGGTGGAGCTGGGGAGACGAGGTGTTGCGCTTCCAACAGCCTGAGCACTGGAGAGAGACAGAGGGCATGTAAACTTGCAGGAGATTCAGCGTCTATTTGCACTCATAATTTTGACCCGCCAACATCCTTTGCCGTTCAAGACTAGTTACAATAATGTACATCTCTGGTGCCCGGGTATCCTACAGAGGCTTCCTTCCCTGTGGCTCCGAATCATCATCTCATTAGCAGTGTACTGCCGTCAGTCATCCGCTGTGATATCTCTCTCCGATAGACCGCTCAAGCCTCCTTTTGCGCAGGCGTTGTGTCCTTCTTTTCCAAGATCTTGTCCCATTTGGGGTCAAGAACAACGTCGTTGGACCACTTCTCCTCGCCCGACAAGTACTTCTTTGCCACATCCGACAGCGCCTGTCTCTCTTTGGTCCAGGGCTCCTTGCTCTTCAATCCGATCTGGAATTTCTGGCGCTGGATGTGCTCGTCGTTTCGCTTGTCCATGAGATCCTCTCGCATCTGCCACAACTGGTTGCTCCAGGCTTGCTTGTCCTCGGGAACCTCGGGCCATTGGAAGGGCTTGGCCAGCTCGACCGTCATGATCTTGAGGGGCTGCGGGCGGTACCACGAGCGCGAGTGCGAGTTGCGCTGGGTGAGGGGTTGCGGCTTGACGTACGACCGGACCTTTGTGACCTCGACATTGTAAAGGTTCCAGAGATAGTCTCGAAGATCGAATTTCGTGAACCGCAGGGGCACCTTGAAGGTGGCCTCGTTGGGGGGGAGGAAGTCCTTTCGAAGAAATGTGATTACATGGTTGGGCCTGTATGCGAGGTTAGGAGAGTCAATGGGAGGCAATTGGGGTCGACTGACAGAAAGACCTGCTTCTGTCCCAGCTTGAAGCCGGGCAATTGGCGGGCCACCGTCTTTGCTACCTCGGCCATGGTCGTCGTTGAGCCCAGGGAATATGAGGTTGTCACGACGGTTGATCTTGGTCGTGAAGAATTTCGACGATTGGCTTCTGATTGGCTTCTGATTGGCTTCAGCGGCAGAATAGAATTTCCGAGGTGTGCGATGGGGAATGAATATGCGCACACCCCAACTTACACGACACTCGAGATGACGATATCTTCACTTTGATGCAAATAGTGGTAGAGATTTGTATTAAATAACGGAATTTAGCTATATAAGTGATTATTACTCTATATGAAATGTGTTTGCATTAATTAGCTCGAGTCATTGGCTGTTTGCGCTCTTTCAGGGGATGTGCCTCTGTGTTGCCGGCGTTCATCAGCTGCTGGCAGTGAAGTAGTTGCACTTCCCGCTCCGCGACATCAGGCTTCACTTTCTTTCCCCTCACCAAAAAAGAGGAGAAACCCGGAGATCACCTTTACGTTTCACCAACCCCCATGATATCACCACATCCAAGATGCAAGGCGCGACTAATACAAAGGACTCTTTGAGTCACGGCAAACATCATGACCACGACAGTGACGGCGATATATACAAGATGTCGAGATCGCCGAGCTTCTGTCTGGACGCTCAACTCAGCTTTCTCTCCGAAGAGAACGACAGCTATTATCTCAAGAGTCTAGAGGCAGAGATGAAGCAGGAAAAGGAACGATATCCTGGCGCCAGCAGCTGGGCTCCTGCTGAGGAGCGACTCTTTGAGATTCTCTTCATGCGACAGGACCTTCCGATGCTGCCTCCAACCTGGGATGTCGACTTGCGTGGTGTCCCCCTGTCGGATGTCATATTCAAGACTTCGGACGACTTCCCTCCTATCATCTATGCCCACTCCAAGGACTTTCGAGGTGAGCATCTCCTTGCGAGTATTGCTGGATACCTCTGACATAGCATAGCAACCTTGGCACTCACCCGGTTGATCGATCTCACCGCAAAGGCGAGGGTCAGTATCCAGAGTGGCCTTCGGAGAAAGGTCTCGCACCTCATCAAGCGGGAACTCGACAAGTACATCAGCTGGGCAGCCCAGGATGCCGACTACGCCCACCTCCGCATAGTGCCAAACATCATGACTGAAGTCGTCGACACGACCATGTCCGAGTACGACATCACAGAATACATCCAGGGCCGTATGAGATCCCTCGCCAAGCTACAGCGTGAGTTTCTCAGAGAGGATTCAAATCCGCAGTTCTGGGATGTGCTTAAGCCGAGCATCATGGCCTCCCCCATGATCAAGGTTGAGCCCGATGATTGTTCGCCAGCGATGGGAAGATGGTCAGCATCCACTGAGATCCGGCGGAATTCGCATCTTTGTATCAGCGAACTCTCGCCCGCAACGCCATGTCCTGGTGGCAAGGTCAAGGTTGAGCCAGAACTTGAGAGCCCACGCATTGGTGGTGTTGATGTCGACAAGTTGATTCAATATCACAAAAAGGGACGCATGAAGGTGGTTGAACCTCGTCGAGAGAAGGACAGACAGAAGCCCGCCGAGACGAAGAAATCCACAAGGCCTCCAGCTCAAGCCAAGACCCCTTCAAGAGAAGCGTCACCCACACGTTCACTCTCTCCTCCATCCCCGGTCGAGCCACAAACACCACCCAAATACACCTACCGTCGCCATCCGCCCGTCGTATACGGCCTCGTCATTCTCAACACTTCCGTTCTCCTCCTCACGACCGATTCCTCGAAAGGTTCAGACGCCTATGTCAGTTTTCAGGTCCAGATCGACTTCCAGGAGGAGAACCAGAGCGTCTGGAATGCCCTGACCATCGCCATCGCCGTGTGCCTGGCGCGAGATGAACTGCGTACTCGTGTTGGCGACTTTGAAGAGTTGCCTTGCCTGTCAGAGAGTGACCCGGACGCTTAATATTGGGGTGGATATCGTTGGGGGGCGGTTATCACAATCATGGCATTTGCTTCCTGCCCTATACTGTTTTCTTCTTTTAGGAGTTTTGTTCTATACCCAAGGCATATAGCGAGATGCATTTCAAGTTTTACATGGAGGTTCGCTCAACCTCTCTTTCGCAGCAACAAGGAACCCGTTAGAATAGTCACGATATCATGAACCATCCGAGCATAATCTCATATTTGCAAAGTCAATCGAGAGGCTTTATTCTTGGCGCTCTCTATCTCTATGACCGTGTTGTTCTGATATATGTGATCAGCCAGTCCCTTCTATTTCCCAACGCCCAACAATGACGGCTGCCCACAGCCACGTGCGTCTCTTTCTCTATCCGTACATATATGGCCATCACAATTCATGTCTTCTTGTTTTCAAAGGGTGAGCTTCTCCTCTATGGAATGAAAGGGGGAACGGGGAGACATCTTGACCGTTTCGAGCGGGTGCAAATAAATGCCAAATCATGCAGAATAACGACAAGGTATGAAGAAAGGGTAGGGGCGTAAAAAAGGTGCAAGAGTGTATGTGTATGTGTGGAGATGTCTACATTTCTTCGTGCTCAAGGGGCATCAGAACCTCGAGCTGTCGAAGGATTCGTTGGTACAAGAACAGCATGCAGCCGCTCTGAATAAATGTCCATACACCGCGCGGTCCGACGCCGCGGAACCAACCTGCCACACCTTCGGTGCGATAGATGACTCGTAGGCCGGTGAAGACGGATGAGGTCTCCAGGGCGATGGCGCCGGGTCGCGGTCGGTGAGTGTTTGGAGAAGATGTTGAGATGTGTCGGACCTGGGATGAAGCGTGGTGATCCTTGGAGGCCCGGGCCTCGGCTGGAGTGTTGACTTGGGTTTGAAGCCGTGTCTTGACGACATCGAGGGGGCAAGTGATGACACCGGCAAGGCCACCAGCCGCAGCGCCAGTGAGGAGTTCGAGGGGCACCCCAATATCACGGCTCTGCTTGTACTTGCGGGCCCATGTGGTGAATTGTTCCCAGAACATGAACTGGAGGGCCGAGAAGGGCAGATCACGGTAGAGGGTGGCCTTGTAGCCGTAAAAGAGAGCAGGAATACCCTCAGAACGGACAATGGTGCGGGCAGCGTCGAGAGTACCTCGGTAGTTGTAACCCGATATGAAATGGGGGTTGTTGTAACGGCCCTGGAGCTGAAGTCGGGTTTTTAGAACCTCGGATGGGACGTAGACGATGGAGGCGGCTAAATCTCCAAGGAAGCCTGCCGAGATTTGTTAGCGCTCTGCCGGAGCAATTGAGTCTTGTAGAAGCCATTATACCTGCTGATAGATAGGAAAGATGCTGCTGCACGCCATGATCTATGAGGAATCGCTTGCTCCATTCATATGTGCCAAAGAACATTACGGTGCCGGGGAATGAACCTCCGAGCGCAGGTATCCAGCCACCGTACAGACCCCGCCGTATACCTTCTTGCCTCCATATGGTGTAGTAGGACTGTCCCAGCGACGTGTATTTCGACGGAACGTGAGGGTCGCCCTGCTGTCTTGTCTTTACGGTGTCGAGAGAGTGCATCAACAAATCGCCGGTCGATCCTCCGATGCCACCCGCAATCATGGCCTGGCATTGCGGCCCCGTGTTAGCGCAGCTCGAAATCGGACGGTTCGGAAACGATTGGCGCTGTGTAATGAATGCCCGTGGTGAAAACGTACATGGAGATATGGCGGTCGGCCCTCAGCCTCGACATCTTCCTGGTTGGTCATGTTCTGTTGAGTTGCGAGCCCGGCACTACTGCTATCCGAGCGACGGCCCGTCCAACCGGCATGGCGATGCTCCGGGGAGGGCGCAAAGTCGCTTGCGGACGTCGTCGATCCGTTGGTCGTCGTGGTGGCTGTCGTCGTCGAGGAGGGGGCGAAGACGAGGTCAGAGTCCTGTTGGAGACCTAAGGGCATGTCCGGGGAAGAAATCGGAGGGTCGAGGACTGGGGGTGGGCTCGCAACTCAGCGCAACTCGAGTCACGGCCAAGGACGGAGCAGCCCAGAATAAAAGGGAGAGGATCCCAGGAAGGAGTGAAGGAGAAAGACGAGGGATCACTCTGTTGCGGTGCTGGCAAAGGAGAGAGGGCCGGGCGTCGCAGGGTGCGCAGAGGGAGAGATAAGAGTCGGCGATGTCGCGTGGATTTGTCGAGAATTTTGTTGGTTTAGATCCAATCTCGAATTGCGGCTGCTCTGCCGGTCCCCGACAGCTGGGCAATTGGCCGTAGCGGGCTTGTTCAGTGGCGTCTTTCAGCGGTTTGCCGGGGCATGATTGGACCACGCTTCATGGGCAGCCGGAAATCCAGCGCATCCGTTGACGTAGGGTCTCGGGCTGTGAAATTCTTTGCGCCGCCCGAGGTGCGCTGGATTTCCGGCTGTCCATGAGTGGCGTGCCAGTGGCGGACAGAAAACACCGAAATCCTGGTGATGGAACTGCGCTCTATGGAGAGAGTTGATGAGATTATGATGTTAATACTAATAATTCATAAAGGAGAATCTCATCATATATGTATGGATACTTGAATTTTATCAACTCATGAGATGAAATGCAGGCATATAAGTGAGAACCACAAGTTTCTCTGCTTAATAGTGAGCTCTTCTTTTATTCCACCAGTGGACATGGTAGCCCACTTCAGATTCAGACAAAGAGAACATGGATGTTAATACAACCCAAGACTTGCAAGAGACTACGAATTCAGTTCATATGATAGCATCAATAACAATATCTCATCATCATCTCACCAATCTACAAGTCGAAACACCTCCACAGGCCAAGAACAAAAGTCACCAGTTTCAAGCTCGGATTGGCGTTCAGCCGGCGTTTACCCCGCCACACCCCACCATCATCACTGCCTGTAAAATGTCAAAATTATGACTCTTCCCTTAACAACCACACCTGCAGCACGATTTACGGCCTAGCATCGAGATAATCGACCATCCACGCGTCGATACCATCGCAAACCGACCGAGAATCACATCAGGTTTTTTCGACATTTTTTTCGACCCCCGACTCGCGTGCGTGCGACGCCGCCAGAGTTCGAAAACCCCACCTCACTTCGAGAACCCGACCCTACCTAACACTGATTCCTCGACAACACCGCCAAGATGTCGTTAACAAACTGCCGTTTTTACGAGGAGAAGTATCCGGAGATTGACAGCTTTGTCATGGTCAATGTCAAGCAGGTCAGTAGCAGCCTGGTCTGCCCGGAACACTCCCTCTGACCGATCACAGATCGCCGAGATGGGTGCCTATGTTAAGCTCCTGGAGTACGACAACATCGATGGCATGATCTTGCTCTCCGAGCTTTCGCGACGACGTATCAGAAGTATTCAAAAGCTCATTCGGGTTGGCCGCAATGAGGTCGTCGTGGTGCTCCGTGTGGACAAGGAGAAGGGTACGCATTGCAGCCAGGCCGGGCGCTTCCAGCATGGAGATTGACGTTGGCGCAGGATATATCGATCTGTCGAAGCGACGAGTTTCCCCCGAGGATATCGGCAAGTGCGAGGAGCGATACAACAAGGGCAAGATGGTCCACTCCATCATGCGACACGTTGCAGAGAAGACCCAGACCCCCATCGAGACCCTCTATGAGAGCATAGCCTGGCCTCTGAACAAGAAGTACGGCCACGCCATCGACGCTTTCAAGCTCTCTATCACGTTAGTCCATGTGTTCTCGAATGATGGGCGTAGATGCTAATTATGAGCAGCAACCCCGAGGTGTGGAACGATATCACCTTCCCCAGCGAGCCCGTCACCGAGGAGCTCAAGACCTACATCACCAAGCGACTCACCCCTCAGCCTACCAAGGTCCGAGCCGATATCGAGGTCACCTGCTTTGGTTACGAGGGTATCGATGCCGTCAAGACTGCTCTGCGCACCGCTGAGGCCAACAACACCGAGGAGACCCAGGTCAAGGTCAAGCTGGTTTCTCCCCCCCTCTACGTCCTGACCAGCACATGCTTGGACAAGGCCGTTGGTATCACACGCCTGGAGGAGGCCATCGTCGACATCCGAAAGAGCATCGAGGGATCTGGCGGTAACCTGGTGGTCAAGATGGAGCCCAAGGCTGTCACCGAGAGCGATGATGCCGAGCTCCAAGCACTGATGGAGAAGCGCGAGCGTGAGAATGCTGAGGTCAGCGGAGACGAGAGCATGAGCGACAGCGACGACAACATCCCTGAGACCATTTAGGTCATGGCCAGACGAAGCCTCTCCGGGGCGGGCTGAGCCGGCAGGACAGCCAAGGCCGCCCCAGGGTGAACCCCACGACGGGGTCGTCGGACGAGGGGAAAACGGTGTAATTAGAGGCGGCCTGGGAAGCTGAAAGAAAGCATGTGCCTGGGCTGCAGAAGCATCACAAAAAGTTCCGACTTTCATGTAGTTATTCCGAGAGGGGTGGGAAGTAGGCGTCTGAAACGGCGTTGTCAACGAGCAGTTCAATGGTAGCCAAGGCCCCGGGGTGACATGGTTAGCTAGGATTGCCAACAGTGAAAGTGCTTGGTTTATAGTTGAAAATGAAAGACATGACCCCGTAATGTGAAGGCATCCATCTGAAGGTGACGTTGGTTGTGAGGATTCAGGAGGTTCTCGTCTGGAGAGAGGTGCTTTGATTGCGGTTGGCGCTAGCCGAGAAGGGTTTAGACGCCCAGGCCTGGGAATTTCTATACTTGCAACCTCAACTTGACCCATGACATTGAATTTCTAAGCCAGCATCACGACGTTTCTTGATTTCGCAGAGAAATGTCGAACATCTCTAACCCCCAAACCCAGAGATAAACGAGGGCGACCGAAATGGCTTTCGGCTCAGCCTGGGCGCGGTTCAGAGGCGGGGGAGTCGTCGGGTCAACCACCTGGAGGCTGTTCGGCTTCGCAACCTGGATCCCCGTCATCGCCATGTTCAACCTGCACGTCGCCGAGCTGACCGTCGTCGACGGCGCGTCCATGTACCCGCTCATAAACGACGACAAGGACTCGACGCTGCGGAGGGACGTGATCCTGAACTGGAAGTGGTCGCCACATGAGGGCATCGAGAGGGGCATGGTTGTGACGCTGCGGTAGGCATAATTTCAAGGAAAATAAAAGGATTTGAGCTGATCTTCTATTTAAAAGGAGCCCGCTTCATCCTGAAGTCATCGCAGTCAAGAGAGTCGTGGCCCTCGAAAACGACGTGGTCAGGACAAAGGCACCGCATCCGCTGCCAACAGTGCGAGTACCACAGGGCCATGTCTGGGTTGAGGGTGATGGTCCACCTGGATCGAGTCTCGACAGCAACACGTATGGGCCCGTGTCGAAGCAGCTCCTCACAGGCAGGGTTACGCACATTGTCTATCCGTTCCGCAAATTTGGCCCAATTCGATGGTGGGAGCATGAGCGTCCGCTCGAGTAAGATGGTCCCTCAAATCATGTGGCATTTGAAAGAACGGTGTAAGATACGGAAAACCTATAGACTTGTACAATGTAAAATCACCATGAACCTTTCAAATCGTTTAATTGACTTCATCATGAAACCTCATTCATGGTGTTTCTCATCTCTCGTTCCGCATCAAGTTCATCCATGTGGTGTGGCCCCTGCAGGTACCATCAACCAAGCGGCCCGAAGTCCACCCGAGCTTCAAAACAGTCGAGGCACTCTCCAAGCTCCAAACCCCAACATCGTCAAGAGCGCAAACAAACATGGCTCCCGGTAAGTTTCTACGCGCCTACATCGCAGAATTAGTCCAAGGCATGTCTAACAAAGCTACAGCGACCCAGTACGAACTCTCCCCGGCCCCGGGCGACGCCGTGTCGTCAATCGCCTTCGCGCCGTCCTCTGGGACAAAGCTCCTCGTCTCGTCGTGGGACAAGAAGGTTTACTGTTATGATATCGCAGGCGGAGCGGGAGAAGCGACCCTTGTCAACACGTACGAGCACCGGGCGCCTGTTCTGGATGTCTGTTTTGGCGCTGGCGACAATGAAGCCTTTACCGCTGGCATGGACTGGGTTGTAAACAGGTGGGTGGTTTGCGACTGCGCGCGCATCAGGATGCAGAGCTGATTGGAGTGAACAGGATCAACTTGGAGACTGGCGAAAAGACTGAGCTGAGCAAGCATGCTGCGCCAGTTCGCTGTGTAGCATACAGCCCGACGCATTGTAAGTCACATTCCCGCCTCAGCTCGACTCAAGCTAACTTGTGATCAGCCATTCTCGTTTCCGCGTCATGGGACTGTAGTCTCAACCTTCACAACCTTGCCGACCCCTCGAGCGCCCCTATTCGAGTCTCCCTCCCCGGAAAGCCCCATGCGCTGGCAGCCAGCCCGACCAAGGTTGTCGTTGCGATGGCTGGCCGAGTAATCAACATTTACGACCTCAAGACCATTGCCGACCTGTTTGTGACCGGGTCGACAGATCTTCAGCCATGGCAGCAGAGGGAATCTTCTCTTCGATATCTTACGCGGGCGGTATCTTGCATGCCCAATGACGCCGGATACGCTACAAGTAGTATCGAGGGCCGAGTTGCGGTCGAGTGGTTCGAGGATACTGCTGAGTCGCAGGCGCGCAAGTACGCTTTCAAGTGCCATAGACAGGCAGCGCCCGACGGAGATGGCGATATCGTGTATCCCGTCAACGCGCTGGCTTTCCACCCGGTCCACGGAACCTTTGCCTCTGGCGGTGGTGACGGAACTGCTGCGCTGTGGGATGCCGAGGCCAAGCGTCGACTAAAACAGTACCAAAAGTTCCCCAACAGCGTCGCTGCCCTTGCTTTCTCAAGCGACGGCAAGTATCTCGCTGTTGGCGTGTGCCCAGGCTTCGAGACTGGCCAGGAGGACTACAACGGAGCGGGCCAGACAGCGGTTCTGATTCGTGAGCTTGGAGAGAATGAGGCCAAGGGCAAGGGAGCTAAATAGACGGACAATGTCAAATGGAGGGCGATCTCATATGAAAAGGCGTTGGGGCGAGTACAGAGCTTCGTTTGCTTGTAATTCAAGGTAGTCTTAAACCTAGGGGGTGTGCCATTTAGATACCCTGTACGGACTGGCATTACACTTGTGAGTATTTGAACGCCTCCCTTGTTTAGTCGTGATAAGTACAGGAATTAATCAGATTCGATACAGATTCATCCCTCTCTTCGTGTTCCGAGTGATGGGCTTCTGCTCAGTTGATTCCCTTCTCTCCCAGGCATTGTGTGATCTGGATCTGTCGTCTCCAAGTCTCCGATTTCTTGCACTCGCGGGTTCATTGGCCGAGGGTATCCGAGCGATGCCTCGTTCGCATCAAAGCCATCGCGACACTGAAACTCGGGGCTACTGGGTGGTGGAAGGTATGAAGAATCGGGACTTGGGACCTTGTAATCTCGAATGCGGATGCCTCTGTGGATTGTGTACCTCCCCTTCTTTTCGATGATACGGGGGGCTCCTCGGGGTAGAGGCTTCAATTTCGCTTCATGGCAAGACCCTGGAGGATCTGTTTGCTGTCTCTTGGGGGAAGCATTCTGCGTGACCTCGTTCTCTTCAACATTTAGGTAGTCTGCCGCATGTCAGACCTGGGGCCCAGGAAGCGTACGCGTAGATCACATACTTGTTAGACCCTCGGACGTCGTTGGTTCGTCTTCTTCACTGGAAAAGATTGGTTCCGCCCTCTTCCTCTTTGCCCTCCGGTGTTTGCTCGCAACCGCTCGTCCGTCGACATGTAAGTTCTCTCCTTCTTCCCCTTCTCGTGCCACAGCTTCCAAGATCGTGGAAACACTAGGGGGCGGGGTCTCTGGAATACTACATGAGAAACGGATTAGCGTATTGCTCGTAGCGTCTCGGTCGAACGCACCATCGAATGAAAGCAAACTCATCTTGAGTCGATTTCTCGGCATCAACTTCGCCGAGCTCGTCGTCCTCATCCAACTCTTGCACGCAAGGGTCGGAGGCAATGCTCGGCGTCGACTGGCGCTGCTCATTGTGTTGGTGGGAGGCTCTTTTTGGCGTCTCTGGTACACAATCGGTTTGCTTGTTTGCCTCTGACAACGTTTCCTCGTCCATGGTGGTCGACAGTATCGCAACAAGACGAATTGCATCAACTTGGAAGAACAATAGGCGTTGAAAAAGTGAGGAACAAGTACTGAAGGGCGGTAAAGGCTGAGTTTCCAAATTCCTGGGTATAGCCGGCAAGAGCGTTCTACTCTTCCTTGAAGGAAGGGGCTTCTATCCCGCGCTTTCCTTCCTAGACACTTGACAATCACTTCGGAGAATGAGTCCACCAAGGACTTGAGGGTCAAATTATTGGTACTGATCAATTGTGAGATAAGTAATTCTCAATACTTTTATTAAAAAGGAGCCGAGAGCTACTTCCTAAGAATTTGTGGCAAGTGAGATGGGATTTTCTGCCGTCGTCCTCCGTCATCCTCCACTGACCCCATCGTTCGCTATTCTCCATCGAGCCCCCTTTCGTAGAAGTTTTGCGGCCTCATTCTTTTGCGCGGTGCTTGGCCTTTACCAAACATTCCTCGCCCAAACACCGCTCCTTTCTCGCCATGTTGGCAGCATTGATCGGGTTGGTACCCATCTCCAAAAAGGTGCCTTGAGACGGGCACTCTACTCCCCTCGTTTGGCTGGAGAGATAGGCTGGATATTTGTTATTAGAGAATTCCATCAACCCAATGACTGGGAGCTCTCACCTTAGGGGGAGGGACGTTGTCGAACGTGCCGCCCATCTTGAGCAGCCAAACATCCTGGCCTCCAATCACCTGTCCGGGACGGTGGAGGAAGTTGTGAGGGAATCCCGGATCGAATTCGACGGCACTGTCGATCTCGTTGATATCCTCTTCGGTGAGTTCGAGAGTGAGAGCCTCAATGTTGCCCCTGAGATGTTCAACCTTTCGGCCGCCCACGATTGGGAAGACGTAGGGTGTCTTGTGCATCACATATGCAAGGGCAACGCTGGTGATGAGCGAGTTCTTACGGTCAGCGATCGATTCCAGCACCTGACTGGTCTTGATCTCTCCTTGACTCGCCTCCACCTTTCGCCCTTCCTGGGCCTTGCGCTGTTCCTCGGTCTTGAACTTGCCGCCACCGAGGGCACCCCAAGGGGCAATTCCCATGCCTTCAGCTCTGCACATTGGGATGATTTCTCGCTCAAAGTCTCGAGAAGCCGCGGACCAGCGGCCTTGGTACACTGAGAACTGGCGCAGGCCGTTGTTGCGAGCGTACTCGTTCGCCTTGCTGCAAAGGGGTAAGCAGTTGCGCCTTGACGAGGAGCCTTTGACTTACCTCACAACCCAGGCTGGGGTGTCACTGATGCCCAGGTACAACACCTTGCCAGAAAGAACCAGTTGGTTGAGCGACTGCATCAACTCAGGAATACTGGTGCTGTAGTCCCACCAGTGAACATAGAGCTGTCGTATTGTTAACAGTTGATACTCGTGTGTTCTGCTTGCCAACAACCTACCAGATCAATGTAGTCAGTTTGAAGGTTCTTCAGGCTGCTGTTGACTGAAGTGACGAGACTCTTGGTGCCGTTGCCGGTGAAGTTGGCCATGACGTTGGGACCCTTAGGACCAGCCCGGAAGTTGGTCGTATACTTGGTAGCGACGACTGGAAACAAAGTCAACAAGTTGTCTGTCAATGTGAGTCCATGTGCAACAAACCCATCTCATCGCGGACTCCGCGCTTCTTCATCCACTCTCCCACCCATTTCTCAGACTCCTGGAAATGGTAGTTGTTGGCAGTGTCAAGAAAGTTTCCTCCCTTCATCGTGTGAGTATGTTGCTGTTGCGTGAGGTGCATGTTGGGTTCATACCTGCTCATAGAAAAAGTCAAGAATTGCCTCGGTGGTTGATTGATCGCATTCTCCCATGTAGTCCTTCCTGAGAGAGTCAATTGATGAGTACTTGTGCTCGCTATCTAAAACTTACCAGGCATTGCCAAAGTTCATGGTACCCAGACAGAGGGGGGAGACTCGCACCGCAGCCGACGGCGATAAGAGTCGGTAGTGGCCCAAGGGGCTCTTGGGGGGTGGTGCCATAGGAAGAGCCATGGTGATTGATTTTAACGAAGGTTGGTTTGGGGAGAAGAAAAGACGATCTCGAGGGTATCGAGGTTTGGATTGAGTCGAAGTGTCGGCGGTGAATCACTGAGGGCAGGTGCAGTACTTATACCGGTAGCACTGGCCGTTTTTGCAGGCAAGGATCGATCGAATGAGACGTGGGATCCAAATCGTTTGGATTGTGATATCAATGTTCGTTTGCAAACACCCCGCAGTATTTAAGCTTCCTCAGGTATCCATGATCTGTCTAAGTCCTACCCGTGATTCCTCTAAACTCCGAAGCCAAGGCATCCTGGGCACTAACAGGTTGCTTCAGGTTGTCCCGATGTTTCCTTTGGCACCGCCCACAGCCAATAGTGACGCCATGGGAAGGTGGTTTCGCCCCAGCCTTGACCAGGTTCCGGATGGCGGGCTGAATATCTCCCCGAGCTATCACGCTTTGACTTTGGGAGGAGAGGAACACATCCACTTAGGCAGTTGCACATTGGTGGTTTGCCTATATCTTACTATACGAATTAAACAGGTATTTTAAAGATTCTAATTGGAGCTTTCCCTTACTTCAATCATAATATTATGCCGCAATATTGGTATGATATAAGAAAATAAAGAGATCCAATACTCTACACTGATGAGGTTTTGCGAAGGATAGGTACCAACTACGCACCCCTCTTAGTGGATGAGGTTAAGCGGGTAGACTGGCTGCATCGTATCAACCAACAGCGGGGTTCTTCCGCATGTTTCATTACAAGGCCACTATCCTCGGTTTCGCTCTCCACATTTGGACGTTTTCATGAAGCATCATGGGCTGAAGCTGGAGTTAACGGCGTTAAGGCAAGCAGCTTGCAGCTGTCGTTGTAAGTCGGCTTAACTAATGCATGACACATATCACGTGATCGGTCAACGTTGGCCCGTGAGGCTTCCCCAACGGGGTAACACAGCTTCCGTGCCCCCGAGGTCATTCCATTGGTCACGATCTGCCCAGTGCTTCAATGTCGCCCAGAACCGGTACCTGTGGATCACACCACGAGAATAATCTTGAGCGACATCCGACGACACGAATTGCCCTTCAACGAACGCGCATACGGACCTGTGAAGCCGGAGTTGGGCAGTACTGGTCCGACCCAAGATGACGACCGCCTAACATGGCGTCTCCCAACCCCGCCCCCTCCAGGGCTGTCATCAACGCTCTCCGCGGCGTGCTCCTGACGACGTCCTGCTCCGTCATTATCCTCGCCGAAGAACGACGCCGACGGTTGAATATTGCTCGAGCCGCCATCGATAACGCCAAGAAGCTTCATACAGCCCGGGTACATCACAATTCGGCTGGATTGGCTGAGAGCTACGGCCGACGGGAAGCCTTTCCAGTTGAGATAGCCCATGACTTCAACCCTGTGCCGGCACCCAAAAATTCAGTTCGTCGTCGAAGGCGCCGAATAGACAGCCTAAGGAATGATGTGGCGGAATCGAAGGAGGTTGAGTCAATTGATGGGTTCAAGTCGACACTGAACCAGGATGGCAATACGGCCCAGGCGCGTCAAACCAGATGGGACGAGTGGGATGTGTCTCGAAAAGAATCCTCCAGGATATCGGATACCAGCTCCTTTACCCGAATTCCTCCCCTGTTGAAGATTTCTGCCGACGACAGTCTTTCAAACACTAAACTGCCACACTCGGGATGGAAACCAAGGACACCAAATGCCCGCCGAGCCCAGGAACTGGACAGTCTGGATGCCGTTCATCAGCATGCATCATCCGAGGCAGCCAGTGTGAAACCGCCATCACGAAGCCAAGATGCAAGCACTGAAGGAACTACACAGAAGCTCCCCAGTAAAGATTCGGATAATCCGTTTGGGGATTTGGACGCTCTCCTTGCCAGATTGGAGGCTCCAGCATTCGCCCGCAGTCAGATTGTTGAGCAACAAAAGAAGTGTGCCAGACTGTTGCAGAAGTTGATAGCATCAGGGGCTGAGGAACCTGAGGCCGTCTTCTCAAGGGGCATTCGTCTTCTTCAGTCCACAGCAAGTTCCCAAGAGTACAGCAATGTGCCCCTCATCTTGGATACGATCAGTCCTGTTTGCAAGGATCTTTACCTTCTTGCGGTCCCATTCATGGATCGCGTCCTACAAACTGGCGACAAGGAAGGTGTCCGCCACCTCGTCAAGGAGGTTTCTCGACTTCAAGATCAAAGGTTAGCGGGAACCTCATACAAATATCGGAACGAGTGGGTTACCGGTTTTCTCACTCATTGCTGGAAGACGACCAAGGACTTTAGCCGAGTCAAGGAGATTTACGGCACACTGCAAGAGTGTGGTATGTCTACTTTCACGGCCATCAGGCAGTACGCCATCAGACGCAGACTCACTCTTATTGCCCTGGATGCCGGAGACGATACGACAGCGGCCGAAGGACTGGCTCGCCTCCAAAAGTTGAAACCCAAGCTGGCTGAAACGGACGTCAAGCTTCGAGGTCGATTCGTTGTACGAGATGCTGAATTGGGTCTATGGGACATAGTTTGGACTCAACTGGATACCTTTTTCAACAAGGACAAGCCCTCAGCTGCGTTTCAGAACGTCCTCTCTTGGTTGACCAGAATCTATTGCCAGGATCACTCACCAGCAGAGATTGATATCTTTGTGCGGGATCTTATCTCAGTTCATCGGATGGCTTTGAGCAAGACTCTTGCCTTTGCAGTTCTTGACAGGCACGGGCGGAATCGCGATCTTAAGGCGTTGGTCGCCTGGCTCGAGTTCTGCCAGGATGGTGGGCTGGAGATGGATCAAATCTTCTTCAACGAGGTTGCCGACAAAAGCTGCAAATACTGGAATCTGGCCCGGGTGGACTTGCTACACATGTTGAAGGACCTACAAACCTTTAGGCCTTGGCTTCACGACCCCCTTCTAGCCAGGTACGAGGCCAACGGTGCCTTGCACGATTTGCACATGCCCTTGCCAGGTGAACAGGGAGATGGCTATGCCGTTGTATCAACACTGCCCGAGTGTGGTGGCTCGATCCCGATATTCGAACGGACAGTGTTCAAATACATGAACACCCTGGCACTGCAAGAAGAATGGGGCCGTGTCTACAACACATATCAAGAGGCTGTCAGCAAGGGCCTGGGGTGTTCAGCACGCTGTCTTCGACTGGCTGTAGTTGCCAACATCCATCTGGAAGGACCCCATTCTCGCACAGCATCTGAGCTGATCAGCAAGGCGCACGAAGAGAAGCATGACATCAGTGGGGCGTTGGTACCAATGTTGGTGTCACGACTTGAGTGCGGTGATGATGTGGGCAACCTGCTTCAAGAGAGTCTGAGCAAGGGGCAACGTGTTCACGACAGTGTTTACAACAAGGCTGTACGGGTTCTGATGCAAAAGGGCAGGCAGGAGGCTGCGATCAAGGTGTGCGAGATTGCGGCAGAAACGAACGGCATGGGCGAATTGGCATACAACAAGTTCAACTTTTCCAGCCTCGTCTATGCTTACACAGGTCAGAGACAGTACGAAGACCTCCGATCACTGGTTACTTCCTTCACGTCAAAGTCAGACTGGTGGCAGGCCAGCAAGGAATGCAAGGAGTCAATCAAACTGGCAATCAAGACGATATCCAGGAGGAAGGCGAGGGATGGAGCTGCCAACACAGAGCGAGAGGAAGCCTTACTTTGCCTCGATGATGCGCTACAACACATCAAGTCATTACGGGCAACAAACCGACAAGAGAGAGAAACATTAAAGAAGGAGGTTGTGAGTGTATTTGGGATGGCGGAACAGCCGCCAGCATTTGACGGGGGGTTCTTCCCAGATGCTCAAGTGGAACGTCAAACACCCGAGACCAAGAGGAGCATTGTCCGGGACGCAACGACTTCACGAGAGACAACAATACAAGCTGAAGAGACAAGGCAGGAAGATGATGGACTGGTTAAGAGCAACGGAGTCAAGGACCCTCGAACGGAACAGCGATCGAGGCCAAGAAGAGAGAGGACGCCGTCCCCTGAGATGAGCGAGCAGGAGAAGGCATATTTGGAGAGACAAAGCCTGGCTGGAGCGTGGTTTTGAGAAGACATATAGAGCTCGTGCTGTGATGGCGCATGCCACTAGAGGCGTTTTCCTGGGTATCTACGTTGACGAGCCCAGATTTTTCTCATGGTCTGAGACTACTTTATTACAAGTGTAACTACTACATACTACCATTTGTATAAAAGCGAAATGAAATGAAGTAAAAGAGCCATTGTACTTAGTCTGTCTCGTGTGAATATCATGGATGAGTGGGTGGATGAGATGAGACCAACCATGAGGCTAAAGTGGTCTTGTGCCCTCAATTCTTGAACTAGGAGATATCAAGCAGAGTGGGATTTCACATGTGAATCCTTCCCAACAAACGCCGTTGAAACCAAAGAAGGACCCGACCCTTGACTTGAAATGCCGAGCAGTCAATGCCGCCCCGCGCGTATTCGTGTAGCCATCATGAACGAGTACGTGAGAGTGTCATCAGCCCAGCACTGATTGGACACAAAGACGACCAATTCGCAAGCTCTCAAAGACGTCCAAAAATTGGCTCCTGTTTAACTGGACTCTGCCCGACGACGACGAAATGATACCGGGACCCGGCAGAAGCAAATTTGCCCTGTGCCGTTGAACCACGTACGATTTTCTGGGCTGGTGCATCTTCAACCTTTAACTTTCACATGCTCGCCAGCCGGAACCTGGCGGTGTCCTCTCTTCTCATCGAACCATTTGCAGCAGCGGTCGGGGAGTTTGATTGGGTAGAGTCTAGGCGGTCAGGGCGGTGGCGCGATTTGTCAAGGACGTGTTGGGGGAAGCACAGCGTCGCGGGGTGACCATGTTACAGGGCCCTTACAGCGCGAAATGGCCCCTGGAGTGAGAAACGCGAGCCATGGATCAGTCAACGGTTCTCGTTTTCTTCTTCGAGGTCCCCTGGCCTAAGCTCCCCGATCCCTGAAGGTCATGGGGCAGAGTCTGCGAATCAGTAAAGGCTCATAGGCTAATTGGACTCGACTCAAATCATCACAGGCCAGAAGAGGCCCGCCATCAATCCCACGGAGTTCTGGCATGGAAGACAAAGAGGATCCCTTTATAAACGGCGTATGCCCGGCCAATTGCGGGTGGAAAAGGGAGGGGGAGATAATCCCGTTGTCGCTAATGTCTTTGGTCCTCTTGCACGTTTTTAAAACGGCTCAATTGCCCATTTTCCTGAATCAATTGATCCGATTGTGATCATATTGTGCACACCCGTTGATCGTGCTTCCTCCAGAGAGAGCGTCATTGATTCCGGAACGGTACTGCCCGACTCCCGACATCAACTTATCTCGATTACTTCGGAGATATACCTCTTGGAGCCAATTTCAACGAAAAAAAAAAAAGGCACCGACTCTTTTAAACCTTACCTCTTCCTCTTTATTTACACCTCATTTCTCTTCCTCGTCGGATACTCTTTTTTACCTCTTTCTCTCGCTTGTAATCCTCTTACGACCCTTTTCTCCTAATTTCGGGGCGATCCGAAAACCCATCCAATTTCTCGCCTCCCCTCCCCCCGATTCGCGATTGATAAAAAGGGACCCCCCCACCGCCAATCGAACAGTCTCCTTGAACAAAGGACTTATCGTTTCCCGCCTCACACCTCGAAATCATGGCTGCGATACTTACAACCGCCGAGTCGCAGACTCGTCGTCGCGAGCAATACCATGAAGCCGATGTCGTTGTTGTCGGCGCCGGTGTCTTTGGCTGCACCATCGCCTACGCTCTCGCAAACCAGGGCCGCTCCGTCCTCCTCCTCGAGCGCTGGCTCAAGGAGCCCGACCGCATTGTCGGCGAGCTTCTCCAGCCCGGCGGTGTCGAATCTCTCGACAAGATTGGTCTAAAGCACTGCCTCGACGGCATCGATGCCATGCCCTGCTACGGCTACACGGTCTTATACCACGGCGAAAAGGTCCTCGTCCCCTATCCCGGTCTCGACGAGAACAAGAATGTCACACATGCTTGGGGCGGCCAGAGCAAGAGCGGCAAGAAGCCCGCTGGGTGCAGTTTCCACCACGGCCGCTTCATCACCAAACTGCGCAACTCGTGTATAAACCACGAGAATATCACTGTTGTCGAGACCGAGGTCGTCAAGACCCTGCGCGGCGAGCAGTCTGATCAGATCCTCGGCGTCGAGAGCCGCACCACAAACAAGGAGACGGGCGTAAAGGAGTCCGATTATTACTTTGGCCAGTTGACCATCATCGCCGACGGCTACGATTCCAAGTGGCGCAAGGAGATTCTCAAGTCCAAGCCAAAGGTCTGCTCCAAGTTTTACGCTCTCGAGCTTATCGACTGCGACCTCCCTGAACCCGGACACGGCCATGTCATTATCGGAAATGCTTTCCCTATTCTCCTCTACCAGATTGGCACTCACGAGACTCGCGCCCTCATCGACGTGCCCCAAGGTATCCCCGAGGCCTCGCCTGAGAATGGCGGCGTGCGTGGCTACATCCGCAACTTTGTCCTCCCTGCTCTGCCCCCCTCAGTCCGACCCTCCGTCGAGAAGGCCCTCGAGGATGGCAAGATCCCCCGCAGCATGCCCAACAGCTGGCTCCCTCCTACGAAACAGCGCTCCAACGGCGCAATCCTCCTCGGCGATGCCATGAACATGCGACACCCTCTCACTGGCGGTGGCATGAGCGTTGCCTTCAACGATGTTGTTCTCCTGGCTGAGCTGCTGCACCCTGACCGCGTGTCTAACCTGGACGACCCCAAGGCTATCAACAAAGCTCTCGATGAGCTCTACTGGAGGCGTAAGCCCCTGACGGGCATCATCAACGTCCTCGCTCAGGCCCTCTACTCCCTCTTTGCCGCCAACGACCGCCAGCTGCGCGCTCTCCAATACGGCTGTTTCAGCTACTTCAAGCGCGGCACAACTGACGGTCCCGTGGCCCTCCTCGGTGGCCTCCTCCAGCGCCCCCTCGTCCTCGCCTACCACTTCTTCTCGGTCGCCTTCCTCGCCATCTGGCTCAACGCCTGCGCCGTCGTCGGCTGCGGCGTGTTTGGAATCCTCAAGGCTCCTCTCGCCATCATCGACGCCGTCCTCATCCTCTGGAAGGCGTGCATCGTCTTTGTCCCCATCATGTACCGGGAAACCTTTCAGTAAAAACTCGGCTTTAGACTTTGGCTTGTTTTGAAAGAAAGCTGCTGCATGAAAAAAAGGAAAGACGTGTAGAAACTTAAAAAAGAGGGAGCATATGGTGCGAGTTGCGGCGTTTGAGGAGCATTGCTGGGTTTTGTTTGCCATGGAAGTTGAATTTCCCTAGATACCTACCTACCTACCTAGGGCCAGGGCCTCTGTACATATGATCCCCCCCGCCTTGCACGGTTATGAGACATTTGAGCATCTGAGATGTTTGTTGAGCGTGGGTGTGGCTTTCTGTTAGATATACACTTCTCTTCAGATTTGCCTGTGGCTCAAGTCTGAGAGACAAGGGCTAGATTTATAAGTAATCTTAATGCAGCAGCTTATCTGTTTTACTCATGTCCCTGATGATGCTGTTCTCGATCGTGAGGGTTGCCTGTTCTAAATAAGGCCTTTTATTTCTATATACTTGTGGTTCATATGACCATTTTGCACACATTCATCATTACGTCTGTCTACTCACCCATGCCCCATCATGTCAACCTTCTCCGGTACACACCAAACATCCAGCTTGCCCTCAGCACCGCAAGACCGATAGCCATCTTGATGCTGTCCTGGATGACGTTGAGCTTGCTTCCGCCAACCTCGTGCCACTCAATGGGCACCTCGGCAACCTTGATGCCTGGGCTGGTGCCGATAACACTACCATCACTACCAAGGACCGGGGTGGCGGGAGCCGACTCGGCGAGCATGAGCATCTCAATGTCGAAAATCCAACCCTCGGTGTGCATGTATGGGATGATGTGGGGGAGAGAGGCGCGCGAGAAGAGTTTGAAGCCGCATTGAGTATCGCGAATGCGTGATGTCGCGGGAGGCGTGAGGATCATGAGGACGAGATGGAAGGATCGCATGAGGAAGTTTCGCAGGGCCGAGCGCTAGAAAGTGTTAGATCTGCTCTTGATGAGGTAGAAGTCGCATTTACCTTGACAACAGCCTCACTGCCGACGAGATGGGCGCGGCTACCAATAGCTACACCACGGTGCGATCCGTCAACGACCTCTTCACATCCTTCGATGAGCTTTCCGACATCGCTGAAGCGCGATGCACCATCTGCGTCTGCAAATAGCACGTATTCACCCCTGACATGTCGGAATCCGTGTGTGGTAGCTCCGCCCTTGCCTCTGTTCTTCTCCAACGAGATGACTCTCAGGATGCCATGGAGGTCATTGTCCTTGGCGAATTGGAGCACGACATCTACCGTCTTGTCGCTGCTGCCATCATCGACTACCAAGATCTCATAGCCTCCCAGATCCCCCTTGGGAGCGTTGCGCACGTGTCGCTTGGTCGTCGGGCTAATGACGTCTGCTTTGGCATGCGCAGTCCGGCCAAAATGCTTGTCGAGATAGGCGATGGCTTCTTCGAGGGTCGGGGTGACGCGGGCCTCCTCATTGTATGCTGGGAAGACAACACTGAGGCGCACATCGGCGGGTTCGATGCTGCCAGCGTCCGGGGTTGGGAAGGCTTCGGCGGGTTGGATGTGCTGCTCGCTGGCCTGGCGCTCGGCGAGCCAGCGGTCGTACCAGCAGGGCAGAGGTAGAGGATGTGTACGGCCGGTCTCGGGATGGCTGGTGATATATCTTTTTTCCGACGCGACGACTGGGCGAGGCTTTGGCGCGACGAGGTGCAGGAGGGCGAAGAGCTTCAAGAGGTCAGCTTAGCCGGTTCCAATGCGCGGGGCGCGGGGCAGTAGCATACAGAAAGGAGGGCGAGCGCAATGAGCGCAATCAAGAGGACGACGAGAACATGAACTGGCGTGGCTTCAATCCAGGCCCAGAGAGGCCGTAGGAACTTGGCGGGCAGCTCAAGCGGTGTTGCGACAGCCATGGTTGGAGAGAGAAAGTTGGCAACTCTGCAGAAGCAGAATGCGGAGGGGGGAAATGAAGGTTGTAAATTCAAGGCAGGCGCATTAGAAGTACAGAGTCGAAAGCTAAAGGGAAAAGGTTAAAGAGAGAAATGCGCCAGTTTTGGCAAATGATGCAAAGTGCAAAGAAATGAAGCCCGTAATACGATACGAGGTTGCGCGTACCTCCAAGTTGCTTCTGTTCCTGAGGCCACGAAAGCTGGATCTCGAGATGGAAGGTCCCTGTCGATTACGTAGATGGTCAGGGACGGGGGGATGCGCTGAGCCAGTCAGAGAGTGGATAGAGACATTCATTTTGGGGGGTCGTTATTTTAGGGGTCTTGACCTGCATTTTAGGGACGCATTGAAATCTAACTAATCTTTAATCCACCATGAATTCATGCAGTATCAACTCTTTAATTCGACATCAACACCATGAAACTATCTTCACCGTTATTTTCTTGCTCCAATGTTGAGTAATCGCCATCTAGAGCATACCCAACACCCACAATCCACTAGACTGCCGATAACGCCTTTCAATTAAAGCACGCGCTACAAGGTCACTATGATCTGAATGCATCCATTGAAGAGAATTATCGTTGATTCATTCCGCGCCAGGCAGAGCCATTCAAGACGCTTGCTTGCTAATACAACTAACGAGGCAAAACAGCATTCGTCTAGTTCTAGAAAAAGTCTAATTATTACATGACAGTCAAGAAGAAGAAGAATGAGGCCATTCTATCTTTGACCCTAGTCCCGAGTCGTCCAAGACTGATTCCCGTGGTCCGTCTCGTGTGGCGCCTATTTAGGCGACGCTTCGAGTTCCAGCCGAGATGTTTCAAGCGACTTTGTTTCGGTTGGTCCGGCTCTTTTTGAGTCCTGCTCGATGCCGTCGCCGGTTGCGAGAGCACGGTTTGGTCACTGACCGAAGCCGTACGCCGTGTGCCTTTGCAGGCTGGCGTGCTCTTTTTTGTTGGTTTCTTCATGAGGCTGCTGAACCCTCCAGGGGCATGAAGCCTCCTATGGAGTATGCAATCAGATCATGAGTGCCGTTTGGAAGTGCTCAGGGAGTGATTCCTTGCTGGGAGACACCGAGTAGGCCATGCCGTATGTGGGACCCCGGACAACCTCCTTGCCCTTGAGAGACAGAGGATGAGGGTAAGCCGCCTCAGCGGGCTGGTAGAAGTTGCGTGTAGGGGGAGTAAGGAAGCCGAAGCTCTGGACAGGCGAGCGGCTCATAGGGCTGACATCGCCGTCGTAGAAGTCGGCCTCGCTCGCCTGGTAAGTGGCAGTAGAAGATCCACTGCTACTGCTGCTGGCAAAGGGAGACGAAGTGGTAGAACCGGGAAAGTTCATCTGGATGTGGTGGCTCTCGGCAACAGTCTCTGCCACGGCCTTTGCAGTGCGCTTACGGTTCTCAGCGCGAACCTTGGAGCGGTCGTTGCGGCGAGAGCCCATGGGACCGCTGCTCACTGAGTCGCAGGCGGCGTGCGTGGGGATGTGACGGTAGGCCTGAGTGGGCTTGGTGGGCTTGGGTTGCTCGACTTCCTTGGCCTTGACGGCCTCCTTGTGGTCACGGGCGCGCTTGATGTGACTGAGGATAGACATGGTGGTGGTTGTTGGTGGTGAAGAGATGAGATGGTGTTGGTTTGCAAGTTGTAGCTGTGGCTGTAGTTGTTGTAACGGTTGTCTCAGCTGTAGAGGCTGTAGTAGTTGTTTGTTGTTTGTTGTGGTTGTTGTTGTTGTCTTGTGTTGTGGTCTGGAGAAGAGAGTCGTCATCTCGAGGGAGAAGACGGATAGATATAAAGCCTTCACAACACAGAGGGATACAGCCTCAGGCCCTGGCGACGCCAGAGAAAACCGGATGCGTTGGAAAGCTGGCGTCAAAGTTGAGCAAGCCTCTCTCAGCGTCAAGCGAGCAAGCCGAACAAGCCCAGAAACTTGGTGGCCCGCAACGGCGGCGTGGAGTGGCCGATCTTGATCCAGGTTCCAAACTCTGCAATGACCAAGAGCCCTACCACCAGAGGCGGTTAAAGTAGTGCGCCACAAAAGACTCGTTTTGTCCCCTGATGCCGTCAGCGATGATCAGAATAGGAAACTAGGGGCTCGTGATGAAACCACCGTCAGAGGGTTAGAAGCCTGCAAGAGAAGCATTCTACGTTGAGCTTTGAGCCACAATGTCGCACGTCTGACGCAGGAACATGAATCAAGAACAGAAACAATACGTATCCGCAGCGGGAGAAGGATCAAGGAAGCTGAAGGTTCCGTTTCTGTTAGACTGTCTCTTGGCTCGAAACAGGCAGACTCGGTTAGAGAGAGAAACATTTCTCAGTCCCCGGCCGTCCGTGCTGGCTTCATGGCATCTTCCGTGATCAAGACCTCTACTTGACTACCCACGTGCGTAGCAGCGATGGCCTGGATCTCTCCTAGTATCCACTGTTCTCTAAACGATCGGGCCGACAGCTTATAAGGCAGTAGACAGGTCCCAGGACCCGGGTCTCGCCCAGGTTCGACTCTCGCAGGGGGGCTCCATATCGCGTCCCGGGAATCTGGTAGTTATTGTCGCTTGTGGTGGTGGTGGCTGGGGCCGCGACCGATCCACGCTTGTCGTCCCCTGGCAGCACTTCAGCGCCACTAAGGCCGAAAGAATAAAAGTCACGAGCTGTGAATAAGGGCAGTGAGCTCTTGGTCTGCGTGTAATTGCCTCTGTCTATTGTCGCCTACGCCGTCGTATTGTCCCCCCTTGCGGGTCTTGTTCAGAGTCAGCTCAGCTCTTCTGTCTGTAGAGAAGATAGGGTGACTTGCAGTCTGCTACTCATTCACTGTCAGCCGTTTGACTTCTCGCGTGGCCAAGATGCGGATGTCCTTGTGCCGTATGTGGTTGTGGAGGTAGAATTCTCTCCCGTCGTTTCACCATGTCTTCCATGACATGGAGCATCCCCCATGTAAGACCACTTACACGTCAGACAAGAGGCGTCTTGCTGGGAGGGGAGTCAAGCCTCATCTACGTCAATTGACGCGGGAATACGACAGATTCTTTCCTCAACGGTTTCTCTTAATCCAGGGCTGGCCTCACGATGAGGTTCACAGGGTCAATCGTCCAGGGGCCTCGACGCTCACAGGGCTCGATGTAGTGGCGCCAATCCATTCCGGACGCCCGCACCGATCAACATGGGCCCTGTTATAGGGCAGCTCGCAACTGTTGCGGTCCCTGTGCCTTGAATGGCAAACGCCTTTTACTGTTTCGATACCGTCAGGATGGTTCGTGCGCTGTAGACTTGACTTGGAACCCTGTCGCTGTCCGCGGGCTGCTTCTCATCGCGGAGGTTGTCGATTCAGGAACTTCCCGCGCCGTGACATGTTTGACAGTCCAGGCCCCCCTGGTCGATCTACGCCAAGCATGTCACCCATGTCAAGCCACACGACGACGTAAAAGGCGAGCCTGAAAGGGTTTTCACGATTATGACTTGATAAAAGAGAGAATAAAAAGCCAAAAAGGGGTGACTTTCTTGACCCTTGAGAGACTTCATGACCGGAAGCATCGGGATGCTGGGCATTGTCTCGTTTCCTCCCTGAATCGCAAAAGGACACGAGATTCCCCCCCACGTCCTGTCACTCCGCCGTCCAAGCTCAATCAGGCATCCCATCGGCGCTAGAAGTTTTAGAAGACCCTCGTCTTCCAGGAAGAGTTAGCGAGGTCCTGGCTTGCTAGGATCGTCGAAAATCGGGTCTTGGCCTAGAACTTGGGGCTCCAAACTCTCTCTCGTAGACTGCTCCCATTCCGTATTCAGCAGCAACAGCCCGCAGCGGCGGTGAAGAGCTGGAGTCGTCTGTGGTCCGGGACCTTTGTAAGTGCCCGAGGGCCCGTCAAGGCTGCCAGACTGCCAGACTGCCCGGTCAAGAAACAGACTCTCACAGCAAGGCCATCTACTCATCAACAATACGACTTTTCTAGGGGAATTTACGAATTATATAAATAATCACATACAATACTCTTAGGCTTTTAAATATCCTAGAAAAGCTTCTGTCTATTATCTTATAGACTCTTCACCTTCTTATCCTCCCTCCTTCACGACTGCAAGTCAATACCCCAGTGTACTGGTGTTTGTCCTCCATCCGGGTGGCTACCAACGTCAACGGAACCGGCTACTGTGCCACGCAAGGCGCGGTAATTCCCCAGCTGACCTATTCAGCTCTTGATTCGTCGCGATGTCCGTCGGACAGACCGAGTCATGATCTTTCGACCTCTTAAGACCCATTCGCGTAGTCTTGGCTTCCTCTCGGGACGTCGGGGGTCACGCTTGTCACGGGATGGCTCAATTGTGGTTATTGATCGTGTCTTGGCTGTTGTTCATCATGCCCGAAACTCACCGCCCTCTTGAAACGATGGAGATGGCTGAGCCGGTTGACCGTGGCGTAGCTGTGTCTAGGTTCCTCTCTTCGTCTTGGGGAATAGTTGCTATTGAGGCCACAGAATAATAGCTCGGAGACGGGGTGAGAACGGGGCGAAGACGGAGGCCGCCAACATTCGGGGACATGTTTACTACCGAGACTGCTCACCCTCTATCTCGACGATATGTCTCATCTACCATTTGTCCTCATGGTGCTCACCGATCACGTGTGTCGACATCGTTAGCAACTACCAGAGTAGTTGTTCGACAGCGCCATGCCGCGGCCAACTCATGATAACTCATAGGTAGTGATCTCATGTGCAGATGACCGGTACTAGCTAGCATTCGTCGAGCTCATAGAAGAAACAGCGCTTGCTTGTGACTGTTCGCCTCACACGTGAAGCCTCCATACCGAGGCAATGAATCTTCATCATCCCACCTTGGTCCATTGGGTTCCGCAGGTGTTTGGAGCTCTGTCATCCAGCAGAGCTCATCACAGACAGCTCCATCAAGCTCAGCTATTGGACTAGCAGCAAGGCGATAAGGAGTAAAGAGCTGACGGTCAAGAATGCGGGCTAAATTTAGCACGTGCAACGTAAACCTTCTCCAGGTCATCAACGAGATTGACTCAAAAAGTCGCCGACACGTTCCTGCAGGGTAGCGTCATGACCAACTTAATTATCGAAGCTAACGATCACAGGGGGGTCCAGAAACGACAGATCATAGCAAAGACTATCTAAGCCTTGTCAAAGGTTGCAAGCTAATTTACATAAAACATACTAAAATCATCAAAGAACTATCATCATAAGGAAAGACAATGCCTTGTCTACTCTTTTGTTATTCTTGTTGTCTACTAGAACATACCCCTAGAGCGGGATGAACTCATGACTTTGTCCTGATCGTGTGCCATCACAGGGGTCGTGAGACCCTTAATTGAGGACTGACTTGCATATTCGACGACGTGTTGTTCAAGTTGACGCGAATGCCCTGCTGCTGGAAAATGCAGGAATCGCGTGACGTCTTTAGAGATCGTCGAACAAAGTGCATGTGGCGATTCGTCCATGACAATAAACGGACCAACGGACATCTGCATGTCCGTCAAACTTGCTGCAATGCCCTTTGCTTCTGTCACAAGAGCCAGTCATTGTTGTTCGACAGAGCCTGTAAACCACAATCTTGGTTTCGGCCTTGCCCGTGGATTCCCCTTCGGCTAACTCAGCATCTTATCTGTCGCCGCATGATGGCGTCTGCATCACCAAAATAACAGGGCCAGGGGTCACAACAGGCATTGGAGAAACTGGAGAAGAATGGAGCAGAAACACGAGCATTGGATGGCATGGGGCCATTCTTTTCTTTTTGGAGCAGATCGAGTGGCTATCAATCAAGGGGTCAAGCCTCACTCTGGTTGGGGTGTGGCAAACCACTAGCCACAATCACGTAACCGGCCTCCACTCGCCAAAGGCTCATTATAGGCTGCCATTGGATGAAATCCAGGCACCAGCCTCACACCATGTGGCTTCAGAGCTTTTCGCGCCCCCATGGAAATGGAAGGGAAGACGAAGGGGAAGGTCCCCCCTCCCCTCCAAAAGGAAAAGGCCCCAAGGCCCCAAACCCAACACCATCTGGCAGCCTGGTCACGCGCATTGCCCACCTCATCCGCAATCCTCGACAGCCTCAAAAGTCCTCATTTTTATCGGAGCCCGATCGCCAAACCCAACCCGCATCTCCGCTTCGGCCTCCGCCCTGCCGCTCCCGGCAATTTGATACCTGCTGTCGCCGTCCTCGTCGCCTGTTCGTCGCGCTTTCATTTAGTCGCCGGCGTCGCTCTCTCCTTCCCGCCGTTCGTCTCCGTGGCGTGTCGCCAGTCCAGTCATCCCATCCAACCTCCACTTCCGATCCACCGGCCCTCGCCGCCTCGCTTCCAAAACATCCCTCTTGCATGGCGCATTGACGGCTGCCCCTCGCTCTACGTTGAAAAAGAATTGATTACCGCGCCGCAGCGCAACGACGCAATCCTCATTCAGGGCATTCCGCTTCCTGACAAAGCCGACTGTCGCGCCGTGTCTGCGCGCACCGTGAGAAACCGTGGCGGCGCTTACGATCCTGAGCCACAACGAACCCTCGGAGCTGTCCCTGCAACAGCATCTCGAACTTGCCCCGGATCTGGCTGCGTACACGAACCTCACTGCCGAGGGGGAGCCCGATTCTTTGATGATGGCACAGCCCGTGCCTCATCAGCCCACCGATAAGAAGCGCGTCAAGGTCTACGAGCTCCGTAACAATGACTGGTTCGACCGAGGCACCGGCTTCTGCAGCGCGAGCTTCGAGACTGTATGTCGCTGTCCTTTAATCCACCCTGGCCTTTTTTATCTCCTTGCGCATGAGATGCGTGGCTAACTGAGGCGATCTCTAGCTCGAAGATGGTCGCAAGGATCCGCGCGTCATCGTCGAATCCGAAGACCAACCCGACCGCCTCCTATTAGAGACCAAGATTCAGAAAGAAGATGGCTTTCAGAAGCAGCAAGGCACGTCTTGATACTCGATTTGCGCTGGAGACGTCATATGTCTGACTTGACTCGCAGATACCCTCATCGTATGGCAGGAGCCGAGCAATGGCGTGGATATGGCTCTCAGTTTTCAAGAAGCCGAAGGATGCTCCATGATCTGGTTTGTCCCGTGTCTCATCTATTAGGTCCGACCGCTGACTCTTTCTTAGGCGATTCGTGAGCAGCGTCCAGCAAACCTTTCACAACCTTGCTGGCGCCGGTATGCAGCCCTACTCCTCATCCGAGGAGGTTTACTTTGCTGATGCCAAATGTCTAGACGATGGCCTCTCCGACGATCTCGCTATCGATGTCCCGCCCACGATCAACCTGCCTACTGCCGAACTCGGAAATCTCGGCGAGATTGAGTCAACCATGCGGATGATGAGCACGACAGCTAACGGTCGTGATGCGCTTGCAAAGGCCATCATGGCCGAGGATTACATTGGCAAACTCATCCCCATGGTTGAGATGGCCGAAGATCTTGAGAGCCTCCAGGACTTGCACCGACTCTGCAATATCATGAAGACAGTCATCCTCCTCAACGACACTTCGATTATCGAGCATGCTGTATCAGACGAATGCGTGTTGGGAGTCGTCGGCGCCCTCGAGTATGATCCAGACTTCCCCAGTCACAAAGCTAATCATCGTCACTGGCTCGGAAATCAAGGTCGTTACAAGGAAGTGGTGCGGATCGAGGATGAGCAGACCCGTCGGAAGATCCATCAGACATATCGGCTACAGTACCTCAAGGATGTCGTCCTTGCGCGCATACTCGACGACCCTACCTTTTCGGTCCTCAATTCCCTCATCTTTTTCAACCAGGTCGACATTGTCCAACATCTCCAAGCGAATGCAGCGTTCCTCAATGAACTGTTTGGCATCTTCAGTACTGCAAACAACGATCAGAAGAGGAAGAAGGAGGCGGTCCTGTTTATTCAGCAGTGTTGTGCTATAGCAAAGAACATCCAGCCACCGGCCCGCCAGACCTTGTACAACAACTTTATCGCCCACGGCCTTTTGCAGGTCATCCACTTTGGACTGCGGCACCACGATGTTGGAGTGAGGGTCGGCGCTACAGATATTCTCATCTCCATAATCGACCATGACCCCCAGATGATACGCCAGACGCTCTACCGACAGATGCACGAGAATCAGCCACCCCTGACGGACTCTTTGATTGATCTTTTATTGGTGGAAGTTGACCTTGGTGTCAAGTCACAAATATCAGAAGCTCTCAAAGTGCTGCTGGACCCCGGACCTGCGCAAATGCCAAACGCCGAGAGCTTTGCAAAGGCGAATGGCGACTTTGGTGGGAGACCGCGCCCCCAAGGGAGCCTGGATCCTCAGCAAGACATCTTCCTGCACCGATTTTATGAACGATCTGCGCCAAGGCTGTTTAAGCCATTGCTCGACCTGGAGAAGCGGACAGACATGAGCTTCCCCGTACAACAAGCGTCCATGTTTACGTATCTGATAGAGATTCTGTGTTTCTTTATCCGACAGCACAATCTACGTTGCAAGTTTTTTGTCATGTCGAACAATATTGCTCAGCGAGTTGCTCAACTTCTCAAGTGCCCCGAGAAGTATTTGCGACTGGGTACGCTATATCTACTGTCCGTTTATCAATCTATGCTAACCTATGGCAGTTTCTATCCGATTCTTCCGCTCTTTGATTGGACTCCAGGACGAATTCTACATCAAGCAGCTGACGGAAAAGCAAGTGCTGGGACCAATTCTCGATGTGCTTATCGAAACAATGCCCAGGGACAACCTCCTGGGTTCCGCGTCGCTGGAGTTCTTCGAGTTCATTAAGAAGGAGAACGTTAAAGATTTGATCAAGCACCTTGTAGTGAACTACCGGGAGCGACTGCTAGGTTTGAGCTCCATGCCCACGTTCCGAGACATCATTCTTCGATATGATCAAACTCAGGGATATACATCAAACATGGATTACTTCCTAGAGGGTGAGGATGAGATAGGCAGGAGACCACAGCCGACGAGATTGATGGAACAAATCAATGTCGAGCAGGAGCAAGAGGAGTACTGGGCAACATCGGACCCCGAGGAAGAGGAGGATTCACAGAACAAGGACCCGGAGAAGGCGCCTTCGACTAACGGGTCTACCGCATCGAAACCTCTCGTGGATTACGCATCTGATGAAGAGACGGACGAAAATGTTGATCCTCAAGCATCAGAGAGCCAAAGCGATGTGGCATCGGACGCCGTGGGGTCACCAATCGACTCGAGCCTCGGAGTTATACCACCGCTGGAGCGACTTTCAGAAAAGCGACGACGCGAAGAGGACGAGGACGAAGATGAGCTCGGGAAGCTTCTGCACAACAAGCGACGCAACAGCAGTGGTTCTGTTGGTAGTGGCTCGGGAGCATCTCACGGCGTCCTCCGCAGACGCAAGAGCTTCAACGCCGGACCTACTAGTGGTAATGGCCCGAAGAAGATCGCCATCAGCTTGTCCTCGGCTCTACGGACAGGCAGCGGCTCGGGATCTAACGAGGACTCGTGAAAAATTCATTGTGCCCTTCTTTCGGCGATGGCGTACGGGTATTTGGTCTGTTTTGGTTTACCAGGGAACGGGGGGGACGTGGGCTCGGAGGACTCGTTCCCTCACAAATTACATTTGGCAAGGATGGCTGGTTAAGGGATGGTCTATGCGGAGGAGACTGGCGTTGTGTTTGAATTCTCCTTGTGGCTCCTCGTCACTATACTCTCGGTTTCGTATGATTTGCTCTCGTCTCCCAGCGGCTCCTTGCCGAGATGTGCTGGGAGACTGGCAATTCTTGGTCTGGTCTAATGGGGCTCTCCGTCTGGGCCGAGACTCGGCCTTCTTCTAGGTGATAGAGTCGTCGAGAAGCGGCGGCATGGCATGGCATGGCATGGCGTGGGAGGGAAACGAAATGGGATCTTTCGGTTGATGAGATTGGCAGGATCGCGAAAGGAAGGGGAAGGGGGCTCTAGATGAGCGGCGGTCTGCCAGTTGACGAGCGGCCGATGTGAGGAAAGGTGGCTGGCTGTGTATCATAACATATATGACTATGGATGGTCTCTCTGAAAAACGAGAGGGTGAGCCGAAGTCTGAAGGAAAGGACGAGGTCTCTGGTGATGATGGAATGAAAACAAAGACCCGTAGATGAAATCAAACTTTTATCTATGACCTACCATCCATCCCTATCTAAGCATCTACTCTGTACCAGCATGTCGTTATCTAGCCCGGGACGGTATCTTTATGTATCGTTAATAAAGGAAATATGTGAGATAACTCAAACTTTTAGACCTTCTTGAACTGCTTCGACCACGTCTCATACCCGTCAATCATCAACTTCGTAATGTTGCGTGGCGTTCTCTCTAGCACCGTCACCAAGTCCGACATGCTCAGCTCGAGCTTGTTCGTCTCATCATCATCAAACCGTTCCTGCACCAGCATGTACGTTCCATCACAGATGGACTTGATCTCGGCGCCAGAGTAACCTTCTGAACGAGCCGAGAGGTCCGAGATGTCGACATCAGGGGCAAGGGGTAGACCTCGGAGGTGAACATTGAAGATGGCCTCACGAGCAGATGCATCCGGAGGTCCAACGTAGAGCACCTGATCGAAACGGCCGGGACGCATCAGAGCAGGATCTATAGCCTCGGGACGGTTAGTGGCTGCGAGCACAAGAACTCCCGAGAGAGCCTCGAAACCATCCATCTCAGTGAGGAGGGTGGTGAGGATGTTGACGCCGCCTGTGCTGCGAGTTCCTGAGCCACCGGTACGTGAACCACCGATGGAGTCGATCTCGTCAAAGAAGATTATGGACGGAGAGGCGTTGCGGGCACGTTCAAACAGAGTGCGAACTGCACGCTCAGTCTCGCCGACATACATGTTCAGGAGTTCAGCACCCTTGATGGCGAAAAAGTTGAAGCCAGACTCGGTAGCGGCAGCTTGGGCTGAGAGCGTCTTGGAACAACCTGGAGGACCATATAGAAGGAGACCCTTTGGTGGAGGACGGAGAGAACGCTCGGGATGCTAAACAAGCGTCAGTTGTGGTATTTTCAGGGGCTCACGGAGATCTCACTTTGGTATATCTGATCATGCGGTTCAGAGCCTTCTTCAGGATATCTTGACCACCAACGTCTTGCCAGTGAATGGTTGGTGGGTTGAGGTTGATATCGCGCATAGCCGTAGGTCGAGTCGCCTGTCTTGCCTGCTCCAGATCCGCCTGTTCGAGGAAATATTCCTGCTCGACTGAGGGATCGGCGCCCGATTTTCGAAGTCGACGGGCAGCACCTTGTATAGCGTTTGAAACAAGCTTGTCCAAGTCCTGGGGGCTGTAGGCATGAGTTCGTTGGGCCAACTCCAACAGGAGATTGTGCTTCTCCTCGGGTCTGACAGGGGGGTTGAAGTAGTTCAAGATCTCGAGACGCTCAGAGGTTCTGGGAATAGGCAGAGCGACGTTTCCACTGAAACGACGGGTCTTCTGGAGCTTGGCCGGGATGTCTGTAAGATAATCGGTGCATGTTGCGACCACCACGACCTGAGGCATGGCGGTGCTTGATGATGCAACTGCAGAGAGTTGGTCCAGTTCCTCGGCGATGGTATCAATAACCGTGTCTCGATTAGACCGATCCTTGTTAATCAAAGCCTCAAAGTCATCGATGAGGATCATGCTTGGTTGTTGGCTCTGGGCTAGCTTGAACGTCTCTCTGATGGCAGCAATCTTTTCGGATGGCTTGATCCAATGAACCCTCCCCCATTTTGTCGCCGCCACGCGTTCCAAGAAGAAGGTCTTGCCTGTACCTTGACCGCCGTGGATAACAAATCCACACGACTTTTGCTCGCCCTTGAAGTAGAATGGTCTTGTGAAGGCATCG
Organism: Fusarium vanettenii 77-13-4; assembly: GCF_000151355.1. Lineage (NCBI taxonomy): Eukaryota > Fungi > Ascomycota > Sordariomycetes > Hypocreales > Nectriaceae > Fusarium > Fusarium vanettenii. The sequence goes on from NW_003315867.1 coordinate 1,367,343, forward strand.
AGGAAGGTGTTGAGGACCTCGACCTGGGTTCCCATTCCAGGAACTCCCGTCACGATCAGATCGCCACCTGTCTGGCCGTTGACTTGAGCTTCTGGCTCGTCCCCGTCGGAAATGCGGATGGCTGATGAGGCATTGTTGAAACGGGCCAGGCTGTTGGTTTGAGAGTTGACGGATACGACCTTGAAAGCTCGTCGATACTTGCTAGAAAGAATTGCTTCCAGGACCATGCCGGGATAGACTTGATCAGCACGAGCTGAATACCACGTTAGTATCTGCTCTATGGTCTGTTTTATAGTTAACGTACCCAGAGCACAAGCGAGAGATGCCTCCCAGGAAGGAGGGTATCGGGCCTCCTTTTCATGCTTCTTCATACTTGCAATATCGTTGGCCGTCTTCTCAGTCTGCTCAGTAGCATCCTGAACAACAATCTCCTCTGCATCAGGAGTCGTCCCCGCAAGGGCAATACGCACGGGGTCGCCAATCTTGAAGCCCGTCGCATCCTGGAAAGCCCTGGTCATCATCACGACGTTGGGGCTCAAGTTCTTCTCAGGCAAAATCCACAGCGACGCCTCCCGCTTGAGCTCCTCCCGGGGACCATCCTCCTTTGCCTCGCGGGGGTTCTCAAGCCTCGTGACGATGCAGTGCTTGCCGCTCTCGAGGTTTCCGTTGAGCGAGAGCATCGTGTCCTTGCTCACGTAGATGCGTGCGGCGCCGATGAGGCTCGACTTCTCGAGGCTGGTGTTGGCCAGAGGCCGCACCTTGGCGTCGATGCTCTTTGCGAGCATGATGAATAGTGAAGCCTATCAGAAGAGGGAAAGTAGAGAAGGAAAATCAAATGGGTTGAGGTGAAGAGTCGATTCTTGATTCAGTCCCTACTGGCCTGGGTTGTAGTTGATCAGTGTAAAAGTTCTGATGCACACAAATGGCAAGAATTGCAAACTAGTGCGGGAGCCTGACCATGGACGTGAAAAAAAATGATATAGGATTTGACAATCTTGATCTAAATATTTTCCTAAGTCCCAGGGAACATAGAGTACATAAGAATAATATGAAGATATATTTTGGATATACTTGATCAAATTTTGACCTTTATTTAGCTATTTTCCGATGCTTAGTGAGGGGTTTAGACGAGACTCATATCTCACGATCATCCTTGCAGACTATCATCCCCTGTGATAGATCAAGCAGAACAGGGCTTCAATCGAGGCCACTCTCCCAATCCATGAAAGGTATTATATGTATTCAGGTGTGTCAGTGGTAATTTCTAATCCCCAGTGCAATAAATCGGTAAAGAAGACCAAAGATGTCACCAACAGCCATCCTTCTCTCATCATGAGTCCTGCCATGATACGTCCCACCTCCAAGGGTCGGTCCACTAAACCTTTTTGAGCCCCGGCGCAAAACATGTCCAACCCTTCCAAACCTCGAATCCTGCCAACAATTCGAGCTTCCACTTCCAACCTCACTCAATCCCTCTTCCCCAGGGGCATCCCATGTTTGTCTACACGCCTCCGCCCGGATGATCCGTCCCCGATGGCTCCCCAGCGCGGCCGCCCTCGGCGCCAGGTCCATCTCGTCGGTCCGCAACCCCAAGGATCCCCGGTGGATGGTGCCCGGGAGGAAGGCCCCGGACAGCAGCAAAGACAGAGAACCCGAGGATGAACTCGGAATCCCAAAGGTCGAGCTCAGTCCCAAGGACGAGTTTTCAAAGTGGAGGAACCTCGCCGAGACCCCCGGGCCCGGGCTTGATCCTCTTGAGGAGGCGAGCCATCAAGAGGCCAGGAAAGAGTTTTGGAAGCGCAACAACCAGGCTGGTCGCATGCTCGTTCTCGAAGGTCTGCCGACGTCGCTGGTCTCGAACGACTTTTTGCGTTTAAACGGCAAGGATCTCGCCAGCTGGAGGAACCTCATCAAGGAGGGTGCGTATCCTTTTAACCAGCACAATTCGCCAGAAGCTAACTTTGAGATTAACAGTCCACCAGGAGCGTGACCCGTGGACGCTCGACCCCATCGGCACCTACCGCATCTCGTTCGGATCGAGCTCCGCCGCCGAGCTTTACCAGGCCACGCTCGACCGTCTCCTCCGTCTCGCCCGGATAAAGCTGCACTGCACCACCGGTCTCTGGACCAGCGAGGTCCCGCCCGAGCTGCGAGGCGACGGAGAGTTCGAGGCCGAGCTCGAGCAGTTCTCCCTCGTCCCGGGTTCGTACCCGGGAACCATCTCCTCCAAACTGTCCCGCTCCAAGGGCAAATGGCCGTGGCAGCTCCTCATGGACTTCCTCGTCCGCCGCTCCGGCTACAAACTCCCGCCGGCCGCTGTTCTGCTGCAGCTGCGGCACCCGCTCCTATCGGGCACGGGACTCGACAGGTTAATCAGAATGGACGGTGCCGAGCGCAACCATCCGTGGAATGTCAGCTCTGTCTACTCGCTCTCCCGCACCCTCGAGGACCACGCCTTGCTTGACAAGTTCGGCACGCGAGTGGCCCTAGAAGACATCAACTTTCGCCTCAAACTCAACACTCGCTTTGTCCTTCTCTGTAGAGACTCCGAGGTTGCCTGGCGGTTTATTCGGAGCTGGAACCAGCGGGAGCTTGTGGACGACAAAGGCAGAAAAACAACAGTGACGGCATCATATATTGAGTTTTAGCGATTGAACATAATAGAAAGGATACAGTATCAAAAAATGAATCAGCCATGGTACATCACTCCCCTCAATGCCATCCGACTTTGTGGCCATCTGTCCAGCAGCCTCTCGCGATGCAGCTTCTCTACTGTGTCCCCTCTGCAGTGCCTCTCGTGAACAATGATAAAGCAGCCTCTCGATCCAAGCGCAACCACGAACAGACCAGACACGTAACGAAAGCAATGTATATTAGACCCAGATCAAAAAACCGAAACTCCAGACCGGATTTGCTCTCTAAGATGGGGTGGAAGGTCGGTCAGGGGGAGAATGGGACATGACCAAAACCTCGCGCATAGTGTAGTCGCATCTCCTCTTTCATGATGACTGAAATTGCCGCCCTGTTCAACTCAGCTCACAGCCAGCCAGCCAGCCAGCCATCATCCATCTGTTCCTCCTCTCTTTCGGTTGCCTTTCCTCCCACGCCCAAGTTCGCTTCCCACTCTCTTGGTGAACTCACTCTCCAACTCGCATCGCATCGCATCGCAGCACAGCACAGGCACACCGACCCGCTCCACGGCGTGCCAAGTTAACAAAAGTTATAAGTTTAATAAATAAGGACGGCAGACGGAGAAAAGACAGATACGGACTCCTCGGGGTATTCAGTGGTTCAGCAACACTTGCTGCCGCCGGCTTCGCTCTTGTCGCCAACATTGACGCCGCTTGCCGAGGGTTGGTCGTTCTTGGAGTTGTCGATGAGTCGCTTCTTGATATCGGCGGCTAGGCTGTAGAAAGCCTTGTCGATGTTGATGTTGCTCTTGGCAGAGACCTCGAGGAAGGGGATGCCGAGCTCGTCGGCGAGGGCCTGGCCCTGCTCAGTAGAGACGACGCGTTTCTCCTCCCAGTCGCACTTGTTTCCAATCAGAATCTTGTTGACGCCCTCGGTGGCGTGTTGCTCGACGTTCTGGAACCAGGTACGGATGTCTGCAATGTCAGTGTCAGCATGGTGCATCGATTGGGGTGCCATGGCTTGACCGGCGGCGCCGAGGAGGCGGCAACGACGGTAGATGGCGGGATGGACCATCAGGACTCGGCGGGACAAGATGACACGGAGACGTACTGTTGAATGAGCGCTCATCGGTGACGTCGTAGACCAGGAGGATGCCCATAGCACCGCGGTAGTAGGCGGTGGTGATGGTACGGAAGCGCTCCTGGCCAGCGGTATCCCAGATCTGCAGCTTGACGCGCTTTCCATCGAGCTCAATGGTCCTGATCTTGAAGTCGATACCGATAGTGGTGATAAAGGACGGGGTGAAGGAATCTTCGCTGAAGCGCAGCAGACAGCACGACTTGCCGACGCCGGAGTCGCCTATCAGGAGCAGCTTGATCTATACGGTGGAGGAAGAGACAGGACATGGTCAGCGGGAGTGATTCTCAACACCATCGCGGGCACTGAGCGGCGATCGCGAAGGGCAACATTTCGCTCTGCAAATTCACATGGCCAATCTGGGGGTTGGTTCGAGACAAAATGCCAGGGACGCAGGGGGGTAGTTGAGCGGGCTTGCGGGCGGTGGGGGTGAGGGAACGTGGACAGGTAGAGGTGTATCGTACCAGGAAATCGTAGTTGCGATTATTCGACATGATGAAAGACGAGGCCGATGGCGGCGGAAGAGCAGAGCAGCAGGCTATGCGATCGAGAAGGACGGGTGACGACGGCGGACGGAGGAGGTCGGGAGGGCGGATAGGAAGTTGAGGGAATCGGGGGCGCTCGTCGAGTCGAGGGTTTGAAGGTTGAAGATGGATCCAGGCAGAGCGAGTTTGGCGGCGGGACAAGGTTACCTAAACTCTAGCCTTTGCCTTTGGTAGGCGGCGGCTGCCTTCCAGGCTTGTGCAGCACCGGCAGGTGACAACCTACTCACCTGGCATAGGCAGGCAGGCAGGGCACCCGCGCAGCGGGCTAGTGCGTCTCTACAGGGGCCGAGGTGCCGTTACAGCGCGCTCTCCGCCTGGGGTCCATTGTCTCAGTGGGGAGAGGCCCAATTGCCAGCTGGCTAAAGCACCAACGACAGACATGGATGTCTTTCGAATATGGGAGCCTGACATGGAAGAATAAGCTTCGACTTTGATCAGTGTCAGACAGACCGACAGATGGATGGATAGACGGACGGACAGACAGACGGGCATGCTGTCTGTCCGTCTGTCCGTTAACTGTTAAGCATGGGTAGGGTGGTCGAAGATCGGTTGATTAACCAACTTGGATTTGTGAAATATGACGAAATGTCCGTCCATCTTCGACTTGAGCATCATATCACTGTTACATCTGTCCTCTATCTAATTAGATACCTATCCTCAAACACTTTAACCCTGCTTTCTACCAGTCAATCGGAGACTTCAAATCCAGCCCATCCCTCAATGGAACCGCGCTGTATCAAGCTGATGGATGCATACCACAGCACCCCCCCTGAAGCACTATGAACGTTGTGGCGTCCCTCCCTTTGCAAGACCGTTGCACAAACCCAGATCGTCCCTATAATTTCCCCAAGCAAGGGGACTTTTTTTTTTTCCAGATTTTTTTCACACACTCTCCAACCCCTTGCTCCTCGACGTCATCGTGGTTGTCATCAGATACTTTCGTCCATCGCCTCTCAGCCACACGTTGTCGTCGTCCTTTTCGCCACACATTGCGTTCGTCCCTTTCATTACCTCGAACAAGTTGCGACAGAGTCGATGTCCGTCCTCATTCGCTGCCTGATTTTCATAGTTTCACCTCTTCCTATCTGTCTCATCATCCTTGGTTATTCATGCTCAACTAGCCGCTGCCAACTCATACGAGGTGGGAACCCGTCTCTTCAGGTAGATAAATATAGGTCATATGGACAGACGGATAGGTAGATAGACGGACAGACAGACAGACAGATAGATAGATAGATAGATGGGCATTCTATCCGTCCGTCCGTTAACTATTAGGTCCCTAAGGATAGCTAAAAGAGGAGGATAATAAAGGATAAAGATCTAAGTATTACTTTATCTTAGGGTATCCTTTTTAGTATTTTTCAATAAAAATTGTCATAAAGTCAGGGTCATTAAGACAAGCCAAGGCCATTCTTTGCACCTTCAGCCGCATTACTATAAGTTCAAGTGAACATCGTCCATAGACGTATAATTAAGTGAACAAACCGCGATAAGGATATGCTAGATTATCTACTAGGTAGATATATCCTTGTCTTACTAACTACCCAGCTGCAGCAAAGTAAAAGTTAAGTGATAGTGAACACGATGGCTTATGACACTCTGGCTTAAGAGCGCAGAAACACACTATTATGAATATTCAGCATGGACGAAGGGAAATGCCTTGATGTATTAATAATGGGTTCACCATAGCTACTACTGCAGGATCACCACTAGTCGTTAAACAGGTGCATCATCTGGGGAGTTCGCCCGGTATCGATGCAAGACACTGCCGAGGTTCGGTCCGCGGCGCGGTAGCGGGGCCGCTTGGTCGGCTCTTGATCCTGTCTCCTCCTCACCGAGTTGACTGGATTAGTAAAGACACCAAAGATATATCTATATATCTATATTTGCCTCCCTATTTGAGCTGAATCATATCATTCTAAAACACAACTTCAACTTGCCACCCCTCACTATATCCAATTCCAATTGCAGGCCACAACATCTACAGTGACATCACAATGCCTCGAGCTCTCACCCTTAAGCATATCGAAGGCGCCAAGCCTGGCAAGGTCTACTATCCGTCAGTGACCAATTCATCAAGTCATCATCCATTTGCTGACCTTGACCCTTAGTATTCAAGTTGTACAAGTCCCCAAGCCAACACCAGGCGCAAATGAGGTCCTAGTTCGCCTATCAGCTGCAGCTCTCAACCATCGCGACCTCTTTATTCGACGTCATCTCTATCCTGCCATCTCCTTCACCAACCCACTCCTGGCCGATGGCTATGGAACTGTTGTGGCCCTTGGACCCAATGTTACTCGCAAGGAGCTACTCAACAAACCCGTCATCCTCACACCCATGCGTGGTTGGGACTCTGACCCTGCTGGCCCCGAGGACAGTCGCAAGTTCGCCGTGACTGGTGGATCCAGAATCACCGACGTCGGTACTGCACAGGACTATATCGCTGTGCCCGAGAATGAGGTCGTGCTTGCGCCTGAACATCTCACCCCCGCCGAGGGTGCCTCTCTGCCAGTTGTTGGCCTCACGGGTTGGAGGGCTCTCGTCACAAAGAGCAACGCTGCATTCCCTGGCGCCAACATTCTTCTCACAGGAATTGGCGGCGGCGTAGCTTTGGTGGTTCTCCAGTTTGCTGCGGCCTTTGGCTGCAACGTTTACGTCACCTCAGGCAATGAAGCCAAGCTTGCAAAGGCCAAGGAGATGGGAGCACGCGGCGGAGTCAACTATAAGAACGAGGGGTGGGACAAGCAGCTTCGGGCACTCCTCCCCGCTGACAGGCCATACTTGGATGCTGTCATCGACGGGGCGGGCGGTGATATCGTGGCGAAGACGGTGCGACTGCTCAAGGCCGGCGGAGTCATTGTCCAATACGGCATGACCGTGTCGCCCAAGATGGACTGGCTCATGTCGGCAGTGCTGCAGAACATTGAGCTCAAGGGATCGACTATGGGCTCCCGAAAGGAGTTCCGTGAGATGATGGCCTTTGTGGAAGAGAAGAAGATCCGCCCCATCGTCAGTCGGATAGTCAAGGGGTTGGACAACCTCGAAGGTATCGAAGGATTGTTTGTGGATATGGACCAAGGCAAGCAGTTTGGCAAGTTGGTGATTGAATGGGATTCCGGGAGCGAGTCACCCTCAAAGCTGTAAAGGACGAATGATCGAACAAAGATGACAAGAAGCTGAATACACATTTTCCCCAACTATGAATCCTTAACTACCTAGAGACATGAAAAAACGCCGAGTCATTTTCAGGGTATCATACACCTCGAGAGCCCCTGTGTGATGGGCCAGCAACTCACACCAGTTGCCCACCCACGTAGCATGCAGAACCAAGTGCCCCTGTTTACTCGTCCGACTTCTTGCGCTTCTTCTTGGGTCGGCCTCCCTCTTCCGGTGGGACAAACTCGGCCTCGCGCTCCTTGGCCTTGTCCTCCTTTCGCTGCTTCTGCTTCTCCTTGCGCTCCTCTTGCGCGGCGCGCTCCTTGCCCTGCTTGCCCAAGAAGTACTCGCCCGACTCGATCTGCATATCGACCTTGCTCTTCTCGGGGGCCGGGGGGAACGGCGTGTAGGTCTTCTTGGTCTTGTCGGTGACCTTGAGAGGCACACGTCGTCGGCTGAGCGTCTTCTTCTTGAAGTTGGGAAGGAAGCGGTCCCAGCTCTCGTTGGCCAGCTCGGGATCCTTTGCGAGCTCGCGCTTGATCATGAGCTCCTTGATGTGGTAGATAGGGTGGATGTTGGCCATGCAGTCCTCCACCACTCTCCGCATCTCCTTCAAGCCCTTGTAGGGGCCCATGGCAGACACCGTGTTACCGTGGACCAGGATGTATGTCTCCGTGAGCAGCTCGAGGGCCTTGAGGGTCGAACCGTTGGGTCCGAGTATTCTTTGTCGTCGCTTGACAAATCTCTCCTTATTCCGGACGAGGCTGCGGATCTTGATGATATCGCAGGCGACGCCATCGTCGAGGATCTTGATGGCTTGTGGCGCGGGGACACTTCGAGCAAGGAGCTTGATGAGGTCGCGTGCGTTGAGGATGGCGGCGGGATCAAATGTTTTTCGGGTAGTCTTGACGGTCATGGAACCCTCGACCAAATCCAGAGTGCAGGCGATACCAGTCTTTTCGAGCGCCTTGGTGACGAGAGGCCAGGCCTCCTTCAGGTAGACTTCTCGGTATTTGGGGAAGAGAGTCGCAAACGAAGACTCTTCAGCAAAAGTGCCTCCAGCATTGTCCTTTGGGGTGAAGACATCGACCTTCCACTTGTCAATGTCGTCCGTATCCCACGGCTTCTCCTTCTTGTGAGTAGAGGGCATGTTGGCCGTGTAATTGCGAGAATGGGGTTGAAGAAAAGATGGGTGAGTTTCCCAAGATGCGATTCCCAAGTTTTTTTTTCTGGAGCTGCTCAGATGCAAGAGACGCAGAGACAAGTGGGGCCACTTGGTTCCATGTGGGGGATGGGAAGACCCCCCTACCGTGAGCCAATCAGGACGCTAGCTGAGCCGGCGACTCTCGAAATTCTCCAGCTCGCAAAACACCATCAACGTCGAAACGTCGAGTCGCAAGATCCCGCCGAATTCAATACATCAGCCATCATGTCCAAGGGTCGAGCCGCCGGAGGTGTTGATCAGATTGTCAAGCTGATCGTGGGGGCCGGACAGGCCAGTCCTAGTCCTCCCGTCGGTCCTGCGCTGGGTTCCAAGGGTGTCAAGTCGATGGACTTTTGCAAGGTCAGGAACACACGAGGAGGCGCAGGAGGCCATTGATTACATGAGATTGAAGGTCAATTTCTTACTGTGATACAGGAGTTCAACGCCCGAACTGCGCACATCACCACCGGTACACCAATGCCCTGCCGAGTCGTCGTCCGCCCCGACCGATCATTCACCTTTGACGTCCGAACACCGCACACATCGTGGTTGCTCCTCAACGCCGCTGATGCACCCACCAAGAAGGGTAGCCGAAAGGGTGCCAGCAACCCTGGCCACGAAACGGTCGGAAGCATCAGCCTGAAGCACGTTTACGAGATTGCCAAGATCAAGCAGACCGAGCTACGACTCTCTGGCTTGTCCTTGGAGGGACTTTGCAGGTCAATCATCTACCAGGCAAAGTCGATAGGCATTAATGTCGTGCCTTGAAGAATGACTCGTTGGATTGAAGGAATGATGAGAGCCACAGGCATGTGGTGTGTATAAATGATCTCCGGTCAGATATCGAACCTGTACAACATATTATGAATAGGGAGAGGTCACCAACTACAAATGAATTGTACGATTGCATTGATCATAAGTTCTCAAGAGATTGGAGTTATCAGCGAAGGTGATTATTACATATCGGTGTTGTTCCGAGCTTTGTTGATATCAAGGAACATTCGGACTGTAGCACCGAGAGCTATGTTGGCATCACGAGGGAGGGCAGACTCTGATGCCATTGAATTCGACATTCGGTCTCGGTCGATAAGTATCAAGTCATATCACATGATTACGGCCGATCGATGAGTTCATGTGAATCCGATGTTTGGAAACTTTCGTCGTATTACGTGCCCTTGGTCCACTATACGCGTGGCATGCAGAGGCACTCGTATCCGGATGACGATGAAGCCACGTTCATATCAAATACTGTATAATAGTAACCTCAATTGTGGCTTTATCCACTGAGCTCATGGATCTTGTGGATCGGATCGCCTGGTTCCTGAATCTCGTGCCTTGGGCTCGGTAACTCTGTGCTGATCAGATTACGATAGCCATTACCATATCGGGTCATCTTTGGGGCACCAACATGTGTAAAAAGAAATGTTGGGCACAGATCCAGAATAGAAAAAGCTTGACTGAAATAGAAGCAAGGGTCATCAAGTGAACAATGGCCCACTAGGCAGAGAGATGGAGCGAGTTGAGACGGACGCTCCTCATTGCAACGATGAATCCATGGATGGAACCAAATCAATTTGCAAGGTACCTGGTACTTGGATCGGCAGCTGGGCACACAACCCCCGGAGCTAGTCCCTGGCCGGGAATATTGGTAGAGAGACTTGGAACAGCCTTGTGGTTCCATGGGTCCAGTCTAGAAGGCTTCCATTTTGGCCACCACCAAAGAAAAAAGCCTGCATTTTGATTGTTTGCTTGCCACGTGTAACCCCCACGAAGGAGTCGTGTTCTGGTTACAGTGCAATGTACAGGGAGGAAGGCCGACTGGAAAGATAAGAACAGAGTCACAATAAGCTGCGGGGGCGTTGGCGTCATTCTTTTTAACCGCCCACCTCGAAACAGTCATGACAGTGAAGGGTTTTCAAGTGAATGGGGTTTCGGCCGTTGTGTGTCATTCACGCCGGGTGGCAGCCCCGAGAGCTCCGCCACCGCGGGCCGGCCTTGCTGCGAACGGACCGCAAGCTTCACGGCCTGAAAGAAAATTTCTTCTCTCGCTTCCGTGAGCGGGTGACTGCTGTCACGGCCCCCGTCTCATGTTGTGCTGACTCTGACACGCTCGGAACAGATCCGTGGCTTAAGCTTGGCCCGCAGCGTAATCTGCTGACAGGGGAAAGGCTGTGAGCAGGAGAGACGAGGAGAGTCTCATTTCGATACTTATATATCTTCAGGAGAGGTGCTTAACTATTGAACCCCTTGAAAACGTGATGCCAAGGCGCTTCTCTCATGACAAACAAGCCGAGGACCACATACCGCGACGACCCGAACCGGCCAAGCCGACAAAGCTAGCCGGACATATTCGCAGATCTGAGTAAGAGAGCGGAGGTCGTTGGTCTCTTTTTGCAGTAATCGTGCGCCCTTACATGAGATCCATTGTGTTACGGCACAGCCAACAGTAGGCTTAAACGATACGAGACGAGCATGATGAAGAAACAGTCAGATCTTCCAGGGCCCTGCAGTTGTTCTGAAACTCAATGAGATGAATGACTGCATGATAACCTCCATCGTTCACGCATCAAATACCTACAGACGAAAATTTTGTACCGGGAGCCCTGGTTTGTGATACGCCAGGGCCATGTCCCAAGCTCGAATAAGGCCGCAGGACGAGGCCCTCACCAAGGCCTGGGTACCCAATACTTGCCAGAGTAAATTGGCCATTTGCAGCTGAGAACTGGACAACCGTGCCACAACGACCCTGTCTGTTGGGCTCTCACTTACTGTGCTACCCGAGAGAAGTCTTCCAAGTAAACCCGTGTAACTAACCTTTTGTTTCCTTTCTTTTTCCCCTGGACGTCAATTTTCGCCATCTTGTACGACCAATTCTCGGTCGTCAGCTGCCCAGAGACACCCCTAGCGCGCCTCTAGCCTGCTTCTAGCACCCGCAGAAGTCGCTGTTGGTACGTGCGAACGCGGGCTAGCTTCCTAGGTTCCCAGCAAGACACCAAAGGGAGAGAGAGAACCGAAAAGGTAGGAAGAGAGAAGTGGAAAGGCAGCCAAGTCAAAGTGGGAGGAGCCCACGAGAGCCCCACCAACCAACTCGGCCGGCCGTCCTCTTTTATCATCGCCGTCGCAACTCTTTGCTCTGGACTCGCTTCCTCTTTCAACCCTCCCCAAATTTGCTTCCTTCGTTTTCTTCCCCTGCCTTTGGATCAACCTCCATCGCCAGTATCTATTCACATCCCATGGCATCTCCTACTCCTCCTGGCGAGCGTCCTCGCTCCCAGGACCTTTCTGGTAAGTCTATATCTTCCGGTTCAGCCGAATCTCTGAGCTGCCCCACCTTGATCTGCTGCTCTGCGCGCCCATCTTCATCGCCAGAACCTCTGGACATCACAATCGCTGACATGGCTTTCTCTCAAGCTCCAGAGCCTTCCCAGAAACCTGAAGAGCCCGCGGTCGCCCAGGAAAAGGCGGCCGAAGATGCTCCTGGCGTCCGCTTCTCTGCTGCCGTCCAGGAGATCTCACCTACCGAACCCGCCGCTCCCGAGAAGTCGTCATCATGCCCAGACGAGGAGGCACCGTCGAGCTCCTTCACAGAGGTCACCGCCGACCAACTCAAAGCTTTCACCAAGTCGCTCCACGGCCGACCTCTTCAGGAAGTTCGTCTGACAAGCTGTCAATTCGAGCCCTTCTCTCTTCCACCGTCAAGAGTATGTGCTTTCAGCCCCTCTTTTGCTTTGAAGTTGCGCTTGCCCGAGTCTCCGCATGCGGCGTTGGCTCAAATGATAACCGATTGCTCCGCCGGCGTCCCTTCGCCGTTGAGTGTTTGAGCTTGCAGCAGAGCCCCAGCTCCCCTACCCCAGCTCAAGGTTTTGCTACTGACGCTAATTGATGTCATCGCAGGTCCCGTCTCATGAAGATGAATCGGGTCAGTCCACAAGACTGCCCACCCCTACCTCGGCCAACTTCCAATCCACACACAGCAGCCCACGACTTTCTGCATTGGCGTCTCCTCCCCTCACTCCCGCAGGATCCGGCCAAGCTAGTACCGAACGGAAGCCCAGGGAAGGGCAGGCAGCGAACGAACCCCCAATCATCACCCCTCAGCCATCGTCTTCGCACGAAAAGCCCACGCCAGCTCCTGACAGGAGACCCTCTACACACCGAGCCACCTCGGATCATGCGGTTCGTAGAGCTTCGTCAGCCGAGGAGCAGCACAAGTCCCACCGTCGGGGTATGTTTGGTGTTGGTCCCGGGTCTGTGCCTGTTTCCAGAGAATCCAGCCCTTCTCGAAGCTCAGCATCAAACTTCTACTCCAAACCAATCACCCCTGGTGGCGATGCCAACGACCCTTATGCAAAGAACCGCCGGCCCGCACCCGCGCCACATGCGACCAAAAACTCAATCGACCCCAGGTTTATCTTTTCTAGGAAGAAGAAACACAGCTCGCCCCATGGATCTAGGTCAAACGTGAACGAGAAGCGTGCTTCGTCAATTTTTGGAAGTGCCAAGAACAGCACCGAGGACCTTTCACACAACGATAGCGCCGCCACTGGTATCGTCCACCCGGGTCATGGCTCTATGGCAGATCTGAAGCGCTTCTTCCGGAAGTCAGGCCATCATCACAAAAAGAGGGATTCTTCCCCAGCGCCGTCGATCAAGCTTGGAAAGTCGCCCCTGGCTTCCAGGTCCACTCAGCAGTTGCCTTTTGGAGACGATCATGGGTTGTCTTCCAAATACGGCAAGCTCGGCAAGTTTCTGGGATCTGGTGCCGGCGGCTCGGTACGGCTGATGAAGCGCAAGGACGATGGTACCGTGTTTGCTGTCAAGGAATTCCGCGCAAGGCACACATACGAAACCGAAAAGGAGTACAACAAAAAGGTCACGGCCGAGTTTTGCGTTGGATCGACTCTCCACCATGGCAACATCATCGAGACGTTGGATATCTTGCAGGAAAAGGGCAGGTGGTACGAAGTCATGGAGTACGCACCGTTCGATCTGTTTGCGATCGTTATGACCGGTCGGATGTCTCGGGAGGAGATAACGTGCTGCTTCCTGCAGATCCTCAATGGCGTGACATATCTGCACAGCGTGGGCCTTGCTCACCGCGACCTCAAGCTGGACAATGTGGTTGTCAGCAGCAAGGGCATCATGAAGATTATCGACTTTGGTAGCGCCCATGTCTTCAAGTACCCCTTCGAGACTGACACGGTACCCGCGAAGGGTAAGTTTGATTTCTGTTTGGACTTTGATATCAAAACGAGGCGCTAATAACTTTTAGGTATTGTTGGCTCTGATCCTTACCTTGCCCCTGAGGTTTACGACTCCAAGGAGTACGATGCTGTGGCCGTGGATATTTGGTCATTGGCCATCATCTTCTGCTGCATGACTCTGCGCCGATTCCCTTGGAAGTTGCCACGTATGACGGATAATTCATTCAAGCTGTTTGCGGCGGATCCAACTCCTGGGCATGATCCGAAGAAGCTGATCGTGCCCTCCAAGTCAACGAATGACTTGACCACCACCCCGGCGCGGGACTTTTTGGCCGAGGATGAAGTGAAGCGAAAGTCTCACCATGAGCGAAAGGAGGAGACGAGTGCGCAACCATCGGCGTCTACGGGTGATTCCAAGGCACCTGCCGATAAGAAGGAGGTGATCCGAGGCCCGTGGCGCATTCTGCGACTACTCCCGAGAGAAAGTCGACATATCGTCAGCAGGATGCTCGAGCTCGACCCTAAAAAGCGGGCTCGAATGGACGAGATCCTTCAAGAGCCGTGGGTTGCCGACACGGTCATCTGCCAGCAGTTCGACCACGGCGAGGTGGTACCGGCCGATAATCACACCCACATCTTGGAGCCGCCGGCTAACCAGCAGCCGGAGAAGAAGTAATGACTGGACGGATAACAGACAAAACATTGTATTGCATGCTTTTACGGACATGTTGACAGGGTTTGGCGTTTCTGAGAGCGACTGGTGGGTATAAATTGGAGGACAGCAGGGCAGCGTGTTATTTTGCATGTGGAAGGAAGTGGCATTACTCGACAGCGCATGATGATTGACAACAGATAGAAGTTGGATAAGCAATTGCAAAAGGTGCGGCGTATTAGTTGCAACAGGATACAGGAAGCGGTACTTGGTTTCAATTACATTAACTAGTTGGGTAAATGTGGAAGAAGCAGTTGAATAACAATATCGTCTCAATGATTGGTTCCTTGTGTTGCATTCCATCATGATAATCAACCTACCCCAATCCGTTTACTCGGCAACTCGGCAATGGAGGCACGTGCGGTGACAGCAAAGGTCTTGTTTGCCGGAGACGGAGACGTATTGCCGGGGTCTCGTCTCGGAACCGGGGAAATCAAGCGCCGAGGGGAAGCTTGGAGGGAAAAAATTGCTGACCTTCTTCTGGAAGCTGTTGGAAGAGACGAGGTCCACTCCGATTTGAACTCCGCTGAACTCCCAAGTCCGACTCTTCTCCCTCTTTACTCCATCCTTGTTTACGACTCTACGACTCTCCTCTGTTCTACCGCTTAACCGCCTTTTCACATAATCACAATGGTGCGTGCATTGCGTTGCCTGTGCTGGAGGGGCTCTTACAAGATGGCTCTCGGAGTGCTTCATTCTGGAATCATCGGCATACGACGGCCCTGGGCAATTGAATAGCCGGTTGAAGAGTCGAGGACCAAGGATTGAAGCATGAAGGAGCCATTGGAGGAGGCCCTGTGTCTGAAGGGCGAACCAATACTAACATAACCTGCTACAGGCCACCTCCATCAAGTCCATCCGAGCCCTCGCTCCCCTCCTGGACCGTGTCCTCGTCCAGCGCATCAAGGCCGAGGCCAAGACCGCCAGCGGCATCTTCCTCCCCGAGTCTAGCGTTGAGAAGCTCAACGAGGCCAAGGTCCTCGCCGTCGGCCCCGGTGCCCTCGACAAGAAGGGTAACCGACTACCCATGGGCGTCGCCGTCGGTGACCGCGTCCTCATCCCCCAATTCGGCGGCTCTCCCGTCAAGGCCGGTGAGGAGGAGTACCAGCTCTTCCGCGACAGCGAGTGAGTGCCCGTGCTTGGAGCTTGAGGGATAGCAGCAGACTAACATGACTCTAGGATCCTCGCCAAGATCAACGAATAAGATACCCCCAGCATACAACTGGAGTTAGCATGTACCATATTGTACCATAAGGGAAGCGGCAGACGCAAGAGACGGAACTCTTTTGCGGAAGCTGAATGGAAGGGGAAGACGGAGGAGTTGACTGTAATGTAGGCGCATGATGAAGACCAAGTACGCGAGGAGAAAAATATCTGTGTCTATATATGTGCAATGGACATGAGAGAAGAGGTCATACATATTGGTCGCGCATCGAGTCAGAATCAAATCTCCACTCTTGCCCTTTCAACTCATGATATCCTTGGATGACGTTAAGGGACACACGGCATGAAACTTTATGGAACAGGAAACAAAGTAAAACAATTGAGACATAAAAGAAACACGAAAGTCTTTCACTTTGCATAGCCGCCCAGAGCCTCATGGAGGTAAAGAACGGGGTGCCGCGCAGAAGCAGCGGTAAGAGGATGGATCAATTGGCTCTCGGTTGATCTTGACCGCGGGTCGGCGTGAGGGCTGCCGAAGCGCCGATGGGTGAGGACCCAAGGGCCGAAAGAAGGTCGGGATGCTTTTTTTTGGTGGTTCTACGATGCTGCATAGGTCAATGATGAGGCCTGATATTTCTTCCAGTGACCAAGCCTATGTTGTTAAACAAGGATCACCATGGGCTGTCAAAGGCTAAGCTTGGCCTTTCACTCTTGCGCTCTCAAGATGAGGATGATCTATCCATGAGGACTCAGAACGTAAGAATAAACAAATTAGTACCTGCGAATAAGCTATACTCTCTCGTGTCTGCCATGTCCATCGGGTAATTTTACCCTTATGTTAGGCGTTGCATGAGAACAAGCTTATTCCTCCTTGAGGCACCATTGCGATCTCGTCTTTAGGTTGCACCCCTGCTGTAACAGTAGTCCGCAGATAAATTGAGGTTCCCTCGCCAGGTTGTTGGGAAAAGTAGGAATGCTAGTGCAAACAGGTGAGGGCAGAATTCGTTCATGGGCAGTCTCACGAAGATCAGGTTTCAAGGAACGATTTACGCAGGCAAGATGGGATGACAGCGGGATAACTTCCGCATCTTGTTAGTCGGAATCCTAGCCCCTTGAGGGGGATGAAAGGATGGAGGTTTGGGCCCCCTTGGTGAGATTAGACTGGAGAAGGAGGATCGACGGTATCCTTGTCTTCAGGTCTTGGTATGGAGCGGGATGTGATTGCTCCCTCTGGAAATAAGGTGCTGGGTTTGAAACTGTTTATCCGATTATGTGAGTGCTACGGCATTACGGTGAGTATGAGCTGAGTAGTTAGGATGAATGTTTACGCTCTTGGTTGGCTTCTAGGACGAAGGTAGTGCAGATACGAAGGTGTACAGAGGAATACACCGTCATGTGCGGTGAACAGGTGATTCCTGAGATGAGCAAAAGGATGAATAGGATTGATTGAAAGGACCGCTCAGGTTGAGTTAAGGACTGAGCAAGCTGGATGTTTAGAGGTCGCACCACTGAACGCCGCCGACGCGCTTGGTGGAGGGGGTTCCCTGCAGGTGTTAGCCGGGAGCGTCGGGCGGGATGTTTGATGGGGTTTGAGGTTCTGTGCTGTGGATCATGGATGATCCTTGTCGGTGTTTCGTCTGTGTTTGTTTCTGGTTGTATCGGAGAGTTGTGTTGATGGTTGTTTATGTTGGAACCAACAATCATTATCGAGAAATGTCTTGCCATGGCATTGAGGTTGCAGTAGAGGAGATGTCATGTATTTCCCGAGTCAGACATGTTCTTCTCCATCTCTATTCTGATTAATGCTCCGGAGAACGTGCCTTCCCTCCTGCAAAGACCACAGGCAGCCCGCAGCGGAATAACGCCCACTAAGCGCTTGCTTGACGCAGGTACCTAGAAATTACACCGCACACACGGGTACCTTGCACCTCTACATATTCGTTTCATCTTGAGCATCTTGGCACTCAGCGCTCGTCTCCTCTTCGCCCTCCTTCCTAAGATGATACGCCAGATCGACGGCCCAAGCCCGCAGCCCGCCTCGGCGGCTGTTCCGTTTGATTGCGGCTTGCAGGAGCCGGCCGGCAACTGTCCAGGATCTTGGACTCTTTCCCGTGTCTGGTGCTGCTGGGGGAATGAGAGGAGGATTAGTCTAGGGGCGAAGCCACTGTTTTAGGTGGTGGCGGCGTTTGGACCGACCATAGAGGCGGTCTTGCGCGTGTAACTCGATGTGCTCGCCGTCGGTCACCGATATCCAGGCCCAAGGCTCAGGGATGTAGGTTGTTGCTTTGAAGTCTGTGGACATCTGATCTGTGGGTTTGTCTACCCTGTCCTGTCCATGGTCTGAGCTGAACTGAGCTGAGCTTGTTGGGCCCTACTGGTCTTGGCCATGTTGGTGAGCCTGTGAAATGAGGGTATATCAACTCAGCATGTCCCCCGACTTTTATGATGGCTTCCCCTTCTCTCGTCACTCACCAATTCTTCCTCAATCTGGTGTTGAGAAGTTGTTTCTTTTTTTCCCTTCCCTTTCTATTCTTCATCTTCTTTCCGATTTCACAGTCACTCCTTTTCTTGCCGCTTTCTCGGCATACACGCTCCCTACAGCAAAAACAACTACGACTTTCTGCCCAAGCGGCTTCGCAGAAACTGGACTTTCTGCCCATTACCTCTTTCATTCTTTCTTGAATTCCATTATCTTTTGAATCCTTCACCATGAAGTTCCTTTCTACCGTTCTGGGCCTCGCTTCTATTGCGAACGCTCATACACTCTTCACTACGTTCTACGTCGATGGCAAGAACCAGGGTGACGGAACTTGTGTTCGTCAGCCCGAGGATGGTGCTACTGCCAATGGTCCCATCTATCCCATTACTGGAGATGTCATGGCTTGTGGTAAGTTCAGCTGCCACTCCCCAACCGGACTTGTATCAGCGGAAACACCGTGAATCCAGTAACTGACAAAGACTTTTATAGGCCGAGATGGTGACAAGCCTGCCAAGTTCATCTGCCCTGCCCCCGGCGGTGCTCAACTCACCTTCCATTTCCGTGAGTCTCCCGCCTACAACCGACCCGGAGCCATCGCCGAGGGCCACAAGGGCCCCTGCTCTGTCTACGTTAAGAAGGTTGACAACATCCTCACCGACTCTGCTGCCGGTGCTGGATGGTTCAAGATCTGGGAGGATGGCTACGACGTCAAGGAGGGCACCTGGTGTACCGACCGCCTCCGAGCCAACAACGGCCTTCTCTCGGTCGACCTGCCTACTGGCCTACCCTCGGGCTACTACCTGGTCCGTCCCGAGGTCCTTGCCCTGCACAACGCTCCCGCTGGTGATCCCCAGTTCTACCAGGGCTGTGCCCAGATCTTCATTGAGAACGGCCCCAACGTTCCTCTTCAGGTCCCTAAGAAGAACGAAGTTAGCATCCCTGGATACGTCAACAAGGACACCCCCGGCCTCACCTACAACATCTACGAGAAGCCTCTCGGCGAGTACCCCATCCCCGGCCCTGATGTCTGGGTCCCTACCGCTGAAGAGACTGGCACCAAGCAGACCCAGAAGTACGGCGTCATCCCTAGTGATTGCCTCGTCAAGAATGGCAACTGGTGCGCCAAGCCCATGGCCAAGTACTCTGGCCAAGACGAGTGCTGGGCCGCCTCCAAGGAGTGCTGGAACCAGGCCGATGTTTGCTGGAAGACTGCTGCTCCTTCTGGCGGTGCCAACTGTGAGGTCTGGAGCGATTACTGCACAGAGATGAACAACCAGTGCGAGAACGAGAACTTTGAGGGCCCTCCCAAGTTCACTGGAAAGGAGGTGTTTGCTAAGCCTGGCCCCATTCCCGCACCCTACGACGGCACCGAGGCGAACAAGGATGGCAAGGACACTACAAGCAGCGTCGTTGTTGTCGAGAAGCCCTCTACCACCAAGGCTGCGGCTCCCGCCAAGACCACGGCCAGCGCTCCCAAGGTCAGTGCCCCCAAGGCTGAGCCTGAGACCGTCGAGTACAACGAGGATGCTTTTCCGGCCTATGAGGAGACCCCTACCGGGTATATCACTGCGCCTACTAGCACCTCCGTCAGCAAGCCCAAGGAGACCTCGAGCGTCCCAGTCGAGGAGGGAGGCTCTGGACTCAAGGTCTCCAAGGACGGTCGCTGCGGTGGCGAGACAGGCCAGACCTGTGAAGGCAGCTCATTCGGCAACTGCTGCTCCAAGAAGGGCCGCTGTGGTCGCAAGAGCCGACACTGCGATTGTGGCTGTCAGAACGCCTTTGGCATCTGTGGAGAGTAAAGATGCCGTAGCAGGTATCTTGGAGAGGAACGCGTGTTTAAACTTCTGTGTGTTGGAAATTTGATTCACTTCATCATGTACATTTGGGGGTTAAATGATTCTTTTGAGATGACGAGATCTTGACCTGAGGAAGATTGGCTGGATCAGTCATGTACAATAACAAAGCAAAACAAAAGGCTTATGAGAATATGCTAGCAATGAATCAGATACTTGCTGCTCACCTTATTGTCTTCTCCATAGTGTGTATGTCCTACGCATAGGTCAAAGAGCAAATGAAAACTAAAAGGCGCAAACTAGGTATGGCCCTACGCAGCCACTGTCAAAGATCTCGGCTTTGTGATGATCATGTATGTAAAAATAACAATTAAAAAAAAGTAGAGAGATATCCCAATAAGAGGTAATACTTTAAGGCTGATATTACTTATTATCCTACCCATTTTTATAATATATTTTCAGCTACCCATCCTTCGGTGGGATCCTTATGGTGACTTGCTCACACAAACTTGTGTGAAAAAGGTGGCTACCCTGTAAGAGATGCCGGCCTTCAAGGGCCAAAGGTAGATGGGATATATTCCACCAGTAAATGTTGATCTCAATAGAAGGAAAAAAAATTGAGGAATATTTGGCCCGATCGGAAATAAAAGGCCAGTGCTTGAGAGTCAAGTTGTTTGTAATCAATTGTCGCCGCTGGTGTGGTCCCCGAGCTGTCACTTTCAGGTCCCCGAGCCAAGTCTATTCCCCGAACTCGGTGGCTGAGACTGTCAGCACCTTAATGAGACCAATTCACTACTGTATTTGTTTATTCCACCGCATGTAACTCCCCGTCGACTTACACATCAAACTACAAGAATATAGTTGCACAGTATACATCTGGCGACGAGAATATGTATCTTGCTGTGAACCCGCATTCAATGGGTCCGTCCCCGGATGGCATCACTTTCCCCAATTCTGACGCTACCGACTTAGCAATCGGGACGTCGGCCACAGCGGGAACCCGGATCAATTTCTTAACATCAGGCTCTTGGCCTTTTTACTTCGGCGACTTGAATCTTGGATATGAAATTTCGCCCTTTTTCTTATGAAAGCTTGATTTGTGAGCATTGCTACTAGAGCAGTTGTTTCCCCTATTTCAAAGTTGCCCTACTTAAGGTTCCCGCTGCCGACACTCCGAAGACCGGCATACACTTCAACACCATCTTCACTGGTGATCCACCAACTGCATATTCCACTCCAAAGACTCGAATATTTTTCATCATGGCTTCGCTCATCTCGGGCGCTGTTTTTGGCGCTGCTACTGTGGTTGCCGGTGTCTACTCCCCATCCGTCATCATCAACCAGTTCAAGTTTGAAGAATGGCACATGCTGCAGACCTTTCTCGGCGCGGCAGCGACCAGCGCGTGAGTGTCTTTTCCCTCCAACATATCTTGTGTTTTCTGACCTAGATATATAGCGTTGTTTACAAAGCTATAGAAGGCTCTGGCTACGTAAATCTCAAGCCTCGTAGCTCCTCACCCATCGGCCTCTTTGGCCAATATGATGGCAACGTCCTCGGCGGCTTTCTTCTCGGCGCCGGCATGGCTCTCTCGGGTTCATGTCCTGGAACTGTGCTCGCTCAAGTCGGAGCTGGACTTCAGACTGGATTCTACGCTCTGGGCGGAGCGGTGCTTGGCGGTATCGTGTGGACGGGATTCCTCTCAAAGGCTATCAAGGCGCAAAAGGAGAGGACGGGAGTGAAGCCCGAGACTGTCACCCTCAACGAAAAGCTCGGCGTCTCCAGGGCCACTACTATCATTCTCTTCGAGACTCTCTGTCTTTCTGCCATCGCTGCTTCGGTTGTCTACACCACTGGCTCGGATTGGACCCTCTTCTCCGCCGGTAGCGGTCTCTTTATCGGTTTCGCCCAGCTCTTCTCTATCCTTGTCCGCCGTTCTATGCTCGGTGTCTCTGGCTCCTACGAGGAAGTGGGAAACCACTTCTGGTGGCTCGTCAAGGGTGCCGACCGTGCCTCATGGCCCAGCAGCCGCCAGAACATGCTATTCGCGACTGGCGTGGCGGCGGGCGCCTGGGCAATCTCAAAGAACTTCCCTGAGCTTCTCGCAGCGTCCATCGTCGAGACTGAGCCACGATTGGCTGCTGCTGGCGGCTTCGTGATGGTTGTTGGCTCAAGACTGGCTGGAGGTTGCACCTCTGGACATGGAATCAGTGGTCTGTCACTCTTGTCGACGTCGAGCCTTGTTACCATCGGTACTGCTTTTGCTACTGGAGGCTTGATTGCGCCCTTGGTTCACTAGATGGATGCTCGCATTCTACTTGTACTTGGGGATCTAAAACTGTGTTTATTTGGTATATATATAACTGGATAGATAAGGATAGTTCTTGGTGTCGCTTGGATTTGGACGAAGCTGAGAATGCTGTAGAATAGAACAAACGGTAGACAGTTGTAATCAACTTGATCTAATCACTCGGAGTTTCATGTATTAAGCCACCGGTCCCTGGTCAGTCGAGTTTCCGCACCCCTTCCTGGCAGTGACTTCAATCTCAATCTTCATCTCCTCTTTCATCAGTGCGGACTGCACCATAGTCGCCGCAGGACGGACATGGCCGAACCACTTCTGCAACACCGGCCAAGTCTTTGGGAAGTCATCACGGTCGGGAAGAATATATCGAACGCGGACGACGTCTTCAACAGATGCGCCTGCGTCCTTGAGAGCCGCGGCGATGTTGGCCAGGGTCTGGTCCGCTTGCTCGGCCACGTCGGGGGAGATGTCGCCGGTGCTGTAGTTGTAGCTATGACACATGTTAGCCCCAATGTGATGAGTTGTAGAGTCACAGAGGGAAAACTTACCCAGTTGTACCGCTCACGAATACCCAATCTTCTGTGACGACGGCTCGTGAATAGCCAATCTGCGCTTCAAAGGCAGAGCCGGAGCTGATGTTTTGACGAGATACCATGATTGCTTGTTTTTGCTTGCGAAGAGAAGAATAATTAGATGTGAGACAGAAATAAGACGAGGAAGAAGATGAGACCAAGCTCGAGAGGATTAAATATCAATAAATATCAAAGGGCGTGCTGGACATGTTGTTCTACTATTGTGAGTCACTTGTACTATGCCTATCTACTCATGGCTCCGTCGGCGCTGTCAAGGTGGGGTCACTCGGCCATGATAGTACCCCGGAGTTGGCTCGACCTGCTCCTCACAAGTCGGGACTCAGGGAATAAATGTTTCTCAAGGTAGTAAAACGATAATGAAGCAAGTTGCACTGGATGAGTGAATGGCACAGGTAACAAATGCGGTTGGCCTCATGACCTTAAACAATCGTCGAGGTATTCTTACCGTCAAGTTACTCACCACATAGAAAGAGACTTTATGCCTTTAAGTTTTGTGACTTTTACATATTCTTTAAGTTGGCTCCGAATAGCTTTAAATCGCGCTCTATGTAGGAGCAAGATGTGATCGTACAACAGCGTAAATTCGTACAGATGATTGGGATATGGAGAGGGTTCAACAGCAGCTCCAACGCCACTTTGGCGCAATAATGTACATATCTTACACCATCCTTGGATATCTGACTTAGCTGACTTAGCTTGTCAGCTCCTTGACCAGCTTGGCCAGCTCCTTTCGGTCAACATCCTTACCCTCGAGAGCACCGGATAGTCGCTTCATGACGTCGCCCATAATAGCCTTGGCCTGAATACCAGCAGCCTTGGAAGCCTCGACGGCATCCTGAACCAGGGCCTTGAGCTCGGCCTCACCCAGAGTCTGCACGCCACTGTTGGAGATGTACTCGTCCAGAACCTTGATCTGCTCCTCCTCCTTCTGGACCAGGTCTTCGCGGCCGGCAGCCTTAGCCTCGGCAACGGCGTCAAAGGCACCCTTCTGGATCTTGCGGATCAAAGCCACGAGCTGCACATCCGTCTTGATGGGGGTCGATGTCTTGGAGGCGTTGAGGTTGGCCGACATGATTGCCCGAAGAACGGCTAGGCGGGGGGCATCCTTGGCGCGCATAGCCGTCTTGAGTTCAGACTTGAGCTTGGACAGTAGCGGAGGAGGGGCATCGCCAGCGGGTGTCGAGTAGAAGCGGCAGAGGGAAGCAGATGAGAGTCGGTTGGCGGGTTGTCGGTAGGCCGAGCAAGGCTGAAACGCCCGTAGCGCTCGGAGGAGGTGCATGGAGGGCTTGCAGGACATTGTGATCGATGATGGCGCAGATGAAGGATGGAGGTGTTGAGTCGAGGAAGCCAATTCGGGTCTAAGAAGCGCGGTTGGCGATGGGATGAGATTGTATGCACCGTGACGATCGAATCTTGAAGTGATGAAAGCTCAAGCTGGGTGAGTTAGGAGCTCAAAATTTCCCTTGTGCATCTGCGGCGTCAATTGGCGGCTGTGATTTGTCTGCCGGGCCCTAGCGGTGTGCAACGGCCTGTAGGGCGGCGTGGGCGGCCCAAGCCAGTGCACTGGGCTGGGCTACTGGGCGATTACGGGGGAGACGGTTTCGGAAATTTTCGAGATAATCAATGGATACCGGGGGTGTTGTATGGTTCATTGGCTCATTCCGCGAGCCTGGATGCTGGTGTGCTTTGTCCTCCGCATATCCCGCGTCTTCGTCATAGCCGTTTCGGGTTCCCAGGAGAAAATGTCCAACAAACATCCGTCCTTGCCGTTGTTGATGTAGACTGACAAGACCTTCCAGCACGCTAAATCACCTGATCTTTGGTGCACCCAGCCTCCCATGCGTTGACAAGGGTCGGGGATGATTCCGTTGATATTGCATCCCACTAGGGTTCCGCGCTAGCTTCACCAGAGGGGGACAGATCAAGGGGAGGCTCGAGGGCATCAGCGACAGATGACGCAGCTGGACTCGGTGACAGCTGCACTTGTCAACGGCCCTGAAGGTACTGACAGGTTCCACCGCCTCTGGGCTCGCTAGAATAGCACTATTGGGCATCGAGGCCTTGGCCTGAGCCCGGTAGTTGACTGCCATGGATGATCTCCTCGGAAACCCAGTCCCTTACCCTTACCAGGCAACGTAGGTGGAGATGAGGAGATGAACACATCGATAGATCCCTCGTGGAATACCTGGCCGGCCAGGGATTGTAAAAAAAGAGACGAGATCGTGATCACCTATCGTGCCCGTTCCGTTCGGGAGAGGTGGGTTCTCGTGCGTGTGGTGGATAAGAAGGGGAACGGCCCGGCCATGGATCGCTGGCTACCTTGCTTGCCCATCTTGCTCCCACGCTCTTGGTCCATTCATGAGTCGTCCCTCTGCGGCTTGATCTCCATCCGTGGTGGACACGGGGACGGGGACGGGCACTTCCCTGGATAGGTGTGGTCGCTCGAGTCGCAGCGGGCAGGCCAAGTCTCCAGCTGTTCCCTCACCGGGTCCCAGCCAGCCGGTACCGAGCCTCCATGGGGCCAGCCGTTGCGAGTCACTCCCTGGAAGCAATAAGAAGGGATGAGCAGCCACTTTGTAGAGCCGTATATGGAGCTTCTTGTTTACCTGGATCTTTAAGTCCGAGCACCTGCAGCAACCTAAGGAACCTGTTCCCCTTCTCCCGTGACTAGGTTCTTTCCTTTACTTGCATGCCACCTCAGACTGGAGGTTGGGCCTTCCTCCCTCCTAGGTTGGGTTGCCTCCTCTGACTTGGTGTGTTCTCATCGTGCCTTCCTGCACTAGGTATCCGTTTGACGGCGCGCCACATCCGCCTGCCTCCCCAGCCATACAAACCTTCTTTCAACGACCCGTCAAGGCGCATCGAGACGCATTTACAACCTCTCGTCCCTTCTCCTGGCCATCGTCATATATTTCAATCCATCCCCTCCAGTCAATGAAAGTCGCCTGTCCCTTTCCTGGCGCTTGCATGCACTCCCCTGCGCACCGCTGTCGCCCCACGGCCTTCAGACGCTTTTGTTGGGCTTCGTATCGCCTATCCTCGACGTGGTTTCCTCCCAATGCATACATATCTGGTGCCCAATGGTCAGCATCGCACTTCAATCGAACAGCCAAGACACATCCGACTTACATGGGGAAGTAAGCCTACCAGCCGCAGTCACGTCTACCATGTTAGACCTCTGACTTTCGTTCAAGTTTCAGGTTTGAAAAATCAGGGGTTGTTCACCTTGAATGCCGGGTTGCCGGCCTCGCTCCTTGCTTGGGCAACAAGGAGCTGAAAATCGTTAAACGACATCCTGCCGAGAGCTTAGCAAACAAACGGTACCTCGGAGTTCAACTGATACCAACGCACCCTAGGAACTGTGTGAAGGGGTAAAGTGCCAGCGAGTATAGGAGCTGATTGACGTTTTCGTTGTTCGACCACCCGATCTCATACTCTCGAGCATCTGCAGTGCCATGATCAGCATCATCTCGACAACAAAGTTATCACCTGCGTCCTACCATTCGACCAAGCACACATCGGCAAGGTCAACAACCTTGATTCGACTTCGGTAAACCCCGCACTCCTCATCCAGGTTGCCATCTGCAATGGTGCCCGAGGGTCTTTGTACGGCTGTTGGCTCTGCAGATACCGCCTCGACCACCGTGATAGAGCGTGGTCTGGATGCAATGGTTATTAATGGTCGACAACCCCTTGGTTGAAGATTGGAAGGCTTGCCTCGAGTTAATGTCCCGTTGTCCGACTGCGCGTTGAAGTATATCTCGACCATCTGACACCAGCCGCCCGGCCTCAGTACCCGAAATATGTCTCGAATATAGCTTCGCCATCGATTCGCGTGTATCCCACCTGCCACCATCTGACTATGGACAACATCAAAGTGGTTGGATTGGAATGTGAACCTATGCCGGGACATGACTTAGCGCTTTGCTCTTTGTTCGTTCTTGGACAACCTACCTTCCGTTGAGGTCATCAACCTGGAGCTCCATGTTGTCGGGTGGATTCTCAGGGATCACATGCGGGCTTATGTCGATTCCGAGGACCTGTCGATTACGATCAGTCGCTTATTGCCATCTCTCAACATGGTCGTAAGGAACAGAACGACTCCTTCGGCATCGGCGACCCAGCAGCCCCAGCCCCTGGTTGTCAGTCCCTCTCGGACAGAGCTCTGCTCGGATCTTCTTAGACAAGTGTTACGGGGGCTGGGTGTTGAGCCAAACGGTCGATCTCGCTGCGTCGTACCCAGAGTGGTGTGCCAAGTCCTCTTCGATCAGGACGCCTCGCAGGGACCGCGTGTAACGAGAAGCAAGGAGCGTCGGACTGGGGAAAACGACTTACCTCAGCATCAGGATACTGCGAAGCAACCTCCATAGCCCAGTCCCCAGGGCCACAACCGCAGTCAAGAATCCTTCTCGGAGATCTGATGGGCGGGAATATTAGACGGCTGTCGAAGAGTCTGTTGAGCACGCCGTGCATCAGCTCGAGGCGTGAAATTTCGTCCTAAACCGGTGTGACATGCTCTGTTAACGATTTAGTTGTCTTGACTACCGGAAGTTGCCCTACCTCGTCGATCGGTGCAAAATAGACTCCATTTGTCAGGGCGTAATGTTGATAACTGCGGCCATAGTGCTCAATGGTCTCGGTAAACGTCTCGTCAAGGGGCACGGTTCCGTCTCTTTTGAAAGGGGGGGAGGGGCTTAGCGAGTTCTTCACACCCAGAGATCTTGGTTGTCTTACTCGGCTTCCATGGTTCAGGATTGTTTTCCAAACTGCGTCGCCTTTGGAAAGTTCACGAGTGGATTTGGTGTTTGTCTGCGAGAGACGATAAAGGTAAGTCGATTTCCCTTCCTTCTAAGGGGAATTTGGGCCACTATCAAGTGTTAGGAAATCATGTGGTACCCTGAGCGTGGCCCGAGTCCACACGTCAAGAGCCACCCTGGTGCCGGGATGCAGTCTCCAAAGACATATCGGGGCTTATGGAGGCTCTTGCATACAACGGCCTTTCGTAGCACTTACGGGCACCGCGAGGCTTTCTGGGACAATGCGGAGATGACTTGGCCAACAGCCAAGCAGATTGGTCGAGAAAGTGTTGTTTCCCAAGGTTCTACTGCCGATCTTGACCTCTGAGAGCTCTATTGCTTGAGTCCACCTCAGCATCAGGGATTACCCGCAGACCTACGGCTGTGGGCTATTCTATATGTGCAATGACTCGAAGCCAATAAGTTGGGGCTGGGAATCAGAATCAAGCGCAAGACTGCTTGCTAGCTGGGGTCAAAGTTGATGTCCCTTGAACTGTTGTGAGGATGGGCCAACAGGCTTGATCCGATGCCCAACCGACCTCGAAGAGCAATAGGCAACAACACTCTAATCAGGTATGATCGATCTCCTGGTGCGAAGGAGCCGGGATGAGATGAAAATGGACGAAACTGGCCAGGATACTTCTGGGATTGCCTCATCGTTGACCTCTCTATGGCTCCATCCTTGGACGACGACACTGGTTCCACTCTTAGTGGAGGGGTTGGTGTGCCGCATGTTCAGACATGATTGCGGTCGAAAACAGATGCAGCATTTCCAGGGTCTCATTCCCTTCAAGCTCCATTGGAGCCACCCAATGTGCCCATTCCTGGGCAGAAGCCCTCCCACCATCTCAGATCCATACATCTGTTTTTCGGGAGTCCTGCGGAACCTGCGGATGGCTTGGAGCTACGAGCTAACCATAGAGAGGGATGGATGCGAACTGTTTCACGTCGAGGGCGAGGCTGTCTCTCCCCCACGCCAGCGGCTGTGTGTGCTACCAGACCTCGCCCCCCAAAGATGGCACTTTACGAGGGAGGTGTGGTTCACGCCTTGTGTTATGACGTTCCGCAGCGGGTGAGGGAAGATCTCCTGGTCACTTGAGTGACCACTTCGGGGCATAGTCCAATGACAGACCATGTCAATACCGAGGACATGGACTTGGGACCTCAGAACAAAGACAGGCTGAATCCGCCGCGCCGCCATCTTTGGAGCTTTGCTATACTGGGTGACTGGCTATACTGGCTAAACTGGAAAGCGGTTTAACCAGCATGGATCAAGCACGGGCACGGGGATAGCCCTGCTTACTTACCCCATGGTTTCCTCCAGAGGCAATCTCAGGATGCGAGGGACCGCGGTGGAAGCGACAGGCGGACGGCTGTCCAGAAACGAGGCACGATGATGGAGGGAGGCCATCGCCTGGCCTCAGGGGCACCGTGACCGATCCACCTTGGGAGTCTTGGGGGCCTCTCAAAGTCAAGCAAGGGAAATTCCAGGACCACGAGCACGAAGCTTCATCTCTTCACCGCCTCCTGTGTCCACAGCTAGGCCGACTACGGGCCCTCAACCAGCAGGCAGGTCAATATGCACCATCTGGAGACAGGAGAATTCTAGTGGTAGGAAGGGAAGAGGAAGGAGGCCTCATGGCCACATTGGCGTTGGCAATGGGCCGCTAAGTTGCATCGGGCTGCGGGCTCTCGCGGCTGGTGTGCAGGTTCTTTTTGTGCCCCCCATCGGCTCGCCCTTAGTTGTGGCCAACATCATACGACGTGTCGATTCCCTGACCGACATCAGCGGCTTGGAAACTGTACAAAGGCATCCGTCGATGGAACAAACAAGACGGACTCGCGCCGCTCTAGCTGCTTGTGCTTGTCGACGGGCCGCTGCAGGTCGCAGGACGGCAGAGGTGGTGGGACATGGGCAAGCCAGAGCTCCTCTCCGAGTTCGCGGCCATGCCTCTAACCGCTCTGACACTGTTTCAAGGACCCTAGAAAGGCAACTCTGGAACCGGGAGTCTGGTGCAGTCGAGGGTTAGCGGTACTGGTGGGTTCCCTTGGAAGGCCATTCCTTACCCCTACTCCCGCATCCCCACACAGGGGGTTCCCGACAAGCTCAACCTCATCTGGGCATGACCGGCCTGCTGGAGCTGCCCACGGCAGAGAAGGACCGAGGCATGACGGGGCCAGGTCAGGCAGTGCCTTGCCACGGACTGTGCGTATCTGCCGAGGACAAAAGGCCCGCGAGTCCCAGGATGGGAGAGAAGACGTGGAAGAGTGAGTCTTGGATACAACTCGACAGCAGCGAGGCAAGACAAGACGAAACAACCACGGCGCTGGGCCATCCATGATCACACCAGCGCGGGCAGCTAGAGCGAAACAAGACTCGCATGCGATCAGCAAACGATTACGAGATAATATTGCATTAGATGGCACGGCGGACTCCCGCAACGTTGCGGACGTTATCACGCCCAGAGGCGTCCCATCACTCCGGTACCCACACCCAATCTTGTACGGCCGCTGCGGCCCGCCAGCATGGAGTCTTGTGGGGGACAGGAAGCACCGAATTCCAAGAATTCCAGGCAGGGCTGCACGCCAGAGGAGGATCGTCGACCGATTGCGACCTCCCTGACCACCTGCTAAGGAAGGGCTGCACGGAGGCTAATGCCAGCGGTTTAGTTAGAGAGGCCATCCTTGCAATGCCGATGTGTTAGCCGCGGTCTCCCATGGGAAATTCGCAAAAGACGACGAGGCGACGCCTTTTCCGCGAGACATGGATCCTACTTTGCTTGAAAAGGGATAACTGCTCGGTGTGCCTTTCCGTCTGCCTCCCCGAGGGGGTTGGTCCAAGGTGCTCGTGCGCTACCTATCGCTGGTGCCACAAGAGACAGGGGAACCATGCTCGAGCCACGGCTTGCCGACCCAGACTCTCGGGTTTTTGACCAGAGAGTCGGGAAACCGGTGGGCTATGCTGGACGCTGGACACGCGGGATGACGGGAGGAGCGGGAAACGAGGGCCAGCCAGGACACGGACACGGCCAACAGCTCGCTTCGCAGGCGCAGGCGCAGTAGGCCAGCCATCCATTG
Source organism: Fusarium vanettenii 77-13-4 (assembly GCF_000151355.1). NCBI lineage: Eukaryota > Fungi > Ascomycota > Sordariomycetes > Hypocreales > Nectriaceae > Fusarium > Fusarium vanettenii. The sequence goes on from NW_003315867.1 coordinate 1,398,138, forward strand.
ACTTGACTTGACTGTTCAGCCCTTGGGCACCCTCTGTCCGACCCTCTGGGACCGACCTCTACGTCCCACGTGCGGCATGCTTCCTCTGGAATCCATCCATCTACCCACTGAGCAAGCAAAGCAGAGCTGCACTGCTACAGCAGCATTTTCATTTGGATGTAACCGAGCTAAAGGGGTCGACAGTCGGACCCGAACCGAAAGAGGATATCATCCAGAAGACGCTGACACGCTTGAAGCTGTTCTATTTTGGCTACATGTCTTTCTTTGTCAGAGGATCCTTTTTTCTTCCCATGGATGCACCTCAACCGTCATGACGCGTTTAAAATTGCCTTCGCACCAGACCCAAGACACGATCAAACAAGACCGGAGCAAACAAGAAAAAAAGGACCGCAAGACGCCCATTGGAAATACTGTACAACATGACAGGTCAGCTCCCGACCCCGCTCACTCTGCGCCCACCATCGCTTCGCTGTCTTGTCCCCAATCTACTGCTACCTGTGTGATGTATGCAGGTCAACTTGAATTTCTTTTCATTTCCTGGTAGGTCCTCTTTCCCCTTTCCTCTGCAGCTCGAACTATACGGAACGGTACTGTACTGCGTCTTCTTTTCCTGGGCAAGGCGGAGGGAAAGGGGAGGGGGTTCATCAAATGGATGAGGCCCCCCAGATGATAGGTCGGTTTTGAGAGTTTGAGACACCTTCATCAGCCGCTCTCATGCATGATAAGCTCGAATAAGCAAGACACGCAAACAGCATGTCGGCGAAGCCTTCAGGCTGGCAAGCAACGGAACGAACCCCTGGAGGCCCAAAATTAAGGTGCTCTAAAGACATGGGTCGTGATCTCATACGACGGTGCGCGTTGGGATGGTTACAACGTGGCGGCTGTGGCTAGAGTCGAGCTCACGCTTTCACGCGCCCAAGCCCCGTTGCAGCCACCAACAGTCGCAGTCGCGCTGGAACGTGAGCCAACACCACCGAGGCTCAGTTGAACTGGATAATCAGTCGGTTCGGTTGGACGCGCTCACCAACACGTAAAGACGGGGTTCCTGCTCTTGACGGCCTCGAGGCGCTCCACGATGACCTTGCGTTGGTTGCCCATCTGACCCTCGGCCGCGGCATAGCCGAGGTCGCCTTCCAGGTCGTCAGTATAGGTCTCGTGGATGTCTCCATAGTACTGCTGCGCAATGGCGTTGCTGTTGCGCCGTGCAGCGGTATTGGCGAACGAGTACCTCCGCTGCTGCCGCGACGTCTGCTGACGTGCTGGTTCGTACATATTGAGCGCCCGTGCAGGCCCTTGGTAACTGTTTCTAAACCCGCCTGCCTGGATGGTGGGACGCTCGTTCAGCTCCCTGCCACGCTGCTGTTGCCCCGCAGGTTCCAGGAAGTTGGAATCGCTCGAAGGGACCTCATCAGGTGATTGGGCTGTCTCGCCTGTTGGAGAAGCAAGCTCGAACCGGCCGGGATGAGGCATATCTGCTGGGGCACTGGCGAGTCCGAGGAGATCCTCAATGGGAGGGTTGTTGGCTGGAGCCGAGCTCGCGATGTCGGCCTCGTCCATAGACTGGCGGACGTGGGGGTTGCGGCGGACTTCAGACGATGTAGCACGCATTGGAACCGCAACGGGGACGTCAACCAGGTCGTCCCAGACGCAGACTCGCGCTCGGCGAGTGAGTTCGAGAGGGCCATGGTCAGGCGTCTTTAGCGTCTCAACGACATTCCACGCCTGGCCTTTCATGACGGCAATCTGCTTGGCAAACATGCGCTCCTGGAAATCAACATCCATCTGGAATACCCTCTTCAGGGCAAGAGTCGTTTGACTCCACCACGTGGTGGATGTGAGTAGAGGTAAAAAGTGATCCCGCGTCTTTTGCGAAAAGGGTCTACCGATGAGGTCGACAGGTAAGAAGAGCCAGCCAAAAGGGAAACTAACATTGAGGTTAGCATATGTCATGAAAACGAGGAACTAGCCTCAGAATCTGTTCTTACCTTCTCCAAGCATCCGGGTGCTTCCAAGGCCACGAAAGCGAGTTATCGATAGCTCCGATGGTGATGGCGGGCTCATTCCCTGCGTATTGCCGGCCGGAGGCACTCATCGGTTTCTGAGTCTTGTAAGGGTATGATGCTCTCGTGGCACGAGGGGCCTGCTGTGAGAGATCAACAGGACGAGGGCCCTCTTCCTCAGCGACCGGCTCCATGTTCAAGTGAATTGGATCTGAGGCTATAGAGGCCTTACCGGTTTCCCAGTCGACCTTGATCATCCAATTATCGAGGCCACGATCAGTGTTTCGCATGATGTAGTCGAGGATGACCAATTTTTCGAGTTCCTCGCGCAAGGATTCTTTGAGGTTTTCCGTCCAGATGAAGTTCTCAGGACCCAAGAGGTGATCATCCTGGGCCTGGTCGTCATCGCTGGCGTACGCATCATCCGGCGAAGCATTCCCTGAGGGACGACAGCTCTCAGTCCACCTCCTCCTCTTCTTGCCATGCCCATCATTTGTCCGGAACCCTGACCAATACTGATCCGGCCAGGGATGTTCACGCAGGAACACATTTGCGTCTTTGAAGCCCTTGAGGAAGACCTGGAAGCTGCCGGGCTTGGCAGGAAGAGGCCTCTTCTTTCGATTGAACTTTCGTCGATCCCAGAACGGGTAGTGAAAGGATTTGGAGGATAGCCAAACAACATCGGTATATGGGACCAGATGTGTTCTCAACTGGCAATCGAGGACGTACGCGGCGGCTTCACTGACATAGGACAAGTTGGGGATAAGACTGGAAAGGAGTTAGCAAAGGTTCAAAGGAAGAGGCGAATGATACATACCAAGCTCGTCCAAAGCAGCAAGGGAACAGGTTCCGATGAATCCACTTGTTCCATTTGGGGTTTCCTGCCGCATAGGGTTCCTCATCTTTGGGCTTGAACACGCCTACAATCTTGCCGTCTGGGTTCCGCGCAAAGTAGCTGCCCGAGCTGCCCTGTGAGATCATACTCGGGTGAATCTCTTGCCGAATGGCACTTCGGACACTCTCGACGATAGTCTCGAATTCAGCCTTTGTCATAAACCCTTCTTGAAACTCGGCCATGCTCTCAGCAGTAACAGGGCGAACGCCTTCTGGAGGCTGGAAGACTGAGTAATGGATCTCGAGACGTTCCTCTTCGCCAGGTTGATTCCTGCCCTTGCGCTTGAAACGGGAGGCGATTTCGTCGGCCCAGCGCTCGAGGCGCGCATTGATGGCCTTGAGGTCGACACCGGAGCTGCTACCGGCACGGTGACGGAACTTGGGCCTTGATGCTGAGACGAAGGACTTGGGGCTGGCCATGCCAGAACGATGGCGCGGCTGGGTGACGGGGGCATATCGGGGCGCGGCGGCTGGCTGCAGCGAAGCGTAGGATTGGGAGAGGGGATCATCCTCGGAGTCGGAGCTGAGGTCGTCGGCCTGGGCGAGGCGTTCGTAGCCCGTTGTCGCGGGACGGGATCGAGGCATGGTTGCGAAGGTCGCGGGAGCCAACCGGGAGAAGGAGGAGAGGATTCGAGGTTGATTTAAGGGTTTTGCAGGGCCATTCCTTATCGATCAAGGTAGAAACGTGGATTAGATGGCGGCGAGCAAATCGTTCCGTTGTCCGATGGTGGCAGCGCGCGCTCTCGCAGGATGAAAAGGGGCGGATTATTTTGATTCCAGGGACGAGCACGGGAGGATGGAAGAGGTTATGAGCAGGACTACAAGGGGATTTTAAAAAGGAGTAAGCCAAAAAGAGGAGTAGAGAAAGGTAAAGGATGATAAGATTTAAAGGTGAAGAAGAGGAAGAAGGAAGCAACAGCAGCCAGTAGACGCGTTGTCGCTATCACCAACCGAAGTGAAGCTCCTGAAATGACGACGGGACAGTGATGGTCTGAGTGTTGGTAGGTTGTTCACCAGTTGCGGGTTTGGGAGCTGGCACATGTTGTCATCCAATGGCGTCGTCCAGGCTCGCGTGGCCACCTCCTTCCTGTTTTCCCTTCCAGCTTGTGACGGGGACGGAAACGGGGAGGAGCAAGGACTCCGGTGGGTACGTACCCCTGAGCCGGAAGCGGAAAAAAACAACCTACCTAACAATCATGAACGCTGCTTACAGATCGAGGCGAGTTTGTAATTAGAAGTTGTCTGTTGGAATTTACGGCTTAGAAGTGAAATTCAATCTTGTGTGATTACGCATTGAGAGTTGCTTTATTTAACTATGGTTTTGATAGTCATCCCATCTGCCAAGGCCAAGGCAGACGATAGGAGATCAAAGCAGTTCCCATGATGTGCCGTCTATTTTTTTCAGGGTTGAAATGCATTGATTATCGGCCCCGGAACTCGACACCCCCGAGGACACCGGGCTGAGACTCGTTTCCGCCGACACGGCGTAACGGCCGATTAGCGATTGACACCCTTTCAAGGGGATGAGAGAAAAAGAAAAAAGAAGGATACCTGGCTTCGAATTTAAACGGGTGCCTGCCTGCTTGGCTTCAAGCCATCATCATGTCTGCCTGCCACCGTGGGGACAAGCTGATTCTCGTTTCCCATCACAACCTCGATGACAGCTCACGGCTTTACGGCTTTGTTGTTGCTTTGCTTGGAATAAGCTCGCAGACGGGCTGCCGCATCTGCCCCATCACGGCCAGCAGAGTCTATGCCGGGCCAGCGCAAATGGACCGGTCTCGACCCATTGACATCAGCGTGTTTGCTCTCCTCGAGGCGCGGCAGAAACCCCCAAGGTTTCCCTTGGGCGAGAGAGAGCCACTTGCTAGAACATCCTTGGTTGAACTTCTGGGGGAATAAACGCGCTGAAGGATTCCAAGCCGACGCCACATCAAGACAGCCAACGAGCGATGCATCTCAGGTGTTTCGGGCGCTAAGAGAGTCCTCTGATCGACGGGTGAGGGTGTGGTGGAGGAATTGATTGTGAGCCTCCTCGGCCGAGCTGCTGATGATGACGAGAACCTACCAAGCCACGGCGACGGATATGGCTACAGAGTGTGAATATGGACTGTTTCTACCATCTCGTCGAAGCCTCGAGGTAGTGTTACGTAGACGAGACTGTGCATCCTGCTGATGGGTAGCAATGCACCACCCCAAAACACATGTTTTCTCGTACCGGCAGCAGGCCAGGCAGCCCAGGTACAGAGGGCACCTGAGCACGTTTTGTAGGTTTTCCCCGACGTTGGCTGATACGTCATGACATGCGTTCGTCATGTTTCGTAAGCACCAGCTGGGAGATGATCATCCGGTGATTCACCCCCGACGGCATTCTGTCTGGGGTAGCACTCGACCAAGTCGCTCTGGAGCGGCTTCTGCTTGAGACGACGCTACTGTACTGTCCTTTCGAAGCATCCAATCCAAGGTCTACACACACGGGCTGACAGGATTTCGTAACTTACTTGCAGTGCTGAGTGTGCATGCAACGGCCAGCACGCGGGGAAGAGAGCTGCCGTCAAGTCAAGTTGAACTGACGGCTTGCCACACATCCCTCCATCCCGTGCAAGAGACAGATGCTGCTGTCCAACTCCCGATGCGACTAATCAAGACAAAGTTCAGCCCCTGCGGATTTGGGCTGATGCTTGGGGTTGCACATCACACATCCCAACACACACGTCGTGGAGCCATCCTTCTTTCCCAATCGACGAGTTCTGAAGCATTGCATAGCATTGCATTGCAGTTAATTTGGAACGACTGGGATTATCGTCAATGGAAGGCTTTCCAGGGTCCAGGAGAAACATCCATGGATGACAAGGGGGGGAGTAAGAAAGTAAGGCGACCCAGACCCCAAAACATCCAAAGCGAAAGGCAAAAAGGCAAAGGGTCCCGAGCCAAGCAACAACCCCATTCCATCATATGACTGACATTTGACGCCCTGAGAGGATCTTGCTTCTTTTTTTTCCTTACGCTTCTTTGCTTCTAATTCGCCTGCTGATGGGACGGATGTCAATGCCGTTACCGCACCCCCTCCATCCACATCCCTTGGCCTCCTCCTCCTCTCTCCATCAATTCGTTGCCCCCTTTTGTTTGTTTTACCCTGCAACTATTTATAATGTAGAGGGAGGCCCAACTTTTTTTTCTACTCTTGCCATTTTTCACGAGTTGCACAAAAACAAACGTACATGCCGCTGCCACGTCTCCCTGCATCAGACGACTCCATCCCTAGAGGTAGTCTGTTGTTACTCGAGTGACCCAACAAACAATCCAATACAAAGAGACTCCTTATATAATACTCTCCTTGTCTTGTTTATTACTCCGTCTTGATCATCAATCACCACCTCTCGCTTTCACTCTGTGCCTTGCCGTATCTACATCACATCCGCTCCGTATCCTACCTACAACTCGATCATCTTCTACTTCGCCAAGGAGCCAAGGCACAATGTCGGCGAGAGTCGCACCCGGCAGCTCCTCCTTTGCTGAACCACCCACCATTGTCTCTCCCGCTGCCGACCACGATGGCATGCGAGGCCGCAAGAGGGAGCGAAGCATGAACCGCGGCGCCAACGTCCGCTCAATCCGCTGTGCGCCCTCGGATGAGTCGAGCACCCTCCGAGGACGTTCTCGCCGCCGCGCAGTGTCACCCTCTCTCGGCTACACATCACGGGCCTCATCCCCGAGGAGGGTTCTGTCGCCAACCAGACGAAGACTTCTCCACGCCAGGCTCCGCCGCGAGCACTGTCCCTCCCGCGTTGCCTCCCCCATCGAGCAGCAGCGCCCCTTCCGGCGGCGACAACGGACACGGAGCCGGAGTCGGGGACCTCGGCTGGAGATGGAGCTCGAGGCGGCGGCCCGACAGGCCGATGTCCTGTCCGGTCTGCGGAACGAGGTCCGAGCCTCTTCTTCTGACGAGAAGGAAGGGGTCAAGACGGACAAATAAAGGCAACACTATGCCTGTCTACACACCTATCAACCTACCAGTACATTCATCTCCACTCGTTCCAAATGAACGAAGATGGAAACCAGATCGATACCCACATCATATACCTTAATCTTTGATTGTACGATGACTGGATGCCACCTATTATTCTTCTCTGCTTGTTTCTTTTTCCCCCGATCAAAACGCACGGAGAGCTGGATATCTCACGTGGGGAGTTTCCTTTGTTCGGTAAAACGGATGGCATCTTTTTTGGAAACCAATGGATAAGAGGGCGCTATGGGTTTTTGCAATTAAAGATTGTATCCTTGGGCAACACGTTTTTTCTTCTTTTTTCTTTTGTTGTACGATTACGATATTCAAAGCAGCCGAGTTTGACATTGGTCTGACCAGCAAATTGATAAACAATTGAAACTATCACGACTTGTATTTGTCTGTTAATACCTGTAGTGAAGCCGTTAGTCCAGGGTTGACACTGATTGGTTGCCACCCAGTCCAAGAAATAAATGGCATACTGTAGGTAGGCAATGAGACCTTTGCCGGGCTATATAGACATTAATTAGATTAGAATAAATAAATAAAAATATAAAATAAATAAATAGTATTCTAGACTCTATATAAATTCTTAGATTTATAATCATAAGCCTTCTATGCTGTGATTCAGCGGATTAAAAGGCAGAATAGGTACTTGCGAAGTGTGCCAATTTTTTCTTGGACCACTAGGTTGCTTCTGCTTACAAGGCCGGGGTCCTGAGTCGAGAACTGTCGAACCGTCAGGCCCGCTATTTCCCGTAGTTGGAGCCTCGCCCATTGGCCATTGACAATTCCATATATTTTTTTTTTCGCCATGAGAGCGTCAATGAGCTGATGGTGATGATCTTGAAGCTAGGCCTTGCTTAACTCTTTTGCTTCTTCTTTTTGCATGCGAGTCTTGTCGGTGCCAAGCTCTTAATCAGCTTCATTTGTCCTGCTCTGTCGGGTTATCTCGTGCTTAATCAGGCTTCCCCCGCATCCATTTGTTTGTGTCTCTCAATCCCTGCACCCCACGAACCGACATCCCTCCTTCGCCGAATTTGCTTTCTTGCAACTCACCTAAGCATGCTGGCATAAAGCAGATCCCTCTTCGACCCAATGCTTGAACGAACGGCTGCCGGCCTTGAAACGCGCAGCCTCCAGCGCGCCATAAGGCAATCGCACACAACCAATCGATCTCGCCAGCTGCGCACCGGCTTCTGGCAGCATGGCGCCTCCGCAATCGAGCTCGCCAGCGCCTTGCCCAGCTCGTCGCGAGCTGTCGATGTCGAGGCCGCGAGCTCAGATATAATCTCCCGTCAGCTGCAGCCGACATTGGTTGCTTCGGCCTTTATGCTCGACTTCCTCTATCCGACTTCGACTCTTCCGCTGCTTCGCCAGATATACCCCAAGCTTCCCAGCTCCCAAGCTGGGCAACGGACAGCTGTCGTAACACAGACACGGCCGTACTCTTCAGAGCCTTCCCCGCCCTCGGACGAAGGACAAGACGCAAGCACACGACTCGCCTCGAACACTTCCAAGAACAATGGGAACAAGTCGGAACTTGAGGAAATCCAGGAGCTTCTGGAGGCGGATGGACATGAGTATCAAGATGTCTGGGATTTATACTGTGGAATGGACAATGACCAGCGACGTCCTGTCCGGGGATCGGTAGTCGAATATCTCTCTAAATCTCACGGAGTCGTCGAGACAGGGAGAGCAGTTTCCGTCTTTCGACAAATACCCTCGGAGGAATGGACAGAGTCACTCTTGACAGCGGGAATCATTCTGTTGCTTCGCGCTGGTGATATGCCGTCGGCTGTGGAGTACTTCAGAAAGGGACTTAAAGAGACGGGATTCAGCAATGGCCTCGAGTATCTCATTGCAGACGCCATGAGCTCGCAAAAGTGGGCAGAAACCCTCCAGGTCTGGATCACATACTGCGAGGAACAGCGCAAGAAGTCACCAGGGAGACCGCTCAGCACTGAGCGGCTTCAGCAGCTCGAAACTCTTCCCAACCAAGGAGACCTCTACTTCGCCTTCCGCCAGTATCTTGTCACAGAAGAAGGCGCCGAATACTACAAGAAGATCCAGACCGACGAGGTTTCCAACCTTGCTTTCCGCATCTTTCGGAGACACTTTGCAAGGATGGCACTGTGGGAACCCTGCCGTCCGGAGCAAGCTGCCATCATCCTCGAAACATTAAACGATGCCGATCTATACAACGATTACTTTGTTCGCATGTTTGATCGCTGGTACGAGAAACAAGAGGTTCGCGCCACCATTCAAAAGCTTCCTGTTCTCTACCAGAAGTTCCGAGAGCTCCCTGGTGCCGTACCCGCCATGCCTGTCTTGCGTGGCATGTTCAAGATCAACTTTCCCAAGAACACACCCAGACTTGAGGAGCTGCGCCAGGATTGGATCAGAACCAAGGGTGGCCTGAACCAATGGGGCTACGAGAAATTCATGAAGCTGTATGCTTCACAGGGTGATGTCCAAAAAACGCGAGACTTGTGGAACCAGTACGCTAAAGAGTTCCCCGAGATGCTCAAAACCACGCGCGGCTTTAGAAGCCCCCTGAATGCTTGTGCCCAAGCTGGAGATCTCCAGGGTGCCTGGGCCGAGCTTGAGAAGATGACGGAGGAGTACGGGGTGAGACCGGATATCGACAGTTGGAACACGGTGCTCAAAGCTCACATGCGAGTGAGCGACTACGATGGCGTCATGAAATGCTTCGATGAGATCTCGCAGAATTACAAGCCGGATCCCTTCACTTACGCTCATGTCATGGCGATGAGTGCTAAGAAGGGAGACCTAGACACGACCCTGGAATTCCTGAGCCGGTCCCAGCAGATCGGAATACCCATCAGCAAGGAGATGGCACTGGCTCTGGTGGTAGCATATTGCCAGAACAACCTCCTCTCCGAGGCAGAGAGCCTGTGTATCGAACTGACTGAGCGCAAGCTTACTCACTCAGCCATCTGGAACCAGCTCATCAACTTCTACGGCGTCGAGGGCAAGATTGACAAGGTCTACGACCTGCTCCGGCATATGCGAGAGTTCAACGTGGAATGGGACGACGAAACTTATGGCTTCCTTCTTCAAGCTCTCGTCAAGGTCAACCAGATCCATCCCGCCTACTCACTCTTGAAGCGGGCCGATGAGGAGCAGCTCTTCCTCGTTACGCCGGAGCATTTCGCCATCGTCATGGCGGGAGCCGCGCGCGTTGGCGAGTATGAACTAGTTGAGAAAATCCACGTTCGTCTTCAAAAGTCGGAGATGCCCGTCACCTTTGGAGCTCTCGTTGCGCTCGTCAGCGCCGCTGCCAAGCGGAAGCCTGGAGAGCAACGGACCAAGAATCTGGCAAATGAGTTTGTCGAACATTTCCGCAAGTCTGTGGAAGCGTCCAAGACCGCCGGCCGCCACGCAACTGTCGCCAGCGGCCTCGATGATGCGGGCAACATTAATCGGCTAAGAGAGGAGAGCCAGCATGTTGGAAGAGCTATTGCGCTTCTTGTGGAGCTCCGTGAACTTGGTTCCGCTGAAGAGCTCATGAGCCTGTTTGCCCAAGTGTTCCCCCAGTACCAGAGCCAGGACCAGTTCCCCCCTACTGTGGTGTCGGCCCTGATGCTTGCGCACTACAAGGAAGAAAAGTACGACGAGGTCCTGGAGCTTTGGGACAAGGCCTGGGAGCGCATCCTAGAGTCCAGCAAGAAACCCTCGGGCGAGGGAGTCTTTGCTGGCAGCGAGTATGACCTCTCTCGCATTATGAATGTCGTCCTGAGGGTGTACAAGGAGAAGGGTGACGCCCAGGGGCTCTCGGACAGCATTGACAAGGTGGTGGGCGCAGGCTTCAAGCTTACAAGGGCCATCTGGGCGTTGGCTATCCGCAACCTGACTGAGCTGGGCAGATGGGAGCGGGCAATGTACTGGTGCGAGACCATGCTCATGCCAGGCTGGACAGGATGGAACCCGCAACGATCCAACAAGGAGAAGCGTCAGCTCCAAAACACGCGTATCCTCAAGGCGCCCAAGAACGTTGTTTACCGCCTACAGCAGGATTGGCTCGAGAAGCGCAAGATGGCAGCGTGGTCCGAAGACATCTCGCGCCAGGTCTCCAGCGTCGAGGAAAAGTACCCCCGTCTGCACCACGCCTTCACCACCTCTGAGATCGAGAGCATGCCTACCACATATGTGATCGACGGCAAGGAGGTGTCTGCCCGTGACCTCGACAAGGTCCTGCAGACCATGTCCTACCATGAGCTGATGAAGGTCAAGGAGGCCCTCCTTAAGGAACTAGCCAAGGAGAAGAAGCGTGAGTCGAGCCTCGGCGTCACGCCCGACCCCAGGAGCCCCACAGACATACAGGAGTGGAAGAGCATGCTGCACAACAAGGTCCGACGGTACGCAGCCATGTGGGCCAAGCGGCGCAGGGAGCAGGCCACGAAGGAGCAGGGCGCAGATGAGGTTGGCGAGGTCAAGATCGAGGCCAAGGACCCTAAGCCAGAGACCCCGGACCAGCAGGCCGCCCGCGAGCGGTTCAGCTACTGGAACGACTTCTGGGACCGGTACGATCAGCGCCCTCACCGTAACATCCGCCAGAAGAAGACCTTCTCGAAGAAGAACCACCACGGCGCCAAGACGCGCGGAAAGATGGACAGGAGCAAACCTCCTCCCCTTGCCCGGGAGGTAGTCGAGTAAATATAGGGAGAGGACTAAACCAAAGCCTCGAGGATAGAAAAAAAAAATGATGTGGGTTGCATCAGTGTACGAAAAGGAGTTATGAAGGCATGATAAGAGGAGGTAAATGGGATGGATAAATGAAAAGAACCTGTATGTAGATATGTATAACTCTCCTGAGCCTTTGTTGTTGTTGATTCGTGTACAATATACTCATCTATTGAAATATCCACTACCCAAGTACTAAGATGATGATTCTGATATATTTCATTCTTGTCAAACTAAACTACTTGACTATGTACCTATCTAAATGACCTGCCTTCCATGGTATCGAGCTACTCCAAACGCCTTGAAAGCAAGCAAACTGATGACCCAATCCCAATTCCCATTCCTTTGTTGGGTGAAATCCAGCCGGAGAAACGCCATCCAAAGGGCAAAAGCCCTGCAGGGTCTATATCCGAGACTCCCAAAATGTAGCAATTAGGGTTCTCTGAGTTGAGAGGAGTGTATGTACAATGCAGCATCTTGCAAGTATCCACAGAATGGATGCCACATATGTGTTGTATTCAAAGAGACGCATCTTCGTCATGGCCAGATGCGTCAGGAGGAGGAGGTGGCTTCATGCCGAGGGAGCGGAGGCGCTGGGATAGCAAGCCCTCAGCACCAGCGCGTGTGCCTGGGCCGTTGTTGAGAGCAAAAGCGTTGCCGCCATAGCCTGGCTCGCCCTTGTTCAACTTCTCATAAAGCGTAGGACCCCAGGGCATCGCGCTCGTCGAGTCTTTCGTCGATGGTCGACTTGCCTGGGACGAACCAGGAGAGCGCAACCCCATCGTGAGAGCAGAAGTAGTGTTGGTGGTGTCACTCACATCGCTTCCCACGCGGTCGCGTGCAGGGAGACGGAAGGGGATAGGGTCAATTGGCACCGTGTTGGTAGCTGCAAACCCTCCAGATGAAGAACCAGGCCCCTGATACATGCCCTCCATGGCGTCAAATGCCTGAGAGGATGGGCCTGGGAAGAAGCTGACGCTGCGTCTGCGCAAAGCCTTGTCAGCAGCCAGCATGGCAGCAGGCCCGGACAGGGCAGGCGTCGGCGGATGCATAACTCGGATGGGCTTGTATGGAGTAAAACGAGGTTCTGGCCAAGTTGTCTCGTTCCTCAGTTTCTCCTTGCCATCAGGGACGCGATTTGCAAAGACAATTCGGATGCTCTTATAGAGGTAGTACCGTCCCTTGGCAGGGCAGCAGATGTGCAGATGAGCGAGATACCTCAAAATTGGCCGGTCTGACGACTCTGCCTCAGACGTGACGGGGACATTCTCGATGATCGGTCCAGCTGAATAGCTGCGCTGCCGCACAAACGTCTTGGTGCCTGGCTCCATGCCTGCCAGATCGTAAGGGATCAGGAAGAGCTTGACAGCCGTCTTGTTCGGGTTCTTAATGATGATTTGAATCTGCCCCTTCTCGGGAATCCTGTAGCTTCCTCCTGGAGGAGCTTTCGGAGACCCAGATCTGCGCTTGGTTCTAGAGTTGCGGCGTGACTCTTGTTCAGACCCTGGAGTGGCAATGCTGATGTCCATCTCGTCCTCTAGAGGCTTCCTGTCGGCATATCGACTCTGAGCCTTTTTCTTGGCCCGGTGTTCCTCATCCGGATTGGGAAGCCCATTTTCGAGATCGATTTGACCAACATATGGGCTCGGGCCGTCTTCAGAGCTTGAGCGGCCATGCGAGGTGCTGCCGTAACTGTAGTACACTGCGGGGAACGCAAGACTGACATGTGGTGGGCACTTGAGGCTTGACTTGCATTTTCCTCGGCCCAACACCCCAATTTGAGCAACAAAGTCCAACGGCTTGGAGGGAGTGGTTGACATGCGGCCACGGAGAATGCTCTCTTCATATGAACCGACCATGGACGCATGATGAAGTGGTGAAGAGTCGGCTACAAAGGAAGCCCGACGTGGCCTGAGAAAAGCAGGAGTTGGTGGCGAAGTGCCGGGCTGCATGAAGCTTGGTGTCGAGGTCAATGACCTCCGGGGCTGATGTGCTTGGTACGGGAAAGCCTCCCGTCGGTATGAAGATACGCGAGGCAAGGAGTATCCCGGAGATGGTGACATGAAGGGGGATGTAGTAGCCGAGTTTGGCATGTAGCGTCTCGCGCTGCTTCGACCAGAAGAGAAACCGAAGCCGTCCAGCGGCATGGGAATATCTAACTCGTCATAACTGTGCGATTGGACCAGAGGGCTCGTAGGCGGCTTATATACGAAACTCGACGACAGAGATGACGAGAGAGGCGAGGTGCCAGATTGAAAACTGTCCACGCTGCCTGGGAATGGAACTCCTTTGTCATGCTGGAAGGGTGTGAAATGCCTGGGAGGTGACGTAGCGACCCACGGGGACTCTGCCGGGGCATCATGATTGTCGATATGTGCTCTGCCGACGGGAGCTGTATGGTCTTTGGCTACCGCTTGTTCCTCAGTAAAGTTTCCGCTGTGTAACGCCGACCTCGGCCGCTCAATGCTGAGGCCATCGCGCAATCTGTTGTCGTCTGATTCGGACTGGCTGTCGGTCTTCTCGGGGGTAATTCGAGCGGGTGGAAGGAGGGTTGAGGATTCGGTTGGAGTTTGAGGGCGCTTCGTGGGAGATGTATGATGCTGGAGGATCGACTCAAGCTGGGGAGCTTTGGTTAGCAGGTAGAGTAAGACAGGAGGCGATCATGACATACATGTCGGTTTGGGATCCAAGTTGGAGACTGAGCCCTCTTGAGTCTCTCAATCAGAGCAGCCCGATCCGATATCGCAGCTTCACCACTTTCACTTCTCTTGGGAGTGCCAGGCCGAGGTGGACTGTCGGGAATGGGCCCTTCGCAGAGCTCAGTACGGATGCTCTCCTCTGAAAGGCGTCTCAGGCTCTGAGTAGGCACGTCGATTGGAGCGGGCTCGACAGGTTCATGGTGGTCTAAATCAGCCTGAAATATAGGCATGATGGTGGTGTCGAGTGGCTGGAACAGCAACCACGATGGAGCTGGCAGAAGCTCGTCATGAATTACAAGGGCGAGGGAGCTGGGAGGTGGTGGTCAAGGCGACGAGGTTCAATGCAGGGAGGAGAGGTCTCGCGACAGGTGACAAAGCCGAAGTCTGAGGCTGGATCTGAGAGTGAAGCTGAGGGTGCAAGACAAGAGTCTGATAATTAAATGAGCCGAGCGAGGTGGATATCACGTATCATGCCATGTGAGCCTTGTCCTGCGTCGAAGCTGTCAGGGCGCAGCGTGGGTCGAGCGAGGTTCAGGTTCGGGATGGGGATGGGGATCTCAAAGATGGGGAATCTGGGATCGTGGGACGTCATCCACCGATGGCCATATGACGACGATGACGATGGAGTGAGTCTATGCGAGTCCCGTCTTCCCCTGGAAGGCGTACGAGGGGAGAAAAGAAGGAGAAGAGATCTTGACGGCGGGGGGATTGAACTGTAAAAAAAAAAATAGGTTGTTGGGGTTTGATGTGTAAGTCAGCGACCTGAGGCAAGAGAGGTTGAGCTGGACTGGACTGGACGGAAAGAAAGAGGCGCCGGCTGCAGGGTCCAGGATAGACTTGATGGGATGGATGGATGGATGGGGACTTGTTATGATACGACACTGATCATCGCGGGAGCCAGCAGCCAGCCAGCGGGCAAGCCATGGAGCCAGCCCCAGCGCCGATGGCGGTGAAAGCGCGTGTGAATCATCCCCTAGAGCTAGACCAACACAGAGCCAACGCTAACTGTAGACCTCCCGGTTTTACTGACACTTCCATCCATGTTAGCACCCTGAGGAGGTGGAGACGGCAAGACAAAGAGACGGGATCCAGTCGTCCGAGCGAGCGAGCGAGTGATTGTCATGTTACTCCAAGACCGGAATCAGGATAGAAATCACTCTCTTTCCCGAGGTCTTTTTGACCATTTCTGGCCTTCTGGGGCGTATGATCATCACTCTTCAAGGTACTTATCAAGCACGTCAAGTAACAGCAGAGTTTTGTCAGTCTGCGTTGGCTCTTGTTTTTCCGGTGGAGATGAGATAACCCCGACTACGTTTCTGGTTTGGTTTCTGATGAAATCATGCACGCGGCCGCTTATGATTCCCTCTGCTGTTGCTCACAAGACACTGAAGAAAAAGAGACTTTCCAGGCAGGGGCCGCTAAATTACAGTGCTCACATTCACTCTGGGTCCCCTGTTGTTTGAGCTGCCCGTCTAGCGCGGCTTTGCTGAGGATTGAAATGTGAATAATGGGCGCTGATGCATAATTGACGTGTTAGCCGGGCTTCATCAGGAATACGACATTTGTCCTTGTGACTCAAAGCATTCTTTTAGGTTATCTCTCTCTCTTGCCCTTGCCCTTTCACAAGGTACAGAGACTAATCCGAGGCTGGGCACAGAAATCACCTTGATGTGTTGGTACCTTGTCGTCCAGTCCAATCCATTCATCCGCAGATTCCCGTTCTGCTCCCTCTCTGTCTGTGTGACCTGGCCATGCATCCATCCCAATCCCGCAACTCTCCTCTCCTGCCAACTTGCCAGCCAGCTCCTTCAGTTAGCCCACTTCTGAGCGGCAAATAGCCGTCTGCAACCTCCCTTGGCCGCCGCACTTGTTCTCGGCCTTGGTCCAAAATGCAACAAACACCCTATTCCAATGTTTGCCATGCGTCAGGCTGTTTCGCCCTGTGAAAAAAGAGAATCCGTCATGCATCCCCTTATATGACGAATCGCGGGTCGGGTTACGGAGCACATACGGAGTAGCTCCGTCCGAAACCTCCGAGACCGCCCCATGAGGTACCCGTAGACCCGCCGTCCCGGTCTGCGATGCATGAGTCCCACTTTCTTCACCTTGGTCCACCGAGAAAAACTGTGGAGACAGAATTCTCATCAACGACAGCTCTCACAGAGATTCACATCTCATCAGCTCTGTCGCCTCGAATCATGGCTGCCAAACGCCAAAACGATGCCGAGCCTGCAGCTCCAGAGGCAAAGAAGCCCAAGCACGGCTTCAGAGTCGGCCCTGAAAATCTTCCCGATGGTCCCTGGCGGCGAAAAGGTTTGTCTCCCTGTTTCAGAATTTTCATCACATGCTCACACTCGGCGCCTACAGTCACCAAGGTCAAGAAGGAATTGATTCACAAAGCCAAGGTCAAGAAGGCCTATGCGAAGATCAAGGCTCGTGAACAGCAGGCTGCTCAGGAATCAGCCAAGAAGCCTGAGCCTGTCCCCATTCAGGCCCCAGCGGAGGATGTCGAGGAGGATGCTTGCAAGCAGTCGGAGGACGATGCCAACGCCGGTGAGGAGAAAAAGTCAGAGGAAGAAGGCGAGCAGATGCACCCCACGCGACATCTCATGCTAGTAGATGAGGCCAAAGCCCAGACCAACGCTATCGGCGAGGACACAAGCGATGGCAACAGACGACGCACACGGCGGCCTGGATATTACGATAAGCAACTCCAAAAGGCAGATGAGCGACGCAAAGAGGCAGAGGAGAGACAGAAAGAATTCCAGCGCAGACGCGAAGAGCGAGAGCAAAAGATTGCCCAGCGGGAGCGGTTCAAGAAGGCCATGGCCAAGACGAGGGATCGCGACGGCAAGAAGAAGCTTGGAAGGGAGAGCAGCATCCTCCTCGACAAGGTCCGGAGGATGGTTGCTGACAAGTGAAGATGCCGGGAGCTTTCGAGTTGGATTCGGGGATGGGTTGTGGTACTCTTCGTTATTACAAGTTCTGCATGGCATCACTGATGTGGGCGTTTACAAGGCTAGATAATTTGTGTCAATGGCTTAGATAAAAGTTGACTGATACCAATTCTCCGCCCATGATCTCTTTGTTCCGAGATATCTATTTGGGCATGTTGCGTGCGATAGTCCTGGACAAATTGATGCTCGGGCGTCCGCGTGTTTAAAGGCTTCATCACCACAATCACGCCAACCTCGGGAATTCTGATCACGACTAGTTTGAAATGAGTATGTTCATTGTTTCGAGCGAGCAGTATTGGGATTTTGTGCACAGAGGAGTAGCTTCATCCGAAATAGCGGAGTTGCTATGGAGGCCGTGAAGTAGCTCACTCACCTAGAGACTTCGTATTACTATACTTGAGGCCAGATGTCAACGCAAAGTCCAAAGTAATAACCTTGGGTCACAACTAGAGTATCGAGGCAAGTTAAGATGAGAATTAACCTTGCTCGTGCTTCCACAGCCATCGTATTCCTGTTACCAGGCGCTTCATGCTGTACCATCATTCTGTGTCACGCACCTTCGATAAAGCAGAGGCCAGCAATCATGTACACGTCATAGCCAACGCACATGTTTGAGAGGGATTATCAACTCGAGATGAGGATATAATATGATACGTAGCCCCGTAGGAAGCGGTCTACCTCTTCCTGGACTCTGGTTCGTCAATATCTTGCTGATGTTGGTTGAAGACGTCGTGTCCGCCCACTTCGAGTGACACTTTTCTAAACCTGTTTGGGAGCACAGTCTGGAGACAAGAATGCTACATGATCTGAAAACTATTCAATCTGAAAAGGCGGCCTGGGGCTACCCGTATACGCTAGAGCGGGAGCATTTCATCGCACTGTTGGAAATGATATCTCATCATGAGCACAAGTGGGCACCCCTCTGCCAAGTTTACGAACTGCGAGCCAATGGCAACACTTACAAATATCCGGAATGGATGGGTTACGGAGAATTTTTGTTAATAATTGTGCTACTGAGGCTCACCGTGTTTGAGGTAGAGGGCGGATGTTGTGAACTGGACCATCTGTTGGTTCTTACTTGAAGCGCATGCTGCATGAGTAGTTCCAGAGCATCTCACGGGTACCTGTCTCGGAAAGATTGACAGATGCAGTAATGCCCGTCAACGGGTTTATACGGGGGAGCCACTAGAGCCACATGGCAAGCCGTCGGTGGAGGATATGAGTTTATGAGAGACTTAAGAGAGGGAACTTGTGCATACGGCACGGCAGGTATCGGGACATCTGCCCTCGGCAGCAGGAAGGGGATAAAATTTGGCTGAAAAAGGTGGTGAATAACATGGCGAGAGGGATATTATTGATAAAAGGATGGGCAACTTGAAACAGGTTGGAGTTGGGTTTCAAGATATGCCTCGTCGGACCCTGAAGTGGTCATGACGATGATGATCAGACGTTGAATCACATCACATCGAGAATGGCTGTTTCTTGTCAAGATTTCACGGCAATCAAAGTCGATCGATGCCAAGAGGATTATCCGACGGGGCAAGGCTGAATACAACAGCATCGGGGTACGCGTAAGTTGTAACTTTTGTGTGTCGTGGTAGCATTACGGGGAAATTGGATTTCCAGGGACGTGGTCGTGACAGGCTCCAGTCAGTGTCAGTCAGGATCCATGCTCTCGAAACCGATCCATGCATGACCCTAGCGACCCTGTTCGAGGCCATGCCCCTTTGGGTCAAATCGCTAGGCCTCTTTCTCGCGCCTGCATCGCATGGGGATGTGTCCAGGGTTCGTGGGGACGACGAGAAACGTGGTTTCATGATGCCGACCCAGCGCCACTGTCAGGGGATCAGTCAAATCAAGGGGAGGGACGAAAATAGATTGATCAGGATGATAGAGGCGAAGAGAAGAAACGAAAAGATGAACCTGATATTACAGGTTGAGGTTGCGGTCAAGGGGTAGTAAGAATCAGTCATGGACTCTTGATTTCAAAGCTGCAAGCCCATCTCTCGTCTTGCCCTATCAACGTTGGCCGTTTTGCGTTTCATCAATGCCTTGGCCAAGGGTAGAAATCACTCTGTCTGAAACAGCCGAGCATGAAATAATTACATAGGCCGGCAAGTATCTCTTTCTTTCTTGCCGTGGTTCATGCTCTGCCTGCCGTCCAGGTCTCTCTATCTCGGCTTCAACTCACCTTCTGGTTTCGTGTAAAGCGGCGTGATGGATGGCAAGATGAGCCAGTTCAGCTGACGGCCCGTTGCTGACGAAGAACAGGGTCGGCCGCTCGCAGGATGGTTCTGTGGTATCTGTATTATCAAGCAGGCTCCCGTGAGCACTTATACTCCGCTTGTACAATCAAGGGCGCAGGACGGAGTGGACGCCTGTAGGCTGTAGGTTTTCACATCCCGCCACAGCCCCAGTGCATGCAATACAATGCTTCTTCATTCCTTTGATGGATGTCTCGGCAGCCCTCCTCTGGGCTAACCGAGTTCCAGCTCCCGTCCCTTCACACCCTCTCGGGGGCACGTCAGGGTCTTGGGTTCTGGTCGGTTTGCAATCCATATTGTCCGATATTCCCCATCCTCCCAGTCGTCGCCATCGCAATGTCTTGTAGCAGTCGTATCGTATGTAGAAACGCCCCTGAGCGGGTCTATCCCATGGGATCGACAAAGCCCAAGGAGCTTGATCCCCATGATGCCCAGGTCGAGCGCCGCCGCCCGCCACAAGCGCGCCTTTTGCTCTGTGACCTTGCCTTGAGCATCCAGAGGCGGTGCGTGTACCTGTGTGTGTGCCTCTCTGCTTGTGCGCCCCAGCCAAATGACTTGGCTGCCCCTTGGACACTGCGCAGAGGCGGCAACGCACTAGGCAAGGCGTCTGCAGGTGGATTTTTATTTAGCCTCGAGACCGTCTTTGATGATGGCGAGGGGAGGGAGATTGGCTTTAATTATAGCACTCGTCTACCAACCATGGGGCGATCATTTTGCTTCTTCTGACGAGACCTCCCAGCGTCCGTATAGAGACATGTATGTATAGGGACATGTATTATCAACTTCGAATCGTGAAAAAGAGTCAATATTTACATACATGCCCTGCAAGAAATCATCACCCCTTATGCCAACCCCTGGGGCATGCTCCAGCCCACACGCACACAAATCTGATGCCGTGGTACCGCACACGTTCATGGATGGCCAAGGTAGTAACCCTTGGATATGCCCTGACGCAGAGCCCTTCCTTGCGAGCTTCTGCTACGTGGATCAACCTCATTCCAATCGACGAGGCTCCCTGCCGGGGAAACCGTGAATCGTAGCATGCACGACAAATCTGACAATGTGCCTGGACGGGTTGACAAATACGCAACAGACCCAACAAGTCGGTTTCCACGGCTTCTGCTGCTGCTTGTTCAGCCTCCTCCTCCTCCTGTATACGTATGGATATTGCGCGGCGTGTACATACACTACTGAGCTTTACCCCTGGTCTGCCACAGCCCCTGCTCCTCTAGAAGCCCTGGCACGGCGTTTCCATAGGTTGTTGGATGGTATCCGTGCCTCGTCAGACCCGACAAGAGGCGGGAGACTGAGGTGATCCATCCATGAGCCCCCCTCCCCAACTTCCTTCTCAACCTGACCCAACCCGGGGCTGGAACGGAGTGCTAGGGGCCGTTTAGCGTGTTGGTCCCCTTGAAAGCTGGAACCCTTCCACTGTGTTCCAGGCTTAGTGGGTGATCCCCTCCCCCTAGACTGCTGGGCGTCCTCACTAATCCCTCCACTAAATCCTCTTCATCCTCCCAGGCTCCGTGAAGTCAAGTGGCTTGCTGTTCATCCCATCCCCATTTGGATCCCACGTCTCCATTCCCACCTATCCATTCATTCCTCCCATCTCGACACCCGCCGTCTTCCTTCGTGAACCAGACACAATCCGGATCGGATCCTCTCTTTTTCTGTGTCTGGCCCGGGGTCCTCTGGGTTCTAGTTCTTCTTCCATCATCCATCACATCTTCTTTTGTCATCCATCCAGAGGGTTCCGTCACTGTCAGTCTCGCCCCGTCCCGCATCGACATTGTCAACCGAGCGTCGAGGTTTCATCGCTCAGCGCCTTTCGTCCTCGCCCATCGCTCCTAGGCCTCGCTCGCTTCCATCCGTTTGCCTCCAGCTCTCAGAGCTCAACTTGCAGCTTCAAATCAACTGAGGCCCCTCTCGCCAATCCCGTCGCTGGACCACCCTGGCCCTATTCCACGGACCAAGGACCTCCTGGACCCTCGTCCTCATCAAACCCAACCCTCCACACGCCCCCTTGTCTGGTCTGGTCCGCCTTTGCTGGCTTGTCCTGACTTTGGCTGGGCTGTCCTCTGCTGCTTCTTGACCTCAGCTCAGGTCCCTCCTCCAGTTCCAATCAGTCTTCCTTCACAGCAGCCCGAGGCACGACCCTGCGCCGTCGTTGCTTGATCGACTCCAACATCGACCGACTATCCCGACGACCCTCTCCTCGCGCCGAGTTCTGGCTACCACTCGCCTCTCCGATCGTTGATCCGATCTCTCCGTTCATCCCCTCGACTCGTCCATGACGCCTGCTCTCTAGCCACGTCGTGTCGCTTGCTACCTTGGGCCGAAGCCTTCACCTTCATGAGAGCCGTTGCCGCCGTCAGCACCACACCTCGCTCGCTCCACTCTCCGCCCCAAAGTCGACTTCCGCTCTTTGGCTGATACAGACCGCCCACCATGGCCGGCATCGTTGAAGACTACCTCGACGGTTCCATGGACAATGATACCGACGATGTATTTCCATGCAAAGGTTGCGGAGAAGTATGATATTTCTACGAGTGTATACGGTCTACGACCTGTTACTGACTGGTGCTATTCTAGATCCTCGAGGAAGGCAAGGCGTTTGAACTAGGTATGTGAAAGTTTTCCACATTGACGATACCCCTCGTTATGCTTCCGCAGCCCGATGCCACCGCAAGATGGCTCAGAGCGGGAGCTGTCGGTTATCGCCGTCTCATTGTACTATTTGCTGACCGTCTTGACAGCTGGCAACCGATGGCACCTGGACTGCTTCCGGTGCAACACCTGTGGTACCCTCCTAGACTCCGATGCGAA
Source organism: Fusarium vanettenii 77-13-4 (assembly GCF_000151355.1). Taxonomy (NCBI): domain Eukaryota; kingdom Fungi; phylum Ascomycota; class Sordariomycetes; order Hypocreales; family Nectriaceae; genus Fusarium; species Fusarium vanettenii. The sequence continues at coordinate 1,420,491 of NW_003315867.1, forward strand.
CCTCCTCCTTCTCGGCGATGGGTCTCTCATCTGCAATAACTGTACATACAGCTGCAGCGCCTGCGGTAACAAGATCGAAGACCTAGCTATCCTTACTGGGGAACAAGCGTTTTGCGCAACTTGCTTCCGCTGCCGCAACTGCAAACGCAAGATTGAGAACCTTCGATATGCTCGAACCTCACAAGGCATTTTCTGCATGGGCTGCCACGAAACGTTGATGGCCAGGCGTAGGAAGAAATCAAAGGCGGCCGCCGCTGCAAAAGCAAGAGAAAAAGAGCACTCGCCGATGATCACTGAGAAGTCGTTGCCCGCTCTGCCAGCCAACGCCATCCCTCCTAATGCGTTTTCCAACGACCGTGTCGACCCCGACTCTGACACTGCTACCGAGCTTTCTCCTCGGCCTCGGACAGGCCACGGTCGGAACGAGTCGTCGTCTCGAAGCAGCTCTCGACCAGCCCGCTCTCCGGAGCGCAAGGGCGGCGATGGCTTAAGCCTACCGGCTACCACATACCGAAACAATCGCAATTCGACCATGATGTCACGGGCTGATACTGGCGCAGTTGATCCTGACAGCTTCCTCATTTCAGTAGCCCTGGATCCTAGCCCGCATCCGACTCCGCGGTCGACGTCCGAGAATCTTTCTGATGTGGGCAAGACCAAGGAAAAGGACTATTTCAGTGCGCCCAAGTCAGCTGCATCTGAGAAGCAAAGTAACTCGCACAACACAACCCCTCACATTGCTTTCCAAGAGAAGGGCCGCCAGCCTTCTTCGTCAGAGTATGAAACCCCTCCCAAGTTACCATCCCGGAAGCTCTCCAAGTCATCGAGAACCGACACGAGTAGACGCTCGCCGGCGATTGATGACAGGCCTCAGAAGGCAGCCAGCCGCCGTCCACCCACCAACGAGGACTTTAAGCTCCAGGAGGCCCCCAAGAGCAAGAAGTTGGTATCAAGGAGCAGCTCACAATCTTCGAGCGTCCCGGCGGAGACCACCAGCTCTGCCAGGACAAGCAATGGAACGCGGAAGGAGAGCGGCTATGGCGGTGTGGCTCATTCCGAAAGCACTGTTACAACACCCGCCTCGCGGTCATCACAAGAGTCGAGGCGGCTGGATGAGGATGAACTTCGTGCTTCGATGGACTCATCATCCAGAACATCTTCCCGGCCAGAGAACGCCAAGCCCATTGCTCGGAAAGAGGTCCCTGCCACTGGCACAAGAAACGGTAAGACACAGTCTGGTCATGGAATCACTGAAGGGTTGCTAATATCGATACCAGTCAACGGAAATGCCAGGCAGCCCGCTCGACAAGAAACAGAAGATGCCACGCCCACTCGAAAGAACCCCCCTCGAACCTCATCGGTGGAGCAGAAGAAGACGGATACCTACATGCAGCCACGGTCAGCTCCCGCTCCTCCCACTCAAATCCACACCCAGGTGCACCCGGGTGGCAAGGAGGCGACTGGTACCAAGGACGATGGCACATCCCCCAAGCACTCACCCAAGCTGCCTAGATGGAGCAGCGGGGGCGACTTTAGTATGGATGAGGACATGGCCCGTATCCTTGGCACCGACGAAGGCTCGACGTCTATCCTTCGTCGTGTGTCCAACGCTGTAAGACATGGCCGCACTAACAGTGTGGAATCGCCCATCGGAAACCCTTCAAGGACTGGCCACACACGAAGCATCAGCGAGACTACTCGCGCAACTGGCTCTCCTCGCTGGCCCAGGACACCAGTTGCCGAGGAATACGGTCACGCTCACGAAATTAGCAGCCCAATGTCGCTGGCATCTGGCGACGATCCTGCTTTCCTCAAGCGACAGCTCCGAAACTCTGAGCAGCGAGTAGCAGAGCTCGAGAGGCAATTCATGACGGAGAAGGATCTCAAGAGCCTCAACAAGAAGCTGGTGGAGAAGCGAAAGACGGTGTCTGTTCTCGACACCCAAACCGAGATTATGATTCGACAGCTGGAGGTCCTGGCCGGATACGTTGAGCGAGCCAAGGAAACCAAGACGCCTGTAGACCCGCGGGATCTTGAGGACTCGGCGATCAAGGAGTTTGTGCAGAAGCTTGACAAGGTCAAGATGAGCATGTCTGCGGCGATCGAGCAGCTCCACGAGGAACGAGACGAACTCCTCGAGGAGAAGAACCAGGCGATTGCTGATCGAGACCGTGCTCTCCTCGAGTTTGAGCAGCTGTCGTCCAAGAACGCGCAGCTCGCAGACATGAACAACGACTTGACACACCAGATTCAGGAACGTTTCAAGTCGCAGATTGGAGGGGATATCAAGTCCCCTGGAGGCCTCGGAATCTATGGCCCCGGCAAGGGACCTAACAGCTCCTCCCTCAACCTGGATTCCGCCAGCCTGTCGACGGGTGCCACTCTTGTCCCTGCCGACGAGGAGCCCATTGTGGAAGCCGGCCCGACGGTGGTGCAGGTCCGGAAGGGCCAGGCCAAGAAGTTCAACTGGAAGAAGGGATCCAAGGGATTGGCCCAGAACGTGGCCAAGGGCGTTAACAGGGCTGTTGTCGCATTCCAGAACGATCGTGAAAGGATGCAGCACCAGGGCGGTGCTCCTCTGAGTGGGGAGAACATCGGCATGCCCTACAATATGACGGTTGCTCAGGTTGAGGCACCAGCTGGCCCTATCTCTAACGGTGGTGCGAACGTGCATGTCGTACACACGGGACACGCAGGCCAGAACAAGCAGCAAGCCGACCGAGACCGACAAGGCTTTGGATTCTTTGGCAAGAAGAACACGCTTCCCAAGTCGGGATCGGCGGGCAACATGAGCAATGCAGAGCCAGCCGAGCCACCGACGGTTCTGTTTGGATCTGACCTTACTGAGCGATCCGATCATGAGCGCCGACAGATCCCCAGCGTGGTGACGAGATGTATTGAAGAGGTGGAACTAAGGGGAATGGATCAGGAGGGTATCTACCGAAAGACTGGTGGCAACTCACAGGTCAACATGATCAAGGATGGATTCAGCAAGGACGAGAACTTTGACATTTCGGATCCTGACCTGGATATCACGGCGGTGACGAGTGTGCTGAAGCAATATTTCCGCAAGCTTCCCATGCCGCTACTGACCTTTGACATTTATGAGCGTGTTCTCGAGTCGAATGGTGAGTCACTGAAGGAAGTGTCTTGGCTGAATCACGGTTTGCTAATACATGATATAGCGGTTGCGGACGAGACAGAACGATGCGATCACCTGCGTAAGACGTTTGCTTCGATGCCCCAACGGCATCGTGATTGCCTCGAGTTCCTCATGTTCCATCTGGCACGCGTGGCAAAGCGTGAGCCCGAGAACTTGGTAAGTGATGACCCCTGAATAACGGCGATGACCTCGTTTGCTGACAGTCCTTGTTTAGATGTCTCCCAAGAACCTGGCTGTCGTGTTTGCGCCAACGATTATGCGTGATACAAGCATTGAGCGTGAGATGACGGACATGCACGCAAAGAACATTGCTATTCAATTTGTCATCGAGAACAGTCACACCATCTTTGAGGATGCTTAAGCACAGGCACCGGCTTTGCTTCTCAAACACGGCAACAAAAGCAACCCAGTTATTACGAGTGTTACATTATGACGCCTTTTTACGAGACCTTTGAGTCGTGGATACCTAGGCTACCTTTGCAGAGATGCCACCATCATCATCTTATCACGAAACGATTTCGGCACCTTTGGATTTAAAGCGGCCTCGCTGGTTTGTTTCCATGCGTGTCATGCTGCGCACACCGGGCGTTTTTGTGCTAGGACATTTAATGATATCCAACTCTTTTTTTTTTCACATTCCGCTTACTTGCTTTCCTGGGTGCTTCACTGGGTTCCCTGCGACTGCTTTTTGCGTCAACGTTGGCGAGTTCGTTTATGCTTCTTCTTTTTTTTACCTGGGCCATGAGGACAAAGGGGGGAGTATTGGTTACGAGTGGACGTTGTTGCTGTGGGTTTACTTTACTTTACTTTGCACTACTACTATGATAGGATCTTGGTCTTTTTGTTGTTTCTATTGATTGATGGAAATGAATGAATGGGTGGCATGCATCGATCATTCTTGCGTGCTTGCTTGGAATGGAAAGGAATGGAATTCTCATGGTGGCCTCAGTTTCACTTCACTTCACCTCACTTTACACTGCTTTGCTGGGTTGGCTCATGTGTTGTTGCTCTACTTGACTTTGTTTCAAGAGTGTTGCCGTCCCTGCTTGGCCAGTTATGCCATGTTGTTGTTCTTTTGGGTCAGGCAGGAAAAGTACCACTTTACCCCCCTTTCAGACATGATATCTTGTTGATTGATGATATTTGGCGGTTGATTGCCTTCTGTTGAACCCCCCTTCATGGAGGGTTTTTTTGAATATTTTATCCCCCATACTCTCTACTCCCTCCCCCTCCCCGCCTTGTTTCTCTTTGAATGTCCATCTCTGGAATTGGAGGACGTGTTGGATATGTGTGTATGTATTGGTTGTGATGAAGTCGATCCCCTGCTACCCGGGAGTCGGAAAGAAAAACTATGATGATGTATGGCTCGTCAAAGAGACCAGATTGCGATGTAGCTACAGACACAAACCCAGATGGCAAACTCTTTTCATGAGATATGTATCTTGTGCGAGGAACTAAATAACGAGAAATATGCTTGCTCTATTACAATAGGCATAAATGATAACTAGGACATTGTTATCAATGACGCCACAGTATCAAAGAACACCATAACGAACACATGACAACATCAAAACCCAATTATGAAACTTTCTATAGCCAGTACATACTATGCCAGACTCTCTTGATTGCCAAATTGATCAGGCATATAATTACAAAAAGCTAAGTGTATAATTACAAGCAACGCAAAAAAGTCTTCACAAAAAAAGGGGGGGGGCAACTATTCAATAGCAGCAGCAACAGCAACAAACGTGTTAGAAACATAGAATCAAAAAACCACGTCTTGTAAAAGCCCACGGATGCGTGACCAGAGAAGAACCATCAACGGCAACATGTCCTTGCAGGTTCGTGTCATGATCCTCTCGTGGTGCCAAAGAAACTCCATAATCAAATCTCACGCCCTTGATGTTTGTTTCCCGTCCTTTACCAAAACTCCGGCATCCAGCGCCAATATTTTGTGACAACAGGTCCCGTCCAGCGCCGCCTCAATGACTATTCAACTCCTCGCTTGCTAAAGTTGACTCAGGCAGCAACAGGAGGGCCCTGCTCGCGCTGTCTCTTGACGATGTAGTATGTGATCAAGCTCTTAGGATCGTCCTGGACATCCCTGAGGGCATGCCAGAAGGACTCCTCGCCGACGCGAGCGTGCAGAGCCACGCAGAGCTGAACAGCATCCATGCGGACGCCAGAATCAGCCGAGACGAGGCACCGACCGGCGAGAGCAGCAAGTTGGCCGAGCTCTGTGTCGGTGGGCACAAAGGTGGTCCTCTTGTCGAGCATGGTCCGTAGAACATGCAGTCCCGTGCTGAGGATACGGTTGTCCTCAGGGGCAGTACCGTCGTACGCTTCGAGACGCTTGGTCAGAACAACAACAATCTCAGAGCCATCGCCAATGGTGACAAGCTCGTCAGCCAGCAGCTCGACGCCGCTGACAATGTGTGCACGGATGTCATATGCGCTGCGAGTCTCGAGAAGAGACTCGAGGCCCCTGGACACGTGAGGCTGGAAGTTGTCACGTTCCTTTCGGAGAAGTAGCCTGATGGTGGCCAGGATCTGGGCCTTGATATCCTGGGCCTTGTCCACGTTGACATTGGGCAAGGGGTCCTCAAGATACTGGAACAGGCCAATCAGAAGCGCCTCAAACTTGTCGTCCGTGAAGATGCCCTTGCTGTCTCGCAAGAGAGACTGCAGCTTCCGGAAGCCGTGGACATCAAGAGTTCGGGCCTTGATCCTTGTGATGCCACTGTCCAGCAGCCGCGAGTTCTGCTTCGTCCTCTCGGGAGAGTCTACGTCTTGCATCACGGGAGTCTGAGCGTTGGGCAGGTTGGCCGCATCGGCGTTGACAGGCTTGTCCTCCAGCACAGGGAGGTTGAAGGTCGGCTTGGGGGTTGCCTGATCATCAGTAAAGGGGTCTTCGTACACTTGCAATGTCGAGGCAGGAGTTCCAGGCACAGGCTCTACCTGCATGGGCTCTGCGAGAACGGGGACAGGAGCTGGAGCAGGAGTCGGTTCTACCACGAGCTCTGCCACGGGCTCTGCAACTGGCTCCGGTGCAGGTGCTGGAGCAGACTCTAGTACAGGCTCTGGCATGGACTCGGTCACTGGAGTACTCAACTCCTCAGGCGCCTCTGGGGGTGGTGCAGATGCCTGCCGTTGCAAGCCAGCCATGGTTGGGACTACGAGAGTGAAATCCTCATTCGCCCTTGAGGGACTGCTTGAGGGTAGCATAGCAGACTGCGATTGCTTCAACTTGGTAGGGCTCACACGGGGCGAAGCCGCTGGCTTGACTGGCGACCTTGCAGAAGTAGGAGATGGCAGGCTAGACTCGCTGGCATGAGGCGCATGACCGGGACGTGGCCGAGGTCCAGTCCTCTTAGGAGTGGTCGCTCTGGGCCTTGGCGTCGTGGTCTTTGACTTCACACTCTCAGGACTCCCAGGTTCCACAGACGGGTGATCACGAACAGAGTAAGGGCCAGCAGTGGCAGGACGAGCCGCCAGTTCCGGCCTTCTCCTCGTTGGCCGCATCGGAGCCCCTGACATGCCACCAGCCTCTGGCCGGGTTCGAGTTGCCGAAGGCTTGGTAGCTGTCGTCGTCGTCTTCACGGGTGAAAGGTGAGCCATGGCAGAGCCAGGTCGAGCTGGGAGGTTCTTGGCAGCAAGGTTTGCCTTTCGCTGAGCCATCATTGCCTCGCGGAGGCTGGGTTTGCTGGTGCCCATTGTGCTCTTGGAAAGCCCAAGACCTGGGCGCGCCACAGGCTCTGCCTTCTTGGGCGAGTTGGGGTTGCTAGGGTCCTTGTTGAGGAGCTTCTGGGCGGTCGTGTCCAAATCGGCCATGAGACTATTTCGTGTTAGCCAAACCAAATGAGGAGCGGTATAGGCGAGTTCAACTTACGCATCTGCTCTCGCGGGCCAGACACCCCAGAATGCCCAGAATGTCGATCGCATCTTCTCTCTCACTGCCGGGTTCGCATCCGCCAGGCCCTTCTTGATACACTTCTCGATCAGATCAACACCACCCGTGTGCTCGATGTGGTTCTTATGCTGGGCCTCCTTCTTCAAGATGGTCTTGACCCAGCCCGTGACGTATGTCCTAGGCGCGACGTTCTTGTCCTGACAGGCCATCCAGATGTGCTGCATCAGTCGAGGGGTGTATGAGACTCTGCTCACGATTGTGTCCACCGTCACATTGGCGAGTTGTGAGCTGATCTTTTTGGTTCCGGCAGAGAGCTTGACAAACGTCTGCATGAGCAGCTCAACCATGGGATCCATGGCCGGGCCAAACGTATTGGCAAGCTCCTGAATAAGGCTACATCCCTCCTTGCACAGACTGGTTCTCAGCGAGACGATCGTCTTGATGATACCGTCCAACAGGCTTCGAATTCCAGCAAGGTAGATATCGGGAAAGTCAGATGCCGCGTTGCCCACAAGCAGCCTTCGGAGCTTTGTGATGGAATCCTCTCGCTTCATCCAGTTTTGTTCCGACTCCTTGCCATCGAAGAACCACGCCATTTCCTTAAAAATGTCATCGAGTTCTCGGTGCGTGTTGACGTACAAGGGGTCGAGGTTCTCGGGCTTAGTGTCGATGCCTGGGGTGATGGGCCGGTCGGCGATGGACGAGACGCTGGCGGAGAGTACTGGACGGGGCGGTGGAGGGGCTTCAGAAGGCGTCTCGGGACGGCCACCCGCTGGGGCAAGTTCCTTGACGATGGCCTGCTCAATGGCGGGTCGCACCTTGAAGTTCTTGAGCTGTCTCTTAAGATCCGATTTGGCGGCACCCGGGGCGGACCGGAAGAGCTCAATGACAGTGTTCTTTGCGGCATCTCGAACCATACCGTCGGCATCTTCGAGTAGTTCCATTAGCGTGGGAACATAGGCCCGGAAGGGAAGTCCCTGTTCTTTGTGCATCTACGGAATTAGCACATGTAACCGCGATCCCTGTTGATCATGGTTCTCACCTGTAATAGCCAACTCATGGCAGACTCTTTTGCTCTGGCGCTCTTTCCTCCCATGGCCGTAGTCCGGACAAATCGCTCAACATCGACGGGCGCGACAGTGTACAGAGTGACGAGGGAGTGCGATGCAAGAGAGCGAAACTTGTCCTTCTGGTCCCCTAGCTTCTCGATAACCAGGGGCAGCGTGCGACCTGCCTCCTTGGTCAAGAGCTTGGGGTCCTGACGGGACAGGCGGGTCAGGAGGTGGTTGAGCGCCGTGAATCCGGCGTTCATGAGGGCGGCATGCTGCGAGGTGGCAGCGGTGCGCAAGCCGTCAAACAGCTGCGGGACGCTCGCCTCGGGGACATTGTGCTGCTTGATGCCGGACTTGATGAGGGTGACGTACTGGACCTTGGAGTCGAGGGTCGAGTCGCTACGGAGGATGGTCGCGAGGTCGGCGACCTGCTGATCGGTGAGCTTTGTGTCGGCCATGGACTTGTAGGTGACGAATCTATACAATTAGGTGTCAGTCGGTTGCGATGTTTATCATGACAACGGGAGGAGATGGAAGCATGGAGGGGCAGGAAGACGGCGCACATGCCCTCGAGCGACGCCAAAGTGGCACGTACACGCTCGTCTCTCCCGTTAAGTGTCATGACGGCGCTGGTGATGCGCCATGCGTTGAGGATTGCCGGGAAATTAGTCTTCCCAGGCAAGGGAGGAAAGACAGCTGCATCCAGAAGAGAAGACAAGCAAAAACATACCAGCGTGTTTAATTGAGTGACAGTTCGTAGACGGCAGAGCGAAACAGTGGAATCGCTCCGGTTGACGTGCGCATCGAGAGGCGTAGACAAGATTTGTTGTGTTTTGTTTTGTTTTGTTTTGTTGTTGCTAGTGACAAGGCTCTAGTCTTTGTTGTTATCTTTTGGGGTGGTGGGTGTGGGTGGGACAAGGGACTTTGGGGATTTTGGGTGTCTGATGATGGACGTCGGGCGCGGGCGCGAGCTCTGACGCGGGATGGATGGAGCGAAAAACAACGGGGACCAGGGGCTTCCGTAGTTGCCCCGGAGAATGATGGATGTATGTAAACCCAAGCCAGGTGTGCCCCGCAGCTTTTGGGCCGCGCTTGCCCACACGCGCTCTCTGCAACCTGCCCGCTGCGGGTAACGCTGGGGCTTGGCGGGGCTTTAGTTAGGGGCATTTCTGGTTAGAGGCTTTATGGAGGGGTTGTTTTGCTGACAGCTTCACTCATGACAGCTTCACTCATGACATCTTCAAGTTGACTACCTGGTATGAGAAGCTTCATCTTCTTTGCACGACCATAGCTATATTCGGTTATTCCCAAGCTCCAATATTCTTGTGTAACTCTATTCGTTCTCTCCACTCTCCCACCGCCTCTCGTATTTCCTTGCCCAGCCCCTTCTGAGTCCGGACCGCCTCCTGAAAACTCATTCACCCCTCCATTCCATCCACCTCGAAGATCACTCTCACCCAGAAACTCTGAGCACATAACCTTGTGGCCGGCCCGTCCCCAAAGAGTCTCATCTAGTCTCAGCTCTCACTCCTTCTCTCGTATGCCTCATCCTCCTCCCGTGTCAGCCGTCCCGACACCCGCCTTCATCTTCTCCCCGGTCCCGATCATGTCCCCCGCCGTCCAGGTCCCCACACCCTCCGGGTCCCGGGACCGCCCCGAGATCCCCGGCGCCGGAGACTTTGATCTCCCCAAGCTCCGTCTCGAGATCCGAGACCTCTCTCACCCGGGCTCAACTGCCTTCCTCGGTGCCGTCAACGCTGCCGACTACCTTGCTCGTGCTGCCCAGCGCGTACTTGCACTGCTCTACGAGTCGCCCACGTGCCCCACAACAACACTCCCATCCACGCGGTCTGTCACTCTTATCCTCCGTGACATGGGCGGTGTTGCCTACACCACCGGCACCGAACTCGATGACGACCACAAGGAGATTCACTTCTCCCTCAACTACATTAAACAAATCAGCCCAACATCCCGCCGCACTGACGAGATCGACGGTGTATTGACTCATGAGCTCGTCCACTGTCTGCAATATCATGGCCATGGGACTTGCCCTGGTGGACTGATCGAAGGCATTGCCGACTGGGTACGGCTCCGTTGCCATCTTAACCCTCCCCATTGGAAGCACAATGCCGATGGCAAGTGGGACGCTGGTTATCAGCAAACGGCCTACTTCCTAGAGTACATTGAGGATCGCTTTGGACATGGGACAATCCGCCGCTTGAATGAGAAGCTCCGGATTCAGACGTACGAGGAAAAGAAGTTTTGGACTGAGCTGGTCGGACGACCAGTCGAGCAGCTCTGGGACGACTACAAGGAGAAGATGAAGTCTTGCTAGATAGTTCCATTAGACAGGTGGCGTTCACGGATCTGGATCGACATGTAGGTGTTTGAGACGACAGAGATTTTATAGACGAAATGAAATAACTAGATGCCGAGGATATAAAACCTGCCCTGAGCCCAATCCCCAACTCCAAAAAAACAAGGAAACGATCAAAAAAATCACGGCATCCTAACTTGTACTGTTAATCCCGGCCAAATCTGTTACTCCAGTCGAATCAAGCGTTTTCCTACGGACCTCCAAGGTCCAATCTTGCACAGTGTTTAACTTCTTAAGAACGAACAGGGAGGGGAGCGTCGCTCTCGCTGATGACACTGCCGACCTCAGACCAGCTGGCGGGGGTGGCCATGCCGGAACTCTCGCTCATCACATCATAGTATCGGCCAGTCTCACCCTCGTGAGATGACTGCGCATCACTGGCAACATCATCTCCAGATCCAATGATGGAGATGGAGTCAGTAGGTGTCATCATACCGTCGTCGCTGATGACCGAAGGCTCAGACATGGAGGCAGTGGGGGTGACGGGGAGGGGAGAGTAGAACTCGGGGCTCGAGTTCTGGGCCCAGGCCTGGATGGAGGCGTAGGCATCCTCACGATCCTCCTGGCCGGCGGTCATGAACTCATTAGGGCCAAGTTCGCGATCGAGGGTGGCAGAGGTAGCGGTCTCAGAGGGAGCGGGGATGGGGTCGATTTCGGCGAGAGGAGCGTCAATAGCAGTAGTGTTCTCGTCCTGGCCGCGGGTGGTAGCGCTGTAGATATCGGAGACTTCATCGGCGGCGGGGGAAATGTGGCGGCTAGCTTCCATCTCATCTTGCATGTCTTGGGCATCGATGTGATATTCATCCGCAAACGGGTTGGTGTAAATGGACGTGAGGAAACGAGATTGCTCCCCACGACGTCGCAGACCGTCGTCGGTACCTCGAACGTCAGCACCGGTGTTGAAAACGTAGGTCCCTCGTTCAGCTCCTTCGTCCTGGCGGAGAAAGTCGTCAAAGGACGATCCTCGGGTGCGAGACTCTGTGGTGGCGGGGCGTGATGCGGCGAGAGCTTCCTTCTCCTTCTGCTTCTCCAGCATGACGGAATTCCAATACAGTAGCTCCTCGCGCTGCCTTCGACGGGTCTCCTCATCAGCATCGACACCAGACTCAGCGCCAGCACCTCGGCGGGACTCGAGGAAGCCATCGGCGTCTTCTGGCCTGTTAAACATGGGCTCTCGGTGAGGGGGGTCGATGCCCTCGCCCAAGGAGTGCAGAGCAAAAGCTATCCTCCGGCGAACATCGTCGGCGTATCGTCGCACCTCGGGCGACTCGTAGATTGCGACAGCTGTGGCGACGGCGACCGAAACGGCGACTACGGCACCTGATGCCAGGACAACATGGTTAGGCATTGCGTGTGGTGGTGGTGATTGTCAAAGACGCAAACACAAGCGAGGGTTTTTGGCAACAAGAGACGAGAACAAGCAACAGACGGGCGAGAAAGAAGACGGGGTCTCTCCTTCTCAAAAGGACGATGTAAAGAGAGAGCTTTCCAGAAACTCTGAGCAACCAAGACGGGAGGCAAAGGGGAAATTGAGCTTGCGTAGTCCTCGAGCATTCGCCACAGACTGATGGGCAGCCTTGTGGTACTGTAGGTCCAAGGTTGACCTCGGGGCAGTGAAGGTGCCCGTGGGCAGTGGCTCAGGCGACTTTTGGCCTGGGGGCCCAGCTCAGGCAGCCAGCTCTGGAACAGCAGCCACGCGACGTGATTCGCAAGCTTCCCCCCAGTGAGTGGGCGCGGGGTAAGGTCAGCGGCGCATCCATGGCCTGGACCTCAGCCCGTGACGACGACTTTCTGGGCGGAAGAGTAGAAGCAAAAAAAAAAAAAAAAAAAGGCACGACAAAATAGCAGAGACAAACAGACAAAGGGTGAATTAAGTAGAGCGATGCAGTTTTTTTCCTTCTTCACGTACCTGTAGCCACCAGAGGATGAGGCATCACTCCTGTCGCCTCTCTCTCTCACGTGTACGTATTCGGGCAAGATGAACGATTGCAGATCAGAGCGTAATGATGAGCCTCAGATCGGATAAACTGGAAATGCGCGTACTGTAGGTAGCGAAAGTGGAAAATTGGAAGAGTGAGGGAAAGGAGGACAAGAAAGAGATCGACAGATCAAGGTGGGATTTGACGGGACAAGAAAGGATTTAAGAAGAGAGAGACAAACCCCGAGCCATCAGCGACAAGACTTAAGACGGACGGGAAAGACGGGAGAGAGCCTCTCGTCAAGCTTTCGATGGGGTGGCTGTGCTCTTGCCTTTTTCCCTGCCTGAATGTGATGTACTGCAAACGACAAGACAAAAAGGCAAGAGAAAAAGTAAGATTTCGTTCGCAGTTTGGTTTTCATCAAGTTTAAATCGAGTCCTTTCTCCTCCGACTACAGCATAGCATTGTTTTTCTCATGTTAGAAATGGCTCCTCTCGCCTGTTTGCTGGCCCCTCTCTTCCCAATTCTTCCTCATCCGCCGCTTGCGGACGGCGGGCGGCGCGTGACGTGATGTGATGGATGATGCGCAGAGCAGAGAGGGAGAGTCACTAACACGCCCGCTTCCCGAACCACATTGGCACGCTCTTGGGTTGGGGGAAAGGACGCAAAAGGCGTTGCGGCGAGATTCCAAAACTTGACAGCCCCTGAAACTCTGTTTTTCTGTCAAGCTCGACACGTCATTGTTTTGCAACTTTGTTTCGTCGACGTCCAGGTATTGTAAGACGAGCTAGATAGCCGCGTCAGAATTGGGTGTACTTGGGAGGTAGTAGAGCCTCGAGTCCCAGACAGCCCCCTCGGGTACATCCATGATCTCGGACGTCGGTACAGTACTACCTCCGTATACTACCTTGCCGTGGTGCGGCACCGATGGCCGGAGCATCCCATCCAATCTGCTCGAGTCAGCCTGGTCACGGCCTTTTTCGAGGCGAGACCAACAAAAAGAGCGATTGTGCCTAACCAACAACAAATGATCCATCCATTGGCGGATGAACCGTGACGACGTCAGGACGGGACGCGGGAATCTGCCGTCATGCGCGGGTTGCGTACGCACTTCATACATTCCCTCTCAAGTAAGACCCTAGATCTGGACCACTGGTGATTCCGCGCCTGGCGCATTTCCGCGTAAAACGCAGACGCGAAGGTAAGAGAAATCAAAACAATCCGATCGACCGAATCAGCCGGCGCATTCTAACAAGTGACCAATGGATTCATTCCATGACCCGGCCCGGCCGACCTTGGACCATCGGGCGGTGAATCCTCGCTCTTTTCGCATTCGCTGGCCATTGTCTTCAATTGAATCGCCACAGGCTGCCTGCCCCCCGGACCATAGAGCCGCCGAACACCGACCTGGCCCCGCTTTCTGGCTCCGGAGAGTCGGCCTCGGCGCGCGAGGCGGAGGATTGTTCACCCCTGGACGTGACCTTTGCGGTGGGCCAGGTAAGAAAGAGGGTCGGTGGGGAAGAAGCAAAGAGGCAGGTGTCTCAAGGCCAAGAAAAAGCTTCGGTCACCAAGAGCACACAAGCCGAAACTTGGCAATCGGGGTCTTGCATCTGGCTCACATGGACAGGTGGCTCTGCTTGTCATTTCAGGTCCGTGAGTGGACAGCAAGGTTGCAATGCCCAGACAAGATGCAATTGCGTATTCGGGCTGGGGAACGGTTGTCTTGGGGTCAACTCGGTGAGGGACATTGTTCAACTTCATGTTGGATGGTGATGATGAATGCACGCACACAGAAACAGACACTTATTTGTGAAGAAAATATGAGCATTTCAATTCATGGGGACGCCGAATGTCCCGTGTTCAAATAACCGTCGCTAAATGCCAGATAATGTGGTATCAAAAAGAACCAAGCCCGATTTCTGTTCCTGGGACTAGCCAGGAGTAAATCCGCCTTTTTTTGTTGGTTGGTTGTGTTGTGTGCCTCACTCTCTCACGGCTGTCGTCCGAGACAAGTGCGTGGGGGTTCAGAGTCGAGACGCCACATCCATACCAAATCCATCCAAGATCCTCAACCATCGAGCCTCAAGCCCGACGTCGATCTCATGCGCGTCCATGGATGGAACGGCATCTGCTTTTAAGCAGACTTGGAGGTACCGGTGGAGTCGGTGGAGGTGACAGAGTCGGTGGAGTTCTGGCGGGCAGCCTTGGTACGCTCACTGATGAACTGGTTAGTATCATGATGGTTTGGAAAGAGAGGGCAGACTCACTAGGCAGAGCGGTCCTGGAGGACACACTGGTAGCGGGCGCTGCCAGTCTTGATATGGAACTTGATGCCCTTGTTGTCGCCAAGGGACGAGGGAGTCTGGACGGGAGTGGTGGTCTCAGGCATGATGAAGGTTGTGGTGGTGTAAGTGGGAGAGGTTTGGTGTAAGTGGGCAGAAGAGAAGCAGACGATGTGATGAAGTGATGGTTGAGATGAGATCTTGGACGAGGGAAGACGAGGCCTAATATACCTTTTGGAAACAGGAAGATACGTATCTCGTCATTTCGGCCAGATGCACCTATCCACGGTCCGCGAGGCTAATAAAGGAGTGAGCCATTTTCTTGACGAGCAAACAGTAGCAACACCCTCAGCTTGCCCCACGATATGAAGCCTCCACTACGACTGTATGGTAGGGCGCACCCACCAAGACAGGATAGACCCCTCGTCTCATCTCCATGCGCCCCAGCATCCAGTGCCAGCAGGGGGTGGTGGGCGTCTCACAAGCAAGGACCAGGCTTTGGAAGTTGGACGAGGAGAATGCCTTGCTGAGGATGTGTTCACCGTCTTCTCCATTAAAGAGTTCCCGGACATCGCGAGCAAGAAACAAACCGAGTACCACGGAGTAAAAATCTACGCCCCGTGTCTCGGGCTGACTGACAGCGAGACACGGCTTCCACGGAATTGGCTCTCTGCGTCTGTGAGGCGTCCGTGGGTCAGGACACCTTCTAGAAGACCAACCGGGGCTTTCCAGGGTTTCCAGTTTTGATAGTGAATGGCCCGCATAGTCCAATCCCCGTCCCCGTCTCCGTCTCCGGTCCCTTTTTTTTTTTTACTCTTGTCGATCGGGGGGCTCGCTCCGCTCCAACGGGGGGATTACTTGGGACCCTCTGCCATTGGCCACTCTTGACTGCGAAGACGGATATCATCGCACCTCCGTCTCTCCCGGCCGTGTCCCTGCACTTTGTTTTTGCCCCCAAATTGCTGAGGCGAGAGGTATTATTGACCGCTCGTGACTGTGAAGTGAGATCTTGCGCATCATCCATTCCTTTGGATTAGGCAATTGCGTGCGAACCTCCGGCCACAACCTTCGGGATGCTTCGGTCTTTTACACAACTTGACTCTGCTGCTACCATGGCTTCCGGGAGATGAACTCGGTGGCAACGAAACACGTTGATGGAAATCCGTCTCATACCCGATGTTGCATACTCTTAGCTCTCACCCACAAAACAAGCAGCACTCTTCGGTCACTCAGCTCAAGACACGTCCAACAGGCATGGGCCGTTGGCATGGATAGGCATGGATCACAGGACAAGCTGCAGGGCGGCTCGCGCCTTGCTGGGCATCCCTTCGCCTCAGAGGATGGGTTTCATGATGGTGATGACGTTGAGGAGCTCGGCTCCTCAAGGCGGCTTCCACAGCTCTCAACAGGACGCCTAGGGAAGCCCATTGTGCAGCTTGTCCCCCGCACTCCGTGGCCGGCCTTGAGCATGATTGGGCGTGTGCCACGAGGATCCACGACGGGGTCCCTGGCTTGTCTTCACCGCATGTCCCTGAGAGCACTGGCTGGGGGTAAAGAAGCTGGGCGATTTTAGCCTGGAACTCGACCATGCGGCTTTTATGGATGCATTGGTCCTTGATTAGAGACTATCGTGTCGACCAAGACCTGTCAACAAGACTACAAGCGCCCTGCTCTGGGGCATCGCGACGCCGTGCAGCGCGGGGTGAGATGCAAAAAGCATCACATGGACCCTCATATTGAGCGCACTACGGCTTCCATATTGTCGCGCCAGCCGCGGTGATGCACACAAGAGCCGTTTGTTCCGTCGCTGGCGCATCTCGAGTTGTTAGTCGTGCGGCCGAATCCTCCTCATCCACCAGTCTCATCAGGCGTGGTCGACCGAGAGCCGGCTGGCAAAACCTCACATATGCATATGCATGGTGAATGTCGAGCGTCTCCCTTGTGTGTGCTTTGCTGGCGGCACGCGACTTCTTCTCGTCTCTTCGAGATTCCACCTCCGCTCAAGATACCCTCCCTGCCTTGTTTGTGGATGCTTGGCGAAATCCAGACTGCTGCGAGTGCTTCACGTTGCAACGCCACCTCCAGGTATTGACATGTCGCTTCGTGGCGATTCACCAACTGCTGGCCTTCTCGATTGTCATCGCCGTTCCTCCGGGCCATGGTGTAACCACTGATATCCACGAATATGGCCTGATGCTCACCAAGTTGACATTGTGTATGCAGAGCCGCGGCGATTCCCCATCAGCTCATTGGTAGCGTTTTGGCTATGCGAAACAGTGGCGCCTTTTCCCTGGACCGTTGCAGGCAGGCCCGAATCTGATACCGAGCACACGTTCCAAGACGACGGCTCGCATATTATCTGCTGTCCATCATGCCCATGATCCGCTGCTCCTCGTCGGCGTCACTAGTTGCGTTGCCGGTACGCACACCCCTTTTCTGCAGCTCCTCATCTATGGTCTTCCGTGTAAGCATACCCTGGGCGAGGTTGGGTATCTCTTCCTTCTGCTTGCGCAAATGATTTTCCACACTTCGCATTCCCACTACGAGGAATCCGAGCTCTTCCCGGTCTACGTCAAAGACCTCCCACCATTCGCATTCTGGCATCTTGGCACCCAAGTCTCGCGCCGCATTGTATATGGCAGCTGTCGCTAGGGCATGCGGCTGATGGGTGAGGTATAGCATCTGAGGCGAGAGCAGTGCCGTGTTAAGGTATTGAATGGTGCGCAACGATATGGCGGATTTTGGCTTCGCCAGGAAGTCAAGAGTTTGAAGGTAAGTGATGGCGAGTGGGTGAGGCAGCGAGACGTGCGTATCGAACGAGAGTGTGTACAAGATACGGGCTTCAATGGCGAGGAGTCGGGCTTGGAAGGTGTGATAATCGGTTTCGGACATGTAGTAGGACTTGGGGTCGTTTTCCGTCACGCTGTTGGATCGAAAGAAGGCCGAATCGTCCGATAGAAGGTAGGCATAGACGTTGGACACGTCGCGGGGTGATCGAGGCTGGGGTCCCATTTTTGATACCAGGTAAATAGCGGCAGCCGAGGTATCCTAGAGGGTGTGAGTATCACCAGGCGGCATATTTTGGACCAGAAGGTGGGCAGATCTCACACTAAACTCATTGGCCATGGGAGAGTCCACTAGCCAGTATCGTGCGAGGATAGTGTTAGCCTGCGCTGTCACAGACTGAGGAAGCTCCAAAAGCTGGCCGGCAGCTTGCGTGAGGCATTGCGAGGCGATAAAGACGGCGTCTTGAAGATCCTGCGGTAGAGCCGAGAATGAAGATCGATGATACAGTTGCGAAGCCGTTGCTAAGGGGTTGAGTAGATGCGCCATGCTGGGCTTGGACTGCGCCAGCAGAAGTTGGTGGGTGATGGTGTTTTGATTTGGTTGAAATTCACCCCCAAAGTTTGACGAGGCTGAAATTCATGGAAGTTCTCCATGGGCTCCAGCGCCTGCTGCCGCTAATAATCAGCCGCTCCACCACACCAACGTGGGGCCAGCCGACCATCCTTGCACTTACATGCACGCACACCTGGACGTAAGAAAACTTGAGACGCCAGAACAATTACACTCAGTAAAGAGTACTCATAAAATAACCTAATTATATACTAAATAAGAGATAAAAATAAGGAATAATATCATAAGTCTTTAAGTCTTTTATTTATTATATTTAGGGACCTTTATATGCTTTAGAAAATAGAGATTATTAACTCAGTACCTTATGTTTTTCTGCGAACGCGTGACGCAGTCGAGAAGCAAACAAGCAACACTCCCAGAACCACTTTATGAGGTTCACAGTCCCTTGGCATTTCTAATGTTTAGGTACGCAAAATGTCAGCCAAGACTCGGTTTATCAGTTGCAAGAAGTTTCGTTCCTAAATAGGTTGGCGAATGCTGTGCTTGTGTGCTTGCAGCAAGATGGCGGCAGACCCACGTGACATGACTTGTAATGATGGATGCTTGGAAGCTCTCACCTCTTACTAGGTAGGTGATTTCATATGTGAGATAGATCCAATATCACCGCTCTAATTTTGAGACTTATACTTAATAGTCTGGCTCGAAACACCGAGGCGATAGTTCAGCCCCTGTGAGCTACCCACACTTGCCTCTTAAGATATCCTCATAGTCGAGACAGGCTACCAAGGCCATGTGGCCTAGGGACTCTGGATCCATCTGGGACCAGGAGCATTAAACATAAGTGCCAAGGGAATCCTGATCGACACTGCAGTGTTACTGAATCATAATGTGTGGGTTAGGGATGTCTTTAATGTTGCATCGCATGAAGGACTTGTCAAATATGACATTCCGACGATATGGAAGCTATTGTTTCGCGAAGGCAACAGTCTGCCCATAAAACCAATTGGGTTGCATCAATAGGTATTTGTACATATATAAATGTACAGAGGCCAAGTCCTAATCCTTCTCCTACTCACATCAACAACGTCGCAGTCTCACATGTGGTCGTGGACATGCGGGGGAGTTGGAACCTGCATTGACAGTTGACAGGGTACGTAGCTTGAGCTTGAGCTAAGTTGAGCCGCTGTGGAGCTCCGTCCTCCGCAACACATCACCGCCATCTTCAGTTGATAGCACCAACCTTTCGGAACAGACAAACGGTCCACACCATCACGACCGCATCACGAGAATACATCGGCTTTGGGTAGAAACAGGTGCTGCAACAACCTGGGTCGCTCCTATCGGAATACATCAAGCCATCCTCCCCCGCTTCCCCTCCTCGTTCTTCAACCCACTCCGACCGACAATGGCCGCCTCAGCCCCCCCCTCCCCCGGCGAAGAAACACCATCCTTCGACCTCAACCTCCAGCACGGCCACAAAGATCTCGTCCAGGCAGTCGCCTTCAACACATACGGCGACCGCTGCGCCACCGGCTCCGTCGATGGCAAGATCCGCGTCTTCAACCGCCACAAGGATGGCACATGGCGCCTTTGCGATACCTGGACCGCACATGGCGGAGAGATTCTAGAGGTAACGCAGCCCCCCCCTTGGAACCCTGCCATTGTCTCTGGCTCCTGTGTCATATCCGTCGCACACATACGAGAGAATTATCACTGACGCGCCATTGTTCTATAGCTTCAATGGCTTCCCGCGACCGTCTACCCCAACTTGATCGCTTCCCTCGGCATTGAAGGCCGTTTCCGCATCTGGGTCGAGGATCCCTCTGCCGCACCTGGACGTCGTTTCTGCACTGGACGATCTGGCAACGGCAAGCCTGCCTTTGACACACGATCCAACAAGGCTCCCTACCGGTCATTCTCCATGAAACACAACGAAGAGACTCGCCATACTTACCTTGCGCTGCTCTCGACTGACGGCCGGTTGACCGTCTCCGAGAATGATCAACCCGAGAACCTCTCCGAGTACGCCTCCATCGACGAATTCACCGTCGCTCCTAAGCCCAGTAGAGGCGAGGAGCTTGCCTTTCGCGTTCGCTTTGACCCCAACCCTGAGCCATGCTACACAGCCTTGCGCGCAGGTGTACCGTCCGATTCACTAGGCCTCGTGGTCGCGGCCATGGACACGGTAAGAGTGTATCGATCGCGCGATATTGTGGCTACTTCCATTGGCATCCAACAAACACAAAAGGAGTTTTATCTCGCCGTAGAACTACCCGGCCATCGAGGCCTGGTGCGAGATGTGGCATGGGCGCCGGGAAACATCAGGGGATACGATATCATTGCGACAGCATGCCAGGATGGCTACGCTCGCGTCTTCCGAATCGAGACGCCATACTCAGAAGACGACGGCCTATCATGGTCAGCCTCCGATCTACTCCGGTCAACTCCCCATGCCACTACCAGAGATTCAACACCTCAAGCCAGAACCAACGGAACCGCAACTCCGACTGAAAAGCAGGCGCAGACACCGCAACTTCAGCCTATGCAGCACCATCACCAGCAGCAACATCATCACCACCAACAACATCAACACCATCCTTCCGGCCTCAGTGCCAGTCTCGCCAAGTCTGGCTCTCTAGGTGATCGCCATTGGGCCGGCCAGCCTGGCCAGGTCAAGCACGCTTTCCAGGAGATTTCAAAGCTTGACAACCACCGTACACCTGTTTGGCGAGTTGGGTTTGACGATGATGGTCAGATTCTAGGGAGCACGGGCGACGATGGCCGGTTGTTGTGCTATCGGCAGACGCCCAACGGAGCATGGGCCAAGAGCTCTGAGTTGGCGGTGCAAAAGGCTCGCATGGCTGCCCCATGAGGCGTCATGATTACGAAGACTGGGTTCAAATCAGTTGTTCGAGTTCCCCTGCGATGACACATTGCGAATGGGTCATGGGCCGTTCGCCAAGTCATCTCCGAAACTAGCTATCTGACAAGCCATATTGAGCACCGTCAAGCATACCAAAGGCCAATATTGCAGAGACTGGTGTATATCTAGTCGTTGTCAGGGTTTCATATGTATCACTCTGATGCTATGGAAGGGTTGTTCTGTGACTGTAACAGTTGCGTTCAAGAGAGAGCAGATCGGAAGCATTCTACCGCCTTGGATTTACCTCACCATGCAGATTGGTCACCACAACTTGATGTTTATAAATGAACAAGGCCCGGACTTGGTATAAATGTCGGTGTCGGGTTGCTGGGAATGCGAGATGAGAGGATGAGACTCACCCATGCGCAAGGAGCGAATACATACACAAGCAAGAAAGATCAAGTTATAGAGTAGTTGCGTGATGATTGAGGAGCAGTTCATCCAGCTAGAATCACGAATTAAATAAACAGTAATCAATACATTCATCATTACTTTGGCTAGAGTCGAAGTATAGGATCTGGTAGCAGTTGTCTGCGTTGACAGCATAGTCAAGTCGATAGTCTTGACTATCCATTGACACCTAAGTGAAACAATTAACACGAAAGTCGAGCAAGGCACATTGAACAGCATACATGGTATTCAGTAGATTTGTATTTTCGGGTAGTCTAATACCAAAGACCCATCTGTAGGTCCAATGGTAAACGATGTTTGTCGGTGATTTTCATCTCTCTTTACCCATTCTCAATTTGGCATATTGCGCCTTGTTGTTACTGCTAGAGCTCAAGTACTTAGTCTTGAAACAAAAAGAAAACCCCCCAACGCCATTCTTCATGAGTCGATTTTATGATTTCCGTCAACGTGCCCTGCGCTTGTATCCTTCAGGGGCAGACGGACAAGGTGCGGGGGTGAGATCGTCCAAGCATGTGATCTGGCTGCGACAACTACTCCCCACACCCTCCTCTCGACGACATGCCTTGGCATGAAGCTGCCCCTGCTCCTCAGGATTGCACATTACTCGATTATTCCATTCATCCTCGTCGTAAAAAAGCTATCCCGCTTAGGCAGCGTCGGCGCTGGCCGCAGGCTGGATAACCTTGGTGACCTGGTTGCCGGCTCGGATGATGCGAGCGCCAGCAGAGTCGTTCATGTAGGTGACATCCTTGTTCTCGAACTGAGCACGCTTCCAGACCTCAACCTCGCAACCACCGCGGAGAACACCAACACGCATGGTGGACAGAAGGTTGTGGGCGGCGTTGGAGTGGTTGTAGACACCACCGTTGAAGATGGCGGTGGCATCCTTGCCAATGGCCGAGTTGATGAGAGCGCGGCCACCGGGGTGGTCCTTGATGAAGTCGGTAACATCGTGGATGACACCGGCGATGGCGACGAGACCCTTTCCGTTCTTGGAGTCGGCGACGAAGTCGTCCCAGTCGACAACAGGGAGCTGGTCAAGGGGAATACCCCAGTCGAGGGTGGCACGCTTCTGGTCAAGCTTCTTCTGGAGCTGCTGGACACGGCCCTTCTCAATCTCGTTCTGGCGGAACTGCTTCAGCTCATAGGCAAGGCCGAGCTGCTTCCACATCCAGATGCTCCACTTGGTAGGGTCGTACTGCCACCACTCAATGGCGTTGCGGTAGTCCGAGGGGAACTCGTGGTGGAAGTTGTGGTATCCCTCACCGAGAGTGACGATGGCGGTGATGACGTGGTCACGAGGAGAGTTGCGGTCGTCAAAGGGCTGCTCACCGAGCCAGTGGGCGAGAGAGTTGACGCAGAAGGTAGCCTGCTGGACGAAGCAGACACGGAGGATACCAGCATAGACGAGGCCACCCCACCAGTCACCCCAGCCGAGACCGGCAACGAGCATGGGGAAACCGAGAGCCATGAAGAGGACGCACTTGATGTAGTTCTTGTGCTGCCAGACGACGACGGCGTCCTCGTTGAGATCGGTAATGTCGGTTCGGCCCTGACGCTTAGGGTTCTGCTTGAAGACCATCCAGCCCATGTGGGAGTAGAGGAGACCCTTGCGGACAGAGTAGGGGTCCTTGTCGGTATCGGTGTAGCGGTGGTGCACGCGGTGACCATACGACCACCATCGGATGGAGCCCTGGACGGCGCCAGCGCCGACGGCAGCGAGGTAGATCTTGAGGGGAAGAGTGCCCTTGTAAGCGGAGTGAGACCACAGACGGTGGTAACCTGGTGAATTGTGAGTATTCAGTCTTGTTTTGATCCGGCCAGAACGATGAGCGTCCTGACAAAGCAAAACTTACCAGCAGTAATACCGAGACCAGTGTGAACGTAGTAGAAGACAGCCCAGAGGGCGGTCTTGAGTTGAAGAGGAACCCAGTAGGCCGAGATGAAGCCAATCATGGGAACGATGACAACGAGAGTGGTGTTGAGCCAGTTGATGTGCTGGTGAATGTTCTTCCAGGTCATGGGGACGTCGGAGATGTGGACCTTGTTGGCGTTGCTCTTGGGGGCACCGGATCGAAGAGGAATGTAGTCCTTGGTGCCATCAGGGAAGGCCTGGGCCTGCTTGCCCGCGGCGGTGGACGACGACATGTTGATGGGTGTTGTCCAAAACGATCTCTATGTGTTGAAGATGGCGATGGCAAGTGTCGTCGGGGAAGAGAGTGCCCAGCACACACGAGAACCAAGAGGAGATGGCTTCTCGGAGGAGTGAAGGGGGAAGGATGGGCCTTTTGTTAATGGCTATCCTAAGAAGATGATGAGGATGAGAGGAGGATGAGGGTCTGAGGAGGGAGGTTGGACAAGAAGGCGGTTGGGGCGGAGGGTTCCAAAAGGGCTTTATATCAGACCCGACCCGGAGCCGGGCGAGGACTGGAGTGGACTGGATGGGATGGATGAGAAAGAGACCCGACCGGGGGGTGTGCGGGTGGGTGTGGGAATGGGAGGCGTGAGACAAGTGGAGGACGAGTGGAGGTTTCTGCGGCGGGAACAGGCCAAGCGGCCAAGCAGGAGACACAACAAGGAGCGGAGGAGGCGAAGAGAAGGGGAGGAGGCACTGTACCTCGAAGCAAGGGCCCTTGCTCAAGGTTGAGGGCAGTGGCGGAGACGATGCGATGGATGCTGAGAATCGAATCGACATGCGTGCGTCGCAGAGGACAAGGAACCGCAGCAAGGAACACACACACAGGTGATGGCGTCAAACAACCGTTGCCCTGTATCCAGATGACCAGTCCATACAGTACACCACCACGTCTCTCTCGCTTGATCAATCAGATCAACATGATCAGTTGGGGACGGACTTGAAAGATCAAGTTGGGGCGGAGGTTTCCCTGTTCTGTTGGAGTTTCCTTGACTGGCACGCGCTGTGTGCGTCCCTCCACGAACGAACGAACCCCGACCCTCCACACATTTCTCGTCTATCTACACAATTCTCGAGCCTCGGTGATTCACCAACACGTCAAGAAGCCGTTGCTTGTGAAGATTGATGAGGAACCCAAATGGGTGAGTTCTCGTGATTGTCAGCCATGACCCTCCCTCCCGTTTCACTGTGATAAGAGGTTGAACTGTAGTGCAGTGCAGCACCCCTATCGGCACACCCCCTGCCGTTTGTGCATGAACAGGGTAAGAAAAATCCATTGGGGATGGACGGACGGAAGAAAGAAAAAAAAAATACAGAGGCTCAGAGCAAATCCCTCCTACGAATGGCCAATGCCACTCCCGTCTCCCTCCGTTCCGGCCGCCTCCCGGCAACTTCAGGTACCCAAGCCAGGTCCCATCAGGAATAAACTGGATATGGGTACCTGGTCGGTACCCTCCCGAGGGTTGTTGACTGGGCCATCTTGTTCACTAACACGAAAGCTCTTGGTCAAGCTAGGGGAGGGGATTGGCAGCTGTCGGGCTCGGGGAAAGCGAGACAGTATGGACTGCCGGAAGTACCGAGCAGGTAGCTTGATCAGTCTAGAGCAGCGAATTTGACCATCCGAGCGGCGACAGAAAGAGGAATCCCATCTTTCTGCAGGCCAGGAATGCGACCCTGTCACACAACCTTTGACAACCGCCGCGATTCTGATTATCAACATAAAGTCCCCTATCCCCGCTTGACAGATGCCGAGATCTCCCATACCCCGAAGTGAGAAAGGATCAAAAACATGTGATGTTCAAGAATCAGCTCATGATTGCGAAATTCGCCGCTGGGTATTCGACAATTGCTGGGAGAGGGACAGAGGGGGAAAAAAGAGCTGGGCCAGGTACCCGACAAGGGGTGAAGCACTTGTCGACGTCAAACCTCAACACCTTTTTTCGAATGGATGATGTGCACCCCACCCCTTCCCCAACAACTTTTTTTTTGGCGGCTGCCCTTCCTTCCCCTCCAATCGCTGCGGGGCCCGGGCGTCCGTCCGGTTGCCGTTGGAGGCAAAGCTCGGTACCCTTGCCAGAGGGCAAAGTACCACTCCGCACGAATCTGGCGTGCTCGGTACCTCGCCTACGTACCACGGCACATCTCTTCTCTCACCTAACCCTGGGTCGGGCAACGCGCCAAGGAGGAGCCGGTGCGTGCCTTGCAGGGGAAGCTCCCACAAAAGTTGATGGAGCCGCCTGGAGCTCCATAGCCATAGCCCGGTGGTTGGTGTTTTTTTTTCCTTCTGTTGTTGTAGGGCTCGGGCATGGAGCGAGCTTCAAAAGAAAGGGTCCACTTGTCGAGAGGCGATGCTGACCATTTGCCGGAGGGGGAGTTTTAGGAGACAGAGAGACACAGACTGAGAGGGAGAGTCCAAGAAATTACGGACCGTGTAAGTCAGTCGCTATCAGATACACACCAGGATTTACGTGGCGAATTGACCTCAATTGGGCTGTTGACGTGTAAATCCATATCCTCTAAACTCGTTGAGAGCGCCGTTTCCACATCCGGTCATGCCGAGGCTGAGACGCACGCTTATCTACAAGATCTTGCCAACGCTTCAGCATCACAAACCGTCGTCGCCCAAACGTCACCTCGGTCAGCATCCAGTCCAAGCATTCCGTAGGTAGTTGCAACCTAGATAGCAGTCGAGCTTGTCGCCTAGCCTGACTTTGACATCACCGCCCCGAACAATGCCGAGAGTCATCCCATTCAGGGCATCATCATGCCATCACCATGTGCCGTCCCTGAATTGCCGTCCCGCTGCAACAGTCAGATCCCCAAGATTCATCTTGAACCCAACGGCCAACCGAGAGAGATGTATTTCCCAACCTCACCCTTCACGACTCCAGCCCTGCCGCGAACTCATGGTCCCCGCCCTCACAGGATACCAAGTCTTCTCCCCAGATCGAACCATGCCTCGGCCCATTTGCTTCTCCCGTGACATGATCTGCCCTTCCTCCAGGCTCTGAGGTCTCATCTATTCACAGTTGGGGCGGAGAGGCCTGTCCATCCCCTGTTGCCGTCCTCCCGTTGTGCCGGCGGGATGCTGTAGCACAGCACAGCTTGCCTTGTAAGAGACGGGACACAACTGACAGGGGAAGTACGTACCGAGGAACCGACCCTCGCTCTCCCCCAGCTTTTTCCCCAACAGAAACGCAAAGATCGGGATTCGCCAAGCCTAGAATTGCCCAATGGCGCCCCCGAGTCCATTACAGATGGATCCCTTTTTTCGCCTCTTGTCCTCCACTTCAGTTCCCTTGTTTTTCCGTCCTTGACCGTCCGTGAGTCTTTGTCTCGATGGATCCATTGTCAGGCAAACAAAGTTCTTCCCTGAAAGCAAGGTCCAACGCTCATCACGTGATACCACCATCACTTTTTCCTGTCAGCTTCCAGAACCCTTCCATGGCGTCGGGTGGCGCGCGCTACGTACCGCGCCGTTTCCATTGAGCTTCCAATTGACTATCGCCCCTGCGTCAGAGCCACGAGCTTTTTCAACCTCTTGTCATTCGAACTTTCATCCCGTCTTGAGCCACTTACTCAACGACAATCTATATTATCGACTCATAGTCTCTTTTTGTTGAGCTTATCAGGACTACCACCAGTTGTCTCTCTGATGCTGATATGGCACACGGCACGTCACGTCACATCAAACCTCAGTTACAGTACCAATATCGTCTGTTAGTCCATCTTTTTTCTTTTTAATATCATCACTACATATTATCCAATACAGTGCTATCAGCAGCCTCTCCTTCACCACTGACGCCATACAACAAATATGTAAAAATCATGACACCTATCTTCGCGCCCCAATATGCAAAATGCCTGCCGGTTGCCCGCTAGTACACATGAGAGAAAACTAATGCTATCAAGACAAGATCAGATCATAAAAGGAAATTCAATCTTCGCCAAACAAAATCGCAGACATTCATCATGCTCCAATCCGAGGCTGAGCCGCCTTGAGTTTGTCGTCAATCGTTTGTTTCTGCCGCATCGTGTCATTGTCGTCAGTCGTCAGGTGCGCCGCCCCAATCCCTGCCAATGTATCCGTCGTCTTGATGTTGCCTCTGGGTGCTGCCTTTGCCGTTAACTCGTCCGCGCTTTTGGTATCCAGCTCTTTCTTGGGGGAGCCCGCAGTCTCAACGTCAAGGCTGATTGTCTTCCCCTCGATCAACTTGTCCCTGGCATTCGGGTTTTTCTCCACGAGAGCATCGGCAGTCTTGGTATCAATGCCGGTCACCTTGGGCTCTCTCTCCTCGCCTACGCCCTTCACATCCAACTCTTTCTTCTGGCCACAACGGTTCGTCTTTTCTTGGTGAGTATCAGGTGCTGTGGTCCCGTGCGTTTCCGCTGCATTTTGCTTCACCTCTGGCTCTGCTGGCAGTTTCTCCGAAATGTCGTTGCCCTTCTCAGGCAGCATCTCAGGAAACTCTGTTTTGTGCCCTTCATTGGCGAATTGGACCTCTTTTGGTCTACTGTCAGTTTTAACCATTCCTTCGGAACTCTTCCGGGTTTCCTTCTCCAACTCCTTTGCTTCCTTGGTTCCTTCGCCTCCCACTTCCTCTGTTGTTCCTTCGAGCGGGTTCACGGCCCAAGAATTGTTTCCTTTTCCTCCAATCGCTGCAGCTCCGACTGGCTCTTCGGTTCTATTGTCGACTTCCGTATGGGTGCTGTCCGAGATGGTATTTCCTGGTGGTGATGACTCTTTCGAGCCAGCATTCGCGTCTCGGAAAGAAACTTGCTGTCCCATGCCCCCTTTTTGGCATGATTCCTCCCTCGAACCCATCTGGGCCTGGATGATGCTCGCAGCAATCCTACCCTCAGGCGTATCTAGGAGATCCACGCCCCTGTCTGGGCTTGGGGTCGAGGTCGACGTTGCCGGCGTTTCCCTCTTCTCCATGGTCGAATTCGGGGCCGTTGCCACATCGGATTCCATAAATCCCGTCTTATCGGCAACAGGCGTCTCGTCGAGGGGCATGCCATCAGGTCCCACGTCGCTGTACGATGAAGGTATGTCCCGATTCGCTGCCCAAGCAGCAATGTTGTACAAACCTCGCGGGGCGTCGCATCCGTCATAGTTGCTCGGCAGGGGACTTGGGGGTGATCGTCCACGTGTGTAGTAGTACGGCTCGTATCCCGTGGGGCTTGCGTCTGTGTATGGCCGGCTCACGTAGGACCAGTCGCTGGGTGGCTCAACCGTCTTAATCTGCGGAAGGCTGTCTGGGTGGTACCCGTCAACGAGATACTGCTGCAACGTGTAACCTTCGTCAATTGTCGATTGCGGGGGGTTCAACTGTCCGCATTCTTCCCCATCCCCTGGTCGTGGGAACATGTGCAAAAGAGCAGACGCCTGGAGCCGCATTTTCGGATCATCACTCAAGCAAATCTCTGCCATTTGCCGGTACCAATCTGGGATGTTCACCTCGGGACCAAGTATCAACGGTCGCCCCTGTGATTCTGGTTCATCCTCCTGTGTTGCCAGAGCCCACAACACCATGCCAAGCTGGTAGAGATCCGACTTGACACCAATGTACATAGTAATCCGCTGGTTGCTCTCAATGAGCGGCGTGGCTTCCGGGGGTTCCCATCCGACTGGGCACCCTCTCCTGTTGATGTCAATGATCTTCGCATCGCCGTCCTCGTCAATGACAATGTTGGACAGCGTGAAGTCGCCTTGTACGAATCCTGACTCGTGGATGTCGGACAACCCTTCAACAATTTGCCGAGCCCATCTTTCGCGTGTTGACCACGGAAGGTCGTAATCGCCGTCTTTGCAGTGCTCGTAAATGATGTCAATGAGGGCTCCTTGGTCGGCGTAGTTGATGAGAAGTCCCTTTACGTGCTCATCGTGATCGTCCACTACGACACCATAGAAATGGATGACGTTGCGCGAATGGCGGAGGCGGTTGAGAGCGTTGACTTCATACAAAAACTCATCTATCGTGTCAGGGCTCGGGATTTCCTTCTTGATCAAGGTATGACCATTAACATTGACTTTATAAACGAAGCCCGACATGTGCGAGTCAAAGACGATATCCTTTTCCCGAATACGCCTGCAACCAAGGTGCTTGATCTGAGCAACAGTCGGGTATTGGATAATTTCCTATCGGCAGTTAGCATTGTTTGGGGAATGTCTCGAGATGCACCAACATTGCCATCCTCAACCACATGAACATGAAGTCTCCCATCAGTCGTCTGAAGTTTCAGATTGGTCACAGTGTCGTAGAATTGAATGTCTCGTAGGCTCTCCCGGATAGCCTCGTAAATTTTGGCGCTCTTGTCTCGTTGGTAGTGAGTGTGAATGAGGTCCATCTCCAGTGAGTTTGGAGGGGCATCTCGGTAATCGAGGGAGATGGTTACACGCCGCCAAATATGTTCCTGCTCCCGATATGTGACAAAGAACTTTTCCCTTCTTGAACGATCCCGGAAGTGCATGCTAAGATTTAATATCCAGGTCTTCTCGAGCTCCTCGCGAATCAGAGCTTCATACTGGGATGCCGTTATCGAATGGGTGTCAGCCGTTGAGAGATTGTCTTGGATGGCACACTCGTCGGCCAGTGTAGCCTCGTCATCCCTGTGCACAACTGATTGAACCGGCTCCTGGATTGGCGCATCTGCAACAGGACTGGATGGTAAGGAAGGTACAAAACGAGGTACATCGTCCTGCGGGGAGCCGAGGAAGCTTGGGGCGCTGACCCGGGGATTAGTCGCTGGCTGTGAGGTTGATGACGTTCGGGGTCCATGAGACCGACGGTCCATGGACACAGCTCTCCTCTCATCTGGCGTTGGTTCGATAGGGGACAGGTTTGTCCTCCGCTCCGACACTTGGCGCTTGAACGTCTGGGCACGGGGAAGACCCGGCACGACCCTCCGGGACATTCGGCGAATCAGGCCGCCCTTGTCCGAGTCGGCCGAGTCGTTCTCAGGCGCGGGACCGGCAGCCCGCTCTGTCGGCGGCGAGGGGGCCTTGTTGCTACTCTGCCGACCAAAGAGTTTGCGAAAAAAGTTGTGAGTCCCGGACAGCGCAGATGGCTGGGAATGGGGCGGCGGCGGCTGAGACGCTACAACGCCCGCCTGTGCCATGGCCGCGACAATGCGACCAGATGTCTGTTGCTGAGCTCGAGGTGCAAGTGACTGTCAACACCGAAATGTTATAGTCGAGGCTAATAAGTCAGCTCGGTGTTGGTATGAGCTAGTGGGCTGACGGCTGGCTCTGTGGCAAAAAGTAGGAGTCTGGAATAGGACAGTTGGAGCAGATGCATGTGCCACGAATGCCTTCGTATCGTCGTCGTAAAGCGGATTCTATGTGGGAAGGCGAATATGGGGATAGTTGGTATGGAGTTGCAAGAGGGTAAAAAACTGGCATGTATGCCGTCCAGCAAGAGATGATGAGACGAAAGGTGCACTGACGAGAGCTGGAGAGGCCGCACGGCCCCGTCAATCAAAGAAGCGGTCTCTCGGTGAGAGGAGTAGAGTAAACAAGCTCTGCTTGACCCATCCAAGGGCAAGCGAAGGTAAAACAATTGCTTGGTCGGCACTGTCACCGCGACTAGGAGGCTGGGATGATACAACGGTCGGTGAGAAGCGGGTCCTCTGGATGAGCGGTCGAAGTCGCGGGGAGCGAAGCCGGAGGCGCAATGAGGTGTTAGAATGGCTGTGGGGGCATGGGTGAAATAAGAATCCGTGATGATCTAGGACGGCTCCTACACGGGGTGTAAGTGAAGGGTGCCCGTGACAGCAAGACGCCTTGAGAAACAGAGGTTGATGAGTTGCGATGAAAGCCCTGCTATATTAAAACGACCACGACAGAGAGTCCAGCACCTAAAACGGGCGCCGGCGGCGGCAAGGAGTGGATGTGGGAAGCTGTGACTGGACGTGAGCTTTGGTGGGCTGAGTGGGTTAGTGCGGGTTGGTGGGCTTCAAGTGCGGCGGGAGGACACGGGCGGAGCGGCGGAGGCGCTGGGCTTTTGACCTTGGGCCTTCATTTTCTGGGTCCGTTTGGCAGCCCGAGCCACACTGAGAAGGTAGGATTGCCCTAGAACGCCCTGATGACGGTCTGGTCGGACCGCCCTGCTCAAGGGGCTGGGTCCTGAGAAGTCTCTGGGCGCGGTGCTCACTGGCCAGCAAAGCCACCACTGTCCAGGTGTCAGCGCAGGGCTGTGGCCATCCATTGTCCTTCCATTGCCCCAGACTTGCCGAGGACCGTCAGGGGTCTTTGCTTGACTGAACGACATCTCTGGATGTTTT
The DNA here is from genome assembly GCF_000151355.1 of Fusarium vanettenii 77-13-4. Classification (NCBI taxonomy): domain Eukaryota; kingdom Fungi; phylum Ascomycota; class Sordariomycetes; order Hypocreales; family Nectriaceae; genus Fusarium; species Fusarium vanettenii. The sequence continues at coordinate 1,452,086 of NW_003315867.1, forward strand.
TGGGCCTGGGTGTCGAGACCTTGATCCATCCATCCCACCATGCCGGATCTTCCATGCTTCATGGCCAGCCAAAGGACCCTGCCAGTCTGCCGCCTGTCGTCTGTCGCATGTCGGCCATGGTCTGCCTGCGGCTGCAGGAGTCATACTTCCAAGAGAGACGGTGACGCTCGACGGCTCGCTGGTGGGGAACAATCGATGAGTTGGCCCCTTTCAGATGCCCTGGTCTCGTCCCATTTCGTCGACGCTAAGACGTTTTGCTGAGCGCAGGGGGAAGCGGTGATGCATCATCATCAGGCAGACTTTGGTCGGGCACAAAGAGGCATGAAGATGGTTGGCGTTGATTTTGGGGGTTGGATGTAGGAGGAAGATGCAAGAAAGGGCGCGACTATCTGCGAGCGGGTGGTTGACATCGAGGTCTTTGTCAGGGGATGGGGGAAAGTGCAATTGTATCATACCTTCCTCAAACCTCCAGCTATCTACCCAAGGCTAGCAGGTATCGTCGGCAGGTACCTACCTACAGCCGGGAGTGAGGCAGACAAGGAAGGTACAAGCCAAGAGCAGCATCACGAATTGGAAGCTGCAACCGTCTGCATCGCGACTTCCTGCCTACAGTACCTTACCTGCCGAGTTGCCTTGCAATCACATCTGCCCACAATGCCGTGTACAATCATCATCGCCATCTGTTCAACATCTACTCCCTACACCAACAGCCCCAGACTCGTCATCCACACAACACATTCGATCGAACATCTAGGCCCGCTTCAACAAAGAGGGTGGACATGCCATCAGCCAAAGACAGCGCAGAACATGGAGGAAATCCCACGCAGCCGGTACCGCGGGGACCGAAAAATCAGGGACGTCCTGTGCGTCTTTTTGCCGGGCCAGGGCATGTCATCCTGGCTCCAGCTGCTGACCTCCATCAAGGCTCGAACCATAGGGCGATCTGATCGCTTTGCAGGGCCAGGCCGACTGCATACGCAAGTGACAACGCCATCTAGTTGGGCATCTCACTCACACTCGCTTACCGCCCAACCCGATAACTGGGCACCTAGTTTCACACCTGTCCAGTTGAGACTCTAAACGATTCGAATATGAGGCGAGCAGATTCAAAGGCCAGGTCCGAGTTTTTAAGGCCAATCGAGCATCGACTGACTGTCGTCTGCCGACATTACACACGCAACTGCCAAACATGCATGCTGCATACGGGTGAGGACGGCCGTTATGAAGGGCACTGCATACTGTGTATCCGACGTCACGGATCAATGACCAAAGGCGTCGAACAGGAGAGGATGCTCATGTGTTCCAATTGACCATGTTTACTCGGCGTGGCGGTGAATTCTCCGATGATAAGGTGGTCGCGATTACAACACAACCCACATCTTGAGTTGTCAACTCGGATATGCCTCAATCAACCCTCGAGTGCCTCTCAGAAACTAGAAGCTGGCAACTCCCGGGGCAGACGTCACGTTACCCCTGTTTGCCTGTCCAGAAGCCGCCTGATTCGCCAATTGCGCCGTCACGGCCTCCTCGGTGCCCAATGCGACTTCGTCTTGACCAATTCAATGGTTCAAGCAACACAGCTGTTCAAACATGTGCACACCACCAAGCACATCTCTCGATGGGGAAATATCTACAGCTTGTGTTGGGCTCTAATGGCCCGTCTGCTAGCCCTCTTTCCTCTCATCTCAGCTCCCGTCAAGCCTGTCACGTCACACAGTACAGGAGGCATTCTTTGCTTCCGCGAACAGACTCTGCGGCTGCGGCCTGTGGTGAGGCCTGGTCCACACCCAAGCTCACTCCCAAGATCAAGGCCATCAAGGGGAAACGTGTGGGGTCAGGCATAAGTGCAGCATTCGCCATGGCCCGCTAAGGAGCGTGAGACTGGCTCTAGTGAGGCTGCCTGGGCTTGACAGGTTGTCGGTTCGCCATGCAAGCAATGGGTCTGCATCTCACTCCTTGTTACGAACTGGCTTCCAGACCGCTGAACCGGGCCTCTATTGGGTACGGCCTTCCCTTGCCTTGGACCATTGTCGCATACCAGCGGGGCTGGATTTGAGCCGCCTAACCTTGTGCCTCTCTCATTTCTCCGAGTCGCTTGTAAGCATCTCGTGGAAGAATGTCGTGAGACGTCATGAAAGGACACGACCATGCAGCATGCGCAGCTTCAGCAGACAAACAGCATCTTATCCTCAGCCAGCCAGTTCCCGACCTCGCTAGGCTCGTCCCGCGCTTGACCCCACCGATCCCGCGCCGTCAGTGACGGGATCTCCAAAAGCCTTGGCTAGGGGCCAGGATCAGGTCGCTGGGGAACCATTAGGGACATCCGAGGCAGATGGCTTAAACGTTAAAGGGCGTTTGGCTTCCGTCCGGCGGCGGTCAATTGGGCAATGCACCAGCACCCAGCCGTCTCAAGTTCCCTGCCGAGATCCGGCCTGACATTGGTTACGCCTTCGGGCTGCAACCACATTGCGGGCCTCGGAAATTTTGCCTGCCAGAGAAGGATTGTCATCACGTTCTTCTCCACGGGATCAAAGACCATGTCGTCATTACTGATTTAGGGGATGACGATGATTGAAGTCAGAAGTAAAGAGAGAAGACCTCTCCATTCTCCACAAGACTTGCCAATCCCAAACTCGCTGACAACAACTCACAATATGCCCAATGAGGGGATTCAGGTAAACAGTATGACGTCGCTTTTCCTATATGTACAATTGCACATGGAGGCGTCGCCCACGTGCTGGCATTTGCTCATCAGCTGCTTGTCTCCAAAACCCGCTGTTGCATGCTTCTAAAAGTACAAAAGTCCACAGACTGGTAATAACAGAGTAGGAGTCTTTATATCGTTTCCATCTAAGATTCTTGCCCCCCGGTGCCCAAACGCCCCTCAAATCATGCATAATTCCTACATTGATGCCATGCTTTGCGCCCCCGTGTCCATGACATGTTCTTCACCTCGCCGTTTTTTTCGGCGTCTAGTCTTCCTCCTCGGCGGACTCGGGCTTGTCCTTCTTCTGCTGCTCCTCCCACTCGCGGATCTTGCACTTGTTGGCCTGCTCGCGGTCAATGTCGGGGAAGACGAGGTTGAAGACCTCGGGGTACCAGGCCACGGGATGGCCTTGAAGACCCTCCTTGATGTTCTGTTGAGAGTTGTTAGCCAGGGGTCAAAATTATAGTAGAAACATAGCGTAGACGTACCTCAGGCAGCTCCAGCCAGTCAGACATGTTGTCCTTGGGGAAGATGATGGTCTTGCAGCCAGCGCGACGAGCGGCAACAGTCTTCTCACGAAGACCACCGATACGCAGCACCTTGCCAGTAAGTGTAAGCTCACCAGTCATGGCGACAGTCGGATCAACAGGGGTGTCGAGAGCGAGGGACAGGAGCGAAGTAGCCATGGTGATACCAGCCGAAGGACCATCCTTGGAAACGGCACCGTCGGGAACGTGAAGATGCATCTTGGCCTTGTCGAAGAAGTGGTTGTCGGGGAACTCCTTGACCATGAAAGCCTTGGCGAAGGAGTAGGCGATTGTGGTGGACTCCTTCATGACGTTCTTGAGGTTACCCGTGATCTCGAGGTGCGGCCGGGTCTCTGGTCGGAGGGGAGCCTGCAGGATCGACTCAATGTACATGGCAGCGCCACCAAGCTGTGTCCAGGCGAGACCCATAGATACACCAGGGGGGCTGACGTCGTACAGACGATCCGAGGTGAAGACGGGAGGGCCAACGTAGTCATTGAGGTTGTCCTTGCCGATGACGACGTGGACCGAGTCGGGAACCCGGAGAGGCTTGCGGGGCTTCTCCGTGGCCTTGCCAGTCTCGCCAGACTCTGAAGAGCTCTCCACGTCTGACTCCTTGCCTGTGCTGGCCGCCTCCTCCTTCTTCTTCTCGGCCTCCTCTAGAGCAGACTTGCCCTCCTCAGTCAGGGCGTCCTCCTCTGGGAGAACCTCCTCGCCGAGCTCTTGGACAATCTTGAGGGCAGACTTTCGGTAAACCTTTTCGATCTGCTTCTTGAGGTTTCGAACTCCCGACTCGCGGCAGTACGACTTAATCAGCTCCTCAATGGCCTCCTCACTCAGGATGACGTCGGCATTCTGAAGTCCGGCGGTTTCCTTAGCAGCGGGTGCGAGGTACCGTTGGGCGATAGCCATCTTCTCATCAGCAACGTAGCCCGAGAGGGTGATGATCTCCATTCTGTCGAGTAGAGGTCGGGGGATGGTGTCGGTCATGTTGGCTGTGCACACGAACAAGACCTTGGACAGGTCGACGGGCACATCCATGTAGTGATCCAAGAAAGAGCTGTTCTGCTCAGGGTCCAGCAGCTCCAGCAGCGCAGATGAGGGGTCGCCCTGGTATCCTCGGCCAATCTTGTCAATCTCATCGATCAGGATAAGAGGGTTCTCAGTCTGACACTTCTTCAAAGCCTGGATCATACGACCGGGAAGGGCACCGACGTAGGTCCTTCGGTGACCCTTGATCTCAGCAACATCGGTAAGACCTCCGACACTGAATCGGTAATACTCTCGGTTGAGGGCTCGCGCGATCGACTTTCCGATACTGGTCTTGCCCACTCCGGGGGGTCCGACGAAGCAGAGGATCTTACCCTCGACAGTGCCTCGAAGCTTTCCAACCGCGATGAACTCGAGGATACGGTCCTTGACATCCTTGAGACCGTGGTGATCCTCATCCAGGATCTTCACGGCGTTGGGGATGCCAAAGTTCTCGGCGCTCCTCCGACCCCAGGGGATCTGTGTGAGCCAATCCAGGTAGTTCCTCGTCACGTTGAACTCGGAAGCAGCAGTCTCAAGATGGGCAAGCTTGTTAAGCTCCTCGTCAAAGACCTTGCGCACGGCATCGGGCATGGCGAGCTTGTTGGCCTTCTCCTTGAACTTCTCGACCAGCTTGTCCTTGCCGTCCGACTCGAGGCCGAGCTCGCGACGGATACCCTTCATTTGCTCCATAAGCCAGTATTCGCGCTGCCTCTTGCTGATCTTGTTCTCCACATCCTTACTGATCTTGGACTGCAGCTGGGCATTCATGAGCTCCTTCTTTAGCACCACCAGGGCCTTCTGCATCCTCTCCTCCACGTTGAGACATCCCAGAACCTCCTGTAGCTCCTTCTGCTCGCCCGACGACACGGCGGCGGCAAAGTCGGCAAGCTTGGCGGGCTCTGATGTCACGTTTCCGGTGGACTGGCTCATAGAAAAGGTCGAGATTTGGTCACGGAAGAGGTTGTTCATTGTGGCCACCTCCTTGAAGACGTTGACAATCTCGTTGGTGACGGCGCGGATAACAGGGCTCTTGGGGTCGTATGGCTCATCAACAAGGTTCTCGACGTTGACCAGGCTGACGGGGTATCTCTTGAGGAACGAGGTTGGCTCGTACTTCTCTGCGGTTTGGTCGGGCTTCTTCTCCACGGCACTCTCCTCGAAGCTGGCGACGACATCACCCTTCTTCTCTTGCGTAGCCTCCTCCTCGGCGGGCTTCTGGGGAATGGGTTCGGGTGTAGGCTCGGTCTTGGAATCGGTCTTCTTGGCAGCATCTTGGCCACCGGGAGGAAGCAAGCTAGATAATCGGATACGTCGATGGGGGTAGAGGATGGCAGTCAGAGCCCCCTCTTGGCCGTGGATGGGAAATGCACTTGTAATCTGGGCAAAGACACCCACGTCGTAGACATCATCAGGGTTTCGGATGACATCCTCGTCCTCGTTCTCGTCCTTGAACAAGAAGGCGCCGACATAGGGCTGACCACGCTTGATGGACTCAGTGATTGCGTTGGCCACATCGGGATCCTTGATGGTAATCGCCTTATAGAAACCAGGGAAGAGCGGTCGCCGGGCAATGGGGATGGCCAGGACCTGGGGGTAGACCTCGGGGACCACAGGCTTCTGGAGGGCCTTCTCGGCGGACGACTTTCGACCGCGTCGGCCTCCGTCACCGCCGTCGCTCCCGGAACCAGATCCTGCAGAACCTCCAGCCGCACTCCCGGCCTTTCCGTCTGGTGATTGACCTCCGGCGTCATTCTTGCCAGAGGCGGGTGAGTCGGGCCCTGGGTTTCTCGATTCGGCCGAAAGCTTGTCCTCGGCGTCCTTCCGCTTGTTCTCCAGGTTCGCCTGAGCCTCCTCCTCAGACAACGGCTCGGTCAATGGCTCTATGGCGGACTCGAAAAATCCCTTGTCGTTGCTGTCCTTCTCCTTCCCGAGGCGTGCGGCCGTAGAGAAGGCGGCGGAGGCTAACCGCGGCTGAATGGCGGGCAGCCGGCGAGCGCAGATGTGACGGTTTAGGTAGGCGGGTGAAGAGGTCCATCGAGCGGCGATGGCTACGGAAGAGACTCGGGATGCATGGGCGGCAGAGCGCTCGAGGATGAGGCGGCCAGAGAGGCGTGAACGCGGGATCATGTTGGGCGTGGTCTAGGCAGACGAGCGAGGACGGAGCTGGAGATGATTAGAAGCTAAGAGCCCCGCGATGGGCCGTTGGTTGGAGGGGGGGAACAGGGCAATTAAGAAGGGGAAGAATTATGAGATGAAGGAGAGAAAGAGGATTGAGAAGAGGTTCTATCAAGGGTGACAAGTAGAGGTTCTGTTGGCCGCAATTGTGCGCATCGCCGCTTCGGCTTGGCTCAAGTTGTGGTGGAGGCGACTTAATAATGTCTTATGGCGACGTCGGACTTAACGTCGACATCATCCAAAATTTCGAGTCGAATCGAACAGAACCATGAGCTTCCATCGGGAGAATATCGGATGCCGAAGCTGTTTGCCCACTTGCCCACTTCGTCGGCCAATCTCGGCTTTTGATGGCGGATTTCTTATCAGATTGTGATATTCAGTTACCGGTGCTCACGTGCCGTTAGTGAGGATAGAACCAAGATGTAGATGGAGTAAGTACCTTTATGGTAGATTTATTTATTATGGTGGCTAGTAGTGAGGTTTCTTTCGTGATTGTCAAGTATGTCATGTTGGAGCATCACTCTCGGTCTGACCTCGATATGACTCAACCTGCCTCGTCATGTGAATAAGACCATGCTCGAGATGGGCAATCTTCTTTTCTGTCTCCATGTTATTGTTTACATCAAATAAAGGCCTGGCTGTAATTTGGGGCTTTCTTTGTTTCCTTTTTAAGATAATGATCTCAGGTTGCGCGTATTATTATTTAAAGTCGCATTTTATGAGCTGCAAAAGAGTCAACGTTATTGTATTCAACACGCAATTGAAGGCCATTTCCCTAGAAAGATCACAAACCACTTTACAAAGGCCCAATGAATCACATAGGAACAGAGGGACTAGAAAAACATAAAGAATTCAAGACAGATAGCATGTATTCCAAAAGTAAACGAGACAGGAAGGAAAGACGCTGCCATCACCATCATGACTACCCTACACCTTCTCCGCAAACTCAATTCAGGCATCATTTTCTCATCTTCAAGCCCGAACACTGAACTGCCATCATCAATAACAGCCGTCCAAACTCGCATGCTCCAATCTCTATTATACTCAGACTTACATAAACATCGCAACGTCGACGTCTTTCTCGCAGCAACCCGCCATCATGTCTGACGACGCTGACGTTTCGGCCTCCATCAACAAGCTCTCCATCACAAGCAACAAAGAATCAACTCAAACCAAAAAACCCGCACCAAAAAAAAAGGCCAAGAAAGTCGTGGCAGACTCATGGGAGGATGAAGACGTCTCCGAGTCTGAACCTGAAGCAGAGTCTGACAAGGCTGATGAGCTGACGCCCAGCGCAACGCCTGCACCACCACCTCCCACTCCCATGTCACCCGTTGGAGGGTCGACGTGGACGCCTCCAGAGGATGCACCTGGACCTCGAGCCGCCGGAGAATCAGCCAAGCGGCCCGAGAAGACGGACGCTGTGGCCCGGCGCATGATCGCTGCCGGACTGGGCCTCAAGGCGCCCAAGCAGACCGAGGAGCAGCGGGCGTACCAGAAGAGTATCCGTGAGCAGGAGAAGAAGAAGCGGGAGCAGGAGCGCGAGCAGGAAAAGAAGCGACAAGAGGAGGCTGACAAGGCAAAGGCCGCTATTTGGGATGACTAGGCGAGGCTGGCCCTAGACAAACATCACATAGACATGATTGGGATATGAGAATAGCATTGGTCGAAACACGATTCCTCGGCAACTCAATCTCCGCAACCCTGCTCCACGACAAGAATACAGTCTCCTGATGCTCAAAGCTGCTTACAATATTGCTGAATAATTTCGGAGACATTTCGACCTTGAGACGGCTTAATCTCCCAGCGTGCCGCGGGCCTTGCTCCAACCTCTCCTCGCCAAAGTCGAAGCGTATCGCCAGATTGGGACAGGTAACCAATTGGCGGCTCAAGAATCTCCTCCACAACTCCTCCTTAGTCAGTACACGCGCGGCTACACCTACACGCTTCATGTATCCTCCCTGGGGGTCTATATAAGGCTGATTGAGATCGGGGATGATTGTGCCGATTGAAAGAGGGTTGGACGATCTTCTCACTTCATCTTGATGCGGAGTTGCGGGTCTTGGTGTTGATGATTATGAATCGTCCATGGATGCTTTCAAAGAACGGGATTAAGACACGGAGTTGAGGCTGTAGGGACGGGTTTCAGAGAAGCTGAAAGGACATGAAACAGATGTAGTTGATGTATTTAAGACTGCTTGGGTTGTGGGAGAAGGGAGAGGAGCATCACCAGACAACTTAGCAACTAAACAACCAGAACCAGCTGACTACCATACTTCCCATATCAAGCAACGAAAACAACCACCATGCCTGACCTCAAGCCCATCACCGTCTATGTCCATGGTTAGCCTTCAGCACCTCCCCTACGTTGCAGCTCTAACACTACACAGGCAAGGGACCCAACCCCAAGAAGGTCACCATCCTCCTCGAGGAGCTAGGCATCCCCTACACAGCTGTATGTACACTCTCGCAACATTCTACTCTTACATACTGACATGACTTGACAGGTCGAAACTCCCAACCCCAAGGCTGAGTCGTTTGTCAAGATCAACCCCAATGGCCGAGTCCCCGCCATCGAGGACCCAAACACTGGCATCACCATCTGGGAGTCTGGCGCCATTCTCGAGTACCTAATCGAAAAGTACGACAAGGACCACAAGTTTTCATTCGACACCGAACCCGAGAAGTGGTACCTGAAGCAGTATCTACACTTCCAAATGTCTGGACAGGGCCCTTACTACGGCCAGGTATGTAGCAGATACCCTGTATGAGAACTCACGACTGACAGGGAATGAGACCTTTTGGTTCCATTTCTTCCACAAGGAGCAAGTCGAGTCGGCCAAGGAGCGCTACGAAGAACAGATGGTCCGCGTTGTCGAGGTTCTGAACAATATCCTCGAGGGCAAGGAGTATCTCGTCGGCAACAAGTAGTGAGTCCCCAACAATGACATTTCCCCTGACGGAGCAAATACTGAACTCTGCAAAAGTACTTATGCCGATATCGCCTTTATCCCCTGGAACACGGCTGTCCCTGTCGTCGGTGATGTGTGGAAGAAGTTTGATATTGAGAACAAGTACCCCAACTTCATTGCATGGCACAATCGCCTCTTGGCCAGACCTGCTGTGGCCAAGATCCTGACTCCTCCAACTGAGGAGAAGTAATCATGGTAAAGAGGTTAGACTGTTGGGGGTGTATTGGGTATCTGGAAGCTAGTGTGTAGTAATATGGATGTATCACTCACGATGAATATCAAGTTGTTTAGAATATCAGCCTCCTATCTCGTGTCCCTTGGCTGGGCCGTGTAACTCTCCTCTAACTCTCCACGTCACAAAGGAATTTCAACGCAGGCGTTTATCTGGCACTTTCGTATCACAATCTGAGCACCGTCAAGGACAGAGATACTTCATTCGTGGAGCAATCGCGGACATGCCGCAGGTATCATTGTCATTTCTCAATCTCAAGTTGCCGTTCGGCGATGCTCTCAACTTTTCGTCTCCGCTCGCTAGCAAATTGCTTCGTTTGTCGCGATGTCCTTTGGTCCCAGGACAAGTCGCCGTGGAGCGAGTAAACCAGTTGCCAACCATGATTGCCGGCATGATGCCATCATGCCGACTACCTATATATGTCGGCCCAAACAATCCTCTCCCGTCTTTGACTCCGTGTATGGTCATTGCCTTCAAATAGGCAGACTTTTGATGTTTCTTGTTTTCGTTGACATTGGTATCTTTCTCCCCAAACATCCATCCCATCATGTCCCAAAACATCCTTTCCTTCTCATTCGGCAACCAGGGGTATTCTTCGTTTTTTTGTCTTCAGCTTTTCGTTGCATGACTGGGTATAATGAGCGGGCGTCAAGTCATCAAAAGAGAACCCCCGATTCCGATAACCAAAAGAAAAAAAAAGCAGATAAATAAATGCAGCAAAACCAAAAACCAGTAACAGAGCACTCAGACACAGTCGAGCAAAACAAAACATGACAAGACGTAAACCGACCGATGCACAAGTCGACGTTCCAGGGTATTTTACGCCAGGGTATATCCAGCCGGGGTATTTGCATGTAGAGGTTCTAACACGGGGGAATCTAACGGAAAGGCCCAATAGGGGCGGGGTATCCTGAATTCATAGAATGAGATGTGGAAGGGCGCCCGCTGTCGCCGGACGCGCGGGTGCTGTGGCGAGGCGTGATGTCGCCGGGCTGAGGAATCGACAGCTTGTTGTCGATGTGGGTGCTGTAGGGTCGTGGCGCCCACGGGTTGTCGTCGTCTGGAAGGTTCACGCCGCTGTCGTTCCAGGGGTTTCGATCAGCGTTGAAGCTGCGGGTTGACTCGATCGAGATGAGCGAAGACTTGGACACGTTGCTGGAGCCCTTGAAGAAGTTGTTGGCCGAGTGTGAGCTGTTCTTTCTGCGATCCAAGAAGGAAGAGATCGACGTCATGCTGCCGGGCTTTCGGAGACGGTCGAGGATGCTGCTTCGTTCGCGGGCGACGTCATCACCGAAGCCAGCCTTGACGGGGGAGTCAGTAGCAACAGGGGCCGGAGCATGCTGAAGAAGCTTAGAGTCAAAGTACTGCAGAGAGTCCTCGAATGAGTCCGACTTGGGACGAGGGAGAGCGCCCTTAACGATGTTCACCTCAGCCCCAGAAGTCGCGAACTGCGATTGGATAAAGTCCATGGCATCGCGGAGACCACCAGCATTGTTGCGGGTAAAACCCCAAAGCAAAGTGACTGTAGGAGATCCATCCTCAGTGAGCTCATCAGGGTTCTGGTGAATGGTAAGCTCAACCTCGTGTTGGCTCTTCAGCTTGGGCACAAGGTCATGGGCAAACTCGGGAGACTCGAGAAACTTGATCAGCTCAGGACTTCTGGCAAGAATGAGTTCATGCTTGTCAGGCACCATGCCCAAGAACTCGTCAACGCAGTGGGGGACCTGCCACTGAGGGCCATTCACGGTCACTTCGTCGCTGGCCTGCTCCGTGCTGGGGAAGTTGATCTTGCAGTTGTACTTCTGCTCGAGCTCGTCAATCTCCGGAAGCCTGGCAATGAGCTGGCGATGGTAGAGTCGATCAACACTGACGATCTGAGAGGTATACTCGGAGTCCTAAACCGGCATTAGAATTGACGAAAACAATAATTTGGACCACACTTACTGCGCGGTCAACCATCTCCAGGATCTCGTTCTTGACAGCGTCGAGGTTCTGTGCGTTGCGAGCTGGGGTGCGGCAGATAACATTATCCACCTTGATGTCGTCGTCCTCTCGTCCCATACCGCCTACAAAATATTAGTTTGGGAATTATATGTACTAATGAGGAGCATTACCTCTGTCCATAGCGTTGGAGAATTTGACGAAGACCGAGTGCTTCTTCATAATTCGCTGAATGTGCTGTCCACCAATGCCGATGATGCGCTTGTGGTACTGATCAGGAACGTGGAACGAGATGGATGCGGGCATCTCCTGCTCGACCAGCGTCAGACCCTGCTTCATGGAATCGTAGCTTGCCGCCATGACATCAATGTTGAAGTTGTACTCGTTGAAGCCGTCGAAGATGATCTGGACATTGCTCTGCCCCATGATCTTGTTGATCTTGCCGTTCTTCTTGCCACTGACGAACTCCTTGTGCTCATTGGCAAGCTCAATCTTGACACGGATCTGATATTGAGCCTGTGCAACAAACTTGATGTCCGAGATAACCTCGAGGGCAGACTTGACAGCATCATCAGAGCCAGTGATGGCAAAGTTCAGTTTGTCAAACGAGAGATCGGCATCCGAATTGGCGCAAATATCAACAAGCATAGCCCTGATGTCAGCTGGGTTGGGAAGCTGCCTAGCCTCGGGATGTTGCATGTACCACCCGGCGCTGTAGAACTGGCCGGCCTGTTGCATTGTTAGTCGCCTTGAATCAAAAGTAGAGGATCTTGCCACTCACCAGGGACATGATTTCCCTAACAGTTCGCTCCACGTGAAGACCCTCGCTGCCCTGGACTCTCACCATGTTCCGCTGGCTTGCCAGAGGGGGGAACATGATGTAGGTGCCATTAGCCTCGAGAATCTTGCGGACCTTGTCCAAACGGCCAAGCAGAATGCTGTCAATCTTTGCGGCAGGGATGGTCACGTCCTTGACATAGAGCCTGATCCGCTGGACCGTCTCATGAAGCTTCTGCTTGGCGAGCTCGATCGCCTGAGGAGTTTCACCGGTGATGAAGACATCCGAGGGATCACGGCGAGTAGCGTTGGGGGGACAGTAGCGGTACATTTGCGAGAACGGAGGCGGGAAGTAGATGGCGGTCCCAGTAGACGACTCGATGAGTTTGATGTTTTTGCGGTGGCGGCCGCAGACGAGCTGGTGGCAAGACAATTCAAGCTTGGTGCCATCGACAATACGGCCAAGCTGGATAAGGGTTAAACTTTGCAAACAAAACGTTGAGGGGAAATCTGTACCAGCGTATCAATGTGAATCAGGACCCGAGCCTTGGCATGCTCTGACGACAAGATGTCGCCGTAGATGGCAACTCTCCATCGCTGATCCATCCGCAATTCGGAATCACCAGTCATGCCATCCACGACAGGGGTGAGCTTGGGGCCAAGAAGGAAGATGTCGACGCCGCAGTAGCTCGAGATGTAATCTAGGGTATCGGTAACGGGCTTCTTGAGCACTCCAGCATTGAGATCGCAAACGAGTTGACCATCAACATCAATTGTGGTGCAACGCTACGGAGAGAAGTCAGAAGAGGTTTGCCAGCATGCCACAGAGGGGCCTGGTGCGAGATCAATCGAAACCTACGAGAGAAATGGGGGTATCATTCAAAATGGTCTCTCGGCTCTTGTGGACCAGCTCTGGAGAGCCAGAGAGACAGACGGTGGTGACCTGCTGGCCCTTGCCGTTCTTGGGCGTGGTCGAAAGGACATGAGCCTCGATGGGTAAGGGCCCGTTGGAGAGGTCGCGGCACAGCCTTCGGAGGTTGTTCAGGTTCTGTCCATGGACGGGCAGCTCGTGGATCTGGACGTCGTCCGGCGCGTCCTCGGGGTGCGTCCATCGCAAGACGGCGTCAGTGGTCGCGTGAAGAATGTCCTCGGTGTCGGGGCCTGCAAGATCGGAAGCGAATGGGACGTTGAACGAGTAGTGGATCGTGGCATCGGCGGCTTGAGGGGAGGCGATGGGCTGACCGGGCTGGGCGGCGTTCTTGGGATGGTTGAGGGCATTCATGGGCATATTGGGATTGGGACGGCCCATGCCGAAATTGGGTGTCATTCTTTCCGACCAGTGACGCATGTTTGCCAACTTATTCATGATGGGGAGCGAGGTGAAGGCGTCGTCGTCGTCGTCCGAGGCGTGGGCGGCGACGGTCGGCGAAGGTGGAGGTGGACGGGGAGCGAGGACGGCGGCGGGAGGTGGAGAAGAAGCAAGAGAGAGAACCTGACCTGACCTGACCAGGAAAAAGATGAGAGATGAGGGCAATGATAAAAGGGAAAAAGGGTATCGAAGAAGCTGGGCAAGAAACGGTGGGGAGGGGGAAGGGGGCAGGGGGGGAAGGGGGGAAGAAAGAAAGATGGTGGTGTTTGTGAGCTCTTTCCAAGTCTGACGAGGGAGAGGGAGAAGGAAGGAGAGGGAGGGTTACGAAGGTGAGGTAGGTACGAGAGGTGGAGGGAAGGATGGAGCGGAGATGCACTACGTACCTACCTACAGTACTGCTCAGCAGCAAAAAGCGAGGAACCTCAAGTCAGCAGGACGTGCTCTGTCGAGGACAGGATATGGAGGCCAAGGTGGAGAGGCCAAGGCAATTCAGAAGCTGTGAGTGGCAGAGTAGAGGCATGGAGATACAGCTAGGAGAGGTACCTACAGCCCCTAGGTACCCAGTGGCTGCGATTTACCTGGGGGAGAGTTCCATAAAAGACAGCCCCCCCGGCACATGCGCCGCCTGTGAGTGCCCTGTAAGGCCGCCCGACACAGCGAGCTCAGCTCATCCATCGACCAGCCCGAGACAAGAAATAGCCAGAGAGTGGAGCGGGAGTGGGATGAGATGCGCACCTCAGTCCGTCAGCGCGAAAGGCATGAGTACAGCATGCAGAGCCCGGGGGGAGAGGCGCACTCCCGTATGCAAGTTGGACCCAGTGGTTGTGCGTACGAGGGCACGAGCACGCCTGTCCGAGTGCGCTGAGAAGCAGAAGCCAGCCAGTCTGAGTGGTGGTGACTTGGAAATGGTGGATTTTGCAAGGGCATGGATAAACGACAGCCACTGTGAGCAGCCACCACCACCACTACCAAGGGCAAGCAAAGACGTTCTGATCGCACAGATCTTGGAATCTGGTCGCTTCAGTTGAATCCCTGAGTACGTCCAATCACGTACCGCCAGCGTGAGAACTCTACGCTTCTTACCCGGGGCTAGGGCACTCTCGCTCGCAACAGACAAGTCACCAACCATGACGACCAACCCCAATGACGACAAGGTGAACAGCAGCGGGAGCGCTCCCGGGTTTCGGTGACCTTCGAACGGCAGCGAGCGGCCCCCTAGGGCATGGCATGGGCTCGCTTTGCGTTTTGGGCGGTGGGGGCACCATCAGCCCAGGTGCCAGGCTAGGAGGCACCTCCTGCAGCCTCTGTCGTTGCACTGGCGGCGGCTCTCCAAACGGGACACGGGAGACAGGCTCCCCGGGGACGGGATTCAAACCGACTGCGTTCCAGAGCCCTAGTGGACAAGCCGGAGGACTTTGGCAATGGTCCAGCACCGCACAGCTTCATAGGGAGACATCTTGACGAGCTCAGTCAAGACACAAGGTACGGATACCCAGGTCATCTACCAAGCCGCTAGCTGGGATCACGTACCGTTGTCTTGGATGCTAACACCAACTCAGCTTAGATGGAGGGCCACCTGGCTGCACGGGAATGGGGCCGTCTCCGCTGACATTCGTCCACACCAACAGGTTATCGTCAGGCCTTGCAGCATCTAAAGAGATTGTTTCTGCACAACCATGTTCCCGAGCATAAGCAGGAGAGAGACGGAGTAAAAAAGGAGATTCATCAAGCTGCAACTTCAGAGATGCCGGGATACATGCTTGTCCAAGAATTGCCATCTCTCGTCAGCCGTATCTCGCTCGGTAGCGTGTCTTGGCTAAAGCTTCGATCACACGGCGTCCCCACACGACCAGGTCTCGTCTGTGTGACTTGTCTGCGACTTGCCTGTGACTTGATCCAAGGGTGAGGGAGCGAGTTGATTTGAGGTTGGCCCATGCAGGCCCAGCTCTTCTCTCCACGAGCCTGGTATCAGCTCGTCCACTAGCAACTCGTTGTTCAACATGTCAACTTGCAAGGCACCTTGTTTGACCGGCACTGCGGTGATCGATCATCATGGACGGGTATGTACTTGAACAAGGGAGTCGGCTTCCAGCATCGCGAACTGGTCAAGGGAGCCGGCATTCTTGGGTTTGTCTGTGGCGGGACAGGGTCTGGACTGTCGGACGTGCGCGCCTGCGCGTCCTTGCATCCCGTTGATTGCTTCAGTTGCCGCCTCGAATTCCAGTGGCTTTTTGCTCTGTTTTGTTCTGTTTTGCCTTGCCTTGCTTTGCCTTGCCTGCTTGCCTGCAGCTGAGAGAACCGATCACGAGCCACGCCACTCGCAGGCACATATCCCTGGGGACTCGTGGGTCACATCACACAAACGGTATGCGTGCATGTCCAACAACGCGAGGCTGGGCATGCCTAGGCCTGGAGCCTATCTGGTTGTATCGAGTAGAGATTGCAACTGATAAATGTTCCTTGAACCCCTTGATAACTCAAACACCTGTCTTTTGTCGTGGAGGTATAGTATAAAAGCAAAGCCATAGTGGAGATGCAGGCAACACGGTAGTCAGATTCATCAGATGTGACCATGTCTTAAAATGTCAACATTCGTACCAAAGACCCCTCCAGTTTGGTACCACCGAGTAGCCCACTTGATTCGAGGCGATCCGACTGGTCCAGCATTGGGTCTCGGAGTCTCTCATGGCTGTCCGTGAACTCTGAGCGTGCTGAGAAGCTGCCACGACAGCATGAATAAAGCAATGCTAGACAATGCTGATGCCTGTGCGGACATTACACCGTATTCCTGTTGCTCGGTGAATGGGGGATGTGATATATACCACCCCTTGGATATCATCCGACCCCTGGCAGATGCTGTCCTCCTCTGACGACTGAGAGAGTTCTCACTGGCCATTATCTTGTTGTGAAACGGCACTTCTGCCGGCTCTTGATTACAGCTTGCGTAGACTCAATCAAAAGAGCCAACCTAGCACCCATTCCAGGGGAGAAGCAATTAGGTCCAGCAAACGGTGCGTTCCTCAAGATCCTGGCCTGGTTTTGTACTGCTTGAATCCCTGCCCTGCACTCCCCGAGCTGGCATTCCCCTCTATCCGTCAGGAATGACCTCATTGACTTTTCTCGTCCTCTCGTGTTAGGGTTCATACATCCGAAGTTTTGTCTACTCATTCACAGCGCCTTGTTGGTTCGGTCAAGCTTTCTGGCTACACACCCGTACGCTCGGTGTAAGGCTGACGCCGCAAAGTAAAGTGTGGCCTTGTTTGCACATGCAGGTTCCCACGAGGTGAACTCGAGTTTGTGTCATTAGTGATTATCCTCATTCTGCCCTGTCTATCATTGTTGTCTGTTCCCTTGTATCCGTACGCCTGTGCCTCAAACATCAACGGTAGACTTCCCTCCTCCCATCATCTGCATACACGATTTCTTGTGCTGCCCCTCTGGGTTGTTCAATAAAGGCAATGTCCTCCCCTCCTCTCATCGGCTGGTTGTAGTACCGCTCTAAGGGCGGCCGCGCGCTGTACTCGCGTCTTACTGCCCCTTGCTCCACCGGCAAGGTACCATATTCTCGTGCATAAGGCTGCGCAGCCTCACGGCGACTCTCCGGGTGAACACTGGTTGCATATTGACGTACGGCTCCCTCGGGGCGTACGCTCTGCACCCGTCCGTAATCCCGGGCAACCTCATACCACACGGGTTCTGCTGGTCGCACGCTGGCCGCCCTCGTTATGTAGTCTCTTGGGCCTTCCTCCACACGCCGCCTGCCTGGCGGTGCCATCAACTCCACAGGTTCCCCTGGATGTGCCATCGGCCGTGCGGGATACTCACGTGGCCGATGGTCCCTGTAATCCTGCGAGATGTATTCTGGTTGTGTGACAACTCGCCTGGGTATATACGTCGGCGAAGGTCGCCTGTAGACAGTTCCTCCTTCTTCGTATGTCTCCATGCCCGTCTGTTTGGGCAATGCCCGAGGCGCGGCTCGCTCGTAAATGATCTCGGGTTCACCGGATCGAGCGGGAGGGGCGACTGAGTGCCGGATTACCGTTGGTCGTGGTGGTTCAATATACTCACGCCCAAAGGCATCTACAATAATCCGAGTCGGTGGCGGCCTTGGAGGAGCCATAAAGACATCCCCATCTGGCCTGGTCGATGCTGATGATGCCTCATAGGACCCGTGATATGGCCATGATGGACGTTGATGGCCCTCGCTTGGCCGAACCTGTGAGCTCGCTCTCCCCACTGACGGTTCTCCTGGATGGTGAGCTGAAACGAGCGGAGGCTGCTCCACAGAATACGGGCCGCCGGGTGCGTAGCGATCATCGGTGTATTCCCTCCTATAAACAGCGCTGCCAGGAACCGCAGTGCTTACCGCACGTCGGGTAGAGAGGCTCGGTCTGTCATACCCTATCGGTATTCGGTCATCTGTACCTGGACGGCTCGAGAGGGGTTCTGGGGGGTAATCGCCAGTCTGGCGTTCATATCTGACATCTTCGTAGCTGAGATCCTCTGGCTGATGCTGTGTGTACCTTTGGCGTTTGTTGGGGCGGATGTAAGAGGGAGCACTCATGGGAGATGGGGATCGTGGCTCTGGCTTGATATATGGAGTTGGCTCGGCCTCGGGCGCTTGCCTGTCTGCCTTCCGCTTCTTCTTCTTTCCCTTCTTCTTTTCAGATGCCCCTCCGCCTTGGGGTGAGCTTTCTGGACTGGTCACAGTGATGGGCTCGTTTCTAAGAGCAGCAACTTGTGCGGGTGTACCTCTGGACGAGTTTGAGGTTGCTTCAGCGGCCATGGGCGCCCGTCTAGCTGCTGTTAATGGTGATGCTTGAGCAGACCGCTCATGTGCTCTCATGAGAGGAGAAGGGGGGCGGCTGTCAATGTAATGTTCACGGGGCTGTCGGCGGGGATTGGATCTATTGCTGCCCCTATGCCGGTCGATCTCCGCGTTGCTCGAGTCTTCAGAATGGCTTGGCCCAGCACCTGTGTCCTGGGCTGAAACAATCCTGTCCTCGGCAAACGATGTTAAGCCTGGGACTCGCCCAACTTGTGACGTATTGTTTATGCTTGAGGCACCAGTGTTGGTAGATGGGTTGGCGTAGGCATGACGCGGCCGTGTCGCGCTCGGCTCGCTCGTCTCCAGATCAACATCAATGGGATGTATTCGCGAAATAGCGGCATTGTGGGCGTTGCTCGTCGACTGCGACTCGATAGTATCCAGGCCTCGTGCCTCTTCGGACTCGTTGCGGACGCGGGACGTAAGAACCGAGGATGGGGTGTTGTGCTGGGACGAGTAGAAGGTGTTGTCGTCAAAAGAATCACTTGCAGTCTCGAGGTTAGTAGTAGCGGGATTGTCATCATCAGGAGCAGGCCCGGCAGTGGCTTCGACGAGTTTCAGAGCCTTCGTCAACACGTCATTAAGGTCGAAGTCGGGAATAGGCTCTCCCTGAGCAGCATTCTTAACTGCCGCCCGCCGTTGCTCAACCTCGTCCCTCAAAGTACGCTCCAGTCTCTGCCGCTGCAATTGAAACTCTGCCTTGACAAGATCGTCCGACTTTTCTAGGAAAATGGGATTGATCTCAACAGTCCCAGACCCGTAAGGTTTGCTGACTTTGGTTGTGCTAGGGGGTATGGCAGGCAGACCAGAGCTCGACGCGCCCGGCAGCTGGGCTTTCGCGACAGAGTACTGCGACTTGTCTGGTTGATAGTTGGAAGCACCATTTTCGATGGTGACATCTATTGGGTGGATGGAGGATTGCGCAGTTGCAATCAGATTAGCCGGAGGCTTGATGCTTGGGTGTTTACCAGATAGGATCGTGTCTGAGAATCGCACGATCTTCTCGTACTGATGGAATCGATGACGCTGGGCGCTAGACAGGCCGAGGAGCTCATCCCCGCCAGCAAGCTGCCCCTGAACAACATGTCCCTGTGCCATGTCGGCAAGAAACGAAAAGCACACGTCGCGTTACCCAGTGCCTATCCAAAGCAAGGGCGCCTTCAGGTCGGCTATGCGTAAGCAAAATATCGACAAGCAGCGGCGCGCGAGACGCGTAATTTAGCAGATGCTTCTTGAAATGCGAGATGGACAGTTGATGTTGTTTAGAGGGGAGGGATGGCAGTTGGTGGTCGGCTGCGATAAATTAATTTAGGCGGTGTGACTGGCCGGATGTGGCAGAATCGACGATCCCAGTGGCACCCATCCGTCACCGACTCCAGCGAGGAGCTTCGAGGGCTTGATGTATCCCCACTGAAATAGAAATACACAGATATACGAGGAGCTCTTTTGATCCATGGCATATCGTATTTACAAGGCCCGCATACACTTGACCCAATCACTTGATTACATGTTGTTCCATATGCCATCAAGGTTCCCCGTTATGATCACTTATAGAACTACTAAGATCCACGTCTCAGTATCTACTCATCTCTTTAAGATAAATGATGAAGCCCCCTCGCGACATGCAATGTAGATTTTAGTTCCAAGAGTTCACAATGTATTCATCTGGAAGCACGGCACTTGAAACGTTTGTCCAAGGATGACTTCCTCACGGGAGATGAAATACTATTGACTCGATCATGGGTGGGAGACAGCTCCACTGTCACACTTGGGCTCCCATCGTGGCCCTTCTAGCGAACCGATCATTGAACCTTTCTGGACTCGATGTAAAGCAATGTATCTATCTATATATGCTTTATCGCTCTTACAAAGTATCAGCCATTTCTCATATAGGGCAAGAAAACCCATCTCACTTGTTTCTCTGTCATGGCCATGATGACTTGTAGTTGCACGGAGCCTCCGCTCCCGTCATCGGAGATCGGAGCTGTCCACGCAGGTACAGTGGGGATTATTCAGCTACGCCGAAAGAGTCACTGGGGGTGGGTGGGCTACGACGTCAATATCGCTCCTATCATTGATTGAGCAAGTGCTATTCTTCGCTTTTGGCTTGGATCGCCCTCAAACATTTAACTCGGCTTTTCTTGTTGATGAGCCATTCAATGTTACAACTACGACCACGTGTCTCAGCATTTATTTCACTCAATCCCGTCTTCAGATCTTTGGCCCTTTCACCTTCACGCCGTGTCTCATACCCGACATCGCACCTTCGCTCTTCCAACGTCAACAGTCGCCTTACCAACACAAAGATCCGTGCCAAATCAACCATGGGCAGCACTAATGGCGTGAGCACCGGGAAGCCGGTTTTGTTCTTGTAAGTATCCTTTTGCCATGACATTGAATGAATGACTTGAGCTGACACGTGCGTAGCGACATTGACAACTGCTTGTACCCAAGAAGTGAGTTTTTAGAGAAGGGTCTATGATGACCACAGGCTAACCGAGAATCGAGGCGCCAAGGTTCATGATCTTATGGCAAAGCTTATTGACGAATACTTCTCCAAGCACCTTGAGCTGCCCTGGGATGAGGCTGTGAAGCTTCACAAGGAATACTACACCAACTATGGCCTGGCCATTGAAGGTCTCGTGCGACACCACCAAATTGATCCTCTCGACTACAACGCCAAGGTGGACGATGCACTACCTCTCGAGGGAATCATCAAGCCCAATCCTGAGCTTCGACAACTCCTTGAGGACATTGACAAGACCAAGGTTACCATGTGGCTTTTCACAAATGCGTATGTGAACCACGGCAAGCGGGTGGTTCGTCTTCTTGGCATCGACGACCTTTTTGATGGGCTCACCTTTTGCAATTATGCCGATCAACCGTTGATCTGCAAACCCGACCCAGAGATGTACAAGAAGGCTATGCGCGAAGCAGGTGTGGAGCGAGTGGAGGACTGTTTCTTTGTTGGTATGTTTACTATCTTGTTCTTTGTCCTTTTGCAATCATGCTAATGGCCGACTAGATGACTCTGCCTTGAACTGCACGCAGGCGAAAGAGTTTGGCTGGACAGCTGCCCATCTCGTTGAGGAAGGGGTGCAGGTTCCCGAGACCCAGGCATCACAATATCAGATCCGCCATCTTAGAGAGCTGCGTAACATTTATCCGCAATTCTTCAAATCGGCATCAGATGCTGCGTAAGTGTTGCTTGGGTTAGATTTGAACGAATGAGAAGAGATCGCACATGGAATATAGACAAACCCCTTGAGAGGTGGCGTTTAAGGCACTTCCCGGAATGAGATACCATTTGCGTTATGCATTCATTAACAAGCTCGACTAAGCCTGCATGGATCAAAGCCCCGACCTGCCGTTGCCCAACCTGAACTCCTCGCTATGTATGCAACCATAAAGATGTTGGCGCGTGGCACCAGAGAAGCACAGAAACACTTAAGGGCGTCGGATGCTGCTGATCACAGAGTCCAGCTCGGACAGTATTTGGTCCTTCTCCTTGATAGCTTCTTGGCGCTGAGCCTCGGCAACCTTCAAATCCTCCTCGAGTTCCTTGATGTATCTTTCCTGATCCATCTCGCTGTTGTCCAGGCCTGGGAGCGAAGAGATGAGCACTTCAATTTGCTGCTCTTTGAGAATCAGGTCTTGCGACAGTTCGACCATTCCAGCTCGAAACTCGTCCGGGGGTAGGGAATCGACTGCAGATATGGTTAGTATCTAGGTGCATTTTATGAGTGAAAACCTGGATCCCGCACCCTCTTTCGGAGCATCTTTAACGTCGCGAATCTTGTCGTTGGGACCGAAGGTTTCCAGATCATGTCGCTTATTTACATAGTGCAAGCATGCGACGAATTGCTGCGCAAGCTGTTTTGTGTGTCAGCTATAATGTTGCTAGTGACAAAGAAGAAGCGCAAACCTGGTCAACAGCATCCTGAAGTTGAGTTAAGCGGTCGCCCATGGTGGTGGCTGTCAGGTTGCTGGACTCCCGCGATACCTACTAGCTCTCAAAGATTAGAGTGCGACTCAGAAAGTCGACGTCAGTTCACCCCGGATGCGCTATCACGTGAAGATAAGCCGGAGCACGGGGAATTAGAAATCCGGCCGGCAATTATTGGGGCACGATCTTGGGAAAGTGGAAGTGAACACCGTTGTCTCTGGGTGAGCTATGAGATGATTGGCACAGTGTGGTCCAAGTGGCAGTTCATGTTCGCTCTTTCATAATAAACTCCCAACCCGCATCTCTTTAATTCACCTCACCACCGTGCTTGTTCGTTTTCCTCTTTTTTCTGAACTAACTCTTCTCTACACTCTTTTTATTGACCACCTTGCACAATGTCCTCTCCACCCCCTCAGCCCGGGCCGGGCCAGATTCCCATGCCCATGCCGGGCCAGCGACCGACGCCCGAGCAGATCCAGGCCATGCAGCGCCAACTCGCCATCGACGCCGAGAAGGCCGGCATGACTGTGCCCGAGTTCATTGAGCACATCAAGAGGCAGGCGCAGGAGCAGATGCGAATGCGCGCCCAGCAACAGGCACAGCAAGGAGGCCACACTCATGGCCCCGATTGCAACCATGACCACGACCACGACCACGACCACGAACATGGCCACGGTCACTCTCACCCACAGCAGGGTCGCCCACAGCCTATTACTCCTGGACCTCCCAACCCCAAGGCTATCGCTCTGGCCAAGTTCCTGCGAGGCCAGGAGCTCAAGCCTCGAACTGTCATTTTGAACGGCGAGCGCAAGGACATGTTTCGAGGTAGGTTGGCTCGGCGCATGAAGCTATTCACACGCTAACATGGCACAGTCAAGCGAGCCCTCCGAGCCCTGCAGTCCCCCGCATACGAAAAGGCCCGGAAGAAGAACCCCCTCCTGCCTGAAATCACCGACCGAGCTTCCCTCGAGAATACCTTCAAGCTGTTGCCTCTGAGCATGCTCGCCCTGCGAGTTTCCAAGATCGAGCCCCAGGCTGGTCCTAACGGCAAAAAGCCCAAGCGTGTCAAGGGTCAGTGGACCGTCAAGATCGAGCAACAACAAGAGGCCAAGGACGACATGTACTACATTTGGCTGTGGGAGGGTAGCCAGATCAAGCGCCAGATTTATGCTGCTCTGGCTCTTCTCGCCATTTTCGCTGTCGTCCTGTACCCTCTTTGGCCACTGGTGCTCCGCCAAGGAGTCTACTACCTCAGCTGGGGTTTGCTGGGACTGCTTGGTTTGTTCTTTGTGATGGCCATCTTCCGTGTTATTCTGTTCTGCATTACCTATTTCACGACACCTCCCGGTCTGTGGCTCTTCCCCAACCTTTGGGAAGATGTCTCGTTCGTGGACAGTTTCAAGCCTGTGTGGGCTTGGCATGAGGTTAGTAGAGGTCTAGTCAAGGTGAAACTAGAGGAATGCTAACTTGACCACAGACGGAAAAGAAGAAGAAGAAGAAGAAGTCAGCAGCGGCTGCTCCCGGAACCAGCCCCAACCCTGCCTTCGCCGCTGCTACAGGACAAGTTGCGCCTACAAGCGCGACGACGACAGGCACAGATACCCAGGTCAAGACTGGTGTACACCAACGGCACTATGAGGCGCCAAAGGTCGAGGAGCTGGCGGACGACGAGTAGATCATGTACAAAAAGTTGTGAACCCGGGTGGTTGGCGTTTTCTGGAATTGTGTATCAACATTTCTTGCTATTTGTGCAGTCATTGGTAGTAATGGAGCAGGATGTCCTCGATATAAGACATTGGTCGATACAGGAATGCAGCCGATGGTCGTTGGTGCCGTGCTTCTTGATACCTACTTTGCATTGATATTTGGTATGAAAGCTGGCCTAGATATATGAGTGGTTGGGTTCTTTTGCGTGTTAATAGCAAAAGGGTTAACTTCACCGCAGACAGAAACCTTGAGCTCCTTTCACAATTCATCTTTTTTCTTTTCGGGATCTAAAATCAAACCAAAGCTCCTCGCCGGCCAGAATCCATGAGAACAGCAAAATCGAGTCGCCTCGCTCTCCGACCCCCTTTCCGGGAGGCTCTACAGTACTACCTAGGTATTGAAACAAGCAACAAACCAATCCTCGCGCCTACAGCTCCTGTCATAGGACCACGTCTGGTAGCATCATACCTCACAACTGGAGATGCTTGTAAAAGAAGGTCCCGTCCTTGAGCTCCCCTGTTGGACTCAGACCATACTTGGGGATCTGGCCGAGCTCGACATAGCCAAACTTTCTATACACTTCCTCCGCGACACTTCCAGCTTCGGTATCGAGGAGCTATAATTGAGACCAATCCGGTTAGAACATTTCTTCCGACAACACAGGGGGTAACCTGATCCAACTTACCAGTACCGTCCTGCCGCGCCGCGCCGCCTCAGCTTCGAGAGCGGAAACCAAAGTCCTGGCACCTCCCCTGCCGCGAAACGTCTTGTGGACGAGTAGTTTCTCTACGACGCCGCGGAAGGGTCCCGTCTCGGAGGAGGGCATGGCAAGCATGACAACGCCCATAACATCGGACCCCTTCGGCCGAGAACCCGGTTCAGACTCGTTGAGGAGGATGAAGATGAGACGCTTGCCATCAGCAACCTCTGCGATGCGTTCCTTCCACCAGGCGAGGAGTTTCTCGTGGGATAGAGGGGGGAGGAACGTGGCGATGGTGCGGTCATGGGTGATGCAGGATGCGTGGATGGCGGCGAGATAGGGGATCAAGTGGCCGTGTTGGCTCGGGGAGAAGAGGGCTACCGTTCCTGCGCCAGACATTTTGAACAAGTAATTCGTATGAGCTGAGAGTATTTGGAACAAAAGCTGTGTAGTAAGGGGTGTGGTAGTTGTGAATAAGCCGTCAAGTAAGAGTATAGATGGATGTCAATGCATAGCCCATATGGGGTAGGGCTTGTGGTTGTCTTCAACTTGGGCCGCAACAGGTTTGGTTTCGATTGCCCAAAGGCGATATACGACGAGTTGCAGAGGCTGGTCGAGTAAAGTTGATGGTTGGTGAAGCTGATGCTGGGCTGGGCAAGATTTTAGAGGCTTATTGATGAGGGGATATTGGTTCGTTCTCCGATCAAGCGGACCAAGACCAAGACATCCCAGGTTAGACTCAGATCCAGGAGAAGGCCGAGTAAACTCAACTCAATTGACTGGTAACGTAAACGACTGGGCAAAGTAGAGCTAGTATGAGGGAGAGGAAGAGGCAGAGTAGAGAAGAGTACTCTTGTGTTATCAAGAAGGTGACGGTTTCGGAGAATATCGGCACAGGAAGTTAAAAAGGGTGAATGTCGACGGAATGGGTACTCCGTCAGTAGTCCAGAAATGACAGGAATGAATGAATTCACTGATGAATCCTCCGTCCAGCAAGAAGAAGAAGAATCACAACCCATCCACCAATTTGCAAGGTTTCGTATGGAGCCGCCAGTGAAAAAAAAATCATCCGAATTTTCCAAGCCCCTGCAAGCCACTGCAGCGAGCCCTGGAAGACAGCGAGTGCCAGCACCTTCCAGCGTCTCGGCGCCGGCGCCGGCCCCTGAGTCCGCCCCATAGTGCTCAAGGGGGATGCCGGTGGACGGGGGTGACTGCACCTGCCGGGACCCTCTAGCTCCCGCCGCAACGGCTCCGCTGTCCTGTCCTGCACCACCTCTACACGCAGCAGCCCTCCATCAACAGGAGCACGACACACACCTTCAAACGTGGAATCCTGTCGAGGCAGCGGAACCGTGAGAGGGTTGTACGCCACCGTCGTAGCAGATTCACGGAATAAATGGCGCACCTACGAATCTGGCAGTTGGCAAGCTGTTGAAACGTGTGTGGCTGTCTTGGACGTGCGTGTCCTGGGCTGTCTCTTGGGCACTGAGACGATGTTGAGGGACGAGATGGGCACCAGTTGCGCTCATACAGTTGTTCATTGTCCCAAACATGCCCCATGAGCATCAGGAAAAGACCCAGCGTTTGTACAAACTACACACGGCCATGTACAAACACTGTTGCCGCTTGGCCTGTAAGACGGTGCTGCTGCGGCTACACGGGCGTTGAGTGTTGGGAAAAGCAACAAGAGGACCACGATATTTCGGTTACCAGGACGAGTTTCAGATATCAACATCCTCGGCTGTTGAGTTGAGAGGTAAAGTCGGTGAAGAAGGGGCTAACTGGTCACCTTGCTCACTCGGGCCATGGTCTTCTTTAAAAGAGGGTGGTATACAGCCCAAGTGCTGCATCCCGTCAAGTGGCTGCCCGGGGAGAGCCCTATGGACGAGCTTCCATGAACCCGGGAGCAGGGCCCGGCATTCGAAAGGAGGATCGGCCAGGATCCATGGATGCTCGCTCTTGCTGGGCCAGGCACGCGACAATCCGGGACCTTTTAGGTACAGCAGGTAACTAGTATGCTTAAGACTGAGTTGTGGTGTTTTCGATAAGCGAGAGGCCGCTGGTGATGGAAATGTGGACATGGCTATGGATCCATGGACGGCAGTGGAACTAGTTGATGAGTGATGAATGCTTGGCGACCAACTTGTATGCAACTAACAATTCAGCCATCATTCCTGTTTCGATTGAAGTTGAAGTTGTTATGGATAGGTAGGTACCTATCTACGTACTCAATCACTTATTACTCGTCAGCTTTCACGATTCAAGCTGGCCCTGTTTGCAGATTACGTAGAGGCCGTGATGCGGGGTCCAGAAGCTCTCAGGGTGCTTGTCATTGAGCGGAAAGTCTCAGTCAGGCACAGACAGGCCTGGCCGGGCTGAAAGGCATGTGGATGCCCGTCTATGAATGGCAGTCCAGCTCAGCTCAGCTCAGCTCCAGTCAATTCGATTGATCGATCCATCCATTGCTTCTCCGCTTCATGCATCTTCCGAGAATCATCATCTTCCTCTACCCGCTGACTTCGGGCCGTTCCATGGCGTCAGCTTGTCACTGTCACTGCAACCTCATCTCGTCATCTGCTTGATTACCTGCATCTTGGATAAGCTAATCAGCTACAGCTCGAGCTGCATTTATCCTGTCATCTTGCCCCATCACCAACCGTGTCTTGATATCCCTCTAGGTCTCTGAACATCAGGTCGCGTGCCCCGTCGTACGACATGGACTTCTTCAAAAAGGTCGGCGAGCACGTCGAGGGTCTCAGCCAGCAGGTTGAGAATGCCTTTGGCGGCAAGGAAGAGCAGCAGCATTCTGAATCTCACGGCGGAGGGAGCCACAGCTATAACGCTCAGCAGACCGCCAACAACCGCTACCAGTCCTTTGCCCCAGAGTCTAGCGGCAACGCCAAGTGGTATGTCGACGGCGCCTCTTACTTCTGGGCCGTCTCGCAGGCGATTGAGCGTGAGTCGCAGCAACCCTTCTACTTGCAGTTATCCAGAAGCGGTTATCTGACGCATGGTAGAGGCCCGGGAGAACATCTTCATCCTCGATTGGTGGCTGAGCCCTGAGCTGTACCTCCGTCGTCCTCCGGCCAAGAATGAGCAATATCGACTGGACCGTATGCTCAAGGCCGCTGCCGACCGGGGTGTCAAGGTTTATATCATCGTCTACAAGGAGGTTGAGGCAGCCCTCACTCTGAATTCGGCGGTGAGCTCTATCGGGACCGACGGGCCGTGAAGGCATGCTAACATGTCCGCTGGTAGCATACGAGAACCTCTCTAGAGAAACTCAGCGATAATATCCGCGTTTTCCGGCACCCTGACCATCTTCCTACTGGCTATGACCTCACCAAGGAGCTGGGCAAGTCGTTCAAGGCTTTGACCAACATGGATCTGGCCAAGGCTTCTGGTGATGCCATCAAGGCTGTCTATGGTACTGCAGACGGCATTGTTCTGTACTGGGCACACCACGAGAAGTTGCTCGTTGTCGACAATGGAAAACTTGCCTTTATGGGTGGACTTGATATGTGTATGGGCAATTACCATGTGCTGATTTCCATCAATTGCTAACAACAACCCCAGGTTTCGGACGATGGGACACCAGCAGTGAGTTACTTGGGTGCTGCCCCTGCTTCCGTTACTCACATCAATAGGCCACCCGATCGCCGACGCTCATCCTGGTGACTTGGACGCCATCATCTTCCCCGGACAGGACTACAACAATGCCCGAGTCTATGACTTTGCCGACGTTCAAGACTGGAACCAGAACAAGCGTAGGGGAACCATGTATCACTCCTGAGCGTGTCGTCCTGACCTTTGATAGTTGACCGTACCAAGAGCTCTAGAATGGGCTGGTCTGATGTCGCTCTGAGCATGAACGGACCCATCACTAGCAACCTTGTCGATCATTTCGTCGACCGATGGTAAGGTGCCAACTTCACTGTATAGAGCCTGTTGCTAACCCCTGTAGGAACTTCATTTTCAAGGAGAAATATGCCAAGAAGAACCCAGGCAAGTATCACAAGCTCGAGCTACCACCGTCAAACTTCTCTGGTCACCGGGGTGGTCACTCGGGAGAGGACGATGACTACCTGGGCGGCTTTACGGAACATTTCAGCCGTGGCATGAACAAGCTCATGTCGTTTGGAGATGATGATGATGAGCCGCGTCACCGTAGACATCGATCCCGCGATGGTGAAATGCCTCGCATTCAGCTGACTCGAAGGTATGCTGAGGAAAATCTCACCTTGCTGTCCCTGTCTGACTTGTTGTAGCTGCTCTGAGTGGTCTTCTGGTCATCCTGTCGAACACTCCATCGCCAATGCATACACCGAAGCCATTCGCAACGCCAGACACTTTGTCTATATCGAGAATCAGGTATGACGTCTGATACTGTTCCTCTGACTATGCTAAGTCTGTCAGTTCTTCATCACCGCTACCGATGACAAGCAGCGTCCTGTTAAGAACAAGATCGGTGCTGCCATTGTGGACCGAATCGTCCGTGCCTTTCAAGAAGGACAACCCTTCCACGTCTGGGTGCTCATGCCAGCCGTCCCTGCATTTGCCGGCGACCTGCAGGCCGAGGAGGCACTGGGAACTCGCGCCATTATGGAATTCCAGTACAACTCGATCAGCCGCGGTGGCTACAGTATCATCGAACAACTCCGCAAGGCCGGTATCCGTGACCCTGGCAGGTACATTGGATTCTACAACCTCCGCAACTATGACCGCATCAACACGTCTCGAACCATGGCCGATGTGGAGGCCCGCGCTGGTGTGTCCTACGAAGAGGCGAGAAGGGAAAGGGACCAGGAACTTGGTGGCTACCCTGACTCAGACTATCGTGGTGGTGACGAGAACCGTGGATACTCCGAGTCTAGAGGATATCAATCCGAGTCTAGGGGATACCAAAGCGAGAGGTCTGGTGGTAGATATGATCGGGATGACGACCGTGGTGGTTATTCTGACTCTAGATATGGTGGTAGGCCCAGGGATGATGACTACCGTGGAGGATATCAAGAAAACAGACAGGGCGGTAGGGATCCATACAGCCACCCGGGTGCCGACCCTCGCTTTGAGGGGAGACCTCAGCGCCAGGAGTACCAAGGGGGGTACTCCAGTCCTGCCTATGGCGGTAGGCCACATGATGACGATTATGGCCGCCGACCCGACTCTCAAGGCTACGGCCGAAGACCTGAGCGCGACGATTACCGTCACCCCGGCGCGGACCCAAGGTTCGACGGCAGACCGGAGCCTGGTCGGTACCAGGGAGGACACGAAGAGTCGAGGTACGACAGTCGACCACAGCGTCAAGAGTATCAGGGGGGCGGATACTCTGAGCATTCGAGATACGAGCAAAAGACGACTACGTACGAGAACCAGTCCGGCCAGTCTCGCCCCTCACACGATCGATACGACAGATATCAGCAAGAGGCCCACAAGGTTGCGGATAGGACTCTCGATACCATCAGCTCTTGCTACATGGATCAAGGTCCCAGGGTTACTGACCTGCGCTGGGACGGCAACCCTGAGGATGAGATCAACTCTTTCGTGACTGAGGAGCTCTACATCCACAGCAAGCTCCTCATCGTCGATGATCGTCTCGTCATCTGCGGCTCAGCCAACCTGAACGATCGTTCCCAGCTAGGATCCCACGACTCCGAGATCGCTGTTGTCATCGAGGATCCCACCCCCGTCGAGTCCTACATGGACGGCCGCCCCTACACGGCCTCCCGCTTCGCCTCGTCCCTCCGGCGCTACATCTTCCGCAAGCACCTCGGCCTCATCCCCGACCAGCGCTGGGATCAGCCCAACCAGAACTGGACCCCCGTCGACCGTGACCCCAACGTATACGACTGGGGCTCCCCAGCCGACCTCCTGGTCCGCGACCCGCTGCACCCCAAGTTCCAGCAGCTCTGGACCGACACGGCGCGCGTCAACACCGAGACCTTCAGCAGGGCCTTTCACCCCGTTCCCAACGACCACGTCCGCACCTGGAAGGACTATGACGACTTCTTTGCCCGTCACTTCATCATCCCCGGCAAGAAGGGCCAGAAGCCCGAGGAGGAGGCCAAGAAGGGCAAGATCGAGTACGGCCACATTATTCGCGAGGAGTTCCCCGGCGGTGTCAACGAGGTCAGGCAGTGGCTGTCGCGCATCCGCGGTACCCTTGTGGAGATGCCTCTCGACTTCCTTGTCGACGTCGACGATATTGCCAAGGAGGGTCTGGCTCTCAACGATCTTACCAATGAGCTTTACACCTAGATAGTTGGAGGGAGGAAGAAAGGGCAGATTGGATGTGGCACATGGGTGGATTGGACGCGGATGGATACATCTAACGCTGGTACTTTTGTGTCTTGCTGGACCATCTTAGTGAATGTCACTTTGTTCTTCACGAGCTGTACTCTTCCATATTGTCATCTCTGGCTTTACCCAAGCACCATGCCAAGTGCAGGCCGTTCTCCCACACGGCCCGCCGCGACGGATGCCCACGGATGCAAGCTCCCAGACCGTTGAACTACATGCAATACGCACATCAACGACTGCGCAGCCCGAGGACGGAGACGAGAGAAAAGGGCCAACTTGTGTAGCCAAGCTAGCAACGCAACACAACACACAAATGAGCGGGCGAGCGAGGGAGCAAGGCATAACGGTAACTGACATATGCAAGCGGTGCGTTTCCACATCAACTAGTATACAGGGTGCCACGCATGGGGATCCCAAGTACCAAGCAAGGTAAATACCAAACCCAGAAAACTCCGTAATTCGACAATATCGACCAACTAATGCGAACCCATCCATCAACCCCTTACTTGCTTTTTTCATCAGGCCACACAACCCGACTGCGGCCACCGCCGTGACTCTCAACCCCGGACACATGTCTCGGGACACGGCAACGGCCCAAGGAGCCACATCCTGAGCGGCCTGGTTCCCATCTCACACTGCTGTCATCCCTCACAGTGTCCCTTAGTCAGACTTGGCGTTGCCGTTCTGGCCAAGCAAGCCATCCTTGAGACCCAGTGAATCATCCATGCGGAAAAAGGTGCCACGAGCCCGTCGGGTGCGGTTGCGGAACCAGTAGTACACGCCGAAGCAGATGGCAACGACGACGCTGCACGAGAGGAACGGGCGGTCAACAAAGCTCATCTGGATGTCGAAGAAGAACTTGGCGAACGAGCTGATGGTGTACTTGGGAGAGATGGGGTTGGGTCCATACACAATCTTGTCCAGAGTGTCCATGATGGATGTGTGGCTGATCATGATGTGGTTACCCGTGGGAGTCGTGTCCCAGAACTGGTGTCGCTGCATGCCGTTAGTAACTAATGCTGTCCAAAAGTGTCAGATATAGGGAAGTACTTACATCTTCCTCGTTAATGATGACACGATCGCCATCCCTGACGTCGATGCCGTAGGTGCTGGCAAGCCACCTCTGCCAGAAGATTCCGTCAACCCAGGCGAAACCAACCTCCTTACGGCGAGTAGAGTCCATGTCGATCTTGATGGCCTTGGCGTTGCGAAGAGCACGCTGGTCATCACGCTCCTCGGCCTCCTCGATCCTCATCTGCTTGGCGTCGCGGAGCTTCTTACGCTCCATCTGGAACTCTTGAACCTGACGGTCCATCCACTCGTTGGCCGCGTTCTTGAGCTCAAAAATGGAGTTCTGGAATCGGCCTTCATCCTCCCGGTTGAGGACAGCAAGCACGACGAGCCTGTGGTTCATGATCTGGCGGGCGTTGATGGCAGTCATCTCGGGGACAAGCGGCAGCCACGTCGACTTCATCCAGGAAACCAGCTCATCAACATTTCTCATCTCGTCAGGGGTGATAGGAGTATAGTAGGTCGCACGGCCTTCTCTCGAAACCAATAGTCTAGGCCAGGTCGTAATCTTAAACTTGGTGCAGAGCTCAGGGTCGTTCGTCTTGACAATCTTGCCACGCCCGATGAGGTTGAGCGGCAGAGCCTCCAGGGCCTTGAAGTCCTCTGTCGTGGTAGCATGGTCATAGAAGTAAACAAAGACAACCTCCTCACTCTTCTCAAGCTCAGCGAAGGAGGCAGCATCCACATCAAGGATGCCGCCAGAAACCTCGAGCGCTCCCTCGGCATACTCAACAAAGTCACCAACACCGCGAAGGCCCTTATACTCCGCTCGTTCATTGCCCTGCATGAACAGAATGGTGGGGAACGCCGAGACGCCCATTTCCTTACAAAGCTTGTGATCGGCTTCGCAGTTGACCTCACCAATGCTAAGCTTTCCCTGCATCTTCTTGGCCAGCTGTTCCCAAGTAGGGGCCATCGCCTTGCAATGAGAGCACCAAGGGGCGTAAAACTTGATGAACCAGGGGTCCTTCGTGTTGGTGACAAGTTTAGGGAAGGTGTCAGGAGTCAAGGGGGTGCTGACACCATCCAGGTTGTATTTCGGCGTTGCGTCCTTGGGCTTGGTCTTCTTGAGCATCTGACCAGTGCTGGGGACTTTCCAATCATCGCCAAATGACGACTTCTCGCCTTCCTTAGCGGCGGTGGACTCCTTGGGGCTTTCCGGCGTCTCGTCCTTGGCTGCCTCCTTGGGGGTCTCGGTGATGTCGTCGAGCGAGCTGCCAGGGGCCTTACCAGCGGGCTCCTCGGCCGCGTTCTCAGCGGCCTTTTCCAGGGGCTTTTCGGTGGTTTCGCCGACAGGCTTCTCCTCAGCCGCCTTGGGATCCTTCTCTGGTTCCTTCTTCTCAGCATCGGGGAGCTCTGTCGTTTCCTCAGTTTTGGGTTTAGGGAAGACTGTGTCGCCAGGCTCGGGGAGTTCGAGGATCTCAGCTCGACCTGGGTGTGGAACTGCAAGAGCCTTCTCGATCGCACTACTCAACACAGTCATGTTCTTGATGCCTCTCATGTTCTGGATCTCCTTTCCGTCTCCGTAGAGGATTGTAGTCGGGTATGACATGACATTATGATCCATGCAGAGATCATAGTAAGCAACGCAGTTAATGACGGCGAATTTGAAGTCGTAGTACTCTGAGAAGGACTTATCGACGCCGTCGGCTTGGGGTTTCGAGGTATAGTAGAACTCGTACAGGGTCTGGTACGTCGGAGCAAAGTGGGTGCAGTGTTTGCAGTACGGGCTGATAATAAGTGAGCAGGCGCTATGCGATGATTGAGGAGCACCAAGTACCTGAAGTGCTTAACCATCAGAAACTTGTTCTTCTTGAGCTCCTCCTCCCAAGTTGTAGGCGACAACTCAAGCAACGGAGGAACTGAGACTCCATTGAAAGTAGTGGGATCCGTGACCGGGTTGGCTTCTTCCTCGGCGTGCACCAAGGCTGTTAACCCTGCGAGCACCGCGAGGGGAGAGAAACGCATGGTGGGCGAAGCGCACCTTGTCGGTGCAAGGCTCGTGTACAGCGGTCGGTTAAAGGAAGCAGATCAGAACGCACGGCGTAAACGATCTAAGAGGACGTTGAGATGGGAACGGCAGAGTCGGCTCGTCGGAGCGTGGGGGAGCGATGATCAAGACGAGAGGGACAATGTAGTAATAGGTAGGTAATTAGTGGCGGTCGTATCGGCCGATGGTAGTCGCAGTCGCGGAATATTTGAAGCTATCGCGATATAGAAGAAATAAAAAACACCAGAAATGCAAGCCCACAATCGCGCTCGCCAGGCGCAAAAGTAGATGATGATGAGAGGCGAAAGCGAAGATAGAGAGAAAAGCTTTGTAAGACGACAAAGGGGATGAGACGGGATGGATGGCATTCAGGAGGCGCATCTGGAGTTCGAGACCACGTTCTCCATTGGAATTCGACGCCACACCGGGGCCCGCGCATCGGCTGCTGAGCCACACGGGGCTTGTCTTTTATAGTGATGCGTACCTGCTTCAACAGGCACACGACAGAGGACCGTGCTTGCCTTCGATGATGGATTCAACCAACCACATGTAGATGCCTGGACTTCCTTCTTCTCGAAAGCACACACGGAATTTCCCTTCTTCTCTCTTGCAAACACCCAAGAAATCTCCGGTGACTCTGTCTGAGTTATGCCTGGTTTTGTTTCACGTCCTACACTTCGTTCTCTAGCAACACAAGGCACCTGTATTCCCCGACCTTACACTAGTGCTCACAACAAAAGCACCTTGTCACGGATTCCACAGCCAACAGCTCACTGTTTCACGACTCTCTACTACGCACAGAAAAATCATCTGTCCACCAAATCGGCCAAGAATCCAATTTTCAACGGGGGGATGGATCGTCCAGCCAAGCGTCAACGGGTTGAAGACCCTCAGGCTCATATCCTCGAATCGCTACAACGCCCTATCAGTCCTCCTAAAAGGAGGCGACGTGAGGTGTCGACTATCAAGTCTCCCTGGCAGCTGACCTGGATACAAGACCTATCAGAGGAGGACAACAGGGATGCAGTGAGCCTGCGAGACCTGCTTGGTGACCCCCTCATTGCAGAATGTTGGGAGTTCAACTTCCTCCACGACATCCACTTTTTAATGGATGCTTTCGACCCTGATACACGACATCTTGTTAAGGTGCACGTCGTACACGGCTTTTGGAAGCGCGAGGACGAGAGTCGAATCGCCATAGAGGTACGTTGCTCTCGAGTGAACTTACGGTCGAGCTGCAGGAACTCTCTCTCCCTGTTTGGCAACCTCTCAAGTCGCTAATATCATTTAGCAAGCAGCCGCAGAATTCAACAATGTCCAAATTCACATTGCTCCTATGCCGGAAATGTTTGGAACACATCATTCCAAGATGATGATTCTATTCAGACATGACGACACTGCGCAAGTCATCATCCACACCGCCAATATGATCTCCAAAGACTGGACCAACATGACAAATGGCATCTGGAAATCACCTCTTCTTCCTAAGATGACGGTTGCGCCAACTCATACTACTTCTTCTCCTGAAGATCACCCCGTCGGTAGTGGGGATCGCTTTAAAATCGACCTGCTAAACTATCTGCGGGCATACGATAGGCGCAAAATCACATGCAAGGCCCTGACTGACGAGCTCGTCCATTACGACTTTTCCAGCATCAAAGCTGCTCTTGTTGCAAGCGTGCCTGGTAGACACAACATCCGCGATCTGTCTGAGACTTCATGGGGTTGGGCTGCTCTGAAGAGATGTCTGCAGCAAGTTCCATGCGAAGACCAAGAGCAATCGGAGATTGTTGTTCAGATATCCTCGATCGCTACCCTGGGAGCAAAGGAAGACTGGCTGAAGAAAACTCTCTTTGAACCTTTGTCCCGTTGCAAGAACCCTAGCCTTGGAAAGCCCAAGTTCAAGGTCGTGTTTCCGACTGCTGACGAGATTCGGAGATCTTTGGATGGGTATGCATCAGGAGGCTCCATCCACACAAAGATTCAGTCGGCACAGCAAGCAAAACAGCTGGAATATCTTCGCCCAATTTTCCATCACTGGGCAAATGACTCTCCTAGTGGAGCCAGTGAGTTCATCTATGACAAGAAATCAGTTGGGACTGTACCTAATGGACGACAGAACTCCCCGAGGGCGCTACGGTAAAGGACGGCGGGCGAAAAAGAGCAGCGCCACACATCAAGACGTATATCAGATCAAACAAGTCATCCATCGACTGGGCCCTTTTGACGTCGGCCAATCTTTCAAAGCAGGCCTGGGGCGAGGCTGCACGCCCTACAGGCGAAATGCGCATTGCATCTTGGGAAATTGGAGTTTTGGTCTGGCCAGAGCTGCTGGAGACAGATTCGATCATGGTTGGAACATTCAAAACCGATGTCCCAGACACCAAACCTGAAGAACAGAGCGAGAAGAAGCGATCACTAATTGGGCTACGAATACCGTACAACACGCCGTTGCAACGATATGGAAGCGACGAAATACCATGGGTTGCGACGATGGTTCATAGCGAGCCTGATTGGATGGGCAGGGCGTGGGGGGAACGATAAACGGGGGCTAAGATCTGGCCCCTAGGCAACTGGTTGATTGATCCAATGGCATTATACTATACAGAAGATTTGGCAGCTACCCAAGCTGCAGCAACTCATGTTGTCAGCCTCTGAGCCGTCAATGACAGACGAAGAAGGGCACCTCACAGGCCACAGGCGGTCCTGAGCGAAGATCCACCCCCGCATGGTTCGAGATCCACCAACCATACGATAGGCATCGGACTCCCCGCCAGCCGAGGTGGGTGGGATGCCGGCAGGTAGCGAAAGATGCAAGTCTTTTGCCGAATCGAGATGGATGCTGGTCAGCGGAGGAGTGAGTCAGTTGGCCGGGCCGAAGATAGCAAAGACTCCACCTTGACTTGACGGACGCCCTTTGTGCTGTGGCTGGCGGGTCATGTCGACGCTAAACTAACCCGAAAGCTTTGCCGTCCGCGTTGAAAAGCAAGTTGATCCATCTCGCCTCTTTTTAGCTCGACTCTGGTGACTACATTTCCGCAACTACCTTGCGACTCTATCTTACGACTCTATCTCTTCATTTTCACGCCTCGAGCCATTGTCTACAGAGCCGATTGACTCGAGAGAGGAGGTCCCGGCAGTGTGAAACCTTGTACAACTCTCTTTTGATCACTCTTCTCCACGTCTGAAGCTTGAGTGGTGGCGTTCGTTCTCTTCCGTCACGCATTGAAGAAATCTGTCTGTTGCGTAGACTTGAGCACTTGATTGTTCTTGATTGAAGCTACATCTACACCTCATCCCAAAAACTCACGGCTGCACGAGCTGTTCCATGGATCCAATCGGTAGGGGCACCGGAGCCTCGCCGTATGGCACCCCTCATGGCCCTGGAGCGCATCCAGCCTTATCGTCATCATGGCGAGTTGGATCGCCTCTGGCCGAGCAGTCACTGGCTCGAGACATCGCTGAGTGTTCAGATGATGACTTTGAGGACAACGCCATTGACGACGATGCCTCGGTATCTGACTTTGGCACGGGACCGCTCATGTACCGTCGACCAAGCGGCGTCGCCTTTGGAGGCTCTCGGCCAGTTCTAAACCCGCAATCATTTGCCGACCCAGGCCTGACGGCTCTTGAACGGAAGCAGTCTCGCAACGCTGAGCTTAGTCTACTGCGAGACAACCACGTCCTTCCACCAAAGCACGCACATAAATCGCAGGGCTTCTTCCCCAGGCTCTACCGCCGCCTTTTTAGCACCAAGGTACCGCAGGGCGAGGATGAAGAGACGCCCGCTGTCACTGTCCAGCCGCCTGATGAAACGGCACCTCTTTTGGGGGCCCAGAATGGCGGCACTGAGCATCTCAGCGAGACATGGGAGCATGCCGTGGCCGAGCACCGGATCAAGACGACTTGGCAGCGAGAGGCCAAGACGATTGTGTCATACTCGGGGCCGCTCATTGTCACATTTCTCCTGCAGTACTCTATCAACGTCACCAGCATCTTTGCCGTTGGCCGCATTGGCAAGATGGAACTGGGTGCTGTCTCGTGTAAGTGCTTACCTACAACATGCAGTCTCTCGCAGCAACGGTCAAACTAATTCTTGCAGTGGCCAACATGTCTGCAGCCATCAGCTGCTTGGCCCCGTTCCAGGGCCTCGCAACTAGTCTCGATACGCTATGTGCTCAAGCGTACGGCTCGGGCCATAAGCATCTTGTAGGTCTTCAGTTTCAGCGTATGACGTGCTTCTTGTTCTGTCTGTCTGTCCCTGTCGCTGTGCTATGGTACTTTTCCGAGGGCATCATCGCGTCAATAGTTCCTGAGCCTGAGTCAGCTCGCCTAGCAGGACAATACCTCAGGGTCATGATTTTCAGCATCCCTGGCTTCATCCTGTTTGAGGGCGGTAAGCGTTTTACCCAAGCTCAAGGCCTCTTCCGGGCGACGACGTACATCCTTCTCATCGTAGCGCCGTTCAACGTGTTCCTGAGCTGGCTGTTGGTGTGGAAGTTGGAATGGGGCTTTGTCGGCGCTCCCACGGCCGTGGCTATCAGCAACAACCTGCTCCCCATCTTCCTGTTCCTGTACGTCCGTTTCATTGACGGCCGCCAGTGCTGGGGTGGCTTCAGCCGAAGGGCTCTGAGCAACTGGTGGGTCATGATTCGACTTGCTCTACCGGGCATGATCATGGTTGAGGCGGAATGGCTGGCTTTTGAGATCCTCACGTTGTGCTCAAGTCGGTTTGGTCCCGAGTATCTTGCCGCACAGAGCGTTCTGGCGACCATTACAACTCTCTCGTACGAGATTCCATTCCCTATGTCGATCGCTGCTTCGACCCGAATCGCCAACTTGATCGGAGCCGGGCTTGTCGATCCTGCCAAGATGACTGCTAAAGTGGTGAGTTGCTGTTTTACTTTACATGCTGGTGCCTAGGTCAGTAGATGCTAACAACAAGTTCCAGGCCTTTGCTGCTGCCTGCATTATCGGAATGTTCAACTTGACCCTATACACCAGCCTCCGATACAAGCTGCCCCTTCTGTTTACCAAGGACGAGGACGTGGTGGAGCTCGTAGGAGCTGTGATCCCGATTGTGTCTGTGATGCAGGTGTTTGATGGTCTCGCAGCTGGAGCCCACGGACTGCTCCGAGGAATCGGCAAGCAGTCGATTGGAGGACCAGCTAATCTGATTGCGTACTATGTTCTCTCGTTGCCCATCTCGCTGACGCTGGCTTTTGGTCTGGGCTGGAAGCTGGATGGACTGTGGGCAGGTGTCACTGTTGGCACATTCTCGTGAGTTCCCTAGTTAAATCAAGTCAGAGGAAAATACTAACCGGGGTAATAGGGTCGCGGCGATCGAGTACATTTATCTGATGAAGACAGATTGGTACAAGGCGGCTGACGAGGCAGCTCTTCGAAATGCTGCTGGTTAATGATGGATCCAGTGGCGTCCAGTGCTTACTGCACCTACGATGAGCCCGCTTTGGGT
Organism: Fusarium vanettenii 77-13-4; assembly: GCF_000151355.1. Lineage (NCBI taxonomy): Eukaryota > Fungi > Ascomycota > Sordariomycetes > Hypocreales > Nectriaceae > Fusarium > Fusarium vanettenii. The sequence continues at coordinate 1,491,836 of NW_003315867.1, forward strand.
TCATTGCATGAGATGGTTAAAGAGTTTGGCGCTGCGGGCTATCAAGAGAAGGGAAGGGATAACAAGGGATGGGCCCAGACATTCCTTGCAAGATTGCTGAATCAAATGGTGTGTAATAATTTGTTTGCATTGCGAGAAGGTAATCATTTAGTTAGTTATACAGCTTCTAGATAATAAAGCGAATCTAGTCTAGCTATCAATATGGAAATTGCATTGTGTCGTGATGTTGTCAGCCTTCAACACACCGCCGGTACGGGTCACGTCGCTGCATATATTGAGCCACGCGACGACTATTGTGAGTGTTTAACCCCATTAACCTTAATACTTAAGCTAGCAACGGTGCTAGTTTTAAAAATGGGCCAAGACATCGACATCATGTCATCTTTGACAAGATATATGTTCTAGCCCGCCTTAGTATCTCCGAGACTAACAATCTATTGCTTTCAGCTCAAGCCACAACCAGCCAAAGACGGTCTCGCCCTTTTTCCCTCAGCTCGAAATGGATCTTCAGCCGTTTTTTTCTTTACTACAATTGGACATGGCTTTTTAGTTAGCTGCCTGTTTTGGAGTTGCTTAGCAGTGCCGTCGAGTCGGTAGGTATATGCATATATATGTATATCTGGTCTTGGCCCTCCAAGGCCAAGACTTTTTAGTTGGCTATACAGACACTCAATTCACAAATCCCTATTCATGCGTTTCTATCATCCGCTCCTTATTCTGTGACCGAAGGATACCTCGTTATAAACGTGACCTCGACGGGCAAGGATACTAGGAGCACATATGGGGCCGTTTGGTTCAGGGGGGTTGATTATGCCTGTTACATGACCTGGATTACTGGGTCGTGTTTTGGTAATACCACTGTCCCGACCATGATTACTACTTAGATGAGTTGATAGATCCTGAGGGAAGAAATATGAGTTGGGGTTAACATGGATGGGACAACTCCTTGTAGGGAGTGGTCAATGCCGAATGAAGGCTTAGTTGTCAGAGGAATCCAAGTTGGCTGTAGCTCCTGTACGGTTAAGCGAACCCAGTTGTCAAGACTAGGTAGCTCTATGATATCAACTTTCGACTTTTCAACACTTCAACGCACCGTACCGCTGTCTCGGGTCACGGCACCATGTCGAGCCAGCCACGAAGAGACTACCATGACTACGCTTGCTGAATCAGGCTTCACACCAGAGCTATTGACGGTGCTAACACTTGAGACAGGTAAAGAGCTCGTATCATAAGGCCCAGTCACGGAGTGAATGCTCCATATGTGCCCCAGAGGCTATTACTCTTAGTTCAAGCCATAGCAAGCCAAGAAGGGTCTCGCCCATCACTTCGGGATACAGTAGTTTCGAGGTAAGCTGCCTGTCCTGACCGACATCTTGTTTATTATATGTGAATATATAAACATCTACGGTATCCCTCTTTAGATTATACTTGCCAAGACCCCTTTTTCTCAAACAGACTCTACCTACACACAATGCGGCCCTCTCTCCTTCTTCCCTCTCTGCTGGGCTCAGTCTGGGCCTCGCCCACTGCATCACCTCTTGACGTGGATCCCGCCCTCGTCGAACTCGGCCGCCGAGCTGCTGCCGCCGGCCAACCCACCTTCAACTTCACCCAGTGCTACGTCACGGTCAAGGGGGATCCCGGGTTCCAGAGCTTCCAGGCCGGCACGGCCACGGGGACCATGTGGCTCGTGTGGGGCATCCCGCCGCCGGCGGACAACAAGAACGGCGAAAACCCGGTCGACGTGGTCCTCCGTGTCGGCGGGGGTAGCATTGGGTCCATCAACTTTGTCACCAACGGGTACCTGAACAATTTCCCCTCCGTCAGACCCGGGCCGAGCATCGACTATGTCAAGGTCAAGGGCACAGCCGCCAAATTTCAGGCCGACGTCGACTTTTCCTATGTTCCGTACGGCCAGCAGCCTCAGTGGTTCGCCACGACCATGTCCAAGAACATCGGGCCGCCCTGGGGCCCCCTCGCCACTTATGGTGTGACCTCTGGGTTCCTCGGATTGAAGACCACAGAACCGACGGCCCAGAACACCAGGGAGGTCAACGGGGCTGTTTTCTTCGCGGGGGGCAATCGCAATCCCGGTTACGCTGGCTATATTACTGGGTCGTGCTTGGGAAGTGGCACTCTTCCGCTTAGTATTGTCTAGATGAGAGGAAGGCTTTCAACTCGACAAGACAGAGTGGCTCGTCAGTATATAGTATAGTAGTGATATCGATCAATACAAGGCGAGCTTGAATCTATGGATGGTATTATGGCTGCTCCTCTCCTAGGAGCTATCCACTAGACCTTCTTTTCTTCACTTTTGCATCTTCCATGTTCCCTTTCGCTCGCCCAAAAACTCCTCAAGCCCAATGTCCACATCGTGAAGCCCCAAATCATCATGTGAACGAGAAACCCTCAAAAGGATATGTTATAACAAAAGCAACCTAGCTAGCAGAGTCATCCTAATCTATCTATCCTAGCATCGAGTGCGTGCGGATGCCCTTGGGGCCAAGCTCACTTCAAACATGTTAGTGAAAAGCGTCCATAGTTTCCAAGACAGAAGAACTTACTTGTAATCGACCCGGCTCAGGCTCATCAGGCGCTGGGCTTCAACCGTCTGGGCGTCCATGTTGGAGTGAACGCAGAAAGCAATACGCGCCGCCACCTGCGCGCCGAGAAACATGGACTCTTCAAAGCCGTTCTTGGTCCATTCACCAAGATACGATGGCAGCGTAGCCGTCTTGATGCTTGTCGGAGTTTGGCTGTGGAAGTGATGTCCAGTGGCAGGACCGCCGGCCTCGGAGGCGGCCTGGGGAGTCAAGGCATTGTTGGCACCACCCGCAGCGGCAGCTGTAGCAGCCTGTAAAAGGGGGTTAACGCCACTTGTAGGGAGCTGGTGTGGCATGCCTGTGAAGGATCCGGTGGGCGTCTGCGCCCCTGTTCCAGTTGGTGTGGCCATGTTAGACGGCAGCTCTGAGGTGAACATAGTTGCCGTAGATGGCGAGACGAGGTGACGGGCGTTCAAAGTCTGCAAGATGTTTTCCCTGAGACCGCGCAGCCGGGAGCCATTGCCGACAAAGACGAGGTTGTCCCAGCAGGCAGGTCGCATGTACATGTCGTCGACGCCCTGGACGGTGCGGTAGATGGCGTAAACGATTCGGTCGATCTCGCGGCGCTGAGCAAACTTGAACCGCTCAAGACCGACCTCGACATTTCGCTGAATGCGCTTCGGTCGACGTTCTGGGGCCTCGTTGGTGGGAGGACCTGGTGTGGGATTGACTTCAGGCTTGGGCTCTACTGGAGGCTGTGTCTGCTCCTGGCCTTCTGCCGGTTTGGGGGCTTCTGTTGTCGCAGGGGCGGCAGTGGTGGCATTTCCCTGAGGTTGAGGTTGAGCTCCGTTTGTCTCGCCCTCCTTCTTCTCACCTTCGGGAACAGTCGCACCATTGGCCTGTTTCTCGACGGACTCCTTGGGCTCCTTGGGCACCTCCTCTTGGATGATTTCCTCGTACGAGAAGGAATTGTGCGATCGCTTCGAGTTGGGTAGACGCACCGCCTTAGCTGCGTTATCAGCCTCCTTGTCGCCCTTGGGCTTCCGACCAGGCTTGCCCTTTTCCTTCTCCTTCTCCTTTTTGGCCAAGAACTCCTTGGTTTGGCCACTCGTGACAATGGCTGCCACGTCCAACACACCGTCATCCTCTCCGGTACCATTGGTTTCATCGCCGTTAGCTGCTGCAGGCTTGGATGCTGATGAAGCCGCCTGCTGGCCAGTACTAGGAGCACTACCACCAGGCTTCAATCCAGCAGTGTTCTGCTGAGGAAGCTCCATCAGATCTTCGGCGGTGGCGACATAGGGTAGCACCTCGCAGATGGCGCTCTTCTTCAGCTGCTCGGCCATGTCGTAGTTGAATCCCTTTTCCTTCAGAAGATTGAGCAGGCTGCGGGTGAAAACCTCACCTCCGCTAACCTCGCTGTCGCCCTCGGAAGCTCCAACATCCATGTGGTTCACAACGCGACCATCGTGGATGGCTGTCACGTCCACCTTTTGGTAGCCGATATCCACCACGGTCATGTTGGGCCACTTGAGGCCGTACTGCGTCGCGATACCGCTATGGATTATGCAGAGAGCAGGCGTCCGCGTGTTCTCAAAGATGTATCGGGCGATGGTCTCACAGTCGGGGCGCGTCCATTGCGGCGAGGCCATCAGCATGATGGGGGTGTTGTGGTATGTCGTCGTAAGGAGGCCGTGTACATGATCGAGGAAGGCAAGAAAGGCGCTCATGTTGACGATGCGCCCAGCTACAAGGAATCAGCAGCCCATTCCACACCTCGAAAAAACAATAAATACCTTCAATTGGGTACACGGCGCCCTCGTCCTCGTCCATGTCTTCCACCCACTCCTCTTCCTCAACACCGTTTACCATCGTCATGCGCTTTGTCCTGTGGTACGGCGCCCACTGATCGCCGTCCTTAAACATCCTCGTGGGCATGCGCCGCGCTGGGGGAGTCAGCTCGCTGCACCCCAGCTGAGCCATGGTACTGCGACTGCCAGGGCAGATGATGAGCACCTGCTCTTCGCGCCACTTGCCCGCCGTGCTCGACATTGTACGGTTTCGGTATCGCCTTGCGCTTGCGCTTGCGTTGATGCTGTGAGAACGATGTTGCTTGTTCTGGTGTGGAGTTGAGAGAAGGTTGTTGTCGTCGTCGACTTGGATCTGCCCTTGAAGTGAGTCGCGCCTGCTCCTACTGCGTCGCGATGGAGTCGACGAGGGTTGAGCCTTCCGCGCGCGTAGCCTGTACCGTGGCGTGGGGCTTGTGGCTGGGGCAGGGTCATCTTCTGGTGTGGCTTGTCGCACGTGATCTCCCTTGCTCTTCTTAGTGGGCGTCTTTAGACAGTTAGGATGGGTCATGGTGTTGAGTTCAGCAAGTGATATAGCTCTTGTGGTTGACCAAAATGATTGCGGGATCGATGTCAAGAATTCAAAATGATTGAATTGTGGAAATATTTTTCAAAGCAAAAGGAATCGGTGAATGATGGGTATAAACGAAGGGCAAACCGAACAGAGCTGGCTGCCAGCTGCCCGGCACTGCTCACCACCACATTAATCACCTATGAGGAACCCCAAACATTCACTCCTTATTTAGTCGAGCAAAGTTGTTCATGAACCAGTGGCAATTTCTCTCCTGGCCCATATTGTATTCAACGGCATTAATAGTACTTTAGCGTAGTCTGCTCTTCTTCACTAGACACTGAGGCATGAAAGCAACAACCGCAACGAGTCTCCACTGAACAGACAGATCATTCGCTTACAAGCATTCCTTCATCCATATGTTTTGGCTTTTGCCTTCTTTCATCCCATGACACATCCCAGTACATGAATAATACCCATTCCTCCCATCACCTGCACCTCGGACCGGTATCAGCTCTGCGCTGCCCGAGGATGCTGTTGTGCTTTGCTGTGAAATCAATGACAATCATCCTCCGTCCTCCCAAACGCCATCTGGGGGAATGAATAGCCCGCCCAAGGATCCCATCATAACGTACACTTCCACCAAAAAAAGTATTGACAAGAAGAATGCGCAAAAGTCTCTCAAAAGCCTCTCGCAAAAACCCGCAGGGTTCTGTCAAGTTGTTCTTTTACCATGAATAGTTCACGACGTGCGCCATATGCCATCTACCCGTGTAAAATCGTCGTCTCGTCTTTTTCAATTATGCAACCGTGATGGTGTTTGGGGTTGCTTCTTTCGACCCAATCTTGGCCAGTTCTTCATGCTTCTCGTTCATGTCGATACGCTCAACCTCTCTGGTTGGCTTTCGGGGCGTCTCATCTTCAGTAATGTCGTCAACAACCGAGTACGGTCGGTCCGAGGTGGGAGTCGTGAGTGATGACCCATCGAAGCTCCATCGATCCTCGGTTGCGCCAGTGTAGACGGAGGAAGTGTGCTTCTTGGCAACCGTATCCGAGCTGTCGGAATGCTCGATCTGGGGGATAGTGGGGGATGTTCCAATGCTCCTCGGCTCAGTCTTGGCTTCGGTTTCGGCTTGAGTGGGCTTGGTTTCAGCTTCAGTGGCGGCCTTTGCGTCCACCATCTTGGATGCTTCAGCCTTGGCCTCTTCAATTTTGGTGATTTCAACCTTGTTGTCCACCACCTTGTCCTCTTCGGCCGGGAAGAATTCCGAATCCGAATCCGAAGATCCATCGTCTGTTGAATGCTCCTGGATCCTGGAGGTTTCGGGCTTGAATTCCTCAGCCTTCTTCTCATCATATCTGACCTTCTCAACCTTGAGCTCCACAGGCTTCAGGAAGGGTGAAGGCTGGGCCTTTGCTGGCTGCTCATCATCCGACTTTAGGTCCTGCTCGTTGAAAGCATGTCGCAGAGGGCTTCGGAGGTTCGTGACATCGCCGATCTCGCTCTTACTGGATCGAGATGTCCTGGCAGGGCTCCGCATAGGCAGTGGAGGAGGAATCCTCTTTGGGATTGTCACCATGTTGCCCTTGGCGTGGATCACTCGGGATGCCACAGCCTGGGTCCTTGCCGGCTGCACGGCTGCCACTTCGAATACCACGGGCTCCTCTTCATCGTCTTCCTCCTCGGCGTCACTTTCCGAGTCGTTCTCATCATCTGCATTGCGGCTGCTCCTGTCATCCCTGTCACTATCATACTTGCTTGATGCCTTATCCGTGTCGTCTCTCGGCTCAACCTTGAGAGTGTCGTGCTCCACAGCGGTCGTACTACTGTGGCTGGTTGCACTGGCAGGAGTGTGATTTCCGCTGAGATGTCTTATGGGCGTCAAGTCGACCTTTGTGTAATCAATCTCCTCCTCTTCCTCCGTCACATCGGGGATTTGTGCTCGAGAAGCCCTGTCATGGCCGTCTTCACTTTGGCCTGGGCTTGGCGTTGTCTCGGGTGTGTCCTTTCCAACGTCCGTCTGGGTTCCTGCATCCGTCATCTGACTCTTGACGGTGCGTGACGACATGTAGCTGCCACGGTTACTCCTCGTGACAAATGTGTCTACGCTCTGTCTGTTAAACTTGGAGTAGGCCGGGCTAGTGGGCACGGGGTTGAAGTCGAACTGGCTGCTAGTAGGTCTTAACCGCGACCCGGCCTCTCTGATTTCTAGTCCAGCCATCTCGAGGGCCAAAACACCAAAGGGATCGGGATCGTCGGCGCTGGGAATTCCGAATGGAGTGCGAGGAGAGGCTGGTGTCGAAGACTTGGGGCTTGCAATGAGGGCGTCTCCTGGGGCGCACTCAATGGCAATCTTGCTCGTGATAGCAGCGTCGTAGTCTGTGCGGCCCTCGGCCATCTTGATGATTTCAAAGAGCGGCATAGTCTCATCCACATTCCGCGCGACGTTGCCGGCGAGAATGTCCATTTGTGTTAGGGGGCTAGCATAGAAGCGCTCGTTCTCGTTGCCCCTCTCGGCCAGGATGCAGCCGTTCAAGTTCACGGCCTGGGTCTGACCGCGCGACTTCATGTATGTCAAAACGGTGTTGCCCAGGTCCTTCCACCTGATGTGCGACTCATCTGAGTCGAGAGACACCAGAGGACCGCTAGTGAGACCGACATCTTCACCTAGTGTGACACGGGGTTTCGTGATGGACTCGAGAGCGGCGAGATTGTTAACAACGAGGACGCAGTCGTAAACATCGACGCCGATAATGAAGCTGAGAGTGGGCGTATGTAGCATGATTCCAGAGGGCGGCGACCAGGTACCGTCCGATTTGCGGGCAATGAGAATGCCGGAGCCGCCGGAGCCCGTCATCCACAGGCCACTTCGCATACAGGTAAAGATTGCGATTCCAGCGGCATTCTGGATGATGCGCCGAGGAATTTTCTTGGTGACTCGTTTTGGGGAGAGTGGTTCGCTAGTTGTTGACCGGGATTCGTCCTCTTCTTCCTCAAGAGGCACAAGATATCCATCCGCTAGCAGACACATGTTAGCAGAGACGAGGGCGAACGGTGGGTGAGGCGGGCATACTACAGAACGACTTGAGGATGCGGGCAGCCTTCTCGCATTCGCGGTCAAGGGTCGCAGGCCAGAAGGCTTCCCGGTGGACTCGGCCATTTGCATTAGCGGCAGCCGTGTTTATCCTGGTTAATGAATTGGCGTTTGCGACAGATATGGAGGTGCTGGAGCGGTTCGAGGACCAGCCAAAGAGGCCCTGTCGAGAACCCGACGCCCTCTTGTCCCAGGACGGGAGGAAGGAGGAAACTCGCTGCATGGCGGGCCGTCGTGCCTCTCCGTCGCCGCCGTCTTGGCCAGGCGGAGGCACGACAGAGAGGATGGGGATCGGGGGTGCGCTACTGGTGTTGCTGCCGGTGCCGGTTGTGTTGCTGCTGGAGGTGGTGCGGAAGTGGACGGTCTTTTGAGAGGCTGGCTTGGAGGATGAGGATACAGTGGTATCAAATGTCGAGGTCGATCTCGGAGTCGGGGAAGAAGTTGAGGAAGCAGGTGACGAGACAGGTGTTGTGGTGGTGGGCGAGCCGTGAGTGGGTGTAGATGCTGTCGTCGAGGTAGAGGAAACTGAGCAGACAGAATTGGAGTCGGAGAGGGAGGCGAAGGAGACGGCAGGCTTATTCAGAGCCGAGTTGTAAGCTGAAGGGTGCGGCGGCGCCTGGCTGCTGGCGTGTTGTTGGTGGTGTTGGTGAGGGTGGGAGCGAAATGCGTGAGGGTGGTAGTGGGCATGGGCTACTGAACCGACCTGGACAGACACGGACACAGACTGGGTCTGGGTCGAGGAGGGCCCTTGGGTCGAGGAGGGCCCTTGGGTCGACGCCGAGGCCTGGGACTGGGACGGGAGGAGATGATGCTAGTCGTAGTATAACCTGTCAGCGCGGGTGGGTGACGTGGGCCGTTGAGCCATTGGGGCGGCCCTGGGAAAAGAGCAAGGATGAGAGCGAGCAGGGGCAAGTGATCCGTAGGTAGTTGGAGGAAGAAATGGATTAGAAGGGGAAGAGGAGGGGAATGTGAGACTGGATGATCCGCTGTGGACAAGCCTCCCCCAGATCAAGATGAGACTTGATCAAAAGCTAGAATGATGAAAAATCTGGAGGTTGTTGAACTGAGTTGAGTTGAATAAAGACAGGCGTGAAGAGGTGGGTTATGACGGGAATAGTGGGCGAGAGAAAAAGAGGCAGGAGGTGAAATTGACTTTTTTTTTTTTCTGTCTTTTCCCTTCTCTGCCCTTTTCTTTCCTCCAGAGCTCTCGTCATCCTCTGGGGGTGCTGTTGCTGCGTCTGCTTTGCCCAGTCTGGTCTGGTCTGGTCTGATGACGGCACCGCGCGCATGTACGCACGCACGCACGCACTTGAGTCCAACCTTGGGAAAGTCGGGGATCGTCCAGGTACAGTACAAAGCAAAGCGACGCTCAGCCAGGGCGTTGAAGGATACCGCTTTGACGGGGCCCTTCAGCTTTTTCGGGGCGTGGTGCGTGTGGGTTTTGCAAAGGTAAAATGGGAGGAGTGAGTGAAAAGTGGGCGAGATGCAGCAGAGTGGGCTGAAGGGATAGTATCTGTACCTTGACAAGAGATGAAGCTCAGCTGGTCAAGGAGATGGGGAGGGAGAATGTTTATCAAACTCGCTTAAGCTTCAAGTCATGATGTTTGTAATGATTGGTCCATAGGAGGAGGGATTGAGAGGGAGATAGAGACAAGAGATCCTCTTACCGTGTTGTTGCTGCTGCTGCTGCTGCTGTTGCTGCTTGTATTCTTCGCTGACGCCCCCCAGCGCCCAAAACTCCAACCTCCTCCACTGCCTTTTCCACTCTTCATGGTGTCCTTGTCTCCGTTCTTGTTGCTGCTGATGATGCTGATGTTGCTCCCGCTTCCACTGGCAGCAGCGCTGCCTCTCCCTCCAACACTACTAATACTCAACTTCTTTCTCCTAGTTGTCGTCGCGGCCGTCATGGTCCCCCAGCCTGCTCGCGGCTTGCCCGCTTCGATTCGAGATTCCTCCCCCCCGGCCGCGTTAGTTAGCGCGAGCTCGAGCTGATGCGCTCCCGGGCAAGGGCAAGGATGACCAAGCCGGGCGTTCCCACTGCGGTTTGGTTAGCCCGGGTCCCGCTAGCTAGGGAAAGCACATGGCCTTTGACCAGTCGTGATGGGCGGGCTCGGTCGAGGTGGTGCGGGTGGCCCTGCGCCATGCGTGCAAGGTGTGCGTCCGTGTGTGTGACGATGCGTGCCGAGCCAACGCCGGGCCCTCGACGAGCCCGTCTCCAAGTGGTAGATCTTTGTTTGGCCGCGAGGCGAGACGGGATGGGCATTACATCTGGAGGCTGGAGGATGTAACAGGATGGGGAATATGGGCAATGGGAAGAGAAGCGACGACGGGGAAGAGGAACGAAGAAGAAGAACGCAAACGGCTCCCGTGCATACATACCTGGTTTGAGCAACGTCGGCTGTGCTCCCAACGGCTAATACCATTGCCCGCCGTGTGCCCTCGTCATTCCCTTTGGACAACCTACCTATGGTCGAGATAGGCCCGATCGCGATTGATTCTCCGACGAGACAAGCAACAAAGAAAGGATCAGCCGTGTAGAGTGGAAACGATCAAGATCGCAAAGGCGAAGCAGCAGAATCGAAAAAAAGACAACGTGTGAAGAAGGACGACGAAGGACCAGCCATTGAAGAGAAGGGAGAGAGTGAACAAAAAAGAAGGACGAAGGGTCTGGTTCACATTCCGTCTTCTCAACACGCCCCCCTTTTTTTTTACTATTGCTCACTCTCGAAATAGCTTCCCAGTCGACAGGATGCAACTTGGAACACTGGAATATGCAAAATGCCATGACTTCTCTGCCTTTGTCGCCTCCCCCAACCTTTGCTTGCCTCGTCTTGTCTCTTGCAGCCAGCCACAGCGACCCCTGCCCCACGGCGCGACCAATGCTGCGATATTAGGTCGACGAGACTGATACTAATAGATGAGAAGGGACCTATTAACTGGTCCATGTGGTCCTGCAACTGCATTCCAGCAGTGTCTGGCATTGCATTCTGTTGCGTGGAACTACGTAGTAGATTGGCCGTCTCCCCGTCTGAGACCCTGCTCGTGTATGCAACCCAGTCAAGTCACATATCCAAAGGAACCGCGTGCGGTGGACAACATTTCTCCGATGTGGACGGAATCTCGACGAGAGAAAGTGAAGTAGATGAAGGGGAGAGACTCTTTGCCGTGGGTGTTCCCGCGCCACGTTGATCCTTCTATGCCTATGCCTGACTCGAGGAATGCAGTCGTTGGATTCTTAACAGTCTCTTCGACTAATAAGCAGCGTCTACGTTGACGGACCAAACTCAAACCATGCAGACGGGATCTCTTAGCACAGCCGGTATGGATGTACAGTACAAGCCAAGAGAGGGCAATAAAAGGAAGACGGCTGGAAGCTTCTCTTCCCCGTTGAAGTGTGTGTGTGTCTAGTTTAGTTTCATGACAGATGCTCGAGTCGAGTCGAGTCAAGGTTGGCGCCTCGTCCGGTTGACGCATGGCAAAAGCGGGTCAGCAAGTAACTAAGTTAACTAACAAGATGCATAGTAACAGTCGCTGAGAATGTCACTCGTGTCAACTCGTGGCTGTCTGTCTGTCAAAAGTCAAGATGGTATTTTGCTGCATGCAACATGTAGGAGCTGGAGGGGAGGCTATTTGCTGCATATGCACCATCCCTCGCCTCAAACGTGAACGGCACCGTCTCAATTGCCCCTTGAATGGTATTCTACCTGCTGACAGAAGCCCATTCCGCTCTCATTCCAAAGGGGGGGGCGGTTCCATGTCTTGTTTCGTCGGGTTGTACCGCCCTGTGTATGTATGCCAAGACATTAAACCACCAAAAAAAAATAATAACACGCGTACATTGGAAATCTCGGGTTCTTGAAATTGAACCACGCGTCGACTTAATTATCAAAGAAGCGGATCTCATCTCAAAATATCCCGTGTTTATCAGCATCAGCATCAGCAACTAGGGGCAGGGGTTCCTCGCTGTGGCAGTGCCGTAGAGTGGTCCTGGCCAAAAGCAAAAGAGTCGTAATCCAGATCCGCGGGTCCAGGAAAAAGAAACCGTGGTCAGGTCAGGCCTGTAAGAACAGGGCTATAGTTGACTACGTATTATCTCTGGTTGTCCGCTTCCCACCTGTGGTAAACAAAAGCCCAGCTACTAGGGAGTAAAATACGGAGCATCCGTTAGGGACAGATTCAAGAGATCAGATGAAGTCATCCGGGATATCCATCCTATCCCGTTTGGCTGCAGGGGGCCCTATCCCGGTCAAATGCATGGATAATACATGTACATGCGCGCATCTGGGGCTCATTTCGTGCTCACTTCTCCTGCATAACGGTTTATTAGCACCGTCATTAGTCTCTTTTCTCCTGCAGCCCAAAGCCTTGTTGTGCAACCCTTCCTCTCATCGCCCCCTCAACCATGAAAACATTCATGTAGGTCGTGAATAGGGTCACCACCCACGGACCGACCACCTCCTGTTTCGTCGCCTGTCGTCTTCTTCCCTGACTTCTGAGCTGTCAATCATGATACCAATTCATTCAGTCATGCGGCAGTTGTGCTAGCCACGTGTAACCCACCTCATCACGATGCCCTGCCTTCCCTTGACATTTCACTACCGCCATCATTCCAGTACACGCCTTGATGAGGAATGCCTTTGAAGCAAGTGCTGCAAAGCCCCGGCATAACGTGTCTTGGGGCCAGACCTTCTCCCAACGGGGACTTCAGTCATCCCAATGCCGGTTTCATTCTCCACCGTGATTGATGTCCTGCACGCGCGGCACTTTACGGCAGTCCGCTGCATGCACTCGAGGCTTTTTTTTTTTTTTCAAACAACTCACATTACATTGCATCCATTCATCCTGATGTCTACATTACATCTCGATCGTCCAGTTGTCATGTCCGTGCCAGCAAGCCGCCTGTGACATTGGGGCGGGCGGACAGAAGCAAAACTGACTCCCTTCCTTTCCTCCTTCACTCTGCCCGCAGAGATGAGAGACCCAGGCCTCATTCTGCCATGTATGAATGTCTCTGTTCTATCCTCTTTTGCCACTTGATGTCTCACTCAACTACATCGCCCCTTTACGCGGTATGCTCTCCCCTCAGCTCCGTGTGCCTCGATGTCCTAATATGCGCCTTTTCTCGCTCATGGCTGGCGACGTACCAGCCTGCGTGTAGTTGACGCTATTCCCTAAAGTCACATCTACGGGCTATTTGGCCTTGAATGATGTCTCTCCATGCTCGATATCTGGGGCATCGTGATCACATCTTCATCGACAGTCTCGCTTCGGCTCAGGTGCCCATCCCCCGTGGACTATGGAGTGACTCTCCAGCAGTGTCTTGAATCCTTCCCATCCCCAGTTTCTCTCGTAGACCGGCCAGTTCCGGTATCAGAGACTCAAGGACACGTGACGTCTGTTCACACGTAGATACTAAGACATCACGAGAGTTAATTGCCTTCGTGAAGAAGTGTGCACCCCTCACGAGGGACTACGTACCATTACGCAAAAGTTAGACGCAGCAAGATGGAAAGTGAGCCGTCTTGATATGTATCAACTTAAAGCATGTTCTCATGTTGACATAAAGTCAAAAGCATGCACATGATGAAATGAGCCCCCTTCGCTCCTCGGGCATATCCAAGTGAAGGATTTGTTGATCCCGGGATATGACTCCAAATCTTGTGAATATACTTTGAAGCTACTGATATGTTCATTAGAGTTGCTTAGGCACTCATTTTTGAGCATCATGTGTTTCTCGATCTAACATGCATTCCCCAACCACGTTGCCTGATCTCCTCAGAGTTAGAAAGCTGAGATCCTAAAGCTGCCATGTGACACGTTCCCCAATCCCAAAGGCAAGGCATGGAACATCGGTGCTTGTATCCACCCTAGATCATTCGATAACAAAGGCCTGGTGTTGATCTTGAAGTGATTGTGACACTTCCGAGACACCTAACCTCCAGTATAGGGCTCACCGAGTTCAGTGATCAATATTGGAACTACGGCATCCGGGGCATTTTGGCCTTGCCAATAATCATTTCTCTCATCTCACCTAACCAATCGTTCCCTGAAATTTGAGAAACAATCCCATTGTCAGCACTTTCTCCTTCCTCCAGCCACACCTTACTCAAGCTCCCCCTGGAGACACGGGAACATCACGAACTGGCAAAGTACACAAGGTCTTATCATCTCACATATTATCGGTGAATTTTAATCACTAGTCATGAAAGATGCCTCTTTGGAATCCTCTCACGGCCTCTATGCCTTGTTCCCAGTCCATCCATGGGCCCCGAGCGCCCGGCCAGAGACGCAACAATATCTCTCCTCGCCACAAACCCTGGAAGCCAAGTATCTAGGATCAATCAGTCAATTAGTTTTAGGGCTTCAATTATTTGGCCATCGTTTCTGTTCTTAGCATTTGTTCGGACTGGGATAATGTAGCCAAGGAGAACGTGTGGGTAGTCCTGAGAGAGGATAATAGCCTAGTGAGATGCAACACGAACAACTGAGCTGTTTGGCGATCATTCTCCCCTCTTCTCTCTCGTTTTGACTCATGGGTGCTCCTGTCAAAGATGGGGATAAATCAGTATATCACACGTTCATAGCATCGCTCACACCTTCATTCACTCATGTTGCTCCTCCTCGAACTAACGAACGATGATACTTCATTATCTCTACTTTCTCGATAAACACATACTCCTGTCTTTGCTCCCATGATAATACTGTTCTGTCGTTGCCATCTCAACTGATGGCATGACATTGTCATTGCCTTCATGATGATGCTGTCCTGTGTTTTCGCTGCCCGGTGATATAACCACATTGCTTCTCAATCTCATCGAATGCCCACCCTCGCAGTGTCCTCGCAGTATCCTCGCTTTCCAAACAATGAATAAAACAAAACCATCCATTTTTCATATCGCCCCAGCTTAGAAGCTGTCGGGGGATGGTGTAAGCAGTTCCCGGGTTCGCTTTCTCGCATTTCCGTGGTGTTGTCGGGGACACGCGACACTCTCCAGATTCGCCAGCATACAGCTCTCGAGAGGGTCGAACTCACCCCTTGAAGAGAAGTGACGCAGCCCACGAGCACGTACACCAGGGCCGTTCCGTCTGAGGAACACCTGCTTTTGACCAGCATCATTTGTAAAGGTTCCGCTGAGGCTGATCTTCTGCAGGGCTGTTAAACTGTCTCTCATGTCCAGCAACATATCGTCCCAGCCGAGATTCCACTTGGCGGACTGTTCACACCACAAAAACAGATTGTCCAAGTTGACCCATTTGATCGTTGATCCATGCTCTGAGAAGAACTTGGCAAGCGTGCCATATTTGACCTTGAGGCAGGAGAGGTCGATGCTCTCCAGATGTCGCAGTCTCGTCTTTGTGCAAAAGTCAATGCCGAATGCTTCATCCTTGACCGACCAAGCGTGGACGCTCAGATGACGGATGTTGGGCATCAGGGATAGGAAATAGTTGAGATAGTTGGGTTTGAATACGGAAACACTGTAATCCAGTTTAAGTGTCAGCCTGGTAATAGACCCAAAAGCAGTCGAGACAGCTGGATCAAAGGATGAGAGTGCAAGCACGCATTGAGGCATGAAAGGTTCCAGTGTCAGGCTCTTGAGAGGAAGGTTGCGCTCTCGTAGCGCCTCGATAATGACCTGCTGCGTCTTGAACACCTCGTTGCCAGCTCTGGCCAGTGATTCCTCCTCGAAAGAGGGACAGTCCACCGCCATGTGTTTCTTCCATGGGCATTCAACCCAAGTCAAGGTGACGGATTCGAGGTTGGGCAGGTTCGTCAAGGCGGCAGCGACCAGCCTCCGTGGGAAGGCAGCGGGTTCTATGGCTTCACCCTGGCTTGAACGGTAAAGTGAATTTGCCTCTGCCTGTTTCTGGGGATCCTTGATCTTAGCGAGAGCTTCCTGAAACATGTCCGGATACACGCGGGTCAAGTTAAACTTGACAGAGCGGATATGCGACGCGGAGCTGGGTATCTTGGATAGCTCGTGAAGGCGCAGGCCGTCATCCCTCCATACCACGCCATCGAAATGGGAGGCGACGAGCCCACGGTGTGCGTATTCTCTGATTGGCATGTCTAATCGATGGTGGTAATCAGAGTTGTCTCGTGAAAGATGGTCCGCTGCGTAGTGCGTGAGCTTGTGTGGGATGCAATGGAAGCGGGAGCCCAATGGCGGGTGCGAGATGTATGACTCGGACATGGTTGTCTTAAACAGCAGCTTTCCTTGAAAGATGGATAAGTCTTGTTTGATGTGGTTTGGTGTAAGTGTTGGATGTAAGTGTTGGATGTGAGTGTAAAAGAACAAGACCGGATCGATTTCAAGAGTCCCTGGTGGTGCTTAAATAGACTGAATGAAACAAACATCGGTTGGGGAAAAAGGGGGATGCCTCAATGATTTAAGTTAAGTTCCATGCATCGGCCTTACATCCGCTGTGCCTTCCTCCTATGCCTCACCTGCCTTCTTCCCAACTTTCTCGGGGAAGGAGACTTTGAGCTTGAGGTTCACTCGCTATGCACACGCCCACCGTGCACTCAACTCTATCCGCCGCGGCCTCATTTTTCCTCATTTTCAGTCAAACTCAATCAAACTTCAATTACCTTTAACGTGTGCAGTCTCGCGCCCTTTGGCTCTTGTCTTGAGTGAGTCGGCTGTTCAATACCAGGCAGCAGCATCTCCTATCAACTCAGTCCGCCCTACCCTTCTCTCTGTTCATCTCACGCGATCACCATGTTCAGGTACGTCTTTCCTCACCCATTCATACTTCGATCATTCTCACTCCGCCTCTGCAACCAGAAACTATGGAAGCTCACACGCATAAACTCAGGGCTTACAAGAACCTTTCTCCAAAGACCCGTCTCGGTGTCGGTGTGGCTATCCTCGCCTGGGGAGCCGGAGGCCTAATGTTGGCCGACACAGTCGAGGAGACACTCGGCTTTACCCCAACCGAGGAGGACAAGGCTAAGCTGGACAAATACACGCCAAAGATCATCACCGTCGAGAAGGATGAAAAATCGGAAAACTAAACATTCATCAACAACTATTGAGCCTACTTTTGCAATGAATACGTATCTATTTCCAAATGCCCAGCTGGTCTCTCCGTCCACGTTAGTGAAAAACTGTTCCAGTCATTCAGCAACACGACATGCCAATTCGCCCGAGTCTACCACAACTCACTTCACCAATCACGATTCACAAGCGAGGCAGAGACACAAAGATTTGGCAAACATCATTAACCAGCCCAAGCCATGAAGTCATGATGGTCTGCCGGAAGACCGTTTAACCGGCTAGACCTCCCTCTCTATCTGGATCAAAGTCTAATAATGCAGCAACTCCTCTCCCCGTCTAATTCTCAACAAATGCATTGCACAAAAATGCCGGTGCCGACCTTGGATGCGTATGAGACCAATCCAGCCGATCCGAAGAGGGCCATCACTTCGGTCGAACCCAGTGACCCAGATACAAAGAAAACAAGAAAAAAATCAGAATGCAACGCCTCCTGATGCAACCCCTACCCCTCCGAGTGCTTTTTTTGGTGTAAATAGGTAAGAAAGTCATACTGCCGTTCCTGTGTCGAGTTCCGTCTTGACAGACGCAGTGCCAGCGTCTTCCACCACCTGTGGAAGAGGCTTGAATAGTTTTGCCATCTCAAGTGTAAGATCCATTGCTCCATACTGATCATCAATCTCTCCGACTGATCCCAATTCTTCTCCTCTTGACGCACCATCAGACATCACCCATGATTTGACCGACTTCAACAGCTGAATGACCTGCACGAAACGAGCGTCCGGGGACAGTCGCAACTCAGAGGTCTGTGTGTGCTTGAGCATGTAGTTGGCTAGCCAATAGAAATGCACACCGTCCCGCGAGAAACCATGTCGTCGAGGGTTGCTTGATCCCGGCAAGGTTGGTGGAAACTGATTGGCCATGTCGGTGTCCCAGTTTTGTTTGAACTTGCCCAGGGCGATGGTGAGTGCTTGCAGGCTCTGTGGGTCCGTGTTGGCAGCCGCCCCATCCACAGGAGTTGCCCGTCCGCTGTTGGTACCGGTCGGGGTCATCCAGTCATTGGGAGGGGGGGTTCCAAATTTGGAGAGCTGTGCGGCACTACCGTCCACCTGGGCCCGTCGAATCAAAGACAAAATACCATGGATCAAAACGAACTTGCCATAAAGGTTGGTGCTTCCTGGTTGGATCTGATACGATGGATGAAGGAGAGCCTTCAGGGCCCAGTCCATCTCTGGTTGCTTTGCTCGTTGGGTACCCGAAGGATTTGTCTCCCGCACAGCATCAGCACCACCGAGACCAAGCGCTGCAGCACACACCTCAGCCTTGTCGGCGTCCCAAGCGGCGTCATCGCAAGGTAGAGGCAGATGGATCTCGAACACATCGAAAAGTGGATTCGAGTTGAAGTAGAGACCCATTGCCGCATCCAAAAGGAAAACACCAAACATCAGGCGGTTGCGTCGTTCGTGGTCAATCCAAGTCTCCCAGGCAAACTGTCTCGGGTCGAATTCAGCTGGGTTGAAGTCGATTCGATGCAGAGGGGACATCAAGGCGGTGTCATTTGATGGCTGGAAAAGATTCAGCTTCCGGGCGTGAGCCGCGAGCACAGGATAGATGTGTCGAGCCCGCTCCCGTTGTTGAGGCGATCCGTTCCAGAGAAGAAGGATGCATGTTAACAGGACAGCCTGCAGCTCTTCGATGTCAGTCCGAGATGCAAATCTCGGTTCGCCTGTCTGCAGTTCAGCATTGGACATCATCTTGCAGTCACGCTGGAGCGCGACAACTAGAAAGTCCATCATTTCGCGAACGTTAGACGACGTGACACGGTCTGAGTAGCAAGCGCCAATGCAACACATGCCTGCAAGTAAGCCAGTGTATGCCTCCATGACCTTGAATGTCGTGACGTGGAGAAAAGGCATATGAATGTGGAAATGGGTGTACTTGTCCAAGAAGTCTTTGACGTTGTCGGGTGAAAAGTAGAGGTTCATTCCCGCGCTTTGGGGATCGATGGCCTGGTTAGGAGGATAAAAGAAGTTAAGGATCTGATCAGAGAGTTGGTTGTATGGATTTTGGAGATGAGATGGCATTCCCCAATTCGACAAGAGGGGGTCGGTGGCACTGGCACTGTCGCCTGTCGTTCCGGGCCCGGCATTAGGTTCGGGTTTGGTTCCGATCTGCGTCTGTCCAAGATTAGGATTGAAAGAGTTGTTGATATAGGTTTGATGCGCACCAGCCTGGAACATCTGAGACCAATCAAGGCTAGATTGTTGGTTTGTGTTTGAACCGCCATACATGGGCATTCCGTTCTGAGCCGGGGGCATGCTGTAGCCGGGCATCTGCTGCTGGCTCAAGTTGGGGTCGGTAGCGTAGGGCTGAGAAGCACCCATGACCTGGCCGTTCATTTGGCGTCTGTCAGCGTTGTTACCATTGTCAAGACGGCCGAGCGAGCTGGATCGGGACAGCTGGCTCTGGTCCTGAGCCATGTTGTTCATGCCGTCGTTGACAGGGACCATGCCGAAGGGGTGGACCATGTTGTCACCAGGCATGTTGCTCAAGCCGTTGAGGTGGTTCAGGTCGCCCTCGTGAGCGAGGCCAGCAGCCTTCTGGGCCTGGGCGTTCTTCTTGACGTGCGCTTGAGGGTGGGACAGGTGGCTAGCTCCAGTGGGGTTTCCACGGCGGATAGAGCACTTTTGGAAGTGGCGCTTCAGAATATCACTTCGAGAAAACGTATCGCGGCAAAGGACACACATGTATGGGCGATCGCCGGTGTCTGCCAGGTGCGTGTTAGTAATCACTGTATGTGTCAATAGTGCTTTCAGACTCACGTCGCAGAAGATGGCGCTTCAGATGCTTGGCGTGAAGATAGGTCTTTGTGCAGTGAGGGCATGGGAATTTGCCATCAGCATCCTTCACTGGAATGACCGTGTTCTTGGTGCCACCAGTGCCAGCGGCCGGGGCAGCAGGCCGACCGGGAGCGCTTGGCAAGATACCACGTCGTCCCTGGGATCCGACAACATGAGTAGGCTGCTCGCCTTCCTGAAGAACCGAGGTAGGCTGCATGAGCGAGCTAGGGCCATAAGGGGAAGA
Organism: Fusarium vanettenii 77-13-4; assembly: GCF_000151355.1. NCBI lineage: Eukaryota > Fungi > Ascomycota > Sordariomycetes > Hypocreales > Nectriaceae > Fusarium > Fusarium vanettenii. The sequence continues at coordinate 1,511,912 of NW_003315867.1, forward strand.
GACACCAGGCTGGGACATGATGCCGCCAGGAGGCATGGGTCGCAACACGGGAGGCCCTCGGCCACCAGCGGGCGCGGGCGCGATGGGCTGTGGGTGAGACGCGGTCGTCGTCGCCTGGGGCATCATGGCCGAGGTGCCGTAGGCCTGGGGAGGCGGGTATTGGTTCGGGGGCATTGAGTAAAGACCGCCACGGCCCTGGGGCTGCGATGTCTGCTGCTGGTAGCTAGGCAGGTTGTTGGCAGATCCAGGCGTGTTTGGGGTGCCTGGAGTCCGCGGCGTGTGCGGGTGGCTGCCGTAGATGTTTTGCATGGCCGACGTTGGGGGCTGCAGCGGCGGCAGTGTCTGGGGAAGAGGCGAGCCGGTTTGCAGCTGGTTGGGAGAGATTGCGGTAGGTGAAGGATAAGTCTGACCAGAGGAAGTCGTGTTTATACCATTGGAGGGGTACTGCGAACCGTCCATGCTACCCTTGGGAGAGGTTGATGTTGGTGACAAGGGACGTGGTGTTGAAGAAACCGCGACGCAAAGACTGCCGGGGTAGAATGGACCTTGGCGGTGGATGACAAGTCCAAGTCGAGGATTTGCGGAGAAGAAGAAAGAGGGGTCGAAGGGATCCTCAGAAGTTTGCAAGCTTCGATGGCAAACAGAGATCAAGTACGAAGCCTTGTAGAGCTCCGCAGACGAGGTTCCCGGATGGTGGAGGATGAGGCTCGTGGCAGGTCCCTCTTCTGAAGGTGGTGCTTTGGAGAGGGTGCACAGAGTGGAGAACTGGGTCTCGAACCTTTTTATTTTTTTTTCTCCTTCAGGCGGGCAAGCTGTCAGGGCAGCAAGGTCGGAAAGGTGGGTTGCGGTGGGTGGATGTTGCGTGGGTGGGAGGGGAGGCGTGAGTGCGAGAGGCGCGAAGGAAGAAAAAAAAAGAAGTGGGCGGGGGTGAGATAAAAAAGACAGTGTTGCGGTAGCGGACACTAAGTAGCAATTTTTTCTCTGCTTAGTACGCGATCGTAGGAGGGCGCGAGGCGGCAGTGGAAAGCGGCAGCAGAAGAGAGAACTTCGCAACAACAGCGGAACCGTTGAAATGCCTTGGCTGGCACGCACAGTACGTAGTAGTCGGTCTTGCACGCTCACAATTCACACACCTGGGTGGTGCAGTGAAGAGAGTGGGAAGTGGATAATGCTGGAAGGGAAGTGGGCCCACGGCGAGGATGAGGAACCACAACGAGGATAGCTGGGGCTGGGATCTGGAGCAGAGAAAAAAAAAATAGGTCGCGGGTCGCGGACGTGTTTGATGGGGCCAGGCGCCAGACGCGCAAATCTTGCGGAGATATCGCGACAATGAAGTCGGGCGAGTTTGTCAATGGGAGGGAGGATGCGAGAGCTGGAATTGATGTGAGGGGATGTTGAAAAAAGTGAGAGAGGTGAGCGAGAAAAAAAAATTCGGGGGAGATCGAGGAAGATGGAAGATGAGGGAACGGGAGAGAGGAACAAACCGAGAGAAGGAAGCCTAAGGTACCTCCTACCTCGCCGTACCTGCCAACCTCGCCTTGCCAGACAGAGGGCAGACAGTGAGAGCGCGCGCCAAAATGAGAGACGAGTTGCCCGCCTGCCTTGTCTTCTGTTCTGTTACCCCTGTCGGCCAGTGAGAGACGACAACGGAGAAAACGACCACCGGAGTAAACACGGAAGTACCTGGTACCAGCGACATCTGCCAAGCAAGGACGACGCTTCAACACTGGACGCCAGCTGTTTGCAGCATCCAATTCTTTTCCCTTCCCTTCTTGTCCCGACAGTCACTCTTTTTTTTTCCTCGTTTTTTTTTTACTCTCTACACACCCGCGTCTGCTCTCGCCTAAGTACTATTACTAGCAATCACCCTTCGTCTTTCTTCTCTTTCAAATCGGGTCTACGGCGAAATTTCTGGCTTGTCCCAGTTGGCCGCTAGCGTGTGTGCCATTGCCGCTCTAAGCCGCCAGAATTGGGGCCCGAGAGAGACACTGCGGTTTGCGGTGAATCTTTCAATACTTGCTCGTCACCTACTGGCTGCAGCCATTGCCAGCGAGGTGCCAGGTACCCTCGTCGTATCCACAGAAACGATCAGGGTGCTTCTTTCCCTTCCACCACCGCCTTATCACCAACGCCTCAACGCACTGCAATTCTCCAGATGCCGAGGGGATGATGGATGGGGGTGATGCAATCTTTTACACCTCCAAGAGATACAGACACTGGCAAACACTGGGCAATGTCCTCATTCAGGTTGCCGCCGGCCATGACGCCTCCCTAGAAAAACTCTGCATCCCGTCCGTCCTCGCTACTGTACCAGCAGGCGCATCCAGCGTATAAGGTACTTGACGGAAATGCCAAACACGCCAAACCGATTTGGGCGCATCGGCCAAGGTGTGCGTGAGGCGGCGACCTGACATGCAAGCCCCTCGCTCAGGCACCATCCTGATCTGATGAAATGCACCTCCGATCCAGAGCAGCCTCCAGCGTTGAGGCCATGAGGCAACTGAGGCGCTGCCGCTGCTGTTGCTAACGATGCCGCCCAGCGATAGCGGCACCGGTCTCGCCGTCCGACACCGCCCGGCAAGGGAGGGAGGAACCCTGGGGCAAGAGGCGGGCACGCACATCTGGGGATTCGGCCTCATGACAAAGGCCCGCCAAAGGCAACCAAACCCAAGGCCCTGAAAAACCACCTCTTATTCCAACGTCGTGGTCAGCATCACCGCATCACTATTTTTCCTAATATCACCCAGTGTCAGGCGTCCCTCCAATGCCTGTGTCAAGTCAGGGATCTAGCGGCACTTGCACCGATGCTCACAATGCTGGCTCGTCTCGCCATCCTGGCCCGAGGCAGGGAATCGTTCTGCACAAGAAAAGACAGAAACCAGGATGATGCACAACGCGTCGAGACACTTCACAAACGGCCTCTCGGACAACGGACTTTGCACGGTCGGTTGGTACGGTGCGCCAACTGTGCTCGGGCCAGAGGGGTGGGGGTGTCCTCCGCGTGGGAATTGTTGGAGGTTGGGTGATTTCGTAACAGGTACGCTTTGCCTCCCTACCTGTCATGCTGTCCGGGCCTCCTGGACTGTTGTACACGATACCTCGTACTCCTAGTCTCCGGTGCGCGCTGCCCCATCCGATTCCCGGTGTCGTAGCCGGCCTCGCTACACACCCAAAGGTCACGATGCTTCACACCAAACCGAGTCCTCTCACCGCATTACCTCATACACGACTCGGACGCCGAGTTCGCGCCGGGATCTCTCGACCAGATCATGCAGCCCTTCTCATTTCGATTTTTTTTTTTTCTTGCCTGATCTTGTGAGCAACTTGAGCAACTAGTGTCGACGCTACGGGACTAGAGGATCGTGGCCAGATTTTCTCGACCGCTCTCAAGCCATCGATATGTCCTCTGCGCTGAGACAGATCTTAACCAGATGTTTCATACGTACCAGATGCTTCGAGACATCGTCCGGGGCTGTCTCGTGCATCTCTTGCAAGTCCCCGTGGCCTGTTTATGGTATTGTTGACACTGGCGTTGTTAATGTGATTCAAGATTCACAAAGTTGTTTTGGTCAACTCACCTACAATTTGATATCAATACCATTTCGGTCGAGGACCAATGGCAGGCCAGAGTTCCCGACTGCCTTGTTCGACAGCGGCAAACTTTCAAGCCCTGGTGGCTCCTGGAAATCTCAACGCCCGTCCTGGGGAGGTCAACTTGCTTTGCTCAACCATGCCATGGCACCATCCCTAGCCATGATACGTACGGCGCGCTTGTCGTTGGCCTCAAGAGCGGTTTAATAACGGGATCCCATGCCAGACTCAGGCGGCATGTCTTGGCAACAGCCGCGACCAAGGTCTGGCCTGTCCCTCCGTTGGCACTACACTGTACGCCGCCCACGCTGGTACGTAAACTGTTCTAGCATCGTGACCTTGGGGGCTTGCCAAACAGACTATTAGTTCCCTGAAGCCATGTGCGCATACGGGCAGGCGCTCGGCTCGTGACTCGAAGACGCCAGGATCCCAAGATGATGTGCAGGATCCACGAGTCAAGCGAGTCTCAAGCATGTTCCCTGCCCTCTGCCTCGCTCAAAAGCTGACAAGGAGCAAGGGCACTGGCCGCGGTGTGATCCTTGGAACCCTTTGATTCGAACCTATTGATCGGTGAACTCGGCCAAAAGTTCCCTTGGTTCGGGGGCAGCACCCTGGGGGAATACTTTTCGGCATAAAAATTCCACGGACGACGAGACATTGACTCGGTACGAGAGAGAAAGCTCGACTTTTAGCGCCAACAGCACTGACGATTCAACGGACCCCTGCCAACCTAGAGCGAAAGAATAGCAGAGTGGGTCAGCAGAAGCAAAAAAGGAAGAGAACAAAATTCGCCGAATCCTGTTAGTACGTGCGAGGGACTCCGATCATTGCGGCGGACAGTCCGCGGAAAAGAAATCACCCTCAGTGTCGGTCAGACGGTGCACCTGGCTGTCGTCCCTGAAACGCAGGCACGCGCGAATTGATTGACACGAGGCACTTTGGTCCAAGGGTCCTCGGATCTCCTTGTCGTCAACGCCAGGCACTGCAACGGGGCCATCCAATGGCTCCCGAAAACACCGCGGCTGTTCCCACCGAGGCAGATCTCAGTGGAGCCAGGCCCCTTGGAACCCCTCACCTTCCCGCCATAGCATTCTGCTCGAGGACGAACGAGGGAGGGAAGGGAAGGCTTCGATTCTGACTCCAGAAGCTTGTGGTGGAGTCCTTCCCGTGAGGAGGCGTACTCCATAGTTGGAGAAGAGTTGATCTGAGCCGCCCACGCTGGCCTGTTAAGAACCCGCCCACGTCGCAACCACCATGGATGCTTCCCTCAGACCACGCACCATACAGAATATATCACCTTGTCACGATATCACCATGTCCTGGTCCAGCAACCGAGTTGGGCATCTACCCGCCAGTACAGCCCGTTGAGGGCTTTCCGCGATCGGACGATGACCGGCAAGCTCGAAACAAAGGGACTTTGGGGGAATGTCAACCACCTCCCTCTGTGCATGCATAGCGGCGGGAACACCGAGACAGGCGTCATTCCCGAGAAACAACCATCAACGAACCAAGCTGGTTGAGACTTGGGGGATTTTGTTCCCCTGCCACTGAGAGAGCTAGCAAATCTAGCATACATCACCCCTGCCTCTGTGGCGGCGCCTCTTGGGCCCTCTTTTTACCAGGGCGCGGACGCTGTGGGACATTGTCATGGCCAGAACGTGGGACAGAACAATTGCCAGAGCCGCGATCGTGCGGATACACACCTTGTCGTTTATCAATCTCGACGACGACGTCCAACATGGTATTGAAATCAATCACGACTGCGTTGCTCAAGAATCGTCCTGGGTGTTTTGCCTCTTCACCATGGTCCTTACCGCCATTATCAACACCGGGCCGGGGTCGGTTACCCCTGGCCACTGCGTGGCCTGAGGTATCAAATTTTCTTCTCCCATGACTTCTGATGACGTTCTTTTTCTTTTTTCCGAGACTTCACCGACTCGAGAAACACCACCGCCGTTTTGCCTACCGTACTCGCGCTCCACCCAAGCTCACGTTTGTTTTAGCCAACGTTTGACAAGCAAAAGCTTTCTGGTGGCTACCCAGGAGACAGGTCATAAACAGGCCAGGCAAATTGCGATCCTGCACTTGCAGCAGTTCCTCACAGCACATTGATTGATTGCCATGGAAGATATTCGCTGACAAATGGCGTAGTAATTGTGGCATGTACGAATCTGGCATGTGTGCCCGGCACCAGGGTCTGGTGGTGGCGGGCGCGGGTGCCGCCGGCAAGCTGTTCAAGATGTCATCGGTTGTCTGGTCGCTAACTGTGACTTATTCTGGTCGCGTAGGGATGTTGCTCGCAACCTCAGCTGATAAGTGCGCAAGAGACACGCCCTTCTGGGAGACCCCTGCTCCGACAGTCGGGACTGCTCCATCGGGGTATCCGATGGAATTCAGTGGCTGACATGGACAACAGGGATTGAGGTCTGCCTTTGGATTTTACGAAGGTGAGGGCGGCTCGGGCTCTTGGAGGGTGCCCGTTTGACATTCGAGACATTAATACGGTTTCGTCGACGTAAGGGGCGAAAATTCTGGTCAAAGAAATCTGGTCGCGGACAGGAGGATCTCGCCCGATATCGTCGGAGATGCGGTTCTTGTCCGGTAAGCCATGCACACCATCATGGTTTTCTCCAGTGCACCACACCAAAAGAGGGCCATGTTCGGCAATCGTTGGAGAAGCGGGCCTGGTGGAGAGGAGCAAAACTGCCGTTGGTGGTGCCGGACGGAGACATGTTGAGCCTCAAAGCACCAAAGCTCCTCCTGCTGGGTCCCTCCCGCTCCTTGAAGACCCCGTCAGGGCCACATCGTCCTAACGCACAACATTAGGTAGGTAAAGGGCACGTCGTGATGGCTTCATCTCCACGCCATGTATGAACTGCTCGCCGTGGGCGTCGGCAACACAACCGAGGAGGATTCCGTCCCTCCCTCCCTTCCTCAAACCCCCGCGTGCTGTGCGTATCGACATTTTCCGCGCAATCAGCAAATGAACGGACCGCTTGCAGCGTAGGCACGGCTGCACGAGTCATAAATCATTAGTCTCGGGGTTTCGAATTCCCTGATACTGTGCTGTATCGTGACGGCCAGAGAATTAAATCGCTCGCCCTCTCAACCGCACATCAATGTCCGCACGTCATTTGTTCAGCCGGGCCGGTCTAGTGATGAACCACCGAAATCTACTCTGACTACGCCGTACAGAGAGATGAGCTGCACGTCTGAAGCGACAGGTGCGGAATCTTGAAGGGTGCACGGCCTCGAAGCCCTCCACCCCCGACCCGTTTCGGCGACAAAGAGAGCATCAGTCGAGGGTATCGGAGCTAATAGGGTAATGCTTATTTGACCAGCGCGAGCTTGGTTTTTCCCAACCACCCACAGCCGCCAGTCGGTCATGTACGTCACGAACGCCCAGCCTGCAACTGCACGCCTTTCGCATCCAACAGCCAACATCCCACCCATCATTAATCACCACCGGCGTCGTCTAGTGCGGAACTCTGCCGGAGAGGCGTCGTTCTTGGCTGGCCGCGGTGTCCGTTTCACCACGAGGCCCCCCACCAACACCAACTGGCGGCGTCGCTGGCGAGCACACTCGGAAAGCAAAATTTGAGACTTCCAAACTTGGTCTACGGATTGCTGAGGAGGGAAACTTGAGCCGGCCGTAAGATGACCCTGCAGTGCGGGTTAAATGCTGTTGGTGATCGATATCAAGCAAGATACGATGATGACGATGGGCAGCCGATGCTCGCACCGCAGCTGCGACACATGTTTGACCCTGGCGGTTTCTCCAGGTCTGTACGTACGACACGGTACAAGACGTCTTCAGCCGGGAAGTGGGAGGGGCGCGCTACGAACACTCCGCGAATCTGCTGTGCGTTGACTGGCTGTCGAGGTCAAGTACTCGATACCAGTGCGTCTCACGAGCCCCAAGGTTTAACCACCAGTGCACACTTCACTTGAAAGGATATATGTTTGACGCTAGCAGTTGAGGCCAGAACGGTTCTCGAACTTGGCCCGGGCTACCTGTCAAAGGCAAGATTGGTGAATGAACGGATGGATGACGACGGGTTTGAGATTTGAGAGGCTGCGAAAAGCTCCTTTCGCCCGCACCATTCCTCGGAGTTTCGGTGAGCAAACAACTTTTTCCTGACTTGCTTTTTGGCGCCTCTTGAGGCGTAATCTCCCTTTCCCGTGTCCCGTGTATGTATATCCGTATTTCCTGTCCCTTGCCCGTTTCACTTGACTCGAGCTATGGACTCGGGCGCTGACTGCCACTTGTTTTGTCTCGAAGAGCCCCCAGGTACCTGGTTTAGTGAGATTCGCCTCGCCTCGGTTGAAAAGGTAGTTTGTCGTTGGAGAGGCGACCAGAGGCGAGCTATGCAACTGACAACCGGATCCTGGTGTGTTGAAAGGTCATGATTGTGATGTGTCGGCTTTCTTTCCATGCGGGATATGCCGCGATAGAATGGATGGTTGGCAGTATTATTTGTCCGATACCGTCTGCCAATGCCAATGCCAACCAATGCCAACCAAACAAACCCAGAAAGAAATGTCTCTGGACAATTACGGCAGATGCCCCCTTGTTGGGCGCCAAGTTGCGCTCCGCTTTGCAAGCACCTGGGTTGCAGTCACCCCCCGAACCCTTCTGACTTGCATGGCTTGCATGACCATCATTCCCTGAATCGGGCATTGCGAGTTGAAAAGATGGCCGAGGAGGGCTGTGCAAACCCCCACGCGCCAGACGAGAGGGGAGGGGTTGCATTCACGTCGAGCCGCCCGTGACAGGGTTGTGAGCCTGTAGCCTGTAGCCTGTAGCTGCTGGCCAAGGCTGGCTGGTTGGGTTGGTGAAGTCGGTGACGCATGGATGAGCATCCTATGCGATGAGTGCGTGTCGAAGGAACACATCAACACATGCACACGTGTAATGGTGCCGACACAGGCGGCACGGACATCTGCGGCCTTGGACGATTATCACTTGCTCGTCACACATGTCGGTCGGGTGAAGTGCGGTGCAGAGTGGATTTACCCTGGAGGTGACATCGTGAACGAGGCATTTGCTGCCCAGCTCCTACACACGAGGACGATGAGCTTTGCTTTCTGTGCCGACCTCGTAACAGTATAGGGTGAGAGAGGCGAAAGACTTGTAATTGCGTTTCTTGGTGGCTACAGTACCTATGTTTGGAATCAAGCCGATGGTTTCTATGACCTGACGCGCGTCTCATGCTGTCGTAAGCGCCATCTCGCCGTAGTTTGATGCATTGAATTGTTCACATGAAACTGTCGTTGCTTAGAGGGCTGATCACGATAACGTCCGTTCGTTCGACGATGGGTTCAGAAACGTGGAGACGGCGATGGAGTCCCCCCAGCTTCATGCTCGTCCGTTCCTGACGATGAATGGATAGGGCCCGCATCCCGTTTGTGGCTCTGGTGGTCTTTCTAGCCAGGAACTGGCAACACCCTTATTTTTCTAGAAGATGGCTATGAGATGGCTCGGATGGGGCATCTGGAGTAGTTCCCCCGCATCACCCACCCCAAGAGATCATGTACTCTGTACTCCGTACCAGGCTATCCGTGCTGCAAGTGCGCCTCCATCGAGGAGGAATCCACTGATGAGATCCATCTCTCGGTGAGCCTCGGTGAGCAGGCTACACACGTGACCTAAACAGCGGCGCCGGCCTTACAATCAGCCGACACCGAGAGACAGAGAGCTGTGCCCCAAATTTTGCTGCGTGCTATTGAGGTGGGTTGAATAGCCTCGTCCAAACGTCCCGACAGGCCATATATCTGCCAATGGCAAGCCCAATTGCGCTGCGGTCCTCCTCAGGCCGGATACTCCAGGCCTGCACCCCCTCCAGAACATCATTGATCGGCAAGGCCTCCTCAGCACCTCGAGCCACCGCCCACTTCTCAACGACCGCACCACAATGCAAGCGCAAGACCAAGGACAACAACCCGAAGCGTGGCGTGAGTAGCCTGTACGGCTCGGGCCCTCGCGAGCCTCTCTCCATGTCCAACGTTCCCCTGCCCAAACCCCGCGACTTCAAGCCCGAGGTCAAGGTCGACCCTAACCATGGGCTCTGGGGCTTCTTCCCCGCGCCGGGCAAGTTGCTGTGGACGCCCAAGGAGACAGAGGAGCACGGACGAGCATGGACAGTCGAGGAGCTGCGAAAGAAGTCTTGGGAGGACCTGCATGCCCTGTGGTGGGTGTGCTGCCGAGAGAGGAACATGCTTGCTACGTCACGGGCGGAGCTTCTTCGATCCAAGATGGGATTCGGCGAGCGAGAGCTCGATACACGGGATGAAGAGGTAAACACAAATTCCAACTATCCTATGCCTGGACCGGAGTATCGGAGTACTGACTTGGTAACCATAGGTCATGAAGACGCAACGAGCCATCAAGCATGCGTTGACGGAGCGATTCTATACTTGGCAGGATGCCGTCGAGATTGCTGCGAATGACCCCGAAATCAACCTGAAGGGAGCCAAGGGCAAAACTTACACACCCGCTGCGTACGAGGATGAGGCTGAGACTGTACAATGGACACAACCAGAGATGGAGGCGGATGTCGAGGCTGCTAAAGATACCAAGGACAGCCTTCCAGTGGAGGCTGTTGCAGCGGAGGCGCAACAGGGCAAGACAGAGAAGCCATCGGAACGATAAAAGCCTTTTATCGATGAAATGATGCCACGCATAGTCGGGACATGTCTGGGACGGGAAAGGGGAAAGGGTCATGATGTCTGGTTGGAGCTAGGTTGACTTATTCGTCGTGTACATCTAGGGCATGTAAGATACAGTAGACGAAACAAGACATGTGTGTGTATGATAAATGTATGATATACGACTGTGCAGCGCGGATATGAAGATTTGGCTAGGTTATGGTTGTCATGGCTCATCATGAGTAGTGCGGTCGACCAACGACGGAGAGCATGAAGTTGCTAAACATGTCACTCATGCAAACCGATAAAACAGGGCATAAGCTACACACTCGCATATGCATTCCGCATTGAGAAAGCATTTATAGTTCAAGTCACCGGGATTCCGTGTACCGGGATGGTGAAAAGGGGGCAGGTCTTGTTGAGGCAGCTGTGACACTGGGGCCAACAGCTCAAAGAGATCACGTCCTCGTCACCTCTCAGGAGAAGACGAGAAGGAAAATGGCATCTCATTTACACATTTGGTGAGCAACCGACGCCTCAGCGACGGCGGGACCCTGCATCGTACAATTGAAGCCCACATGCCAGCCCAATCATATGACGGTGAGTCTTCTGGGGACAGTCGCCGGCTCATACTAGCTACCTAGTCGAATTGGATTAAGCGATCTGGCAGATTAGTAGCCACGACGAAACGGGCAATGCATAATCAATAATCAGTGATCGGACTCTTGGGAGCGAGATGATGGACTAGAGGGAGATGGACAAACTGGGTAAGACGTTGATATTGGAGGCGTCAACCACAAGGTTAGGATGAAGTTGGAGTGTCCTTTGGCAGTGGTCCTCTAAAATAGTGAGGACGGTCCCCACACGGGCTACCTAAGGATTGACCTTGACCGATGCTTTCATCCCCTCCCCAAACCCCGCCACTTTCTTCGCACCTCGCTCGAGCTTCATCCCGCTTCTTTTGCTCCTCTCCTCCTCCTTTTTTTTTCCTTAACACTTCCTCACCTCCTCCCTCTACTACACATTCACATTCAGTCATCGACGGATAGTCACCATCGTGCATCATGGATGAGATTGCAAAGGAATACGACGTCATCGTGCTGGGCACTGGTATGCCGCTTTCCCCCGCCTCTGCTCTGCTGTTCGAATCCCCCCGCATCCCGTCAAAGCTTGGGACTTTATGCGATGGACGGATGGATGGGGAGTTTGGTGTCTCGATTCTGCGCTGACCGTGTATTTTAGGACTGACCGAGTGTATTCTCTCTGGGTAAGTCGATCTGTGGACAGACGCAGCAAAGCTGGTGCTACAGCGCTTCGTCTTGCGATGCTATGCGCTGGCGCTTGATGGTGCTGGTGCTGCTTGATATAAAGGCGGTCGGCTGATGGTTCCCCCAACAGTGTCTTCAGTGTCAAGGGCAAGAAGGTCCTCCACATCGACCGGAATGACCACTATGGCGGGTTAGTCTCCCCTGTACCGTGATACACCCCCCAGAGACAACCAAGCTGACCGTGTTCCCCAGAGAGGCGGCATCCGTGAACCTCGAGGCGGTATGCAACCCCCCCCACCCACTCCTCTACCCCCCCGACAAGCGTTCCTCCCCTTGACCCGACATTTCTAACGACGACCTCACGCAGCTCTTCAAGAAGTATGGCAACTACCGCGAAGGCGAGGAGCCCTGGAAGGCGTATGGCCGCCTCAACGACTGGAACATCGACCTCGTTCCCAAGTTCCTCATGTCCTCGGGCGAGTTGACCAACATCCTCGTCTCCACCGACGTGACACGATATCTCGAGTTCAAGCAGGTTGCCGGCAGCTACGTCCAGCAGGGCTCTGGAAACAAGGCTACCGTCGCAAAGGTGCCTTCTGACGCCCCGGAGGCTCTGAAGTCCCCCTTGATGGGTATCTTTGAGAAGCGACGCATGAAGTCCTTCATTGAGTGGGTCGGCACTTTTGACATCAACGACCCCGCGACACACAAGGGTTTGTATCCCCGAGCGCAGCGCAGCACCGAGAGCAATGCAGTGACTGCTCGCTGGTTGAGATGATCATGAGCTGACTCGTAGCTATTCAACTAGGTCTCGACATCAACGGCTGCACCATGAAGGATGTCTTTGACAAGTTCGGACTCGAGACGACCACCAAGGACTTCATTGGCCACGCCATGGCCCTGTACCTTACCGACGACTACATCACCACCCCCGGCCAAGCCCCCGAGGCCATCGAGCGCATCCGCCTCTACGGTAACTCGGTCGCTCGATATGGCAAGTCCCCTTACATCTACCCTCTCTACGGTCTCGGCGAGCTCCCCCAGGGCTTTGCCCGTCTGTCCGCCATCTACGGTGGCACTTACATGCTCAACACCCACGTCGACGAGATTCTGTACGAGGGCGACAAAGCTGTCGGTATCAAGGCCACCATGTCTGGTGTTGAGGAGATGAAGTTTGAGACCAACGCCAAGCTCATCCTCGGTGACCCTTCATACTTTGCCGATAAGACCAAGGTTGTCGGCCACGTTCTGCGTGCCATCTGCATCCTGAAGCACCCTCTGGCTGGTACCAACGACAGCGACTCGGCCCAGCTCATCATTCCCCAGTCCCAGGTCGGCCGCAAGAACGGTAAGTGACACCGTATGCTGCCCTGTTCATATGTGTTCGCTGACAATTGCTAGACATCTACATCGCCTGCGTTTCGTCCGCCCACAACGTCTGCCCCAAGGGCTACTGGATCGCCATCGTCTCTACCATCGCTGAGACCACGGCTAACCACCACCTTGAGCTCCAGGCCGGTCTGGACCGCCTCGGAAAGATCGAGGAGCAGTTCATGGTAAGTTGCACACATTAAGCAGGTATTCTGCAGAGTTGAGCTGACACATCTTTCAGGGCCCCCCCATCCCCATCTACGAGCCCAACTCAGACGGCACCAACGACAACATCTTCATCTCCAAGAGCTACGACGCCACCAGCCACTTCGAGACCACCACCGACGACGTCAAGGACATTTACCGTCGCGCGGCCGGTGAGGAGCTCAAGGTTGAGGGCTTGAGGGATGGCATCCAGGTCGCCGAGGAACAGTAGAGAGCTCGCGACCACGAGTCTGGGCTGGGGCTGGAGAAACCAAAGGAGAAGGTGAGCCGCGCAATGGAGACAACGGCGTGCGTCAGCTTTGTTCTCATGACTGTAATCATCATTATGACAACGGTTGTTGTGGCTACCCACGACAAACCGAGGGTGAAGAAACTGTCTCTGTAGACGACAAGCAACCCTTGAAATATACCTTTTTTCGATAGTAGCTCACGTATGATTCAATAATCAATCATATGATAAACATGATAGATGTGTAACCAGGCATTGTGATATCTTTGATTATCAACAGTCAAACTTTTTGCCTCGTAAATCATAAGTACTTTAGTTAAGAAAAAGGTAGAGTAGCCCCTTTCTTTGCTCCAGTAAGGGACACTCGTGATATCTACTATTCTAGCCGAGCTGGTTTTGAAAAACCCCCAGCAACGACGCCGTCCACACAATCAAGTGCGTACACAACAACTCAGCGATGGGATCACAATTCATAGTATTCTCTTTTTTTTTCCATACGCCCCAACTCCCAGGCAAAAACCACGGCCCACGAACCCGCAAAAATATGCCAAAATGAGAGAGAGAGAGAGAAAGACAAACAGACAGACGTGGAGGAAGACGAGCCCAGAGATCTGGGCTTGAACTCCTTTATCGACGGTTTGTCTTGCCCATGCCACGCTTTCCAACAACCTGGAAGAGTCAAAGTTAGCAGTGGCTTCACGGGATTCAACAGATGGACAACTTACAAGATGCTTGGTAATGGAGGCGGTCGTGTGTCGGTCGGCCTCGCCCTGTCGGGCCATGCGGTTCATGCGCTTCTGGTTGAGCTTGGCGATGCGCTCGGCCTTTGTGCGGGTGACTTCGTCTTGGACACCGTCGTCGCGGCGGCTGCTGGTCGGGGCTCGGCTCCGGGCCCGGCTCATGGAACGCATGCGGTCGCGAGGGGTGCTGGCACGGTCGACATCCATGGCATCCGGGTCCTCGGTACCGAGGCGGCTGCGGGACATGGATCGGCCACGGGGGCGCGACTTTGAGCGAGCTCGCTCGGTGATATCGGTGGCGTCGACTCCCAGGGCGTCGATGGCGTCCTCGAACTCGGAGAGGTTCTTCTTGGCCAGCTTGCGGGGGATGATGGCCTGGTTCTTGAGACGCTTCTTCATGCGGGCCTCGTTGCGGATGAGCTGCTGCTTCTCGCGGATGAGCTCAGCCTTGCGCAGCACCTCGGCCTCCTCATCGTCCTCGACATCCTCATCCGACTCGTAGAAGCCCTCAGCCTCGAGCTTCTCCTCTTCCTCTTCGAGAGCCTGGAGCTTGGCCTCGATATCGGGGTCGATGAAGTCGTAAACGTTCTTGCCGTCAAAGATCTCGGGAATCTTGTCGTACTTCCACTCAGGGTTCTCGAGCATGTAGTCGGCCTTCATGTCAACGTTGAAGACACCAGCACCGCCGTTCTCGACCTCGACATCCCTGGCCAGTTTCCGGCGCTCAGGGTCCTCCTTGTCGTACTTCTTGCGGTCCTTGACGCCCTCAGGGATAAAGGTCTCGAGGGACTGGCCGCCCATGGGCTGGGCAACGTGGATTCGGGACATGACATCGGCCAACCTGCCACCGATGTTGCCGCTGGCGCTTGTTCCAGCCTTGAGCTTCTGGTTCACGCGCTCGGCGATGAGGCGCTCGCAGGCGGCGTTCTTGACCTCCTGAACACCCTCCTGGGTGTTGCAGGAGAGCTGGAGGAGCTCGACCTCACCAGACTTGAGGATGGACTGGAGCTCGGCCTGCAGCTCGGGCTCGAGGTCCTCGGGCTTGGTGACGTCGATCTTGTTGACGACAACAAAGACGAGCTTGTTGGAGAAGAGCGGCTTGATGCTCTTGAAGAGAGCAATCTGGGCGCTCACTGTGTAGCCACACTGCTCTGAGAGATCCATAAAGTACATGATGGCGGACCTCAAGTGGGCGATGGCGGTGATACTCTGCATCTCAATGGTGTTCATCTCCTCGAGAGGGTGGTCTAGAATTCCGGGGGTGTCGATGGCCTGGAAGCGAAGATACTTGTAGTCAAAGTGACCGACAAACAGACTCTTTGTGGTGAAGGCATAAGGCTGGACGTCGACGTCGGCGCGGGTGATGCTGCGCAGGAAGCTTGACTTTCCAACGTTGGGGTAGCCGCAGATGAGCAGAGTCCTCGTGTTGGGGTCGATCGAGGGCAGACGGCCAAGATGCTGACGGACCTGGTCGAGGTACATGAGGGGGTCCTTGAGGCGCTTGATGAGGGTGGCCATGCGGCCGAGGGCGGCCCTCTTGAGCTGCTTGCACTGGAAGAGCGACTGGCCGTACTTGAGCAGGCGGACATAGTCGCGGGAGATGGTCTCAATCAGGTGCTTGGCGGTGGAGAGCTGACCGAGGGCGATCTTGAAGTGGTCGGCATCGTAGAGGGTGTTGAGGAGATCCTTGTGGAACGGGTGGATGTCCTGAAGTCGGGGGAAGCTCTCGAGGATGGCGCCGAACTTTTCAGAAAAGGTCTCCTGGGTGAACTTGACCTTGCGAGTGTAAAAGGCTAGAAGTGGAAGTGTGAGCGACCCGTCTTGGGCGTCGTGGTTGTGTTATCAGTGCTCACCTCGAATACGGCTGATTTTGAAGCCGGCGCGAATCTGTGTGGGCAGCTTGCGCTGAGTCCTGCTCAGCACGATGTCCAGGAACTCCTGCTGAGTAGGAACCGGGGGGATATCCTTCCAGGTCGTCTTCATGATGGGCGATCTGTCGGAAGAATTCGATATGGATTTTTGGTATTGGAGCGACAGAGGAGGAGACGCTCGACGCTTGGAAGGAGGATAATGGCAAATTCAGTTGGGCGGTCAATTTTTTTTTTACTCGTGTTATCGATAAGTGGGCGTGCGCGCGAGGGGAAGACGGTGGCTCTGATTGGTTGAGACCAATTGGCATCTGGATCTCAACCCCGCTAAACCCCGCCGCCATACATTGTGATTGAGCGCCAGCAGGTGAGGGAGGGTCAACACCAATCGAAGCCATTTTGTATTGGATGGAGGGGTTATCGCAACTGCAAAAACTTTGATCTCTACCATATCGACCTAACAAGAGATTATCTTCTGCTCATCAATTCCCCCCAACATGTCTCAGCTCGCCCCCTACAAGCAAGACTTCCTCCAGGCCGCCATCGCCGGCGAGATCCTCAAGTTTGGCAGCTTCGAGCTCAAGTCGAAGCGCATCTCGCCCTACTTCTTCAACGCCGGCCTCTTCCACACTGCCCGCCTCGCCGGCGCCATCGCCACCGCGTTTGCCAAGTCCATCGCCGAGGCCCAGCAGCAGACCGGTCTCGACTTCGACATCATCTTTGGCCCCGCCTACAAGGGCATCCCCCTTGCCTCGTCCATCGCCGTCAAGCTCGGCGAGCTGGCCCCCGAGAACCTGGACCGCGTGTCGTACTCTTTTGACCGCAAGGAGGCCAAGGATCATGGTGAGGGAGGCAACATTGTTGGTGCTCCCCTCAAGGGCAAGAAGATCCTGATTGTCGACGATGTCATCACTGCCGGCACCGCCAAGAGGGAGGCCATTGACAAGATCCGCAAGGAGGGCGGTATCGTTGTTGGTATCGTCGTTGCTCTGGACCGCATGGAGAAGCTCCCTGCCACCAATGGTGACGAGTCCAAGCCTGGCCCCAGTGCCATTGGTGAGCTTCGCAAGGAGTACGGCATCCCCATCTTTGCCATCTTGACCCTGGACGACATCATTGCCGGCATGAAGAGCTTCGCTTCTGAGGATGACATCAAGCGAACTGAAGAGTACCGCCTCAAGTACAAGGCCAGCGACTAAACACCACAGGAGTCGAGCAATGGGTTAAAGGAACGATGTTACGATACTAAAAATGGTCACTGGGAAAGAAAGAGAATTGGGCAATCAAAAGGGAGATAGAGTGTGAAACGCAAAAAAGTTATAGACCAGCTATCTCATTATTTTAGATGACTCGGCTGTGCGAGCGATTGGCCGTGGTACAAAGATGAAGCAAATACCTGCGGCTTATCCTGAGCTGATACTCTGATTGTTGCCTGTTGACGGCAGTTGTATGCAGACAAGCTACGAGAGATCTATCATCATGTTGAGCTCCCGGGCTTCTTAGCCACTTGAGTGGGTTCTTCCTTGGTCTTCTTCTTGGGACCGCTGAGGTCGAGCACCTACACAGGCACGTTTAGCAATGGATTGGGTTAAACAGCGAATCGACCACCTACCATGGCATGCCAGCCTTGTCCTGCAAGGGCCTCGGTGCTTAGGCCCAAATCTCTGAAGCCAAAACACTTGTAGAATGGGATCGCGTACTATATGTGTTAGAATATGGAAGCTAGGGGGGAACATGTATCAGAACTTACAGGTAGGCAGATCAATGCAACTCGATCAGCCATGCCAGACTCGTTCATGAGCTGGAGATACGACGTCATGGCCGTCTTGCCAATGCCAACACCTTGGACTTCGGGACACACGACAAAGGAATGGAGACAAATCGTTCTCCCCGTCGACTGGTGGCCCAGGGGTGAACCTTGGCAAGCCGAAGGATCTCGCCAGTTCTCGGGCATGGCCATGTCGGCGTCGGTGACGACTGGGTGAGTTCCGAGGGTAGCTAGGATGTGGACAAACATGACATGCTTGGCATGGTCATAGCGGCCAGATTCGACAGGTCGGCTGTGCTGCAGGGTGGTGATGGTCCAGTCCTTTGCATCATTTGGTCTGTATGTGTTGAAGAGGCCGTAGCAGACACCGCCAGACTTGCGGATACGGTACTCAATCTATGGCAACTGGTCAATGGTGATTCCAGAGACGCAATCACATGAAGGACTGTGTGAAAGTCATATGCTGTCTGGCTTACCTTCTCGGGCAGCGACCTGTGTCTTGGGTCGGAGAGTGCAGCGTTCTCGAGCGTGACACATGTTGCAATGTCATTCTCGGTCAGGGGCTGGAGCATCGGGGCCCAGTGAAATGGAATGACTTTCTTTAGAAGACCGGCTTCCGAGTTTCTCTTCTGGATTCTCAGCTGGGCAATGTTCCTCTTGGACGTGACCATCTCTTCGTCTGCGTCGCACGAGTCGTCGATGGCGCCACCATCGTCGTCCGTGTCCCTATCATCCGTGGCGCCTCCAGAGAAGATCATGTCTCTGGCGGCCGTGGCGAACTCATTCTTCTTTTCCATGCTGGTCATTTGGGCGGTTGTGTGCATGTGTGTGTATGTGTTCCGTGTAAAAATGTCCTCGGGAGACAAGAATAAAGTGACTTCCGTAGAAGGAGTGCAACTAAAGCCACAGTCTTGTAGGTATGGGATGAGAGTCGGTGTTGTGTTGGTGAGCCTTTTTCAAGGGTCAGATCTGTTGCCGGGGTGGGTCTGAGTTCTCGATTAACTCGTGCTGAGGCTGGGTTCCCCGTGGTCGAGGCTGTTCAGCTGGTGATATGATGATGTGATGAGAAGAAATGAAGCTCGCCCGTGCGCTCGGTGGTTTACACAGGCTGAATGGCTTTGCCCTACTTGATATTGCCGGGAGTTGGGCAGGCTGATTGATGACACCGGCGATAGGACTCAAAGGGGTGTTTGCCGATTGTATTGAGTCACTGTCACTGAATAACGGCCTCGTTTGACTGGTGAAAGTGAATCAGCGTCATGGGACGGGAAAGAACTCTTGGGAATCCTGTTTGCTCGTCCACACCAGGTGGACCCACGGCTACCGAGAGATCGGACGATGAGGCCGGCGCCGAGATGGACCAAGTGGAGTCCAAGCTCTGGTCGAGCCGCCGAGCCCGGTCGGAGTATGAGATGATGAGTTTGAGGGTTCTAAAAAGGGTTGATGCGATGGGATGCGATCTATGCGGGGGTGGCCGAGGAGCTTTGGAGTCTGAACTATCTTGTAGGGGGGTGTCGAATAATTCTCCGTCTTCTCGTCAGGATGGGTTCATGAGAGCGGGGGAGAAGATCCATATCCATTCGTACTCCTTCCCAAAGCACATGACATAGCTACCTAGCTCAGAGTCATTCTCACCATGGTCGCGTGACTGCGGCGAAAGTAGGGACAAACAGAAGACGGAAGTTTGCAGATTCTGTAACCACAAGGCAGCAACTGACAAACAAGATTGTTGCAGCGACCCGTGGACAATTGTGATGCTGTTGAGCTGGCCATGTAATCGGTCATGAGAGTCTAGGGTAGACGGATTAGGTCACCTGCATCAGCTTCAGCTGGCGCCGACTTCCTGACGTTCACTCAATGTTTGGCGCTCACCAGATTGCTCTACGACTTACACGCCATCCTGAAAACGAGATCCATTGGATGTTACGCATCTCGCCTAATATTCGTTGAGACTCTGGTATGCACGACACGAACTTCAAGATCCAACCCACCACGTCTCGCTTGCGACTTCAGGGTTTCAGTCCAGGTTCAGAATAACTGATGATGCCCCGTACACCACTAACATCAAAGGCAACATAAGTCTGACAATTCCAGCTCTCTGGGTTCCCGGCCCTAGAATAAGACGGAAGGGACCGCATGGGCAGCTCTAACAACAAACGGCAAAGCTCGGCCAAGACTGAACCAAGTCTTGTCGAATCGACAAGTTCCCCGAGTGACCCGGACAACGGGAACCGGGAACACAAGCCTCCAGCCTGCGAGGAGAACTAGCGCTGCAGGAGATCGCTGTGCGCGTCCCCAGGACTCCCTGTCAACCTGGTCGATCAGCAGTTGGGGATCCCTGGATGGGGGGAGTGTGACCAGGAGGCTCCCTGGAGCGGCAGCATCCGCATGCGATCTCAAGCGGCTCCAGTTGCAAATCACCAACAGCCGCGGGAGCGTACGCAACGGGCATTGGACGCTCGCACATGGCCGGGCATCGACGGCTGCGAAGTGTACCTGATCTGGTGCCCTGCTCCGCGGCCGGGCTTGCACGCGGCAGGAGGACGGGAGGGTTTCTCGGGACCACCTGTGAGGTTGCTGCTGTTGGCAACACTGCTACTCTGGAGTATGTATGGGCCTCGAGAACAGAATCCAGGGGAAGACGGGGTTCATGCCGAGCCGTCCTGCAGCAGTCACAGCTGGCCATGTAAGAGGCTTTCAGGCTGCGGCCGTGGGACAGGATACGACGATGCGTACGAATGCTTAGTTTTGTGAGGACAAGGGACCCGGCCGCAGCAGGGCGAGTGATCTGTTGCTGGGCAGTCACAGTGACCGACCTGACCTGGAGGTCAATAGGCCTCCGTCGATTCGTCGTCAGCATCATGGCGGCCTCGTCGACGCTGTCGCAGCCTGGTGCTCCGCTGTCATGCTCGCCCCTGGGATCTGGGATTCGTCCATGAGCATCGGCTGGCTTCTGTCGGCTTCCAGGATCGGATCCGTGGCTGCAATAACGTGCGTGCAGGTCGACGAAAAGGTACAGTATATGCAGTTGCGGCCGTCCACAGTCACGCCGAGTGGCATGGGATGGAAATGAAATGTTTGTTTGTGTATGTAGCAATGTTTTCTTTGGGGTTGATGAGCAGGTTCCAGCTATTTTGAGCTACCTCAACTCCAGCTGCTTGCTTACTTTAGTATTACATCTTGAGTGCGGAGGTTTCCTTGCTCTTGGCGATAAGAGTAGAAAACTCCGCCAGAATGACATTAAAAGCATGACGTTATCCATTCAATCTCACTCACAATGTGCATGCTCTATTCTGGCAGACCCTCCAACAGTACCGTCTCAGTGACCTATCCCCTAGAGGTTAGTGGCTTCTATCCCTAACGTCAAGCCGCGGGCGCTCAGACGCTTCTGTCATCACCGCCGCTCGCCCCGAAAATCCGATGGGCTTCTTGCCCAAAGTTGCCCCTCCGGCGCCCCTCACGACCTGAACCTACCTACGTACCTACCTTGAACCTCATCCAGCTTCCCCCGGCCAAGCCAGCTCCATCTGCACCTGCATCTACATCTCCATCTGATCTCGGGGGGCGGAACAAACCAACCAACCTCCTGCAAAGTTCTCAACTTTTTTTCTTCTTCTCATCCACACCTTGTCCGTCTTCCCCAGGCCCCAAATCTCGGGTCTGGCTTTGTCTTGCTCTCTCCCTCCCTCCCTCCACGATATCTACCTACCCTGCCCTACCCAGCTACTTACCTAGGCAGCTGGGCCCTCTTAGCCACGTTCACACAACCACTCCTCACGAACCAGCCACTTTGCTACATACGTCTTTGACGTCTGCCTTGTGATTTCGACCGCACCTCAACTCCCCCCAACCTCAACCTCGATCTCACTCGCCTTGGCTCGCATAACCATAACTCCGAAATCTAGCGACAATGTTGGTGGTTTCTCATATATCTCTCCATCCCATTTCTCAAGAGGCTAACAGCTGCTCGCAAACAGGCGCATCACCCTCAATATATTTAATCCCCAAGCTGGGGAGCAGGACAGCCTGCTTACACTCGAAATCTTTCCCGACATGACCTTGGCCACCCTTCGCGAGTCTATCCAGGCAGAATCCACCATCCCTCCGACCTCACAACACCTCTACCACAATGGCCGCCTAATCTCCGACGATGCCCAGACGATGGAGCAACACCAGATCAAGGATGGGGACATGCTGGCTCTGCACGTCCGTGACATGCGAGGCAGCACAGGCGTTCCAGAGCAAGCTCGGCGTCCCCAGCCTCGGAGACGAGGCGGCAATGAACAAGACCCTGAGCTTATTCGCCTTCAGATTTTGGGTCAACCTGCAGTGAGGGCGCAGCTCCAGAGACAGCACCCTGAGCTGGCCGCGGCCGTGGACAACCCAGCTCGCTTTGCCCAGATATTTCACGATAGCCAGGACCGAGAACAGCGAGAGCGTATGGAACGGCAACGAGAGATTGAGAGATTGAACGACGACCCTTTTAATGTTGAGAACCAGAGGAAGATTGAAGAAATGATCCGCCAGGAGCGAGTGATGGAGAACCTGCAAAATGCTATGGAGCACAACCCTGAGGGTAAGTCTTGTTGGGATGAAAGGGTCGAAACTGGATGACTGACAAATCCACAGTCTTTGGACGAGTCCACATGCTCTACCTCGACGTGGCCGTGAACGGTCACAATGTCAAAGCCTTAGTGGATTCTGGAGCCCAGGCAACCATCATGTCTCCTGCCTGTGCCGAGGAATGTGGAATTATGCGTCTTGTTGATACCCGATTTGCTGGCGTTGCTCGCGGTGTGGGAACAGCCAACATCATTGGACGTGTCCATTCGGCCCAGATTAAGATTGGAAACCTCTTCCTGCCCTGCAGTTTCACTGTCATGGAGGGCAAGTCAGTCGACCTGCTGCTCGGCCTCGACATGCTGAAGCGATACCAGGCCACCATTGACTTGGCCAAGGACAAGCTGATCATCCAAGGCGAGGAGGTTCCTTTCCTGGGAGAGGCAGAAATTCCCAAAGAGGAGGAGGCAGCAATTGTACAGGAGCCTACCTTGCCTGGCCCCGACGGAACAACCATTGGACAACGGTCGGGTGCTGTTCTTCCTCCTGGTGAACAGCAACAGCAACAGCAGCCTGCGGCATCCCCTCCTCAGCCCGCACCAGTCGCTGCTCCCGCTGCTCCCGCTGCCCCCCCTGCCGCGCCTCCAGCTGCGGCCCCGGCCCAGCCTGCTGCTCCGAGGATACAGATTTCGCCACAAGCCATTGAGAGCCTGGTATCAATGGGCGCTACGAGGGAGCAAGCAATCCAAGCACTCCAAGCAGCAGACGGCAACGCGGACGTGGCTGCCAGTTTGATCTTTTTCTAAACCCAACTTGATCCATGACATTTTTCAGAGCGTCACTACTAGCATGGGAGGGTATCAGGACCAGGATCAGGCCGGGACTAGGATGGAAAAGAACAAGCTTGCGCGTGGGCAGAATAATAATAGATGGAGCTTAAGCAACTCGCCGCGATGGGGGATAGATAAAGTCCAAGCCCACGCTCCGAGGGGGTTAGCATACAGGCTTTTGATGAACTCTGTGACATGGCAGTCAGGAGCAACAAGAGAGGAAATGAGATTTATACGCCCTTTACGAAGAAATAAAATTGCACGATAGCTTTTGGTGCGGGTATCCCTCGCTGTGATAACTGTGTACAAGTCGTCTTCAACCCCCTTCTATCTTGTCCCTCATCGAATCTTGTAAACGCATGGCTTCAGGATGGAAGATTCGTTGACCTCTGGCTCCTCATCCACGGGGTCTATCCTGCGGATGATGCCCCTCTTCCCCTTGGGAGGCTCCTGGGGTTTCACACCCTTGCCCTTTGTCGGCGATGCACCCTTGATGAAGTGCATCTTGACAAACATCTTGTTGGATAGGTCAATAGCCGCGCGGTCCCCCTGAAGGACGAAACCGCGCGAATTGAGAACCTCGACGAATGCCGAGACATCAGTCTCTCGGCGGCGGTCATCCGCACCGTCCACCTCGATAGCCAGATCCTCGTCGTTGCCACCATCGTCATCACCCTTGCCCTTGCTCTTCTTACCCGCGGCCGCCTTCTTGCGATTTCCGACGCTGTGGACGACGGGGGCGTTCTTGTTCCGGATGGGCCCGAAGCGGCTCTTGATTTCGGCAACCCAGAGCTCGCCCTTCCAGTGCAGGATGCGGTAAGCCTCTTCAACGAAGTCGACCCAGTTGGTGCCCATCAGGGCAAGGCAGAAGACAGCGACGTTGACGGAACCATCAGCAAGAGGGAGGTTTGCAATATCGGCCTTGGTAACGAGAGGACTGGGGCTCTGGAGATCGAAGCTCTTGACGTTGACACGGAGCTTCTTGCCATCGGCTTGAAGAGCCTCAGCGAGGCGAGCGTCGCCGCAGCCGAGGTCGGCGATGGTGCACTCCTGCTGAGTACGGGGCAACGGCATCTTGGCAAGGGGCGTAGGAGGGGCGCCGGGTTTGCCTTTGCCCGGCTGGCGGACCTTGCCACGGGAGCGGATGTCCTGGAGGAAGCTATCGACGGGGTTCTCGGGCCAGACCTTGACCTGTCGGCGGAAGCCCTCGTGGTACTCGTCAAACATCTCGGGGGAGTCCTGGAAGAGCTGGTAGGCTTCTTCGGATGGCTTCGTGTAGAGCGTCTCGTTGAGGTGTCGGAACCGTGCTGAGATGAGCTTCTCTCTCATGGAGGCTTGGAGGGGGGTGAGCTTGGGAGGAGCGGGAGGCAGAGGTGTTGCCTTGACGATGGCGTCGTTCTTTGCTGATGTTGAAGAAGGCTCTTCTTGGTTGGCATCCTTTTCTTCTGCGGGCTTCTTCTTTTGCTTCTGCTTCTTCTCCTTCTTGCTCTTGGGCTGAGCATCTCCATTCTTTTCACCCTGCTTGCTGTCTTGAGGTTGCTCATCATCACCGCGCTTCCCCTTGCCATCCTTCTTCTGCCGCTTGGCAGACTTATCGGGCTTAGGAGGAGCCTCAGGCTTCTTTCCCTCAATGACTGATTCCCACAGGTCGGCCACGGTTGAGGATGTGACGTTTTCCGTAGCTGCTGCAGCGGCCGCGTTGTTGCGCTTGCGCTTCTTTGACTTTGTTCCGGGAGCGCTGTTGTTCTTTGCTGAAGGCGATTCAGCCTTGAGCGCGTCTGCTGACACGGACCATCCTGGTACCGCGAACATTTTTGAAGGTTTGTTGGTTTTGATGTTGTTGAAGTCGTGGTGAACAAACAGTTTGTAGGAAATTTGACGTCTGAACTTTTTTTGCGTCGAGGCATGCACGTCGAGCTTACCGCAAGTAGGCATCTCCCTGTATCAATCTCAAGTCGGCACCTGGCCCGTGCACCTTAACCTACAACACCACATGAAGCTCCAGTGGGAGAGAGAAGTAATGTAAGATGAGAGTTGAATGAATACCTTGATTTATTTAAGAATTTGGTGCAATTATCTTGAGGGACTATCTCAAAAGGCTAGTTCTTTTGAATCTTAATCTGGCAGTATTCCAATTATCGTGTTGGTCTGACCCTCGTAAGTTCGCGTGTTGTAAATGCTCTCACAAAGTTCCAGGTGGTCAAATAGCAGTATAGACATAATGGGCTCTATCAACTGACTTCAGTATCTTCAATTCATGTGGACTTTTGAAACATTTTGTGCTGAAATACTGGATTGTCTACATGGCTTTGTAGAGTGGCTCAATTTTGAATGCCTGGCTTACATCACATTGGCACATACTAGGCAGTAAGAGAACAACATCTCTCTATCTCATATTCGCCTGTCTGGTTAGAAACTTCTCATTATCCTTCAACCGGCCTTGGTTATACCATGGCGGCTCGGATGAAGACGACTGAGTGTATCATGATTGTCTGTGAGATGACCAGGAGGGACTGAATCCACGCATTCCATAAGGTGTGTTGTGATATGATCCTTTCCTTGTTTCTTGTGTATCAAGAGATCTATTAGTGGTCTATTCTTAGTTTAGAACACTAGTTAAGACACTGACTTCCCAGCTCAAGGCCGTTGACGTGAAGGGGTAGGGAAGAAGACCGAACACACGGAAAAAAGTGACCTGACCAAGCAAAAAGTCAAGTAAGCTGGGCGATGGTCTTCACGCACTTGGGGTGACAGGTTGTCGTACAACTCCAGCTCTTCTGAGAACTCGAGACAAAGTGTACATTGACCAAGGGCTTCTCGATGCTCTCGACCGTCTTGGCCTTGGAAACCCGTCTCTTCCCCGAAATAGACTGGCTCCTTGGTGAGAACTCGTCACACCTCCTTACGCGGTGGAAATGCCATGAGCCGCATGGCTGTGCTATTTAGGACAGCGGGTGCGTGCAGAAGCCTGCCCACAGCTGGTCTTGAGACATTATGTAAAAGAAGGAGTCACTGGAGGCGGGAAGATCAGTCGATGAGCTCTGATAAACGATCGCGAGCTGCTGGCGATCGAGAATCCGATCGTAGTGTGAAACCCCCAGACGCCCGACAAGCCATGGAGCGACTTGGCTTGCCGCGAAGTGGG
The DNA here is from genome assembly GCF_000151355.1 of Fusarium vanettenii 77-13-4. NCBI lineage: Eukaryota > Fungi > Ascomycota > Sordariomycetes > Hypocreales > Nectriaceae > Fusarium > Fusarium vanettenii. Next base: position 1,538,155 of record NW_003315867.1, read on the forward strand.
AATGACACCAAATACTCGAGGAGCAGAGAGTACCAGCCTGATGCATGCTTCTGGATCATGGGCGTGAGTCCCCGCGGGCAGCCATGCTCTAGCCGCTTCATCTGAACACGAGGCGCAACTTCAGCTTATTCCTGGAGCATGTATGAACGGGGGTGGCCTCCGAAGCCCTTGCCCGGACACAACAGTTGTACAGCTGCCACAGCGCCACAGCACGAGGACTTTACAGTACTCGCCCGAAGCAACTCAGTCTCTGAAGCTGGAAGCTGGGAATGTCCTCTGTCTCGTAGTGTGGCGGCCTGTAAGGATGGCCCCTAAAAGACACGGCATGCAAACTGGGCAATCCCAAGTTGCAGAATTGGGGTTGGCTGCTTACCTATCAAGGTCCATCTCTATATCTGTACAAAGATTGCAGTGCTCTGCAGCGCTCTTCCTGGGCAAGGGCTCGTACTCGTGGAACAAGCACGCAACGTACGGGGCACAGGTATACCAGTTGGTAGGCCTCCAAAGCTCTTGGTTTGCCACAGCCTTCTTCAATGGCGGCGTCTGTACCACCGCGGCTTGGTAGATGAGGCAGGTCTTTGAGACCAACGACTGGGGTCCAAGACATGGTCTTCGCACCGTTCGTCGAGAACTTTCGAGCTCGATCGTGATGGAAACATCAGAAGCGCAGTTCTGCGTCAAAGAAACGGCGGCATGCCACTTCAACACCGGTTCACGACATGGTGGCTTGCCGGGACAAGATCCCAATGGCGGGCGACGCCGGGGTTGGGAGGAAAAGGACCTGGGCTACACCTTCACGGCCTGACGATCAGGCAGAGAACCGGGCAAGGGGGGCCTTTTGGCGTTGAGTCGGGTTGCTCAGAGGCAGTGTGTCTGGTCAAGTCGCACATTGTGCGTGAAAGACATGATGCGTTCAAAGGATCTGGGCAGGACCAGAAACGAGGAATGTGTAACGCTATGTTTTGTTTGTGTTACACAGGTGCTCTTGAACTGGTACTGTAGCTGCATTCAGACTTAGCGCTCGAGTAGGAGGGCAAGACCATGAGGGCGCATAGAAGCGTTGGTTCATGGTGTACAAGACAAGACGTAGATCAACAGGCTAGTAATGCCCGGCCAACACTAGATACACTAGATTCAACAATAGTTAATATCCATCTGAAGCACCAGACGAGGAAAGTGAACAAAGGTCATGAACTGGTATACCTTAGTAGGTAGGTAGTAAAGGTAGTGTAACGCACGGAGGAGGTTGCTAATAAGGTTTTGGCAGCCGTTCGGAGGGTCCGCGGGCGGGAGGGGAACCCGTCCGAGAAGGGCCCGACCGACGGTACTGAAGGTGGAAGGAGCTCGGCCAAGTCACTTCCGAGAAAAAGGCCCAAGATTTACGAAAAACCATTCGTCAATCTTTTTACGTACTGTAACGTTAGCTGGGGCAGTCGGCCTCAAGCTCGAGTTGAAAGCAGCGGTCTAAGGGCCCGTGGTGGTGTGTGGGAGACGCCCAGTCCGTCATCGAGCCTTATTTAGGGCTGGAATTGCCAGAAAAAGAGCCCACAGGGCACTGTGTAGGAGCAGAGGAGGAGCCAGAGGGGTGTCGTGCTCACTGACGGGCTTGATTTGGGGGCTTGTGGCTGCATTGCATTGCGTGCTCCATGATGAGGGCAGATAACTTATAGCACCGTCGTCGACTGGAGGGAGGGCACTGTCCCGCGTATTCGGTGCTGCTCATCTCAAGATACGGGCCCTCTTCCCTGCCCTGCCGGCTTTGATACCTGCAGTTTACCATGTGCGTACGGAGCCTTCGGCACCCAGCAAGCCCCAGGCGCAAGCAGAGCGGCATCTTAGATGCCGGGTCCTAGATGGACGAATGGAGATCGGCATGGTCGGGTTAAGGTTGGGCCAGGGAACGCCCCAGGGTGTCGCACTGGGCAATTGGCGGCGTCAAGCTTGTGATTGCTAAGTCCTGACAGCAACCGCCGGATTGTATTATTTCCCCGTGCGTCTAGGGTTTGATGATGGCTTCGACCTTGATGTCAATGCTCTTTACTTTTCAGGGAGACCCGTGTCAGCCAAAAGGCGTAATCTGAGACGGTCTTGCTCGTTGGCAGGGCAAGAGAGAAGAAACAATGCCTTTATCTGTGTCACTCTCCGTTGAGAAACGGGAAACGGATACTTCGGGGTCTGATGCCGGCCAGGGATGCTCGAACGATAGGCCCGCCTTAGTACTGCAACGCCGCCAGCAAGACAAGGGTTGTCCTTAGACTTGAAGGACTCTGTCTCTCTCCCCTCTCTGCAATCCAATGCAATGGATGCATGAGGGAATCCACTCCCACGTTAAATGAGTGGCAGTTCTGATGCCGTCGAGTCGGCGGTACCTGTCTCTTGGAAGCTTTTGGGGTCGTGCTAAGGCGAGCGGTGGGAGTTTTAGTGCCTTGGCCTCGGAGCCTGCAGATTGTCAAGCGGCAGTTTTGGCCCAAGCTATCCCCATGTCTTGTCCATACTGTATCTGGGCTTTCTATCCGGTTGTGCATCTGGCCTGGTGGTGATTTTCAAGTTTCATCTGCTGGGGGATAGCGGCCTTTGTTACTAATAGGACTGATTAGCGCACCTCGTGTACCTTGGGTTGCAGAGGCTCGTACTGGGTGTGGACTCGACTATGCCTCTTGTAGTTTGCCCGTCTTGATACCTCGAGCGGGAGTGAGTCTGGATTACGGATATATGGCTTGGAGCCGAGGCATCTCCTCTTTCATACTATGAGACGAGAGAAATGAATTACTATTCTCTTTCACTGCACCTCATCTCACTCCATCACCTGTCTGTTCTATGGTGGTGTCTCTCAGTTGTCTTTCCGTGACACCCACTGCCCGCACTGCGCCGCTGTACCCCGTCCTCCCTGGTCTGGCCGCCTTCCATTTCAATTTTGAGCCTCGAGGCGGTAAATAAAGTCTGAGAGTGGGAAGGAAGGAGGTACCCTGCGTGCCTGAGGAGGTGCCTCCCGTTCTTGCCCACCTCGTCGAGCCAGCCTGATCTGAGAATAGCCGGCCTTTCCCCTCCGCATTAACACGTCCTTCCTCTTCCATCCTTGATTTTGAACATCTCCTTCACCTCCAATCTTTACTCCCAAGGTTCCAGTAACGCCCTTCGAGCTGCGTTTCATCTGTGGGCTACAACTCATCCGGCGTCTGGCTTGACACTGTGTACCTTCCCTATTCGGGACGCCATCACCATCTCCATCGCCGGAGAGCCCCCCCACAGTTTCCGGCAAAAAACCACCACCCTCATCTCCACACATCCCAACATCCCGCTAAGCTACCTTTACAGGCGGCGGGTACGGTGCCGCCCTCAGGACCCGGGGCGCGTGCTGCCCTTTCTCGGCCCTTTCTCGTTCTGTTCTCTCATCAGTCGCCTCGCAAACTTGAATAATTGGGCCTTACTAGAGGCCTTTCATTATCAGCCGGACTCTTTCAACGCCCCGAGGTTAAAAGAAGGGTCCATCGTCTTGGCAACAAAAAGAGAGAGACACGGAGACAGCAAGAGCTAAAACAAGAAGCTTGCTCAGAGACATCCCGACTAGACGACCAGGCGGCTCAATCAACAGCAGGCGGACAAGACAAAACACTGAGCACAAGATCGTCATCCTTGCTGCGACGGCCGCAGTCCTTGTCGCCGGCCAGACTTGACAGGAAGCCAATCCATCTGTTCGCTCCGGTGGCCGAGCTCAACTGACAAACCGGCGACTCTCAAGTTACACAAACATGTTTCAGTTGCTCTAGCACCTGCCGCCAGAAGCTTCCTTATAGTAGACAATCCCGGATCCTTGGCTTCTGTCTTGCTCTCCCCTCGTCCCCTCGCGCGCTTGAGAGCACGACTCTATCACTTACCTTCCTCTCCTTTATTTGCCTATATTGCATGCGCTTTCCCGTCTCCTCTAACCTATTGGACTCGTCAAGTCATATTTGCGGATACACCTCCTCTTATCTTCCCTCGGCTGTTTCTTCGTCCCGAACTGCTCTTGGTCCCGCCTGTTCGCTTTCATCCCAACTTTATCATCCGAGCCGAACCCGTCTTGATTTGATTGTCCTGCTTATCGGTCCCAAGCCCACATAGCCGGCGTGTTCCAATACTTCTGTCTTGGACTGTGGTTTACTCCCGACTCAACCGCGAGGAACCGTCATGTGAAGCTGTCAACCATAGAGGACTGCGTGAACCGAGAACTTGTCAAGTTCGCACCTCGGCGGCCCTTTCATCATGGATCGAGATTCTGGAGCAGCATCAGCTTCTGCTGCTCAGAAGGCACCTGCTGCCCCAAACCAACAAGATGATGGTAAAGACGACCCGGAACGCAAGAGGAATAACATCCGCAAGAGGACAAAAACTGGTTGTCTAAGTGAGTCTGCAAACCCGCTATTCCTGCATGTTTGCTTCGAGAGCTACATTACTGACGTATACTCCCGTAAAGCTTGTCGCAAAAGGCGCATCAAATGCGACGAGGGCAGGCCGACATGCAATAACTGCATCAAATCCAAACGACAATGCGAGGGCTACAGCCAGCGGGTCATCTTCAAGGACCCAATGGGTGCGATACAAGGTGGTCCTTTTGGTCCTGCTTTGTACCCCCCAGGGTCTTCACATCTCGTCAGTCACTTACAGGCAAAGTCCTCGTCTCAAGGTCCCCTGCCCATGATAGCCCCCAAGCCGCCCTCCTTCAGCTATCACGGGCATCAACATATGCCCTATGGGCACTACGCCCATGGACAAGGCCCGATGCCCCCTGGAGCATATGATTTCAACGCTTCTGCTGTTCCGCATTCATACCACCAACCTAATGGCATGATGCCACCCGAGCCTCGCACAGAATACGCCAGGATTCCACAAGAACATCGCCCGCACCACTTCGGCCCTCCGACTAACGGACAAAGCAGCGAACACTATGCGAGTGAACCATATGCCAGTGGCAGCCAAGCGAATCCTGTTCGCGTAAAGAAAGAGCCACCCGAACCGGCGAGGAAAGTACCGGACTCCACCCTTGATTACGACTTGCCGGAAGACGATGCCTCGATGGGCGAATCAGACGATGAAACTCATGACCCCCGAGAAGTTCTTGGACCGGTAATGAGGCAATTCAATAGCGCATGGGACTCGAATGGGACTCGAGTTCGGGCTTTCTCCACGTTTGCCCAATGCAACATACTCTCTGACTATACCGCAACAGCCCGGATATCTGAACTCAAGGATCCTAGGATGCTGGCTATCTTCATGCACTTCATTCAGGTGACAGGTCCGAGCATGTCATTATATGAGAGGCACCCATTCGACCATACTGGCGAGAACGCGTTCGACGCTACTCCCAAAGGAACCAATAATCTTTGGAGCTGTAAGTCTTTCGTCTCCGATATAAGTCCTGCCAAGAGCTAACCGTCGGCAAGACACCTTTCCTGTCATATCCTTGAACCACCCTGCGCTACTTCATGCCATGCTTGCTCTGGCGGCCTTGCAGATAGCAAAACTACAAAAAATACCAGCTACTGCCGCCATGAAGCACTATCACCTGGCAATACGTAGGATTGCTAGAAATGTCAACACACCCCTCAGGCGCACACAACCTGCAACGGTCGCAGCAACACTCTTGCTGGCATACTTCGAAGTTTGGTCATCGGACCATACCAAATGGTGTAATCATCTGTTTGGTGCCAGAATTCTGTTTCGTGAGATACCTTTAAGGGAGATGTCACGGAGATACCTGCCGGTGAAGCGACTGAAACAGGCAGAAAGGGATGCTCGGAATCAGAACCAAATGGACAGTTTCTTTCCCGGCTTCTTGGTAACATCACAGAGCGAACTCAACGACCTTGACTATAACCTTCTTCACACGCTCTCGGGCCATGGAACCACGCCAGATGATTACGGACTGGGCAAGGGCCAACCGGCTGACTCGCCCAACGTCACTGTGACTGACAGAGATATTGAACAATACGAAAACGTGCGGGACTTGTACTGGTGGTACTGCAAGATGGATGTGTATCAAAGCATGCTTGGAGGCACTAAGTTATTGTGAGTTATTCATGCGTGTGATGGTGACATAGCTAACCGATCTAGCATGGAATACGAGTTTTGGTCTCAATGTCCACCCAGAGCGCCAATCTCTAAACTAGAAGCTATGTTAGTTTACCCGCTAATGACTTGGGCCTAGATGGGATTCTAACACTGAAGATCTAGATATGGAACATATGACCATCTCATACTCTTGCTTGGGCGCCTTGCGGAATTTTCCTCCAAAGATGTCTCACGAAAAAGAAGGGTAAGCCGTGCTAAAGGCCCTTCACCTGGAGCTGGCAATGGATCGCCCCCTGCGTTCCCTGGCATTGTCCCCACGACTGGGGATTTCAAGGTCCCAAGAGGCTTCACACCTCCAACTGGGTCATCGCCACAGAGCGACTCAACTGACGAGAATGACCCTGAAGCCAGCTTTCAAGCTGCCCTCCAGGAGTGGGAGGCCATCAAACATGCATTTGAGGTTTTCGAGAACAGTCTGGGCCCCGAGTTCCAGCCTCTTAGGCCGGAATACTCGGATAAACGAGACTCACCGTTTGGAATGACGATGCAATACCGGACATTTTCGGTGGCCGGGATCTGGATGAACTACTATATGGGCATGATCCACCTCTTCCGGACTCACCCTTCGATGCCACCGGCCGCGATGCAGGCGGCTGGAATGTCGGCGCGACAGACGGCCCAATATTCGAACAAGCTGGGTCGGGTGGCAGCTGGTCTATCAGACGACTGTTCGCAGATGACAGAGATATCCTGTCTGGTCAGCGCAGCATTCATTGAGAGCTGCTTTTGCTTGTTTGTAGCAGCTATCGAGGTACGTGACTGTCATCCGAGGAGAGGCACTAGACCCTGAACCGGAGCTAACAATGCTATAGTACCAGGATGATGGGCAGCGACGCTGGGTCGTTCGTCGACTGCGTGATATCGCCAGACTGACGGGCTGGCAATCTGCGAGACGGATTGCTGATGGATGCGAATCTTCTTGGATCAAGGCTGCGCAGCTCGGCCGCGGCGCACCCTATGCTCGCACGACCGAAGCTGGTGTTGTGCCCATTTCGGTGTGGCAGAATCCACGACGGATTGACCGAGTCATTCAAGAACTTGAGCCAAACGAAGACCAGCGGATCGTCGTGGCCAAGTCAGAACGAGCATCGTACGCTCTCGGGTTGTTGAGCGTCGAACGAGATCTGGAACTCCTAGAACTCAAAGATGATGGATAGGGGGAAGATGTGGTCTTGGATAGAGAGTAAAGGGGTGGGTAGGATCTGGAGTGCTACTTGTTTATATCTTATAACGCGACATGAATTTATGGATCGCATCTTTGTTGCAGATGGTACCTGGCAGATAGAGTAGCTGCATGGAGAAGGAGGTGGAAAGGAAATGATAGACGTGATGCGGGTGGTAGGAATCAAGATGCTTGGGCGGATCATTTCTGGGTACCCATTGGATCCATACATTAATGATACATAAGAGGGGTCATCCTCAGAAGGCCATCCATGGGCGCCCAGGTATTTGTCTACAACTTCTTCCCTGGATGCCTTGGTAACTCGCGGTTGCACGCCGACCCAAGATACGCCAAGATCAAGATTCTCTGTCTGTCTATTCGTGGATTCTGTTCATCATTAAGCAACCTCATCAGTTGGCAGGCAGCCGCTCTACGACGGTGGCCATCTCTTCGTCTGTGTATATTCTGAAGCCCTTCTCCCGGGTTACGCTAGCCAGCTGCACGTTCTTGGCATCTAGCTTCTCCTCCATGACCTGCTTCAACGTCTTGAGGACAAGAGTCTCTGCGTCTGTGAGAGTCAAAGACTATGGGAGAAGTGTTAGTTGGTTATAGTTTAGGTGCGCGGGGTCAAAAAGGGAACCCACCTTGTGGTATTCGTTCTGAAGCTCGGCCTGGGCACCCTCCGAGCCAGAGCCGATGGCCTTGGCGTCGTAGCGGTAAAAGGTGCCACTGGGCTCAGCGTGGAACAGCTGGGGGCCGTCCTCGTCGAAGCCAGCGATGAGAAGGGCAACGCCGAAAGGACGGCTCATGATGGTCTCTTCACCGTCAGCACCCTCGCCGAAGCGCAGGGCAAGGTCGCAGATGGCCTGGGTGCAGCTCTCGACACGAAGAGGCTCGTTGTAGTTGAAGGAGTGGGACTGGCACTCGACACGGGCATGCTCAACCATGGAGCGGGCGTCGGCCTGGAGGCCAGACATGGCGCAGCCAATGTGACGGTCAATCTCGACAATCTTCTCGACGGACGAGGTCTCGAGGAGGGTCGAGGTGACACGCTTCTCAACACCGAGGATGACGCCCTCCGAGGTGGCGACGCCGATGGCCGTGGAGCCGAGCTTGATGGCTTCGAGGGAGTATTCGACCTGGAAGAGCCGGCCTTCGGGGGAGAAGGTGTTGATTCCCCGGTCTGGCAGAGGTTAGCTTTGCTCTGGGGAGTGAATGATGGCGGGGAAAGGTGAGGGAAGGGTCGACATGCCGTATTCGGATCTTGCCATAAACATCTTGGCGGTTGTGATGGACGGTTGGTAGCTAGAGAGGGCGGAGAGAGGGCTCGAGGGGGAGCAGATGCGAGGTGCAAGACCGGTGTTGAGATGGGCGAGCAAGCTTGCGTGGAAGAGCTTGCCAGACGGTAAAGGGAAGAGCTGGTGAGAGGGGCTGAAAGACCAGAGCGAAGATGGATGATGGTTGACGATGCGGAGGATGCGAGCTCTGGTGGAGTTTAGAGCAACATGGACCTCAGCCAGGCAAGCACTCCGCCTACGTAGTAGCCGCGCTGCGGCGTTCGTGGCTAGTGGCTTACAGCCTGGATTTTTAGTGGATGGGAGGTGCTGAAGCCACAGCTACACATTTTCACCGCCACAGTAAGAAGCTCAAGTGCCGGACGAGGCTGACTGAGGCTTGAATGCTTGGGCATATAAAAACAATGCTTCTATTCAACGACTACAACAAAGCCAATTAATTCGAATGAATTGATTTTCTCTATATTTCATACTGCATCAAATACAGTCATCGACTTGTTCCCAGTCACCAATTTTACGTAGTAACACAAGCTCGTCCATTTATTTTGACGCGACGAAACAAACCAACCCCACGTCACGTCGTCGCGCGATTGGGCACACACACTTACAGCTTCCCCAAGCCGACCAGTTCCTCTATATCAACAACCCCCCCCGGCCAACATCCGCAACCACACACCCCCCCAAGTCCCCAGGACTTCTATCTGGTCGACGGCGCAGGGACGCCCTCTCAATGTAGGACGGTTAAAACATGTCATCCGGTGCACCCAGAGCATCGGGCCGAGCAAGCGCCAGCGAGCACCGCGAGGAACGGCCCCGCGTCTCCGCAAGGCATACCGATAGCTTCAAGAGCGAGCGCTCCGAGTCCAGCAAGGGGCCGTCGCCTCATCCGGGGAGCTTCCCGGGCGTTCATAAGCGCACGGCGTCCGGGAACCCCAGGCCGACGAGCCGCAACGTCGAGGAGAGGAGATATGAGGAGAGGAGGGTGACGGAGCGCACCTATGAAGCTCACCTCGAGCGCGTGGTGCCTCGAGCGACGAGTCCGGATAGGGCTACTCGACGGAGAGGTCCTTCGGAGAGCAGGAGTGCATCGGAAGCACCGAGGTACAAGGCACCTGAGGCGCGACAGCGGGAGACGAGAGCTGAGACTCCTCAAGGTATGACGACTCGTTGGACATTCGATGGCATCAAGGCTGACCATGCATAAAGCACCATGGAACCCAGAAGCGACCCTCCTCCCACATACTACAGCACCTCTAGCCTCTCGAATATCCATCCCTCCTCTCGCATCGACCGTACCACAAGCCCCCCAGCCAAAATCCTTGGGGGAGCTGAGCCTCGAGCTACAAGAAGCCGCCATAGTCGAAGATCTACTCTACGTCTTCATGGGATATGAAGGGCAGTACATCAGATTCGCCAAGGGATACAACCCCAACGAGGAAAGGGATAGGTTGTCCGGGCCGAGCTTCAGGACGCTGCCCGGTCTTGACCCCAGCCTACAAGACCTGACATTGTCGATGCTCAAAATGGCGACCTACTACTCTGCCCTCGAAGCCTTTGTCGATGTCCAAAGTCGTGAGGAGTTTGGCGCTGTCAACCACGCTCTATGTGCGTCAATACGCAAGTTTCTGCACGACTATCTAGTCATGATTGCACAGCTCGAGACACAGTTTCTCACGAGTGATACATTTACGGTGCATGTGCTCAATATCCACACCTTGTCCACGAGACAGATGATGCTGCAACTATACATGTTGGCTCACGAGCTTCTCAAGAAGAACGCCCTGCTCGACGAAGAGACGGATGAGTCTGAGGATAGTGCCGACGACTTTGAAAACATCCTGGAAACACTACGAGATGGCGGCGAGCTGGTGCCCGGCAACATGACGGGAAAGAAGATATGCAAAGGTGGAGTTGTTCTCGGCTTGATCACGAAGCGCCTCGAGTCTCTATCTGGAGATCCAGCAGCCAGAGCTCTACTGACGACGCTATTGCGAGACGCAAGCAAACCTTACATGGTCATGCTCAACGAGTGGCTACATCACGGTGGAATTCATGACCCTCATGCAGAGTTCCTGATCAAGGAACAGAAGAGCATCCGTCGCGAGAGGCTGGAGCAAGATTATACAGACGAATACTGGGAGCGACGATATACTATTCGAGAACAAGACATCCCCCCTCAACTCGAGGGCGTCAAGGGCAAAGTCTTGCTCGCTGGAAAGTACCTGAACGTCGTCCGCGAGTGTGGCGGCGTCGATGTCAGCAAGGTTGTAAAGGACGTCCCCGTCTCCTTTGACGACAGCCGGTTCCTCGAGAACGTCAATAACGCGTATGCCCACGCCAACGAGTCCCTCATGCAGCTACTACTCACGACACATGCGCTGCCAGCTCGTCTCCGCTCTTTGAAGCATTACTTCTTCCTCGACCCATCCGACTACTTCTCCTACTTCCTCGAGCTGGGTGCCTCGGAGCTGCGCAAGCCTGTCAAATCTGTCAACACGGGCAAGCTGCAGTCTCTCCTGGACCTGGTGCTGCGTCAGCCGGGAAGTATTGTTTCTCTCGATCCCTTCAAGGAGGACGTCAAGGTTGAAATGAACGAGACTACCCTCACAAAGGCTCTGCAGCGCGTCGTTAACATCACGGGTATTGAGCAGGGTGAGGCGTTGCAGCCCCTGGCTAACCAACCCATCGACAACGACAAGAACGCTGTCGGCTTCACCTCTCTGCAGCTTGACTACCTTGTCCCATTCCCCGTCTCCCTCGTCGTCAGCCGAAAGACCGTCTGGCGATACCAGACCCTCTTCCGCTACCTCCTTTCCTTACGCTACCTTGAGTCGCAGCTCTCCACCACCTGGCAAACGCAGACACGCGGCATCAGCTGGGCGCACAAGGGCGTACTGCGCAACTTGGAGATCTGGAAGCGTCGCGTCTGGACTCTCCGCGCACGTATGCTTGTCTTTGTCCAGCAGTTGTTGTACTTTTGCACCGCCGAGGTCATTGAGCCCAACTGGACCAAGTTCATGTCGCGGCTACGGCCCAACGAGGATGCTACAGGTGTCAACTCGGGTCCAGGGGTATCTACACGGACTGTCGACGAGTTGATGCAGGATCACGTCGACTTTTTGGATACGTGTCTCAAGGAGTGCATGCTTACCAACAGCAAGCTACTGAGGGTATGTACACATTAATCTACGCCCTGACATGACAGCATCGCTAACCCCTCGCTAGATTCACTCCAAGCTCATGCAGACCTGTACCATCTTCGCTGCCTACACAAACTGGCTCACCCGTGAACTCGAAAAGTCAGACCCCGACCTCTCTGGCGCAACCAGACCGCCTACAATGACGGCCGACCAGTGGAAGCGCTTCCAGGCCACAAAGGCCACCCAGCGAGGTTCAGCTGCTCACGACACGTCCACCGTCTCGGCTGCCGGCGCCGGCGCTGGTGATGCCGAGGCTCGCATCGAGAACCTCTTTGAGATCATCCGCAAGTGGGAGGGCAATTTCAGCCGTCACCTGCAGATCCTACTTGACGCCTTAAACCACTATGCAGCTACCGAGACGGTCGTGCTCTTGAGTCTGTGTGCGAGGTTGAGCACTGCTAACCAGGGGACTGAGTATTCTGGCCTGCGCCACGAGGATGAGTCTGCTTGAGGATTACCAGCAATATGATTCCTTGCCGGTAGTAGAGTCATGGTGGATGGACCAAAAGGGAGGCACGAGGTTGGCGTTAAGGGGTTTCAAGACTGGGATCATGGAGAGACTTAGATACCACCAAATCAATCAATCAATCGACTACATCATGGTTGACTTATTAACTTGAACTCATTTTCCCTATTGAAGAGCTTGAATACCCGCTGTCTATATGTCATCACCCCTCTATCATTAACCTTGGCTGCTCATGACGTCCATGGGGCAAAAAAGCCCATCAACAACAGCAACGACAGTACGCCACGCCATACGCAATCCCAGAACTGCCTGCATTTTGTGGTATCGGAGAACTGCTCAACTCAACGCTCATGCCGTCCCATTCAACCCCCGAGTTATTCCCATGACGCAAAGAAACCTCTCGTGAGAGCCAAGTGTATGTCCCTCCTCCCTTTACCAACCTAGTAGCGCACAACGAAACGAAACGAACCAAAAACGAAATCCATGTATATATGCCTGCGCGCTCACGCTCCAGGATGATGCTAATTGAGCCCGAACCGGCTCACGGTGAGTGAGCAGAGAGAAGAGAAGAAGGCAGAAGAAATGAAACAAATCAAATGTCATGTCAAAAAACACACCAAAAACGCCTGCCCAATGCAGCGTCCGTCTTCCCATCCAGTCGTCCAACCGACTGTGCAGTGCAGTGCATGTCATGACTCATTTGAAAAGACTTCGAAGGTCCATCAACTTTTGCCGAGCAGCCTCGGCCTTGTCCAGCGTCTTGCTCTGTCCGTCCATACTGAGGCTGGCAAGCTTCATCTTCTTCTCCTGAAGCTCCAGCATCTTCTCCTCAAAACTATCGCGCATGATGTACCGAACCGTGCGGACAGGTCGCTTCTGTCCCAGTCGATGGACTCGGTCGATAGCCTGAGCCTCTGCCGCCGGGTTGTACTGAGGCTCCATCACGTACACGCTATTGCCTGCTGTTAGGTTCAGACCCAGTCCACCAGCCATGATGGATACAAGGATGACATGAACCGTGTTGTCTTCGCGGAACTTGTCCATGGCCGATGTTCGGAGTGTGCGGCTCATACTGCCGTCCAGTCTCGTGAACTTGATTCCAGCGGCATTAAGGGCCAGCTCGATGAGATCCAGGTGCGAGGTCCATCCCGAGAAGACAACAGACTTGTAAGGGGGCTCAGAGGGGTTGGCCTCACTGGCTGCTTTATGCTGCAAGAGTTCTTCGATCAGAGCGCGCGTCTTGGTATGAGGACCATCGTACTTGTCGAAATTCTTGACCGAGTTGCGTGACTTGGTCTTGGCTGGACCATCATGCTCAGCGTCCACCTCCCTACGGTGAAGCTGCACGAATGCATGCTTGACATAGGCGTTGCAGACTGGGCAGTATCCAGACGTCTCGCCTGGTGCCAGCAGAGATCTCACCCGGTCCTTGAATGTCTTGATGCAAGATCGGCAAATGACGTGGAAGCAGGGAGTCATGTATCCAAGAATGTCATCCTGACCTTCGGCTTCGATGTTGGAGCTCTCGTTAGAACCAAGCTTCCTGCTGCACTCGATACATGCGTCATTGTTGGTCTCTTGCATGAGAGTAAACATTTCGTGTGCCTTCTGGTCCGACAGGGACGGCTTGTCATCTTCGTCGTCGTCGTCATCGATGTCGATTGCCATTTCTGCCGACATTCCTTGCAAGGCATCAAGATCAGCGTCATTGAGCAGGTCTTTGCCGTGCGCACAAAGCAGTCGGAGTCTCAGGATAGCCTTCAGGATGTGGATATACGTGTTTCCGCCAAGTGCCTTTCCATTGTTAATGCCGGCCAGCACCTTGACTCGATCCTGGGCGTTTCTTGCGAAAAGCTCGTAGATGCTGCGCTCCTCGGGGCTGAAATCAAGCTTAATCACAAGATCCTCTCGAGGAGGCAGGTTGATCTTGTCCTTGAGTCGGCGTAGTGTGATCGTGTCGACGAGAACTCGTAGCTTGGGCACAATTTCGGGGTCACATGCTTTGAAAGGCTCCACGATGTAACGGAGAAACTTGCTTCGATCGTGGAAAGGATGAAGGCGGAGGAAAGCGAGCAAGGCTGCCAGATCGTCAAGTCGATTCTGAACAGGGGTTCCGGTGACAGCCCAGCGTCTGTCGGCTTGCAATCGACAAATCGCCTTGAATTGTAGAGTCGAGTGTTCGCGAATCATATGTGCTTCATCCAACACAATTCTGAACCACCCAAGTTGCTCCAGCGGGTACAACCCATCCTTCTTCTTCCGGCGAGAGCTGAGCTCGTTCGAAACGGAGCCGTAGGTGGTAATGACGAGGTCAAAGCCGGCCAGTCTCGCAGGGTCCTTGATTCGGTTAGGTCCGTGGTAGATGTGGTAGTTGAGAGTACCAGGCCGAATGTGCTGTTTGATCTGTTCCTCCCAGTTGGTAACAGTGCTCAGAGGACAGACAAGCAGAGTAGCCTTGGAGTTGAGCATCAGAGGTGTCAAGGCAAGGCTTGGCTGCTGGGTGAGAACATCGTGCCTCGACTGCCTTTGTTCTGGAGCCTCTGGCTGAATCGGAGCTCGTTGCTCCCATTCGAGTGCTTTGTCTGTCGAGGATGTGATTAGTGAGAGAATACTCAACGTCTTACCAAGACCCATCATGTCAGCCAGGATTCCACCTCGAGTTTCTGCCGGCGGCCTGGATTGGGTCTGCCCAGTGATGACATTGAGGAACAGCCTTTGTCCGGCCGGGCCTATCTTGTCCTGCCAGAATGATACCATGGTCTTTTCCTGCGCCTGCACATCTCGGGGCTGCTCCCTAGTTGACATGAAGAACAATCCTTGCTTCTGATGCTTAAGCAGAGGTGTGAGGATGTTTGAGGAAGGTTCCATTTCTGGTAGATCGTCGTTTCGTGTGAGGGAGTCGAACACGCCCATAACTTCTGAACGAATCTCCTCAACGGTACGATTGGTGATGGTGCTGGTGAACGAACCCCCTTGTCCATCGGCTGAAGAGTTGGTGGAAGAGTATGATCTCGGGGCCGGGGGACGATATTCGAGAACGTGAGGGTTCTGGACGCGGATGCCCTTCTGGACCAGGTAGGGGGCTAGCAGCTTCTGGTTGTACTTGCTCAGGTGCGCGCCCACATTGCGCGCATACTTGACGGGCCCGTACATGACAATGTCCAGAGTGTAGGATCGAGAAGTCGGGTGGCCAGGTTCCTCACCGGGTTGCTTGGGTTGTGGCGGGATCCGGCATTCTGTTCTCAAATGAATATTCGAGTCGAGAAGAGGAGCAACAGCACGGGCACTTGCAGCTTCAACGAGACCAATGATCTGCCGCGTGTGGTCGTATGCTTGTATTTTGAACGATGTATCGCCCACCTGCCTCTTGAGTACGACCTTGATAGCGGGTTGATAGCCCGGGCCCCAGAGGCTCTGCACAGAGCCAGGCTTTGGCGAGGGAACTCGGCTGCAGCTCAGCGCCGCCTTGATCATACCATAGCAAACCTCCTCATCGCGAGGGTCTTGTACGACAACCTCTTCATCATCGTTTCCTAAGCAGGTTAGCAAACAAGTACAGGGGATGGCAAGTATTTAGACATACCACTGGTGAGGTCGACAGTCATGGCTGGCGAGGCAGTTGAGCTGTTAGCCTCTTTGCGCTTCTCCTGGACATATCCTCCCAAAATCCCGCTCCCGCCACGGACCGTGGGAGCTTGACCATCATGAGAGCCTTCTCTGTCCTCGACTCGTCGTCGCTTGGCCTGCGGAACTACCGAACGATGCTGAATGTTATTCATACGCTCAATGAATGCACCGGCGCCATTGATTCCGTTCGTGTAGCTGCTTCCTGGGGTAGATGATCGACTAGATGGACCGGCAGACGGGGTATCATTTGGACTTGAGAACTGAAAGACGACGGGGTTATTCGCGTGAGGTCTCTGTAGATTTCTCTGAAGGTTCTGGGATGGTGAAAACTGCCTCTGAGCAGGGTTGGTGAGATCTGGACTCGAGGGCGTCTTGCGATTTGGCTGCAGCAGCGCGGCGGGATTCCATGAGGGAACGGCGTTGGCGGAGCGAGATGACTGGCCTGGACATAACGTTAGAGGTTAGGACGGAGTAACGGATGAGATGAAATGAAACAGATGGCTTCACTTAATCTAGCTTCATCTCGTTCATGAGCTCAACATACCATTTGTAGCCATCTCTTTGTGAATGCCGCAGGTGGCAGGCGGCAGGTTGCAGAGTAAGAGTCAAATTCGCGAGAGGTGTTTCGTGGGTCGGGTTCATGAGAACAAGTGCCGCTCTCATGACAAGAATTACTGTCACGTGGTTGCGGGCGCAAAGAGCAGGTAGCAAGTGCGAGAAATGTGCGACGCAGAAGAGCAACGAGCGAGGGGCAAACACTTGGGCGTAGAGGCGTGAAGTGCAAGGTGCTTTTGGAGGGTTCAAAGGTTGGTTGAAATGGAGGCGATGATAAGCGGCTCGATATCAACGAGCGAGGGGCGAACAAGGAACAAGGGAAGGACCTCAAGGCCCGGCCCCACGGGTGAGAAGAATAATGGAAAGCCGGCAGGTGAGAGCCTATGCAAGGTCTCTGTTCCCTCGAGCCGCCCTGGGCTTTGTCCTTTTTTTTAATTTTTAATAAAGAGGTGCAGTGAGAGTGAAAAGAAAGAACGAGGTGAGGTTCTCAAGGCAAAGTGTAGATTTAGAGAAGCACGTCCCTCGGCGCGTGACAATGCGTGACTTGCAGGCTGCATCGACGGAGGTCACAGGGTGGCTACCTATCCGGGCTTAGCACAGGCGGGCTCTGCGGGGCATCTGCATCGAACAGGAGCACATGATCAAAGAAGCATTCGAGGCTTTTTCCCAAAGTCTGACAATGGAGCGTACGAGCCTGTTTTTTCTGGCGCCAGAGACGCTTGCTGTGAACGGGGACAGTGGTGGGCTGTGAGTCTGTGACAGGGGTGCCTGGAGGGGTGATGGCCAGATGCACTCATTGTCGTCCGTATTCATTCACTATTAGCCTCAGGTGTGAATTAGCTGTTGACACAATGTAAGACGGATTCGGCTGTCTGTAATAGTGGGATTCCTACAATTGTAGGTGCCTGGAATTGGAGTATTGACTCATGCTGACTAGGCAACTCGAATAAGAAGTGTACTTACTATCAGCAGCTGAATGGTCCCTCACACTCACACACAATGCCCATCCACCAATATCTACAATGGCACATGACCGCATTCCGCAGGGGCCAGCTAAACTCTGATAGCTCCAGGAAGTCAAATCAAATTAATAGCTCATAGACTTTCCACGTTGCAATAGCTCTCCCCTCTCGAAAAAGAGCTCCTATCGCTAATTGATTTAGCCAGAAGCAAGCATGTGTTTATCACCAGTCCATCATGAACTCAGACTTATGATGAGGATGGCGATGATGCATGCAGCCGCGCGCTTATGTAATTTCAATTTAGAGAATTTTCGAGGCAGCTGCCCTGACTGAATGGCAGATGCCCGCCCGTGCCGCCCTCCAACCGCTCCACTAACAATTTACCCTCCGTTGTGTGATTTTTTGGTGCCTGCCCCGCCATTTGACAACACGGCCCATGAACCCCCGCTACTGAGCTAAACCTCCACGTCGAGCCTCATTCAGCCTTTATCGCCTGGAAACGTGACCTCATCTTTAGCCGTCACCCTTGACATTGCAGCTCCACAGGCCCAGGCCCCTCCGAGCCTTCACTACAGGCATCTCCATCCGTCATCACCGCCGCCGCCGCCATGGACATCACCAAGTTTGTTGTCCAGGGCCGTGACCAGGCGCTCCTCTATGGCGACTACTCGTCCTACCACCAGAGCCTGGCCAAGCGGCTGTTGAGCTGCCGCAAGAAGTTGGGGATTGTGACTAAGAATCGCGGCAAGTTTCAAGGTCCTGTCAAGGTCACTGCGGAGGAAGTCGCCAAGAACAACGAGTGCGTGTTACCTCGAGCTTCAATCCAGCACTACTAACCCACGATCCAGATATGTCAACCTTCTTCTCCTTACGAGCGAACGAGCCTGGGCTCAGGCCATGAGCATGAAGTCGAGTCGCTGGAGCGACGTCAAGAAGCGATCCCACATCGTCTCCCGACTCGTCAAAGCCGCCCGCACCTCTGATGAACTTGTCGAGGCTCTCTCTCAAGCCGATACCTCTGGCGCCACTCCCACCGACATCCTCGAGGCCAAGGCATATTCTTCATTGATCCACGGAAGCGCCGCTTTTGAAAAGAAGGCCTGGGATGCCAGCTTGCGAAGCTATGCGAAGGCGCGCATCATCTACAGCGCTCTGGCAACTATTACCAAGGGCGATATCTTCAAGGATCTTCTCTCCGAGACCATCGACCCCTCTATTCGCTACGCTGCGTATCAATTGCAGACGCCCCGAACCGTCCCTATTCCCACCATTGCTCGAAAGGCCTTTCCCGAATCCGAATCCGAACTCGCCAACGAAATTAATCAGATCGATCCCAGCATTCTCAGGTCAGCGGAAGAGGCAGAGGATGGCGTTGCCAGTGCCGAGGGCGCGCCCAAAACTTTGACTTGGCGTTCCAGAGAAGTCAGCATTGAGGATGCCCAGATCGCAATGGCTTGGGGTTCTATGCTCGCTGCAAAGGAGAAGCTCGCCCAGAATCTGGCGGAACCTAAGGGACGGGAGCCACATGAGCTAGCTGCTGCCTATGATGATATCCTGATGCTTAGCCAAGACGCTGTCGATGCCACCAAACAGGCCATCGAGGAGATGAAGGGAGAAGGCGTGGAGCAAAGCGACCCCCGGATGCAGAGCCTGCAGATCACGAGAACCGCTGTCAACTTTGAGACAGTCAGCTGGAGAATTGGTCGTAACCGGGTTCTAACAGGACATCACGACGGTGCGCCTGAGGAGTACGGAGCGAAGAAGAGAAGGAAGGGCAAGACTGCCGAAGAGGCAGCCAAGCATGAAAAGGAGCTTCCCCAAGGAAAGAAGCTGGCCAAGCTCAAGGAGAAGGTTGCTCTATACGATGGAACGCTGCAAAATATCGAGTCCATCAAGGAACTACCAGGTGTGGCAAACGACCAAGAACTGGCTGACCAGATTGACGGTTATGTCAAGTACTTTGAGGCCCTCAAGTAAGTCATGCGCCAACTGTCTTGACGATTATAACTAACAACATTATAGGGCTCTGGCAATTGCCCGCTCTCACGCCATCACTGGCAGTGCTGCCAATGCCCTCGCCCTCATCAACCATGCCGATGGACTTGTTGAAGATGCCCTTTCCAAGGTTCCCAAGACCGAAGACGCGGCTGCTCTGAGCTTGACTGTCTCATCCACAGCTGTCGAGCTCCTACAGACAATCCTCAACGGCGAGCTTCAGCGCCATCGCGCTCTTGTGCACATTGACAACCTCCGCAAGAACAACAAGCAGTCCAGCGGCGCCCAACGACCGCTCGTCGAGAGCCTCCATGAGTACCCCTCTGCAGGCGTCAACCTGTCACACATTGTCGAGTTCCCTCCCAAGCTGGCGCTCATCCCCGTGAAGCCCATCTTCCTGGACGTGGCCTGGAACTACATCGACTATCCTAACAAGACGCCGGCGGCAGCAGCTGAGCCTGCAAAGGAAGAAAAGGCTGGCACGGAGGAGCCAGCGCCCCAGCAACAGAAGAGGGGCTGGTTCGGTTTCGGGAGATCATAGTCAAAATACATCAGACCAAAAAGTGATACATGTATCTAGGTCGCCGCTTTTCTGAGCACTCCAACCACATGCCTCCCTTTACAAATAGCGCCGTACCCTAGCCCTCGGTGTCTCGGTGCAGTTCTATCCAAAATGCCTTGTCACCCAGGTGCCCGGTCTGTCTCCATTCCAGTCCAGAGATAGACCATCTCGGTTCTATCAGCACCATGTCTTGGCGTAAATGATGTCTTTTGTTTACTTTCACCGCCTCGTGTGATTCTAAGCTGTGACCTTTTTACATGGCTAGCTCCTCGTCTGTGCTCTTCTTTTCTTGTCTGAACTTTCATCCTTCTCGGGATCCTCGCCATGCCCTTTCGTCAGGCGGGGCCCTAGTAATAACCCTTCGAGTTCTTCTATCCCTTGCTGAGGTCGACTTCATCCAACATGGACCACGATACGGTCAGCGCAAAGCCGCCGCGGCATTGGCAACCTCAGCCTCCTCCCTCATGGCCAGGGCTAGGTTGTCCAGCTCCAGCAACAATTGTCGCCATGGCCATTATCCTCCTTGTTATATCCATCTTCATCTCTGTCCTCCGCCAACTTCTCGAACGCCGCCTCGCTCAACGCAGAGGCTGGTTCCTCGAAACACCATCCGCGCCCTCACCAACCACCAAACCAAAGCGCAAGAAGAAGGACGAGCGCAAGGTCCGTCCTGTGTCCGAGCTCGAGATTGAAGGTCGCCAACTCCTCTTTCCGGACACAGTCACCCCCGGAGAGCGAGTGCCGCTGCGCGATCCCCATGCGCGGGGCTCTCTGTACGATACTTTTCAGCTGCCTACAGAGCACGCATCACGATTAAAGCACGCACGGTCTATGATGGAATTGAGTGGAGGAAACCCGCTTGAAGGAGCTGATGAGAAGGATGGTTCTAAGAAGGCCAAGACGATTCATTTACATGGGGTAAACAGACTCAACACGGCGTGGGCATGGATGTCATGATACGCAAACCTACCATCATTTTTTATTTCCTTATCTATCATACCAAATAGCATCACCTGATAACATGCATCATGATCACTGTGACTTGACAGACCATTAACTTCATCGAAAGCATCGATTGAGGGGGGATGTGTTATTATTCTACCTACAACAGGTTCGTCATTGTACAAGTATATGCAAACACTGACCCCCTTTCCGTACCATCATCTCGTAAAACGTCCCAAGATCTCTCAATAGAGGTTTTAAAGCTCCAACGCCTGTTCCGCCAACCCGAAATCAAGGACATGGGTAAAAACTACATACGGCCAGGGCGGGATATGAATACAATGGAATACATAGAGAGAAGGGTTCTAAGCCGCGTACCCCTCACTCCTCATGATATCTTTTTTCTTTTCTTTTGTTTGTTTTTCCAGCTCCGAGATGTCAAATCCCTTAGGGCTTGTTCTCGTCCTTCTTCTCACCCTCCTGAGACTGCTGCTGCTCACCAGAGGGCTGCTCGCTGCTCTCGTTGCGGGCCTTGTGCATCTTGTCGAAGAGGTTGAGGGAAGCGACCTGGAGCTCGTCGACCTTCTCCTTGATCTCAGCAGCGGTGGCAGTGCCCTCGCCAGAGAGGTTCTTGGCAACGAACTCACGGAGAGTGGTGACCTTCTCCTTGATAGAGTCGGCCTCAGTCTTGTCGAGCTTGTCGGCGTACTCGTTGAGGGCACGCTCAGTGTCGTTCAGGACGCTGTCGGCACGGTTGGCGGCCTCAATGGCACCCTTGCGCTCCTTGTCAGCCTCGGCGTACTTCTCGGAGTCCTCAACCATCTGCTGGATCTCGCTGTCGGAGAGACCGGAGCCAGAGGCGATGGTAATGGACTGGTCCTTGTTGGTGGACTTGTCCTTGGCGTGGACGTGGACAATAGAATCGGCGTCAATGTCGAAGGTGACCTCGACCTGGGGAACACCACGGTGGGCAGGGGGGATACCGACAAGCTGGAAGTTTCCGAGCAGCTTGTTGTCCTTGACGAGCTCACGCTCACCCTGGTAGACCTTGATCTCGACAGCGGTCTGGAAGTCAGCCGCAGTGGAGAAGACCTGGGACTTCTTGGTGGGGATGGTGGTGTTGCGGTTGATCAGACGGGTGAAGACACCACCCAGGGTCTCGATACCGAGGGACAGAGGAGTGACGTCAAGGAGTAGAAGATCCTTGACCTCACCAGACAGAACAGCACCCTGGATAGCGGCACCGATGGCGACAGCCTCGTCAGGGTTGACGGACTTGGCGGGGTCACGGCCGAAGATGCTCTTGACGGACTCGCCGACCTTGGGCATACGGGTCATACCACCAACGAGGATAACCTCCTGGATCTCCTTGGCCTGGAGGCCGGCATCCTTGAGAGCCTTGCGGACAGGCTCGATGGTGCGGCTGATAAGAGGGTCAACCATCTTCTCAAGCTGAGCTCGGGTGAGCTTCATGTTGATGTGCTTGGGGCCGGAGGCATCAGCAGTGATGAAAGGAAGGTTGATGTCGGTAGAGAGAGAGGAGGAAAGCTCGATCTTGGCCTTCTCAGCAGCCTCACGGATACGCTGGATAGCCATGCGGTCACCGGACAGGTCAAGGCCGGAAGTCTTCTTGAAGTCCTGGACCATGTGGCGGACGAGGTGGATATCGAAATCCTCACCACCAAGGTGGGTGTCACCGTTGGTGGACTTGACCTCGAAGACACCGTTCTGGATCTCCAGGATGGAGATATCGAAGGTACCACCACCAAGATCGTAGACAGCAACGACGCTGTCGGTCTCCTTCTCAAGACCGTAGGCGAGGGCAGCAGCAGTGGGCTCGTTGACGACACGGAGGACGTTGAGACCGGCAATCTGACCGGCATCCTTGGTGCTCTGACGCTGAGAGTCGTTGAAGTAGGCAGGGACAGTGACGACAGCGTTCTTGATGGGCTTAGAGAGGTAGGCCTCGGCGGTCTCCTTCATCTTGTTGAGGACGAAGCCACCGATCTGGGAGGGGGAGTAGTTCTTGTCCCGGGCAGAGACCCAGGCATCGCCGTTGCTGTGCTGGATGATCTTGTAGGGGACCTCCTTGATGTCGCGCTGCACCTCAGCATCGCTGAACTTTCGGCCTATTAATCGCTTGGTAGCGAAGAGGGTGTTCTCTGGGTTAACGACGGCCTGACGCTTGGCAGCGACACCGACAAGTCGCTCGCCATCCTCGGCGAAAGCGACAACTGAGGGGGTAGTTCGGGCACCTATTGCGTACTGTTTAGTGGGGAGTCGAGTGAGCGAATTGATAGCTAAAACTCACCTTCAGAGTTCTCAATGATGCGAGGGACCTTGCCCTCCATGATGGCGACAGCCGAGTTGGTGGTACCGAGATCGATACCGATCACGGCGCCCTGGACCTTGCCATCAGAGGAAGTCGACTCATAGCGAGCAAACTTGGAGGCGAGAGGAGATCGGGCGAAGGCAGCCGAGCGAGCGACGATGGGGGAAGCTCGGGGAAGCTGGAAGCGGTGGTGGTCAGTATAGATCAAGCGATTGAGGGGCAGTGACAAGACTTACAGCTCTCGACAAACGCGAAGCCAACATCTTGATTATTGTAATGGGGGTATAGAAGACAGGAAAGAAAAAAGGATGAAGGCGCAAGTCGGAGATTGAATGGGGGAGAGAGGTGTTTTACAAGATGGATGGAGGCAGAGGATTTGAGAGGGAAGTGGAGGGAAGCGAATTTTTCTGTCCCGAGAAAAAATGGATGCTCAGGTTTCTTCCCCGGTCAATGCCAGCCAGTGGTCAGCCATAGAAGCCGAAGGAAAGAGGCAAGCGGCGTCCCCACTGGCCGGCTAGGTTCGGACCATGGTTATTCCCTACGGAGACCCACTTTGAACCTCCCTGGAGGCTCTGGCCGAGTTTTTTAACTTGACCGGAGGACCAGCCGATGGCGGTGAATGTAGAGCATTGAAATGCGGGAGCAGGGAGTAAGTGCATGGCTGCAAGATGTATATCTGATCTTTGAATTCCCAATTGAAGTTTTTACTCATATCTCAAAGTTTTGGCCCTTCGCCGGACATGAAACTCCAAAAAGCAGGCAATGCAAAGTCCGAATGTGCGGGGCCAAAAACACCCATCACCAGCATCGGACTCGGCGATGAGGGCCCGAGTTGCGCGCGCTAAACAGCCCGCCGAAAGCGCTTCCACCCCCAGCCACCACCGAAGCCCATTGCCCCGGAGTGGAGCAGTGCAGAGAAAAGAAAAGCTGCACCGCACGTGATGCCGTCCGTGCTTAAAGCTCGCCCCCGGACAGGGACCTTCGGCGCCACCGGGTTTGCGACAGGTTCATGCAATTGGCCTCTGAGATGGATCTCAGAGGAAGTTTGGCCTTGGTGGAGGATACTATACATTCTCTTGCCTGACTGGGCCCGGCGTTGAGCAATCGATTGCTATGCTCTCAAGTATCGGTGTCATTGAATCTGCAGGCTTTAGACATGTCTTGGTCACCTCTACTATTTGCCATTCAAGAGAGTTTGAGGAGGTACCTATCATAGACCAAATTGCTGATGCATCATGATGTAGCTCTCCATCTGCCAGGGTGCGCTTATCCCACTTCCCGTCAAAGGACACAACCTTTCTCTGGATAAGCAGGCCGAACAAAAAATCCATCATTGGCTCTGTTACTGGACCAATAATCTTGATCCTGTTCTTTTTGCTCATGTCAGCACACCTAGCGGGCGCCATATCCATATCCCAGTGCTGTGGTACTCTTTACCCCGACGAGAGCTGCAGTGGTAGCCGCTGAAGCTCCATTTGGTTGGGTCTACTAACCCAGTCGCTACCTACATAACTTCACCACCTTCATCACGCCAGACGTCATTCGCACACGCTACATAAACCCACTGCCATCAATCGCACGACCCTTTGCCGCCGACCCTCGTTGCTACTTTGCCTCTCTTCATCGATTCCTCGGCCATATTCGCACCTGAATCACAGATACCTCCCCATCTCTTCGTGTTCGCCTCCAGCTCCAGCTCCAGTTCTCTCGCCCGTTTCGCCCGGTCCCTAGGTCCCACAACAGCTCAGCTCGCCCGCCCGTTCCAGCATCTGACCGTTGGCCATTTCAGGAGCTTAAACGTCGTCATCACATCTCCTAGTGTCGCAACATCACCCCTATCGCCGGGTGGCCAAACGCCCGTCGACCTCTCAACTCATCGCTTTAGCTGAGAGGCGGCTTGGGTCAGGATGGCGGTAGACGAGAGCGAGTATGACTCCCACGCCGCCAGATCGCATCGTGGCATTACTACACTTTTCTGCCATCATGCCCTCCCATGGAATGATTGCTAATAACCCATAGGATCTATCCCACCGAGGCCCTTGTCTCAAAGCAGTCTCGAAAACATTACCGCATCCCCGTGCGCCCGCAGTACGTCATCATCATACATCCCATCCCCTTCTTGCGCTCATGCTCATGATACATGCAGGCACTGGCAATTACGCTCCCTCGTCAGCGCCGAAAAGAAAAACATTGTCTATTTCCCGGGAGGCAACGGCAGTAACCATGTCCAACGCCTAAACACCACGACACGCGAATGCGAAACCATCAAGCTTCTTACCTTTGCGCCCCGATGCCTCGTCGCCGAGAAAGGATGGCTATGCTGCGGTAGTGAGAACGGCGATTTCGTGGCGATGCAGCTCGACGACGGTAATGATGACGATAACCAGAACTCTTCTCTCGATCTTGATCCAGAAACCCGACTTAGCCTTGGACTCGATTCGACCGGTGAAGGCTCCGTGTTTTCTCTGATATCACGAGCCAGACGATCCAATAAGAGTCTCATAGCCAAAAGCATGAAACTTGCCAAAGACCGAGTCAACTGCGTCACCCTTTGGTTTCCGCCAACTAGTCTTGCCGCTCATGACAGGGCCTACACCGAGCCAGTGGCAATCTTGGCCAACAACGACAGAACCGTGATCCTAGTCAGCCTTCATGACTTTGACCAGAAGGAGAAAATCGAACCTCTGGATGTAATCACCTACCCCGACTTTGTAAACCGTGCCCTCATATCTCCAGACGGCCGTCTACTAATCGCCATCCTCGACGACCCGTATCTCTACGTCCACCAGCGAGTGAGGAAGCCCTCACAATCAAGGTTAAGAGAGTCCACGGGATATCAATGGGAGCAGACGCAGAGGATACTTCTCAAGAGCCAACGCAAGGATGACAAGACTGATAGTCGAGGAAGCTTTGCTGCTTGCTTTTCCGAGTCGGGCGCATACCTTGCTGTTGGCACCCAGCATGGCACCATATCAATCTTCAACGCTGCCCTCCTGTCGAATCCTGATGCCGACCCTCTCATAACGTCCTTCCAGTCTTCGCGGCCACACAGCGGCCCTGGCGCTGTCAGAGACATGGCGTTCTGCCCAGGCCCATACGGCATACTAGCCTGGACGGAAGATCGAGGGCATGTTGGCATCGCTGACATGAGGAGCAACTTTAAAGTCCGTCAAATTGTTGACATTGAAGAGCCAGGCTTCGAGCACATCAACATTCTTGACCGAAACACAATCGACCCACGACTTTTGGAAAACCGCCGTGATCGACGAGACAATACCACGAGTCCAGCAGGCACTGAGATTTCAAGGCGACGACTAGAGATGCTTGAGACTCTCAACACCCCCCTAACCGCAAACGAGACTTTGGTTCTCGAGGCCATGCAGCTCGGTCGTCGCAACCGAGAAAGACAGGCAGTTGGAGATACAGATGAAAGGCCAATAGCTGGGACGAGTACCTTGTGGGCAGAGAGGTCGACTCGCCGACCCGCCAACGACAATTCTGGGAGACCTGAAGAGCGACGGAGCAGCAGTATTGGCCGTGCTATGGGAGACTTGTTGGGTACCTATCGTGCTGGTGATCGCCTTCGCGGAGCTCGACCGATCGCACGGAATACGTCTGACACCCCTGAGAATGGGAGAAGGCCAGAGCAGCGGTGGATGGAGAGTCTTGGAGATACTGTGGCGATGCTTCGAGAGCAGCGCCAGAGACAAGACTCGTCCTATCTCACTGTCCTCGAGATCCTTCAGGCCAGGGAACGAAGCGGCGACCGTGACCAAGATGACACTTCCATCATAGTTCCTTTGGTCAACCAGGTCGTCACGCGGTGGGAGGACGATCATGGAGGCCTTGGGATGCCGCCTTCGCCTGACAACACGGCCGGACTGGCCTGGAGTGAAGACGGCCGCACCCTGTGAGTATTACCCCGTGTCCAAGTCGGTGCCCCTTTCTAACTTTCAAACAGCTTCGTTGGTGCTCAGAACGGCATCTACGAACTCCACGTCGACGTACAGAGCCGAAAGTTTTGCCCAAGTGTTTCGATGAGATGAAGAAAAGGGGGAGGACATGACATGATTTGCTGGCGTTGGCGGCTTTTCTTGCCGGTCTCTTTGGGAAGACCGATGCGCTTGTTCCCAAAAGTGATGATGACACATAACGACGATAGTTGCTTTGCTTGCTTGCTTGCATGGACGTGGGGATACCTTTGAGAAATATCATGTTTCCTTCTGGCGGTGTTTTTGATTCTCGCCTCGGCGAGTCGACTACCCTTCGCTACCTAACCTATGGTAGGCTGTCGTTTTATATGCCTTTTTGAGCATGAATAGGATAAATCGGAACAGCATCCGTTTCTTTCACAGTGACTGTTCCTTGCCGTATACGAGTCCTTCGACCTCCTCGGCGATGGCTAGCGAACTCGTCAATCCGGGGCTCTCGATGCCTAGTAGGTTCACCCATCCTTCATAACCCTCCTCCCTGCGGATCACAAAGTCGTGGAACCCCTTGCCCTTGAGCACGGCGCCCTGATCCGCCAACTTCGGTCGGATGCCGGCGTAGTCGGCCACAAGGTCCTCAGCCTTGACGCCAGGCAGGTACTTTTGAATCTCGACTATCGCCTGCGGGAGCCGTGTCGCGTTGACGGCTAGGTCATCAGGTCGGTCGACCCACTCAACGTCCGGTCCGAAGCGTACACGGCCCGCGAGGTCGAGCGTCAGATGCGTGCCGAGCCCCGCGGCGCCGGGCTCCGGAGCCGGGTAGATGAGGCGCGAGATGCGCGGGTGCGATGCAGAGTATGAGAAGTAGTTGCCCTTGGCGTAGTACAGGTTCTGCTGCCGGTCTTCCGGCACGATCATGTTGTGGATGGTCGCGGCACCGAGCCCGGCCGCGTTGATGAGAGTCTCGGCTGTGATGCTCGACGTCTCACCGGTCGAGGCGTCCTTGACTTCAATTTCCCAACCTTCACTGCCAGGTTGAGCACCGAGGGGTTTTATACCCACGACGGGTGAGTTGAGAGCCGCCACACCGCCGGCTTCCTCAAACAGTCCCAAGAGACACATCATGAGTCCATGTGAATCGACGATACCCGTGGTTGGACTATCAAGAGCACAAGCAGCCTTAACTCCCTCACCATCACGCTTCACCTCTTCACCGGTGACCCACCGCGTAGGAACCCCAAGCTGATTCTCGCACAGCGCATGAATCTTTTCGAGGGCTTCCCGCTGAGCCTCATTCTGCGCAACGATCCACTTGCCAGTGCGGCGGTGGCCGACGTCGTGCTTCTCGCAGAGCTCGTACAGCAGGTTCTTGCCGCGGATGCACAGCTTCGCCTTGAGGCTGGAAGGCCCGTAGTAGATTCCCGCGTGGATGACCTCGCTGTTTCGAGAGCTCGTCTCGGTGCCCACGGCGTTGTGGCGCTCGATCAGGACGGTCGAGTTGTCGCCGCGCTGCGCGAGCTTCCGGGCTATGGCGAGGCCGACGACGCCTCCACCTACAACCTATCAGGTACTGTTAGTGCACGTGCTTTTGATATGAGTAATTGGCTGTTCTATGGCAGACAATGTCTAGTTTTTTCCACTATTGCTAAACATCTCATGATGGGGTCGTCGGGCGGGATGTATCGGGAAGCGAGGGACCGACGCCGGCTTCGGACATGGCATGATGAAGAATAGCACTTACAGCATGAGTGAAATCCGCCCTAGCTACTGATGTCGAGCTAAAGTTGAGCTTCTGAATGCCTCGCCAGTCAGACGTCACAGATCTCACCAGTGGTCGCAGCATCATGGACATTGTTGTGTTGGTGTTGTTGAGTTGGTTGTGAAGAGCTGATATTCGGTCTACATGATATATCTGCCGAGCTGGCCAATGACGCCATGTCAACGGCGTATACTGCCCCTGGGCCGACATAACTAGTGCAGGAACACGGCGAATTTTGCATCTTATCGTCCATCAGTTCGGTCATGGATGCTTTGTTTTGTTATTCTCGATACCATTTTAGTCCAGTTCGTGAATAAACGCCGCCACGAGTCCACCCACCCGCGTAAGCCCGACCCAAACTCCAACTCCAACTCCCATAAGATTTTGTCATTCACAACCAGTCATTCAACCATTCATTGCTTCATTGACCCCTTCAACCCTTCATCCCATGCATCAAAAACACACCTAAACGCCACGGTGATTTTCGCACTGACTTGATTTACCTCATACACACACAACTGTAGTCATCTGCCTTACCCTGAAGCAAACCCGCTAAACTCCCCAACAATGATGCTTAATGCTTATCAGCGTCTCAATCAACCGAACCACAAGTTTCAAATTCAGGTTTCCTTTGGCACTTCGGTTCAAGGCTTCTCCTCCTCCTTTTCAGCCGTGGTGGAAGATCTGGTCAGGCTGGAGTGGTGAGGGGGCTCATGGGCAGTGGGGGAGCCAGTGCCCACATCAGATAGTTGTTTCTCTAGTCACAGCATTAGTACATATAGTCCCATACTATTACTCTTGACCGGTGCTTACCTAGCTCCCGAATTCGATGGCGAAGCATCTGATTCTCCCGAACTAGCATCTGAGTCTCGGCCTGGTAGAAGGCGCTCTCATCTCGGCCGCCAAGAACCCAGTCCCCGCTTTCGCCGCCGATGGATGTCGAACGGAGACGCGGGGAAGCACCGCTGCGACTGGGCGTTCTAGATCGTCTCTGAAGGTCTGCGCGAGCCATGTCAAACGAGCTTCGGGGGTGGCGATGAGTGGCGGACCGGGGACCCGAGCCGCCAGACGGCAAGGAGGGAGGGATCGCAATCTGGGAGCTCGAGGCATGAGGCGTCCCATGACCCGACCGCTCAGAGATGGCGCTGCTATCGTCAACAGCAGAGCTCTGGTTTACGTTCTGTGGCTGACCGGCCTGAAGCCGTTGGAGCTCAAGCTGCTGCTGTCGAATCATCTGCAAGAGGCGGTTCTATCAACCGTTAGTCAAGATTGTTGCACATGACACCTAGTCCACATACCACATGAGATTCCTGCTCCGCCTCTAGTTCCTGATGGAGCTCGCCCAGACTGGGCGCTCTATGATGATGAGGGTCAGCCAACAGGGGCGAGCCAGAAATCGGTCGCGGGCTCGCAGTTGTGAGGCCGGATTCTTCGCTGACCATCTCGCCGGGAGCTGGTATAGATGGGTCGTTGAGCTGGAGGTTCATGAGGACGGTAGATCGACGGCGGCCGGCTTGAGGTGAGGATCGATGTCGGGAAAGGGAGCTGCTAGACGAGCCTGGTTTTTTGTTAGAGAGACACAGACCATAGAAGTTTCCAGATGGAGTCGTACGTCGAGTGGGCTCGTGCTGGAGTCCCGCATTCATGGTCGCGGCTGCTTGCAACGATATCGAAGCTGATCGCGGGGATCTGGTCGGCGACTCGTTGCGGGGAACCGCGGTGCCGTCTGTTGGAGAGGCCATGATATAGGGTGGTACTTGGTTCTCTCCTGAGAAGTGATGTGGTGCGCAAGCAAGATGTTCGAGGCAGTAGAGGCGAGCTGGGTCGGTGAAGACGTCAAGAGTCAATGGATGTTTGCTTGCTTGTCAAGGTGACGACGATTGGCTGAGTTAGGTCGGCAGTTTGGAGGGGTTGATGTGGGTAGCAACAAGCTGACGAGAGCTGCAGGTTGACGGAATACGTGCTAGAGCAGGTGCTCAGGTAGATGATAGGTTAGAGAAAAGGACTGATAGCAAAACATCTAGGGTCGTGGTAGATGATAGAGAGACGAGGCTATTTGTTAGGGATCGTAGAGTCCATGATGAGGATGCGCCGGAGTTGCTGAGTGAGGATGTGG
This sequence comes from Fusarium vanettenii 77-13-4, assembly GCF_000151355.1. NCBI lineage: Eukaryota > Fungi > Ascomycota > Sordariomycetes > Hypocreales > Nectriaceae > Fusarium > Fusarium vanettenii. The sequence continues at coordinate 1,569,165 of NW_003315867.1, forward strand.
CCTGCTTCTGCGCCGATCACGACCCCTCAGAGCTCTGCCTGTCAGTGGTCACAGGGCGCGTCAGTCGATGGCGGGGGCTTGACCAGCCCGCTACAGCCTTCTGCACCCCGCTGAGCCTTGGAGAAGGCGCCCTGTGACGTCTCTGGGTCCCCGGATGACTGGGCCTCCATCCGTGACTGTCTCTGTTCTCGCCTCCTAGTGACGTCTCGTGCCCGGCTTCGAGTTCATGATTTCCTGGTCGTGGCCATGATTCTGACTGATCGTGACGGGGCCTCGGACTTGACCTTGCCTTCGGCTCGGTACTGTTACTGATTCCAGCGCCGACACGGTTCGGTTTCTTGGTTTGCTTCGCCTTTCGGCGACTAGGTACCAACAGCGAACGACCTGCGTCTGTTACACAGCGCTGGACTGCAAAGTCGGCCAAGATCCCATGTAGATACGTAGGCGCTAGGTCCGGAGAGAAGAGCCTGGACGCTTCTTGTGTCACCCGCAGCGTGCATGCATGTTCTACTGAACCTGAACCATCGACTCCATCTGCTTCTCCGGGCACAAACCCGCCGCCAAGAGTTTCACTCACCAGCAGTGACTACAATGTCTGACGACGCCATACCAACGATAGTAGCCACGAGGAACCCATACCGACATCGCTCAACCAAGGTGTGACAACTTCTCACCGCTCTCGGAGCACCATAGACCTACATTTGCTCGATAATCATGACCAATTATCAATGCTTCATCTTCACGTTTCGCGATTCCTTTGCCCGCGTCCCTCGTCCCAACATTTGGATGAACATGCCTGTACCTCGCATGTGTCAGACTGATGATTATCACGCTGCGCTGCATCTGGCTCTGATACCGAGACAGGTTAGCCCATCAACCTCGGCGACTCATCAGCCCTTTCAAATGCGAGAAACCAGGACCTCGGTCCGACCTGAGCTTCCTCTTCACCACATACACTCTGTAGGTCGTCAAGACCAGACGAACACACAGACAGGGGACGAATGCAAGGCCCTCCGGAAGGCCTCAACGCCCGGGGTTCCGGGGAAATGTGTGCTCCTGAAACGCTTCCGCTCAACATCACAGAGTAGAGGTGCTGAGAACAGGCCATCTTGGTGAAACTCTGATGTGCCTAGCCCCAATCACCTATCCCCAGCCAGTGAGAGAGCCCAGGCCAAGATGCAGCGTTGCGGGCGTGCGCTGCGCACATGGATAGGAAGCCATGGTCCTTGCGAATGGGCGAAAGGCAAAAAGAAAAGTTAATTAAACCCAGACACGACTGTGGCCGATGGCGGAGAAAAGAGAGGGTCTCTCCCGCAGTCGAGTCTTGTCCTTGTCCCTGTTGACGGTTTCATCTGATCCCAAGATGCTGAGAGCAAGCCTCCTTTCAACGTTTGAGGAGGAGATTCCACTCGTCCACGTTGGACGGATACTCTTGCCAGAGAACATCTGGCCATAGCGAGTTGCATGCTCTTCTGCCTACCCAGGTAATTAAACTCATCTCAGTGTGGGGAGCTGTTGGTTGGTGGGCGAAGCAAAAACAGTCCGAAACAACTCCGTGTTTGTTGGAAAAAGCAAAAAGAAAAGATGAAGGCAATTCGACTTAGCTTGCCAGCGTGTTGGACATTTTCATCTTAAGCTCATCTCGTTAGCTCCCCTCACCGCTGAGGACGTTGATTAGCAACGCAGATCCTTCGACGTGTCCATGGATCTCACAGCCAACGTGACATTCCGCAACCTCACCCTAAGTCTCACCGTCTGATCCGAATAGTCCAGCCATTCTGGCGGTACTGAACCTGTGCCAGCGCCCTTGTCGTTTACGTAGCCCCCGACACCAACTACCGCGGCCGCGGCCACAACACCCGGCACTAAGAAGCTCCTGTCTGCCTTCTGTAATCGCTTACCACGGCTGATCCCAAGTTGATGAGAAAACCGGGCCTGGAAGGCTCTAGAGATGCTCCACCACCCAGGAGCAGAAGCCTGATGACAAGAGAAATCCTGTCTCGGCCCTGGCCTAGTCCACATGGGTCTGGATGGAGCCGAGACATCCTAGATGGAGCAGACTTGGCTGAGAACCGCAAAAGCCGGACTGATCCAACGTTTACGGATCGTCCAGTCTCGATCGCAAGCAATGTTTGCTTGCTAGATAATTTCCGCCACACGAGCGGCAGGGAGGAACTCGTTACGGGGAAATAGGGTTGTCTCACGGCGCCATCCTCTCAGGTCGCCCGTATCCAGGTCTGCAGCAGCGCCCCTCCAATCAGGGCAGGCGTTTGACCCCGTATCAACAGTGGCATTGGCTCAGTGGCCAGAGAAGCGAAACCCGAGCCAGACAGCTCCGAGTTTAGTCGCCCACTACTGCAGGAACGAGGCCAGCCGATCTGCATCTTCTGCAGAGCCCGTAATTCAAGCCCAAAGGCGCGAGTTCCCGCATAAGCTTGCGTGCCTGAGTTCCAGAGGCTCAAGTATCTTCAATGCCAAAAGGTTAGTGCCTTGTGCGATACTGTCGTGGCTGGATGGATCAAGGCTAGGCAATTTAGGCGAGCACACCGATGCTATTTCGATCGATGACCCAATTTGCCGGACCTAGGAATACCCAGGATGCCTGTGGGTGCGTAGAAGAGTCTAGCGATGACGGCTCCTTGGTGCTGACGAGTTGGAAAAGGCGCACCCGGACTGGATGTGAGCGGAACCGCACATGGCCCAGGCCGTTGGTTGTGTCTTGTATCTCCAGAACCACACACCGAGTACAGGCGTACTGGCTTGCACAAAACTGCGAAGGACAGCAGACGCTGTGCAACTTGACGGTCTAACAGGTGGGCATAGGCTCGCTTGATGAATGAGACGAAACGACCGGTCCATTGAGAACCGTCGCGGAGAGAAATTGCTGCCTCTGTTGATGTGATTTAATCATCGGATTGATTTTCGAAGTGCCGAGAAAGCCTTTGCTCATGCAGGAAGTCTATAGTCCGTCGAATTATGACTCGGGGATCTTGTGATTAGTATGTTCTATGTAGATGTTGAAGTGCACTTGTTGTCAACCGACGTCACTCAAGCAAACAAGAATGATCCCAGCACTGAACTGCACCAGCTTCTCCTCACGTGCAACCTGTACGCTGTGTGGAGAATGAGATGCATTCTGTGAGCTGTCCAAGAACTTTTGGATTCGAGGCAGGGAACCCAGCACAGACTCAAAGACGTCCTGTTCTTCCGAGTCCGCAGTATGGAGATGAACAACAAATCGTGTTCGCTAAATGGTGTAAGATGAGAGGGTAATAAGGCGAGTGGGAAAATAGCCCCTGATGTTGGATAGTGTTCGCTGTTGGCGCCGCGGCAGATGCAGGCTCGAGGATACAAATCCGGCCCCTGTCACACGTTTCCTCCGAATGACCAGCTGAGGTTGAGAGCGAGAATGGAATCGCTCGTTTTGTGCCGTTTCCGCGCCGATCCCGAAACAAGAGCCCTGGTTTTCTGGCTTCTCAGCTTGATGAGGCTTGCCAGCGCAGCGGCCAAGACCCTTTCTGTGATCCTTGTATTACCGATTGACTGCTCAGGCTAGCAAAAATGACAGCAGAAGGGTAAGGGTTGCAAGGTTGCCTTTGGCACGTTCCCAGCACTAACACCGGCTCCCGTGCTTGCGAGACACTGGTCTGGCAGCGATTGAGCCCGGACCGCAGGTTGTGCTTCCGTGATGGGTGTTGTAAAGTCTAGCTTCAGCGATGCTCTCAGAAAGAGTTGTTGCGCAGCCGTCCCGGAGGATCTCGCATGCGCGTGATGCCCTGCGGGATGCCGAACCTTGGGTTGGTAGATGAGGGCTGACAGGCCAAATCATTTTGGCACAGGAGACAAAAGGATCGGCTTGGACCATCGAAAGATCGTGACTAGAGCCACCGTTACCACCACTGCCTCCGAAACGCGCGTGCAGCCTGCGACACAGCGGTTTCCTTTGCTATTCGCTGTTAAGGGTGAGCTGCAAGGATTTCCATTCCTGGAGTGGGGGTGACATGGGGGGTTCTAAGCCGAGATGCTAGGAAGAAACTGGGATTAATAGATGCTGGACTTGTCACAAGTTGAGAAACTCCCGCTCAACCCTGCCCATGGCTCAAGGGTTTGGGTTAGGAGGTCAAGGCGGCTTGCTTACCCCTGGCCCCCGAGAGGCTAGGTTGGTTCCTCGAAGGCCGTGGCACTTTGAGCCGACGGCGAGGCTCAGCCCGTTTAGGAGAGAACAGAGTTCCTCCAACCCGTCTGGGTGCCGTGCGCAAGTAAACTCTTTAAAAATCGATCCAGTGTGCCGTCTGGCGTCGTGTCGTGTCGTGTCGTGTTAAGCCGTGTGTCTTGTCTCAGCCAATTACTGGGCCGTACAAAACCGTCGCGTCCGTTCCTTTTCGTCGATATTGCGTGTCCTGAATTTTTTCGCTGCGACACACGTATGAACATCGTCATCTGCGTCGGGCTCGCGTCCATGTTTGCCGTGAAACTTGTTGGCCCAATCGACAAGGCTCAGACTGTTGGAGCAGCTGGGGGTTGGTCTCTTCCCCATGTGTTCCAGGCTCCTGGGCCCTCAAAGGGCCGGCCACCATGATGATCAAGACCAGCCTTGGAGACGAGGGAGGGATGAGCTTCGCCCTACGTAGTAGCTCCAGCCTCATCAGCCCATGTTCGGACAATAGTACAATACAGTTGTACGAACCCAATGGCTCTGTCTCGGGCTAGAAAGGTGTCCTTGAGAGGAGCGATTCCCGGGCTGCCAAACTGTCTCCACTGGTTAGCCCCCCGTTCGCCGGGCTGGTTAGGTATGGTTCGGTCCCTGGCAGCCGTTTTGCAGGTTGCAGGGGGCGCCCCTGTCTGTTCCCTCATCCCTCTGCTGCTGGGTCGTCGCTCGCCTCGCTGGGCGCTCTGTTCTTGGTCATCAAGATCAGGTTCCACCAGGTGAGGCCCCATGTTCTGGCCGCGTCGCTCACTCCAGTGGGATGCCCCGTGTGGGTGGGCTTTGTGGGCGCCCTGTGCGTGTTTCTTTTCACATGTACCCCGTACCTGCGTGAGGCTTGTTCTTCCAACCATCTCTGGTAGTGCAGGGATTCTTGACCCAGCGGATCCCATGTTGTTGCGACTTTGACTGGGTGGATGCAGTGCCTTGACGCTCTCTTTTTGAGGTGCGAACGAAAAGAGTAGGTACCTCGTCCTCCAGTAGAAAGAGGGTGTAGCGCAATGTCACCTTAGACACTGTTGTTCCCTGTGGAAGCGCCGTGGCGAGGGAGAGTCGAGTTGATGACTCGAGGGAGGGTTTGATGTCGAGGAGAGGATGTTGCTGTGCTGTTCTTGTTAAAGTAGAGTCCTGATAAGAAGAAAATCCAAATCCCTTCCTCGTTAACACTCCCTTGCATCCCGTCCCTCCTGCTTCCGTGCCTGAGGTGAGGTTGGCGGGCACGTTGGGTGGGCTTCCTTCCTTCTGGAGGTCCCCATCCCCATGCTCATCCCCGTAAGGTAAGTAAGTAGGCCCTGCACCTTCCCCGATGCGTAGTTGATGTACTCACTACATCACGACCCGGCACCACACCACCCACATGCTCCGTTCTGGGAGCCGTTTCCTCCATCCAATACAACGGGCCTCCTCCCGCCCCCTCCCGCGTCTCGCTGACTTCTTCTCCTCCTTTCCAATCCAAACATCTTACATTATCTTGCTGCACTCTGTCTGAATACGCGCCCTCGTTCTGGCGTGTTTACTTTGCTCGCTTGCTCATTCTTTACGGCCAAGTAGGCTTCACATTCTCTTGTCTTGTCAACTTGCGTCGCTCTCTCTCTGTCTCTTCGTGTTATTCCTCACTACCTTTACTTTCCATTCTTGGTAAGAAGAAACAGCCGAGCCTCTTACAACTTCATGCCGGCGCCATCTTGCGACAGAACCTTTTGATATCAAGTTGCGATCCACCAGATCCGAGACGGGAGCCCACATTCCAATCCATCAATCCCCATTATCCTCGCCATCTCCCGCTCCCGCTTCCCGCCTGTCACACACTTGGGCGCACGAATACATCGTCCCGCGCATATTCCCAACCGAGGTGCTCGCAGTATTATCCTCAACTTGTCGTCACACCAGCATAGTTCGTCGCCTGCATCTGGGCAATAAGGCAGCCGATTCATGCCGCTCTGTCCTGCGCGACAGATATCTTACACGACGACGTCCACCGCTCGGCTGTCCCCTTGGGGGCATCCCCTCGCAAACTCTTCGCCATCCTAAGCATCCGCTGCTAGTTCCGCAACCATGCCTTACAGAGATTCTCTCATGGCCCATAGCGGCACCTTGGAAGCGCTCCAGAGCCATCATACACCGTCGCGAAGGAGCCGCCCACCGGACATCGACGTTATGGCAGCAGAGGAAAACCGGGTTCCCTTGAAGCCAGAAAAGGTGAACAAGAGGGAGTCTAGGTTGGGATTGAGGAGTCTATTTGGTCGATCCAAAGCACCAAAAGAGTTGGCAATCCCAGAAACGCCCACATCGATCGGGAGTCACACGTCCGTTACCGATATGAGCACCTTTTCCAATGGCCAGTCAGCTGTTGTGTCTGACCATTCTCCTACAACACCACGAAGCCCGCGCCCATTATCCACTATGCTCGAAGCTCACTATCAGACCCCATCTACTCTCCAGAAATCCGTTGGTGCCGTCAGGGTTCAAGGGCCAGTCAAACCCGCGCGAGGACCGATTGCAACATGGCATCCTCCACCACTCTTCAAAGCATTTCCTCAAGCTATCAAGCACATGACACTGCCCGCTACGTCATTGGCCCCAGAAGTCATTCTGCGCATGCATGAGCGCAGAGTTAATGCATCCCGCGAGGACTTGCCTGCGGCAATTGACATGGAAGTAGGCACCAGTGAGAAGGCCAAGGTCAAGAAGAAGCACCGACGCAACACTTCTGGCCCCGCCCCCAAGTTTGAATGGACGAACAAGATCTACGTCCTGGTGACATCGGGCTATCTATTACAGTATTCAGCAGAAGGGCCTTTTGACCGATTGCCCGAGAAGGTTCTCCATCTTGGAAAAAATTCAGCGGCTTTTGCCAGCGACGTGATTCCTGGCCGTCATTGGGTGATACAAGTTTCTTCAGCTACAGAATCCGACGGCACGCTGACTGCTGACTCCTCGCGATCACTCTTCTCACGTTGGAACCTACGGGTTACAGAACGGCGACAAGCGTCCAACTTTCTGATGATTTTCGAGACTGCTGAGGATATGGAAGGCTGGATTGCGACACTACGCCGTGAGATCGAGAACCTGGGAGGCAAGAGAACGCTTACCGAGACGGGGAAGCCCAAAGCTGAGGATGAATTTGTGCCCCTACGAGAGCAGCCCAGCCAACGGACACTGGTGGTGAGGGATCCGGATCGACTATCGCGCGTCTTGAGCCAGAGCACCCAAGGCTCTCAGTGGAGGAGAGCGAGCGATGCCGACGACTCGGCTACTACCACTGCCGAACCTGATGCAGCCGTTGACCAGTCCTTGGACGACATTTCAACCACCAACAGCTTTGTATCACACGATGGCAGGCAGCTGGATAGCCTACGAGATAGCTCGAACCGCCTTTCCTTTATTTCCTCTGGACAGCGGACAGTTGTGACATCCACTGGATCGTCCCCCGAGCCGTCACCGACTGTGGACACTTTCCCTACGAATCTTGAAGAGAAGTCTAAGGTGCAAGAAGCGACTTGCCAACCGGAGGCAAGGCCGCGACCAAATGCTGCAGCGATCCTCGACCGAAGGCAATCGATGCAAGTGTTGGGCCCTTTCGTCGAGTTTCGCGGTGGACCAGCAAATGTGCGACCGCAGTCGACGTACGGATCAGGGGTGATTCACGATGTGAACACGCCGTCACATTCCAAGGCACCAACACCAAATTTCAGCGTTCCTAACACGTCCAACAGACGATTTTCGTATGTGAGGAGTACAGCGCAGGAATTTGGCATGATGACGCAGTCAGGTATGACTGAGTACCAGACACGATCGTTGGGTCGCAGAGCACCACCGACGACCCTGCCGATCGCGCGACCACTGTCAATGGTAGCTGATCAACCCTCACCGATGGAGGAGGTGCACGAGCGGCCGGTGACTCGTCACGGAGACGAGACCCAACCGCTTGACCCCGACGATGATGATTTGATGTCCCTGCCGAGGATTCCCAACACCTATGATATACCATCACGACGGTCAAGTTTGGTGCCTGTCGATGAACCTATCGTCGAGGTTAACCGACCAGCCAGCTCACGCAGATTTTCAGGGATGCGGCAATGGCGCAAATCTGAGAGTCCTCATCCAATGGTGCGCAACTTTACAACACCGGTCCGACCTGGACCCCCTCAAAGAACTCGATCTCGGTCGTCCCTAATTGGGTCTGACGAGATGGTCAGATGCCGTACGTCGATGGACGCGCATGGCGACGGCCGAAGTGATTCGGCATCAGCCAAGGCACGTTCCCAGAGGCGAGCGAGCATGGCGAGCATGCAGTCTATAGTGTCGGATCGAGCATCTCAGTATAGCGTCTCGACCGATCTCCCTCCCCCCATGGCACCGGAGTCACTGCCACTGCCTGCACCACCGCCTACGGTGCCTCTCCCCCCGATCCCCGCATCCGCCAGCAACCCTCAACTGAGGCCAGACACGAGCAGCAAAGGCTTGTTCAACCGGCGAAGCATGCCTCAACTGAGTGAAGGCCCTCCGCCCGCTCCACCACCCACATGTGCACTGCCACCACTTCCCCCGAAACCACGAATCAGAGTATAAAGTCTCTGACTCTCTTGACTTTTATTTGTTTGCTTTCATATCTAATGACCACGACGGAGCGCCTGCCGCAGATTTCCTTTTTCGGATCGGAACGATACTGGGACCAGTTTCTGGAAAAGTTGACTTGAAGTTTATTCCCATTTCTTTCTCTTTTCTTGTACTATATTAAACAATGGAGCATTGGCTGCATGGGGGCGCATTTCTGGATATGCGACCACGGCCTTGTATGATTTTGATGTAAATGTATTAGGGAGCGGGATATTGTAGGTTAGATCTTGAGCGACCAGGGGGTCTTTGTAGCGAGTAAAAAGAGACGACCATGTCTAAAAGTTAGAAAACATTAAATGTACATCACTATGGATATGTTGCTTGGTGATTGGCATGAGAACATGTGAAAGCCGTTCTTACTTGCGAGACAACGGGGCCGGGCCGGGCCCGAGAATACCCACTTTTATGCCGCGCGGTCGCCGGAACCCGAGTTGACTATCGGATGCTCAATAGAATAGAAGTTTTTTAGAAATTGGCCTAATACGTAACAGTAAAGCGTTTATTCATTTAGAATTCTTCTAGAGAGCTTAAGAAAAAAGCCAAATCCAAAATTAGAGGTTGTAATTACTTGCCCGTGTCTCGCTAAGATTACCGACCAAACAAAATTGGCGTGGCTGGGACGTGCATCTAATAAAGAGAGTGAGAGAGAAGGAAGCTCTGCGGTAGTTTCCGAGCGCCTGCAACTTGCTTGCATAACCAGCCTCATCCTCGCTCCTCCATTTAATTTACTATTTCTGTTTCTTCCATCTTCAACTTATCCCTATCCTCGTCGCTCACTCGTCGATCATCAAACTCCCCCATCGAAAGGGGCAAGCTAACTTCGATCGCTCCTTGTCGATAACCCCCGTTGCCATGCGCTAAGAGTTGGTCTCTCGTTCTGCGACCTGCCTTTCTTGCGCGCGCGTCCTTTTGGCTCTCCCGTCGTAGCTCGGGCAAAACGTCAACAAAAACAACAAAAACAACGACGATATCCATCGACGACAAAGAGAAAAGAACCCATTCGAGAGAGGGAATCGTTGAAAATGCCCGTCCTACCTTCGAGAACGATACCTTCCGGTAACCGGCTCGCGGTTCGGCAAAACGACCCTTCGAGCACGTCGTTTGTCCCCGTGCCGTCGACATACGGCAGCCTTGACAACTCTCCTCACCCAGGCGTCGTGGCGGGAATTGTTCTTGGCTCCGTCGCTGGGTTCTTGCTCCTGCTATGGCTCGTGTACGTCATCCTGCACCGCGGACCCGTTGTCATGGTCGAGGAGTCTGGCGCGCCTATGAGCAGCGTTACTGGAGGTGATTCGTCGACTTTTGCGAGTCGGAGCGTCATAACCTTGAGAAGCAAGAGGGGGAGGAAGAGCAAGAGGCCGCGGAGCAATGGATCGCGGAGGACGACACGGTCAAAGGCTACGACTGTGCGCTCGCGCGAGAGAAGCCGGAGGAGAGTGTCGCCTGTGATTGTCGATCCCCCAGCCCGTGAGCGCATCATTGTCGAGCCTCCATCCATGACGCCCTCTCCTCTTTCGTCTGCACCTCCACGCCCGCGCTTCGCCCAAGAATCCGAAGTGTCGGGTTTATCATCGGACAACGAGATCGTCGTCGAGGAGGAGCACAGCCCGTCGCCGCCAAGGAGGTCATACAGCCAGCGATACAGCCAGGAACGGTACCGACGAGAGTCATACAGGGATGATGGGTACAGAGACTACCCACCGAGAGACCATTCGCCGAGGAGGGAGAGTAGACGGTATAGCCGGGATCGATGAGGGGTTGCTACGACTTCTTGAACATGTTTTTTTCTTCTTCCGGTTACGACTTTACGAAATTCAGCACAAACAGAAAGAGTTGATGGACGGGGGACTTTTGCATCAGCGAACGTTTTGGGGGGAAAGTGGTGGAGTGATTGATTATAGATAATGCTGAGTTGGATAACGGGGAGGGATATGAAGCACGGGGTGATGTAGTAGCAGTGGTCACGGCAATCTAGGACGGATGAAGCCAAGTAATACGAGAATGCCAGAAGAAAAGCAAGACGATAGGACAGAAAGGGCTCGAGTCTTTGGAGCAGAGGCCCAAGTCATTTCCATAGATACCCCCCCTGAACGGTTCTCGTCATGAAAGCTATATATACAGACGAATCGGCCTTTTCAACTGTCCCTTTGATCCCTGCGCAACATGGCTGTTTTCATGTTGTGTGTGTCCTCCTCTCGCCCCCCCCTCCTTTTCTCCCATCTCTTTTTTTTTTTAAAAGACCATGGCCTAGATACAACCAGCCAAGCCGAAAGGCAAAACCATGTCCTCTAACCAACTTCCCAACCTTTTTTTCTCTCTTCTCACTTTCGACTGACAATGACAACAAGTAACAGAGGCGGAGCCTTCGCCCTCTGATGCAGATCTGAGCAAGTATAGACTAAGATATAAAAAGAAAGATGAAAAAAAAAAAAAAAAATAGACAAGAATGCCACCCATCGCTTGACAGACTGCCTGACGTCTGCAAGCTAGCCCTCGCGCCAGCACCGGCAAATAAAGATAGATAGATAGATAGACAAGTAAAAACAAAACAGTAACCAATAAATTACTCACATATTCATTCCTCCATCGTTGCTGGACCCGTTGCCGTTGGAACCTTGAGGCCCGCCAAAGAAAAAGGTATCAAAGGGGTTCATCTGCGGCGTCTCGCTAAAGTCGTGATGGAGGCCTTCCCAATTCATACCCATGCCGAGGTCCATCTGAGATTGGTCCATCCTGCCAAACTCGCCGTTGGCCGTGGCACCCAAGTTCTGTAGGAACTCCATCGTCTGCGCGTCGGGGTAATCAACTGGTCCTGGTCCGCTGAACTGCTGCTGAGTGTGCTGTCCGTTATACGATCCACCACCCGTGGATGGCTGTGATGTCACTCTCCTGGGAACACCAGGCGATGGCACCATGCCCGATTCCACGGGTGATCCCTCCTGGTTGAGTTCGGAAGGGCTTGGGCGATTACGCGACTTTAGCATATACCCATCAGCAGTCCGCGCCATCGGGGGAGATGGCTGCGCGTTCACCTCGCCCGTCACGGACAGTGTCGGAGAGGAGAGCGAGTCGGACCGTGACATGTCGAACTGATAAGACGCCTGGTCGGAGCTCTGGTGCCGATGACGGACCTGTGCCGAGCCCTTGGATGAGTCAGGGGGCGTATTCCAAGCTGAGCGCTGTCTTCGAGGTTGAGTCGTCGGGGACCCAAAACCTCCTGTAGAACTGGCCATCTTGATGGTGGCCTTGGCTGTCCGGTCAAAGGCATCCCGGCACGTCTCAGCAGGCGGGCACTTGTCAATCATATCGGTAAGGACCGACTTGGCCGCGAGGATGGTAAAATCCACCTCGTCCATGGTCTAATGTCATGTTAGCCAGCAGCTCTTTTTGCTATGAACACAAGTAAACTTACAAGGCGGCTTCGCACAATTGGTGAATGCCAGATGGCATACAAGTACGAAATTCCTGCCATGAAGAGGTGGTGCGTGGAGAGGTAAGTATAGCTGACCAGACCACTGAGATGGAGCTGTCGATAGATACGAAGAATTTTCTGGCCAGCCTCAGCAACCTTGAGATAGATGCGATCCTCATCCTCACGTAGCTCGGCTTGGTAGGCCGTGGGACTGTTGACCTCGTTTGACGAGTTATACTCGCCCTCGAACATGGCGGGCACGCTCAGACTCTGGCGGTAGAGCATGATGATGGCTTGCCAATAGTTGAGCTCAAGGAATTCGGTCGAGAACATGACGCCCGTCTCCTGTCTCGTAGGTGCCGACGTCTTCCACCGGTACAGTCTCCTGTCTATGTCGATGCGCCATGACCGGAACGAATCAAACTGTACCAGGAAAGGCGACGGCAAGTGCATATGCGTATCATCATGCTTGGTCGAGACGCCCGACTTGGCGATCTGAGCCTGGTTATACTGCAACACCTGCAAGATCTCAGATTGCAGCAGCCGCAATCGGAAGTAATGATGGGCGACATGCTTGTAGCTGGGCTGAATCTGGTCCGATGGTGGATCCAAGAGCCCCGTCGGCGTGATATAGTCGTCGTCCAACGGCGAGGGGAACTCGGTTGTGATGACCTGATCGCTAATACCGAATGGTCTTCCAACGCATGTGCTCACCAGCCGATCAAGCGAGTACGTGCACCACCACAGACGTCGTCTCATGTCACGCGTCCACAGCTTTCTTCCACGAGCCTGAACACCATTCTCGCGCGGCCCAGCACCCTCAGTCTGCTCCGACTCGGTAGGCTCGGGTATCGCCACTTCCACATCTCTGTCGTCTTCATAATGAAGGCCAAGGTCAACCGCGAGTCGTACAGCAACGCCAATGATGTACCTGACACACGTTAGTCCCTTCTCTCAGCAGCTCACTGATCCATCACTCACCAGAGTCCAGGGGGAACAGGGCGGAGGAGGGCAAAGTTAGCCAAGAGAAGCACGGCTTGTAATACTTCCAACCCCCCGCCGCTGTTGCTCAGGCACGATTCCAGGTGAACAATAGCGCTCGCATGGTATTCTTCAGGCTCACACCGGCTCCTGGCCTCGGCGCCCGTACTACCGCCCGACGATTCTGTCTTTACGGGTTCGCCCACGATGACACCGCAGCCGATAGCAAATACCATATTCAGCAAATACAGCTCGCGTGAGCCCCGAGCGGGGTCCTGTGTGGCATATACACGGTCAAAAGTCTGCATAAACTCTCCTCGGTGGAGTATTGGAATCTGAGGGTTAGAATGCTCAAAGTAGAGCCTCACCAACCGCAGACCGACTTCCTTGGGAGGGAAAGCAGCAGGCTTGATGGTGGGCCGTGTGTGAAGACCAAAGAAGGAGTCGCGCAGCGAAGCTCCATTTCCTGTAGGTTGACGTGAGCCCGGTCGATCACCCATACCCGTCTGACCAGAAGTAGAGTACTGCACAGCAGCGTACACGACTCTGGCAAACGAGACGCCAGATGTGGAGGCCAAAGACCGGGGTTTCGAGGGGCTGACAATGTTGAGAAAGCCCGCCTGGCCCGGCTTCTTGGGCTTCAGCGATTCGACTGCCTGGCTCTGAGGCCTATTGATAGTGCGGTCGCCAGCCTCGGACTGACCCGAGTAGCCCGTCTCTGTCGTCGAGTTGATACTAGCGGTATCGGTGATCGGGCGAGAGCATATCTCGAGGTTTTCGGCTGGGGGAAAGGCGATGTTATTGGACGAGAGCAGATTCTCGAGTTGCTCAACTCGCGTCTCGAGATAAAAGACATAACTGCGCGATAGGTCAGCAAATCATCCACCACCCAACATTGACGGCGCGATATGATATCCAGCACGCGACGTCGAGCGAGGCATAGAGGCTCTCGCTCTCACACCGCCGCGCGTCCAGTTCCTTGTCGTACCTGCGTGGGATTTCCTTCTTGGTGATGGGATCGTAACCGACACAGGCAACTCCAGCCTTGGCGCAACTCGCGCAGCTCGGGAGCTTCTGGTCGCAACGGTTCTTGCGGAGGCGACATCGATTACAGGCGCTGACGTTTCGAAAGTTGCTGCTCTGGCCTGGCTTGGCAGCTACCGAGGCAGCAACAGAGGCAGGAGCAGAGGCAGCGGACGATGCGGCGTCGGCTTGCTGTCGATCGTTGGGGCTCGGCTGACCGTTGCGCGGCGATCCATCGTCAAATGAGTTCTGCCTCTGTCGCTTGGCCGGTTGGGAGCTCGGAGATGGAGGGCCGCGCGCAGGCATGGTGACGGCCCGCCGGGCGACGGAGGACGGAGCCGATGGCTGTGGGCGACACTAGGTGAGACGCTGGTGAGGGGACGGCGACGGCGAACGGCGATGGGCGATGGGCGGAGCGGGCACTTGAAGCGATGGTTTGGACGAGGGCGACGCGCGGAGGAAGGAAGCCCGAGGGGGTGGGAAGTGGACGGAACGGAGACGGGGACGGAAGGCGGAACGGCAGCTCGGGTTATCCGGCCGGAGGCTAGTACCTCTATCTCTTTTTCCCCCCCTTCTTTGTCGCGGAAATGATAAGCACCAACAATGAGCTTGAAAAGAGGAGAATGAGAGCAAAAGAAGAGTACGAAACACAAGAGTCCAAGACCAGGCGGGAAACGATCGGCGAACCGAGGCAGCCGCCGGAGGAGGACAGGTCGGATTGCGAATTGAATGTTTCGGGGTTGGGAAAGGTTGGAGCAGGTGTGAAACGAGGGGGGGATGACAGATTGAGATGGATGAATTGGATAAGGCGAGCTTGACCGGACTAGACTCGACCGAGTCCAAGATGATTGATCAATCCCAGAGAAGCTCTTCAGCCGGTCACTTTTGGGTCCCTGAGCTCTTTGTCCCCTCTGCCACCGCCTGTAATAAGCGCGGTATGGCGTTGGCGTTGGTGTGTGTGCGAGTGGTAGTGTCCTGGTTCAGTAGTGCGGCGGACCGGCGTGGCTTTCTGCGGGGAGGGGGGGGGGGGAGCGGAGAATGAATGGGAATTGGATCCTATCGTGGAGCTTAGGCTACGCGACCCATGACCAAAGAGAGAAGCGCAATGATGAATTTTTGCATGTAACAAGCGAGAAGAGAGAGCGAGAGTAAGAGAGAGTAAGAGGGAGGGCGTCAGCGGCCTGGGCGGAGACGGCGGGAAACGTTAGCGGCACCGAACAGCGGGTGCAGGTGCAGACAGGGAAGCTACCGCAGGCTCTTAAGCATTAGAAATGCAATAAAGAGCTTGTCTTGTTTCTCTCCGTAGCGTATCGTATCGTAGCGCGTAATGTATGTGTGTGTGTTGTCTCTCTATCTCGTTTTTTTTGGGGGGGGGGGGGGGGGCAGAATCTCTCAAAGTGGTGGCGGCCGGCGGTGGTTGATGGCCGCCGGCGTGGCAATCAAAATTATGACCAAGATTGTTTCTCTTCTCTACTCTTTCTTGTCCATGTCCGAATTGGTCACGTTTGTTTCATGCGAGATGGAGACAGGCAAGGGTCCTTGAATGCTGCCAACGCAGTCTCAAAAGACAACACAAGAGGTTCAAGGAATGTAAAGCAGAGCCAAGTTCCCGTCACTAAGTGCTTGTTCGTTGGCCTTGCGCCGTTGAGGAAAAATTTCGATGGGACAAGACCAGGGGGGGGTCACGAACCAGAGACTCGAGACACTTGAAAGAGGGGAAAAGCCAACAACAGGCAAAACACAGAAGGAAAAAAAAAAAAGAAAATATTGGATGGACCCTCTTTTTTCTCTTTTTTCCCTCTCTTTTTTTTCTCCTTCCCCCTCTTTACGGCGGTCCTTACCCAGATCCAGATCCCTCAATGGATGTGGGATGCCCGTCGAACAAGGGTTCAGGTGTCCAGGTTTGGTTAAAGGGCCTGGAGTGCCGAAAGCACGTCGGCTGTGATCTTTTTTTTTTTTTTTTTTTCCATGGCTTGGAATTGGGCCGGCGGATTGGTTAGAATCTCCCTGACTGGGTGGGATAAAATGGTATCCGGCATGGGGGTCCTTGTCGAGTAACTGTACCGGTTGTTGATAAGCAACATATCATCCATCGCAAACAAACAACAATCCTTCACAGTTTCCTCTCCTCTTTTCGCCGCCTCGCTTGGCTTGACCTGAGATGGTCTGGTTTGATGAGAGAGTAACTATTTAGTCGCCCTGACGATCTTTTTCAAGCCTAGACTTGTTGATTGATCACAAATTGGAGAAAGCCTCAATCGCAACACCAATGAAGCATGCCAATCACCATGTTTCTTTTCTTTTTCTCTCCGCCTCGCCTCTTTCGCCTTGAACAAGGCGTTGGTTCCCACTTCATCTGAGAGTTCCATTATCTCTGTTGGTTTTCCAGGCATCATCATCGCCATCATCACAGTGGTCCGGCTATTGACGTACAGGATCCGGATCTGACGCGCTCGCTTCAGTTTTTTTCTTCCTCTTTTTCTTGTCCTCCAAGATGCTGGTTCCTTTCTCTCCCCTTGTTACAAGTCAGTGCCTTGGCCGACGCCTCTCGGTGCCACACCCCAAAACGGGCATCCAGGGACACACACACGCACTCATCACACACACACACACATGTACGGCACAGCATCGAATCGCCCGCGTGCGCGTCTTCATCGAACATGATACGCACGCGCGCACGCACACATACACACATGCTGTACTGTGCTTAGCAACTGTGACACCGGGAAAGAAGCAAGTACTAGACGGCAACAGCAGCAAAGTCGCTCTCAATTATCCGCAGCCTGATCGTGTTTGTCCGTATAAATGTCGTTATTTCACGCGTTCCCGTCTTGTCCCCACACTCTCATGCTGATCTCACTCCAAAAACCCTCCGTCACCATCGTCACAACTCCTGCAGGCAACCAAAACCCGTGTCTGACCCGGCTTCTGCGCCCTTGGGCCGGGTCGGATGCGCAGGACCGGGTGGCTGCAGCACAACATCCAGCGGCGGAGCTCCGATTCCCGAGTCGAGATGCCGGCGCCGTATTCGTAAACCTCATACATCGTCATAGCTATTGATGGACCGACCAGCATCCCGTGGTTTCACCCAGGTTTCTGGTGTTGGTGTTGGTGTTTATCCATGGCGACTTGCTTGCTTCATCTCAGCCTCAGCCGCAAGTATAGCCGAGAGCCAAGACGCTCGTCTATCTAGATCTTGATTCATTCTCTTGTTAATCTCAGAGCAGCATCAATTCACGCACAACCTGATCCTCAATATTTCCCTCCTGCTCATCATTCTTCTCCATCTTGTAATTGTTCTCCTTCTCAACTCGTCCTTCAAAAGGTGTACAGACTTGTCCTCCAAGTAACAAGGGTCCTGTCTCCTAGTCTCCCCCACACCACCAACCTCCGTCAAAAGCCACGCTTCCACGGATACAGATGCTGCAGATGCTCCTCTGCTGCTGCTGCGGCTGCGGCTGCGGCTGCATTTCTTCAACCTACCTACCTAATCCACCAGGAAAAGAGACCAAGCGTCCCGAGGAAGGGGGCGTGCTTGGGAATGAACCCACAGGCACTGCTCTGTTGTGCAACAATAGCCAAGACAGATGGGTCAAATATTGGAATCCATCTTGTTAGCTGCCCTCTCTACCCTCATACGATGTAAGCTTTTGCCCTCTGCAAGATCCCATTGTGCAGTCCAGACCCGAACCAAGCCAGCATCCATCCATCAGTTTTGCAAGGACCTCCTCGTCTTCCAAGAGCCGATTCGATTCCAACCCTGCCTGTTCCCCATGCCAGGGATCAAGGGATTAACCACCCCAAGGGCCTTCCATTCACAGAAATTTTCTCCTTCTCTTCTTCCTGTTTTCGAGACCGGTCAAGGTGGATAGCCCAACCAACGACACCATGGCGCGCGCTGCATCTAGAGGGCTGACATGAAGGTTCGTGCACCCCTTGTCTGCGACATAAAAAAAAAAAAAAAAAAAAAGCTCTGCTCTGCTCTTTTAATGTGAAACTTGACCCCGAGGCTCTCTCTATCCATCCCCTCTCTGCCTGTCTGCGTCTCCACCAGGGATTGGATGCCGACTTGACCGCCCATGTCATGTCGTTGCTGGCTGTCGTTGACGCTGCGCTGCCTCTATCCCCTGTTTCTCCGTCCCACCGGCCCCGGCTTGCTTCAACGGCCACCGTCTTTTCGCCGGGGCCTCCTACTTCATTCAGGTTGGATATAGGTAGTCTCGGCATGGCACGGGCTGCTTTGCTTGCTTGGAAGTTGACTCCCTCCATGTGAAAGCGGAATTCGACATGCCTTCCCTGCTCGCCGAGACCTGGCCATCATGTAGCTGTACGCAATGTGACCATGCGCACAACACTTTGTAGCGAGTCCTTCTACATATGATGTGTATCAAGACCAGGCCCTGATGCTCGGTTCCGCATCGGCAACAGATCCGCGACCAGGTGTAGTTGTCATACCTGGTAATAGAGAGGTAGGTTGTGAATAGACCGGCAACTACCTACGGATACAAGACAAGACAATACAACTCACGTCACTATTCACCACTGCACAATTATCGACGTCTTGCTCAAAATGAGGCCAGGCCAGTCTTTAGATTACTGCCAATTAGATACACCATCTACTTCGTACACCGCCAGTCTCGGTCCCGCGAGGTAGCCAGACTTGTTCGCACACTCCATTCCAAAGCAGAAAGAAATAAACCAAAGCCGTCGACACCTCTAGGACCACCATTGTGCTCGTACTCATACATAAACGCCCCCGTAGGACCCCCTGGGTCTCATCGTCGGCGATGCAGGTTGCTCATGGTGCTGTCGGCCGTACAGCGAATCCATTAAAAAAAAAAGACATTGCTGAAACCCATCACTCCGCCCATTTCCCATCCATTCCTTGCCTTCTACTTGTCGCCAATTCCGTCGCCGAACCCAATCCGTAAGTCTATATTTCATGAGAAAAAGGGAACCTTCAAATGTCCCAAGCAGATCAATCCTTCTTTTTTGTTTTGCAAAAACGCCTGTTCCATGCTCCGTCGTCGTCGCTGTCTTTGAAAGGGGTATTATTCGACGTAAGCGTGCGTGCCCTTTGTACAATCCATCCAATGGATCCATCCTGGGGAAAAGAAATGTCGCCAAAGTTTTTGTCTCGAGCCTTCCTTCGCCGCTTGCTTGCTGGTTTCGAAACGTTCAAACGCCGGGTGTGTAAATAAAATCGTATGCCGCTGTTTCATGTCGATCCATGATTGTTCAAACTCTGTCGTCGTCGCCATCGTAGTCCACGAAGAGACCCTCATCCATGAGCGGGTCTTCCTCCTCTGGCATCACCGCCTCCTCTTGGGGTCCGCCCTCGGTGATTTGGGAGCTCAGATACGCTCCGACAATGGTCACGAGTCCACTGAACCACCATGCAAGTCCCGAGTATCCAGTCTGGAGGCCCAACGAGTACAGGAGTCCCGACAGGGTTGGCCCTAGAGCGCGGCACAGACTAGCGGTCGAGGCCGCAATACCGTTAATAGTGCCGAGGACTTGCTTCGAAGGCGCCGAGTTCGCCAACAGGATAGCGTTGCTGGGGTAGGCCATGGTCGAAAAAGTACACTTCCAGATGACGAGCAGGTAGATGGCCGGCATCCTCATAGGCTCGGGCAGGAGAACCAGATACGGTGTGACCAGGTACAGCGCAAAGTAAGAAAACGCCAGGAGTCGGAAGAGGCGCAGAGACCCAAGTCGTCGAGTGACCGGGGGAACGATCAGGTAGTTGGAGAAGAGCGAGTAGAGACCCTGAACCGACATGATGAATCCAATCACCTTGGTCTCGAGTCCGAATCCATCAGTGAAGCGGAAAGGGAGGTCATGGACAGGGTGCTCGGGTCGGGCGGTACTGAGGAAGACGGGGAAGAGCTGGTCGAAAGTCATAGTGTGGCTACACGAGAACAGATTAGACACGAAACCAGAAACAGGTGGTGTGAGACACTTACAAAGCAAGAATGCCGTATGAGATAATGTTCATGATGACGGGCTTGGTGAAGGTCTTGGGCTTCTCCTGCACAATAGGCTCGAGAGGCTGGGACTGCAGAGATCGGGTGTCGTCCATGGGAGCAAGTCGAGGTGAGCTTTCCTGGCTTTGGTAGGCGGGCAGAATCTCATCCTCTTCATCAGAGCTAGAAGAACCGTGGCGGCTACCGTAGCTGACGTGACGCTCACCGTCGAGCAGAGCCTGCTTCTCAGGGGCACGTCCTCGTCCGTTGCACTTGGTCACTCCGCCGAACAGCTTGGCGAGATAGTCGCCAATCTCGCGTCCACGGTCCCTCTGGGTCTTCTTCTCAGCATGAGTTTCGTCGAGGTAGAGGAGTCCAATAATGACGCCAACAAAGACGGTAGCGGCACTGAAGAGGTTAGGAAGGAGGTAAGGGTATCGGTCCCAGATGGTTCCACGGGCAAAGATCTCGGGGTAGCTGATGCAAGGTCTGGCGAGAGCTCCTCCGATCATGGGTCCAATGATAGATCTAAATGCCTGGGTTAGTCTCGCGATCCAAAGAGGCTTCGGTTTTCTGCGCTCACCCAATGCACCAGACCATTGGCATGATAGTATAGGCGCGTGCTGCGTAAAAGTCAGTATCAAGTTTCCACAGCTGGTAAAATGAACTTACGTTGTTGTTCCTTGACAGTAACAAGTTCAGCGACTGTGGTTTGGAGAACACCGATGTTACTGTTTCAAGTCAGCTGGCGCTCTCAATGGCTTCAAAAGACAACCCACCCGTTGAGAAGACCACCCAGAGCACGGGCGAAAAGAGCCACGGGTAGACTGGGGGCGAATCCAAAAACAAGCACACTAATGGCAGTTCCAAGGAGTCCAAACAGGAGCACAGGTTTCCGTCCAATCTTGTCGCTTAGTCTTCCCCAGAGAACTCCTGTCGAGAACTCGGCCAGAGTAAAGGCAGAGGTGACCATGCCGGCGTAGACTGAAATCTTGCTGGAATCATCGGTAATGTTGAAATCCTCAATCATGTAGTAGATGTAGGGAAAGATGGACATGAATGCGATGGGCTCGCATATCCTGCAGCATGCTGCTCCTTGTCAGTTCAAGAATCGCCAAACCTAGAACGAGGCGTCCTACCTAGAACAAACATCTGCTTTGTCGGAAACGGAGGGGGCTGCTTCTGGCCGCGGTTGGCCGCGGAAATGTGACGACTCCTCCCCATATCTGCTTAATTTGATGCAATTGACCCAAAAATTCTGTCGTCCTACACGAATCCCGTGGTGGATGTGATCTGTCTCCTTGCGTGACACAATTTCAGCCGCAAGTTGTTTGTCTGAGTCGGTTTCGTGGTGTATATACTAGAGCATCAAGTGCCCTTGTAGATGTCGTCGTCGGTAGGGTGGATTAACTCTGGTTGTTGGTGGTGGTGGGATAGTAGAGACACGAGCAAGCTGGCGAGGGGTGCTTGTTGTATAGACTGAATAGGAGACTCGTGCTAGTCAAGAGGTTTGAAGAGAGAGCAACTGAGCTCGAGGTGGCGGGGGGAGAAGGGAGACTAATAAAGCAAATGGTCGTAGAAGGTTCACAGAAGGAAAAGAGAAGGATCCAAGATGGGGTGGATAACTTATAAGAGAGCGGTAGTAGCAACACCCCTCGACCCGGCCGGACAGACTGGGGTACATGTCACCATGGACCATCTTGGAGTGAATTAATTACCTACCTAGACCCAAGCTTGGAACGAGCGGTGACATGAGCACAAGAGGGCAAATCTCCTGTCCAACACCAAGGCGATGCGGCGAACGGCTCCAAATTCTTGGGCATGACATGGACAGTGGGGCGTCAGGGCACCGGGACGCCATCCTGCAAGAGGCACCCTGGTTGACAGGGCGGACTGGCCTTGCGAAGTGAATCGGTCGTCTGGCGGGCTGGGTCCCAAGGAGATGGGGCCCTCTGAGCGTCCGCGAGCGAGCGTCCACCTCCCTCATGAATGTACCTCGCAGGTACCTGACCAGGGGTGCCTGTTGTCCTTGGAGGCTTGCAGGGGGCCGAGCACTCGCCAGTTCGACAGGGCGGAAGCCGGACGGGGACGTGTGTCGAGCAAAACGCCATGGACTGACGGCCGGGTTGGAGCTTAATTATTGGGCGCGACATTCGGAGCCTACACGGCGCTAAGCGTGCTACCCCGGCATTTCCGTCGCGTGGCTATGAATCTCGCAGTTGCTGTTGGCTTCTGTTGGCTTTGTTTGGCTCTGGATGGATCATGTCTTGTCAGAAAGGCAACCAGGGAGATGCTGTTGTTGTTGCTGATGAGCAGCGAGGCCACCGCTCCGTGACTGACACAACTAAGACGCAGGGTCGATGCGGTCAGTCAACCTCTTCACGGCATTGGCTGCCAGAACGAGGCTGACCTTCGCACCCGCTGACAAAGATGATGGGTTTGGGAGGCGGTGAAAAGTGAACAACGGTCCCAGCGGCAAGCCTGTGGTCACACGGAAACGTCCCCCGGAGTCGCCTCAGCCCAGCTGTGGAGCAACAATAGGGAAGACTTGCCCAAAGAGCCACCCTCCTCGGTGACGGCCAAACTCCCACACGGCTCTCAGCGATACACAGAGCGCGAGCACCACCAATTGTCAGGGCACATGGCGTGGCATGGCCCGTCCTCCTGGCCTTGGCGGTGCGACGTGTGGTGACGTCGGCCTGGGCAGAGATCCCTTTGAAGTAGAGATATCGGTCCAGGACATCCGATAGGAGAGGTCTACTATCCTGTCCTGTACTGTAGTTCTCTCAAATGACTGTAGTATATCCCCCGCGGCCTCGGACAACCCACAGGAACCACCAGCCCATGGGGATTCCGACTCCATTCATCGTGTGTTGTTCACCTGTTGTCATTCTCGAGTCTGTCATCTTTACTCGCATCATCAACACTGCCCAACGTATTCGCCAAACAAAGACCCTCCCTCCCACTCCGAGTCTCATGCTATCCCATCCCGCGTGGGTACGGTACGTTTGAATCTGCGGCGCGACAAAGTGCATGGTCAGCAGATGACTCGGATGCACATAGGAGTCATTCGGGATTGGGCTGCATTGCCAGCACCGTTATAGCACAGTAGCCTTGTCGCACCGCTGACATGTTTCACTGCTTGTCACATCCGAACACGGGAATGACAGGACAACAGGACGAGCAACAACCGCGCAATGTGCTTTTTTGCTGCAGTACGAGAACTTCCATGAATAACATCGGAAGACCAGGCTGGGTATTATTAGCGATGAGACGCCTGCCTGCGCTGTGCTGTGCTGCGGGGCCACCCGTTCTCTGACTTGTCACAAGACGAGGTTGAGAAGCACGAAATGATCTCGGAGCAGATGCGTGCTCTCATGTATCAGTCGGCCGAAAAAGACCTATCTGGGCCGAGATGCCCGGGTTGGGGATGGCCGCCAAGCTCGAGAAAATCCTCATGCGGATGATGTTGCACCTGCCCATGACTGAAGGGGACATCATCCGCAGCAAGGGCGGGGCACAAGCCTTGAAGACTTCCAGGCTTCCTGACGACAATGGTCTGGAAGTGATCCGGCCGGCAGGCAGAGACAGCTTCTGTCCATGCCATGCCATGGATGACAATAAGGAAGCATGGCGTATGCCTGGTTGACGTGTTGTCCTCGTTGACCGTAGTTTCCCCCGTCAACACTGAAATAAACGGTGTAGATCTACTCCCCGATCAGTTACACTGCCCTCGGTGAGAACCAGAATCCTGGAGAGGCGGCAAAGAAGGCAGAATAGAATGCATGTCCATAGTAGCACTGGCACGTAGTAAGCGAGGCGGGTGAGCCTGCTTGACACCCCGAGCCCCATACCAGGAGCGTTGAGGAAAGGGAGCCGGGTACGGGGAAGCAAGGGGTCGCGGTTGAAAAGTGAGGTGTATCTCATCAGGAACCCGAGACATTGTCACCGCCATGCCCTACCGGACCCTTCGCCTACTCCAGGCACGTGGAGCCGGTGGTGCGGCGCTCCAGCCACCCATCTGGAACCCAGCTTAGAGCTGAGACTGGCGGTGATGTGCTGGGTTTGTGGTTGTGGTGGTTTCAAGTCAGGGCTTCGAGCCCGGAAATTGGGCAACACGAATAGGCCCACGCCAGCGCCTGTAGCCTCCCTGACTCGTTTCTGGAAGTGATCCAAAGGCCCACTCGCACCCAACCCGCTGGGCCGTCAGCCCCCATCCCCGAACGACAAGAGTGCCGGAAGCGCGCTGCCGACTCCACAGATACAAGACCTGGTCTCAACCAGTCGAGATGCTGGATGCAACTATGAGTGCCTTGTAAGAGGCATTTCACCTCTCGGGAGTCGCCCTTTGCTGGGGATCGTGTCTCCCCATGCGAAGCCCGCCGGTATTGCGTACACATGGTCCGAGTTTGACAATGCCGGCCCGGGGCAAGTGCAGCGCAGTGCAGAAGCAAGCAGCTTGGCCCATGTTGTGTTCCCTCCCGTCGTGCCAGTGCATCCGAGCTCGAGGTGCGCGTTGACCTGTGTAATCAGTGGCTCGATCCAGGCCCTGTGCCCTGCTCCCCACTTCGAAATTGCGGCTGGCTGTCACGGAAGTGGCATAGCACCGGTCTGGCTTTTCTCGCGCCGTGGCTCCCTCTCATATGTATGCATGTTGTGCAGTAGGCACTTGAAAATAGACTCAAATGGATACCGACGACGTGGACGCCTTCAGGCACCTGCCGAGTATGTGCCAGATCCGCCTTGCATCTGCAAGTGTAGAGTCATATCATCGGTGAAGCCTAAAGCAGTGCCGGTCTTGCTTTTTTTTTTCTTCCCGTTGGCCATACGTGTTGCACAACATTCAGAGACCTCGGCTTTGACAGAGACCATGGCCGCGATGCGTCAGCCGTGGACGAGTTCAAAATTCTATTGTCGTCATCGTTGAGCGCGGGCGCTTGTCGCCGTCCAATAGCCTGCCTCCCTTTTCACCTTGAATCCTTGCGAGCCTCCGGGCCCTCTTCCTGGCTTCCGGGCTCTCAAGTGGAACCCGAGGAGTGTTTGTCGGTACCTCTGAATTCACCCGCGGCAGGTCTCGTGCTACGAGAAGGCTACCTCTCTGGGAACCCGTCGCATGGCGCCCCGCTTGAGGGGAGAAGCCGAGTGGTCAAAAGAGCAAAGCGGGCCAGTTGGCCTCAGGGGAAAAGGGGGCGGCGGGCGAGCGTCCCGGTGGACTGGGTTGATCTGATGCATCCTGTCAATACGTACCGGACACGAAGCGAGGAGCGAGTCCAAGTCATAGACTACGGAGTGACAGATGGAGCAACACCTCCTGTCAAAAGAAACAAAGGAAAGGCGAGGGGGGAGACAAAGGTGGGATACTTGCGCATCATGTTTCAGAAACGTACGGACAAGTCGAACCCAGCAGTCCGGGTGGCTCGATTTGTACTGATCACGTACGCAGACGCAGCGCAGTGCAGGGTGCGCAAAGCATCATGGTGATGGCCTGAGCAAAACTTGGATCACCGAGCGGCATCAATCCATCCATCCAAGGATGGATGGGACTTGAAGGCTGCGCTGCAGCACGTCGGTCGGCAGACAGAGGTAGTCAGAGTTTGTGGTCAACGCCTATTCGTCGAGGTCGGCCCTCTTGGGGGGTCAGAGAACTCTGTGCAACGGTGCGTTTGTGCCAGAGCACAGCACCACACTCAACAACTCCTCATGGCAGAGATGAGAGGATCCATCCGTCATCTCGTGTTGATTGCCATGACCCCGCAAGCCTTCGGCGTAGGCCGTGAGCTCCAGCGCACTTCCTGGGGCGTCCTGGGGCTTCTGGGGCTGCAAGAGGCCCTTGTCCTGGCGTGGTCAGCAGCTGAAGGCGCTGGAATGGAGGGACAGGCTGGACAGGACAGGGGCTGTTGGACTGACCGCTGTTCGCCCCGGTTCTTCTTGGGATTCTCGAAGGTTTCGAAAAGGGGCCAGGGTTGGCTGGGTGGAGTTTGCGAACAGATGGAGGGAGGGTAGGAGCGAGAAGGGGTGTGCGCAGCAGGGGGAAGGAGCAATTTTTAGCAGGGGCGGCGCTGGATCCCGTGATTTACAGTCAATTGCCCATGACGGGGAACCGTGCCTTGTCGATCCGGACGAATTGGATTTAGACCCTGGCACGGCCGCAAGCGTCGAGCAAAACTTGCCAGTTACTTTGCGGCGACAAGGCAAGGCAGGGCAAGGCGAGCGATAGCGAGCGAGCGAGATAGCTCTGCCTGCTAGACTTGACTGCATTCTGAGTTCTCAGTTCTCAGCCCTCGCTACTCCCTACCTGCTCCATACTTGCCCTCTCCCTCTAGGCCCGGCTCCGCAATCCGTAACCCGCAATCCCTCCTCCTGCGCTGCGCTGCGCTGCGCTCGCCTCTTCTCCATGGATGCCTTGCTGCCGGACGGATGCAGCAGACGCAGCACAACCTCCCCCGGGCGACAACTACTCAATGGAACGTCCGGACGACCAGGAATTGCTGGACGGGTTGTTGCTTTTTGCTTAGGACGCTCGTGCCGTCTCGGCCTCCAGCTGCCTTGCCACGACGGCCAATTGGCGGTTTTACTTTACTTTGCGTCGACTCTGTCTTAAGCGAGGTGCAACTATGACGTCCACCACCACACTCAAGCAATGACGGTCCTTGTCTCCGAAATAACCACGGCCGACGTTTTCAGCACAGTAGATCTTGGTCTACAAGAGGGTGGCACTTGGGCCTTGTCTCGCCTTGGCGGCTTGCGTGCTCGGGCTGGGACCTCGCTCGGGGAAGCTTCCTTTGGGCGCCTCTGCTTCGTGCCCACATCAAATCTCGCTGATCTGGCGTTCTCAAAACGGACCAGGGCTGTTCCAGATCACCGGGTCTCCTTTCTCTCAAACAAGGTCGCGCGCCACCAGGAACCTGATCGAGCCCAATCTCCCGTCTGCAGCCTTGCTTCCCGCCTGCGCCGCAGCTGGGGCCCGACTCGGTGAGCAAACCTCACCGTCTCCTCTATCGGCGGCGGCAGATTACTCCCTACAGGGACTTTGTCCATGCAATTGCAGCCCTCAAGCGAAGCCTGCATAGCATGGTCGCGCCCCTGAGCCCATGCTGTCGATCCATCACGCCCAGGAGCCCGAGCAGCCGATGCTACTATACACACTCTCTCCCTTGCCGTTGACCGACGACTACCGCTGCACCGACAACGCAGCATAATTGCGCTTGGATCTTGCACTCTGTCCCCCACAGCACAGGACTGCACCGCGGCACATCCGATGTTGCACGGCTGGGGTTATTATGGATGGCCTTCGGACAAATACCAGGATGTCGCCAGAGGTTCGCCCGTCGTCGCAGAGTTAGAGTCACTTATTTGCCACTTCGGTCTCGCTGAGTTGTCACATCTCGCTTCAACGCTTGGCCATGTCTATGGATGGCAGAGCGCCTTGGTTGCCTTGGTTGCCTATGTGGCCGCGACACAATTACAATTTCTGTTTTGCAATTTCCAAGGGGCCATCCCGGCCGGAGCATGGGGCTCAGCACAATACACTCTGGACAAGCAATGAAGCCGAACATCCGCGCCTACTGAATGGCTACCGCAAGTGTTTCAATACGTGTACCGAGTACGTTTACGACTTTGTGATTCAAGGCGGTCTCGGAAGCTCATGAGCATCATCGAATTCGGTTGCGCCACGTCGTGTGTGTATTTCTGGCAACAACAAGGTCCGCGGCCCTTGGTTGTATTCCGAACCAAGGTTTCTTTTCAACCGAGACCGAGATGACACGAAACGTTCAGATCTCATCCGGCGGCATTGAGCCAAGTCATCTCACAGTGGAATGTCTGCTCAGCCTCGTCCTTAGAGACACAGGCGGTCTGCACAATGGGGGATATTACACTCTTGCTATACCGCCCCAGGCTTCTTCCCAGACTCTCCCTCATGGACGGTCTGACTGTCAGAAATCTCCCTTACGTCTACTTATGTCACTGACAACCCACATAGGAGTCCGATCGATCGTGACGGAAGCGAAGCGGTCTAAGCCGCAATTGCCATAGCCTGCCAAAGTCGTTCATCGCAGGAACTTCACTTCAACACACCGTATTACTCGACCATACACCAAACCCTTGGATCACCATGGTTCGATGAGCTATCAATTATTGGTATTGACCCTTGAGAACACCGCAACCGAGACGCAGAGGAATACTGTCCAAAAAAGGAGGCGCTGGAAGCTGAGTTGATCTTCATCAGCCACTCGCTTCAATAACCAGGATGCCTTGCCACCTTTCAGGACTAGGAGCTTCTGCAATCGGCTCATAATTTCTCTGGACATGTAGGAAGCCAAATTGAGAAGATCAACGGCATTTTACCCCAGACTGTACTGTCTTGCTCGACAACGAATGTCGTTTGAGGCCAGCTTCGTCAAACCGTCGCAGGCAACCGCGCAGGGTTGAAACGGAGAAACTATTCACTGCTGACCCAGGCATTTCTAATCATAGGTAGTCCCGACGTGCAATTGGGCGGGGGCTCTTATCTCAGCCGGCTCCCTGTCAAGAAGCCTCACATGTCGCATTTCTTCCAGGATATCTTCCTTGTCGAGCTGGTTTTAAGGGATGCGGGTGGTCACTGGGTCTGCATGTATCCATAACCGCTCCGGCTTCACCGTGGCACAGCGACTTGGTTGCCTTCAGCAGTGCTGGGGACCCGAAGGGCTGAGCTGCAATGGATGCTTACCACAGCCGCACCTGCGGACCGGTTGTCAGGACTCACGCCATCATAGCCTGTCGGATGGATGAAATCGGAGACGGTCCTCCCCGCGTCTGAACTGGAGATGGTTATCGTGAGCCGAAACTATCTTCAACTACCAACGCTACCACTCAAGTTATCGGCCGGTAGACTGACTTGACGCGGATTTACCTCCTATCGACCCTTCACGGGATGCGGGGGTTGCAAGGCTTGCGCAATAATTGGTCAAGTTCTGAGAGCAGCTCCTGTCGCGACGTCGTGAAGCAAACCAACCTGGTTAGCCATGTGCCTAGCGATCTAGGATCCTATTGAGCCGGTTCCCCGTTCCGGGAGGCACACACTCTCTCCCTCGTCTATCACCACGCTGTAGGGCTGCTTTAGGACATCTCGCCGTTGGGTGTCCCGGTCCCCTGGTTCGGGAACTGCACGACAGAAGCAGAAGAGTCCTCAAGGGGAATAGGCGGTTTGAGAGCGGTGGTCTCGCGGGCCGATTACGACCAACCACAACATGCATAGGCTTAGCAACCTAGCGTTGCTTCATTTTTCCATCACTGAGGTCATGTATCAGGATTGGCCATGATACGCATCGCTGTAATACAGGCTCAACGATGATGGCGACAGGCGAAACATGGACGGGCTAACTGACAGAAGCCCCCAGATGTGGCGGTGACGCGGCGGTGACGTTTGGGTACATCCGGCTCCCAAAGTCAATTCGTCGGCGCCCTCCTACCTTTACAGCTCCTTCCAGGACCGGAGATATGGAGCATCATATGCTGTGTAACACCAACTTGCATGATCCATGTGGAGTATTGGTCTATGTTTGGCCCTTGGAAGGGTTCGAGTGAGGCTGAAGACCAGCATGTGAACAAGGGCCCAACCAACTATTGATGCATCTGGCTGTCAACGTCGAGGTACAATGATGAAGGGTACCTCGGAGGACAATTCCAGGTAGATGGGTAAGTAGACGAGATGGCACAAGTTGGTTCACCATGGCGGTCAGCACACACCTGCAGAAATACTATTGTGAGACCCTTGGGCGCCTCTAAGCGAGTGTGACGGTTCAAGCACGCTGATGTGATGCGGATATGGTGTAGGATATTACTTGGACATGATCATGACATGAAATTGATCCTGTGACTGTTGGTCGTCTCGCTCAGATGTGAGGTAATTAAGCGTTGTTCGTATTGTCTGTTGTCACCTCAGGAGCTTGTGAGAGAGCATGTTTCGAATATGGTTGGAAGTCTAGTCTGGGCGCTTTGACTGGACACTCTGAAATGGGTCTTTGGGTAAAGAAATTATAGAGAACTGTGCGCAAAAGCCCAAGCTGAAGAATTACCTAATAGCGACCCATTGTTTGCTCGTCTATCTCATGGACCCAAGATTGTCGCATCAACTGGGAACGAACTCGTTTGTCATGGATGCCTCACACTGCATACAGTGCTCATAAGTGTGGCTTCTGCACGTCTTCGCACTGTCCGGTCCGGACCCAGGCATCAGCTTTGGGCACCACCAGGATCCCACACCAACAAGATTCATCTATACCAGACTGACTACGACATCAAAAGAAAATCCCTCCTTGGACTAGACCCGACGGAGACGGAGACGGAACCTCGTCATATTCGAGCAAACAAAGGCCCGTGTTTTACAACCTTTGCGCAAAGCTGACGCCTCTCATTTCCCCCTCCATTTCAGCCACACACACACACATACGCGCCCGCCCACTTCCCGACCCGTTTTGACAATGGCAGGCAAGAAGGAGAACAGCAAGAAGGTCGCGGGCAACGCTCGCAAGGCCGAAGCCGCCGCTCAGAAGGCTGCTGCCGAGGACGCCAAGAAGGCGGCGGTTGAGGATGAGAAGTGGTCCAAGGGCGCAAAAAACACCGCAAAGAAGTAGGCAGCTGTTCTTCTCTTGCTGAGATCTTGTTCCGATAGCTGACGATGTTTTGCGCGCAGGGAGGCCGAAGCTGCAAAGAAGGCTGAAGCCGCCAAGAAGAAGGCCGAGAAGGACGCCCTCCTCGCCGAGGACGAAGCCAACACGCCCGGAAAGGCTCCCAAGAAGTCAAAGGCCCCCGTCAAGAAGGCTCGCGGCCTCGACCTCTCGCAGCTCGACGACGACAAGCCCTCGGCAATCAGCGCCTCCGGTATCGACAACGCCCTCGACGCCCTGTCCCTGACGACGGGCGGCGACAACGACAAGATCGACAGACACCCCGAGCGACGATTCCCCGCCGCGTATGCCAAGTACGAGGAGAGACGTCTCCAGGAGATGAAGTCGGACGGCAGCGGCGTCGGCCTGCGCATGGAGCAGAGGAAGAACAGGATCAGGAAGGAGTTTGAGAAGCACCCGGACAACCCCTTCAACCAGGTCACGGCCTCTTACAACGCCACGAGGGACGAGGTTTCTCAGCTCCGTGACCAGGAGAGGGCCAAGATTGAGCAACGACTCGGTCACTAAGAGTTTTTTGGAGGTATTCTATATGACTGGATATGTCGACGTCAAGAGGAGGCAACGGGTGAAAAAGTTTCAAGTTATTCATGATGGAGCGTTTACTTAGGGAATTAGACAACTGCTGGTCAGTTTCCAGCACTTATGAGAAGCAAGAATAAACGCCCTACGAGCAAATCTACTATCAAGTATCATGGATTAATCGAGAGCTCTCTCGTTCGTCATCCTCAATCAAGAGAAGCCTCGGTCTCATGACCCCACCAAATATGACATGGACGCACCCCGCCATCGGCGTCGGCAGAATCCTACACCGCCCGACAGCAAGCAACCTGAAGCTCCAGGGGGGAGTTCAATCACGAGCATCTCGCTTCAGCAGCTTTATCGTGACCTTATTCTACTATTCCCGGTTCAACGGCTGGTTTCAGAGGCAGAATGGCATCTGTCAAGATGGGCGGTTTGCCGTCGCTGCGCAAACAGCAGCTCCTCTCAGAGTTGTCCGTACAAAGGCCCCCTTCTGAATAGCAGCATTGGCGGCTGGGCTAACGGGGAGTACCAGCACTGGACTCAAGCAGGCCTGCCCTGAAGGAATATTCGTCAGTCTTACTCCGGGAGATGCCACGCTCTGGTCGGGCGTCCTCTTTGTCCGCAAAGGTAAGGACTCCAACGGCTTCCCAACTTGACCGCGTGTCCGCTGACCTCTCCAGGCCCGTATTGTCCTGCCATCCTCAGGTTCCAGATATCATTTCCCGACGCCTATCCTCAGCTACCGCCCCTAGTCACCTTCTCGACCGACATGTTCCACCCCCTTATCACGCCTTTGACCACCTACGTTTACAGCACCGAGATCGAAGACAGCGGCACAGTGAGCGCCTCGGACCAGGAACGGCTGCCCCCCGGCGGGTTCAGCCTACGGCATGGATTCCCAGATTGGTTCGGCCGGGGAAGAAGGAGCATGATAGAAGCGCGACGGACTTCGGGACAGCAAACGTCAAGTCCAGGTCCGACCGGCAGCATATCGAGCGCCACCACGACACCTGCATCGTCAGCGGGGAAACCATCCTATATGCGAACCGGGAAGAAGAGTGTATCGGCTTACGAGGTACTACACTACATCCGCAGCACATTCGACGACGAGGAAGTTCTAGACTCGGTGCCGCTGGCCGCAGCTGGAAACCCGGGTGCCTGGCATGCTTGGAGGACGCACAGGCGGGCAGCAGGCAAGCTGACAGAAGACACCACCGCCGCCGCTCCATCGCAAGGGGGGGAGGAGAAGCCCAAAGAAGAAGGCGAGCAGGCCTCGGATCAAGCGCAGGACAAGGCGACACCTGCGTCACCTGCCGTCACGACTCGACATCCCGGGGAGTGGAATTGGGATGGGGTCTGGGAGGACAGAGTCAAGAAGGGGATTGCCTCGAGTTTGTCGGAGCCTGTCCTCTATGGCGGGACGAATACAGCTGATGATCTGGTAAGTAAGAGATGATTTATTCTCGGTACGTTGTTGTTGGTGGTTCTCGTCTAACCGCCGGCAGATCAAATTCCTCCCTATGGAGGACAACGACGTAGACTCGGTCAAGGAGAATCTCCGCCGGACGCTCGGGCAATCTGCGTGATTTCACTCCATAAATGGATTCGAGGTGCTCTTATTCAAGTTCCTCCGCTTTGTTCCATAGCATGCCTCAGATTTCGCCTTCCTCAGAGTTGTCGTTTGTTGAAGCTGCAACAGCTACCCTAGGGCAAGGTAGAGTTTGGCCAGGAAGGATGGAGTTTCTCTCGCTGCTTCTTCGCATTGGATGCAAGTCTAGTGCTTGCCTTGTCTCTGTTACTTTGCTACGTGTATAGCAAGAGCACTCTGATACCCCTAAACTAAAATCTTGTTATTCTTGTAGTTGGTAACCCAGTTAAATATGACTAGCCACTCGCCCACCAAACACATCACTTGTCATTATTGTAAACATTCATCAAGTTTTGCATACCAGAGCTTTTAATCGTCTTTATTCTTTCCTCCCGCGTGTATTCTCGAGTGTTTGCACAAGTCGCTCAAGTCAGAATATCTATGTGCGTAACCAAACGGACAAGTGACACTATTACGAGAAGGAAGAACAACTCCCCAACATCTAGCCTCGGCGAAAACACTACAAGAAAGGGTTAGTAGCCGGCGATCTTTGTTCTTGGTCGAGATACTAAAATGGCGCAGGTTCTTCGGCGCAAGATTCAAAAATCGGCTACAGGTCCTGGACACGGGCTCACCATGCCAACTCCCATAGGCGACACTTCACCGCACAGGAACTTTCACACTTGCGGACGCAACTTTCCGCTAGGGAAGCCGAGCCCTCTTAGGATTGTGAAATGTGATAGAAACATTAGCAAGGACCCGCGCGATATGACAGGTCGCTAGAAGCACGATGTCACTAGAGACGAGGGATCCGTGCTACTCAAACCGCCAAGATTCGACCAAGATCGAGCCGTTTCGGGAAAAGAAAACCAGGGAGCAAGGAAAGACACAGGTCATATGAACTTGAATGATCGTCACTCCTTGTTGAGGCCAAAAAGTTGGGCAAGAGACCAAAGTCCGCCTCGGAGGTTTGGACTCACGCCGTCACCCCAGCTGACCGTGAGAAAGACGAGACAAGCACACCGTAGTGCAAATGCAAGGGTTCATCCAGACAAGAGAACTGACTCATCCTGCACCTTTCCTGCTGGGTACGGGGTGCGCTCTGTCAAGAGTCGTCCCCCCTTATCCAACATATGTGACGAGGCGGCTTTGGCGGAAGCTTTGCCCTCCACGCTTCATGCACCTTACCGAGAAGGGCATGTATTGCCTTTGTCCGAACTACCTTTTCCTGCGGAGAGCCTCGCTTCCATCCGGCAGCATAGACAGTCGTATGTGCTGGCACCGCATATCGTTATCACGCCCGAGGTCACTGCTCTCGAGCCTGGGCGTCACAGCTTGTGGGCGGCCGTCGAAGTTTCTGGCCGACTCTGGCCTGCCTCCGAGAGTGCGATAGAACCGAGGCCTTGTCAAGAGCGGTCAGGCTATTCCAAGAGCCTCACAGGATGTGATCAGCAAGGTAGGTGTGAAAAAAGGACGCTATCTGCCATGGACAATGGGCCACTGACACTCCAGGGGATCCATTTGAATTTGGCCGCCTTTACGACTTGAAAGTCCAAGTCCTGCCAACAGAAAAATCATCTGTTGTTCGAGTTCTGCAGAACCAATCCTTCCCCATGTGAGTGCGGGATGCGAGATGCTGCCGAGGTGACGACGTGGACTGGTGACTGATTATCAGCAGAACCCTTGACGCCGGCTCTAGTGTCCTTCTCCTGACTCAGACGCAGGTCGATGTAAAGTTAGGGATTCGAAACGGGAAGCAAGGGAGCCCCCGACAGCCATCGGACGATCTCATAGAAGATCTCGAGGCGGAGCTGGGCAACTCGCATGTGGGGTATATCGAGGTGCGGCTATCGTATCGTCACTCGGCCTTTCCCACATCTAGGGACATCGACATCCAAGCCGACGGCATGCTCAGTATACAAAGCAAGGTTGAGACAGTGGCCATGGCTTCTGTAAAACTCCACAACACGATGTCACCGTGGTCTCCTCCTCCTCCAGAGCCGACGCCGAATCCACTGTTGCCGCTAATCGAGAGACACTAGGGTGTTGAGAGCGCCAGGGACGTGATGAGACAGATTGCGGCCTTGCGTTATGCCCCACGGAGGCCAGCAAAGTCTACCCGAGCGGCGTGGTCACGGTTGGAGGAGGATGTCGAACGCAGCAGACGCATGCCGGCAGCTTCGGGCCATGCGGCAGCCCCCCTCATCCCTCTGAGACATGCCAGTCTTCAGCGAGAACATGATCGAGTCAGATACTCGTCCTTGCAGACAGAAGTGAGGCGAACAGCGTCAAGCTGTGGCAGCGCCGCATCGGCCTGCATATCGACCCAGAGCGGAGGGCTGCCGCCATCGCGGGCCGCAAGTGACGCGGGGACGGACAGACCACAGCCAGGACGACCACGGAAAGGGAATACCCCTTGCGTGGGACCCCAATCTCCGGTGGACTCGGACCAAAGAGTCCCATCAGGGGCCTCTCTGAGCAGCACGTTGTGGAAGAGGCGTTCCCTCGGCGCTGAGACCCTCAGGGGCTTGTTCCCCCTGATGGCCGACTTTTCGACGACGACTCGGGACCACGAAGCTAGCAGCAGACCGGCGCGGGAGGGAGGAGTTCCACCAGGGCCAGCAATGCCGACGACACGAGCCAAAGGCAAGAAGGACGCAAGCCGATGGGGATGGGGGGCCTGGTTCTAAAACGGCCCCGGGAGCAGGCGGGGCTGGAAACTGGCATGGTTCTCTGTTGTTGGTTGTCTACGGAACAAAAGCTGCGTCTGTCTACCCTTACTCTAGCTCGTCCTTCCAGGGAATAGAGATCTGAGCACCCTTGCGTGAGACCGTCTTGGCAGCCGCTCGGTTTGCCGTGGTGACGGCCGCCTCAATGTCAAAGTCACCGTCGTGTGCAGCTACAACAGCGAGGGCGTAGGAACCGACAAAGGTGTCACCGGCAGCAGTGGTGTCCACCACTGTCGTCTTAGTGGCAGGAAGCAGTGCGCTCTTCCCTCCCTTGTTGACGTAGTAGACGCCTCGGCCACCGAGAGTGATGATGACGTTCTGGACTCCTCTGTCGATAAAGACACGGCCAACACGGTTCAAGCCATCGAGGTCGTCCAGCTCGGACTCGGCACAATCTGCAAGAATGGCCGCCTCGGTCTCGTTTACTACGAGATGAGCCAGGCCCTCGTAGGCATCCTCAGGCAAGGGCTGAGCAGGAGCCGGGTTGAGGAGGACAGGGACGCCGTCAGCCTTGGCAGCCTTCAGAGCCTGGATGACTGTATCAAAAGGAATCTCAAGCTGCATAATCAGAAGATCGGGACGGGGCCCAGGGAGGGACTCGAAATCCGAGGGGCGGAGAGAATGGTTGGCCTCAGGCGAGAGGATGATGCGGTTCTGGCCAGAGGGCTCGTCAACGACGATGATGGCCAGGCCAGACTTCTGGTCTTGGCGGACGGCAACAGCATCGACGGCGACGCCGAAGGAGCGGAGGCTATCGAGCAGGAGGGTACCGTATGGATCGGCGCCAACGGCACCCACCATGGAGACGACGGCCGAGGCGTTGGTCAGGTCAGCGGCGCGTGAGAGCTTGCCGCAGGCGACGGCCTGGTTGGCGCCCTTGCCGCCGGGGGACGTGTTGAAGTGGTTCGAGGTGAGAGTTTCACCTGGCAAGGGATGATGTGGCACATAGGCGACAAGGTCCATGTTGAGGGATCCCAGGATGGTAATGCGCGGAAGGCTAGCGGGAGAGGCCATGATGGGCGGTATGCAGAAGCGATGATTTGCAATGTTGGATGAGGTCAACAGGATCGGGAGCCGTGGGCGTGGTGCGGTGGTACTGGACCTGGGTATGGGTAGGTGTGTCTGGAAGGGGGGTCTAGCGTAGGTAGAGATCTCGGCCAGGCCTGGAAGAGTGATCTGATGGATGAATTGCTTTTTGCCGAGTTCGTTCGCGGATACGCGGGTTCTATGCAGCGCTGGCTGGGGTTCCTAGAGGCGTGTCTTGGTTGATTTGGTTGATAATTGATCTGTGTGAAAATGGCCTGAGTGAATGTTGTACGTAGTGCGGTGCGGTGAGGTCAGGGCACTCGCTGAAGGGAACGTGCATCTGTCGGTAGTGGGGCATTCTTGGCCTGGACCGCCACTGAAGCGCGCAGCTGTTGGTAAGGCAGGTACATTAGGTACAGGACCACGAGGGTCGAGGGGGGCCTCAAACTCCCGCTTTCCCGAGAATCAATCAACATGCCCCCACATCCCCATCCCATGGATCCCACTTCCACTTCAGGGTGTAATCTCGGGCACCTGCAACCACCGTGGTGGCTTACAGTTGGGAGCCTCTGCTGCGTCAGTGGGCAGGTATCTCCCCGCTGTCAATGAGGGGATGCGGTACTTTTTGGCTCTTATTTGCCGTCTTAGGGCTGGGAAAGAAAGTGCCATGCAGCACGTCTCCATTAGCATCCATCTTTGACACCTGCTTGTCGCATGCGCCCTGGCTGCAAGATTTCCGGTCCCTCTTGTTTAACTCTTTGCTTTTTCCCATCATCTCGCATCCTCGCCCCTTTTTTGGTCTTCGTTTTTTCCGCTCGTCGTCGACTCCGAGTTGAGATATTATGATTAATAAGCCACTATCGACCTCGCGTATTCCGCCCGTTCTAGGTCTCTGTTCAGCCTCTTAGTCTCAGATGACTAAGTGGACTAACAAACACGATCGTGCGAGCAAGAGTCAGTTCCATCAGAGCTAAATTTGCTGAGATGGCTCAAGGATGTCACCAACCAGGGCTGATGAAGACGACTGCTCCACTTGGATCGGCCAAGCATCCTAGACATCCAAAGACGAACAAAGCCTCCCTGATATGTCGTTTGTTATAATCCTCGTACCACTCTGTCGGTCAAGTATTTCTCTCAGGCGAGCCGTCTCATGGTCACTCGGGCAGGGTCCATATGCAGCACACACTATGGCGTGGCAGCACTAGCCAGCATTTGTTGATGCCGTGGCCGAGGAGGACTTCCTCCGAATCCCGAATCTCCCAGCCCAGCAAAGCTCTGGGTCGGATAACTCGCCTACGGAGCATTCGCGATTGGGAAACCCCTTCAGCTCAAGTACCGGCCCTTACTTAGCGTCGGTATGTAGCCACCCTCCACTCTTCCACCACGTCAAGCTTGATGTCAAAGCACATGGCATTGCGGTGAGGTGCTCCACTCGGTGGTCGGACTCGGGAAGAAAGGTCGCCGAAGAGGCGCTTCAACGCGGAAACTAGATGTTAGCTTTTGTGACTTTTATCTGAGTGGTTCCCCTTTCTCTCGAGCCCTCGCTCCTTGTTCCGGGGCCTTGGAAGCTCATGGCGCGACTCAGGTGTCTTGGATCATGACGGGTGTCTTGGATCGGGCTCCATGCTACCTGATGGATGTCCAAGCACGCAGGACCCTCCGGCGCAACTAGCAAGGGTCCTGCTCCAGAGGAACGGAGCCGAAGGTCTTAGCAAAGACAATCCGCTAATCATTCCGTAACTCAATCGCGGGGGGCGCACGGAGTGTGTGTGGAAGCCGTGAGGCCCAGACCCGTAGTCCCGTGGTGAAACCGTCAACCAGCATCGCAGCAACATTGCCCTGAGCTAGATGCAGAAAATGACGAGTGCAACATGAATGAACGTGGCGTCGATTGTGGCCGCGCCATCATGTGTCATATCCCGTCTGCAACTCCATGGCATCAAAATAGCTGCCAAGGGTTGAGTCGTGGTCATGTATTCGTCCAAATGTCGGTGATGACAAGCCGGGCCCATCATCTGTCTCTCCTGACAAGCTCCCGTCGCAAAACGTCTCTCCGTTCGCCCAGGTGAGAGAAGAGTACGGTGCGTGTAGTGTCGATCGAGAAAAGAGGAAAGACAGTCCATGTTCTTGACAGCTGAAGCCGCGTATAATGGGAGTTGGTACCGGGTCTCTGTATGGGCCAGCCGCCGGCGCGGCCGCGCGACAAGAGGGTCCCATCGGTCCGGAGTCGGCCCCGCGATTCATTCAGACAAACAGACAGACAGACGAGGTAGGCGCGATTGGAATCTGCCCTGAACTTGGAGCTCAGAAATCAGGTGAACCTTGGTTGGAGTTTCAAGGTGCTTGAATCACTGCTACTGCTAGTACCTAAGCAAGCTGCATCTCAGCGTGATTTAGTGCTCTGCCAAGTCATGTAGGCAGGGAAGGCAGGAGCCCGGCGCGCGGGTGCTATCTTAGTTGGAGGAAGGGGCCGTCCCCAGATTGGTGTGAAGCCATCCCCATCCCCATCAGAGCTCCCATCAGTTCCTTCCCAAGACAGAAACAGTGATTGAGTGCCCTGACTAATTGTCAAATACCACTTCTACCGAGTTTACTTAGCTCGTTCAACTTTGACCTTGCCCTTTTTTTTTTCATTCCTGCTGAGTCCATACCTAGTTTTGCTCGTCAACATGGAGTTCACAACAGCCAAGGCTCTTATTGAGCTAGCCATCGTCCTTGCGGTTATGTGGTTCGCTCTGGTTCACCGGCGTACTCAACCCACACTGCCACTACCACCTGGTCCCCCGGCCGAGTTCCTTCTAGGCCATACTCGCCTGATACCAAAGGAGAACACCGCGGCAACCTATGCCAGGTGGTCAAGAGAATACGGTGAGTGACAACCCGGTTATTATCTAAGAAGATGGTGGTTCGAGAACCCCTGGCTCTAATATGGACAAGACTCGGATATCATCCATGTCAAGTCTCTTGGTCGTTCCATCGTTGTCCTCAACAGCGTGGAGGCAGCCAGGGATGTCCTTGAAAAGAAAGGCGCCAACTTCTGCGACCGACCTAGGTTCACCTTACTAGAGGTGTAAGTCATATCGAAATCCTCCATCGCATGGGTGACAGGCCTTGTACCTCGGACGCTCACACAAAGGTCTCGCTTAGCATGGGCTGGGGCAAAACGTTGACCTTTCTCCCGTACGGACGACGATGGCAGATGCATAGAAGACTTCTTCAGACTTCATTCAGCAACACAAACGTTCGTCAATGGCACAAGCTGCAAATAACCGAGGCTCGGCGGACGGTTCGCAACATGATGGGCAAGCCCAGTTCGTGGGAGACTTCGCTCCGTCGACTTGCTGTGGCTATTGTGCTCCAGGTAAGCTACGGTACTGAGGTACCCAAGGACGATGACCCGTACATCCAGATTGCCAACAACGCAATGTACGCCACTGGCAACGGCGGAGCTCCCGCCAACAGCATCGTTGATTTAATACCCCTGGGTAAGGCGAGAAAGAACCCACATTCTCCTCTTTACGTGGTTGGAGTTACTCATGCGCTATCCACAGCTCGCCATTTGCCGGACTGGATCGTTCGTGACTGGTCACTTCGGTTTGCACGACAGTGGCGTTGGGCTATCCAGAAACTCCACGACGTCCCATTCGCGGCAGCGCAGTCTGAGCATGTAAGTCAACTGACTGACTAGCTGTGCATACCTTGGACAACCTCTGAAAGTTGTAAGCGAGAAACTGACTTTTGATAAGGATGGCTGCAGCGACAACAAATCTTTGGCACACGAGCTTTTACGCCAGTATAGACGCAACGAGGAAAACGGTCAAGAACAAGAGTGGTCGCTCGACGATATCAAGGGCGCCGCTGGCGCAGTCTTTATTGCGGGCGCAGACACTGTAGGTTCAAGCTTGAGAATGACGATTGATTTTGATTGCTGAGCCGCAAACTTTCAGACTTGGGCAACATGTGTAATTTTTATCCTCAACATGGTTCTTCATCCCGAAATACAAGAGAAAGCCCGAAGCCAACTCGATTCGGTCATCGGACCCGATAGGTTGCCCAACTTTTCAGACCGGGCCTCCTTGCCATACATTGAGCACATTGTGCAGGAGATCTATCGGTAAGGCCCCAGTTCGCTTGGGTAAATTTCTATCAGTCTGACAGAAACCCGCTCTTCACAGATGGTCACCCTTGGCCCCTCTAGGTAAGTAAGGCTTGGGGCTGGAAGGGGACCCAGTACCCTGTAACGGTAGCCTGGACTGACGCCGGTGGCATCACCAGGGATCCCGCACAAGTCGCTTCAGGATGACGTCTACCAGGGCATGTTCATTCCCAAAGGTACGGAACATTTGCAATGGGAGCTTAAGCAACTCGGCTGACCTTGTCTGCAGGGTAGGAGTCCCGGCACTGCATCGTTTACGGGGGACGTGGGAGAGTCTGATAAGCTCCAGGACCGTGGTTTACGCCAACGCCCATGCCATGGCGCATGACGAGCGGATCTACCGCGCGCCCCACGACTTCAACCCCGATAGATACGAGCCGCTGGTCAACGGCGGCGCGGGCGAGCCATTCCCTGTTGGGAACTTTGGCTTCGGACGACGGTACGTTGATGCCACTTTGGATGTTCTAGTCGAGGTTCTGGATTCTCACAAGACCCTTCTCGGGGGACAGAGTTTGCGTCGGCCGATTCCTGGCCGACAACAGCGTCTGGATCATGGTGGCGACCATGCTAGCAACGCTCGAATTCCGCAAGAAGATGGGTCCAGACGGGAGTCCCATAGAGCCTCGAGTCCAATTTACCAATGGCGGAACCTGGTCTGTCAACTCCCCCCACCCTCCCCACAAACCCCTTCTTTTATTTTTTTTCTTTGGTTCGTTCCTGGATGTTTTGTTGACGACGACGACAACTCTGAATCCACTCACTCACTCACTCACCCTCTTCTGCCCCTCCTGCGTGCGGAGCAAGTTGCTGACAGTGTCTGTCTCTCGTATAAGCCACCCGGAGCACTTTGAGTGTGACATCAGGCCCAGAAGTCACAAAGCAGCAGAGCTCATCGGGGCCAACCACGACTAGTTGTCCGCTGTATCCCTACCAATCGAATCGCCGGCAACGGCATTGAGCGAGTGTCCGTCTCACACAAGCAACCAAATCTGGATGCCGGAGCCCGCAACATGGGGGACCTGATTGCTGCGCCTTGGTGAGGCGGCCCCCCCAGTCATTTTCTTGCAGATTGAGGAGCTTCAAAATCATAAAAAAAATTTCTTCTTTCATTGCGACATTCGTCCCGAGCACGTCTGCAGATCTAGTCTGTTATCTGCCCACAAAGTGTTGCCACCATCATGGTGTTCCCTTGACTTGATGCCGGCTCCTACGTACTTACGATGTCGTACTCTACCTTTTTGGGTTCACCTCCCCCTTTTTACCCTTCCCCTCGAGACCGTCTCATCTCATTCCGTCGGATGGATCCATCTTGAGATGGGGGTGTCTCGTCTTTTGGCACGAGTTACAGGGACCTGGGAGAAACGAGGCGCGGCTAGTTGCATCACCGCCAATTGCCATGTGGCTACCCCGAGACTGGTCCTGGTGTGGGACGTACCCAACACTCGGCCCCGGTCACTTTAGACTGAGCGCGGCGCCGACAGAGTGACAAGCTAGTACCCCGAAGCGACCCAGTTCTAAGAACTCTCCAATTGGCCTCGGACGGGCGTTTCCGCCGTTGCATCGTGCAGTATGTCGGCAGAGTCTGGCTGGTCATCAGGCGTGTTTTACCGTCCAGACTATCGGGGGAGTTGCTGTAGCGTGGCATTGGTCGCTCGACTCGTTAGAGCCGGACTGGAAGCATTCATCTGATCCGGCCGTTCATGCCTTTGTATCCGTCACTCTCCGCCGTTCTTTGGGTTCACGATTCACGATTCACGATTCACGATTCACGACTCGCCAACGCCACCACAACCAACCTTGGCGCCTCTCGATCTTGTTGGCAGATCTGGCGCCGTTCTCATCCGAAGAGGCTTAGACACGTATCACAGTATGTGGATCGGCACAAGAAGGATTGCTGCATCCCAGCCAGTACTGTACCGCCGCTGCGTGGCCAACCATCTAGCTGCCAGGCAAGCCCACCCCGTGATCCGTCAGGTATCGGCGCTACTCACGCTATTTCCAATTCCACATGGACATGTAAATGGGTTGTCGGAGGTAAATCGCGCACAGATGCTTGCTGTAGGGAAGATTCGCATGACAGACACGCATGTCCCAGATCGACAACCGACCGGCCACGAGACGAGCGACAAACAATAGAAAACAAACAGCCAACAGCCAACAGCCGACAGGGGGCGGGAAGCGTGTTTGCTCCTCAAACTTCCTCGTTGGGCCTTGGGAGAAAAGAGGCGCTCGAGGCGCAGAGAGCCCGGCTGAAGTACTACGTACTCCAAGCGAGCTCAGCTTGGTTGGGTGCGTGTTGCCTCACCCAGGCACACTAATCACTCCAATCATGGGCAACACCACACGGCCCTGGCGTTAACCTGGCGTCGCCCTGGCGGGTCTAGGGCTGGGGCTTGACGTAGCTGTTGCTTCCCGGAGGGGTGTGAGAGCTTGGCTCACGGCTCGTCTCGCGTCAGTCTAACCCATCAGGGGTGTCCTATCGGCCAAGAGGAGATCCCATTTGTGAGACAATATCGTACTCGATCAACAACGGCAGTTCGTCTGTCTCAGCCGGGCAGGTCAGGCTGAGATGTTTGCGTTTCTCCACCCCATGTTTGCTAGCGGCCCGTGGATAGCGTGAGCAGAGAGAAGGCAGGACGCATGAGCAAATGTAAGAACACGTCGGTCTTGGCCTTGCTCATCAAACAGGAGAGTCCATGTGCCCGGCTTGTGAGGGGAGGGAATGCCCAGGTACTTCATCGGTCCGCGTGTCATTGCTCTGCTTTGGTAGACTGAATCCATCTGCAAGAGATCCCAAGAACAGCAACGCGGGAGGGAGAGAGAGGTCGGTTCGAGGGGATCTGCGCCAGTGTTTGACGTCCTGACCAAGTTCCATTCAGAGGCCCACACAGCCTGCGTCGACGGGGACCTGGGATGCAGCGCCCCTGCGAGTTGAGCCAAAGTCGAGCGAGTCGTGACGATCATGGAGAGATGTCGGCCTGTTCGCTAACTCCGAACCGCGTGCAGGGAGAAGGATAGCCTCCTTGAACTGTCTCAGTTTCGTCCAAAGGCTCAGGGGATGGACCATCGCGAATGTCACCGACTTTCAACAGACTGAGACCCTCGAACGCAAGTACCTGTGGCCCAGTGTAATTCAGACGGGAGCCATGTGTCAATGAACCACGGAGGTTCGAGTGGCTGCCAGAGGGCTGACTTCATCTCCAAAATCTCTTAGTCGCCAAAATGCACGCTGAACAAAATTTCTCACCAGCGTGACACATCAGTCAATGACTGAGTACATGAGACGGCTTCGAATCCGATTGCCGTCTGTGAAAAGCAGCCTTGGCAAAGCAGCATCGACGGACGACTCTTGTTATGTGACAAGGACGTGAGGTTCAAAGTGCAAGTTGGAATCTGCAGTTGACTGATTAGTGAACCATAGCAGGAATAATAGTGGCCAGGGAAGGGGAGGTACAAGGTGCTGAGTCTCGTCATGCAAGACGTCTTCTCTCCCCGCCCTTGTACCGTCCTTGATGTTGAAAAGCTGAAAACCATGCCATGCCCCCGATCCATATCTCCAATTCTAGATCTTCACAATACGCCAACGACATCGAACCATCGCTCGAAACCATGAACTCCAAGTCCTCTGCCAGCAGCCGGATGGTGCCAGTTGGCGATGACCTTGAGGCCA
Organism: Fusarium vanettenii 77-13-4; assembly: GCF_000151355.1. Classification (NCBI taxonomy): domain Eukaryota; kingdom Fungi; phylum Ascomycota; class Sordariomycetes; order Hypocreales; family Nectriaceae; genus Fusarium; species Fusarium vanettenii. The sequence continues at coordinate 1,613,732 of NW_003315867.1, forward strand.
ACCGTACCCCTCATTGGCCAGGTCAGACGAAGAATGATGGCAGTGACGACGGCCCCAATGTCGAGGTTGCGGCTTCTGTCGAGCACAGGAAAGGCATACCTTCAAGGTGGTACAGGAAAGTGCTTGATGCTGGTGTCGAAGAGAATGGGATCCTGCCGGTGCCACCAGAAGAACGGACCCAGACCCAACACAGCAACCTGTTCACAGTATTCTTCACATGTCTCCTTTGCGTTCTACCGTCCGTTGACCAAGCTGCCCCGACTTGATGATCCCAGGAGTTGCTGACCAACGGATAGGTTGCCTACCGGAGCCCTTGGCACGACCGTGTATGGTCTTAAGCTTCGAGATGTTTCTCTGATCATCCTCTTCTTCAACTTCGTGACATGTATCCCGCCAGCGATCATGGGAATTGGAGGGTACCAGACTGGTATGCGGCAGATGATTCAGGCTCGATACTCTTTCGGGTAGGGCTCCATCTTGAATCCTCTCCTGGAAGCCAATTGCTGATGCTGGAGCCTTGATCACAGGCTCTATTTTGTTGTCATTCCAATCCTCCTGAGCGCGGGAACGGCAACTGGATTCACACTCATGGGAACCATCGTTAGCGGACAGGCTATTGCAGCCTTAAACGAGAAGGCTACAATCAGTGTCAATGTGGGAATCGGCATTGTCTGCGCAATAAGCTTCGTGGCAGCACTGCTTGGATATCGAGCCATCCACGCCTGGCAGCGATGGCAGTGGCTTCCAAACTTGATTGCCATTGCCATCGCAGCTGGTTGCGGAGGCAAGCAGCTCATGCAACAGGTAGAGCATGGACCAGCAACGGTCAAGGGCGTCATTGGGTATGGAAGCTTGATGGCCGGATACTTCATGACCTTTGGCGGGACTGTGTCCGACTTTACCATTTATCATGATCCCAAAGAGCCAAAGTGAGTTGTCCTAGCTCCAACTTACGATGAGTGTCGATGAGCTGATGAGGTGCTTAGGCGCAAGGTATTCACGTATGTGTACCTGGGACTGTCGACTCCTGCAACGCCTCTTCTCATACTCGGGGCAGCCATTGGCGGTGCTATCCCTAACAACGAGTCGTGGCAGACGGCGTGGGATGTCTATGGGGTCGGCGGTGTGCTGGCCGAGATGCTTGCGCCGGCTGGCGGGTTTGGAAAGTTCGTTCTGGTCGTCCTTGCATTGAGTGTCGTCGGGAACACGCTGAACTCCATGTATTCGGTGGCATTGTGCTTGCAGATGCTCCTCCCAGTCTTCACCAAGGTGCCTCGCTTCTTCTTCATCATTGTCACCCTGGCAATCATGATTCCCATGGCAATCTATGCGGCTGCTGAATGGACAACCTCGCTTGAGAATTTCCTCAGCGTCATCGGGTACTGGGCAGGATGCTTCGACGCCGTCATGATCGAGGAGCTTGTGATTTTCCGGAAGAGAGACTATAGCTCGTACGACCCAGAAATATGGAACAAGGGGCGATATCTTCCCACGGGATTGGCAGCCATGGCTGCCTCGTTGGTAAGCCTTGGGCTAGTCATACCATCGATGGATACGCCTTGGTTCACTGGACCCATAGGAGAACGAATCGGGGATCTCGGTTTCGAGGCGGCGTTCGTCGTCACGGGGCTCGCATATTATCCGCTGCGGAGCTTGGAAATCAAGTGGACAGGTCGCGTCTGACACGCGAGGGCCGAGGTTGGATCGAGGTATCGGGAATTCGATGGGCGAAGATCTGGTCGTGGGGAGGTAGATGTCTAGTAACTTCGAGACTCGATATCGACGGTGAGATGATTCTTTCTTGGCGAGGCGGATGGCCGGTGGGTCATTTTGAGCTCGAGTTCAGAGGCTACACATGTTAGGAGGATGGGTTAAACACAAAAGAGAAAGGAATAAAAAAGAGCCACAGGTAGCGAAAAGGGAATGTTAGATCCAAATCAAGCGGCAGGGACACGAGATATTTATATAGCCCAGTTCTAGGGCACTAGGTATGCAGCTTCCCACATAAGACAACGTCTTCACCAAAGGGATGCCACGACACTTCGGATAACCTTGCAGCTGGGACCGGAACACCTGCGGAGTCCTGGAGCCGATCCGGAGATACGACAACGCCCCCTTGACCGAGCCAGGTGGGCGCAATAGTGACGATGACTGAGTCAATCATGTCGTGGAACGTCGGGTTGAGTAACGAGTTGATGATCTGGCCACCCCCCTCAACCATGACACTGGTCAAATGCTCGCGGAGCAGCGCATCAAAGACAGCGCGCCAATCAAAACGCATGCGGCTGCCAGGACCTGAAGACGTGGCTGGAACATGAATATATTTGCCGCCATGCTGCTCAAGCAGTGCAGCACTCGCGGCAGGCAAGCTCTCGGAACCCACCCCGGTTAGAACAAAGGGCGCTAGGCCGGTGCCGAGACGTGCGACCTCGAGGACCTTATCCGTGGGGTCAGGAACCCAGCGGAGATGGGGGTCGATAATGATGGGACGGGGCTGTCTTGCAGCACCGGCGATGCGGCAGTTCAGGGCAGGCGAGTCGGCTAGGAGGGTGGAGACACCGATGAGGATGGCCGCATGGCGCGAACGGAGATAGTGGGTCATGGCTTTGGAGCCGGGCCCAGAGAGCCGGGTCCGTACACCAGGTGCAAGAGAAAGTGACGAGTCGAGCGAAGTTGCAAAGGTCAGGGTAACGAAGGGTCGCGAGGGGGTTCCTTGGGCGAGGGTCGACGGGGGTAAGCGAGATTCCAGCATGGCCGCTGACGATGCGGGGAAAGTGAGCAGCTCCGACATGGTTGCGCGATTCCGACGTTGTGCGAGAAGACGGTCTGTGTTGTTGAAGAGAAGGAATTGGAGAGAAGTGTGGGAGCAGGAGAAAATACTCCGAAACCTTATGTCAGTGTCATGCGGCTCCTAGCGCCGGATTATCGACAAGGGATCGCCGTTGCAAGCTGCGAGGCGTTGGATGAGATGCCGGCGGCAACCCGGCTGCACAGGACTGCGTGCCGCGATGCAGGAGAAGGATCCAAGCGGGACTTGGGAATTGGCGAGAGCGGCCAAGGAAGGCAGATAGGCTGCAGAAAGGATCGAGGCGGTATGTGATGACGGGAGCTGAGATGGTGGAGCACTCACGGTCCTGAAGGATTTTCACCTCGTGCTGTCTGGATGTTAGAGGGGAAGTTGAAATTGGCTTTCTCACCAGGAAAGATCTTGGGACGAATGTGTCAAGGTTGATAGGTACCTCTATTTGTGACCAAGGTAGAGAGCGTTCTCTTTTGCCTATGGCGGAGTGGGATCCTTCACAGAATGCAAGTGGCTGGAGGCGTACCGGGGGCGCGTACGACCCACGGACTGCCTTCCAATTTCTTGGCAGAGAGCTTCCTTCCTTCTCGAGCGTTGGCAAGTTGGGAAGGTGCCAGGCACACCCAATAAGCTCCCTCCCCGAAAGCTTTGGAAATCCTTCACTGTTGATCAACACCAACTCTCCTGACCATCCATGCATCCTGTCAACAGAGACGGGCGCTTCCAATGCCTCGCAGCAACTATCGAACTCTATTTCCTGGAGGGTAGACACACCCTTCCGATGATTCGCCGATCAGGGTCCTCGCTGGCCTCTTTTGTCCTCGCTTCGGGGATTGGGGCTGTTGGGGCTGTTGGGGCTGTTAGGATTGCGTGCCTGGGCCCAAGCTTCACCTTCCCAGGCGGGTCGAAGAAATCACCGCCGCTCTCCCCATACAATTTTGGTGCTGATACCGGCGGTGTTTTTTTCGACCCGCCTGCTTCCCTCCCGCTCAACCCCGAAGAGACAGAACCAGGGTTTCTGCGACACAGTCGACTTTGCTGCAATTGCAGGGCCCAATCGACGATTGGCGGTTGCGCCTCGGAACCAAGTCATTGGACAAAATCAAAGGCGGTGTCGCAATTTCGGCGAGATGTCATCTTGCCGCTAGCCTGGATCGAGACGATCTGCGTCCATTGCGCCCGTCGTATCGGCGACGCAACCATCGCCGGACCTCCCGATCGGGTCAGTCATGTTTCATGTTCTCTGTTTGAACGATTCTCGGGCATTCGATCTGTGTGCTTCATTCCAACATACTAAGCCAGTTTGAACTGAATTTTTCAATTGAATTTAGTCAAATGTTGGTATGCGATTGAGACTTCTGGTGATGATTTCACCCAGATTCACCGCCAAGCCCCCCAAGCGGCTGGCTTAGCATCAAAGACTTCAACCATGGTCTTAGGGACTCCTTTTGGCTCTTGGGCTTTATTCTCACTTCTTACGACACTAAAAAAGAGGGCTCTTGGACGCAGCAAGATGATATCTGTTTTTCCATGTTGCAGGCTTCCGTCAGACTACGCTGTGCAAATTGAGGCTCCGAGAGACTCGTGTCAGAGCTCAACCAGCAGTTATACTACACAGATACACTCGGCCTTACTTCCAGTGTCAAGCTCAAATCTCTCGCGCTCAATATCGATCATAGTGCAACCAATTGCGCGCTGTCTTGAATCCCCAGACTCCATGAGCGGGCTCGGACGTGGGCCTTGTCTAAGACGTTGACCCAGAGCCTCGGTGTAATACCAACCGAGGAACTTTTTACCATCGCGGGGAATGCCAGCGTCGGTGTTGCGCAATCTTGAGGTGAGACAGCACACCATCAGCATCATAGACTGGGGTCGAGACCGTCATCCGAGACCTGGGCCTCAGTCTGGATATCAACCAAGTCACATGAAAAGGGGCATCTGCGGTCGTTGTGGGGAATGCAAGACATGGAGAACGAAAACCGGATTTTTTAAAGACTGCTCGATTCCCATCGGACATCACGTCCATAATGATGATGGTGCACTGGATGAGGGCCTGGAGTATGACAGGTTTCGGAGGATCAGTGTCTCAGGGCGCAACCACTGGCATCCATACAATATTGAGAAATAGGCCTACCACGCGATGTGCCGTGAGCAAGAAACTAAAGGTTCTGGAAAAGAAAGAAGGCACTCGGATCAGGACAGCCCCGTCCTACTACTGATTTATCAGTGCTGCACTGTCGACGCAATCTTGGGGGCCTTCGATGCTGGCTCACCCCCGACGAGATTCATGATTTTTTTCTGCCAGGAACGCCTTGGAACGACTTTGAATTTCAAAGCGCCTCAAAAGTCACATTCCGGCACCAAACGGGAACAACTTTCTTTGCGCGAGGGCGACAAGTTACAACCTACGCAAAGTCCTGATGACCATCACACATTTGACTCCTTTCGCCTCTAGTTATTGAATCACATTGTCTGAATCTCAATTACTCAGGCTAGCTCCCGTTGACAATGTCATTCCATTCGGGCAAATAAAGCATCTCTGGCATCGCAAAGTCGCCAAAGGACGGCAGCCCGCTATACCATTGATCTGCCAACTGCGTCGTATCAGACAGACGAGGAGGCTCCGCTTGGCCCGCAAACAACGAGGCAGCTTCTGCACTGGACAATGGATCCTGCAGGCCAACCGAAGGGGCGCTGATTTCAGTTGCCAGTGCCCCATCCTCTATTGAGCTGCTCTGGCAATTATTAGGGGTGGAGGGCTCAGGGACAGGGGAGCCTCGAGCTGCTGTCCTCGCGTTCAAGGCCTGGCAGCGCAGCGACTCCAGGCACTTCCAAATACTATTCCTCCCGGTGTTACTCTCCCGAGCCAGTTGGCCACGCTGGGCGTACGGTATGGAGCTGAAGGCCCGATTGACCAGCACCCACGCCTCCTCTGTCTCGGGGACGTTGGGGAAAGCACAGAAGTACCTCAGGACGTAAGCTAGGGCGTACCACTGGGTGTAGGTCTTGAAGATCCACGTGTGCTCCATTGAGATCTGCCCGCTCGCCAGGGACCAGCTCCTCTCTAACGTGCGGCACGCGGCAGTGAATGGTTGCTCTCCAAGGCCCCTGAAGACGGCGCCCGGCGCCTCCCTGTGCCGGCTGAGGTGCAGCTCCTGGCGCACCTGAAGCATAAACTCGATCTTGGCGCACGCTGTGTAGTAGTGGGCACACGCAGCATTGTGAAGATTTGACGCTGGGGGCAAAGCCAGAAACCTCGACTCGATCCACTTGTTGTGCTGTCCGAGGACTGCACGTTTTGCCTCGATATTCTCCGGAGTCTCAAGGTCATTCCTCGGTTTTGCGATCAAGATTCGGTGTACCAGCCTAGCAGCCTCGAGCTGGACGAGGGAAAAGGTCATTTCTGTCCATTTTTCAGAATCAGGCGGCAAAGATTTCATGGCTGGGTAGAGCTGAGCGTCGTCAACGTTGAGGGGTAGCCGGAGCCCTTGATCGAGGTTTTCGATGGTGTTGGTGAAGCCGTGGTCTTCGGGCGCCCGCGAGTCAAGCACACAGAGGTGCCACCACAGCCTGAGACGGAGCTCGCTCTCGAAAGGGTCCAGCTTGAGCGAGGCCCCGTCCCGGTGAATCCCAATGGACTGCGCTAGCCGGATCGCAGTTCCAATGAGCACCCAGACGGCGCGGCTGTTGTCATGAACCCTGAGACACGTCTTCTAATGTCAGTTTCGGATAGAAGGTTCACGAAGACACACTTACTGCAAAAATAGCCAATGCCTGCAGCGTCGTCATGTTTGGCTCGTTGAGAAAATCAGCCTTGGTAATAGCCTGGTTCAGCCCAAGCTTGCACTTCTGAAGGAACCCCTGCCGAGACTCGACTGATGAGATCGTCGACATCTCATTTTCGGACAAGCTAGTAGCAGCAGCAAAGTACACTGCAAATGCCAGTGCCTCGAGAGAATGGTTAGTCTGCTTTGGCCCTGAAATCATGGCGATCATGGCAGATTGCGCGGTTGGAATATGGAGGATCTTGAGGACTGGATCGACTCTCTCTGCGTACACTGTCCATAATCGCAGAGCGAGCCGTGCGTCTGGGTGCAGGCGATCTGGATCTGGGCCTGAATCGAGATCCATGGGGGACAAACCAAGGGCAAGACTCAACCCGCTGGATGAACCAGGCACGCTCTCTTGCACTTCATCAAGTTCGGGGGGGTTGATTCGGTCTTCCTGGGAAAGGATCAGTACATCGGCATATCCAAGCTCCTAATATTGGGTGGCGTGCATCTTGAAAGAGGTCAAGCAGGTTTGTATTGTCAACATAGTGAGCCCGATTACCAGCTTGCAGCAGAGCTTCCCATGGTCTAGAGCTGACATCATTCAAATAGGTCGGTTTGGTGGAAAGCCCAGGTACAGCACGAGCCTCTTGTACACGAGGTTCTTGTACCTGAGCCTCCTGTTTTGGAGCCAGGGCATGCTCAGCACTATTCCTGCCCAGTGTTTCCAGCAGTAGACTCTCGAGTCGTTCCAGGCGATCTGAAATGTCCTGCAATGACGGCGCTTTGGTCGAAGCAGCACGTGCTGTTGTCGGATACACGCACTGAAGCCCGGCACGAGAGCAGGGAGTACATGGCAGTATCCTGTTGCACCGCACTTTGCGCTGGTAACAATTGACACAAGACCGGTGCTGCCGGCGATGCTCCGCCGAAGCCTGGGACTGGGGAGACTCGTGAGGAGAACCTCGGTCGACTGCGCTGTCATTTATCTGAGCCATGATCGATACTGACGAGGTTTCTTTTCAATCACTTGGAGATCTCAAAGTTTCCGTGACCCCCGTAATCTGATCTCAGAGGCATGCCGGCTTCGGCCCTCTCGGCCCCGAGGGTCCGGGGCGGCGGTGTTCATTGGCCACGGAGAATTGGCCAATGAAATCACCGCCGGGGATAAGTGGGTCCTTCCGGCGTATCAACTCGGGCACGCGGGGCCGAGATGCCCGGTGTAAGTGTTTGTGTGAGAAGATACATTAAGAGAGATCTACCCAAGCCAGAATGACTGATTGATACAGGCAAGACACCATTACGTGGTCTTGACACTACTATCCCTCGTCTTCAAACGGCTCTTTGAAACGCAACTGAACCTCCAACGCCTACGACCGATCTGAATAATCCTGACACAATGTCCGAACCAACTCTTCCCGGCGACAGTCGCTCGACCTTGTCTTCGATCGAACTGGAAGAAATGTCGTGTGTAATGGATCGTTGTTGTCCAGATACTCAACACCAGGAAGACCCGGAAGGCCCCCCTGAAGGGGGGTACGGCTGGGTGTGTGTCGCCGCAACTTTCCTGATTAATGCCCATACTTGGGGCATCAACAGTGTATGAACATCCTCTATCCAGTATAGATATGTTCTCTAACATTCAGTGAATAGGCATACGGTGTTATCCTTGCCTTTTATCTCTCCGACCATACCTTCCCCGGCACCACCGCACTTGATTACGCCTTTGTGGGCGGCCTCAGTATCGCATGTGCCATGCTTGTGTCTCCCCTGGCGACCTTTCTGGTACATCACTGCGGCATAAATGTGACCATTGTCATAGGGGCAGTCTTTGAAGCGGTCTCGCTGATAACAACGTCCTTTGTCGGGAGAAACTGGCAACTATTCCTCTCCCAGGGCATCTGCTTCGGTATTGGCATGGGTCTCTGCTTCATAGGTTCTGTGGGAGTGACCTCTCACTGGTTCGAAAAACGCCGAAGCCTTGCGAATGGAATCTCGGCTGCTGGTTCTGGGATTGGCGGTCTTACATACTCGTTGGCGACAGGGGCCATGATTCCCCGGCTGGACTTTCCGTGGACTATGCGAATCCTTGGCATCATCTGCTTCGCCGTAAACCTGACATGCGGAAGCCTACTTCGTCTCCCACCCAAGGAGAAAAATAGATCCAAGGGCGCTGCGCTGCGGTTCTCTGTGGTCCGGAATCTGCAGTACAACATCTTGCTGGCATGGGCCTTCCTAAGCAGCATGGCATACGTGGTGTTGCTATTCAGTCTTTCGAGCTATGCTGTGGCTGTAGGCTTGACGCAGCATCAAGGCAGTATCATCAGCGCACTCCTGAACCTCGGCCAAGCCTTTGGCCGACCTGGAGTCGGGGTTCTAAGCGACAAACTTGGGAGGTTCAACGTTGCCATGGCCGCCACCTTTTTATCAGGCTTCTTCTGCTTTGTTTTCTGGGTCTTTGCAAAGTCCATGGTGGCGCTTTGCTTCTTCGCCATGGTCATTGGCTTGGTAGCAGGGACTCTGTGGGCAACGGCAGCTCCGTTGGCGGCAGAGGCTGTTGGCCTTGGTAACATGTCGAGTGCCCTGGGGGTCCTATGGTTGGCATTGGGGCCTCCTACCGCTGTGGCAGAGGCCATTGCTGTAAAACTAAGGGACAATGAGGCAGACAAGTACCCGTATCTTCGGGTGCAGATGTTTGCCGGGGCAATGTATGTTTCTGCTGCATTGTGCCTGGCATTGTTGAAGTATATGCGGGTTTCTACCAAGAAGTAGTGCAGACCAAAAGGGGCAACTCTGTTGAGCAACTTAATGGATGAATGGGGATAGATGAAAGCAAACACATACAGAGGACGGCCTAGACAAGGAGATGGAAAAGGGATAGATCCTGGAAGGTATTGAATCATAGAATGGTGGCTTGTTGTAGTAGAGTCACTCAGGCCCATGCCCATGATAGGCGTAGCCACCTTCATTACACGAGCGGAGCGTAGGTGTGCATGTATGACCCTAAGGTCAAAGCATAGTTGCCCATGTACTATATTCAAGATATCTTTGCATCCGTCTTCTTAAACAAAGGCTTCCCGTCATCATCAAACTCGGCCCACTGAAAGAAGCCGCAGCTATCCTTGCCCGGCACGTTACCGGCATAGCACATCCAAAAGTACTTCCCAAAGTTCTCCTTCTTCTTGGTCACCACTCTGAGCACGCAGGGGACACCGCATGAGCACCTAGGCGTGAGTCGAGGGTGCATGTTGTCGCGATGATCCCTATAGGTAATGTTGATGCGACTTGCCCCTGAAATGGGATGGGGATCTATCGATAGCGCCGGCGAGATGCAGTGCTTCCACTCCTCCTGCATTTCGGCATGCATCACTAAAAGCGAGTTATGGGGGAGGTGAATGGATATCTGGCCCTCAGCATCTGCATCCTCGACGGGCTTCTTATCGCTGTCCTTGGGTATTATCCGACGGACTCGAAACTCGCGAGCGACACCGAGGGAGACGGATCCAATGACCGCTCTAGGACCGAGATATGTCAGATGATCGCTGTGCCAGCCAACATTCTCCTGCGGACCGTGGTAATTGTTGACAATGGCCGAGTTGGGAATCCAGTCCTCTGGCGGCTGATACTTGAGCTTCTTACCCCCTGGGTAACGTGTCTTGATCCGCTTCTGAATCTCGGCGTTGACGGCTTCTTGGACCTTGGGTTTCACCTTGAGGAGCTGTGGTGTGATTCGCCGTACATCCTGGATACCTGATAGTTAGATACGGGGATGATGTGGTTGAGGAAAAGGGGAGTTACCGTCAGTCTAGCCCCGTTGTAGTGATAGTCAGTCTTTGTCCGCCGGATCTCGTCGTAACTCTCAACGTAGAAACTAGACGTGTGCGGACTTGAGACAATGTTCTCAAACAACTGAAAGGGTGGTTGTTCGAATGTCTTTGCCTCCTCCAATAGCTCCTTCAGAAGCTCGTTGGCCTCTTCAGACGGGAGGAAGTTGTGGATGATGGTGCATGGCGTGTGCTCCGCGACGTCCTCCGGGTCGTAGAGGTGCAGTGTGCTGCCTTTTTTCGACTTGAGCTTCTTCTTCACCGGTGACGTGGCCAGTGAGCTTGAGCTGCTGGGCAACGCATATTGTTTCAGGGACTGCTGGCATCCAATGACCCGGCTGCCCTTCTTCACCTGAGGCCGAACCTTGAGCGAAGCGGACGCCTCAGAGACGGAACCATCATGAGCCAGCAAGATATCCAGCAAGTCTTCCTGCTCAAAAGTTGGATGCAGAGATGACAAGAGTGCCAACTTGACCTCTGTTGGTTCCTCCGGCTCCGTCTTGTCCGGTTGAGGCGGGGAAGCTTTCCGTTTAGGGCGTGTCAGGAAGGCTTTCATAGTCTCAATAGAGTATTTAAAGCCACCTGCTGTTCATCTCAGCAGTATATAACAACACACACGGTGGCATTCTGCAAAATCCACGTCCAAAAATGGATTGAGCATTTGCTTGTCAAATGTCCAGGCTGAAAGGGCGCGGTGGCGCGAAATGTGTTCAACGCGAGAGCACGTGATACTCACCTCGATTAATGCACCGACCCGTTGATGACGCATCGCATCGATAGACGCATGGGCTCACGGCACCCCCGCGGCTCGGCGCATTACCGAGGCACATGTCAATACGACCTCCCTCTTGCTTGAGGTCTCTCGAGAGGAGGTTTCAACGGTGGTCGCCCTGCCGTGAATAAACCCTCCTTATATCGATGCGACCTGTCCCAGAAGACACCCTTACGGCATCATGGCTGCCATGCTAGAGTTCCGCACGCAGGGCTACAACCCCTACGCCGTAAAGTACTCGCCGTACTACGACTCGCGCATTGCCGTCGCGACGTCGGCCAACTTTGGCATCGTGGGCAATGGCCGCGTCTTCACGCTCGGCCTGACAGCCCAGGGCGTGCAGGTTGAAAAGACGTATGTAGCATTCAACGTTGATTGGGTCGCCAATGGGTCACTGACGCTCCTTCGCGCTGCAGTTTCGATACCAATGATGCGCTCTACGACCTGGCCTGGTCCGAGATCAACGAGAACCAGCTGATTGTTGCCTGCGGAGATGGATCGCTGAAGCTGTTTGACCTAGGCGTCAACGACTTCCCCGTCATGAACTTTCACGAACACAAGAGGGAAGCCTTCTCAGTCTGCTGGAGTCCTGTGACCAAGGACACATTCATTTCAAGCTCCTGGGACGGGACAATTAAGATTGTAAGCTCCTACTTGTTTCCCTGCTGAGTACAATACCTCTAATCATACTCGACAGTGGTCGCCAACGCGAAACCAATCTATAAAGACCCTTCCCATCGGAAACTGTACTTACAGCGCATCTTTCTGCCCCTCCAACCCCGCCCTGATCTCTGCCGTATCCTCCGACTCGCATCTCCGCATCTTCGACCTCCGAACGCCATCCTCTGCCAAGTACCACCTTACAACAACCATACCTGTCCATGCGCCTCCCCTGCAGCCTTCGCCCATAAGCGCCCCGAGTCAGCCCTCCGAGATTCTCACCCATGACTGGAACAAGTACAGGGACACTGTCATCGCCACGGGCGGCGTGGATAGGGTCCTGCGAACGTTTGACATCCGAAACCCCGCCGCCGGTCCGATCTCTGTCATGCAAGGCCATGAGTACGCTGTCCGGAGGCTGGCGTGGAGTCCCCATGCGAGCGACACTCTCATCAGTGCCAGCTACGACATGACAGTCCGCCTCTGGAACGACGGGTCTAACCAACCGCAGAACCCAGCCATGGGTCCCTCAATAGGCAACCAGGTGGGCATCATGAACCGTCACACCGAGTTTGTCACTGGAGTTGACTGGTGTCTCTTTGGAATGGGTGGTTGGGTCGCCTCTGTAGGCTGGGATGAGCGGGTGCTACTGTGGGATGCCAACATGCTCATGGGCCAGCGAATACCGTGATCAAGGAGCAGACCAACATGTATAAACTTGGCGTTCGTTGACTGGGAGTTTGGATCGGGCGTTGGGCTGGCTGTCTTTGGCGGCGCTGCCGTTTGTCGAGAAATGTCCATGGCTATAAATGTTCATGGTATATAGGCATCTATTGGATGTCAGACATGGTGGTGAGGACAAGCCGCAGATATAATAGCAAGACAACAATCACATACACACAAAATATCAGTCTTGTTGGGATTAGAATCATTTCTTAAGTAGAGTTGTCGTGGACGAAAACCACATATATGACGCCTTCATCATGTCTAAAAAAACAAGCCGAACCCCCTTTTTTCCCATATCATACATGCGAATCCATCCCGAACAATGCCCAGTACAAGTACAAATCATCCAACAGTTCAGTCCATCGTCGTTTTGGTATTGTTACATTTTCACGTCACAGAGTCACCCATTACCCCTTCCCCTTAAAAGGAAGAAGATCCGTAAGAAGATCCACGGCTTCCACGGTTGTCGCGCCCACCAGTGCGGCCACGGGAATTATAAGAACGACCAGAACCACCAGAACGAGGATATCGGGCGTCGTCCCGGCGGGCATCCCTTGACATGGCGTCGAAGGGATCACGGCCGCCTCGGTCACCTCCGCGGAACTGTCGATCGTCTCCGGCGTCAAAGTCATCCTTCGCCTTGACGTTCATGCCCCGAGCACGGGACAAGCCCATCTTGTTGACCCAAACAGGCGAGACATAGGGGGGGGCTTCCCAGCCCCAGCCATGTTGGGTCCAGCTGTTGACATCCTCAGCCAGGGTAACCTTGTCAGTGGAAACACCAAACATGGAAGCGTATGTGCTTGAAAGGAGTCGGCGAGGCATGACCTCAAAGATTGCTCGGGTATCCTTGTGAGCAGGAGTGGTCTCACCACCCTCGACATCAGTTTCAGCACTCTCGAGGGAGCTGTTCTGCTTGATGGGGAGACCGGACAGAAGCTTGCGAGCACCCCCGACGGAAGAATGAGGGATGATCAACCAACCCTCACCCTCCTTGTTCTGTCGACCAGTTCGTCCAAGACGATGGATATAAGACTCGCGGTCTCGGGGAGTATCCACCTGGATGACATGAGTGACATCGGGGAAATCCATTCCACGGGCCGTGACATCTGACGAGAACAGAACACCAGACTTGGCACCACGGAACATGTCGGCGGCCTTCTGTCGCTGCGACTGGGTGAGCTTGGACTGCATAACGTAGGTGTGCAGAGGGTGAGCGCCCCGGGAACGAGAGTTTCGCTGTCGGTGGAAACCCATCTCGCCAGCAAGCTCAACGAGACAGGTGGTGTTGAAGTAGACAATGGCCTTGAAAGGGCGGGCATTGGGATCCTCAAAGGACTTGGCAGTCTCACGGTCAATCAGCTCGAAGAGCGAGGGGAAGACGTGGGTCCAGCCGGAGACGGGGACGATGTGCTGGGGAACCTTGTCATGAGTCAGGGACTCGTTCTCGGGGATGGTCTGAACGAATTCAAAATCATCGGCGCGGACCATGGTACGGGCCAGGCGAATGACAGAGTCGGGGATAGTGGCGGAAACAAGTATAGTCTGGCGAATCTTGTCGTGGGGGCTAGGGAGTTGGCTCTGGATCTCATTGAGCTCCCTCTCAAAACCGGTATCAAGCATTCGATCAGCCTCATCGAGGACCAGAGCCGCCAGGTTAGGCGCCTCAATGTTGCTTCTGGGGTCCTGGAGCAGATCATTGAGACGACCAGGAGTGGCAACCAGAAGGTGGCAGCCCTGTCGGCGGGTCTGCATAAGCATCTGACGCTTATCAGTGCCGCCAACAGCACACTGGACAACGAGGCCAGTGTTGGCAGTCAATCGGCGGGCCTCGACGGCAATCTGCTCGGCGAGTTCTCGAGTAGGAGACAGAACAATGCCACGGATATCGTCAGATCGGGCCTCACGCCTGGCACCTCTGTTGGCGAGTGTCGGGTCCTCGTTGATCATTCTCTGCAGGAGGGGCAACAGGAAGGCAAGCGTCTTTCCGGTACCGGTCTTGGCTTGTGCGACACTTTAGAAGAATTAGTCTGCGAAATCTCGAGGCGATGGTTGCGATACTCACATATCAGTGCCCTTGAGAGCAGGTACGATTGTCTTGGCTTGGACAGGAGTCATAGTGTCATATTTCATGCCATCAACGATGGCTCTGAGAAGAGCCTGGTCGACATCCTGAAGCTCGGAGAACCTTGCGGGCTCCTCAGCAGGCGCCGAGCTGGTGGGCTCGGAGGCTTGAGCAGTGGCCTCAGCAGAGTACGCTCGGGAGATGAAAGAGATCTTGTTCAAAGTGGCGATTGAGGACTGGGCGGACAAAACCTGACGACGGGCGACAGGCAATGCGGCTCGAGTTTGAGAGATGAGGGCAGCAGCGGCGGCTGTCCTGGCCTGGTTGGCGCAGCGCCGGAGGCTTGTTCGGAACATTGTGACTGAGTGCGACAGGGACAGAAAATACAATGCCACAGATAATTGCAAACAAAGAAGGACGGATTGAAGACGACGGATGGGAGGAGAGGGGAAAAAATTAATGTATGGGAGGTTTGGAGGCGATAATCGCGTCGCTGAGGGTGGAAGGGAATTTTTCTCACAATCTCTTATCGGCTAAGTGGGTTCTTTTTCTTAGGTTGGACGGCAAGTCCGCTCCATCCGTCACGTGGGGCGCCGGAAGATTCATGGAAGGCAAGAAAGACCCTGTGTTTCGGTACCTCAGGCAGAGACAGCTCGAGTCGAAACGTCTCACATGTCATTGGCTGGCTTGAGTAGAAGCATCATGCATGTTAATCAATTCATGAATCTCATATCGCCGCGTCGCAATGCTTGTCGACAACCAAAGGCGACTTCTATGTTCCCGGTTTCCAACGTCTATGTCTAAATTTACCATATTGTTTGGCCGTACGAGGTCTTCCTTCTAAGCGACCTGGACTGACCTGGATCCCACGATTGAGAGACCCTCGCCAAGACCATCAGAGATGCCCTGTGTCACCCCATCTACAGTCCACACGAACGCCTCCAAAAGAGCTTGTCCAACCTTGCCGTCGTTCATCTGGCCTATCGTTTCGGTTAAGGAGGCGCTCTGCTTCCCGATCGAGTTGACAAAGTCGATGCCGTGACCAACAACTACCTCGGATATCTTGTATTTCCGCTCCAGTCTCGCAGCACATCGTATGAGATACAGCAGGTATGGCATCAGGAAGCTAAGGAAGAAGATCAGGTTGACGACAGTCATCTGGACTCCGCGATGAAGAATCGAGCGTTTTCGACTGGGCCCGGCTCGGCTCGAGCTCGTTTGTAGTTGGCCTCGGTTTAGATTCGGTGGGTTGACGTCTTGTGGTAGAGCGCTTTGTACCCGTTTCAGTTCACAGTCATCGAGGTCCTGCGGTAAGGCTTTAAGGAGATATGTCACGCCGTCAACAAAGGCCTTGCGCTCAAAGGTGATGTCCTCCTCTGTCACAGCGGGCCTGCCCCCATCTATCGAGATGTTGACGAGATTCGTCCCTATGCAGACGGGTCAGCTTGCGATATCATTTCCATCAGACGACAAGAGCAAGTGTACCCTGCCGTGCAAACTTCCAGTGAATGCCAGACGCGGCTCTAACAACCTGCTCATCGTCTTTAGTTTCCGAATAGAGAACCCGACTCATCCCGTGCGGACGCGCAGCCTCGGCTTCCGTATATTGAGGCTCATCTCTCTGCGTCAGGATGCCGGTCTCGAGCGGCTCAGCATTGAGAGCTGCGGCATCAGCTTCTGAGAGAGGTCGAGGTTTTGACTGCGCAGCGGGGACTACGACGCCTGGGCGGAGGGTGTGAAGACTGATACTGCGGCGAAGGAAGCGGATCGGGCCTGATTGAAGCGACACAGGAAGCATGGCGACCACGTTGGAGATCCTGCTCTCGGTGATCTGAGCGACCTTGACCTCCTCAAACGCCGGCGCAAATGATCTGATGTGGGACACCATGGTCGTCGGGTGCGAGAGCAAGAGAGCTGGTTGCGTGCTTCAGTCCAGTCGAGGTAAGTGAAAGTATGGATGCCGGGAATGAAACGAGACAAATCTATAGCCTAGACGTCCACGTCATGGTGTAGGAAGTGAGAAGAGAAGTGAGTATGTTGAAGCCCCTGGTGAGCAAACTCTCGTGACCAGGGTCGGGTCAAGGTCAGTGTCAGCAGGTGAGCGAAAGGAGAGAAACTTGGGCATTAAAGGGTAGAGAAAAGAAGCCTTTCATGAAACAAGCGATAAAAAAAAAGGCACGAGGCGAGCATGAGCAGGCACAGGCATTGCATTAACCGCAGCGCGTGCAGTGGCCAACCCAATCCAAACTTATCATTTCTAGCTTCCATCCCATGTCAAATCCGCCCCCGTCCCATCCCGAGTTTGAGTCTGACATGTGAAAGCGAGTGCCCGCCCAGCCCAGGAAAAAAAAACTGTTGAGCGAACACGGGAGGCCAAAAGCCGGGCTCATGGATCCCATCCATGATAAGGTTAGCGTTCCAATGAGGCTGTTTAGAGTGGGGAAAATGCAACGACCTCTCGTAACTCTCTTCACCAGGAACGGAACCATTCGTCCTTCACGTGTGTGGTGTGCAGATATTGGAGTGTTTGTAATCTCTATTGCATACTGCATCATCAGTGTTGCAGTAGCGTCATCCAGTCGCTTCAACCAGCTCAACGGTACAGAATATCTGTCCTCGGATGCGCAAGTACGTACAATACAGCAAGTACCTAGGGAGACGTGATAAATCCAACAACACCAATTGCCGTCCCGATTCCCTTTTCGCCATTCGCCAAACACAAAAAATACAAGTTACTCTCTCCTGTTCCGTCCATGGGAAATGCACAATTTGTCGCCTGTAACATCCATCGCAATGCAAAAACCACTCATTCAGTCCCCGTCCGGTTCCCTTTTGTCCGGTGGCTTCTGTTGCCACTCCTCTTGTTCCCCTCTAATACATCGTAAGTGTGTTCATATCCACTTTGATAGACCGTTACATCACGTCTCTGCTCAGCTCGTACGACCATCCACCCTCCCGTCTCAGCTTGTCTCTGGCTGCCATGTCCTTTCGGATATCGTCCTCAGTAAGACGGTCAAGGCCGCTCCAGTTGGCGCTAGAAGTGCGAGCACGGAACTTGTGAAATCTCTCCTTGTTCTGGTGGAAGACTTCCTCCATGTTCAGAGCTGGTGTCGGACCAAAGACTTGTGATGGATCCATCACCTCCTGTCGCATTAAAACACGACGGAGGTCAGGGGAGTCAGTCCAGGCTGCACCTGAGATGGCATGTCCGTCCTCATCATCTTCATCCTCATCATCAGTCTGAATTTCAGGAAGCTCCACAGTCTCAGGGTTCTGGAATCGCGGCGATGATCGTTGTGCAGACTTGGCCACCGACTTGGCTCCATTGACACCACCGAGACGGGCGGGCGTCTTGTACGAAGGCCCTGCAGGGTTTGGGTTGGGGGCAAACGGAATCGCCCCCTTGTGGATTTGGGCCATATCCAAGGGGTTGCCTCCCTTGGCCTGGCCTGGGTGCTGCGCGACACCAGTCTTGAACAGGGTTTGAACAGTATTCTGAGAGACATAGCCACTCATCATGTTCTTCGTCTGCATGTCCTGGTTATGGTCAGCCTTGATTCTAGTATAGAGATGGCTGCTGTCATGTCTTACCTTCTTAAGGGTGCTCGATGGGCGAAGAGGAGGTCCCTTGATGTTGGGGGGGTGATCAAAGTCCAGCTCGTCAGCAAACTCATCGCTCGTTCGGCGGCGCTTCGCATCCTTGGCCTGATACTGAGGGCCGCGGGAGGGAGCATGTCTGGCTGGTCCATCCTCGTTGGCATCTTGGCCAAGCGGCCTCTTCGACTTGGAAGCAGTCGACAAGACCGTATTGACAGGGCGCCCAATGTCCTCTTGAGACCTATGAATGCCTGAGTTCATACGAGATGGGGGTCGTAGAGGACCATCCCCTCGCTGGACTGAGCTGGATTTGTCCAGTCCAAGACTGTAGTCAGGAGGACCGTTCGGCTGTGTTCGGACAGCCGGAGGGGGTGCCGGCGTCTTCTTGGCCTTCTCGATAGCTGCCTGGCGCTGAGCGTTCTTCTTTGCATCCGTCTGCTCACGCTTACGCTGCTCTTCCGCTTGTCGTTGAAGCTGCTCCTGCCTCTTCTTTTCCTCTTTCGCAGCCGCTCGCTTCCTATCCATCTCAGCCTTCGCATCGCGTCGGCGCTGCGCCTCGCGATCATCCTGCTCCTTCTTCTTTGCTGCGAGATCAATTGCTCGAGGACGACCAGTTGATCCTACCGAAGCATTAAGAGCTGGGATAGACGGTTTTGTTTGAAGCGAAGCCTTGCTCGCCTTGCTCGCCAGTTGCTGTTTAGGTTGAGAGCTTGTTGAAGCACCATGATCTTGGAAACTGGCAGACATGGAGCTGCTGGCGGGATGATACTGCGAATGCTGCGAACCGGTGTTCACCCGGATAACAGTGGGAGCCTGCTTCGTCTTGGCAAGGGTTTCCTTTCCTGGCTTCATAGGTCTCCTGAGTTCCTTGTTACGAAGAGGTTGGCCGGGTCCTACCGATCGCGAGGCTGAGGGAGGAGGCACCATGGTAGGGGCATCGACCATATCCACATCATGATCAGTGGCCTTTGCTTCTGTCTCATACGGCTTAACCTTGCGAGGGCTAGACCGGGTGGCCTTGGGCGTAGTCTTAGTGGCAGGAGGCTCGTTCTCCTTTTTGGCGGCGAGTTGCTTTTCCATGAGGGCAATCCTCTCCTGTTCCTTGCTAAAGACGCGAACCTTCTCGCGCTCCTTTTCTCGCTCCTTCTCAAGCTTGTCCATTTGTTCAGCTTGGAACTTGGATTCCTTTTCTCGGCGCTTGTCCTCCTTCTCACGTTCCGTAGAAGCCCGAGTGCGCTTAGCAACAGGTCGAGATGGACTGGCTTGTCGTTCAGCAACAGGGCTACCGTTCCTGAGTGCATCCGCGCTGGGTTTGCGGAGGGCTGCTTCTGAAGACAAGTTCGGGTAGAGTCCCAGGCGGGTTGTGGATGGTGAAAGTATCGACGACTTGCCCTCGGCGCTGGCCGCTGCACTGCTGATCAGGAGCCCCTTGGACATGGTTAGAACAGACGATAGCTTGTTCTTGACTTGCTTCAAGGGGCTGTCGCGGAACCGCCGTGAGGGCGATTTGGTGGGAGTCTGAGAAACACCAGACTCGGGCACAGTCGCCATCATGACAGAAGGGTTCGAGACTGAGACCGTCTTCTTATGAGGACTAGCATCTTGCTTCTCCAGCGAGCTTACAAGTGGAACAGCAGGCACGGACACAGATTTTCCATGTCCAAGAATGTTGGGTCGCTGAAGGGTTGCTGCGGCTCGAGTAGGCGATTGCGTCTTTGCTCGTTCCTCGATGTCCAAGTTTCCCAGAGACCCCACAGTGTCCTTTCCATGGATTCCCTCCATAACGTCGGCAGAATGGCTCTTTGAAAGCGTGGGCCTTGAAGCAGATGCTGCGTCCTCGGCTGGCTCAGCAGCTGGAGGGTCAATCCAGTCATCATCGTCGTCCTCGGGGAAAGCACCAGGAGTTGTTGCAGTTTCAAGCTTCTTAGGCGATGGTGATTTCGGCTCTGGGACAGATTGGGACGCAGAGGCGGGTTGAGAGTTTGTCAGGCTATGAATCGATTTCGATGGTCGGCTACCGTTGGGCTGAGATTTTCCAAGCACGTTTATCCGATCCTGTAGCATCTGGGTATATGTCTTGTTGTGGTGAACGGCAAGGTCTTCGGCATTGTCTGGCTGTTGAGCGGGTACCGTAGGAAAATCGTCCACATCCATGTCGTCGCGATCTTCTTCGTCAGAGGCATCTTGTCTTGCGTAGTTACCTAGACTCTTTCCTCCCGTATGCCTGCCGAGGTAACTGGTCCTCTTAAAGTCGAGATGGCTGGTCCGAGACGCTCTAGGGCCACCACTCTTTCCTGCTGTCAGAGGCTCTCGAGCCGGAAGAGATGGGAAGTTGAGGCTGCTCTTGCGGAAGCCTGGGCGCATCGGGCTGGAACCGTCGGATTGGGAACGGGCGTCGTCAGGAGATGCCTCTTCGGGCTCCTGGGGCTCGGTTGTTGTCTGCTGCGTCTTGGCGGGTGATGTAACCGCGGGTTCATCTTGAACGATAGAGTGCAGAGGGCTCGACTCGGCGGGAACAGTTGCGGGTTCGTCGATTGTTGTGGGGTCAATCATGGAGGCATCTTCTTGGGCAAGAGGATCGACAGCTGTAGAGTTGATGTCCTGGCTTCCATAATAGCCAGAATCCTGCGTCATAGGTTGTGACTTGGCTGTGGGAGCGGACTCTTTCTCCTGCTCGACGGGTTCGTCGACATGATTGTCCGAGGAAATGTGCTCGACGTGATTCACGGTCTGGTCCTCCTGGGCGATTCGGAACGTCTTTTCAGGAGACGGCAATGTCGGCTTCGGTGGTGAGGGCGCGTGACGCCGAGGCGAGGGGGAAGGAGGAGGAATCGATGACTCCTTCTGGAGCTGAGGTGTGTGAGCTCTGAGATGATGGGCCAAGCGGTTGGCTGAACTGCTAGGTGTGCCACCGAAAACATCCGACAAGGGCTACCGTTCATTAGCAATTATCATCAAGCCAGGCTCAGCGTAGACACTTACGACTCTTGGCTCTGCGGCATTCAACTTGCGCACGGTTCGGGGCGTCTTGCCACGTAGTTTACCAGGTGTCTTGAAGGTCTCTGCGATATTGCTGAAGGATATCCATGTTAGTAGGCGCGACCAGAACAAAGAGGGGAAACGCGTACGTTTCATTCTCGCTGAAGATACCAGCCATGTGCTCGTTGAGCCACGAGAACTCATTGTGAGCAGCGTACGTGAACTCGTCGACCTCGACATCAACAATCTGGAGGGCAGAAGCGCGCTCGTCGGCGACCCACGCCGCAGAACCGGTTGGGATGCGCGGTCCTCGCATAGCCGCCATTGTGTCGGTTGTGAGAAGGCGCGCGCGGTAAGAAGAAAGGGTCAAATTCGACTATAGTCGTGTATGGCGAATTACAAGTTCATCGGGCTTGCGAGTTGGGAAGCAATTAAAATGGTAGAGTTGTAAAGAGCTTGGTTGATCGCAGAGAGAGCTTGGAGTTGGATGGTGGCTCTGTTTGTTTTGGGTCCGGGCAGGGCAGGCGCTAACAACAACAACTTAAAGTGGGACAGGCCCTCGAATCCAAATGGGAAAGCGCGTTTCCGTCCAGTGGGCACCGTGAGAACGTACCGATCTGAGATCTGCACGTGACATGGCGCTTATCGTTACCCCCCATTATTGTTTACTTTGGCTTGCTATCGCGTCCCCTCAGATGCGGAGCGACGAAACCAAGCAACAGCAACTCAAAGCAGCCGTGAGCCTTCAGCCTCAACCAAGATGAGGGTTATTGAAGTGATTATTGACGTAAGCTGTCATTATCAATGGGTCTTGCCATTTTCTGCAAGTATTAACCTTTTGCGCAGGGCTTCAAGTCGTACGCAGTGCGTACGGTCATTTCGGGATGGTAAATAATGCAGCCCAAACAATTCAACAGCCACAGCTAACGCCCCTAGGGATGAGAGCTTCAACTCAATCACTGGCCTTAACGGCAGTGGAAAATCAAACATCCTCGATGCCATTTGCTTTGTTCTCGGAATTACCAACATGTCTACTGTTCGAGCGCAAAACCTACAGGCAAGCCAGCCCAACACCCCTCATCCTTCTCAACTAACAGCTCGCAGGACTTGATTTACAAGCGCGGTCAAGCCGGTGTTACCAAAGCCAGCGTCACAATCGTTTTCGACAACCGAGAAACCAAAAAATCGCCGATTGGATTCGAAGAATATGCCACAATCAGTGTGACTCGCCAGATCGTTCTCGGAGGAACCTCCAAGTACCTCATCAACGGTCACCGAGCGCAACAGCAAACGGTGCAGAACCTTTTCCAATCCGTTCAGCTCAATATCAACAACCCCAACTTCCTCATTATGCAGGGACGTATCACAAAGGTCCTCAACATGAAGGCTGTGGAAATCCTAGCCATGATTGAGGAAGCTGCGGGAACAAGAATGTTCGAGGATCGCCGAGACAAGGCCTTGAAAACAATGGCGAAGAAGGAGATGAAGTTGGGGGAGCTTCGAGAGCTTTTGAAGGACGAGATCGAACCCAAGCTCGAGAAACTACGAACCGAGAAGCGAGCCTTCCTCGACTTTCAACAGACACAAAACGACCTCGAGCGGCTGACTAGAGTGGTTGTTGCATACGACTATGTCAGATGCCAAGAGAAGCTGAGACAATCAGCAGCAGATCTTGAGGGAAAGAAGCAAAGGCAGCGTGATTTGGAGGAGTCGGCAGCTCGCTTGCGAAGCGAAATCTCCCACCTCGAAGAAGATGTCAAGAAGGTGCGCTCTCAGAGAGACAAGGAACTTCGAAAGGGCGGCAAGGCTCAAGCACTGGAGGAGGCTGCCAAGAAGCACTCAAATGAACTTGTGCGGTTGGCTACTGTTCTCGACCTGAAGAAGTCCAGTTTAGCAGAGGAGAAGGAGAAAAAGGAGGCGATGGAAAAGACTGTTGCCGAATTGGAGGCCACCCTGCAAGAAAAGACGTTGGCATTCGAGAACGCCAAAGCCACATACGATGCTGCAAAGAACGACCTTGAGCAGCAGAACAAGGACGCAGAGTCCAAAGAAGAGCTTCTTCAGACACTACAAACCGGTGTCGCTTCCAAGGACGGCCAGGAGAATGGTTATCAAGGTCAGCTCCAGGATGCCAAGAACCGTGCCACAGCAGCAGCGACAGAACAAGAGCAAGCCAAGATCAAGATATCGCATCTAGAGAAACGTGTCAAGGAAGAGGAGCCCCGAGCAAGGAAGGCGAAGGAGCAGAACGCTGATCTTTTGCGAGACCTTGACGGGCTAAAGATCCAGGCACAAAAGCTCGAGAAGGAGCTCGGCCGTCTAGGCTTTGAGCCAGGCCAGGAAGAGCAAATGTACAAGCAAGAATCTGAGCTGCAACAAACGGTCAGAAACCTCAGACAAGAGTCGGACACGCTGAAACGCCGGGTTGCCAACACCGAGTTCAACTACGCGGACCCTGTGCCCAACTTTGACCGGTCCAAGGTCAAGGGATTGGTAGCTCAGCTCTTCACGCTGGACAAGCAGCACACACAAGCCGGTACTGCTTTGGAGATATGTGCTGGAGGTCGCCTCTACAACGTGGTCGTCGATACCGAGGTGACGGGTACGCAACTACTGCAGAGAGGAAAGCTGCGGAAGCGAGTGACCATCATTCCACTCAACAAGATTGCCGCCTTCAAGGCATCAGCTCAAACCATCGCCACAGCTCAAAAAATTGCTCCAGGCAAGGTCAACCTGGCTCTGACTCTAGTTGGATATGACGACGAGGTCTCTGCGGCGATGGAATACGTATTCGGCAATACCTTGATCTGTGCCGATGCAGACACGGCGAAGAGAGTCACGTTTGATCCCAACGTACGCATGAGGAGTATCACTCTTGAAGGTGATGCTTATGACCCCTCGGGTACCTTGTCTGGCGGAAGTTCACCCAACTCAAGCGGCGTTCTAGTTCTTCTTCAGAAGCTCAACAGCCTAACCCGCCAGCTGAGCGAGGCTGAACACTCGTTGAAGGAGGTTCAGCGCAGAATTTCCTCCGAGAAGGCCAAGCTTGACCAAGCCCGCAGGATCAAACAAGACCTAGACTTGAAGACTCACGAGATCAAGCTGGCCGAGGAGCAGATCGGCGGCAACTCTTCCTCCTCCATCATCCAGGAGGTCGCGAACATGAAGTCAACAATCGCAGAGCTGAAAGAGAGTATCACTGAAGCCAAGGCCCGGCAAGCAAAGGCCAGCGCCGATGTCAAGACCATCGAAAAGGATATGAAGGACTTTGACAACAACAAGGACGCCAAGCTCGTCGAGCTGCAGAAGGCCCTTGATAAGCTACGAGCCGGTCTCGGCAAGAATACTGCTGCAGTCAAGACACTCCAGAAGGAGCTTCAAAACGCTCAGCTTGATGCTGAGCAAGCGGGTTTCGATTTGTCTGCTGCTCGAGAGCAGCTGCAAGAAGTCGAGGTCGGTATCAGTGCGCAGCAAAAGGATATCGAGGATCTCGTCAAGCAAAAGGCTCAGGTAACTGAGACACACGACACGGTTCAGGCTGAGCTTGATGATGAACGTGCCAAGCTCCATCTCTTTGACGATGAGCTACGAGCGTTGGAGGATGCCACGCGGTCCAAAAACGCACGCATCGCCGAAGAGGGCCTCGAGATGCAGAAACTCGGCCACCAGGTAGAGAAGTTCCACAAGGAGCAGGAGGGAGCGGCTGAGAACGTGGCCCATCTCGAAGAGGAATACGAATGGATCCACGACGAGAAGGACAATTTTGGCCGCAGTGGAACTCCTTATGACTTCCGTAACCAGAACATCGGGGAGTGCAAGTCGACGCTGCGCAACCTGACGGAGCGGTTCCAGGGCATGAAGAAGAAGATCAATCCCAAGGTCATGAACATGATTGACAGCGTTGAGAAGAAGGAGGTGTCACTCAAGCACATGATCAAGACGGTCATCAGGGACAAGCGCAAGATCGAGGAGACGATTGTCAGCCTAGACGACTACAAGAAGAAGGCCCTTCAGGAGACGTGGGAGAAGGTCAACGGAGACTTTGGCAACATCTTCTCGGAACTGCTTCCTGGTGGCAGCTTTGCCAAGCTTGATCCGCCCGAGGGCAAGACTATCAGCGATGGCTTGGAGGTCAAGGTCTGCCTCGGAAAGGTGTGGAAGCAAAGCTTGACCGAGCTGAGTGGTGGTCAAAGGTGAGGATTCTCATGAACCCTTTGTAAACAGGGCATTTGCTAACTAACACACTATAGGTCTCTCGTTGCTCTCTCTCTCATTATGGCTCTACTCCAGTTCAAGCCTGCGCCCATGTACATTCTCGACGAGGTTGACGCAGCGCTGGATCTCTCACACACGCAGAACATTGGCCGTCTGATCAAGACGCGGTTCAAGGGCTCGCAGTTCATCGTCGTCAGTCTCAAGGACGGCATGTTCCAGAACGCGAATCGCATCTTCCGGACGCGCTTCAGCGAGGGCACCAGTATGGTGCAGGCTCTCACGCCGGCAGATATGAAGTAATGATGCTGACAGACACCTCTCTGGATGGCCTGAAACGAGTGTATGAGAAAGACTAGATGGGAGGTTTCACATGAGGCGTCGGGCTGGCTGGGCGCTGGAGAACAGTCTTGGGTGGTTTGGAGATACCTTGTGTTGTGATACCGCTCTATGTAATGAGGCAGGACCTATGAAATCTATCTTATTGTTTTGCACCCATTCATTCCATCTAGTCTACTGTTACACGACTGGCAAAGCTTCTTCCTTGCTCCCCAACATGGCTTGTAGAAAACTATTGGCAAATGTACACGTGGTGACCACGCTGAACAACGTCGATATCCATGCCCACCTCGATGAATGATTGAAACTGCTCAGGCTTTGCAGCGCCGGGAAACATGGGGCACATCTGCATCCCCATGCATCCCATCTTGGGAGCTCCCTCATCGACGTCACGAAACTTCCTCAATGCCCGATCCGGCTCAGCCTTGTGCCGGATGCCGGTATCGGGATCGACGTTGGGCAATTTGCATCTGGACTCTTTGTTAGACCCAAGTTGTCGAGTGTGGAAAGGGGGGGTGTGTTGCGCTGACCGGACAGTTCGACAGGCCACGTCAAAGTGGCACTCTTGGCCGGTGGTGGCGTGCTTGAGGTGAATAACCTTCCAGTTGTCTTCGTCATACTCTTCGTTTCCGGCGACTGACACGTGTTAGTGGCCATTTTGCGAATTTGCGGGTTAGTGCTGTAGCGGTTTGAGACATACTGATAATGTTTGACCGGAACCGTCGGGCGTCGAGCTGCTTCATGGTCTCGTCCTTGACAACGTTCTTGTCTAGCGCTTGCATGCTGCTCAGGCTAAGCATGTGGAGGGGGTACTGGACTTTGTCAGATCATGAATCCCCCTTGCGTCACAGCCTCAGACAAGCAGATCACTTACAGCATCGTGAAAGTCGACAACGGGTTGGTAGCCCAGGGCTTCCTTAGGCTGGGCACAGCGAAACACCTCCCTCTGCTGTGAAGGGTCCATCCTGAAGATGCCCAGTTGGTGCTTTGCTCCCAGATACTGAGCCAGCTCGGCGGGAAGCTCCTTGTCCATGTTGAGAGCCGTGGTGACCTCGTTCCAGATCTTGACATTGGCAAACGTGTAGCCCCGGGCCTTGATCTCCTCGGTGTCCGGGAACGAGATGGGCAGCAGGAATTCCTTCTCAGGCACGGCCTGGAACCCGTGACTGAGCTTGGCCGAGGCCTGCTGCATCAAGCCGCGCAGCCCTCCGTCCATCCAGGGGAATCTCACAACCAGAAAGGCGCCGTCTACCGTTCCCAGCTGGCGGCTCGCCTTCTTCGGGTCAGGGACCCAGAGGTCGACTTTGACGTTGGCGAGCAGGGGCAGCTGTCGAAGAGTCACAAACTCCCAGAAAGGACTGTCCTCCTTGCCAGCCCGGGGAGGCTTCAGGTACGCAAACGTGTACAGTCTATCATGCTCCAAGCCCGTAGGTAGTACCTTGCTCCTCTCAAGCTCAATTCCGCGGCATGACTTGACGGGGTAGATGTACAAGCCCTGAACCCGCGGCGGACGCCCCTCCCGGGCCCGGTGTTCCTCGGAGAACTGGCGGCGGAGGTTACTGCCACCCGGAGCCACGCCGACCCGGGAGTGGGTCTGGTTGAGGACATCGCTGCGGTCCACGGGGACAGGCGGGAAGAGGATGAAGATGGGGATGAGGAAGGCGACGAGGGTTACGGCAAGGAGGATGAGCGAGACTGCGTCGACGCTAGACAGCAGCCCCTTTGTCGCCTCCATGCTGGTGCCAAAGCCCGGCAGCGCCGTAGCCATGTCGCCCAGGCGCCGCACGATGGTTGAACTGCCGGCTACGGCGTCCAGAGGGCCCTGTAGGTTGGGGACAAAGGACCCCGAGTCGGCTGCTGCGGACATGGTTCGCTCTCACGATGAATGGCGGGTTCCGCGGTATCTCAGACCTGCATGCAAGATCCACGATCAAGAAGCGCCCTTGCAGATGGGTGTATTTTGGTGGTGCTGCTGCTGCTGTTGTTGCTGTTCTTGTTGCTTCCGTTGCCGAGGTCTCGAGATGCCGACTTCTCCAGGAATGTCTTGTCTCTTGTTCATCAATGTCATGATGGGTCCATGTTGAGTTCGTCGTGTCGCTAACTCCTTGGCCGCGGGCCCCGATGGCTCGGACCCGACCAACGGTATCTGTGGCGCATTTGGTTTTAGATGTGGCTAGGGTCAGTCTGAGAAAGAGAATCAACAGCCTGACACGGTGCGTTACAGAGTCATGGCAGCCAGTAGCTTTACCATGACTCGATACTATTGAGCAATCATCCTCTCTGGGTCTGAACAGTGAGTGCCTCATCCTCGAGTCATCATGATGGAGCTCCAGGCTGTGGCATGACAAGAAATGCGTCCAGGTACCAAGTAACTCCAGGGTGGCGCTACCCTACTTGACCTGTCTGATGGGATGGGACGGATGCAAGTTATCAGCCCTTTCGGCTAGGGCCGCAGCGGTATGCAGCTTTAATGGACAAGCAATTCGTCCATGCCATGACCATTTGCCAAACCCGGTACTTGCTGCCACTGGGCTCCTCCATCGTGGTGTTTCCAACCTGAATCATATGCACGGGGAGAGGGGCTTTGGGATCTCCAGGCGCTTCACGGCATCCGTTGCACCAACCAAAGACGGGCTGAGAGGGACAAAGTTGGAGGTGTCAAGAACCCTGCCAACCCTGCAGCTTGCCCTTTGCAACCAATGCACGCCAACATCCGCCTTTGTGCCCTCCCACACAAAAGTTTCGCCATTGATTGGGACCTTCAGGCGCCATGCATAGATGGCTTCGTAGCTGCCACATCACCCCATGTTGTCCAGTTCGACCTGTCTTGTCTCACACTCACAGATCATACGTGTCTAAGTCAACTTGATAGACGGCGCCTTGGAAAAGAGGGGAGTTAGTTCCCTTTTCAGAAACAATGAAGCTGTCGAAAACGGGCGCCCTGGGTCATCGGCACATTGGTTCCATGGCCCCGCTGCTCCGGCAAGTTAGACTGACTAACTACCAACGTTAGCCGTTGACCAAAGCCTCACCATCATCAACAACTGCACTCCTCCATGACGACAGCAGTGTCAGTTCAGCTGGACTGGGGTGAGGTCAAGTCCCGACACAAAAGAAAGGAAAGACAAAGTTAAAATCCCACTTTGCCAACCAGCCTCTCGCCTCACGCCGCACAGCAGCGCACCGCACCGCAGCGTAGTGAGGCGCCGTCCACACGTCCCTCTCAGCCTGCAGTAGTCTTTGTTCCCGCCGTCTCGTCTTCAGGCGTGGGCGTGAGTGGTCTGGCGCTCATTTGCACATTCGTCGCCCTACCGCCCTCCTGTGGGGAGCTTGATCTGCCCGGCGGCCGGTGCAGGGTATGCAATGTGGCCGGCCATCAACAAACAAATGCAGGACCAAGGTTGCAGAGCTACTGGCGGAGTCGGGATAATTCCCGTCAACCCGTCAACCTGGTCGTGTTAGCCCAGCAGGGACTTGCCCTTGGTGCCTCTCACAGCCCCGTGCTGCGGCCACTAAGGATTCCTCGCTGCACCGATCGCCCCGAGGCCAGCCGGAGATACTTCTGTATTCATCCAGAGCCTCCATTCCTGGCTCCTGGTCATATCGACAAACTGACTCGCAGGGCAGGGCAACCAAGCCAGGCACGAAGGGAGCGCGGGGTGGGCCGAAATACGCGGGTCTGTCCAATGTCGACATCCAGTGAGCTGTCAGTCAGGGTCTTGATGTACGCATCCGGTAAAGTCATTTGCGGGTTGTGACAGGGAAGACCGTGGCAGATGCCTCGTCCAGCCGTCATCGTGCTCCCAGATCGAGCACGAGTTCGTCACTCGTTTCGTTCATGCTGCTAGGCGCAATCTCACATGATGAGCGTTGGGCAAGGGCTGCCCGCCCAAAAATAGGCAAATCCCAGATCCTCCAGCATTAGTGCTGCCCATTAGCAGACACTGGATTGATGATGGGCGTTGCGTTCAGCAGGGGGGCTCACGCAGATCTTCGCCGTGTGCGGAATGTTGGGCCTCTGTCGCAAGCTGGGTTGGTGAGAGAGTGAGATTGACAACTAGTCTCGATGATAGATGTGAGGCCAACAGCATCTCCTCACTTCACCTCCTACCAGACCTCTCTCAAGACGCCAGCCGGAATACCAAAGTCCGCCTCCGCGCTCCACCCCCCGTGCATCTCGGGCTGAAAGACCTGCCTCTTGGTGATGATTCCGCTCCATCCTGCAAGGCAGATCCCAGCAGTTCGAGACGAACCAGGCAAGTGAGGCTCGATCTTGGTTCGTTTGCGTTCATTGTCTTGCGGATCTCCCGCTACTCACAATGGCCTATTCGATAGTCCAGTCATGTCTGGCAGCAACCACTGGATCCTAACTCTCTCTCTCCCTCTCTCTCTCGCTGACAGACGACGAGACTCCAGGGGTAGAGTACCCGGGCACTGCAACGGCTGGATGATTCGGCATGATCCGGGACGGGAATACCGTCCATCTCAAATTCAATTGACGGGCGAGGGGCGAAACCCTGCAAAGGAGGATTCCTGACCGAGTATCGATCCCATGCGCATATTGAATGCACAGCAACATTGTCCTGTGGAGCCTCCATGGCAGATATTATGCTGAAGCCTCCAATTTTGCCCAGTTACCCGTACAGCGTCGCAGTTTTCTCAAGTGGCCCCTGTTAAAAGCACCAACGAGAGGGCTCCCATCCGTAGACCCCAGCAAGATCCCTGAGAGCTCCTTGACAGCCCCAGTCCCCAGAAATGGAGACCGCCAAGGAGACCCATCAGGTTTCCTTTTTGAGCCACAGACCTGGGAAGAGGGGATTTTGGTGTTATTGACTGGTTTTCTGGCTAGACATTTGGCGCTTATGTCCCCACGTCTCGCCGCAGTTGTAGGCGCCGGCTCTGGATGGCGTTTTACTTCCCCTCATCAGACCACTTGCCATGTCTTGGACGATTAGGTTGTGCCTGTGAACGCAGTTCTTGGAGGCGTGGGTGACGTTTCCCCCCTGTCGACGCCGCCCTGACGGTTGAATCGTGACAAACCCCCGATTATTGCAACTCGCCCCAGCACGTCTTGAAGGGACAGACCCAAGGTAGCTTGGACAAGAAGTGGAGGAGGAGCAAGGATAAGAAAATTCTTGAGTGCCAGTCGACAGCGGCCTTGGCCCTCCTCAGCCCTAGTCGCTCTGAACTCCGTCCATACGGAGTACGGAGTATTATCCCAGAGCGCAAATGCAGAGCAGCAACCTCCTTGGCTCGATCCTTCGTCCTGTCGCGCCCCTGTGGGCAATGATTCGAAACCCACCACCTCCATGCAGCCGTGCAGGTCTTAATCATGAGTACCCGCTTGAAAACTTCTTCCAGCTTGTTGGTGCCCCTGCTGTCAGACTCCGAAGAACTGCATCGGCCTTGGACCAGTCAAGATCCACGGCCAAGTCCCGGAATTGGAGAATAGATCTTGTTCTTTTGCTAGTTCTTGCCTAGCAACGAGTCGGAGCCGCCGCCGCAATGCGAGAAAGAATTTCTGTCTTCAGCTTGCATAGTACGAGTACGGCGTGAGAGGAGCAAGTGCCCCCGTTCAAAACGGTTGTCTCTTGTGGGGTTAATCGTTGGCTGCAAAGTTCAGTCATTCGGCCGGACCACCCTGCCCACAACATGACTTGTCATCTTGGTTCAAGCAGGCTGCCACTTCATATCAAAAAAACATACCGGCCGTGGGCGATAATACATGGAAGACATTCTGAACTGAGTAGCGCGAATAGGGGTGGGCTGCCTAACGATGTTAGACGAGATCCTCATCAAGGCTGATGAGTGCCTGGAGCAAAAGATGTTCCTGGGCCAACGTTTGACCGAGGCTCTGGACATTGTTTTGACGTCTTTCTAGAAACCCAGAACCCGGGCCCGACGGAAAGCTCCCGACCCGTGTAACAAAGCAAGGTGGAGGAGACCCATGCATTGGTGCTCACCTGCCATGGGGATGCCTCTGCCGCTGCCCAGGTGAAGGCCGCGAGCGTCGGCGGCAGGGCTTTTGCTGAAGTCTCCGAACGAGAACGAGAAGCGCCCCGATGATGTCGGGTGCCGGCTCCGACGGTGGAATACGATGCCACGTGAGGTGAGACACCGATATCATCATACAGGAGTGTTGCAGGGTACATGTTGCATCTGCAGAGATGGGCCCCTGCGCTGCTCTTGACCCCTATCGCTATTCATCAATGTCGAAATATGCAGTGTTCGACCAACGAGGCATGGCTGGCTATTGGATGAATAGGCCACCGCTTCCTGGCTTTAGAACCTTGGTTCACGGAGCAGTCGGACTTGCTCCAGCTGAGACTGGACGGGGGAATGCCCTGTTGAATATGCTTGCTTGGTCTTGTTGCGTTGCCTGCTTCGCGTTTGGCCTGTGCTTCAGGTTGACCCAGACCTGCATTTAGTGTTGAGCTATACTTGATTCGATCTCAACACGGTCAAAGAAGATTGTGGAAGAGCCATTTGGTGGCTTGAGTGGTTGATGGAGAAATCCTCGCCTCACTTGGGACACGTCCGGTGGGAGGCTGTTGAAGCTGTGGCCTCCCACGTAGTAGTGTTGTAATCATTCGTCCGTGGCTCGCTTCCTCCGGACATTTGTTAATCTCCGGGCTGGCTGAGCGAATGCTCAACAGGAGACAAAGAGTGCGAAAAGTAGAGGAAAGTAAAGAGCCACCCTGCAGTAATGGCACACCGATTCATAGCCATATCTTGACGTCCATTATGGCCATGACTGGCTCCGTGCCTTAGAAACACTCAACAGTCGACTCAAAGTCAATTTCGAACAGCCACGGCCCACGGTGGTGTTCACAACTGGGTCTGCCACGCGACGACCCACGCGTAGGGAGCGGGACCTGATCCAAGCGTCAAAGACGTCGTCAAGACCAGAGCCGTTTTGTTTGTTGGTGTGGACGGTTGCGAAAGTTGGGACGGATGGGTGTGCAATGCTTGCTGCTTGCTTCTGCATGGCTCAGGGTGTCGGTGTCACCCCAAGGGGTTTCCATTGAGCAAGGCCTTTATTGAGTAAGGTCTCTCTCATCCTCCGTCGCCCCTGTCGACGGGACCCTATCAGATCGTCATCTTTCCCGTCTGAGAACTGGGAACCGATCGCATTTTTTTTGCCAAGCTTGTCATGACAGGTGCCTGGGGGACACGACAGTAAAACTGCGAAACCCGTGGCATGATTGTTTGGTACCGTAGCCGCAGCTACAGTGGCTATTAGGACGCTTGATATTGGGCCTGCCTTTGTTGTGAATTCAGCCTCTCATTCAGTATGGGGGGCAAGAGGTTGGGGAACCCACCTATGATGCTTTGCATCTTTGGTTCAAGCCAGTTATTCCAGCGACGGCCTGCTTCTTCCCCTCTCTTGTAGGTTGCATCACCGCTGATGACCGGCCGCGTTCATGGATAACCCCTGGCTCGCCGTCCTATTTCCACAGACTGAGGGCAGAGTGGACGACGCCAAGAGCGCGGGCGCAGATGTGAGATGCCCAAACAGGCACCATGCAACGAACAAGAAGTTGCTCCGTCCCCGGCGGACGCCATGGACGGTGGGTTCTCCACAGCCTTTCAGCTCCATTCTGATCCTCGTCGACAACGTCTGTTGACCCCATGGCGTTAAACCCAGTCGCTCATCGGCCTGGGTTAAGTGGCGGCAAGCCCAATCCAATGCCAGCCCCAGCCCAGCAAGACTGGAGTGACCGACTATATGGACCTCTTCGGTACTGCAATGTTAATCAGGACATGCAATACGTATGGGCTCCTCGATGGCCTGTTGAGGGCTTTGAGAGAGCCAAGGGAGGTCCTGACGACGCTGGGACTCACCTCTAAGCCATCCGGTCTCCTTTCCGCGGTCTTAAGCTGCTTTGGGGCAGGACCAGTTCCGCGCCCTGTGCACCCAAGCCCGAGGAGGCGGTTCCCCCTCGTCAAGTTGAAATCTTAACGCCGACCCAAGTGTCAGCTGCAGTCACCCGTGGCCGCGGCACTCCCAGTCAGGTAAAGACAAAACGGCATTTCTTGGAGAGGCAAACAAGGACCAAAATACCGGGCCCTACTGTTCAACGGGGGCGGAGTTGTTCGGAAATAATCCCAGTAGACTCAATTCCAAGGACCTGGAAAAAACATGTACGAGACAAGAAAGAAGCTGTCAAGGGCTGGCGGGGAGGCAAGGAAGGTCCAGCAGAGTAGCATCCACCATGGATGGATGGCAGGCAAGGTAAGGCAGGTAGCCATCGTGGCTGGGGGGGTGTTCCTTCCCACTTCACTCCTTCCCCCTCTACCTCACTCTAGCCCCTCCAACACAAGTTCAGCCCGCCCCGCGCTCTTGTTTGGTAATAACATCATCCATCCTGTCACCCAATCTTTATTACTCACCCCTGGCACATCGATCATTGACTGCCCGTTCTTATTGACCGTATTAAACACCTCGTTATTGTTATTGTTTTTGCGTATCCTCATCATTTCATTAGCTCTGACATACCATTGGCATTGTTATTGTTATCCTCTTTTAGGAAGTCACCGTCCTGTGTCAGTCATTGATGTTGTGTCTTCCATGTCCTTGGACTTTCCCTTGTACTCCCAGATCTAGCATCGCGACAGCTTCATTCGCCTTCGTTCTTAGTCGGTACCGCTTTGCCGGAGCCCTCTGAAGCTTCACACACACCCCGGAGACTCCATCACACACCCTCGTCTCAATCCCGAAAAGCCCCAGGACGGATCCGCCGTTCCGCCCCGGGAGCAGCCTGCCCAGCATACCGGACGGACGTCGTCGACCTTGAAGGTCATCACTCTGCTCGATCTTCTCCTCATCCTGCCGTCCCATCTCCCCATTGCTAGTCACCGCAGGGAGCGTTGCATTCAAGCCCGGACCATCTATCCGCAAACTAGTGGCCTGCTTTGCTCATCTGCTTGTCCGTGGGCGTGGGATCCTCCTCAAAAACCAACAGTCAAGAGGCACAACTTAAGCTCTTGGCTGGCTCCCGGGACCCACGAGCCCGGACAGTCCGTTGATCAGCGATTGACGCCCCGTCAGGCCTGCATGCGACAGGTCTTCTCCCGCAGGATACGACGTCCTTGAATTCATCCCCATCTCCAGGGGCTCGGCCAACTGCTTGTCCGATACCACCCAGGCCGACCCATCTTGCCGCTGGTCTTTGCAGAGACCCCTCCCCTCCCTGATTCTGGGAACCAGTAACCTCTGCCATACTATCAGAAGTGTCTCCATCGATCAATCTTTCCTCCCTGTCACCGTGACAGCGCCTCTCCGCTCCCCAGCCGCGATACATGTCCCTGCTCATGTCGACTGCCCCTCTTGCAATACAACCATCCCAGGCCTCCCCCCACCAGTGACCAAACAGCGTCCTTGCAAACCACGTTTCACTAGACCACGGACGTCTTGCCGCTTCCTGGATCTATCCGCAGTGCCAGCAAACCTGATAAAAGTCAACCCTCTTCTGGCTTTTACTTGCAGCCTGTTTGGGACCAGCTCCCCATCTAGGCCTCTCAACCCTTGACGAACTCACCTCTTGCACGCCCTTACCTTACCACTCTCCCGGTTTCAACCCGGGGTTGTCGTGATAGACTAGGGGACGATCGTAGCCCTGGTTAGTCACTGTTACCGGCAGGAAACAGAAATTGCCAGCCGGCCCCCAAGTTTGGTTGCCCCCATCCACGTCCATCTTGTCGAAACTTGCCTCTCTACTAGGCCTTGGTGGTCGACTCTTGACGCTCATATACTCCGAACCGCCCTTGGCACATGGGCCAGCTGTAACGGCTAAGCTTCAAGAAAGGTTCTGCCCCTCACGGTTCTGTCTTGTGCCCTTCAGACCCGGCATAACTCCCGTCGATCAGCAAGCACCGTTCTCGGCAAGCATGCGAATCGCAATTTGTTTCTCTTCCTGACCCAAGACACCTTCCCTCAGCAGCTCTGAAACACTCGACCTACCCGAGCTGTTTGTGCTGCAGCTGTCTGTCACAATGGGAGACTACTATCATCATTTTCTCTCTTCCATGTCGGGGGCTGGGATGAATCCGGTTACCTCCCCCGAAGAGATGCTCGACCCCCGACTCCATGGTCCCCCGATTTCCATTGCCTCCGCTCCGATGCCTGGTCCGTATCAGCAGCTCGGGTATTTCACCGGTTTCCCGGACCCAATGATGTTTAACCCGAACAAGTCCCAGAAAGGTCGCCGGAAGTCTGCGGCTGGAACTCCTGCTGCAGTGGACCATGTTAAGCATCGTAGGACGCGTTCCGGATGCTTCATGTGCCGGAGCCGGAGAGTCAAGGTACGCAACACTTCGCAACTAACATCGAGACTTGCGCATCTAACTTGCTCAGTGCGACGAAACACGACCAATATGCGAACGTGGGTGTAGCTCCATGGCAGGTATTCGATTGGGCGCCATTACTGACAATGCAAAGGTTGCAAAAAAGGGAGTCGAGAATGTGTCTATCCCGACCCTCCATCCTCAAAGAGCTCAGGGGGGTCTGGTAAATCTAGAGATTCTTCCGCCTCCACCCAGCAAACGAGCCCCTCCTCCTCAAATGCAGAAGACGACGATGATGCAGATCGAGAGAGCAAGCTTGAGACGATCCTTGATGAGGAAGAAACCGAAGACCAGACGTCAAAGTCTTCGGCACGCTCCGCACCCTCCAAGAGCTCGTCACCATCAAGTGCGACTGCAACACCAAGCAGTCTCGCAGCGGCATATCCCTCTGTCGAATTCCCCGTGAACCTAGGACCAGCCGACTGGTCGCATTTACCACCCGAATATCAGCAATGTCTTGCCTTCTTTGTCGAAAACATCACCAGCTTCAACTACTGTATCCCTACCGACTCGGATGACTTCTTCAAGACTATCCTTCCCAGCGTGGCTACTCGTCATGAACCACTTCTTAACGCTGTTGTCGGTTTCTCTGCGTATCATCTCACACTTGACAACCCCCAAGGAAAACTACAAGATTTCTTGCAGTACTACAACAAGAGCGTAACGCTTTTACTGGGTCTACTCAAGAGGAAGGAGAAACCGAACGTGGCCACCTTGTTGACAATCTTGCAGCTTGCTACGATAGAAGTACGTTTGCAAGCAATTGCTTTCCGATCCTAGTCCTCTAACAACTTAATCTAGGAGTACTTTGGCGATTGGGTGAACCTCATGGGACACCAAAAAGCGGCACTCGAGATACTGACTAGCATATTCACCCCCCAGACCGTGATGCAGACCGCCATGGGCCGCATGTGCCTTAGCTGGTACGCTCGATTCGACAACTTTGTGGCTCTCATGGGAGGCTTTCCGACCGACCTGCCTCGAGAATGGTTCCAGGCCATGGTGGACTTCTATCAATCCGAAAAAGCTGCCCATCCAGCAGAGTTGCGATGGGTAATCGAAGAATGGTCTTCTCGGCTCCGTCTGATCTCATACGACATGTCCATCTTGTTCGCCAGAGGCAGTAGGGGCCAGATCTCTCCCGAAGACTTCATAAAAGAGCACGAGGCTATCGATAAACGACTGGTTGAGTGGAAGGAAAAACGCGGCCCTGCCCTCCTGGATCAGAGATATCTCATCACGGAATTCCCGCCCCCAGAATCGATTCCCGCGGACGATATTGTCGACCCATACACCGTCGGTATCCTCTACGACTTTCCGTTGTTTCACGCCACCGTTCTTTGTGCGGAGTGGAATAGTATCATGATTATGCACAAATGCCAGTCATCTGGTACGAGGCCGGACATCTTGTTCGCGGATCTGAACCGGCATGCGTACAGAACTTGCCAATATTTCGAGACTTTGGAGTTCTGGCCATCGACTCCCAAGGGCGTGTTGGTCTTGATACAAGCTTGCATTGCAATTGCGGCATTGTTCTTACCTCAGGACGAACGGCATCACATGTGGTTCCGTCGGAAGTTTGCTTTACTGGAGACTATGGGGTAAGGAGACGACCTCCGATGTGTGCTGGTATCGAATAGGGCGAAATGCTGACCAGCCTTTTAGATACATCCATCCCATCACAATTCGAAGCAAGATGGCCCTGCTCTTCCGAGAGCCATCGTGTGTGCAGTGG
Organism: Fusarium vanettenii 77-13-4; assembly: GCF_000151355.1. Lineage (NCBI taxonomy): Eukaryota > Fungi > Ascomycota > Sordariomycetes > Hypocreales > Nectriaceae > Fusarium > Fusarium vanettenii. Next base: position 1,651,558 of record NW_003315867.1, read on the forward strand.
TGGTTACCGAACAATGAAGGGTTCAGCCCTGTATTACAGAGCATTCGAAACTTCGCCGACGAGCGGAACGCCGCTGCCGTAACAGCTCAGCAGGAGAATCTTCGAGAGGTCAGGCACATTTTCGCCAAGATGTCATTAATGGACGAGGCAAACAAATCATTACCCGCTGGCGAGGGGCCCGGGTCATAGAGCAGGGGATAGGAGGCGGGCACGAGCGAACACAAATTACCCAATGGACTTGAAAAGCCTCATTCTGCTGTTCTGTAGGAGGATACAATACTCGACCCTGGGCGCAACCTGCTTGTTTGGCAACCGATGCGATGGCTTTTTGAGGCAGTAGTGTTGGGCTGGAACAGCTAGACTTGTCCGAACTCAGGCCTATTGCTGAGGCTAAGATGGCTGGCTCTTAAGGAGTTATCTACTAGAACGAGTAGACGAATGGGAACGGCGAGGCACGGAAATCAACGGCGACACAAGGTTGATCATCTCGGCCCACGTTAGGCCACATGGCGTTAAGGGGGGCATCATGTGAAACTGGATAGACACATTTCTCGGGAGGGCGGCCGTTGCCGGGGGATGCAACGGTAGACTTTGGAAGAACCTGACACAAGAGGGCGTTTGACGGAACGGATTTGGATATGGACTTTGGAAAAGAAAAAGGCGGCTACTTCCCCAAGCTGCAGATACCCAACCTCTGAGAACTCATATTACACAATGTATTATATAGTAACTTGGCTACAACGCGAGCCTCAACCTGATGATCTACAGCACTCTTCCAGATAACAGGAGTTGTGAATTAAGTAAAGTGCGTTTCTTTGCTGGTCTATCATGTCTCATCCTCCTTGGTCTCCTTTTCCGTCACTGTGGTAGCAGATGTGGAAGTCTCTGGCTTTGTCTGTTGGTTCTCACCGGTAGACTCAGGGGCAACTTGAGAAGCAGAACCTTGCTCCTCGACTGCTGCCTCCGCTGGCGCGGACGCGTTTTCTTCCGCCAAAGACTCCTTGGACGTGTCCTCCTCTTGGGGTTCTTCGGGCACTGCTGGTGGTGGGCTTGACTCAGCTTCAGTAGTTTGAGGTTCGGTGTCCTTCTCAGCGTCTTGCTCCGGCGGCTCCACGGCCGGTTCCACAATTGTCAGATCAGCATCGTCGGCGTCGGCATCATCTTCCTCGTCTTCTTCGGAGGAGGATTGCTCGTGTGGTTCAGACGAGGCCTGTGGCATAGCAGACTGCTCGACAATAACAGGGACTTCAGCTACTTCAGGCTCCTCTTCGACTGGTGAAGGGGCCGTGATGTGCATCTCTCGGAGCTTGCGTGAAACTCCGTCAGCTTCCTCCTCCTCTGCCTCCATGACGGTTGTTACGGCGCTGCCTGTTGATGGGCTGCTCCTTATGTGACGTCGGGTGTTTGTCCTCATGGGGTGCATATTGTCGTCTTCAGGACCAGGCCCGCGCTGCTGGGACGGGGGCTTCAGAATGGTGGGTGTGGGCTTCTCAGTCTCGTGTTCTAGCTGAGGAGTCTCCAAGCCCTCTGCCTCGGGTGGTAGCTTGTAGTTCTCAGCAGGCAAGAGATCGTACAGGTCGCAAACCGTCTTGAAGAAGACATAGAGCCCGGTTTGGGCCTCAACGGACCAGAATACGCCGCGGTGCTGGAACCATGCATGGGCGAATATGCGGTGCAGCCTGCGGAATACGTTGACCAGGTTCTTTATGCCGACGTTCTTGCTATGATTGTCACTGAGGACGACGAAACGGCTAGGAAAGATCTTCTGGTCGGTGACGACATTGGCTGCCCAGTCGAGAGTATGACAGCAATAGTCAATGGCGCAGCAGCTCTTGGGCTGCTCGTGTACGGCGCAGAGGAACTGCCACTCGGAAGCGCGCATCTCGGGGCACGTGTTTGCACTGCATGGTGGGGTGTCGAAGAGGAAGCCGACGATGAGAGAGTTGCATTGCGAGATGAGGAAGCGGCAAAGCTCGTAGAGCCAGATGGTCCGGTCAATGCCGTTTGGTGGTTGCGCAAGCTGTAGTGCCGTTGCGCGCGTGATTGGTTGGGTGTTGGAGGCGGTATGGTAGCAGTGGAGGGCGGCTAAGTGTTCTTGTAGCTGGAAGGCAGAGTCGAGCTGGTTGATGTTAGTTGGGAGCTCAAGATAGGTCAGCATGAGCGCAACAAACCTCATGTAAGGGTATCAAAGGAGGCCCGGCAGCCATGTCTGCTGCCTTTGTGCCCGGGTGTATCCGCCGTCTAGAACTCGCATCAAGCTGTGTCTGCTCCTGTGGTGTCGTCTGGGGACTGGCTGCTGGACCACCAGACGGCGACTTGGGACCGATCTGAATCTCAGCCGCGGGCGGCGGGCTTGGTAGCCGAGGCGAACTCGGTGCTAGCGACATGGCGGTTGAAGGTGTCGAGCCGCGGTGTCGAGAAAACGTACGCGATAACGAACGAGTGTAGATTTGGGGGAGAGCTCGGCGGTTAACAGCACACGACGAGGCTGCGACGTTGGAGGGTGAGTGGCTGGCAGGGCTCGGCTGGGGTCCTAGAAAAGGCCTCGGTAGACGCATAGACAGCTTGGTGAATGCATCAAACGGGGACTGTGCGACTTATACACATCGATCCAAGTTTTGTGCCTGATTCGAAATGATGGAAGTGGAAATCTTGGAAATACACAACCTGGAACGATTTCTGAGCTTTTAAATCGGACTTTTCCCTGCATATTTTGCATTCTCGACTGTGGAGATCGAACATTTTCTACCGAACGTTTAGATCTAGATTGACGACATTACCAAGCCTAGCAACCATGGATTTTGATGACGATGCCCCGCCAGAGCTCGTTAACACGGCCGCAGACGATGTGGATGGCGAGATCACGGTCAAGGTCCCTATTACTATTGTTACAGGTAATAACTCACGGATCATTTACTTTCATCTCTGACATATGTTAGGCTACCTCGGTGCTGGTAAAACGACGCTGTTGAATTACATTCTCACAGCCCAACATGGCAAAAAGATTGCTGTGATTATGAATGGTTTGGGGGGACTGTGATTTGATGATATTCATTTGCTAACTCCAGAACAGAATTTGGGGACTGTAAGTACTCCTGAGGTAATATGATTGTTGCCTGTCTAAGTGGTACTACAGCACTCGACATTGAGAAGTCCCTTACTGTGAACAAGGGGGGTGAACAGGTTGAGGAGTGGCTTGAAGTTGGCAATGGCTGCATATGTTGTTCAGTCAAGTAGGACAAGCCTTCTGTTTTAGGAGCAAAACTAACATGAATAGGGATACGGGTGTAAACGCGATTGAGTCTCTCATGTCCAAGAAGGGCGCATTCGACTACATCCTCCTGGAAACGACTGGCTTGGCTGACCCTGGTAACCTGGCGCCGCTGTTCTGGGTGGACGATGGGCTTGGAAGTACAATTTACCTTGACGGTATTGTCACTCTAGTGGATGCGAAAAACATCCTGCTCAGCCTTGATGACCCAAAGGGCAAGGTTGAAGGACATGACCATGATGATCACGGCCCAGTCATGACCACAGCGCACGTCCAGATCTCTCACGCGGATGTGATTGTCATCAACAAGGCCGACATGGTCACAGAGGCGGAGCTCAGCCAGGTCAGAGCAAGGATTGAGTCAATCAATGGGCTGGCAAAGATCCATGTGACGGAGAGGAGTGTGGTTCCCCAACTGGAGGGATTCCTGCTTGATCTGCATGCATATGATCAATTTAATGAATCCGAGGCGAGTGCCAAGGGGCATAGTCATCTCGACCCTGTAAGTTCCCGTCGACCTCGGTATCTCTTGGGTCAAATTCTGTTGCTAACCGTCCGCTTAGACCATCTCAACCGTCACGATTCCTGTCGGTCGCCTCGAACCGGAACAGCTAGATGCTGTTGACCGTTGGCTACGGTCAGTGCTGTGGGACAACAAGCTCCCCGAGGCGGACAAGGAGGGAGGGTTTGAGATTCACCGCTCCAAGGGCCGTCTTGTGTTTGCCAACGGAGACATCAAGATGCTGCAGGGGGTTAGGGAGATTTTTGAGATAAATGACGGGCCGCGAGATGATGAGGCGCCGCCTCCAGAGGGCAAGATCATTCTGATTGGACGAAACGTGGCTGAGGTTGGATTTGAGAGCAGCTTTAAGCAAGCGGTCAACTAGAATAGAGTCACGAATAGACGAAGAACGACAATCACTGCGCGGGAAGATGCATCCAGGGTCAGGTCTTGTTTGCGCTTGGTTTTAGTACCTGGTGTTGACTCTGCCAATGCCTGCCCAGTGACGCGAAGTGCGAACAAGCAGCCGCTCAGCCTTGGCCGGTTCCGGCTCTGATTGGTGGGTACATCGCTGTCGGTGCGGACCCACTTGAACCGGGGCATCCACCCTCCACTGGAAGAGAAGGGAAGGTGCCGCCAGCCCAGCCCAGCCGTCTAGTCGCACAGAGCATGGACAGCACAACCTAGCACAGTACGTAGCCTTCCCCGACCAGCGCAGCCAGCAAAAGCCTGAGGCGAGCCCTGCCAGAGCATCCATTCGATCGATCGCATCAACGACCGCCTTTCGTCTGCCCGCTCGACAACCTACGCAGCAAGTCTCGAGCCGCGACCTCCCATCCAAGCATTCGCTCGACAACGTTGACTTTACATCCTCCGCGACTTGCCCTCAAAGCTCGCGCGAACTACTGCAATCATGAATCGGCCAGGTAGGACCACCCCACGACGTCGTTCTTTCAGCCTCAGGACCCCGCGCTCCAGCCTGTGCCTCCGAACCTTGCGATACCGAGATCACGCTTCGCCCCGTCGAGACATTGCGAGTGGCTACGGCTTTCAGACGAGGCCTTGCGTCTATTTCTGAGCTCGTGTGTCCTCGCGATTCTTCGCACCACGATGCTCTTCCTCGACCCTCGTTTGCCACGCTCGGACGACTCAACAATCGCTTCAATGGCTTGAAATGCGGAGCAAAGCATGATCTGAAGCTCTCTATAGTGTCGCTGGGATCACGGCTGGAGAATTATGAGAGCACTGGGTTGTTAGGACAGCGCTGACGATATGATCGAACGGCAGGGGCAGTGCCACAGACACTCCGCGGAATGCCTGGTGGCTTCGGTGGTCAACAACAACCTCAACAACCTGGACGAGCAGGTTCAGCACGATTACCGAACGGAAAGCTGGGTACGCGCTTGCAGCCGCCCTGGTGGTAGCCGGGCGGCTTCCATGGCCCGCCCTCGAGCTGAGGCTAATGATGCATCAATACAGGAAACAACAACCCGGGTTGGGCGTTTGGAGGAGGTGTTCCTATGGCAGGGGCAGGCCCTCAGAACGCAGGACGTCAGCTTGGCGGAAACGTGAGCTTTGCGCAGAGCTTGACCGGGTCGCAACCTGCCACACCTCTGGACTTGTCGTATGTACACTCTCCTCGCCATCAACATTCTCGCCTACTTGCTCAGCTTTTTGGGCGCCATACATCGTTTCACCACTAAAATGGAACGTAAACACACGCTAACATTTAACAGAGAATTTCCATCATTATCCAACAACCCTCAGATGTCCAACGCCAACGCGCAGTCAATGTGGTCGACGGCTGGGTCGAGGAACCCTGGTGGCCCTGTACCACGTAACCAGTCTGCCACCCTTGGCTCGCAGCAGGGCGGCCAAGAAGATCTGTTCAGCCCCTCCTCCCGCGGACCTCCAGTGCAGGGTGGCTTTCGGTTTGGAAATCAAGGGAGCATTGGCCAGTCGTCTCAGGCTCAAACCGGTAGCATCGACGACTTTCCCCCTCTCAACCGAACAGCAAACGGAGACATTTCATCTGAGCGCGCGGCGAATCTGATGTCATCTCTGGGATTTGGACCTCAAGCTGGTGCCTCTGGTCATGTGCCAAACAGGGGGAATGGCCTTCTCAACGCAGTTTCGGCTAACAGCCGGGCGAATGAGGCAAGGTCACCGCCTGGCATTGGCGCCCCTGGTAGGCCCTTATCTCCCTTTGACTCTTCTAATACGGGATGCTAACCTTTACAGGCTCTTCAAGGCCACAGGATGGCAAGGCCGCTGTTATTGAGGACGATTCACGGCAGAAACCTACAGGCATGCGGGAAGAAGGACCTGGCGCAGCCGCTGCTGAGGGAGCATCTCCTTTAGGGGCTATCGGCAACGATGGTTCTGGCAGGAATTTGAACGACGACCAGGACGCCCAAGCTGCAGAGGTTATTGACCCTCTAGCTGGCATGTCCGCAGCCGACAGGTGGGGTATTAAGGGCCTCAGAACGCTTATGAACAACTATCCCGACTACCACGCGATGGTGGTGGGCATGGATCCGATGTCGTTGGGGCTCGACATGTCGTCTCCGGAGTAAGTGCTTTTGTCCGATTTGGGAGCACCACTGACCAAGCCCAGCCTGTTCTCAACACAGAACTACTCCCTCTTTGACGACACACCTCCTCGGCCAGCTATAAATGCTGGCAAATTCCGACTGCCTGATTGCTACAATGTGACTAATGTTCAACCAATTGAGAGCAAGATTCCCAACTTCAATGAGGAGACCCTATTCTGGATCTTCTACAGCTCCCCAGCGGACTTGAAGCAGCAGATGGCCGCAGTAGAACTGTAAGGACGACCCCTTTGCCTCACAAATGTTTCATTCCACTAACGCGGGCTCGCTAGACACTCACGAAACTGGAGATGGCACAAGAAATTGCAGCTTTGGTTGACAAAGGATGATCACATGACTCCTCAAACCCTGGGCCCTACCCATGAGCGAGGATACTACATTGTGTGGGATTCAAGCACCTGGCGCAAGGAGCGGGTATGTCGATATATCTAGGCTTTTATAGGACGCGAACTAACAGTGACTGCAGCGGGAATTCACCCTCCATTACGGCGACCTGGATACCAGTCTCAGCCAGGGACCGGCTGTGTCCTAGAGTAACCATCTCCAGGAGAGCCGAGTTCAAAGGCAAAGCGTGGGTAATGGTGTCAGCAAGGAAGGCCATGGTAATGGCGCAACAGAAGACAGCATTGGGGATAAGTGATGGAAACGGTGGGAAGTGTACCATGGGCGTTTGGCCGTCAGGGCGGGGCAACTCCTTCTCATGGAAATGGTTTGGGTCTTTTGGTACTGTCAGTAATGAGACGACGATCTAGTCTCTTGAAGTTGATGGCTTTTCACCGGTGTGTGGGCGCTCAATAAAAGATGCCTCCCGGTTTCTACAAAGTACATGTGTCCTTGTAATGATCGCGCTTCAGAAGCCAACACAAGTCGTGAGCTTGAGTTCTGTGACGTGAATGTTTCCCTTGAAACAACTTGGTTGGGGAATTAGCCGAGGTTTCCCCACCATTGACTTCTCCAAAAGGGAGCTTTGGGGCGCCCCATTCCTCGTCATCCTTGTTGGCGTAACCACAACGTTAGATCGACCCACGGTGGCAGCTCGCTCATTAGCTTCCATGTGAATCTACCCTTCACTTCCCTCACCTCCACGAACTGCCATCTTAGCCGCCCTTGCAGATAACCGCATCACTTCGTCGATTACCGCACTACGGCTCACGTGCCTTTCGTGGACGGCTCACATACGATACAATCATGGCGGACGATCAGATCTCATTGCCGTACTTTCTGGCGATCCTAGTGGTCTCGGGTTTGATAATACGATATCTGTTCTTCGGAGGCCCGTCGCCACCTCAACCTACGCGCTCCCCCGAGGCGTTTATGAGGTCAAGAGAGGTCGCTGTGGAGAGGATACAGCAGATGTTTCCCCAGGCGGAGAGACGGAGTATTCTTTGGGATCTGCAACGAAACGGAGGAAACATCCAGAACACTACGGAGCGCATCTTGGCTGGCCGATTAGACACGGTATGTTGAAGACTTCAGCTCCAACTTAGACCGTTTTTCTAACAAGAACTGTCCCTCCAGCCTCCGATCACCTTCCAACCACCACCTCCTCCCGGTCAATCCGCCGGCAGCGCCAGCGCAGCAACGGCCCCTCGACAACCGGAGAAGCCGGCGCAGCCCGACCTGATTACGCGGTACAATCTGAAGAACAAGCTGGACACCACGCTGTCCAGCGAGCAGGATAATCAGGGCAAGGGCTGGAGCTCGAATCGGGACGAGCGCCAGGCTGCGCTGCAGCGCCGGCGAGACGAGATGATCCTCGCGGCGCGGAGGAAGATGGAGGCCAAGATGGCGGCGGAGAAGGCTGGCCAGTGAAGCTGAGGCGGAGAGAAATAATGGGATGGGGTAAATTTACCGGGCAGATAATCCAGCGAGAATTTGCAACGTTGTTGGTGTGATCGCGTGCCATTGGACGAATGCGATTACGAGTCCTTTTTAGTCCGTCTTGCATAGTGAGGCCTTCACGATACTAGCGCAATATCCCCATATCCTGTGTCATCGGTCCCTTCGAGACGAGGTTGACTGAGGATCGAGTCCAAGATCTGCGGAGATGCTGGCTAGGTGGTGCACCAACATCCATAGATGGGTTGATCACATGCGCAACCTAGTTCCGCTGTTATGTATACAAGCTCTTCTCCCCCTTTGGGCAGATACTGTCAGCAAAAGATGCTATGGCCGCTACACGTCCCACAACTTGGGAAGAGGCCTTAGGTGCCACACGGATCCCGATAGCCCTAGATTCTGATGTTGCTCGACCGAGGTCCCATGCAGACAGAGATGGGCACCCTCAAGCCTCTGATGTCAACCTGGGTTATGCGTGGCGGTGCTGATGTGGCTTCGTCATGAGTGCACTTGTGGCAGTGCTCTCATGATGGAGTCACTTGTGTACCACGTACGGCCTCCAAGCGTAAGATTGTACCTCTTGCGTCTAGAGAAGTGCGAAATGATGCACACGAAGGTGTGATGATATTCACTTTCTTTGGGTATATTAAGCTTACAGATCAAGTCATCATACATCATCGCATCACAGTGTTGATGGCTGGTAGCCGAGTGAGCTCAACTGGCATTTACTACCATTGTTGGACATATTATCCATCATGCAAAATATCCAATCCTAATTGATTGCACCTAATTCATGAGGACTTTCGGTGACACTCACAATTATTGTTGTCTGTCATTCCAGCCCGAAGTGGGGTTCCGGGGATTTTCTTTCATCACTCCGTTGCCGTGGCCGGTACAAACTGCCCCGCCACATGTTTTGTTTTCTTTCACGCCCAAGACCCTGCACCCAAAGTACTTTGGCCTGGAACAGATCTACGCCCAAAAGGTTCCAACGTCAGTGAATAACCTGGTTCCTCTGAATTCCAAAGCACCTACCCGACAGACCCTTTGGCATCCGTTTGTGCGGGTCTACAAAGCCGGTCCAAAAGCCAAAGAAAGCGCTGGGAGGCCACACCTGAGCTGAGCCACAGCCCCTCGACGCGGCCCTGGTAGTACATACATTGAGAATCTTGGGGGAACAAAGTACCTTGAAGTACCGCCCTCCCGCACACCTGGCACCCACCATCAACCTCCATCCATCGCTAAAAGGTACCTGACCTCTGATCACCTCTGGCGCGCGCCAGCTGCTCTCTTCTCTCGACCCTCTCTGCACTTTTGCTGCATCACCTCTCTTGAGTGCCCTACTATTCGCCTCGCCTCCCTTCCATCATCCTTCGCCGCTCTCTCTCTGCAGCTTCGCTCAGTCCCCAGAAACCTTACTCACGGCCAAGATTTGACGTCATTCTGGTAAGTATGCCGCTTCCTTGGATCAGCTGCCAACCACTTCTCTCCCCAATCTGGATCTGTGCAGCCCCATGTCGAGAATGGAATTCGGGTGGAAGAGGACACAGCCAAACGGCCTGCAGTGCACCATTCGTTCCGAGGTCGTTGAACACTGTCAAACCCGGCCCGGCTCTTGACTGGACAACCGTGTTGCGCAGCCCAGGACACTTCCCTGACGTTTCCTGGTTTCAAGATCCTGATCCCGCATCATCCTCGCCGCTTCACTTCAGCCCCTCCGCTGGCTTGGCAATTCCTGAGCTGACATCAGTCTTCAAGACAGCGCTTCATACGGGTTGCACCTGCACGAAGCAACCCTGCTTTCATCCGGGGTCTGTTTAATCCGAGCGCAACCCGCATCGGGACCTACAGTATCTTTGACGATTCACGCATAGCGAACGGACCGGCACGAAAACACCACCATCCTCACGAGGAGCAGAGCAAATCGATCTGACACGATCCTTCATGCCGATCTCAAGACAAACTAGGGGTTGATCTTTCATACTGCGCTGGTGTGATCTCTTAGATATCGCATAACCGACTTCAGCAACCTGTTGGCAGCGCACGAGAGCCCTTTGCGATGGGTACACCCCGAGACTACTATGCAGACCTGGAGCTGCCCCCGACGGCAGACGCCGCGGATATCAGGAAGCAATACCGGAAACTTGGTACCGTCCTAGCTGGGATCTGAATCGTTTCGTCAACTAACTCGCGGCACAGCACTAAAGTACCACCCAGATCGCAATCCTGGACGAGAAGATGAGGTCAACACCCAGTTCCAGGTAATTCAATCGGCGCACGAGATTCTATCTGATCCCGATCAAAAAGCCAAGTACGATGCATCGCGATCTCGCAACAGATACCCAGGCGCATCGGGTGTTAAGGGAAACCCGTGGTCGAATGTCAGTGCCCAGTATCCGCCACCACCCCGGCGTAACAATGGAACCCCGAGAGCAACTCCATCAGGCGCCCAGAGATGGCAAACGCGTTTCGCTTCAGGCGTTCCTCCTACCGCGAAGCAGTCGGAGACCGAAGCAAAGAAGAATGCTGCCCGAGCATTCGAGAACATGCGCAAGGGCCCGTCGGCCAAGACGAGCGATCAGCCCCGGCCTACTCCTCCTCCCCCTCCTCCACGGACTGAATCTGCCAGACAGCGCGCTGAAGCCTCATTTGGCGCCAGGAAGACGGGGTTCCATCCTCGTACAGCTATGGGTGATGAGCCTCCAGTGGCCAGCAGTAACTACAACTCAAGAACAGCATCGGAGCGATATGCGCAATCATTTCCACAGGAGCCTCCCCAAGAAGCCCCCCCACCTCCCGCGAGACCACCTCCTACTACGATGCCAGATCCTCTAAGCCAGTTCAGAGATCGAGACAACTGGGCAGATCCCCGGCAAAGCACTCCGTACACTGCACATGGTGGCGAGAAGACGAATCCCTTTGATGGCATCCCCCTGAACCGAGCCAAGAGCACCCGAGACACCACGCACCGTGACGACTCCTCGGAAAACGAGGCCTTCAACCGACAGCGTAGTGCCAGTGCGCCCAAGGGCGGAAAGGGCCCTGAACAGCCACTCCCTAAAGATCCCGCAGACCGACCCAAAGCTCCTTTGAAGAAGACTCGCAGCGGCTTCAAGAATGCTACTCCAACTTCCGACCAAACCCCCAATGTGCCAACAGACGGAAACTGTAAGTATTATTGATAAACCTATTTTGAATCCAGACTTGCTTACACCTTGACAGCATCCCAATCACAAAGCAACGCTGGCGGACCATCAATGTATGACGAACCATCTTCTACCAAGTACAACCACCTTCCCTTTTCACCAAGATCCAGCAAGTGTCGGGGAAATCATGGTTTTGAGCCAGGTCTGGCGGGCATTCATCAATACGACGCATGCCCTTATGACTCAGGCACTAGTTCTTTCAACCCGTCTCCCAGTGGAAGACATGATTCTCCTCATCAGTTGACCCCCTTTGAGCGTCACCAGGTCGAATTTTTGGACAAGCTTATCAATAACGCTGGGATTGGAAGCTCAACCAAGAAGACGAAGCATCAATACAGCAACTCAGATCACCCCCGTACGTCGAACCGTGCTAACAAGGCCAACTTCAATAGCTTCAGTTTCCCCGTCAACGACGATACTTTCGCACAAACATCATCCCCTGAACCTGGCCGCTTCGCGAGAAGCAGCACCGACGATATCAACACGAGCTTCGCCGAGGATGAGGATGCGGCTGGTTGGCAGTTTAACGCCGGTGGAGCAGAGCAAGGTAGCCCAACGAAGCCTCGACCTCAGGCAGGCAGAGGAGGTCGTCGATCGCCGAAGAAGCGCCCAACTCTTAACCGTACAGATACTTCGAGTGTTCCATCCGAGTCAGAGAGGCCGGAATCTGGCAAGCCCGAGTCGGCGTTTAACCCTGAAGGATGGAGTGACAAGTTTGGCCCACAGACGTTTGTTCCACAGCCATCTCAGTCCAAGTCGGTGTCCCCGACTCGATCTAACCGGGCAAGCTCGAAGAAGCCCAAAGCTTCCAAGAAGCCGAGCCACTCAGCACTAGTCGACGATAGCAGCAGTGATGAAGAGGTATTTGAATGGCGTGGACGAAAGGGTGGTCAGGAGCCCCCTGTCGCTGAGAGCCCTCAGGCCATGGACATTGACAGCCCTCCTGCTTCGACCGCGGTCCCACCACCTCGACCCCCCAAGATTCCGACACCACAGCCGGCCCCGACCACGCCTTCACCCCAGCCCAAGCCACCAGTGGCCCAGCCAGCGCAACCTGCTGAACCAGCACCTGCAGTGGGAACAGCCCCAGGATTCAACGGTCCTCGACATATCTATGTTGAGCCCACCAGACCTGAGTGGCGAGACGATAATGCGGACAACGTGAACGGCAAGGACAAGCCGTTGGAGATCCCGAGAAAGCCAGTTCACCCCAACAATGTGGGATCGGAGGATAGTGAGGAGTTCCGGGCTAGCTTCGCCGACCTGCGAAACGTGGCTCCATTCGCCCCTCAGAGCTCGGGACTGAAGTCCTTTACAGATATGAAGGACAACTTGCCTTTCGAGAGCAAGGCTTCAGCTGATGTTTCCATCAAGCTCCCCAAGGTCCATCCTTTGAGGTTTCCATCAGCCCCTATCGCTCCTCAGCTCCCAGCGATCAATGGAGCGCAGCCAAATGTGGCGTCTTGGGAGAAGTATGTCAAAGATTTCGAAAACTACATGCGACTTTGGGATACTTTCAACAGCCAGGTGGTAGACCATTTTGCCACACGAAAGGCGCACATTGCGCGTACTAGAGAAGAGAAGGGATACTCGTTCCTAGAGGCCCGCGGCGATGCAGATGTTCAGGAGTACTACAACTGGCTGGAACAGGACATGGACGTTCGGAAACGCTGGAGCGCAGCGTGTGAAGAGCACGAGCATCGATTCCGAGAGTTCATGGCGTTTCGCATGAGGATGAAGTAAGCGATTTGGTTTTGCATTTGTGGAGTTGGCAGCGAACGGGGGGCGTACTGTCTACTGTGTCGTTATGCTTCAATATGGGATGACAAGATGGGATGCTGTCTATGACGGACGGAGAGAGCATAAATGCCCTGGTGGTGAGATTATTTCCTGGCATTTCTAGGGAAATCCGGCGATGGGAGCTTGGTTCTGGATCTGGGAAGGAAGATAGCATCACAAGCTCGAGGCGAACGTGTGGCACATGGGAGCGAGCGATCCGGTTGATCCTGGTTATGGCTTATCTTTAGTAGCAGCTTGGCGATGGCGGTTTGGCATTGAAGGCGTTTTCGCCCTTACTAGTACTGGACAGCTTCTGCGATGGTCTCCAGAGTAGGTAGGGCGTGGTTCACGGAGATGAGGCTCCGGGACGTGTATACGATGGTATGAACAACGCATAGAAATAGACAAGATGGTAATGGACCCGAAGGACTTGTGTTGTCCAACTGTATAGGAATAGTTATTGGTTGAGTAACGTATAAAAATTTATGTGAGAGTCGTCAACTTGTAGTTGTGTCTATTTTGAGAACGATGATTCACTGCCCTGAGGGCAAGCTTGAGGTATATAGATAGGTAGGTAGGTAGGCTAGGTGTGGGAATAGCTTCTCTCAGCTGCACCACACTCTCTCATCCCCCACACGCTCTCTTTGACACTCGTTCACCACGATTTGTCTCTCTCTTCTCGCAATACCTCTGAGTTAGGGAAACACTGCAGTCATTGTTACTATTCCAGCAGTAAGTTTGTTTGTTGCTTTGACACTGTTCCCACTTGAACCCGTTCGCCTGTCAATGCCCTCCGTTTGACTCCTAGGTCGATTGGACTTGACTAGGCGCCAGTGCTGGCTCAGTGCAGTGCTCTCTCGCCCTCGAAAATCCCCTCCTCTTTGCGAGCAGAGCGGGGAAGTCTTCGCTCTCTTTCACTCTCGACTAGCACTCGCTCTCCCCTTCTCTTCACTTCTCTCCTCTTCACCACACCACAACAAGACCACCTCTTCGGTTTGTGCTTTACTCTCTACTCTCTTCCTTTCTTTCACTCTTCGCTCTCTACTGACTCGCAATAGAGTATCGGTCTCACAGTTCGCTTGGCAGAATTCAACTTCGACTCTGCCTCGATCTCTACCAAGGTGAGAGAGCAGCTTTCTCTCCGCCGTGTTTCCCTTCTTCATTTGCCCCTTGACCCTTGAGCTGACACCGTCTTGATCATTTTTCAGTAGCAAACTGTCCAGTGCTTGAGCAAAGAAGCAGCCTGCCTACGCAACCGCATTACCCATCTTCGATCCTCACCAACGCTCAACATGTCTGAGGGAACCCCCACTGGCAAGGCTAACGCCTGGACCGAAGAGGCCAAGGTAACGTGCCCAAGTCGCTGTTCATCCGTCCTGGTCTAACTCAGACGTGTTACAGAACGAGTTTCTTCTTCGAATCATCATGCAGCTGAAGCCCGAGGGCAAGAGCATCAACTGGTCCGAGGTCCAGATGCCCGGCCGCACCGTCAAGTCCCTCCAGAACCAGTGGACTGCTGTCAACAAGAGAATCGACGCTCTCAAGCAGCAGCAGCAGGATGGTGATGCTGCCGCAGTTCCTGTCAAGAAGGCTACTCGTAAGTATCTTGCCTCGTTGTGACCTAGCTAAATCTAACTACTCTTCCCAGCCCACAAGCGCAAGGCCAACAAGAAGGTCGAGTCCGAGGACGATGATGATGGTACCTATGGCGCCAAGAAGTCCAACTCTCGCAAGCGAAGCAACAGTACGTTACCATCCTCTCTTCTTCTGTCATACATTACGATACTGACCATGCCATAGCCGAGACTCCTGAGCGTGCCGCCAAGGCTATCAAGGCCGAGGCTGCCGAGCTTGAGGACTTCCAGGTCAAGGAGGAGGCCGGCTTCAACGCCGACTCTGAGCATGGCCAGGTCTAGAGTCACCTCGACCCAAACACACAAAGATCGTGATGCCACTTGGCATACATGGGAATGGAGGGGGAAGAAGGAATGTGCAGCCGATGATGGATTTATCTATTTGCTATTTCTGACTTTACTGTCACATCTCTCGGCATGCAAGTATGGTCATCGAGTATTGGAACTGAACGGCGCTGGAGGTGCAGAAGTAGTGGTCCTGGTCTGGATGGGAGTATTCGGATCTAGTCACACAGCCAGGTGAAATGCAAACAGCCCGTTAAATCAGCGAGTGAAACTGAGTGAGATGTGATGTGATATGCTCCAAATACTGACTGTCACCATCTTGAAAGAAATACTTTGTCTCCAGGTTGCTGAAGGAGGAGCTCTACGCTCTTGAAACATGTTTGACAGGATTAGAGGGCATACAAAGCACTAGAATACGGAGTCTAGACAGCCAAGAGAGACAAGAACGCTTGTGGAATTTCAAAAGAAGAGTCCATCATCACTTTTGATTTCTTCTTAACCAGGCCCGGTTTGTTGGGTTTGGGTTTGGGTTTGTTTTGTCTTTGTTGGTCAAGGGTAAACCAACAACCAACAAGCAACAAAGGCTTAGTTGACAATAACCCTCGCTTGGTGCTTGGTGAGAAAACTATGCATTTTCTTGCTATGTGTGATTCTGGTTAATATTTTAGTTGGTGTTTTGTTTTGTCCTGACATTTTGCAGAATGTCAAGATTCTCCTTGCATGTTCAAGTCTTCTCGTTCTTGGCGTTTATTGATCCATGTCTCGCTCAGATTCTCAACTCCTTCTACTTGAACCATTGCCTTGATCTAAAGGCTTTCAGTAATTCCTTAATTCTTTCTGAGTAGTTGGGGCCAAAAACTATTATAGAGTATCCTATCTGTTACCAACATTACCTCATGGGGAAATGCCGAAGTGTCGGGAGTGATTCCGATGTTGAGTGACAGGGACCGGATAGTGGAGGGGACTAAAATGTGATGGGGCCGGCAATGAGAGAAGCCGAAGGGAAGGAATCAGGCGACAAACAACTTTACCTTGATGAAACCTCAACCATTGCCAAACAATTTTCCTTCTTTCTAGATACAATTCGTGATAGTTTTGTCACTTCGTTCTCTAGCCATGCTTTGTTAATTGAATATCAAATTTGCGACAATTCTTTTGCTCGACATGTATCAGGCCAACAAAGCCATGGCCACACCCGCCGGTGTCGGCGATCAAGAAACCACACCTCTACTTGGTCCATCTTCAGCATCACCACACAGCAACGCTTCATCATTGAACACATCCTCTCACCATGGCGATAGCAGCAGCAGCGATTCCTCCGATGGCCAAGACGATAGCTGGACGGTCAGCCATAGCGCTCGCCGTCTCTATGTCTCGCACACCCTCTCGACGTGGAACTCGCGTGTCTTTGAGTTTGGCAGCGTCCTCTATCTCGCCTCCATCTTCCCCGGGACTTTGATGCCGCTATCAGTCTACGCCCTGGCGCGCGGCGCCGCTGCGATCGCGCTGTCATCGTGGGTTGGCCAGTACATTGACCGCGAGGACCGTCTCAAGACGGTGAGGCTGTCAATTGGTAGGTCACAAAACAGCCATTGGCTCGAACTAAGTATACTGAGTCGTTAGTTTCGCAACGGCTCGCTGTTGCTACTTCGTGTGCCATCTTCCTCGTCCTGAGCAGAGTCCAGAACCTTTCTGATGGGCTACGAACTGGCCTATTAGCGCTGCTAGTCTTCATGGCTTGCATTGAGAAACTAGCCGCCATCATGAACCTGGTGTCAGTTGAGAGAGACTGGGTATGTGACAAAGACAAATAGTCGAGGCCAATTCCTAACCGCCACCCAGGTCGTCGTCGTTGCACAGTCGGACACTGCAGCACTTCGAAGTAAGTTGTTCCTAGTCTTGACAGACACTATCTAATTTGTTGATAGCAATGAACTCCCAAATGAGACGCATTGACCTTATTTGTAAGCTTCTTGGGCCGTTCTTCATTGGTATAATGGATGGCATCTCTACGGAAACGGCCATATTTGTCAACCTAGGAATGAACTGCACCTCGGTCGTTGTCGAGTACATTACTATTGCTCGAGTAAGCCAACTTTAGCACACAGACAAGATTATCTGCTAATCTAATCAGGTATACTATCAAGTACCGGAGCTACAGCATCCAAAGACGATACCCACAATTGCAACACACAATGACGAGAATCCCCAACAGCCTACCCAAGGACCATGGACGTTATTGAAGAATGCTGTCAAGAAGTCCTACCAAGACCTGCGCCTTTACTTCAAGCACCCAGTCTTTATCCCTTCCTTCGCAGGGGCACTTCTATACTGCACAGTCTTGTCTTTCGGTGGTGTCATGGTGACTTATCTACTATCGAGCGGCTACACTCCGACACAAATTGCCGTTGCAAGGACAGTCTCGGTGGCATTCGAGGTCTTGGCCACCTGGATCGGACCGTGGTTGATGACCAAGATTGGCCCTGTTCGTGCCGGTCTCTGGTTTTCAAGCTGGCAGTTGGGCTGCTTGGCCGTCGGTATCTCCATCTTCTGGGGGTACACAGACAACGTCCTTATATCAACTCTTGGTCTTGTATGTGGCTCGATGCTTAGTCGAGTAGGACTATGGGGGTTTGATCTGTCAGCTCAGATCATAATTCAGGAGGTCAGTTTGGTTTTTGAATGTATCATGCCGCAAAGATTGCTGACTCGGGCGATATAGGAGGTTGAAGCAGAGAATCGGGGAGCCTTTTCTGCTGTGGAAGCCAGCTGGCAGAACCTGTTTGAAATGTGTTCGTACACGTCGACAATCATCTTCTCGTCTCCTGACCAGTTCCACAACCCGACGGCACTCAGCGTCGCAGCAGTCTTTTGCGCCTGGGCCCTGTACAGCCGGTTTGTGAGAAAGAGACGGGGACATCTCATCCACTGGCCAGCATGCATGTCTCCAGAGAAGCAGCAAGCCTCGATGGACGCCTTATTCGAGCCAATGCCGCGGAGACGACGCGAAGGGATTTGAGGGAGACCCTTGGTACGATGTCTTCCGTGACAGACACAACAGCGAGCTATTCAGGATATACCCCTGGTAGTCATGGCACGAGACGTGTTGAGGGTCACCTGGAATCGGGAGGCGGTGCAACGAAGCTGCGATGCTTCGGGATCCTGTGGCGCGGAAGTCATCCACGTTTATTTCCGTGTCTCGGACGGCAACTGTTGTCTTGGATGCATGCACGACATGGTCCCGTGGATCGAGGAGCGAGCTCTGTCGATGCCGCAGGCTCGGCCGCATGGGATGGCACAGCATCACGAACGGCGGTCTGGATGGAAAAGTGCAGGTTTGGTTAACCGTGATATTCGTACATCTTGTCCCCTTCAACGGTCGTTGGAGGGTCAGGTGCATCATTTAAAAAGTCGAAGCGTTGCATTATAGAAGCGTGATAGAGCTTGGATGAGACATACATGAGCACAAGTGCCTCAACCTCACCTGTTTGAACCTTGATAGAAGAGAAATGCGAACTTGAAAAGCGGGACAAAGGTCTCAATCGCCCACCCTCTCAGGCCCCGAGTGACTGGTCATGCCCTCTGTTGGTGTTGAAGTTGGTTGGCTGAGACGTCCACACCCTCTGGGCGGTCGGGGAATGGGTGAGTGCATATGCACGATGGCGTTGCCTTACATAAGGCACAACCTTGTTGGCGGGCTCTGGTTTTTAGGCCAGGACCCGGCAGAGGTGTGCTGGGGTTAGCGCCTGGTCTAGCGGGCTCTGGGTGTCATTTCCCCTGTAGTGTAGTGGGCTCTGCAGAGAGGGCGGCGGAGCTAGTGGGAGGCGGACATAAAAAGTTGGGAAGGCGGTGTTCTTTGTGAGCTGCAAGCTACGTGCATATTGGTTGTCAGAAGGACTCGTACGAGGACAATAGCATAGTGCCTCGGATCCTCGGATGGTGATCCTTTGTTGATTTATTATTGTGGGTGTGAATAGTTGCAGAAGTAGAATGTGACTCTTGTGAACTCGCCATTTTCAGTCCCTCCACCACACACAGGGACCTGCTCTTACGTAGGCACCTCAAGGTACGTAGCGTAGCATGCAGCCTGAATAATCCTCCTGATCCACACCCACTGCCATTGCTAGCAGCCAAGGCAAAAGACATGCATCATATTTTTTCCCCAGATCTCAGCCTGGTCGTCCATCACATGCGCTGCTAAACCCCCATCCTCAATCCTTTTTTTCTTATTTCCATCATTCCCTCTCCTCCCCATCTGCGCCTCCTAGCTTGCTCTGGATGCGCTGTCGCCCTCTATCGCGCCGGATCCCGACCCTGTCACTGAGACCCTTGGCCCTGCGCCCCGTCTGCGGCCCAGGCCGAACATCTCGACACCCCGTCCCCGTCCCCTTTCGAGCCCTCGAATCCCGTCCTCAGTGCCGTGCTTTTGCTCGCGGCCGCCGTCTCGTCTCCCGTCGCGATCTCAAGAAGCCTTTCGTCATGAACGGCGCCGCGGCCTCGGCAAGGGCCAAGAGGAAGGCCCCGGGTTCGCCCGACCAGGTCCCCCCGGCCAAGAGAGCAGTCAACGGAAAGCTCTCGCCTGATGACAACACACCTGATATTGTTGAATTCGACGATCACTCCGACCTCACCGACGACCTTCATCCCCACGCCGCTATGTATATTGGAACACCAGGGAGTCTTGGTGAATGGCAGGACACCATCCAGAAGGTTGTTCGCAACGTCGTCTCGATTCGCTTCTGCCAGACGTGCTCCTTCGATACCGACCCTTCCTTGACCAGCGAGGCTACAGGATATGTTGTTGACTCTGAACGAGGGTGAGCGGCGCATTGTTGTCATGACACGACTGGGACGAAGCTGACACGGACGCCTAGATACATCTTGACCAACCGCCATGTTGTTGGCGCTGGTCCTTTCTGGGGCCACCTGGTCTTCGACAACCACGAAGAGGTCGACTGCTACCCCGTCTACCGCGACCCAGTTCACGACTTTGGTATTCTACGATACGATCCCAAGGCGATCAAGTACATGCACGTCGATGGCTTGGAATTGCGACCAGACCTTGCCAAAGGTAAGCTGTGGCGGGAAAACTTGGTCGCGAGACACGCTGACGTCCATCTACAGTTGGCACCGAGATTCGAGTCGTTGGTAATGATGCTGGAGAAAAGCTCAGTATCCTGTCAGGTGTAATCAGCCGTCTCGACCGAAACGCCCCCGAATACGGCGAGGGCTACAGCGATTTCAACACGTGTTACTACCAGGCCAACGCCGCCGCCAGTGGAGGAAGTTCAGGCAGTCCAGTCGTCAACAAGGATGGCAGCGCAGTCGCCTTGCAGGCTGGTGGTCGATCTGATGGCGCTTCTACCGATTACTTCCTCCCCCTGGACCGACCTCTGCGGGCGCTCCAGTGTATCCAAGCTGGCAAGCCCGTCACGCGTGGTGATATCCAGTGCCAGTTCCTTCTCAAGCCGTTCGACGAGTGTCGTAGGCTGGGTCTGAGCCCCGAGTGGGAGGCGGCGATCCGCAAGGAGTTCCCAACCGTGACAAACATGCTTGTGGCCGAGATCGTCCTCCCCCAGGGCCCATCGGATGGCAAGATTGAGGAGGGTGATGTTCTCATCAAGGTCAAC
This sequence comes from Fusarium vanettenii 77-13-4, assembly GCF_000151355.1. NCBI lineage: Eukaryota > Fungi > Ascomycota > Sordariomycetes > Hypocreales > Nectriaceae > Fusarium > Fusarium vanettenii. The sequence continues at coordinate 1,672,316 of NW_003315867.1, forward strand.
GGTGAGCTCATCAGCCAGTTTATCCGACTGGATGATATCCTGGATTCCAACGTTGGCGAGACCATCAAGCTCCATCTTCAGCGCGGTGGGCAGGATGTGGAGGTGGATATTCAGGTTGGCGATCTTCACAGCATCACCCCTGACCGATTCGTCTCTGTAGCGGGTGCCAGTTTCCATGACCTCTCTTACCAGCAAGCTCGACTCTATGCTGTCGCCGTTAAGGGCGTCTTCGTCTGCGAGTCTGCCGGATCCTTCCGGTTCGACAATGCTGACAATGGCTGGATCGTCCAGACCGTTGATCACAAGAAGGTGCCGGATCTGAAGACGTTCATCGAGGTGATGAAGGGTATTCCTGACCGCGCCAGGGTGGTGGTCACTTACAAGCATCTACGTGACTTGCACACACTCAACACGACTGTCGTCTACATTGACCGTCACTGGGCCTCGAAGATGAAGCTAGCAGTTCGAAACGACGAGTCAGGCGTCTGGGATTTTACCGACCTGGGAGACCCCCTGCCTCCTGTACCCCCTGCCCGTCGATCAGCCTCCTTCATCGAGCTGGATCATATGCCTCACCCTGGTATCGCAGATCTTATTCGCAGCTTTGTGCATATCAACTGTACCATGCCTGTGAAGCTCGATGGCTTCCCCAAGAACCGACGCTGGGGTATGGGTCTGGTCATTGATGCTGAGAAGGGTCTGGTCTTAATTTCCAGAGCCATTGTCCCCTATGACCTGTGCGACATCACCGTGACCATCGCCGACTCCATCATCGTGGACGGCAAGGTGGTTTTCCTCCATCCTCTCCAGAATTATGCCATTATTCAGTACGATACTTCGCTGGTTGATGCGCCCGTCAAGAGCGCACGATTGAGCAACGAAGTCCTTACCCAGGGTGCCAAGACCTACTTCCTTGGCTATAACAGAATCGGCCGCGTTGTGCATGGTTCCACCAACGTCACTGAGATCACAGCGGTAGCCATCCCTGCCAACTCAGGAGCTCCCCGATACCGCGCCGTCAACGTTGATGCTATTACGATTGACAGCAACTTGGGCTCATCTTGCAACAGTGGTGTGCTTGTAGCCCCTGATGGTACGGTCCAGGCTCTGTGGCTGTCGTATCTTGGCGAGCGGTCGCCATGCTCTCAACGGGATGAGGAGTACTACCTTGGTCTAGGCACCAAGACTCTCCTTCCTGTGGTGGAGTCGATCCAGAAGGGCATCACCCCCCAGCTTCGCGTTCTCTCGGTCGAATTTAGATCGATCCAGATGTCTCAGGCATCTGTCATGGGCGTGTCCAACGAATGGATCAAGAAGGTGACCCAGGCCAACCGATCTCACCATCAGCTGTTCATGGTTAGCAAGCGGGCCTTTGAGCGTGTCAATCACCCGGTTTCGCTACTCGAGGGAGACATTGTTTTGACCTTGAACGGCAAGATGTGCACAACCATCTCTGACTTTGATGTCATGTACTCGCACGAAGTCCTCGACGCCGTCATTGTTCGTGAGTGCGAGGAGATGAATCTCCAGCTGCCTACTGTCGCGGCAGATGACGTGGAGACGGACCATGCGGTCTCATTCTGCGGTGCCATCCTGCACAGGCCTCACCAGGCTGTTCGACAGCAAATCAGCAAGCTGCACAGCGAGGTCTACGTATCAAGTAGGATTCGTGGCTCGCCGGCCTATCAGTACGGTCTTGCCCCGACCAACTTTATCACACATGTCAATGGCACCCCGACGCCCGATCTGAACTCGTTCATCGCCGCAACCCGGGAGATTCCCGACAACACCTGTAAGTAAACCCCTGATGAAGTAAGAAGGTTGTATAAGCTAACAGGGATGCAGACTTCCGACTCAAGGCAGTCACATTTGACTGCGTGCCATGGGTTATTACGATGAAGAAGAACGACCACTACTTCCCGACAATGGAATGGATCAAGGACGACAAGGAGGCGTGTGGATGGCGCCGCGTGACATATGAAGGCAAGCAGGTCTTCTCGGGCGAGGCAATTGACGGCGTGGCGCCAGTTGCAGAGGACGCCGATATGGAGTAGAAGGATGCAGATTCCAGCAATAACTGCAAGTCCCCGGTAGAGAGGGAGTGTACCAACTACGACGCCATTTTTTGAAATATTTGCTACAGGAGCAGCGGGTGTGCTGGCAAGCAGGCAATCCGCAGCTGTGGGATCGGGACATGGCGTTTTATGGCGATGAAGGACCTCGGTTTCGAGGTTATCTGGAGCTGTTCGACAGCCCCTGGGACGGGCAGGTTATACATATCATGGCTTTGTGTAGGCACGGAGAGACGTGTACAATTTGGGATGGGATGGGATGGGATGGGCTTGGCTACCTAGGTGCCTAGGGGGTGGAAGCCAGTTGACAAGCTGCTCCAACAAAGATAGACTGACTGGGCAGGCTCCTCATGTTTTGGGGTCTTAATAATGACAGAAGAAGCCGTGATTTGTAAAATATGAGGTCTACGAACAAGGTGACGCGTCTTATTTGGTGATTGTTTTATAAGTTATGAGGTTGCCTGGGATAGCTCAATCCATGGTCGAGGAGTTGGATGAAGCTTTGGTGGGGCCGAGACGACGGGAATGAGCTCATAGCTGGAGCCTGCGCTAGACACAGTTGGGCTGTTGCTGTGTAAGTTCCAGGCTCCAGTTCTTCCCCTCCACACTCTCCAACTCTCTCTACTTTATACCCGGCCATACGCTACATCATCCCTCTCTTGTAACCCAATCTCTCCTCAGCTCCTCTCTCCTTTCCCTCCTATTCGTTCATCATGGCGCCTGGTGCCTCTTTGCTGGTGAGTCCCCTCCTAAGCCACCCCACATGAACGTTTCCCCGCCATGGATCCATTGTCATGATGCGACAACCGCCCAGCGACGAGGTACCGATATTGACGCCCATGTTCGCAGACCAAGCTCAAGGTCCAGCTCAAGCTCACCATCGCGCGCCTCCGCATGGTTCAGCAGCGAGATGAGCAGCTCGGCAAGACCCAGCGGAGGGCCATGGCCCAGCTCCTCGAGGCCGGCAAGATCGACTCGGCCCGCATCCGCGTCGAGAACATCATCCGATCCGACATCACCAGCGAGCTACACGAGATGCTCGAGCTTTACTGCGAACTACTGCTTGCGCGCGCGGGGCTTATGGAGGGACACACGGTCGACCCAGGATTGGAGGAGGCTATCCAGAGTCTGATCTACGCTGCGCCCAAGACGGAGATTAAAGAGCTCGGAACGGTGAGGACGCTGCTGGCTGAGAAGTATGGCAAGGAATACGTCTTGTCGGCCACGGAGAACACAGAAGGCAAGGTCAACGAGAAGGTGGTCAAGAAGCTCAGCGTCACGCCCCCTCGGGAGGAGCTTGTGGTTGGGTACCTGGAGGAGATTGCCAAGGCTTACGGCGTCGACTGGCCCAAGCGGGAGACGGTCTCGCCACCCCCAGAGCTCCTCGATGACGACGACGAAGCAGCAGACGACGAAGACAAGCCTTCGGGTGGACAGAAGCAAAAGGTCCTCGAGGCGCCTCTGGCAGCAGAACCCAAGGATCCAGTCCTAAACACACCAGTCAAGAAGCTCAGCGGCGGAGGTCCTACTAGCCCACTGACGGTGACGCCGCCCCGGATGACGACGGACAACGTGCATCCAAAGGTGACTCTGGGATCTGTGGAGCTGAAACCGAGCAAGAAGGCCGAGGCGGCGTCGCGGAAGGAGCCTGAGGGATCGATCCCAGATCTCGGAGACTTGGAGAGGAGGTTTGCGGCGTTGAAGAAGCGGTGACGTGGGATGTGTTGTTTCTTGATTTTGTATGGCACTATGGAGTTTCGCTTTGAAGAGATTATTGATTTAAGCAGAACTTTGGATGTGTAATGTCAGCTTTGAGTGTGTCTTGGCTTGATTTGAGTGAGGAACCTCTAAGCCAGAGGGTCGGGGGTTACTGGTGTTGATATCCTTCCCAATCAACTTGGGCAAATCCGGTTTGATTCATAGTCACAAGGTTCGCAACGTGTACGCGCTTTGGATGTGATTCTCGTGATATATGTCAGATATGACGGGACAATGTCCCCTGATTGACTGCAAAGTGGATTGAAAATGGCACTTAGAAAGAGATATGTGATGAAGTGATAGATTATCTAGGATGCAAAGGTTTTGTGTAACTAGCGTCATCCCGTGATTCAGCATCACATCCATGCCTTTCAGTGCTGGCCTTGCGATTGTTTGGCGGTGAGCTTGAGACGGACCCGGCATCATGATATTGAATCCGCAGAGGTACGCAAAGCATTCACGGGAAAGGAGCTTGCTAGGAGGAGCTATTATTTATGATTTATATACAAAAGCATAGCTAATGACAACTTTTCGTGTCAACGACTCAGCACATTCATGATCTTGGCAGCCATGCAGCTTACACAACAAGTGTATATACACCATGCAAACGAAAGTACAAACGAGAAAGAAGAGGCGCCCACAGCACCCTGCACTGAATGTCACCGCTAAAAGCACAATGATTCATTGCTTGATTGCTCTATTGCCCTATTCAGACAGTGATGTGTCTTTTTGATTGCTGCCAGTGATGGCTAACTGGTCAAGAGTAATTCGATGGCGAACCGTCGTCGCCTTATTTGGCAGTATATCAGTGAGCTCTGCCCCTCACCTACGTGAAGAAAGTGAGGACAAGATGAAAGTGAAATATACCTTTTTGGGACTCACATCGTATATATAAAGGGTCATCAAATGGCCCAGTTTGAAGCCAGCTCTCTCCTCCTCTCTCCCTCCTTCAACAAGCTGAAGCCATCACACAGAGTGCAGTTTCAATACACAACCTACCAGGCAACCCTCCCAGGCTTTCCCTTCATCTTACCTATATATACGTTCAAGCCGGCATATCATACTTTACATGCCCTCAAGTCCCTCCTTGTACATTATATACACCCAGCCCAGCCCTCTACAGGTTCTCCACGGCGCCCTGATCTCATCGGCATCGCATCGATAACCACCATGGACTCGAAGAAAGACTGCACTGCTGAGTCCAACTGCGAGAAGGCGGCAATGAAAGGTCGAGATTCCCGTCACGAAGCAACTCAGTGTGAACAATGGGATGAGCCTATGAGTACATGGCTCAAACCCAAGGTAAGCTGGCTGACTTTACTTTTCCGTTTTCGTACTAACCATGTCAAGAACCTGGAACAAAGTAACGGTGCTGGGAGAGTCAGAAAGCGAGAGGAATACGAAGATGGTGAAGAAGAGAGGACCCGGCTGGTGTACGCTTTGAAGAACTGGCCCACGAGGGACATCCCAATTCCCAGCATTGAAACGCCAGACGAGGAGCTGGAGGTGTCAAAGGTGCCAGAAGAGTCAGAGTCAGATGAGCCGGCACCGAAACGACAAAAGTCCATGCCAGCTGACAAGTTCGAAGCCTTATGGCACTATCTCGAGAATAACACACCAGACATGCGCTCTCCGACCTTGTTCCCGTCATTGAGCCCAGTCTCAGACCTCGACGATTCACCTCATGATGTCGGCACCGATCCATCGCTTGATTCGAGTTTGTTGACTGAGACCACCGTACCGGCCGATGATGGGGAAATCGTTCATTGCGGTGAGGGGACTGAGCAAGATCCAAGGTGTTGATCCAGGGGAGTGATACTCATGAGAGGGCGGATATGGATGGGATGTGACCATGCTAGGTTGACAAGAGTAATGCGATTATGAATTACGAAAGTGAAAGGAAGAAGAACGAGTTAGTCAAAAGTTACCTTGGTGGTATATTAACGAGATGATGAATTATTCCTCCAACGCCAAGACTCCTGTCTACCATCCGGTGATGTACAAAAACTTCCTGCTTCAGGTTGAAGGGGTATCACGACCAAGTTTCTGGTCATTATCGTCTCCTTCCGCATCATCACTATCCCCCTCGCTCTTATTCCAGCTTGTCTAGATGCTCCAACCGCGTGAGCACAACCTGTTTGCTCGTCTCCTCAATCTCACCAGCCAAAAACACCTCATCCAAAATAGCATAGACCTTGTAAAAGTTGAAGACGAGGTCGAGTTCGCAGACGTTGCCGAAGAAGGCGTCGAGGACCTCGACGAAGAAGTGGATGGCCTCGAGGTAGGCGAGCTCGTTGTCGTTTGTGTCGACGCAGGCGCAGAAGAAGAGGCCGGCGTAGCGGCGGTAGACGATCTTGTTGTTGCGGAACTCGACAAAGTTGGACTGGTACTTTTGGTCGCGCGGCGCCACGAGGCGGTGAACCTCGCCCTTGAGCTTGATCTTTTGCTCGTCGCTGAAAGGGGCGTACCACTTGGCTAGACGGGTCTTGCCCCTGGAGAGGTCAGCAAAGCGTGTTGACAATCAGCGTTGATGGTCAACTCACTGTCGGTTCTGGATGAGGATAAAGGAGAGCATCGTGGAGACGGGCGAGGCTGAAGCTCAATCAAGGAGGAATGCGGTTCGGGAGAGGTGAGGCTCGTGATAGCGGGATGGATGCGCCGGAACCGATGGAGTTGGACGTTGGAGCGCGAAGGATAGGAGGCTGCAGAGGCGACGACAGCTGATTGGGCCGTGATTTGGAGGGGGGTCAGCCACTGAGGGGCTGCGATGCCACCCGTTGGAGACCCTGGAGAGCCCCAAACTCCAGTGGCCGGAAGTCGCAACTCGGGCTCTCCACCATCTGCATCTGCATCGCAATGGATCTGCATCTCGCTCGTGTAGAAAAGCGACTCCCATTTCCCCGCAAAGTGTTGGAATTGGCTTTCCTTGTGGCCGAAGAGGCTTATTATTATTATTTTTAATTGAATTGATATAAATGAAGTTAATCACCCAAACGCTTATTCACTGTTGGTTGCTTGATCCCACCGACAAGTTTATTCACATCTAGGTTCCTGCCTTCAACAACCAAGTCACACGCGCCTTCCTCCGTCTGCCGTAGCGTGATCGTGTGCTATCTCTCCTCTTTCGGAGATCCCCTCCCCAATCTATCTTCTCATTCCAGCATCACCAGACGCGACGCGACAGACAACTCACAAGCCAAGAACCTTTACAACCCATATCCAGGAGCCAGTCAATGCCCTAGCCCATAACCTTGGGCGCATTATGACGAGTCTCGCAGGGGTCCCTCGTCCTCCCTCCACATGAACCTGAGCCCAAGACACGAAAACCCAAGACACCAAGAGACGCTGCCCCCGCTGTCTGGCATTACTCTCATGATTTAATCCTGCTGAATTCCCGCCCAACGCATCGACCATCTTGTTTTTTTTTATTACTGCCCATCGTGCTCCGCTTCCTCAATCGATACCACCTCGCCGCTCCCCAGGACCCTTCCTCTCTTCTGCATGGCTTTCTATGTCCAGATAATTCCTCCCATCTCTAACGACGACGCGAGTCTCGAGGCGTCGATACTCAAGTCGAGGGGATGATACTCGCCTCTCACGCAAATTCACCAATACCAACATCCTCAACGATATTGCCATTGTGAAGAGAACCAACATGAAAGCCTTCACCAAACGCCTCCGGAGGCTGATTACAGTCATCTGGGGCGACTACCAGGCCAATGACTTATGGCAGCGCATCGTGAAATGCTCAATTGCATGTACCGCTGCTGTCATAATTGTCATTACTCCCAAGGCAGTCTCCGTTTTCGGCCCTTCGACCTTTTTAGCCCCGATGGCGACCGTCTTTGCTCATCCTGGTCAGCGAATGGGCACCATGATCGAGTCTCTTTTTATGCTTCTGCTGGGCTCTCTGTTAGGACTTGGGTGGTCCCTACTTGGCCTCTTCCTATCAAGCCTCGTGTTCGAACACAACGAGCCGGCCGCCTATGCCATCCGAGCAATGTTCCTGCTCGTGTCCGTTCTGGTTCATGGCTACGTGAGATCCTCGAGTCCACGTGTCTTCTTGTTCGTCGCCTTCCTCCTTATTGCCAGTATTATCGTACTCCTTGGGGGCGCTCATGAGGTAACCTTGACTGTTTTCACCAATGTGCTCTACCCAATCCTTGCTGGTGGTGGTGTTACCGTGGTGGTCAACATATCCATGTTCCCTGAGTTGTCGAGTAGCTTTCTTGGTCTCTCTGCTATCGATTCTCTTTGCGAAACCATGGATACTCTTACTCGCGCCACCCATTGGTTTGTTACTCCCGGCGGCGATTCGCAACAAGACCTGCACCCAGTCGGTCTAACCCTGACAACTACGGCCATAAGCTCTCCCGAGAAACCGAAACGCAAAAAGGGCCGCTTCCGAAAGTTCTTGGACGGCTTTCCAAATCCATTTAAACCAGCTCAAGGGCGCTATCGTGCCTCGACGGTCCCAGTTGGACTTACAACAGTCGCCAGCTTGACGGGGAAAAAGGCAAAGCTTCGTACTCGACTTGCTCGTTGTAAGGCAGCTCAAAGGGAGGTCAACTATGAACTCTCTATCTCGGCTCTTCCTCCGAGTAGCATGAAGCCCTTGAGTACTTCATACATGAGCAGTCTTGTTCAGAGCACTATAACTGTCATCGGAGCTTGCGAAAACAAGTTCATTGTCCTGGAAAACGACGATCGTTCTGAAGACGACAATCTTACAGCAACCGACAGTTTCGTTAGCGATGCCAGCGGTATCAAACGCATGTCCACTTTTGATGACTACCTACGGAGAGTCCAGAATGCGAAGCCGCTCAGAGAGATTGAGGCAAGCAGCGCCAGTCTGTTGGAGTCGATTCTAGAGAGGATTCGTGAGCCTGTTCAAGAGTTTGAGGCTTCACTCAAAGAGGCGGTACGCTTGGTCATTGTATGTTTGGCCTATTGTTACGATGTGCCGAGGTTGCCATCAGGTGCGCCCGCTCCGAAAGGAATTCATTTGGAGGAACTGGACTTTAGGATCGACGTCTTTAACGAGGCCATCACCAACTTTGACGCCAGCTGTGCGATGGAGCTTCGACGCTCAGCATTGGATGAAACTGGGCACAGCATTGACTTTATGCCCCGGATGGAAACGTTTCTCATTTCTTCCTTTGTGCTGGCGTTTCGTCAGTCTGCGATGCATATCCTCGAGATGTTGCGTCACGTTCGAAAGGTTGTTGAGGAGAGGAAGGCTCGAAACGATAAATCGTCTGTTTGGTTCCCCAAGCACATCAATATCCGGCAATGGTTGACAACTGGTGGTGAAATCGATGGTCTCGTCCTCCCCGAAACAGGTCGAAAGGAGGTCCGCCGAGGAAAAGCACCACCTGGCTCCAAGGCCAAGAACCAGACGCATCATAAGAAAAACGACGAACATATTGAGCAATCAGATCCAAAGGACGAAGAAAAGGGGATCAGATTTGCGGAACCCGAGAGGTCGACGGACCAAGAAACTACGCCCCAAAAGGAAGAGACCAAGTCGGAGGACGACTCGAAAGATGTGAGCAACGAGAGCAAAATTCTCAAGTTCAGGGGGAAAGCAGCAGACGCCCTTGAGTGGATTCAGGATTCAGACGACATCTCATATGCTCTCAAGCTCGCTCTTGCTGTCTTCTCTGTGAGCTGGCCTGCATTCGTGGCTTCTTGGAACGGCTGGTATTCGGAGGTCCGCGGTATTTGGGCGCCCATGCAGTTGATTCTCGTCTTTGAAGTGGCTATAGGCACTTCGTTCTTCATCTTCTTTATCCGTCTGATTGGCGTGATATTTGGCTGTGTTCTTGGATACCTTTCCTACGAGATAGGGAGGGGGAGTCGGGTGGCCATGGTTTTTATTCTGGTGGTTGGCATAGTTCCATCGTTCTATATCCAGCTTGGAACCAAATACGTCAAGGCTGGCATGGTGGCTACAGTGACGATGGTTGTCGTCGCCCTTGGTTTGTCTACCACTAGTTATATCATCTAAACAAGTACTGACCAGCTCTAGCTGCCATGAACGGTTCTGGTACCGCCTACGAAAACTTTTACAAGCGATTGACTGCGTTTGTCATCGGAGGAGCAGTCGCTCTTCTCGTTGAGATGCTGCTTTTTCCAGTCAGAGCGCGGGATCGACTGCTTGAATCCCTCTCAGCCTCTGTCAAACAGGTACAAAACATGCAGGCTTCAATGGCAGTTGGGCTAGACAGTCCGATAAAGCCCGACTTTCGGAATCCAGGGCTTCACAAACGATTTAATCATGCCCGAAGCAAAGCACGCGGTGCGCTGGCTGCGGCGGAGACTTTTCTTCCCTTCTGTACGACTGAGCCGCGTCTCAAGGGAAGCTTCAAGCCACTTGAGCCAATCTACAAAGAGATTCTCTATGTACTGCACCAGATCATTGACAGGATGGACAATGTGGTTCAGCTACGGAAAGAATATGGCTCCTCGATCTTGGAGGACCTGAACCCCAAGGTCCACGCATATCGACGCAACGTGGCTGCCAGTATTATGCTTGTTCTCTTTTCAGTAAACGAGGCTCTCATAACATGGCAGCCCTTACCTCAGTTCATCCCATCAAGTCGCCTCGCCCAACTTCGCCTTGTCAATCACGTCCGCGAAGTGCTGGCGTCGCGGAGTGGTACGCACACGCCTGCCGGTGGTGTGCCGACTGTATTTGATGAGAATGGCGAACTGGCTCAACAAGTTGCTCATCTCATCACGCAGAAGCGCTTCTTGTCTTGGAACGCAAGTACTGCAGGTCAGATGGAGATTATTGAGTATCTTGAAGAGCTTGTTGAGCTTGTCAAGCTCCTCGTAGGGGTTAACGCTTTCCGTAGCGGACTACTTGAGAAGCCTGAGTATAGCAACTACCGTCAGCGCGCCCATTTGAACCACGTACCCCTGGCTTCTGTGCCTACCGTCGAGAGCAGCACAGCCGGGGTTCCGGCAGAGGAAGTATCCACGGCACCGGCCTTCTTGGGCGACAACAGTAGGACGACGGGACTACAGCGGACACAAACGATTCGGGGACACGCAGAGCATATTAGGGAGAGATTACGGAAGAAGAAGGGCGTGGAGGAGGCCGTGGACAGTGATAGCGAGGAGGATATACCCATGAGCTTACAGAGAGTTGGAACACGGTTATGTGAGAACGATGCGGTTGTTCGGCGTCGGGCGTTTACACTGAGTCACGACAATAGGTGATGAAGTGAAGGTTTTGATGGAATAATTTATATGAAATTCAGAGGTGTATAGAAGAGCCAGGCAAGAAGAAAAGAGAAACCCAATGACACCTGCGCCTTTCGCTCCGTACCCTCGTTTCCTATGTTATCGCATTCGTAACCAAGAACCACCATGCAATACTCGTAACGCCGCCCATTCCAGAGTTGATTTGAATGCAAGTGCTCCTTAGAAGATGTTGAGGGGCGTGTGCTGGGCAATTCGGGTGCCGTTAAGCATGGCCCTCGACTTCTTGGGCCTCTGCTGAAGACGTCGCGACGCCTCTTGAACGTGACGAGGTTCGATAGGCGTCTTTCCCTCACTGGGAAAGTCAAAGAGGGCTCCCTCATGCTTCCGCTTCTTGGCAGCGTTCTCACCACCAGCCCCCGCTCCAGCACCGGTCTGAGCCCTGGCCAGATCCTCCTGCTCCTTCACCTTGAGGGCCATCTCGGTGAGGGTCTGGACCATCTCAAAGGTGAGGAAGCCGAGGATATCGACAATATCGTCCGATGGCTTGCTGTCCGTCACGATTCCGAAACCCGCCCACTCGCGAAACCGCTTTCCCTTGCGGTAGGTGAAGGATGCCTGGCGGTATTCGGACCACGTGACGTACTCCTCCTTTGTCATGGCCTTTGTCCGCTCGTCGGCTTTGCGTAGGCGCTGCAGGGTGATGTAGTTCATTTCTTCTTCCTCCTCGTCTTCTTCTTCCTCACGTTCAGGGACTTCAACGTTGTAGTAGGAAGAGGGCTCCCAGGGGAGTCCGACCTTGGCCTTTTTGTTCTTCTTGGCTGCCTCGTCGACGGGTCCCCCGCCGGCCACGACACCTCCCACGGGGTCGTCTCCCGCAGCGATATCTGCGTCGGCGCCCTTGTCGTCAGAGTCCTTGACGTTTTTGCGCACGTCCTTCCACGAGAGGAAAGTGCGCAGACGCGACACCTTGGCCTGGTCGTGGCGGATCTGGAAGATGAGGTCGTTGATGGCGATTGACTTGGAGCCGCGTCGGGAGGCGTGCTCTGTGCAGTTGCGGAGCTATATTGGTCAGTGATTTGTATGAAGATAATTAGGAGGGAATACGTACGAGTTCAATGACTTGTTGGCGGACGATATCTTCAATGATGCTCGTCGTTTCAACGGGTGGTTCAGCCGTCTCACCAGAGACGTACATCATCTGGCTAATCTCCTGGCGATACTTGTACGCCTTGCTATCTTTTGAGTCGGCCATTTTGAAGGCTACTTATGAGATGTGATATGGTTGTTTCTTATGAAGTGAGGGTTAGAAGATGTGTTGTTTATGAAAAGTCGGGATGAATCGTAATTAGAACTTATACTATAAACTCACTGTGAGGGAGGTTGAGATGAGAGCTGAGCAACGAGCTAAACCTAAAATGGTTAAGTATCCACCTTGTCTCCTCGACGTCCAAGTAAACAGGCAGGCGTTCGAAGAAAAACATGAGATACCAAGTCAATGATCTCTATTATCTAAAATACTCAAAGATTTATAATATTATTTCTTATTATTATCTCTTATTTAGTATATAATTTGGTTAGTATATAAGTACTCTTTGCCAAGTATAGATATTTTAGTATCTTGAGTTTTTTTACGTCTGGGTGACAAGGCTTAGGCATGATCAAGGTAGTTCACGAGGCGCATTCTAACTGAGTAATTCAATATTGGAAAATTACTAGATTTTAGTCACATGCGTACCTACTAAATTGGGTGGGATCATACTGAGACTAGTCAAGACTGTTGTCCTGCGCCAAAATATGTAAATGTAAACCTGAGAATGGCACTCCCACGGTAGCGCAACTCGTAGTTATCAACGTTTATAGAGAGATCTGGCTGTAGAACGGATAATGACGTGCTCTATCATCCATATTCATCTTATTAATGACATATTCAATGTTTTCGTAGAATTTCGTAGTCTCATAAATTCTCTAGGGCTGCATCACCAAGACTCCACGCTGCTTCATGCACAAAGCAAGAGCACGTCAAGGTTACCCGTCACCATGATCTCCATTCTGAGCCATCAATCGCCTCAACATTTCTCGAGTATCCCCTCTTACTCATTCCCAAGACTAAGCCCCTCCGCCAACACTCTCCCATGACCCAAACCCGTTCCCCTTGGAAGCCCACACAACGATATAATGAGCAGCCAGCAGCTTCCACTCCTCCACTTCGTCCAACCCTTCCAAGTAGTCAACCCTTTGCTTCTCCTCCGGTGAAACCCACGTCTCCCAGATCTTCTCAATCGTCATGTGATGCACCGTCTCGAAACCAGCCTCTGTCATCCTCGTCCGTTGAGCCTCAGGCGTGGGGTACTTATCCAGCGTCGGCATCTGAATGCGCCGAGCAGCGAGGTTGGATACCATCATCCTCCCAAAGGCGTCATCTGGATGCGTGGGCTCATAGATGATGGTAGCAAGGCTGGGGATTTGGGAGGAAAAGAATGATATGACGTTGCTTGCTTCTGTGACGTTGAGGTAGCAGAGGCAGCATTCTGAAATGAGAAGGGTCGGGATATTGCTGCGTAAGCCTGGTAGAGTGACTCCAGGCTGCTCCTTTGGTTGTGAAGAAGACTCCTCGTCTGGGTTCGGGACTTTTCGCGGGGCAAGGTTTCGCAAGTCTTGGCCATGACAATAATACTCTCCTCCTGACGCCGGTCGACTTGACCAGGTACTTTTGGTGTCGTTGGAGATGTTTGTGAGAATGTTTCTCAGTGGTGGTGTAGCCTGTACAGTCCGTAGCTTTCTCGACGCAACAACTTCAAAGTCAATCTCATGATAGACCAGACCAGGCCGCGACTTTGATGCAAACAGCCGAAAAGGACGAGTATCAGTGCCAGCACCTAGTGACACGATCTGCTTTGGCAAAGAACCTGATTCATCACCGTTGAGAAAAGAATCCACCAATGTGTCGAGAGAAATTGTTCGAGTATATGTTCCTGCAAGTGGCTCGTTTAGTCGAGCTCAGCACATCATGGCGTTAACCCAGCCAGCGCACCTCGGTTGATGATTGGGAGACGTCTCGCAGGAGGACCATCGGCGCTCTGCACAAAGAACTGAGCATACGGGTCATCGAGGTACCCAAGGTCAACAGCGCTCAGCCTTGATACTGAAGCGTCTGTATCGGTGCCCTGAATAGTCGCATCGTGGGTGATGGAAGAGGGGCCGTGATGTCCGCCTCGACCTCTACCTCTACCACGTCCGCCGCGAGCAGATCGGAGTGAGCTTAGTAAGTTTGGTATTTCTGAAGCCGACATGGCCAAGAGGTGGAGGTTGTTGAGGCTTTGGTGGTGAGAGTTGATAGCTTGAGGTTGTGTGTGGTGGTTCAAGGTTGACAGCACAGCTCCGAGTTAGGCAAGTGACTGCCATGGGTGTCAGCCCTGCAGACTCTGCGGGGCATTTTCAAGAGCCTCTATCTGCCTTAGGTAGGACTCATCTACAGATTATATCAGCCCATGAATATAAATGACGCAATGTATACCAGCGCCTCTTCCAACATATCCATTACTTGACATGTTTCGATTTAATACATCACCTTCAGTGTTGGTCGATATTGCTGTTTCACATTTGTCAGGATGAATGTCTCGCGTACGTTGTAGTCCAGGCGTCTCTAGCCAAGCGCCACTAACCACGGGCTGAATTCCCCGCTATTGGCTGCTTCAAGGCTCCGCTGGAATGTCGACGCGTCTTTATATTAGCTAGCACCCGCCGCATCAGCAAAGGAGAGTGAGCGGATGTACCGGATATGAGCTTAAAGAGTTGGCAGTAAACGACAAGAGGGATAAATAAAAGTAGAAAAATTTAATTATTTGTACATGTGTATACTCGAATATGCCTAGGCTGTAAATTCAACTGGTCTGCCTGATATTGCTGGCCTTAATGCATGTTCTTGGTCCGAAGACGAGGTTCAAGATCCTTCGCTGATTTCCCAATACAGCAATGGCCGAAGGAATGATTCACCCGCTGCCAAGGAAGCTTCAGTCAGTGCAAATCAAGAGACACAAGAAAAGTACAGGCATTGATTAATAGTAGAATCACATATTCATTTGATCAACATCCAAGAATAAACCTGTACTTATTCACATCTACTCTATACTTTGCAGTAGTCCCTCATCTCCAAATCATGGGGTGTGTGCTCTGTAGATCCATCATGGATGGCCACTGGGGCTGTGCACATCCTACGTAGGAACACTGCCTGCAGGCAACACCATCCCCCCTGCAGCGCCACTAACACTGGGCGTCTCTAACTGTAAAACCCCATAAAGGTCCGCCCACTCTCGGATACATCATCTCTAACCATCCTCCTCCAACTCGAGGCTGTCCACCTATTTTACTCTTCTTCTATCATCACCATCATCATTTTCTCATTTGTTCTTTTTTCTTCATAGCATTATCTCTCGCTTTCTATCCGCCACCATGATCCACAACGTAGGAAGAGTGCTCTGGGAGCGCGGCCATGTCCCCAGCGACAATGGCCCAGAGTCGCCTCAGTTGTCTTGGGAATACATCATCATCATCCTCAACTACATTGTCTTTATCCCCGCCATCCTCCTCGTGAGTCTCCCCTCAACCCCTCATTCCACCTCTCTAACATGGCTCAGATCGACTACACCTTTAGCAAGGTCTTCCCCCTCCTTGCCATGATCGAGGATGACAAGCCTCCCGCCTACGAGCCCCTCCCCGTTGAGCCCCTCGCCAACGGCAACGGCCCCAAGATCCCCTCCACCACCGCTCCGGCTGTCAACGTCGCTGGCCCCGGTACTGACGGCCGGCCCGTCACCTCTTCCTTCCGCGCCACCTTCCGTCTGGTCCGATCTCACGGAGGCTTCCGCGCCTGTTTCCGTGGCCTTCCCTGCCTCATCGTCCAGAGCATCTTCAGCGGCCTCATCATTGGCGCCTTCTCTCTCTGCCTTCCCTACGGTATCGGCGTCTTCGTCGGTGGCCTCGTCAGCTCCATCGCCCTCGTCCAGTTCAGAGCCGCCTGGATTCACCAGGTCATCACCCCGCAATCTGCCCGAAGCTTCTGGTCCCGCTTTCCCCCCTTCAAGACCACCCTCAAGGCCACCTGGAGGCCTACTCTCATCTTCTGGGCCGCTGGTCAGGCTGCCTTTGCCCTCTGCGGTCTCCTTATCAACACCCTCAACATCCATAGGGTCAGTGACCCCTTCAACCTTTCCGTCAGGATCCTCCTTGCCAGCCTCATCCTTATCCTTGGCGAGGTGATCCTGCTCATCCCCGCCTGGGTTGTTCTCGTCCGTATCCAGGCCTCCCTCCTCCCCGCAGACGAGGACACCATCGTCCCCTTCGACCGCTCCTTCAACGGCAGGGTTGAGCCTGCTGTCGTCGGCGGACCTGGCTATGCCAGCGTCGCTGACGCCTGGTCCAGCTTCTCCAAGGCTGCTTGGCGCCGTATCATCCTGCTTCATGTCAAGATCCTGGGTGTCACCATCGGTGTTGGCGGGCTTCTTGGTGCCTTTGTTGGCCTCCAGATCTTCATCTTTGGCGTCGTCGCTGCTTCCAAGAGTGGCAACTCTGGCAAGACGGGCAACTAAACTGTCCTCTGAACTCTCAGAACTGACTCTCACGGCTTCTCGACTCAACCATCTCCTGTAGCATCTTCCACGTATAGCGTACCATGTATGTAGTGTACAATAAGGAGTGCACCATTGGATTAAAACAATACCACATATCACATTTCTTGTCGATCTGGTCCCGCTCTGGTAACCAAATCAAACCGGTTGGAAACTCAATTCATTAACTCTCTTAAACTTCATGCCTGAGCTACCTGTGTCGTCGTGGAACAAGACTCCCACACGTGCAATATCTTGCTTTGCTCTTCTCTACCTCCTCGCACCAAACTCACTTGGCCTCCCTCTTTCGCGCCTAGAGCGCCGTCCCTATAGCAATCATCCGACCTTCCCTAGTCCCATTGCGAAGCATGTCATAAAATCCAAATCATCGTAGCCTCCCCATCCTCTATGGCCCTCGTCTAGCAAGAAGGGAAGTCGAGGGGACAAGGGAAAATAATCAAGACAAGAAAGAAACAAGTAGAAAGTAAGTTTTATCGAACGGGGCATTGTTTGGTGGGGGTATGATGGGGGCTTCTACCAGATCTGCTCGCAACGCCGTGCCCAACGCAAAAGCAGGGTCCTCTCTCTCTTTCTTGGTGTCTTTTTCTTTTTCTTCTCTTTCACGTCTATGACTTGTTAAAGAACCAGCTAGCTCGCTTGTTGCTGCTGCCACTGTTCCCTTCAGTCTGGTGGAGGTTCTGGATGGTTGGGATGGCGGGGGCAACATCACTACCACCGCCTCCACGGAGGGGCTTCGCAATCCTGCTGCCGGCGCTGGCAAAGCTGAAGCCGCCTGGTGAGTTGAGGCCACGGGTGCTGCCGGCCTTGGCGAGCTCGAGACGCTCCTTGACCGCAGCCAGCTGAACCTCGAACCTGGTGATATACTGTCAGTGCTGTTTGGCCGAAAAGGGGTAAGCAAGGGGATACATACTTGTGGTTGGCAGCAGCCATCTTCTCCTGACTATCCTGTAGCAGGCTCTCCAGGCTCTGGATACGCTCGTTTCGTGCAATCAGCTTGCGCTCAGCGATGGCAACCTCCTTCTTGAGAGCCGAGTTCTGCTCGACGAGCTGGCGCTGGACCTGGGTCAGCTGCTCCAGGTTCCTCTCCAGGAAGGCCATCTTCTTCTGCTGCGCCCGGTTGTTGGACGATCGAAGAACGTTGTTGTACTGCTCTCGGGTCTCATCCAGCGAGATCTCGAGCTCCACAACACGCTCACATCGGTTTTGAAGATCACGCATGAGGCTCTTCTTCATGACGTCAAACTCGGCGATCTGCTGCTGGATCGTCTTGCCATTGGCCATCGGTGCCGCGGCGCCAGCCTTGACGCGCTGCTGAAGGTCATCGATCAGCGTCTTCATTCTTGTGTTCTCGGCAGCCTTCTGCGTAATATCGGCCTTCAGCTCATCCACAAACTGAGACTGAGCAGTCTGGCGGTTGGCAAAGGCGTTCTCCAGTCGAGCCTTGACCTCCTCGACATCCTCAGGGCCGAGATTGCGGGTGAGAACCTCCTCGTATTCTTGCTGGACAGCCTCGAGACGAGCCTCCAGCTCTTGTCTCCGCCTTGAGTCGGCCTCGCTGGAAGTGGTGCTGTACATGGAGAGCTCGGCTTGTCGGACGATGCCTTGTGTCTCCACCAAACGGGCTCGGAGGGCCTGGAACTCATCGGGCGCGATGTTGTCGCCAGTGGCGCTCAGCTCGTGTAGCGCATCGACCTTCTCGATGGTCTCTGCGATGTGACGCTCATTCTCACTAAACACTTCGCCGCCCAGGTCGAAGCCTGCCATCATCTTGGCCATCTTCTCGGCCTTTCTCTTCTCCTTCTCGTCGAGGGCAGCACCCGTCTCCTTGGCGCTCATCTTGACGTCAAGGAGTTGCTGCTTCACATCGTCAAGCTCCGTAGTAAGCTCCGTGTTCGCCTCCTTCAAAGCGTCCATGGTAATTTGTGCCTCCTTGCTCTCAAACGTGAGCCTCTCCAGCTGCATCTTGAACTCGTTCACCTCGGTCGTGAGCTTCTCGTTCTCCTTGCCCACCTTGCTGTCGTGTTCCTTGAGGTAGACGAGCTCTTCCTTGGTCTCCCGAAGCTGCTTCTCGGCAGCTGTGGCCTGAGACTCCTTTTCTGAGATCTGATCCTGCAGCTCATTCTCTCGTCGCAAAAACTCTTCCCTCTCGTCCTTGTCGAGCGGCAAGCTGGGTGTGCCAGCGCGCTCAGATATCGCGGGCGTCTCTGAGCGGCTCTCGGCTATTAATGAGGGTGTGGAGGGTCGTGTCGAGCTTCGTGCATCGGCCTTGGTTCTAGCGACGGCATCGGTAGTCTTGGGTGACGCCCATTTCTCCTTAGGAACAGATTCACCAGCACGCCACAGCTGGATTTCGCCCTCGAGATTTGAGATGTAGCTCTCGAAATTGGTGACCTGTCCCTGGGCCTTCTTGAGAAGGGACTTGAGCTCGGCAGGGCTGAGCTCGGCGTTGACCTTGGCCTTGTTCTTGATGGACTTTGCTCTCATACCAAATCGCAGGGTACTAAGTGTCTCGGCATCGTTGTAACTGCTAGGGGAGCAGTTGATGATCAGTGTCGTCCGACTGTTACCACCGAGGGATTCTTGGAGGATACGGGTCAACTTGGAGTCTCGGTAGGGGATGTGCGAGGATTTGCCGTCGGTGAGGGCGTTGATGACCATTCCCAGGGCACTCAAACTCTTGTTGATCTTCTTCGCTTCCTCGAGGGTCTGTCCGCTCGCTCCAGTCTTGCCGACCTTTTCGCTACCAGCCAGATCCACAAGGAACAGCTGTCCGCTCTTTGCCGAGCCGGTCTCGACGTTCTTCTGGGTGATGGTGATGACGAATATCGAGTGGGATCGCGACGACTCCTGGTTCATGTTTGTGGCGGCGACGGCTCGGGCATTTCCTCCTCTCCTCATGACTTCGTAGACCTCCTGGACGCTAGACACGTAAATCTCCAAGAGACCCTTGACGTAGACGCCACGGTTCTTCTCCTCGTGGACTGGCAGGTTGTCGTTCTGGGGTGCGAGCAGATCGCGAATCCTCTCCATGTAAATCTCCATGTAACTGACTCGCACGGTGTATTCGATGGTGCCAGGGCTCGACATGATGCTGGCAAAGATCTGCTCGACGATGCGGGGAATAACACCTCGGCCGTCGTCGTCGTCGATGTTTGTGCCCATCATGGTATACGACTTACCGGCACCGGTCTGGCCGTATGCGAAGACGGTTCCGTTGTATCCATTGAGGATATCGTCGACGGTGGAGCGGATCGAGAAGTCGAAAATGTCCTGTTGCTTACATGCCATATCAAAGACTCGGTCAAAGGTGAAGCTGCCCTGCGCCTCCTTGGACTGGGAAACGGGTTAGCCAAAAGGCGTCGAGGCACTCAAGGCGGTGCAGAAGCAGATTATTGACATACGTCGAGGCTGCAAGTGTCCTCGCCATCGAAGGAGACGATGGGCATTCCGCCCGACGCAAGTTCGACCTTGTTCTGAGGCCGGAACCGGGCGACGACCTTGATGCTGTTTGCGGACGACATGGTGGACGTGGGCTATGTGTCACACGGGGGAAGCTATCATCGGCCACGGTGCTGCCGTCCAAGAGTCGCTGGGCTCGATCGTGGGTTGGTTGTCTGTCTGTCTGTATGTATGTATGTAACTTGCAAGTGCCGTCAGGGGGGTGGGAGCTGGAGGCGGGGAGGTCGCAGAAGATGCGGGCCGCGGGAGGGTGCAAAGAGCCGCAAGCCGGCGTCGAGATTCGAGCACCTCGAACACGGGAGCAGGGAGCGTGAGGGAGAGTGAAAAAGGATAAGATATTGGAGAGGTCAAAAACACGGCCAAGACAGGGTCTGGCTGGCGGGGGGTGGTTTGTGGTGCGATCAGCAAACACACCGAGCAAGAGAGACGCTGACAGTAGGGTGCGGCGCAACAACAACAGTCAACACACTGGACGCACTGGACTGGACAACACAACACACTTTCGCAAGCTCGAGTCGTTGACAACGATGGAGAGGCGGTGGGTTCTGGCCGAGTTGATTGGAGAACTCTACCGCCAAGAGGGGGGGCGGAAACGGAGGGGGAGACTCGCGTACGCTCAGGAGGCCCCCTCCTGTAAGTTTAGGGGGGATTTAGCGGGTTTTGGAGTTTTCAGGCCCCCCTGAGGCTGGGTCTTTTAGGCGCCTTTGTCCCTAGGTCCCCCTACCGCCGACTGGACTGGACGGCCCCGTGTGGGTTTCAGCCGGCAGCAACCACGCAATTTGGAGAGGGGGTCAGGGTCCCGTCCCTGATACTGTGATTTACTGCGTGATGCGGCGTGGAGGGGCTTGATCGGGGGATGGATTGGTGGTTTTAGTCAAGACGATGCCTGACAAGGGGGCAGGATCTCTAATATCATGAATAAATAGTTCATCTCTTGCCTATGCTCAACATCTCACAAGCTCATAACAAGACACCATAATGTGGGAGGCAGCAGGGATCATTGCGTGCGCATTGTCAACAGCAATTCAGGCATTGGGAAGTGGGACCTGGCCGTTATCATCATGGCACGCGGACTCCTTTCGGCATGATTGAGAGTGGGTGCCATCATTCCTATCGGAGCAGACAAATCAACCCGCCCATGGCATCCGCCCACCATCACTGGTCGATTCTGAGTCAACGACTCAGACAAGTGTCAATATCACACACACACGCACAAGCCTTTATTCGAAAAGATGCAGACGATTCAAGAAACAGACAACTCCTCTTCCTAAGTTAGTGAGCCTCGTGATATATCATAACATGTCCCAAGGAGGGCCTCCGTCCTCGGACGTCGCAACGCCTCGAATGCAATTCAGTCCAACTCCACGCACCAAAAAACGCCATATACAGATTTGCTCCCGTCCTTAGGCTATCAAGATTCGGGCCGTGCAAGGAACGGGAATGATGGTTGAGCGGCCGTGATCCATTTCTCTGCTGGACAAGTCGACGTTGGCATACCGTTCTCTGTCCTACTGTAGTCGGTTCGATTCGAGTCGAGTCGGTTCTGTCTTAGTCCTCCCAGCTCTTCTCGACCGTCTCCCTGACACGCTTGGTATACTCCTTCCTGTTGTCCTTGTACAGATTGGAAGCCTCGACGTTTGCGGGCGAGCCGGTATTGGGGTCGTTGAGAAGACTATCCATGATCAGCATCACATTCATATGCAACTGAGTTCCCGTCCCATCTCCTACCTTTGAATGCTGGTCAGAACAGCGGCGACATCGTACGTGGGACTCCATCGGTTTTGCAGGATATCCAGACAAAGCTCTCCAGTGGCGTAAACGTTTGGGTGGAACATCTCGCTGATGAACTTGACCTGCGGGGGTTTGTTCGGATACTGCTCCTCGAACTGCATCACCAGTCGAAAGGTGCCGTCCTCGAAGGGGGTGTCAGCGGGACCGATGATGACGGCGTTCCTACAGCAGTTGATTAGTATCTGAGCCAGGTCACCGATCGTGTCGAGGCGGGGTGGCATACCAAGTCATGACATTGTCAGGGACAGGAGACGCAGAGACACCGGCGGGAGGGTCGGTTTGCATGCGCTGCAGCTGTTGTTAACATTATATGTTGGCTATTCCCCCGGATGCCATACCTTGAAGTCTCGCATCAAGCGGCGGCGCGCAGCTGTAGACATGATGGCGGATGGATACGGAAGCGGACTTGGGAGGGAGAAGGTGGTCGTTCAAAGGCTCGGAGGTGTTGATATCGAGACGGCTTCGATGGCGATAAGAAGAAAAAAGACCCGGCAGCGACGATGATTCCAACGATGATCCCCAGAGTGTGAAAACAAAGATGACCTGCACGGTTCGCTGTTACAGCGACAACGGATTTGGCGGTGCAAGGTGGAGGGATGGGGCGGGAACGGAGATTGGTCATCGACAGCCTCACGAGAGTGATTCCACTGGAAGACTCCAGTGTCAGTAATCGCTAGCCAATCAGATATCCGTTTGACGCTGGCCAATCGTTTGTCCGTCTCAGATCCACTCTCTTTGTTGTTTGCACGTGATCACTAATCCCACCACAACGGTCCGTCCACCGGGATCTTTGAGATGGTCGCGGGGGACAAAGGCCGCTCTTCTTGATCCATCATGGTTCTTCGGAACCGAAAACTTCGGAAGCGAAACCGCAAATGGCAGCGGACGTTGTCCGATACAGGAACTGGTTCATCTTGTTCCAGGGTCTAGCTCATGGAAACGGAGGAATCGGCGGAAATGCTCTCGCAAGAGATGCAGCAAAGGTACTTGCATCTGCCGCCGCGTTCCCACTGCCGGGCTTGTACCTAGGCAAGACGTCACTTCCCCGGATTGCAGCTCGGTTCAGAGAGCTTCATCCCCCGCCACTTTCGGCCCTCCCCCGCTGGAAGCCGAAGGGGACCGAGCGGAGGGCATCTCTAATGTTTCCGGCCATCTGTCACCCGTGATACCCGAGGCCGTTTTGATCTTATAATTCTGCTACTGCTACAATACTAATTGACCTGCCTCTTCCCTCTAATCATTTTTCTCTTCTTCTCGTCTTTTTCTTGTTCTGTCAACCCCTTCTTCTGATACCCCATTCCTCTCTAGCAATGTCCTCTACTCAGCTTAGATCCGCCGGCAGGCTTGCCCAGCTTGCTGGACATGTGAACGGGGCTCGACAGTTTTCTACTCGGCCAGCTCTACGCAAGGAACTGCAGGATGCTTACATCTTGAGTGCCGCGCGAACTCCTACAGCCAAGGCACGCCAGATTCTCTAATTGACTATTGCTCAGCTAACACAATCCAGTTCAATGGCGCTTTCTTGTCAGTTTCAGCGCCCAAGCTCGGTGCCGTCGCCATCAAGTCGGCCCTCGAAAAGTCCAAGGTCCCCGTCGAGAAGATCACCGACGTCTACATGGGCAACGTCCTTCAGGGCTCCGTTGGCCAAGCGCCTGCGCGACAGGCCGTCCTCTTCGCCGGTCTCCCCAAGGAAGTCGAGGCGACCACGATCAACAAGGTGTGCGCATCTGGTCTCAAGGCCGTCAGCCTGGCCGCCCAGAACATCCAGCTGGGACTTGCCGAGGCTCAGATTGCTGGCGGTATGGAGAACATGTCCCAGGTGCCCTACTATGTGCCCCGCGCAAGTGGGCTCCCCGCTTTCGGCCATGTGAAGATGGAGGATGGCCTTATCAAGGACGGCCTGACTGATGTATACGACCAATTCCACATGGGCAACTGCGCCGAGAACACTGTCAAGAACCACAACATCACCCGCGAGCAGCAGGACGAGTACGCCATACAGTCGTACCGCAACGCGCAAAAGGCCTGGGCGGACAAGGCCTTTGCTGATGAGATTGCCCCCGTCACCGTCAAGACTCGAAAGGGCGAGATTGTTGTCGACACCGACGAGGGTTTCAACGATGTCAAGTTCGACAAGATCCCCACGCTGAAACCCGCCTTCGTCCGCGATGGAACCGGTACTGTGACTGCTGCGAACTCGTCGACTCTTAACGATGGTGCCAGCGCTCTTGTTCTCGGTAACAAGGCTATTGCTCAACAGTATGGCTCAGGCTCTCGAGTACTGGCCAAGATCTGTGGTTACGCTGATGCCGCCACATCGCCCATCGACTTCCCCGTTGCCCCCGCCAAGGCTGTCCCCATCGCTCTCGAGCGCGCAGGAATCACCAAGGACCAGGTTGCCATCTGGGAGTTCAACGAGGCGTTCGCCAGCGTGATCCTGGCAAACTCCAAGATCCTGGATCTCAAGGGTGCCAAGGTGAACCCTCTGGGTGGTGCTATTTCTCTGGGCCATGCCCTCGGAAGCTCTGGTTCACGGATCCTTACCACTCTTCTTCACCAGCTTAAGCCTGGTGAGTATGGTGTCGCGGCCATCTGCAACGGTGGTGGTGCTGCAACCGCCCTTGTGGTACAGCGGATCGAGTCCGTGTAAGAGATGAAAAGATATGAAAATAGGCATGAATTACGTCAGTCAAAACTGAATGATAGATACAAGTAGCGTAAAAAAAATTGAAAAATTTATGTACTTGATCATGAGCCCCTTTTACAATTGGTTGTAGTTCTGTGGTTTGCATGATGTTGATGATTTGGAAGACACTTGATATGATGCAGGGTAGCTAAGCCTGAAAGAACTGCAAGGAGATGGGATGAATCAGGCTTCACGCAGCACATGCATTGAGAGTTAAATAGCCCAATTGGGAATTAAATACTGACACTGTTGTCCTTCCCTTAGGCTCATATGCATGATGCTTGGTGACAAGTGATATACCCAATTCGGGATGAAATGTATCTTCATTGTCTTATAGTGGAGCACCGACCATCTCAACTCGCGAAACCTCCCTCAGCCTCGCCATCTCGACGCGCTCAGAACAACCTCACACATTGGCATCTCAACCACCACAAACAAAGATGCCTCTAGTTCTCGAGTTCCTCACCCAAGTTCGAAACTTTGTCCGCGCCCAGGACGGCGACAAGCTCCGCGCCTGGCTCCAGGTCGAGCCCGGAAGTCCTCAGCAGTATCACAACCTCGCCGGTGAGCTGCGCTCCCAGTTTCGCCAGCAGGGCCTCGACAATGTCATCGAGAGGTCTCTCCCGCAGGATGACGACGTTCCGGATGGTCAGGCGACCGTGTGGCCGGGCTTCATCGCCTTCATGAAGGATTACATGGCCTTTTGGCGCGACGTCGATTATGATGATTTGCTTGGTGCTCATCAGTTGCTGAGTGGCCTCGTCAAGTGCGCATCTCACCCCCCTCACTGATAGATAAAGAACTTTGCTAACTGGTGATATCAGCTCATGTGCTACGGCGTTTGCTCATCCTACGTATGGCGCCATGCTTCTCAAGACCAGCATGTCCCTCTCCGAGACCCTTGCGCGTCTCACAATGAGCCTCAACAGGCGTCCCGAGTTGACGCGCCGTCTCCGAGCTCTAGACGAGGACAAGACAATCGCAGAGTCTTCAGCAGAAATTATTCAAAAGATATTCACCACGTGTCTTACGGACCGTTCAAGTGGTCGCTATGCTAAACCCGAGGGCAAAAAGACTGGCGTTTACATGTTTGCCAACCTCGTCCTCAAGCTCCTCTTTGCAGTATGACCCTCACAAATCGGCACCTCGCTTCTCATTCTGACATGGACGCAGTGCCGGAGAACTCATCTTGCCAAGATGATCTTTGTCAACATCTCGACAATCTCACCACCACTATCCCTCTACCCAGCCGCCCAACGCGTCACATTTCTCTATTATCTTGGTCGTTTCAACTTCTCCAACAACCACTACCTCCGCGCCTCCCTCTGCCTGCAAGAAGCATATCTCCAGACACCTCCCCAGCTTGTTTCTCACCGGACAAACATCCTAACATATCTAATTCCCTGCAACATCCTCCTTGGGCGGTTCCCCTCGCAGACACTGCTCCAGCGCCAAGAGTGCCAGACTCTGGCCCCCGTCTTCCTCCCTCTCTGTCAGGCCATCCGGTCTGGAAACTTTGTTCACTTTCAGCACCACCTGGCTGCGCACGAGACCTGGCTCTTTGAAAAGGGCCTGCTCTTGACCCTCAGCAATCGTCTCCGACCTCTCCTCTGGCGGTCTCTGAGTCGAAAGACCTTTATCCTAACCTACGTACCCCCAACCGACGCATCTTCCCGCAAAGCTGCCACTCTTGACCTTGCGGACCTGCACACTGTCGCCGTGTATCTCCAACGCCGTCTCGAAGGCTGGCTCCCATCAGGTCCCAACACTCTCGGCCGTCCTCAACATGTAAACCCCCTCCTCATGAAGGCTCTATCAAACAACGCCCAAAGCACCGAAGCCTCAACACTAGCCCCGCCACCAGGCGGTCCCAAGTCGCTGCGGCCAAACGAAGGCATGGTCTGGGGCAACGCAGACGTCACACCCGAGGACGTGGAGATGATGGTGGCCACCCTTGTCCAGCAGGGCCTCATGCACGGATTCATCGCCCACGGGCAGGGCCGCTTCGCTATCATCGGAGCAAAGGCAAAGGGGAGCCCTGTGCTTGCCGGATGGCCCAACGTGTGGCAGGCGATCCAGGATAGGAGGTACGAGGAGGACTTTGACCCTGAGGAGGTACCCGGATGGGTTAAAGAGTGAAGGGAAATTGAATGAACCATCTAGGCCAGATTGGATATAGGTCACCCGCCGGCTGTCGAAATAGCGTTGTATATTACAGGCAAGATACCCGAGAAACATCATTTAAAACTCGACATGGTCATGGTCGTGGTTGATAAACATGTCACTTTGGATCGCAATCTGGACCGGAACTTTTGGCTCATGATCTTCCACATTTCTCTTGCCCGTAGCTATGTAGGTACGACTGCGCCAATCATACTATCTATCAAATATGTCTGATCATTTCGTTTTTTTTTCTTTCCAAATGAGGGAAAAAAAAAACCACACAAGATCCCGTGAGGGCGCCGAGGTGACCACCAAGAAAAGGAGGTCTCCCCATCCAACAAAGCCTCACCATCTCTTCTTTTTCTCCAACACTCCAAACACTCTCTTCTCATTTGTACATACACGTCGTCAATTCCGAGATTAAATTAGCACACAATTAAACATCGCTTGTCAGTTCCAAATTCCTCCAAAATATCCAAAGCCTCCAACGTTCTCAAAAAGGGTATATCGACCGTGAAAGGAATGCGTAGAACGTATATATAATGCCCGCGGGCCACAAGTATCTGATAAGATCCTTGCTGAAGCAAATTAACACCCGGGGGCGGGTATCAATGACCATGTTGACCCAGCTGCCGTCAAATTCACGGCTGTCAAATCAAGTCCGGCTGGTTAAAGACAATAAACACTATCGCCGATAGAGTAGTTGGCTTGATCGTATATGCAAGAGTAAAGGTCAAAGTATGACGTGGAAAATAGTTTTTGCCGAAGAGGAGAATGCCAGCTGCCAGGTGTGAAGGGAGATGAGACGGTGGGTAGTGAGTGGCTGGTGAGGGAGGCAGAGAAGTGATGGCGTGGATGACATCAGAACCGACATCACCCATCCAAGCAAAGGCTGCAGCGGAGAAGTTGAGAGCCCGCAGGCTGGCCGAGGGAAAAGCGAACATGCAAAATTAGGTCTTTCTTGAGGGGGCTTCTTCAATTAAAAGAAACAGGCGGCAGCGATGAAAGCGACGACAAGGCCAGCAACGGCAGCATTGCCCTGATGACGGCCGGCCTCACCCTCCTTGGATTGGGTGGGGGCGGCCTCAGAGCCAGCTTCCGTAGCAGCGGGCTTCTCGGTGACTTGAGCACCAGTGAAGGTGGTGGTTCCATTCTCGTGGAAGATACCGGGCTTGACAGTAGGGGCAGCCTTCTTGGTGGTGACGACTTTGGTGGTGGTGACAGCCTTGGTAGACTTGTGGACCTTGGTCGTAGACGATGTGGTGGGTGTTTCGGTGGTAGACTCCTCGGTCGTGGTGGACTCCTCGGAAGTAGTAGTGGTAGACTCGATCGAAGTGGTGGAAGTAGTCTCCTCGGAGGAGGTCGTTGGGGCCTCAGAAGTGGTGGTTGACTCCTCGGTGGTCGATGTAGCCTCCTCAGTGGTCGAGGTGGTCTTCTCCGATGTTGTGGTCTCGGCGACGGTCGTAGTAGTAGAGGGCTTGGCCTTTTCGGTCGTGGAAGACTCCTCCACCTTCTTGATGCCCATTGAGCCGTCATCCTCATCCTCATCCGAGTCATCAGATCCCGAGCCAGAGCCGACGGAGAAGGCAACAATCTGAGCAGTGCTTCCCTTGGGGACTGTGACAACACAGAAAGCCGAGTTACCGGCACCAACAGCACTCTCGTTGCTCTCAACACTGCCCTCACCCTCGCTGGGGTCGATCTTGCAGGGCAGGCCGTTGCAGCCGCCGTCAGGGCACTTGATCTCAACACCAAAGTCAGGGAGCTTGCTCTTCAAGGCCGAGTCCTCCCAGATGGGGTTCCATCCAAGCTTGACAAAAGTAGTGCCACTGGCCTCAGTGTTGGCACCAGCGACGTAGGGGCTCCAGTTTCCAATGGGCTCATCCTCAGTACCCCAGATGCAGCCCTCCTCACCAACACCAGGGGGGTTGATGTAGAAGCTAATACAGTTAGAGACACTCCATAGTTATTTCTTGGGCGTTACTTACTGAGCGGCGGTGGAGCACCAGTATGAAGATGCGGGAACAGCCAGAGTAGCGCTTGAGGTCACGAGGGTAGGGATGATCATAGCCTCATTACCAGGCAGAACGGTTTGGCACCAAGACATCTTGGAGCCGCACTTGTTGACGGCCTCGACAGCTCCTGTTCCCTGAACACAATTGGGCTTACCCTCGAATGGCTGTTCAATCTCGCCATTCTTATTACAGAAAAGACCACCGTTCTGAAGTTGTTAGCTCGAGTTACCAGCTAATGAGTAGCTCATATCGGCGTCGTACCATTGAAGCGGGATAGTCGTAGGTAGAATCGGGATCCCACTGGTTCATAACCATACCGGGCTTGCAGGCAAAGGGGCAGTAGCTGCCAGGCTTGCACTCCTGATCGGGGCTCATAGCCCAGCCGGCGTTCTTCTCATCGGGAGTGACGGCGACCATGTTGGGGTCATCGGTGGGAAACTCGCATTGGCCTCCTCGCTTGACGATGGGCGCAGGAGAGCCATGGAGATGGCCGGCGCCACGCTCATGGTGCTGATGAGCCTTGGCGGCGACGAACGAGGGCGAAGCCGACAGGATGCCCGCGAGGGCGATTGGAAGAGTAGCGAGTCTCATGGGGTCTGTCGTCGATAGATGAAGATGGTTGTGTTTCGAGAGATCCAAGCACGGATGTTCCTAGTTAATGAATGAATGCCTCCGATCCTTTCATACAACGCGTCACAACCTGGACATAGGTAGAATAGATTCTGGTGGTTCCGGGCAAGGAATGTTTTTTTTGTTTTTGTCGTCGAGCAACAGAACGAGTGATGAAGCTGACGAGGAAAAAGGTCGAAGGATTTCGTGAACCAGCAGCACCAACGTTTAAACAACAAATCAAGGGAAACGAGAGAAGGAGTGGAAGCAGCAAGCGCAGCGGTGGACAGGACAGGAATATTAAGAGATCGACAGGTCCAAGCAAGGAAGCAAAGTGGGAGAGAGATGGATTATGGATCCCCAGGAAATGAGCAATGGGCAGCAGCGCGGGGACCGGCGCGAACCAGCAGCATCAACGGCACCACCAGGAGATTGAGAGATGAGGCAATGGCTCCTGGCAGGGCCCACGACGGGACCCATGAAGGGACCCATGGCCCTCCTGTGCCTGAGTCTGCGCCTGTGCATGCATGGAAGGCTGACCCTCGAGTCCCTGTCCATGGTGGATTCGCTTCGCCGACGGAGGGCCAGGGTGATCAGACCGTCTCCAATCAGACTGTCATTTCATCTCCCCCTTGCCCGGCGCAGCCAATCCTGTCGAGACGGTGCCTGGCTCAGGTGCATTGGAAACCAGGGTGCTGCCCTCGTCGCAGATTAAACCTCATGAGAAAGACAAGGTCGACTCGGTCCCGTTGGGGGATGCGATGCCATGGCGGATCGTTGTGAATATGACAGGCATTAAGCCGGGAGAACGCCCGAATAAGGGAAACGACCAGTTTCTCGCTTCCAGTTTTGTATCAGAGATGCTGGCGCATTGTCTCTGAGCCTGGCTTGGGCTGGTCTCGGCTCGTTGTCTTGTCCCAGGTTGTTGGCTTTGTCGCAGGGCTTCCATCTCGTCTCTTGTCTTCCGCAGTCTGCCCTCTCCTCTTTTTTCCCTCAACGCCCCTGGCCGTTTGTTTGTGTGGCTTGTGACGAAGCATGGCATTGGCTGTTGGTCATTTAAGACCCCTGGCCCAGCGTTTTGTCGTGTAGCATGGTTCCTGGGCCAATGTTGCTTTTTAGCTCGAAAAGGACGGTCGGTCCCTGATTCTGGTTATGCGCCAAGAGCCACAACTGATTGCGGAGGCGAGCGCGACGCGTGCTGCCGGGTGCTGTCTGTAGTTGGCCGAGGGTCCGCGGTAAAGAGAGCTTATCACAGCTGGAGGAAGCGAGTCAACTAGCTTGTCAGTGCCTGTCATTCGATTACGACATTGCCATCACAACTGACCTTCCAAACAGAGCTTCTTGATCTTGGCGTATCCATTGGTGTAATTCCCTTTCGCAATGTCCTGGGAGCTGAATCTCAGCTCTCGGCCGAGTGGGCCCATGGTTGAAGGAAGAAAGGAAGCAATTAAATCCCATGTTGAAAGCTTTGTTCAAATGTTCTAGGGCGAGATTGTTTCTTTTGCAGGCTGCATCCTTGGTCAAGAAGTGTCGAGAAGAAGTTGTTTCAACAGAGAATGCAGTGAACATGGGAAGGCAGGCAGTAAGACAAGTTCCACGTGAATGGCGTTCGCACAACGCAGCCTGACATTTGTTACACCGACACGTGGTTGAAAAGCCTGATCTTGGATCACGAAAATAACCTTTTCTTTGATACAACTGAAATCATGGACTACGCTAATCTTGGAAACCTTCCGACGGATATCTTGGTCCTGATACTTGGTCTGTTCTGCCTCCACTGCCAGGACGAGTACAACAAACCTTGGGATACTCCGCCGTTGCGATATCGCTCACCAAGACAGAAGCCTGACGAAAAGTCGTGGTATTCTGTCGATCGTTTCGCTATCGTTAACCTCAAGAAGGCTTCGCGACATTGCCCAGAGCTTCTTGTATCACGAGTTCGTCTTGGGTTACGATGACTCGTGGCGTACGAACTTGTATACCTGGGATGGCCGGCTCATATCCTTTTTGCGGACTCTTAGACAGCGCCGGGACCTGGCCTGCCTGGTAAAAGTCGCCTACGTTCACCCGAGGCTGTTATGGGCAATCAACAGTGATCGACCTCTTGAAGTGCTCGGCGAAGCTGCAGAAGCACTAGGAATCGACCTCGCTGAGATTTGGAAATCAGATATGCCATATCTTGGCAGAATTGATGGGACTATGAAACCAACAACTCGGGAACAATTCCTGGCGCCTTTGCTTTATAAACCAGACTATGTCGCATGGTACTCTCGCGACGTTCGAACTCGAATGAGGGAAAGGAACTGGGGGCAGCTGAGCTTGTTACTATGCTCATTGCTCAACTCCCGAGTCTTGAATACCTCGGTCTTCAACGTTGTTCACGATGGACAGGCGGAGACGGCGTCCCCGGCGTGACTCTCGAGGCCCTTGAAGCGCTCAACATCTCGTCACTCCCCTCCATTCGAAGATTGGATATTGGGCCGCGCGCTGACGATTTGCTCAGGCTATCTCCAGGCCTAGAAACCCTCAACCTCCACGCGCCTGATTTCTATGGAGAATACCGACCTCTACCAAAGGTCAAGGTCCTTCGGATTACAGAGTGCTGGCTTGGGAAGGCGCATTGTCAAAGCATCCTGAAGGCATGTACTGGTAGACTTCAGACCTTTGCCTACGAGTCGCGGTCGCCGACATAGACCAGCATGGCTGGGCACCTTCAGCTGTCGGACGCAGTGAGTCTGCTTTCTCGTCACCAGGGAACGCTCAAGTCGCTGCATTTTGATTTGAGCTCTGAAGGTTGGGCTGTTTGCAAGATTGAAGATGGACTCCATTTCAGAGACTTTACTGTTCTCGAGCATCTATCTATTGGCTTTGCGATGATCTATGGCTTCGATGGAATACAGGAGCAAGATTTCCTTGATTCCGAGCCTTTGATCCAGCTGCTTCCCTAATCACTTGTGTCTTTGTCGATCCAGACCAAGGAGATGAGAGAAGCAGCGCGGGAGATGCTGGAGAAGGGACTTGTGGGCCTTGCCGTGTTGAAGGAGCGTCAACCGGATCAGTTTCCCAACCTTCGATGGATACAATGTGACCTTGGGAGCGAGACTGGTTGGCTGAGCAGCATGTTTGAGGCAGTCAATGTGCAGTTTACGTCCAGCAGCTGGTCTTTGCACGAGGCAAAGCCCTACTTGAACGGAACAAGCTGGACAGGGGATCGTGCAAGGACATTGACATACAGGGATGAATATTCGGAGGATGAGCTGTTTGTACCTGCAAGGCAACAGGAAGAGGTTGAAAAGTAAAAATGAGTGATGGAGTCTTGTTTCAGATCGAAACATATGAGGCTGTCACGAGAGCGGGAGTGGCGCGGGTAACCAAGTGGAGGATGGCTTGATGGCGTTGGAACCACGAAATTGAAGAGGGTCTTGGGGGAGATTTTAACAGGCCATGAATGTTTTGTTTTGTTTCCTTTGTTTGTTTCGCTTGTGCATAAAGATGGCATCCATCACCTGCTGGTACGTGCATGGAATCCTCCGGAACAAAGCAAATGTCTTGATGAATCGTGTGGTGTTGGCCTGTGACTGACAGAAGTTTCTAACTATGACTTCAGCCTATTTACAAGCGACATGTCAAACTTGATGAGGGGATTTGATTCCAAATGAGCAACAAAAGATCACAATCTTAAAAATTATCTTGCTTACGGATCACGTCGCATTGCATCCGATGCTTATTCGAGATCCTATCGCGGCCGAACAACGCTGACAGCCAAGACCGCGGAGTCCTTGTTTCCTGGGGAAACCTGGTACTAAAGTACTAATTCTAGTGGTAGCACGTTGTCAAAACGGATCTCCGGCTGGCGTCTACTGCGTCGGATCTCCTAGACTCCGTGGAGGCGCCACCTCCATCGGGTACAGAACAACGCACATTCTTAATGCTGACTTCCCGCAGGGAGGCGCTTAGCGCTTGGACGAACCGTTTCTCACACTATTTTTGGTGCAATCGGAGAATTCGGGGGCTGCTGCGCCGGTTCAGAAGAGACCCGGCCGACCTGCACAGCCCTCCAAACATCCATCAGAGTAACCCTCCAGCCCAATGACAAAGCGCGCAGCTCAGCACTAGACAACCTCTGCGCTGCTGGGCCTAGGACCTGGGAGTGGCTGGTGATTTTGAATACAGGAATCTAGAGGGGCTTTGACAAATGCTTGGTGATGGTGGCCCAGCGGAAGCCCGACTTTCCGATGCGGCCAGGCCTGGGATGTTGCCCTTGTTCGAGTAAGATTCTAGCTCAAAGCCTCGCTCTGACAGTTCCTGGGGCTATACTTGGTTTGATTTCAACCGTAATGATAACCTTGATGCGTTGTTTGGGGGCGAGAGACGCTTTGTATAAGAAGTCGGGCTTGTTCTGCTTGGAGTTGGGAATATCTTCATCAACATCTTCACCAGCATCACAAACACTCTTAGTCTCACAGCTTTCTCATACTCACTTCAAACACTTTAACAACTTACATCAACAACCTTTTCCATCTTTCAACTACCACCAGTCAAGATGCAGTTCTCCGCCGCCATCGCTTCTGCCGTTCTGGCTTTCACTTCCCTCGCCTCGGCTGCTCCTCACAACTCTCGACGGGGCTCCGATGGTCTCAGCCTGACTGCCCAGCTCACCCTTGCCGATACGTGAGTACCATCTAGAACTGACTGCAATACAAAGACCGCAAACTAAACAGTCACCCCTTAGTGCTGCTGATCGCTTCGCCCTCATCCCTGATGACAAGGACTTTGTCTTTGACTTCAACCAGGAGCAACAGAACCCTGGCAAGGGCGGCCAGCTCATCGCTGCCAACCGCAAGACCTTCCCTGCTCTTGTTGGCACCGGTGCCGGCATGGCTCTCGGCCGTGTTGATGGTAAGACAACCCTCTCTCCCTGAGACATGATAGCTTCAACACCACGAGGAACAATCAAACTAACATCTTTTCCCCTTTACAGCCTGCGGTATGAACACCCTCCACGTCCATCCCCGCTCCGCCGAGCTTCAGATCGTCACCTCTGGTCGCCTCATCACCGAGATGGTTCCCGAGAATGGTGTCCTCGACAAGGACGGCAAGCGACGAGTGATCCGCACCGAGCTCTCTGCCAACATGATGACTCCCTTCTACCAGGGCTCCGTCCACACCCAGTTCAACCCCGACTGCGAGCCTGCTACCTTTGTCGCCGCCTTTGCCGCCGAGGACTTTGGCACTGGCCAGATCGCCGACGAAACTTTCGCCCTTAGCGACGATGTCATTGCTGCCACCTTTGGCCAGACCATCGCTGGTGAGGACATTGACCGTGTCCGTGATGCCATCCCCGCGAGCATCGCCCTTGGTGTTGAGGACTGCCTCAAGAAGTGCGGCATCAACAAGCGCAGCATCTAAGACTGAGCTGGCTGCTTTTTTCACTTACACGGGGAGTAGACGGCGACTTGGTTTTTGAGCTGGAGCTCATGGTGGCGTAAACGAGGGATTCTAGAATTTGTTTATCATTGTTTCTTGGGATTGTTTGGTCGTTTCGGTTTGGTCTGGTTCGTTTCGTTTCGGGTTTTAACACTCTCCTCTGTTGATGACATTCGCCTTGTACATAGCCCTACTATACATATACATACACCTGTTCATACACCTTTATTCACACCTGCGTGATGAGATGAATCATTTAGGTCGACAAATTGTCACACCTTGACAGCAGTCAATTATGCGTTTAGCTATGAGCTTTGATTTTTTACCTTATTTTACATCATGATACATACAAGCTTCGTCATCTTATCCAACACGTAGTGTACCAGACACGAATCCTTCACAAACCCTTCTCTCGGTGGCCGACAACCTTGGCAAACGAATCAAACGACATGGTCATGGAATGTCGTCCTGCCGTCTTGCTCCGTAGATGATTATCGTAATCGAGCATCTCCTTGTACGGCACCTTGGCTACAATTTCCACCATGCGCGTTGTTGACTTCTTGCCGCGCAAGGACGTGACAGAGTCATATGGATCGGGGGGCGTGTAGATCTTGGATACATCGATGTGGTCCTCACCCGTCATCTCGGCTGACCGGTCATTGACCTCGAGGACGTGTCCGCCCGCCCCCGCCGTCACATCGTGCTGCACCGTGCCGGCGACTACCTCGGGGCAGGTGATGTGGACGAGCATGATGGGTTCGAGGATGCCGATTTGTTCCTTTTCAAAGGCGTCACGGAGTGCTGCTTGCACTGCAGTGCGCGCGACAGTGCTAAAGTGTCCTCCCGTGGGAGTCTCACAGGCGTTGCGCTCCGTGTCAAGAGTGATGGTGACGTGGCATCCATGGATGGGTGCTGCACGGCGCGGCCCTCTCGCCAGGCCGGCAATGGCTCCATTGAGAAGCTGTTGTCGGGCCTCTTCGGGATCAAAGTTGAGCGAGTTGGTGTCGCCTGTCAGAGGGATTGAGATGTGGTATATGTTACCGTCTCGCTCAACGCTTGATTCCAGTAAGGTCTCGCGATGGTGGTCCTCAAGCGGTTCAAGGACGGCTGTACAGGACGCTTTTCCAGGCTTGCTCGCAACGGGGCGGTCAAAGACTGTGTGTTGAGGCCGTGTAGCCATTGTGACACACTCCTTGTAGTCGACTTCGATAGGGCCAAAGTCGGCATCGATCTTGTACTTTTGCTTCATGTTGTAGAGTGAAACATCCAAGTGAAGCTTGCCCATGCCCTGGATGGTGAACTGCTCCGTCTTGGGGTCGCGGCTCCATCGAAGACTGGGATCCTCTCGCGTCGTGTTTTCCAGGGCGATCTGGAGCTGCTGGGCAGCAACATTACCGTAGGGTTCAACTTGCAGAAAGGCGACTGGGGGTGGAATCTCGGGCGGCCGGATTTGAACGTGACGGAATGCTTCAGCAACAGGCTTGCCACCAGTCGTTGTGATGAGCGTGTCGCCTGTACGGGCCTTCTTGAGTCCCCTGAGGGCTCCAATCTGTCCCACCGAAAGCTCCTGAATATCCTGCGTCTTGGATGCTGAGATCTGAAGAATTCCCATGGGTCTCTCGCTGATAAGCATGTTGGTGTTGAAACTTGAGGCGTTCTTGGTCATTGTGCCATGGTAGACTCGAACGAAACTAATGACGCCCTCCTTGGGGTGATTGAAGACTTTGAAGACGGATGCGATGGATGCGACAGTCGACTTGGCAGACTTGGAACTCTTTTCGATAACATCGGCCAAACGCTGCTTCACTGAACCAACCCGCACTTCTGCGGATGGGCGTTCATCTGGGCTTGGTAGATAGTCGGTGATGGCATCCATCAGGGGCTCAACACCGATATGACGGAAGCTAGAACCGGCAAACACGGGAATGACGGTGCCATCACCACTTCGGATAGCCCTTCGGATAGCTTTTTTGATCAAAGCACCATCAATGTTTTGGTTCTCAGCAAGAAACTCATCCATGATGGCCTCGTCGAAATCTGCAAGGCCCTCAATCAATGCCTGCCTCGCTGACTCAATCTCGGGAAGAAGGTCCTTGTTTGAGCTAGAGAGCTTTTCCTGGAGAGCAGGAAAGTCGTATCGCGTCTTTTCACGTTCCGACTTCCAGCGATATCCAACCCGGTCGATAATGTCAATGACACCGACAAAGTCTTCCTTTTCCCACCACGGGATCTGGCAGACGAGAGGCCATCCCTTAAGTCGTGCTCCGATCTCGAGGACAGCCTTTTTGAAAGATGCGCCTTCACGATCGAGCTTGTTGCAATAGACCAGACGAGGTACCTTGAACTCGTGAGCCGAAGCCCACACCCTCTCAGTGTGAGCCTCAACACCCTTGACCGAGTCTATGATGCAGACGGCACCATCGAGGATGGGAAGACAACGATCGACTTCGAAGCGAAAGTCTTGATGACCAGGTGTGTCAATAAGGTTAATCGTCTTGGAATGGACGCCTGGGGGAAGTGTCTGCTGGAGAGGCCAGTTGAAGGTAATGGCGGCTGATTGAATGGTGATGCCTCGTTCTCTTTCTAATTCGAGAAAGTCGGTTACAGTATTTCCAGCATCGACATCTGGCGTGGTTTGTAAGTATATCCCCCAATTATACCATGTAAGTACATCATGAGCCATGCATACCTCCAACACGTTGGGTAACGCCACTATAATAGAGCATCCGCTCGGTAGTAGTAGTTTTGCCCTTTCAGTCTGTGAGCGATATATCACACATGATCAATACCAAGTCATAACCTACAGCGTCAACATGAGCAATAATGCCGATATTCCGGGTATTCTGGAGCTGAGCATCATGGTGTGCCTGGTGCATAGCCCGGCGAGACAAGCTCACGAGCTCCCTGCTTCGCCATTGGCGCGCAATGCAACGGCCCGAGCCTCTGACGGCCGGGCCGCGACGTAAGAGGGAAAGAACAGTCATCCCCAGCCAGGAGATGCAGCAATGCTCGTCTGGGGCATCTCAATTCCTCGAGTTTTGTCCCTCGAGGTTGATTCTGGAGCTTCTCGGCTGTTTTCAGCCTTGATGTCATTCGTCGGCTCGTGAAGCAAGCTCAAAAGACCCACCGGCTACTCCCTGGCTGCTAGCCGCAACGCTTGTCCTACCACAGAAGGCGGTGAAAGCTGACAGAAACAACAGCAAATGAGCGTCGCCTGTACGTCCCTCTCCCGGCGACAAAGCCAAAGCTCCTACGTAATCCTCGACTCTCCAACTCAACTCTTGTCTCGTGGCCACGCACCTTCATCGCCATCGCCCTCATCTGACCCACGCTCCTTAAACTGCTGCCTGGGACTCTCAGCAGCTCTTAAGCCCGCTTCTCGTCGACCTTGATCCCCGAAAGCGCAAGGACATCAACTACAGCAACCATGGAGCTCTCCGACATCTTGTCAGTGGCTGCGCCGGCCAACCCCCATGCCACAATAACATCGTTACTGACCATCGCGTAGCCGCATTGTCAACTTGGCTGTTGGCGTCATCACCCTTTTGGGTGGTATCACGCACATCTTCCAGTTCAGCATGTATGTTCCAACTAAACCCCCGAAATACCCCTACTCGCCCCTGTATCCGAGCGCGTTCATGCGACACGACAAGCTTCAATTGCAAAGCACTAACACCTTATGCCTAGGCAACCTATCATTGTCGGCTGCTATATGATTGTTTTTGGTCTTGTCATCGGCCTTCTTGGTACGTTCTAAGCTGCTTCCGAGTTCTCCATCATGTCTAACAAGCCACAGAGTTCCAGATTCCTCCCCAGGTGTCGCGACACGCCTCTTTCCTCTTCTCCTTCATCGGCCGTGGTGTCTGTAAGTCGCGCTCTACTGAAAGCCTGCCACATTGATGGTTACTCATGCAACTTAGTCTACATCTTCCTCGGCTCCCTGCTCCTCGGCGAGCTGGTTATCAGCAAGATTGCCGGTAGCATCGTCGGAATCACCGGTATCGCATATGTCGCCCTCGAGTTCCTTCCCTCCATTGAGCCCCCCAGCAACATGCGCGAAGCCGAGGACGCTGGCTGGGGTGCCGAGCAGGTCTAGAGCGCCAATCAACAAAGCTTGCCCACTGAGGGCGCGCCTCAGACCTGAGCGCATAAACTGCCTCGCAACGACCATCTGCAGCGGCCGAATAACGATGCCAAGATGTAACAAACACGGTGACTTTGGAGGAATCAGGATAGGACTCTTCCATGAGGTTGGGAATGGGAAGAGACGGCAGTAGTGGATTGTGTATTTTTACGACTCACAGGCGGAGTTCAAGAGTTGTCTTCGATCGAACCGGGTTCGGCGATTGGGATTACGGGACTGTTAGTGTATGACGTTAAAGAATAGATGCTTTTTTGCATTCGTCTAGTTCTATATACTCGTCTTCTCGACAACTTCAAGATCGCGAGGAACTCTCGGGAATTAGCAACAGACACGCCATTTGCAAAACGCCAACAACTCAAGCCAGTGGCATCACCATCTACTACTTATGTCCGGGGATTTCTCAAGAAGGTAACCACACCACTGCAGTAGCCAACTAGACCGTCCAATCGGTTGCATTCCTTCTCTTGATACTCCTTCCACTCACTCAGTGCCGCCAGCAGATCCTCGCTCTCCATGACCACGTCAAAGTGCAGTCGTAGGAAAACTGTCATCCACGCTTGGGTCAGCTCATAGTCGCGGCGGGCCTTGAGACGAGCCGTCAGAGCGCGGATGAAATGCAACAGCTCGTTCGAGCCCTCACTGCCGTCACCAATGGAGAGTGAGCGCAGCTCGAGATCTGCGCTCGAGGGGGAGAGAGACTTGAGATGCTCAATGAATTCATCGTCTATAGCATGTTAGTCTGGCAAATCAAGATGCAGTGGGAAGGATTAGAAACTTACAAGTGCCAGTCGCTGCTCCAGCCTGAAGCTTGGAGCTCAGCACCTCTTCGAACCGAGCCTTCTCAGCCTTTGTGATTCGTGACTTGCCATCGTCCTCCGCCTCTGCCTGCTGCTTAGGCGCCAGGATGTTTTCCTTGCCTGTCGTCGAGGGCAAGAAGAAGGGAGCCTTCTCAGGAGCCTTGGGGGCCTCCTTGGGCTTGTTGCGCTCCTTGATGAGATCCAAGTGCAGCAGCGTCTGCCAGCGGCTCTTGGGCACCAAACTCAGTGTTGTCAGCTCGGAGCTGAGTTGCTCAATTGTAGGTGCCACAACGGTGTCGTCTTCCTCATCCTGATCCTCCTCGAATGCGCCCTCCAGCATGCCCTCGTTGTTCTCGCCAGAGACCGTAGGCAGAGAAACCTGGCCAATCTCCTTTTCAGAGATCTGCCGTGTGGGAACGTGCTTGAACAGCGCCTTGTTGGTCCAGAGAGTAACGCCGAGCTCATCCTGAATTGTGGCAGCCAGATACTCGCCAGTAATTGACATCGCAAGTGCCCTACAGGGCTTCTCGAGGCGGATTGCGTCGATCAGGTGGCTTGTAGGAAGATCCCATACCCGGATGATACAATCCTTTGAGGACGCGATAATCCATCGTCCATCGCTTGAGAAACAGAAGTCGGTGATGGCGTCTTGAGGTCCCCAAAATTCTCGAATGGTCCTCTTGGTGTCCATGTCCACTACTCGGATTGATAGGTCGTCGCAGGAGAAAGCAAGCAGGTTGCTTGAGGGGTGATATCTGCATCCCGTAGGGAAGGTCATCGGCGCCCAGTCGATCTGGTGCAGCAAGTTGCCTGTCAAGAAGTCCCAAAACTTGATCTTTCCATCCAGAGAGCAAGAAATCACCGTCTTGTTCATGTTATCAACAATCAAGCCTGTGATAGCCTTGGTGTGCTTTCCGGTGCCCGCTGCGAACTGACGGCCAGTTTCAGTGTGCAGTTGAACCACATCGTCGGCTTGGCGTAGTTGCTGCATCTTGAGCTGCCTTGCCTGGGCTGGGGTAAGTCTTGAGGGGAACCTCTGGCGGTGCGTTCCTGACTGAAGGTTGAACATGTCGATACCACCAGACTCTGAACCAACGAGAGCAAAGGTGCCGCAAGGGCTGATGGCAACGGTCGAGACGTTGGAGCCATCACCTGTAGCAAAAGCCCATCTACCTGCCCTCTTTCGTCCCCAGAACCATGTTCGAGCATAGGGGTCGTTCTTGTGAGCTGTCACCACGCTCTCCCAGCCTGTCATACCACTAAGCTCTGCATCCTGGGCCTTCTTCTTGTTCTGAGACTTTTGCCAGATGGCCTGCTTTCCAGGCATGGCGCCAATACCGCCGTCTCGGTTCAAGGAGGACGCAATGCAAGTAATCTCTGGTGCCTTGAGATCCTCCAATGTCGTCGTGGGTCCATGGGCGAGGGCATTGGTTGACAAGATGCCCACCTTCTTGGCCTTCTTGCGGATGTTGCCCTGACTCAGCTCTGAACTCTGACCATCCTTACGCAAACTCCATCCCCAAAGACTTCGATCCTGGCCACCACTGATCAGCCACTTGTTGCCAGCATCAGCACCATCAAAGTCAGACGGCAGGAACTGGAGACAGTTGACTGGACCAGCATGTCCACTGCGAGAGTGAAGGATTCGGGGCACAGGGGAGAAGGGCGTTTCGTCAAAGATCCAAGACTTGAGGGAGTTGTCTCGGCCGCTTGTCAAAACCACTGGCTGACCAGGAAGGAACTCGATCTTGCTGATGCCGCCACGGACAGTCGGGCCTTCGTAAGAGGGTGGGTTATGGGCACTGCGCAAAACACCCATCACGCGACCACCTCCGTTGAGGTCCCAGAATGTCACATCTCCAGTTGCAGCAGTTGCCGTCGCCATAACTCCGTCCTTGCGCCCATCGTTACCAGCACCCATACCATCGGTTCGGAATGAAATCGAGTTTACCGGCGCTTCTGAGCTACCAGCTTCAATGCGGATGACACGCTTGTCAGTGAGAACATTGGTGATGATCAGAGTTCCCTCGGAATAGGCGATGGCGAGCATTGACAGAGCCGGGCTGGGCTCCAGGCATGTAACAGAACCGCAGTCGGGAGACGGAGGCAGAATGGTGTAGATGAGCTTGCCCGTGCTGATATTCCAAATTTCAACCCAGCCATCCTTGCGACCCACGAAGATCTTGTTCAAGAAAGTGGGCATGGTGACGATGCCGCCGGTAATTTCATTGCCGCGCTGGTTCGCGGGTGTCGTAAAGATAGTGGTGTAGTGCTCGAGAGATGCCGTCTTGAACACCTCGATTCTTGTTGAAGCAACAGCAACAGTCCATGTCCCCATAATCAAAATCTGCTGGATCGGTTCGTCCAAGTCGGAGGGCAGTGCAAGTTCATCAACCTTCTTGCCCCTCTGGAACACCCAAATACCCTGGGACTCGCCCTTCTTTGATCCACCCCATGCTGCGAAAATGTTCCTCCCCCAGGCAAGTGTCGCAGTAATATCAGCAGGAGTTTGAGGCCTGGTAACAAAGACGAGGTTGAGGCCGCGGCGAAGATCGTAGGTCTGGATGGATCGACCAACCGAGGTAGAGATCTGGAAGGTGGTCTTTCCGAGGGGGATCGAAGTGAAAGGAACACTCGTAGGCGATACTAAGCCGACGGTCTATACAATCGCGAGAGTTAGGCTGCGAAGAGTGAGGGTAGAGGGGTAGACGTACTCGGAAAGGCGCAAAGATCTTGGAAGAGTTGGATTGAGATTTCGAGGCATTGGCGGGCGCCGTCGTCTTCTGGCGCTTGACCAGCGGACGGTCAATATCTTGATGAGGCATCGTGAGCCTAGCCGATGCGACTGATGCGGAGAGGCTATATATGAAGCCGGAGATGTAGTTGAACCGGCTTGTGCTCTCTCATGCAAGGCCGCTCAATGTGTGAGGCTGGAGCCATCTCCAAAAATTATTTTTGGCGGTGACGCGGGGCAGTACCGGGGAGCAGAAAACATGGGCATCTTTTTTTGTCTACCCAGGGTATCATTTGGAGCAGCTGAAGAATCATTACACAGTACAAGGCACTGCAAGTTGGATGTCGTAACAGTTTATTCGAAACTATTGCATCCTTGCATATATGCTCGGTGATGATCTCGGTCGGCGCTTGTTTCTGCCTT
Organism: Fusarium vanettenii 77-13-4; assembly: GCF_000151355.1. Lineage (NCBI taxonomy): Eukaryota > Fungi > Ascomycota > Sordariomycetes > Hypocreales > Nectriaceae > Fusarium > Fusarium vanettenii. The sequence goes on from NW_003315867.1 coordinate 1,715,230, forward strand.
TCTTCATCTTCTCTCAGTCCCTATTCTCAGGGGAAAAGATCAGGTGTCTCGACATCACGTGTCCGGTTGATTCTGTCCTCCCATCAGCCCAGCCCAGCTCCCAGCTCCGGGAGATCTTGATGGAAGCTTGGCATGTCCGGTCGGGAATCCCCTATGGAAGGATGTTCAGGTAGGCTACGGCGCCAACGATGTCAAAAGCGCCAAATAGTGGGGCCGGGTGGGATGGCGTTGAATGGAATTCGAGACTGAGTCTGACCGTGTTTGACGTGCGTGCCATTTTGAAGCAAGGGCCGAGCAACTGGCATGAGGTGCCGCCCATTTAGGCATGACAAAGACAGATGTTTGCCATCATCAGGCTTCCACCATCACCATTCTTTGTCGTAGCACTGGTAGGGCTGTATAGGTTTCAGTAACACTGGCGTAGGCACGGAGCAGCCGACGCCATGAACACGTATCCGGTGATGGTGATGGATAATGCGTACGGGCTATCCAACGGCAGCTCTTGGTGCTGAAATGCGCCAAGGACAAAGCAATCATGGAGCCGTGTCCAGGTCCTGGGCGAAGAGGGGTTACGAGGCAGGCTGGCCGCCCTTTCTTGGTTAATCTCGGTCAGCTCGCCCTTTTTGTGTCGTATCAATATCCAACGGAAACATGCTTGGAGCAAGCGCAAGCAGGCTCCCCGCCGTCCCAAAATAGCCTGGCTCTGCGATCTAACGTTAGGAGTTTAGGTACGGAGTTTAGGTTGTGACTGTGCCTGGGCCTGGGAGGATCTGCGGTTTCGTAAGCTCGGCACATGAAAGAGGAAGGACGTCACCATGATGGCCTGGCAGTGGGAACCTTAAACAAGGCAGAGCAGCAGAACAGAGCACTCATTCACCAGCTCGTAGGTGCTGCAGCGGGGGCATCCCAGGCCGGCTATGCATAGCCAAAACATGTGCCATCAGGGACCGTCAGCGAAACAAGGTTGTCGGCACTAACCAGGACATTAACGCTCCTGTGTGGCCCTCTCGTATCGCGCCTCAGGTTCGGCAGCGCCCCAGCCCAGCGCATCCGCAGCCATTCATCGGTGCATCCTGGCCCACTCGATATCAAGGACGACCAGACGAGAGCAATGCGACTCATGGGGGTGGCCCATGCTGCGACGACGGACGGTCGACAAAGAAGTAAATCGTGTCGAGCTTGACGAGACGAGCAATCACCAGCAGCACCACCCCCTTCTCTTCGTAAAAGCGGAGATGTCCTTTCAAATCCCTCCCTCCCCTAGAGAGGCAGGAGATCGACTCTCTGAAGAGCCCTTTTTGTTTCAGCCACGGCGGAAAGGGGCTTCAGGGACTGGTCAGACTGGCGTTCCGTCAGAATGGAGGCCACGGTTCGGTAATGGATGGAGGAATCGCCATCGATTACAGTGCAGTACAGCGATCAGTCAGCTCCCACTGGGCCATCAGCTTAGTACCCTGCCTACCCAGTTTAAGCAACACGCGACCAGATGCCATCCCTGGGCCATCCGCGCCATCCCTGGGGCTTTTGGGGGGCTTTGTGCAGTGTTTGTGTGTCAATGTCTTACTGTGGTCTAGTGCATAGCCTTCTTGGGTCTGACAACCAGTTCCTTAAACATCTGGATCCATCTTGGCTTTTGCCCAGCCGGCTGTTCACCTCGCCTTGTTCCTTCCTCCATCATACTTCTGTTCCTTCCAGTCAGTCGGTGCAGTGCAGTGTCGTGTCGATTCGATGATGTGAAGCAGGCCCAATATGCCTTCTTCAGTATCCTTTCTTTTTGCAATCTTTTTTGTATCAGTCGTCTTTGCTAAGCTGCTGCATCTGTACATTCACCTGCACTCTATTGCTGCTATCGACTTCATTGTCTACCTACCAACCTTTTTCCTACAAGATGTCTTTGTAATCTTCCTTGGCCGCCTCCTGCTGCGGAGGGAACGGACAATCGTCTCTTTTGTCGGCTACTGCTTTGGATGTTTCTTAACGCAAGTATCCCCTCCTGTGCATTTTTTTCGTTGCGCCCGCTTATGCTGACTCGCCGTTGAAGCTTGATTTCCATCGGCGCTGCATCATCAGAGCTTGGGTTTTACTACAGGACAGGCGGCGAAGTTGAGTGGAGCGATGCAGGAGACTACGCCAACGACGAAGGCCTCAAAGTCTTGCTCAGCGAGAGCCACAGCGTTCTTATTTCTGCATTAATCATTATTATTCTTGCATGGTTCACGCAGGGCATTCTCTACAAGCTCGTCGGTAACCTTGTAGCTGGATTGGGGAAGCGCATTGCTTCAGGTATGTCGCCTGACTCTCCAGGCTGTCCCACCAGGTCTTTAACTTTCCAAAAGTCTCCAGGTTTCTCAGAGGAAAGCTTCGCCCGCAAAAACATGTTCAGCGCGATCCCGAGAATGTCGAACCGTTGATGGAGCGCGATCTCTCCGGAGGTCCCGCCTCCCCGTCTGACTATGAGCGAAGGTCATCCAGCTCCGGTCGCAGTGGGCAAGAGAAGGGTCCGGAAGAGCGCTCTTCAATGCGACGGAGATGGTGCGCTATCCCTTCATGGATCGTCACATCGTCTGTCTTGGTTTTTGTTGGTATCACGGCCATTGTCCGCCCCGAGAGGCCATACAACCATATGTCGACAAGTCTGCCCTTCCGAATTCTCGGTTCTTTCAAGCCGAGTCTTGGATTCTGCGCATCCAAGAATGACTGGCCCCTGAAGGAACTCATCCAGGAGTCCAAGTGGGAAGAGCCTCAGGGCAGCTTCAAAGGTTGGGCTCCTGGCAGGGATAGCAAGTTGGTCAAGCAGTACCGAGATAACATTCCCAAGTGGTTACCCGATCCAATCCCCCACGGATTTGACAAGTGGAATAAGACAAAATCGCAGGACAAGGCCGCTGCCCCCGACGATACGTGCCCCGGCACGCTCGCAGACCAAGGCTTCTATAACCCCGTTGCCGACCCCATGCGAATTACCAACCTCAAGGAGAGTATCCTGGGTTCGGTGCAAGAGGCCCTAACACAAAACTCTGTCAAGATCCGACATGTTGCCCTCATTTTGATGGAGAGCATGCGCGAAGAGCTCTTCCCGATCCAGCAAGGTAGCGACATTCACAGGTTCATTATGGAATCCCACGAGGAGTCACTTCGAGATGAAGTCAACGACCGAGTCTCCCGCTTGACACCAAACTTTGAAAAGATTACAGGCAAATTTGGCAACTTCAGTGCTAGCAACGGCACCACCTACGACCCTCCTGCGAAGCCGGTGTGGAACGATAAGACAAGACCCGAGTATGGAGGTATCAACGTTGTCGGAGGCCTCACGAGCAGCAGTGTCTCGACAAAGAGTCTCATGGCGGCTCACTGTGGTGCTTGGCCCATGGCGGTAAACATGTTCGAGGAGGCCGAGCTCGAGAGCTATCAGCCTTGCATTCCTCAGGTCCTCAATATGTTTAACACATTCAAGCAAAACAAGACCAAGGCAGCCAGAGGCTGGCTGTCCCTGGGGTCCAAGAAGAGCGAACAGTTTCACGATTACCCATGGCACTCTGCCTTCTTCCAGGCCGTTACGGACACGTACGATAGGCAGGACATGTTCGACAACAAGATGGGATTCAAGCACATCTTTACGAAGCCCAAGCTCGACAAGGAGGCCAAGAGCAATCCCGATATGGAAGAGATTAACTATTTCGGTTATCCAGAGACGGATCTGAAGGCGCACATCAAGGAGTACATCACCGAGGGGCTCGCCAACAACAAGCGCCTCTTCATGTCACACTTTACCAGCACAACTCACCATCCCTGGGGTGTCCCCAAGTGGTTCGAGACCGAGAAGTATATGGGCAAGGAGGGCAAGCGCCACAAGGACTTTGACAAGTACCTCAACACTGTTAGGTTCGACGACATGTGGTTAGGCGAGCTCATGCAGATGTTTGACGATCTCGGAATTGCCGACGAGACTCTTGTTGTCTTTGTCGGCGACCACGGACAAGCCTTCAAAGAAGATTTCTCCAAGACAGGTACCTACGAGAACCGCCACATCAGCAACTTCCGAGTCCCCATCTCATTCCGACACCCCAATATCCCTCGCATTCAGTACGAAGCGAACGTAACCTCGATCTCAATTCTACCGACCCTCCTCGATCTCCTTGTCCACACAGGATCCCTTAATGAAGACGACACGGCCATTGCGTCTGATTTGGTTAATGATTACGAGGGTCAATCACTGATCCGACCATATATCAAGTCTCAACATGGCCGTCGTGCCTGGAACTTTGGGCTTATCAACCCTGGCGGTGGTATGCTCACGATCACATCGGCAGACGCACCCTGGAGACTGGCGATCCCGTTGAAAAAGGATCTCGAATACACATTTACCGACCTGGGGCAGGATCCGCTAGAGTTGGATCCTCTGGACGGGTGGGCTATCAAGCCCATGATCAAGGCGGTTAAGGCCAAGTACGGCAAAGAAGCAGCCGACTGGGTTCGTGAAGCCGATGCAGTGGCTCACTGGTGGACTATAGAAAGAAACCGGCTATGGGGATACAATCGATCTGACGACTGAGCGTCGTTTAATGTATGATATGATGCATTAGGTACTTTTGCTTGTTTTTTTTTTTTTTTTTTGGGATTAGGGCTTTGGGACATGATGGCCCTGGAACATGGCATATACACCTGTATGTAACACAGGATGGGCTCTCTCGAGCATATTTGGTTCATAAAATGCATTGGACACTTCAGATTCATCTCTTCTCGTGCTTCATGTATCTTGGGTTGTTGATGATCTTCAGGCTCCCTCACACAGGTCGGACGGGTGACGCGTAACGCAGGCGGTTATACGAGCTTGACACGTGTGTATATGTAGGCTGAGTGCCACATGCACAGGTTAACAAGCCTCCCGTTGTTGTACATGGTTGGTCAAATCAAGCAATAGAGCAACGTTTGCGACCCAGGAGCGAGGTTTCAGATTATCCAATCTTCCGTCTAAACGCTGAGTGTATCTACACGGCGCGTGCGGAACACATCGCCAACCCCTGATTCTTGCGCCTGACTCCACAAAGAGAGGAACCATGAGAATGTTTGGGGCCGTAGAAAGGAAAATAGTGGATTGGAAGAGGAGGGCCTGCAAACGACAAGCTTTCTGAAGGATTTCTCACCCATGGAAGGGTTTCACCTGGAAAACCCACCAGGTTGGAACTGACTCAGCAAAATCAGTCAACCCATGGAGGTCAACTGACAGGGCCACAGAAGAGGAAGCGACAGCTGACGAGAGCACTACATCTGCACTGCCGAACCGACGACCAGAGCATGAACCGGATCGACAAGCCATGGTAGCCAGCAGCAAAGGTCCAGCTTGTCGGGTTTGGGTGGTCGCATGCCCCAAGCCTCCAAGCCACAAAGGAACCAGAAACGATGTTTAGCATCAACCTCGTGGCCATCCATTTCCGCTTCATCTCGCCCAATGGCGTGGCTCAATTCGAGCATGCCCCTTCCAGATCTCATCTAAATTGCCGAGTTCCTGGCACCATGACGATTGCTAGTGTCTTAGCTCCAGCCGCGTAGCGTCTTGTCTACGGCCATCATGTGCTGCTTGTCATGGCCGCATGCAAGTCAGTCAATCAACCGAAAAGAGAGGGAACTTATAAACACCATGGTATCGCAGAGACAGTTGAAGGAAACGTCTCATCCGGGAACGGCCCGAGAAAACTGTTTTCTCTTTGCTCCGGCTCTCGCCTCTCGCCTCCTCAAGAGCACAAGACTCACAAGGCCTTGAACCTGTCCTCTAGTCTCTCCACTCTCGTGAGAACCCCTCCCCCGGTGACCCCATCGCGACCCCGCCATCCAGGCCCTTCCAGCAAATCCCGTCATGGAGAAGCGATCGAGGGCAGCAACTCCGGACCGAAGATAGCAGCTTCGCTTTGCAAGGGCAGGGCACCTTGGCAACAGGGACGACAAATCCCCCGTAGCGTGACCAGATGACAGGAAAACAGTCATTTGCCAGCAAGTTGAACGGGACCACGGACCTCTTATAGATACGGCGACGGCGACGACGGGGGCCTCGACCCATCTGGCCAAGCAGAGGAAGCCAGCCCTTGCATCTCGGCCGGCCCTACAAAGCATCTCGTTGAGCAAACCCTGGCAACAACCTATCAACCAAGATATCGGCATCTCGATGCATGGTGGCGATCCCTAGCGCCTGCGTCATTGAGTCCGCTGATTCGATGCTTCAGGGCTTTTATCCCCCGGACAAACAAGAAAAAAATATACCCATTCATTCATGCCCACTTCAACAAGTAAGTGAGTGACTTGCAGCAGCAAGCAGCAGACAGCAAAGACAAGCCGCGCCGCATCCGTTGGCCACCATCTCAGTCGCCCATTGGAACGGACGCGAGACGTGCTCCAGGGGGCAAAAAAAGAGAAGAGGATAATAACAATCATCGCCTGGCATCATCTTTTTTTTTCCCCCTCGTCTTCCCTGCACTTGCATCTTTTCCCGGCTATAACCCCATCCCGTCTGACCGGTTGCAAATCAGCCCGTCTTGTTTCGAGCTCTAATAACCGTCCACATTAGAGACATTTAGACAAAAGAGCAGAAACGGCTCGTTAGATGGTGATCTGAGACATCAGAAAACGTCCAAGCCACCGTCACTGTCTGCTCGCAGGTTTAAGCTGAGAAACTCGAGGCCCTGTCCCTAACCTTGATAAACGGGCCTACAGCACCGGGCAGAGTTTTGTAGGCGACAAGCTCCGAGCTCGCCTACTGTACTGCACTTCGCCCATCACCGCCTGGTTACTTGGTGCCAGGTTCTCGCTTCTATCCGCCGGGATCTGTCATTTCCTTCATGCCGGAGCGGGCATAGCTGTCTGTCAGTCTGAAAGGTAAAAATTTCGATTAGCTCTCGGCTGGGCTGTGGTGTCTTTTTTTGGCCACCAACCTACCTACTGTGCTGTACCAAACGGGACAAACACACACACACACACACAAGCACACTCACACTCACACAAGCCACTACACAAGAAACGGCTGCGCAGCGCACACCATAAATCGGATGGATGTCATGGATGCCGCCGTGGACACCATGAGCAACCGACCGGGCCCGAAGCTTGTTAGCACCACCGTCGGCGCCGTGGATAGCCCAACACCACCAGCAGCACCACCATACTCAACTAGCCCCTCCGACGACGCTTCTGCTGCCGACTTTTCCTCTTCTCCTCGTCGTTCTCACTTTCATCCTCCTTATCTTGGTTTTGGCCAATCCCTGCCCCATCACTATAGCCAATCCCATCCTCCCAGGTCCTCTCGCATCCTCTCGACGTCGTCGCCCCTCGCCAATTCCTCCTCCATCTCTGCTGCAGGAACCACCAAGGGTCACTGTGCCGAGCCGGACACGGCAGAGACCCACGTCCGTCGTGCAAGCTTCTCTGTTTCCTCACACGTCTCGACCTCAACGGCGGCCGTCAAAAACCTTTACTCTCTCCCGCTGCGCACCCGCCGCGAGTCCATGACCTCTGACGTCGGCGTTGAGGATCTGGCGCTGGCCGACTCCCAGCTCGCCCTTGCCGAAGACCCCCACCAGAACCAGAGCCAGAACCAAAACCAGCAGCGGAACCTGAACCGCCAGCCCACCGCCAGCGACAGCTCCAACTCGAACTACACCGTCTCGTCTGAACCTTCGGGTGCCATCAACAACCGCTTTTCTTCCTCCTCGGATCCTCAGTCCAGGAGACTCTCAGGAAACTCGCTCTATTCTCTTGCATCTGCCCGAGGCATCCTCAACGACTCTTCGTCTGCTCATGGGTCAGAGCTGGGAACACCACCACGATCTGTACCTGGACTTCTTTCGACAGGCAAAGGAATACCGCCGTCTCAGTCTGAGCCTGGCATCTCCAACGTGACAGTCACCACCTCGTCGACTGCTCAGCAAGGCCACTCGGTCGTGGGACATCACCATCAGCATCACCTGGTCCCGAGGGAGCTCCATTCACAGCCACTTGACTTTACCAAGCGAGCCATCCGCGACAACATGCAGAACAACACTTCAAATTTGCGGTCCATGCCCGACCGCTCCCGCAGTCGTGCCAAGAGGCGCTTTAGCGGAAGCACTGCGACAAGTAGCCACAGCCCAAGTAGCGATCGGGGTCCCCACCATCGGGAAAGGGAGGAGGGTAAGTCCTCTTTTTTTCCTTCTTTCCCCTTCTCTCATCTCGAAGCCACTGGCCTTGGAAGTGAGTGATGTCTCTAACTTGCTGCAGTGAAACCAGCTCGATGGGGAGTCATTGGTGTGTGCGCCCTTGACGTCAAGGCGCGGAGCAAACCCAGCAGGAACATCTTGAACCGGCTGATTGCCAATCGCGAGTTTGACGTGATTGTTTTTGGCGACAAGGTGATTCTCGACGAAGGTACGTTTGATTCACAAGAGAGATGTATTTTCTAGGAGAGACTAATCTGTTTTGTCCTCAGAGGTTGAGAATTGGCCCATATGGTGAGTTCATTCCCTCGGTGAGCCGAAGTAGCATGGTGGGGTGCATCGACCAAGCTCCTGCAAGAGGCACGTGCCGGATTTCCCAAAACGATCACTAACAAAAGATGCAGCGACTACCTCATTTCTTTCTATTCGGATGGTTTCCCTCTTGACAAGGCAATTGCTTATGTCAAGGCGAGAAAGCCATTTTGTGTTAATGATGTCCCCATGCAGCAGATCCTGTGGGATCGCCGTCTCTGCCTACACCTGCTCGACAAGATCAACGTCCGAACACCAAAGCGAATCGAAGTCAGTCGTGATGGCGGTCCCCAGATTCTCACTTCAGAAATGGTCAAGCACATCAAGGATATTTCAGGTGTTTCCTTTGAGCCAATTGACTCTGCCAAGGTTCCTCCACCTCAGAAAGTCGAGCTGATCGAAGATGGGGATGCTCTGAGCGTGGATGGTGCAATCCTGAGAAAGCCATTCGTCGAGAAACCAACAAGCGGCGAGGATCACAACATTATCATCTACTTCCCAAAGAGTGCTGGTGGAGGTGCCAGGAAGCTTTTCCGAAAGATTGGAAACAAGAGTTCCGACTATATACAAGATCTAAACGTCCCCAGAGCAATCACCGAACCCGACGGCAGCTACATCTACGAAAGTTTCATGCAGGTCGACAATGCCGAAGATGTCAAGGCCTACACTGTCGGCCCCGCGTATTGCCATGCTGAAACACGAAAGAGCCCTGTTGTGGATGGTGTCGTACGGAGAAACACGCACGGTAAAGAGCTGCGCTACGTCACGGCTCTGGATACGAAAGAGAAGGAAATGGCCAGCAGGATCTCTACAGCGTTTGGACAGAGAGTTTGTGGTTTCGACTTGCTGCGAGCGTCAGGGAAGAGCTATGTCATCGACGTCAACGGCTGGAGCTTTGTCAAGGACAACGACGACTACTACGACCATTGCTCCGGTATTCTCAAAGACCTCTTTGTGAAGGAAAAGCTCAGGCGTGGAGGCGTCACTCCGCCAATGCCATCACCTGCTCCGTCAGATAACACCGACCCATTTACTCGAGCAGCCAACGCATTCAAGGATCGTGAGCAAACAAACTTGCCTGGTTCTAGCGGTGTTAGGACAAGCATAAACTCCATGTCGAACGCTACGGACTCACAACCCGACGAGTCTTTCCGCCGTGTTCCCAGTGGAACTGCTACTCCTTCGATACCAGACAGCAATGTGCCTTCTAAACCGCACAGCTCCGCGGCGACACCACTCATTCCACCAGTCCCTGCGGATCTGAGTATATCTGGCAGTTCTTCGGCACCACCACAGACACAGCAAAGTGCCATATCGGATGCGCCATCAGAGCAGCCGAGCAGCGTGCCCGAACCCCCCCTCCCAACACACTCTTGGAAGCTCAAGGGTATTGTCTCCGTGATACGGCACGCGGATCGGACACCCAAGCAAAAGTACAAGTTCACATTCCATTCAGAGCCCTTCATTGCTCTCCTGAAGGGACACCAAGAAGAGGTTTTGCTCATTGGCGAAGCTGCATTGGGAAGCGTCGTACAAGCAGTGGATTTGGCATACGAACAAAACATTGAAGATCGTGGCAAACTCCGGGCTCTTCGAAATGTGCTCGTCAAGAAGGGAAGTTGGCCAGGCACAAAGGTCCAGATTAAGCCCATGTTCCGGAAAAAGAAGACGGAGGCGGTACCAGCCGTTGAGGAAGTGCCTGTGCCTGAAGAAAAGAAGGAGCCCAGTCCTACGGAACAAGAAGGCGAAGCATCACTGGAGGACAAACCTTACCGGAGCCCCAGGCGGCATGATTCTCTCTCTGGTGTCACAATGTCCAAGTTTACAGCTGCTGAAGAAAGCCTGGTTCTGGACAAGCTACAGCTCATTGTCAAATGGGGAGGAGAGCCGACGCACTCGGCCCGATACCAATCCCAAGAACTGGGCGAGAACATGCGTAACGATCTCATGCTCATGAACAGGGACATTCTGGATGAGGTTCACGTGTTCAGCAGCTCCGAACGGCGCGTGACCACGAGTGCACAGATCTGGTCTGCCTCGTTCCTAGGCAAGAAGGATGTCCCTGAAGACTTCATCACGATTCGCAAGGACCTGCTGGACGACTCGAATGCGGCAAAGGATGAAATGGACAAGGTCAAGAAGAAGCTCAAGGGTCTACTGCGAAAGGGCAACGAACGGCCTGCCCAGTTTGCCTGGCCAGACAACATGCCCGAGCCTTCCGAGGTGCAGACAAGAGTTGTGCAGCTGATGAACTTTCATCGGCGTGTGATGCAGTACAACTACGGCAAATTGTACAGCGGCGCTGTCACATCGCTCAATGCCATCTCAAACCCGAGTACCGAGAGGCTATCGGGTGAAAACTCGAACTCGTCGATCGCGTCGTCGCTCTCACATGCAAATACGGTCGGCCAGATCCAGGCGCGGTGGTGCTGTGGCGAAGACGCGGAGTTGTTCCGAGAACGCTGGGAAAAGCTCTTTTCAGAGTTCTGCGATGGCGACAAGGTTGACCCGAGCAAGATCTCGGAGCTCTACGACACCATGAAGTTCGATGCCCTGCACAACCGTCAGTTCCTCGAATGGGTGTACACACCACCCAACCACATGCTTGACGAGTACTCAGCCTCCGGCACGAGCAACACCCCCAACGGTGCTAATGGCACCAAGGACGGAAAAGCAAAGTCGGCGGAGGATGGCAAGTCCTCGGAAGACGCCAAGGTTGACAAGAACTCATCGCCCGATGGCTCGGACAAGGTGGAGGCCGGAAGCCGGTCTGCCTCGGTTAAGAAGCTCTTCAGAAGACGATCATTCCTTAACAACTTGCGACACTTCAATGAGGAGGCGCCGCCGGAGCAGTACTTCCGGCTTTACAAGGGAACGAACCAGGCCGCCTACAAGCCGGACGCACGCAACGAGCCGCTTCAGGAGCTTTACCGACTAGCCAAGGTCCTGTTCGACTTCATCTGCCCTCAGGAGTATGGCATCTCGGACAGCGAAAAGCTCGAGATTGGCCTGCTGACGTCGCTGCCCCTGCTCAAGGAGATCGTTCAGGACCTCGAGGAGATGCAGGCGTCGGACGACGCCAAGTCCTTCTTCTACTTTACCAAGGAATCCCACATTTACACGCTGCTCAACTGCATCATCGAGGGAGGCGTCGAGACTAAAATCAAGCGCAGCACCATCCCTGAGCTTGACTACCTCTCTCAGATCTGCTTCGAGCTCTACGAGGCAGAAATGAAGACTACGGGAGAGGGAGCATCACCTCATGACGAGCCCACCTTCACGTATAGCATCCGAATTACCATTAGCCCGGGCTGCCACGTCTTTGACCCCCTGCACGTGCAGCTTGACAGCCGACATTGCATTGGCTTTGCCCCCAGGCGAAGCTTGACACCCCACGCCGACTGGTTGCAGGTCATCAAGACCTTGCGAGCCAAGTTCAATCAGTAAGTGCCCCCACTAAACCAGCCCTGTCTGCATCTGCCTCCTCCCCGTGACCTCATACTTACACTCGCACCGCAGGGTCAAGTTACCAAAGACGTTCCTGGCGGTGAATCTATCGGATGCCTTCACATTTGAAGAGCTAGAACGGCAAGGGAGCGACAACGATGTCCTGGAGATGAGGGCTGCGCCGCCCAAGGGTCTCCTGACTGATAGGCAAAATCCAGACGATGAGGACGGTAGGAAGGATCTCGCAACCGGGGCTGGCGAGGTGATTGTTTCCTAGAGGAGGAAAATACGCGGATGATATGATGGTTGATGGTTAGGGCAAGGTCTTGCGGAAAACCTAAAAGCCTCCCATTACAGCTCACCGCACATTAGAGCCATACACTGTACCGAATATTGGCATCGTTGATGAGGCCAGACAGAGCCGTCCTCCCCACGTCGGGGGAGGGGGTCAGCAGCCGTAGCGTCGCTATCAGTGCCGTCCAGGGCTAGCCACCACATGAGGCTCCTGGGACGCACCATGTTGAAATAGCACATTGACACATGAATAAACCAAGCAATCAATCAATCCTTGTGGCCGTCTCCTTCTGAGTGATAAGGTGCTTGAGGTATTAGTCTCGTCAAGCTCACATCAGACATGAGGGCTGTTTCCAAGTAACTGGATATCCAGGGGCTCAATCTCTTCTTCCTTACCTCCCATGAAGCAACCGTTGGGCTCCGTGCATAGAGTTTGCAAGTGCATACAATGAAGCTCACCCTGCAAAGGCTTGTTAGTAGCCGATATGGGGCGTCTTGGCATCCACCTTCAGGGGCTTTTTTCTCCGAGCAGCGTGCGGTGTAAGACCTCCCCTGGTTTAGAAACCGACAACATGGGATTGGTGCAGCCATGCCAAAGCAAAAGGCCCAAAGTTCCCAACCCCAGGAACCGGAAATCTGGGTCAACCTTCAGCTAGGCGATCGCCGATACAATTTCTTTCTCCTGAAACTCGCCACCGAGGCCGTGGGTGCCGGATCCTGTGGCCTTGGCCAGGGCTGAGGCAGTGCCACGACGAGTAACATGCGGTGGTTTTCACCTAATGCTTTTCATGAGAAACCTGCGACTACGTGACAATGACCAGATTGTGGGGGCGTTCGCCAGAATCAAGCCCAGCAAGGGGCCTTGCTGTGGGGGGGATTTCGACAGAACGACAGGGTCCACGGTCTCTCGGTTCCTCCAAAAAGAATGTTCGACTTGTGTTCTGGAATGTGTGGATCCGCTGGTGGGCTCTCTTGGTGGCCTGTTCGTGAAGCGCAGTCGCCTCATGAGCATATGCTCAGCCAGGAGAAGGGAAATTACTCTTCTCAAGGCCGGTTGAGGATAGAAGTTGAGCAATAGTCGTCGTCCTGAAGGTGGCAGAAAGATGCCGAGGAACCATGGAGCGCTAGCAAGGCCACATGCGAAGGACCTGGTGGGAGCAAGTACAGTGGGCAACTTGACGCTCTCTTCACCCGTTTGAGAAGGGATGAACCTACCACTAAGGCAGCCAACCGTTAAATGATGGGCCCAAGCTCGATCGTAAGATGAAACGTGCGAACACAGCACACCGACTAGGTCCTTCCGCTGGTTTGCGACGTCACTCCATGCCAGAAGCGGTTCAAGACAACGGGCCGCTGTCCAAACAGAGGAAGCCATCCGTGTATTTCCCTCAGAGATCCGAGACAGCGGAGGCGCCTGCAGATGGGGAAATGCGATGCCGGCGCCCGGCAGATGTGCATGGGGCTGTTGAGCATGCAGGCGAGACGAACGACCACGGTTGGCGGGTTTGCAAGCTAGCCGGAAAATATGAAAAGCCTCCATGGTAGAGCCGCCCTAGGCTCGGGTATTCGTATTCCCAAAGAGTAGGTATCGTCGAAAGTCCACGAGGCTAGTCAGGACTCTAGCCAGGGGGCGAAACGGGGCGATGCCATCATCCCCCTCGGCCGAGGACGACTGTGTAAGAGGGGTCGTGGAGACATGATCTCACTGAAGACAAATGCGGCTCCATCCACGGCTTTCGTTTCGGTTTCAGTAACAAGGCGTCAAGTTGACTGACGAGCTTGGCCCAAGCTTAGGCGCCCATTGACGCCGACACAATCATGACACCCAACGGTCGACGGATCCGTCTCTCAGAACGGGGGGTCCCAGACGGGTGGCTGGCCGGGAGGACGGAGCAGAGCACCTTGCAGCAAGCAACGGTTGACCGGCGGCCTGGGGGCGGCGCGGTTGTGGCCCGGACACAGCGGGGGAAGAATCGAATTGCCGGGTCTGCCAGAACGAGCCGGCGACAGGCCGCACTCACATAGACACTGGGTTACTGTCCGGGGAGGGCAGGTCGCGCCATGCGCTTTCTCTGCGAGCCGGGGGTAAGGAGGGACATCGGGGGGGTCGCATGGGCTGCAAGTCAGCAGATTTGATGACGAAATGCAGAGAGGCTCAGGGCTGGCCTGTGTTGAGAAGCGGTGCAAGAGACAGGGCCAGGCTTGGCATGATGCAGGAAACCAACAGGCCGGATATTTGGAGATGGTGACAAGGCGAGCACGAAAAAAAGATGGCGATCAACAATATGGGGGTGAACCAGGGCCGTGAGAAGGCAAAGCCTGCCACGTTGTTGTCATCGATGGGGACAGGGGATTCCGTCCCAGGTCTTTCCTTGTACCCTGACGTCCGGAAGCAAGCCTATTTGTTTGCCAGCAATTGAAGGTTTGCTGGCATTGAGAGGCTTTGGCTTTGGGGATGAGAGGATGGTCGCGGCTTTTGGCGAAGGATCATCAGGCATGAACGAGGAAGGATTGAGTTGATAAACGAGGAGGAGACGAGAGGAGACGAGAGGAGAGAGAAGGGTACAAGGCACAAATGACAGGGGCGGCAAAGTTTAATCCCGTTGGGTAGTATCCACGGTGAAGGTCGTAGGTCGGTCGGTGGACTGTTGGAGGTTAGAGGTTGACGGTTGGAGGTTAGATTGCGAACGGGATGGAAGGTGTAAGCGGATGCATCGCGGCGCACCTGCAGTGAGTGGGTGGAAGGGAACGAACCTCGGAAGGGGCCATCCAGCAGTCACTGGACGAAAGAGGAAGTAGGTCCACAGACGACACCTCATGGCTCGGTGCATCTCGCTGAAACGGGACAAGAGAGAACATCAGACCACGCAAATTTTGAGAAAAGAGAGAAATTCTCAAGACGCCCAAATCAAACGAGAGCACAAATTGGATTGGATGCAGGCAAGCAGGCAGGCATGCGCCGAGAGAGTACCGCCGGCCGGCCGACATGGGCGGCTCTACCCGCCAGAGCATGCGTGTACCCAGGTTGAGCCCAGGTTGTTGGAAGTAAACGAGCATCATCGGTGCTCATATTGGCGGCTACAACAGATCAGAGACAAACCAACAATCAACCGCCAAACAAACACGGAACTTACGTCTCCAAGCAGCATCTAGCGAACGGCCTATTCGCTTACACGTTCCATTCTAATTTGAAAGCCATCATTGGTCCCAGTATCGGAGAGCCACCGAGTTGTTGTATGCATGAGACGGCCCGTAGTCTATCAGACGGAAACGGGGCCCATGAGAGAAGGGACAACCTGGGATGGAAGCAAAGCGATGGAGAACTTGACGACGGAGATGAGACGGCTGTGCCTGGCGCCGTGGGCTGAGGCGGTCAGTGCCTCCAGCATCCATCAGCAGCATCTCCCTCAGCATCATCATGTATTCATCACAGCGGGCCCCATAACGGTGAAGGATGGGCCGCCTCGTCTTGATGGTCAACCCAGTCAGACGGTTACCATGGTCTGTGGGCTGCAAAACTGTGGTCCCTGGGCAATAATAGCCCATTCCGCGTTTACTCATCTGCCGCCTCCAGCATCAAGCCTTTAGCCACAGAAAACGGAAGCATCGCACGCGATCCCAGTCGCGGAAGCAGAAGCAGAAACCAGGTGAACCATGTCAAGATGCGAGGTGACAACTCTGCAGTGACCAGTTCAGCATCAGTAGATGACGTTCCTCCTTTGAGGAGTGGCCGAGGTCCGCCAGTAATCGCGCACAAGCGCTAAGCGAATGGCAAGACGCCCATTTCACGGGCTGGCTGCCTTGCCAGATTGAGCAACCATCTCATAGATCTTGACAGCCTGTGAGATGGGTGACACGACCTGAGTATTTGCGGTTGCAATCGACGTATGTGATGCGATGTGCCGAATATTGCACCCCGAGAGCAAACCAATGGCAGAGTTACTCAACCAACAGCGAGGTTTGTGCCAAACAGAACATAGTCCCAGTTTGCCATTGGCCTCTGATCGAATGCAAGTGCTTGTGTCTACATACCCTGCACCAGGACGGTGTGCTGAAGAGGGCAAGGTGCGTGGCGCGGATCCGGAGACAAGCAGGTGGATTGCAAACCGCTTCGAAAACGCCCGAGGAAACGAAAAACGCTGGGGTGGCATGACGGACGGGGTACAGGGTTGCTCGACATTGAGTTGCACCAGCCAGCTGATTACCAACGGGAAGAAGCAAAGAGGTCGATCTTGTGTTTTGGCACCAACGCCGCGCTACATCGAGGCGGCCTTAGGTGGTTTCAAGGTTGACCCCGTCCGAGGTACGTAGTAGGCAATCGCCCAGCAGTTCGCCAAGTCTAGACCCACGCCGGTTTTGTTCATTGCGATATCAAAAGACGGTCCTAATCGGCCATGGCGTGAAGGAGGCGATATGGTTAAACACAGCACCGTGTTGTCGATTGAATGACAACACGGCAGACAGCGGTTTGTTGCAGGTAGAGGAATTACCTTAGCTAGGTACCGGGATGCGAACAACATCAGCTGTCACTTTGAAAGCTGGTCCATAGCAGAGATGGGTATTGCCGGGGATGGGTTTTTAAGATGTAGACGAACAAAGCACCTCTGCTGATGGGAGGGGTCTCCCATGCCCGATCAAGAGCCCCATTATGTGAGCCCGCTGGCTGGACCCTTACTTGGAGCACGGATCAAGACAGGAGAGGTTCAAAGGTCGAAGAAGAGGCAGTACTGAGGAGGTACCTACCCAACTTGTTTGCGACAACCATGAAGATGTGATTAATGACTTGGGCATCGACGAGGCGGAAGATGAGGGATCAAGACCCGAAGAGCCAGTAGAAGTTCCGGCAAGGACCGCGGTCGTGGGTTGAAACTCTAATCATCCTAACTTTATGCATTGTTTCCTGTTTTGGTGGTGGTGAACGCCTTCCGACTGCTCGCTTTGTCCTCTGGCTGGGGCATCTTGAGGAGGTTCCGAGAAGCTGGAACTGCCTAGGTAGGTACAGTACCTGCCTAGGAACAGACAGGCTACTAGGCACTGTCATCCGGGGAAGGAGGCGACAACTCATCCATGCGCCTTCCGTATTAAGGTCGTCGTCTGGGCTTCTGATTTATTTCCCGAAACCCGACTCATTAGATATTCACACTCTTACTCTTACACCGCCACCCCACCCGTCTGGTCTTGTCTCCTCTCCTCTCCATATTCATCTCTGCAGAATGCCCAGGTACCATCCATTCCCACACTCCTGGTCCAACGGTCGGCTCCGCTCTCTTACATGCGACAGAGGGACACAGCATGTAGCATGGCCATTTGCCGGCTCACACTGGTTTGGCATCCGTTTTCTCATGCTCTCACCCCTACCTGTGACTTCACCGTCTCACTCTGCCTCTACAGGTCCAGCCGTGGCAGTTTCGGAGCTCGCTCAGAGTGCACTAGCCTCGTAGGCCTAGGTCGCAGTTTTAGGTTTATCTGCCGCCTCCTCGGTATCGATTCCGTACGGTCTGTTTCCAAAACAGCACGGCCCGCGGTTTCTATTCGCACCGCTCTCCCAGCACAGCATGCACACCTCACCTGCGATGCGATGCGATGCACACGACTGACCCCTCATGCGGATTGCGGCCTGCCCTTGTCGGCAGCTTTAGACTGGCCCGTCCTTGTTCAACTCCCACGCTGGCCGTCTCCACCTCCGATCCTGGCGCAACTGGCCCCGAGAACCAGGACACGGGGGCGCAACCGGCGGAGCCTTGGCTGGCCGGCCATGCCATTTCGCCCATGGGCTCTTGGGCGGCTTCTGATTTTACCATGCTGCTCTCTTGACACATTCGGGGCTTGCCTGGGCTCTATCCCTATCCCGGGGACTTCAACCCTACACTCACCTCATGTCAACCACACCTCACCTCACCAGTTCGCCATCCCCCGCCCATGGATGGTGGTTGCCCGTGCTCTTCCTTGTAGGCTCTGGCGTCCTCGTCCGTTGCCATTGGGAATTGCTCGGCTCGTTCCCCCGTCCGAAGTAATTGGCCGTAGCGCGATCAAACAAGGCGAGGCAAAAGGCAGCAGGTACCTGCGTCTGTGGGTACACATTAGGTACGATACCATGCCCTGTGCTTGGTTGCTGGTCCGTTCTTGGGAACCGTTTACCTACGCCCCTCCCCTCCCCTTCCCCTCTTCCTTCTTCTCTTCTTCCAGAAGCGTCACAGGACAGGCATCCATATCCTTTCCAGACCGGGGGTTGGGAGTGCTTCTGGATTTTTGGGCCGACGGACGGGATATTTTGCAACTGGCATGACTGACGGCTCCCAAGGCCAGAAGGGCACGGGCATCATCCTGTCCGTCCACCTGGCAGGGCAGGTACATATTATCGACAACGTCCCCGAGCGGTGCGGTGCGGTGCTGTAACAACCCAAGAACTGGCGCTCCAACGCTCGACCTCGCTCGTTTGCCTCGCGTCCTGGGCCATTTAATCTACTCCATTTTGTCATTGGCACACCTCCTCGGCATTCCCGCCTCGTCGCTCGTGCCTCCATCACCCGTCGTTTATCTCTTGTCCATGTTGTTGCAAGCCTTATCCCGGCTCTCCGACTCCATCGCGGCTCTCGTTTGACGGTCCCCGGCCCTACAAACGGCAGACATCACATCACATCCATCTCTGCAACGGCAACTGCAACTACCACTTCACCTGATCCTCTTTGAAAGCATAAAAGCCCAAGGCCTCCTCCTCCCATCACTGCTCAACATCACTTGATCACTTCAACGGTTTCTACACCTCAACACCATCAACACACATCACCATCACCCATTCACACCGCTCTCCCTCTCCCCCTCGAACAATTCCACCTCGTCTCCTCCTCAACACTCGACATCGATTCACTGCACTCAATTGCATTTGCCACTCACACAAAACCACTAACCCTTTGGTAAGTACCGAGCATGCAGACTGAGAGGCTGCCATGACCATCACCACTTACATGGCTGGTCGTGCCCCAGTTGGTTATATATATACATGCAAGGCTAACATTTCTGTCCCAAGGATCCTCCTCCCACCCAATCAGGCCAAATCTTGTGAGAGGGTTCAGCACCTCCAAGACATTCCCGACGACACCTACACCCTCTCTGTACCACCCCAAACAACCGCCACCATTACCGACAAAATGGCCAACGCGTGCGCCCACTCGTTCCGCATGATCAAGTCAGATAGCACCTTGATCCAGTGGGTTTGCCAACATTGCCGTTCCGGACCTCACTGGATGATTTTTGAGTGCACATACTGCAAGCTTCACTTGTGCCGCCCTTGCACGCAGGCCGCTTGAGCCCTTGCGGGAAAAAACCCCGGCGCTGAGACATGCATCCTCGGTGTCTGGCGTGGGGGAAAGGGGTGTGCGAGTGCGCGCGCGATTCTCTGCCGTGCGTGGGCCGTTCACTCTTTGCTCATGTGCTAGCAAATGACGGGTGTGGCCTGACTGACATGACGCGAGGCTCAACCCAAAAGGAAAAAGGATGCCTTCTTAGTCTCGGTGCAGGCGCACATTGCGATCAAAGGCAGAGCGTCTCAACAAGGGCCTTTGATTGCGCTTGGCAGAGCACGGAACGACAGCCCGGAGCTGGCTCTGGATGTACGGCTACCAAACCGTGTCACACCCCTCTCGTGCACCGATCACCGACCACGAAACGTCACTTTTGCCGGGGTGTCAATTCACGGCCAGCGAGGATGGCACAGCTGAGCTGAGCCTCACGACAACGCATTGAAACGCGCCGGACCGCAACGCATCGCATCTCAAGCAGCCACATTCTCCAACAGGTCGAATCTGGTGTCTGGACGCCAAGGGCCCGAAAGGAGAAGCGCCCAAGGACGCCTATCTCGATTCATCCCAGACCGCAGGTGGGGGATTCGGTCAAAAGGTGGCATTGGATGACTTACACTTTTTCTCGGACTGTCATGGCGGAGTAGTGCCCTGCACGCTCCACGTGGGAGGCTCCAGTTCCAGGGACCTCAAGCCCGTTTTCGGAACTGTGCAGCATTAGTGACCCCCCTGTGGTCACTAACGCCTCTACTCGCTTGGCCCTAGGGCCGACCGATACAGGGCTTCTACGGGGCTTCTGGGCACTTTTGACGTCTCCAGAGCATCTCGGTTTTCGCCTGTCACCTCCTCCAATCTATGGTGCGGCTCCGAGGCTTCCCTTTCTGGAAGTTTGGCGTGTTACAGGATGTTTTGGCGCTCTTGTTTCTTGTCTCTTTTCTGTTTTATCTTCTCTTTGATCTTTTCTCTTTCTTCTTCTTGTTCGCTTCGTCCCTGGGGTCGACTGCGCTGTTTGTTGTTGCTGCATCGCATAGAAGGATGGCGTTGATTTTGCTCTATTTTTGGGTTTCTTTACTTCTTCACTTGCTTGGCATGTACCCTCTAGACCTGCTTGGGCGACCTGGTAGGCAACCGGAGTATGGAGAAGGAAGGGACACGCAGTCATGGCCTCATGTTGTTTAAGCCTCTGTTTCTGTTTGGTTTACGGCGCAAGGCAAGACAAATGAAATTGACGGGTTGGTGTTTGGGCAGGCGCTCGAAATAGACTATGGCTCGGGCCAGACAAATGGGGAAAACAAAAGGGGGCTCAGCTCAGGGCGAGACTACCTACCTAGAAGGTAGAAGAAAATATTGTTAGCTTTCTGGTCTGTGTTGTCATAATTTAGGCATGATTTTTGTTTCCAATTGTGTTTCTGTACTGCTACGTGGACGTGAACATGGACATGGACATGGGAGTGAATCCTGAAGAGTGACTAAATTCTCCCTCTGAACCGAGGAGGAGAGAGAAGGGAGAAAAAAAAAAGAGTGAAGCGTGGAGCTGTGAGTTGAAATGGTGAGGTCATGATTGGGGGGTCTCGACCAGATGGACCCCCGTCTTTGGTCGTCATAAGCCTCCCCCCAAGGCCCAAGGCACAAGGCACAAGACCCAAGTGGGAGCTTCCACTTCACCTCGGTGCCGGAAACGAAGCCGTCAACAGCCAACAATTACCCCAAGTCAGTCGCGATTGGTCAGAATCACACTTAGTTACTGTCCTCCTTGTCTGAGCTGGCCAGGACTGCTGGCCTGGACCTATCAAAGCTCGACTGGCTTTGGAGAAAACAGCCAAGGTCCTGTAATCTCCTGTTGGCCGGATGGTCTTCCCTAGCCAGCTCGCTCTCTGCCCAGGCAGGTAGGTAAGTAGGTTCCCAACTTCCTCCCCCCCGCTCCTTCCGTTGACCGTTGTCCGCGTCACGTTGCTTCCGGCTTTGACTCTGGGCCATACGCCGCACCTATTGAGGTGTAGATCTCTCGTCGCATCATTGATCCTTTCCGCCTTCTTCTCCCCTCTTCTCCCCTCGCTTCGGGTTTCTCTTGACCGAATTACTCGCACCATGAGTAATGCAATCCAAGGCGGAGACGTCCGCGGTGGCATGGGTCGATGAGGTATCCTTGGTGTCAGCCTGACGTGGGAGATGCCCAAGACTTGCAAGAATAGAGCTGATATTGCCCAGGCTCCATCCCAGCCCTCTACGGTGATGGCTTGCGGCTGCGGCTGCGGTTGCGGCTACGTCAACGTCTGTGTTTGTGTCGTGGCATGGCGCCCTCGCTACAAAGGGACACCGAGGCTGTGAACAGGAAACGACCAAGTTCTCGCCTCCAATGCTTCACGAGGAGGCGGCGACGCCAATGCCCCCCAGCCCAGCCCAGCCCAGTCCAGCCCGAGCCCCAGCGACCCACAAGCCTGAGGACCCGTGGAAAGAGAAGATGAACCAGAAGGCTTCCAGAACAAATTCAGAAACCGCCTCGGCTTGTTTCCACCTCACCCACAGAGCGTTTTGGGGCCCCTTCTCGGGCCCTAGGGTGGAGAATCGACGTCAGCACAGACAAGGACCTCAAATTGCCATGTACCAGCTCACGTTGCGCTCAGCGGCCACACGAGCACTCATGTGTCTAGGCGCACGCTGCCGTGATCGAGAGCTCTTTAATTAATTTTTATTCATCTGAATCATTGTTTGAGTCACGACGGCGACGGCGGAGGCGGCAACATACCGACAACTCTCATATCACCACATAGCACACGCCCCCCTTGTCTACCGGATCCGACCTCCCGCCCGCCCGGCCGACACGGACCCATCGGGGAACGAGTCCGGGGGTGGTGAGGTGAGGAAGGTTTGCGAATCCAAGACCGTTGACGACAAATTAACCTTTGCCTCGTTCACCGACCGTCCATCGCGTCCCAGGCCGTGGCTAGCTTGCCTCGCTTCGACTCGCCCCGTTTCGCGCTTCCCGAGCATGACTTGAACATCTATTCGTCTTGGAACACTCCATGTCACTTCAGACACGTCAAGTTTCGTACTCCTCAGATTGCTTGCTCCAAGGGCTCCCGTGTAACTGACCCGCGGGACCGCTTTGTCACGCCTCGGCAATTACAGGCACAGGGTAATGGAACGTTTCCAGATGTTGGGACAAGGCAGTACTCTGCTCGCCTCCGCTTGTTCTCCGGCCATTTGCGGACACTGGCAAGGCCGAAAAGACGCCGCTCCGTGTCGGGTCCGGGTTTGCGATCTACCCCCAGACCCCACCGCGCCGGCGTCACGGGCCGAGATGTTACGGACACTGCGCGTTTGCGACCGGGCAGGTCGATGAATTTCCCTACCAAGACGGGATGGTCACTTAAGCGTTGGATGATGATGCTGGAAGCGACTGCCGCTCGCCTGTAAGAGAAATGAATTCGCTGCACCTATCACGCGTATGTGGCACGTTGATTGATACTACGACTCTATTCAGGAGAACAAAAACCAGCACGGAAGCAAACCGAGCAAAGCCGCGCTGGTCAACCAAAGCGAGAGCACGACGGGCAAGCTCATCTTGGCATCGGAAGTGTGGCGATAGTACCGTGCGATTGCGGGATCCGTCAGCGACCAGTCCCAGACGGTACGCTCAGTCCTCCGCTCCGTAACCTCGACATGATCGCCGATGGACACGATGGCGTTGCTTCCAGGCTTGCTGGCGAGGAAACCATATCTGCCGAAGACGGGCGAGTACTTTGCGCCAACATCAACCCTCCGGTCAGACATGAGCTTCTTGAGCACTGTACCACGCTCTCCCTTCGCTGTACGGCCGGTGTCATAGTCAACGTTGAGGGAAGTACAGCGGTTGCAGTTCTTGGTCAGGGCGATTCTGTGCGCGCCATTGATGGACAACTGCGCCCAGAAGTCCTCATCCCACTCGATCTCACCGTCCAGGACAATGTTGGGCCGCATGGCTCGCATGTCCACGTCGCATTCGGCCAGGCGGGCACTAACGTTGTTGAGTGACTGCTCCGTAGCGAAGAGATAAGGGGCACAATCGGAAAAGGCAAGCCAGTCCTCCTCGGTGCGAGAAAACCCGTAACCCCCGACATAGCTCGCTAGCCACGAAGGCCATGACTGGGGGTATCTCTGGGCACTAGGTGAGAAAGTTCCCAAGACAGGACGTCGACCGTCACCGATGAAGACCAGGGCGGTGTTGAAGCCGAAGCACGCAGAGAACCATGCATCGTACTTTGGACCCATGCGATATGCGACGACCAGGCTTTGATGAAGATTGACGTCGGCTCTGTCCATCCCGTCTAGCTTTGGGTCGACCGGAACGTCCAAAACGGTGTCTTGTTCCGGCCGCCAGGGAACCAACGGTTCTTGAGGAGTAAGGTACCTGACGCGGATCTTGTCGCCGGCAATCTCCTGGGCAAAGAGACTGCACTCGGGGAACTTGGACAGCTGCATTTTTGTCAAATCGCCCGACTCCTCGACCTTGCATAGCATAAAGCGGCGATCGTGTTCAAGACCCTGGGGCCCCAGTTTGGCGGATTCCACCTGGATTCCCCGGATACCCTTGATGGGGTAGAACCAAATCTGGCATTAATTGTTAGTGACGATTCCTAGGGTGGCTATCTTATCGCGTGTGGCGTATTGAACTTTGCTTCATACCTGCGTGACCTTCATTGCTTCTGCGACGGCTTCAATTGACCTCTCAGGGTGCTTGTTTGTTGCTGATGGGGATGGCAGAGGTTGAGTGATTGATAATCGAGATGAGCAACCCCACCGTAGTCGGCGCCACGAGCGATTGACTAAGCCATGACAAAATAATAGAGAAACTAGGCGGCTGTGAGAGGTGAAAGTCTGACTGCCTTTGGAGCTGGAGGCACGCAATTGATGCTTTTTCGGCTCCCACTTTCGGCAATGTGGGAGGGGAGGCTCAATGTCGATCTGAGGGAGAAGAAGGGTTAGAGTTGCCGTTGCTGGCGCGCAAATCTTTTCTCAAGAGTCTCATCAGGAATGGAGTAGTTGACTTGGCGGTGCTCAACACTGTCGAGCCTCCCTTGTCTTTTATTTTGTTTTCCTCTTGTTTTCTTGCTTTGCCCATCGTGTCCTTGCATCCAACAAGTTAACCTAAGGATAGTCATTGTCCCTAGATATCCCCGATTCTCGTTGCCTCCGACTTCGGGAGAGTCTCGGAGTTCCTCCCGTGGGATCTCGACCTCTTGAAATAGTTTTCCGCAGTGGGGACGGCATCTGGGCCCTTATATCAGCGGTTGCTCCAGTACCTTATTTCATCCCACTTTTCCTCTGCACGCTCAATTCATCAAACCCAACGGACGGAGCAGCAACAAGCCAGCTCGACTAAAGGTCAGTAAAGTCGGACGATTCGGCGACCCTGCTCTTGTCCTCCTCCGGGTTCTTGTCATCACCGAGCTCCGGCGGCGCAGCAAATCGCCGGTACAATGGCCTCCGATCCGGCATCCAGGGGCGGCCATCAAGCCCCCACTTCCCGAGAGGCTGAAAAGACACCCGCCAACGTCGACGACGCTCAAGATGTTGAGGGAAGCGGAGGAGAAGAGGTCAAGGCCGTGTCGGGGCTGGGGGCTCGTCCCGAATGCTTCAAAAATACTTTTCAGGAGGTTGCATTCGTCTTCATGGCTACTATTGCCATGGCGACAAATACCTTTTTGACCGGCTCGACGGTTATTGTTACGGCAGCCATTGGTAAGGATCTTGGCATGACACAGAGCCAAATCTCGTGGATTGCTGCAGCTGCAACGTAAGTTTGAACATGTATATCTCCTCTTTCGCTCTCAATCATCTGACTCGCTTGTAGGCTTACTGCGGGAGCATTCCAGCTTGCGCTGGGCCAGCTCGCTGACTTCTTGGGCCGCAAGGCTGTCTTCCTCTTTGGTATGGGATGCTTCAGTGGAGGCTGTCTGATCGTTGCGTTTGCCCAGAACCCCTTCTGGATGGACATCCTCTGTGGAGTACTCGGCCTGGCTTCAGCCATGGTGGTGCCCCCAGCCATTGGCATTCTGGGAGCCGCCTACAGAGTGCCCTCGCAGCGCAAGAACTGGGCCTTTGCAAGTTTCTCAGCCGGAAACCCTCTTGGATTTGCCCTGGGTAGTATAGTCTGTGGTATTGCAGCTCGCATTTTCAATTGGCGGGCCGGTTTCATCCTTCTATCCATCATCTGGGCCGTCCTTGGAGTTGCATCCATCTGGATTGTTCCAAGCGTCGAAGCCTTTGAACCAACACCATTCAAGACACGCATGCGCACAGCTCTGAAGCAGTTCGATAGTGTTGGGACTGTCCTGACTGTCACAGGTATTGGCATGTTTACAGCTGCTTTGACGTATGTTCACGTCTCTCTTCCCACGCTTTAGGTTGGACTAACTCGTGTACAGCCTTGGCCCTGATGACGGCTGGAAGTCGGCGCATATCATCGCCATGCTTATCGTTGGATTCTTTCTCCTTGTCGGCTTCGTCGTCTGGGAGAGCTACTGGGAGCACCCCCTTATGCCTCTCCATGTCTGGAGAGACCGTAACTTCTCATTGGTACGTGTCTGTTGTTGCCGCTGCTTCTCGGCAACTTCCTGACCAAGAATAATAGCTTGTCTTGACGGCAATTCTCGGCATGATGTCGTTCGCTTCCTCCAACTTTTGGCTCGCTCTCTTTATGCAGGAAGTCAAGGCTTATGATGCCCTCAACGTCGCGGTGCACCTGCTGCCTCAGGTCATCGCCGGCATCATCTGGAACGTGGTGGCGGCCAGCATCCTCCACAGCATCAACAACACCCTCATCATGGCTGTGGGCTCCTTTGCCTACCTGGGCGCTAACCTCCTCCTCACCTTTCAGAAGGCGAATACGATATACTGGGCGTTCATCTTTCCTTCTCTTATCATGAATGTCATTGGCGCCGACTTTCAGTTCAACGTTACCAACGTAGGTATCCTGATGGTTCAAGAGACAAGGGACAGATACTAACAAAACTTGTAGATGTACGTCATGCAGTCGCTTCCGATTCACCAACAATCATTGGCTGGAGGCATCTTCAACATGCTTATTCGTCTGGGTTCGACCGTCGCCATTGGTATTTCGACGGCAGTGTACAGCTCAGTTGGGGAGGCGCAGGCCGATGGCGGCGACCCAGCTGTGCCCTACCGAATGGCCTTTTTCGTATCCGTTGGACTCGCGGGACTAAGCTGCCTCTTCCTGCCGTTCCTGCGCATCGGGACTCAGGGCAACACACCTGCTGACACGGTGGCGGCCGAGGAGATGACGGCGTCGATGGGCTTGGTCAATCCCAATGCCACGGGTGAGACGGGAGATGAAAAGTCGGAGAAGGGACCGGTGGCCTCTGGCTCTGTAACGGAAAAGGAATTATAATGGCTGGGATGAGTTTTGTGTGTCTTGGCTAGAAGGGAAGAAAAAAGGTGCAACGCATGAGATACGATACCCCGGGAACAGAAAAATAACTCGAGATCCATGTGGATAGAGGGAGGATCGAGAGGGATTCAGCTAATAGACAAGGCAGATTGCTTGGCAGGCGTAATAACGACCGAAATAGGCAAAAAAAAAAGACATAGATGCAGCAGTTAGCCTTGGCGTGGATTATCATCAAGTTTCGAAACCACCACGTCACGTCATTTCTCTGAAACCCGTGCGGGCATGGCCGTGAAGTGAGGTGAGATTTGATTAACACCGACATTCGCGTCGTCGTTCGTCGTTCGCTCTTGACCTCGCGCCTAGAAAACGCACCTAACCGCAGTCTAAGGTAACCCTAACCCTTGGATTGACGTCGTGTCAAAGTGCGCCACACCCTAAGCCCTATCGGGCGGGATGGAGCGCCGACCAATAAGAGCCGCAGCCGCTGATGTAAGGCTGCGGGAACGAACGTGGGGACAGCGACCTCGACCCTGGATCTTGCTTGTGAAAGATGAACTTGAAGGGCTGAAAGCGCATCCTAGTCGGAGAGGAGAGATGTGCAGCCGCTGACTGCTTGTGATACGTTAGACCCGGCTCAGCCCTAATGCTACGATCCAGCTTGGTCACCACCACGTCTCGTTGGCCATGGCTGGTCGAGATCGGCGGAGCATCTACCGCGTTTAGAGGAATTACAATGGTTGACCGCTGGCTGGAAATAGCTTCGCCTTCTGGGACCCTGGGAGTTCGCGGGCACTAAAATCTCACGAGCACTGCGCTGTGCCAGCGACGGAGCCCCAATGGCCCCATCCCATAGCCTCAGCAGTGCATCTTGGCTGAATGATCCTTCACACTCTCGGGCTCATTTCTTGTGTCCCCATTGTTGTTTTGTTTCCGGTTGAGGTAGTCCTTGCGGAATTGCCAACATGTATAAAGATGTATCCCACGCTCTACCAAATCTGCCGAGATACGAGGGAGTTGAACTGCCGTTGACCATCACTCATCTCGTGAGCGCATCCTCACATCAACGACACTCTTTTTCCCCAGAGGGAAACCAGCATCACCCTCCAGGCGCAACACAATGGCTCTTGAGCGTTGGGGCATTGACCCAGCCAAGGTACCGCAGCAGCCATTCCTCCCAATCGTGAGGCCAGAAGGACCATCCTTCCTCGACACAACAGCCTGTCTTTGCGCATTGAGACCTCTGCCCGGCGCCGATCAACTCACCGGAGACGGATGGAGATTTGAGCGTGACGAGGCCGCTTGGCAATGCATCGGAAACCAGACCCAGGTCGTATACAACGCGACAACAGGAAAATGGTTCAAGTCCAAGAACGGCAAGGGAAGCATCGACGACCTGCCCATCTACGACGCATCCAATCCTCCCAAGACTGGCGAACAACTGACATGGGACACTCGAACTCGGACACTGAAGCCATTGGAAGACAACAAGAGGCTCAGTGTCTACGACCGAGACTGCACCGGCAAGAATCAGTCCAGCTTCTCGACCAGCTTCTATCGCTCTTACCAACAGCTGCTGAATGATCAGCTCCCCATAGATGCGGCGCCGTGCTGGAGACCTGGCGCCCTGCCATTGCAGCTACAGTCCGTCGAGTCTTGGACCAAGGATGGTTGTAAAGAAGGTTTTCTTTGTAAGTCCCAGTTGCTGACCCTCAACCATTTGAGCAACGAGTTCTGATCAGTCCAGGCATGAACAACACCATCAATTCACTCCCCCAGTCATGCCCTCCCAATGAGATGTGCACAGTCGGACGACTTTCACAAATGACCTGCAGTTACAACGGCGAAAACATAGGCATGGGTCCTTTTGAGCCAATCGTTTGCCAGCAGGGCTACTACTGTCCTCTCGAAGACGAAGGCAAGAAAAAGATTCCATGTCCAAAGGGCTCATACTGCCAACCCGGTGCTTCCAAGCCAACGCCTTGCGCTTCCGGCAGCCTTTGTCCCGAGGGATCGTCATTCGAGCGCTTCATGGTTCCTTTGGTGGTCCTGATCATTGTCGATGTCCTTCTTGTCATTGGCATGTTCTTCTTGATTTTCCGGCAGCGGTGGCACTCAACCTCCAAAGCGCATGCCGGCACCCTGAAGAGGCACAAGACCATGAGAGCTGTGAGAGCCACCATCACTGGATACAAGGAGCTGCCTGAGGGGCAAGACAATGAGATGGCACCCATGAACCTCTCGTACAGCCCCTATGCGCCCTACTCGCCCTACGACATGCCACACCGAGAAGGTCGTCCTGGCCATGGCTTCGAGGCCGCTCTGGCACGGGATAGCACTGATAGCTCTGATCAACAGCACAAGGAAGCAGAAGCCTCGCCGCAGCTCAAGGCCTTTGTTGATTCGATGCGTAGAGCAGCCGAAGCGACAAACTTTGGCCTCTCCTTCAGGTACTCTGACCTCAGCTTCCACCCTAAGAAGGCGGTCAAACCAGTTCTTCAGAATGTCACTGGATCCATCGAGCAAGGACAACTTGTGGCTGTCATGGGTGGATCAGGAGCTGGCAAGTCGACTTTTGTCAACGTGTTGATGGGTAAAACCAGTAACACTGGCGGTATCGTCGCTGTCAACAATACCCCAGGCAAGATGAAGCGTTACAAGAAGTTGACGGGTTATGTGCCCCAAGATGATATCGTACTGCCCGAGTTGAGCGTTTATGAAAACATTGTCCACTCAGCACGTATCCGGCTTCCTCGAACATGGAAAAAGGCCGAGATCGAAGCTCATGTTGAGTCTGTCATCGACTGCTTGGAGCTGTCGCATGTGCGCGATTCTCGAGTCGGCAGTGTCGGTAAGCCCGTCATTAGCGGTGGACAGAGAAAGCGAGTGAGCATAGGCATGGAGCTGGCGGCTGCGCCCATGGCCATCTTCCTTGATGAGCCAACCAGTGGCCTCGATGCCACTGCCGCATCCTCCATCATGCGCACTCTCAAGGCAATTGCGAAGCTCGGCATCTCCATCATCGTCATTATCCACCAGCCCCGAACCGAGATCTTTGAGCTGTTCGACAACCTCATTCTACTCGGAAACGGACAGACCATCTACGAAGGGCCCCAACCTGAGGCCCAGGCATTCTTTGAGGGCATGGGCTTTCATTTCCCTGAGCATAGCAATCACGCCGACGTGATTACTGATATTATCACCGGAAACGGTCGAGAGTACAACGCCAAAGGTGACGTCTCCAAGGAGGCCCTCATCTCCAACTGGTCAGCATCGCGGAAGACCAAAACGGCCGAGGATTTCGAGCGCAGGAGTGTCCGATCGACTATGCTGGGTGATACTGGCATGCGTCAGGCCCTCAAGAAACGCGGTGCTCCATTTGTCAAGCAAGCATGGCTCTGCTTTTGCCGAGCCATGGTTCAACAATACCGCACCAAGGGGGCCTTCTTCGCTGAGATGGGACTTGCGGTGCTCGCTGGAGCCTTGCTAGGACTCGCCAACAACCCCAAGAACGGCATCATGTTTGTTGGCATCTTCCACGAACCCTACGAGGTCTTGTCGACGGCCATCGATTTCATCTCTGCGCCGCAGTTCGCCCTCCTCATCGCCATTGCTGTTGGTCTCGTTGCGGCTGCCCCTGGAGTCAAGCTCTTCTCTGAGGAGACTCTGCTGTACAGACGGGAGGCCGAAGCAGGACACTCTCGATTTGCGTATTTCATTGCCAAGGTGATTTCGGTCCTGCCTCGGATGGCTCTTGGATGCCTCCATTTCACGACACCCCTATTCCTACTGTCAGTGCCCATCATCGACTGGGGTCTCGCGTTCCTTACCAACCTGCTGTACTTTTACTGTATCTATGGCCTTGCCAGCATCGTGAGCATGGTCGTCCGCAGAGAAGATGCGCCGCTGTTTGCAACCATGATTGCACTCATTACTGGTATCCTGTCTGGATCAGCACCACCCCTGTCGTCAGTCAAGGACTGGCACATGGAGTGGCTTTGGCGAGCATCCCCGGCCACTTGGCTTGCCGAGATATACTTTGGGCAGCTCGTGGCCCCGTTCGCCTACCTCTACAAGGTTGACATTGCTGCGCGGGAGACTGGGTTCGAGTTGGATCGAAAATGGATGAACATTGGCGTGTTGGTTGCAATTGGAACAGCATACCGAGTTCTCGCCTTTGTTGGAATGGTGCTTGGACACCGACTGAGGAGGTAGAAAGTAGGTTTGGAGTTCTTTTGGTTACGAAGATCCATGTCTGGATGCTCTAGATGGATAGATTTGAAGGTATCTGTAATATCCCGTTTGGTTGGAGATGATGGAAGGGGACGCCTGGTGATGAAATATTCGACAAGGATTGCGGTTGTTGTAATATTGTGCTTCCAATAAAGGCAGGAGCTGGGCACCTACATCAATCGTGTAGGGCTCCTTCCAGATCATGATCAAATGTACATGATGGCCATGACATGTGACTTTTTGTGTGTTGGGCAACTGAACCTTGAAGGTGCTTGATCCGATTCGTTCATTGTTTGAAGATTCAACAATCCCCATTAAACCCTTGACCGCAGCAGTGAGAAGCTTCATCGAGCAAACAATAATCACCTCGGGCCGCCTACTCTCATACGTACGCCTTGTTCCACGCAGCCGATCTCCCACATGCCGAAATCCTAGGGTCCATCCGTGCAGTGGACGGCAGCTCCAGCAACGACGTTGCTGGCGGGCATAGCCAACTTGGGAACAGATCGCCGGTGGTCAAACGTAACGACGGACATGAAGTGTTTCGCGTTCCGTGCCCCGTGCTCCATTCGAGTTTCGTCGTCGAGCGTTTCATGAGCGTCTCTTGGCATTCCTGAAGCGCGGGCCCGCATTGACGGGGAAACGATGGTTAAGCACAGGCTACATCCTCTAGCTGCAGCGGCCGGGGAGGGGATCGAGGATGCTACGGAATTCTCAGGATCAGAGACGCTCCCAACGAAAACGGAGGTGACGGAGATGAAGATGGCGGCAAGTTGCGAGACGACGGTCATTTACAGGCAATGGCTGGTGGCTAAATGCAACGAGGCGTTGGAGCTATCCCGCACGATCTTGTTACCGTTGGTAACCAAGCATTTGTGGTTGGGCGCAAGAAATTCAATTCTCGGCCGGTCCCCCACACAGTCGGTTGGGCCATGAGCCACGGCCTTGATCCAAGGGGTCCCCAGTCAGTGTCAATGTCAAGCGGGCGGCGCGTTTAACGAGCTGGGCCAGTCGGGGGGATATGCTTGATACGTCAGCAGTGGAGCTGGATCCATGAGGGAAGCCATATCCGTTCTTGGTCGACCTCTTGCTGCATTCACTCGTCCATCCATTCCTGATGGCGCCCAGTGTTGGTTTGCCCTGGTTCGACTCAACCTTTGATGTTCATGGGGGCGCTGTAACCAGAGTCAGGTTACTACGTACGCGTCGCGGACCAAACTATTGGACTGGCTGCTGCATGAAAGAGAGATGGCGTCAAAGACGATTGTGCCGCTACGGTTAGTGGCATGAGGAGACACACCCGTCGTCGCGGGTCCAGACTCTCGTCGTCCCAACAGACGGGCTTCACAACTTCCTGGGTTGTCCAATCCCCAAGGCCCCCTGACGATCCAGCGACGACAGCGACAGCTACGTGCTAGGGAAGTTGACATTAGTGCAACGAGCGGTATCGATGCAGCGGGATGGCGGGCATCTTGTGGCGTCTGGACAATTAGGCGTTCGCGCGACGGCTCATGCGCGTTATCACACGATTGCCCAAGCTACCGATGTGAGGGTTGCCAGCAACGATTAGTCCCTTCAGCGCAGACCAGGAGCCCACTCACACCTGAGGGATGCACATCTCTTGGCCCGGCTGCGATATCAAGTTGCCCCGGGCAAGGTGAGGGCTTTTATCTCGAGTCGAGGTGAACCCGACGCTGAGGTACGGGGCTCGCGTACTCTGGACGACAATTGATGAGCTGAGCGGGCGGACGAGGGTGGAGGAACGGCGCGACCAACGCCACGGGTTTTAATGGGCTACGCCAACGGTGAGCTAACGCCTTTCTGGCTTGCTTGTCGGCTCGGCTCCCCGCTTCTCTTTCATTGTTGCTGGGTAGAAGAGGTGGAGTTTGGAGGGGCTTGACCCTCTCAAGCAAGCCCCTGCGAGACCATGATGAAGTTGGCTGATGATACTTCTGCTGGCGGCGGGGAAACGGGCTGGGGGGCTGCCTGCTTGCGGTCTTTTTGGACGCTCGCAGCTGTGGACGATGAAGCATGATTGGAGGAGGTGATGGAGATAAGAGACACAGAAGAGGAGGTTGAGGGGAGGATGAGGAGGAGGGCTCGTTGACGTGACGTGCCAAATTCAAGCTACTGCTGCACAGGAGGACGACCATGCCGCGCGGGCAGCACAGGACGATATCGGTCACAGAATAGCGTCGACTGTCACGCAACCACCACATGGGAGCAAACCGCATACGTGCTAGGCTTGGCACTACCTGGACGACAATCTCAGTCGCCGTCAGAGGTTGGGAAGAGAGACAAGGGACAAGGAAGACCCTCCCAGCCCAGGGATCCGGGCTCGCAAGGCCGTGTCAGCGCCGCAAAAGATGCAAGGATTCTAATGCAGAGTGTGTTGCATTCGAGAGGCCAAAGGGCAAAGGGCGCTACGGCCACCAGAGCGTCGGGTCGCCCAGAACAAAGAGCTGACGACCAATGCCTCGAGATCCAAAACTTTGAAATTTCTTCTTGATCCCCCAGATTCCACCCCTACTTCTTTCTTGCTCTCCCTCTTCTCTCTCACTTCATCTCTTGACATTATCATACACACCTACTATTACTATTACTGATACCCATCTTGTTCTTCTTGCACCATCTCTTGCTTGTCCAGTCTACACACTTGTTCTTGGAGGCTGGTTTCCTTCTCTATTATCTCTCCCTTGTACTTGTTCTCTTTCTGCTTCTTTAATACCTTCTTACCCACAGCCATCATGACCACCTACACAACCATGGAGGGTCCTCACCATATCGCTATCAGAGAGCTCGATCTGAGGACCTGCCACCCAAGCACCATGGCAGACCGAGTCGGTGCTGTCCCCGTGCTCAAGACGAGTGCTGGTGAGTTTCTCCCCAACAATCCTTCTGCCTATCGTTGTTGTCGTATTTCATTTCTTTTCTTTTCTTACTCGTCTTGGCTGCGGTTGGATTGGACCCTTGTCTTCTTGGACCCGAGTTTTTTCGCTTGTCTCGATCCCCTGTCACTTCGTTACCTCGGCCACCACCACCAAGGACCCCCTGTCATGAGTTTCAAGGTCAAGGTCAACCTAGACGACAAGCTCAAGCGATGAGCTTGAGTCACAGTCAGACCTTGCCTTGAAGCTTGTAATGGTGTCCTTGTAAGGCAGGCGGTCTCAGAAATGGCATTGGTGGATAGCTTGAAACAACTCTTGTCTTGGAGCTTGGTCTTCCGCTTCACCGTTTTGGAAATGGCCTCGACGGGACACATTTGTAGCCAAAGCTAACACTTCGGCCCGCAGCCTTCTTCACATTCCTCCGCGCCAATCTTGTCCTTCACTCGGCCATGACCTCGGCGACCAACTCTCCACAACTCGGTCCTTCAGTCCCGTTCTCCTCCTATGTCCCGCCATCGCCCTCTCCGCTTGCCGCCCACGGTCCATTCTGCGGCTTCGATGACGACGATGACATTGAACCACTTTCCCTCGAGGTTCTCGACAAGCCTCAGGACAAGATCGAGGGTCTTCGCCTGGTGGCCGACTCCATTGCCCAGATGCGTCAGCGAGCCTCGTTGAACCTCGTCTTTCACCCACTATGCCTCGCCGGTCTGTCTACTACCCTCGCTGCCATTTACCACCTCGGGGGCGTCTCTCGTCTCGACCCCGGCCTTAGTATGACTATCTCCTGCGGTGTCATCATGAGTTACCTCATGGGGATCCGATACCTAGCAAGTGGATACATCTCCCTGGCTGAACGACTGCGCTGGAACTGGCTGCGGGCCGACGATGGTGAGGAGGATACCCTGCTTGCTGCTCGCATCAACGATGACATCGTCGGAACGCTCGTCCTGCGTCTCGAACCAAACCCGACCTCTGGCCACAGACGCAGACGATCTCTCTCGCTCCGTGGTGGAAAGGGTGTCATCCGCGCGTGGACTACCAACCTCCACTACCGTGGAAAGGGTGTTGGCAAGGATCTCCTCCATGAGGCCGTTCGCATGACCAAGGAGCGTTGCGGCAAGGACGCCGAGATCGGCTTCGCCCAGGAGCACGCCAACAGTGCCATGCTTCTCCCCGGTATCTTCAACGCGCCCTTCCGTAGGGACGAGGTGCGGGCCACCAAGGCTCTGGACGGAGTTCTGGCCGACTGGGACATGTTCAAGAGAAGGAGGTAAACGCAGCCATGGCACGAAACAACAACATGACGAGGACACGAAAGGTCCTAAACAACGAATTCATCATGGAGAAAAGGCGACCAATGTGAGACGATGAGGAGGAAGAGACGGAGAATGAAACCGATGACGATGGAGTGATGTAAAGTCCAGGAGACGACACTATCGACGGAAAGACGCGGTTATAATCAACAAACAAACAAACTATATACAGATACCACTAGAAGAAGAGTCATGACTGAGACTCGAGGAAACTATACCACCAACCAGGTGGAGGCGATACCAGGTGGAGGTTATACCAGGTGGAGGTTATACCAGGTGGAGGTTATACCAGATGGAGGCTTTACGCCAGTGGAAGAAGCACGTAATTGCGGGAGCTTGCTTGCTATATTTTTTTTTTTGGATACCTACTTGTACTGTCACTTGAGATACCCCATACCTATTTCTTTCGTTAAAGAAGAAGCTCATAATTCATTGGGTCATGTCATGTCATTCATGATGGACCTGGTGCTAATAACAATCTCTGATCTCTCAACTCAAACAGAATGCCAGTTCCTTTCCCTTTGTTCTTCAACGTCCAAATTACCCTCCAGAAGTTGAAATGCCCAACCTCTCTTGTGTCCATCTCGGTGCCAAACACGCCCGCAAGATTTGACAGACAGAATTCCAAATGACAGAAACAGTTTTGTTCCCCCGTGCGCCGGTAAACTCCCCCCGTTGCGTCATCTCATGTCATGTACATGATGGCTTACTACAAGCCTGGGTCCCTTAGCGGTATCGAAGAGGTTGGTGAGCGTTGTGCCTCTTTGCCTTGTTCTCTGCCGTGTCTGGGTCAAACCCGTAGATGGGACGGCCGATGCGTCTCAGGCTGTGAATGACCTAGTCGCCAGATCAGCAGAGCTCCAGTGTGGAAGTTGCTTGGGTTAACATACGTCACTGATAGTGACAGTCTTTGCGTTCCTGTACTCGACGTAGATGATGCAATCACGAATAACCTGCTTGAATGTCAGTGTCGGGGGTCAGAAGTATCCAAGACAGATGGGCTACTGACGCTTGTGAGGAAAGTTTTGAGAACTTTTCTCGATTCATCGTAGATATCGGCAGAGATACGCTTTACACCACCGCGGCGCGCAAGTCGTCTAATGTCTCAGTCAGTAATTTGTAGTTCTTGGAGAGAAGACTTGAGGTTGGTGATCAGTCTCCCCTCCAACAGCAGTCAAGCTCACCGGATAGCAGGTTTGGCTGTACAATGTTAGCGACGCGTCCATGCATAAACAAGTGAGATGGCACTTACTAACTCCGAAGATACTGTCCTTTAGAACCTTTCTATGATGAGATCATTAGCATCTACCCTGAGCGACGTCAACATCTTGTAAAGTCTCACCGGTGTCTCTTCGTCCCGGGTAGGGTCTTCCCGCCCGGCCCCCGACCCATCCCAGGCTTGTGAGCCACACCTCTGCGCACCGGAGGATTCAAAGGATTCATCGTCCTCAACCCAGGACCCCCGCGAGTCGCCGCGGTGGGAGGCATGGTCAAAAGATGTTGTCGATAAAAGAAGCTTTTGGGTTTGATCTGCAGTCGGCTGGCGCGAAATGGTTTGTGCGAGCAAATGCGTCTCAAGAAAAAAAAGAAAAAAAGCTTGGTGAAGGAAAAAGCGATTATAAAAGGCTCCGAGTAATAAATACCAAATGTGACAGGTATGTAGGTATTTAATTCCGGAGTGTCTTGTTTTCCAGAATAACAAAGAGAGAGAGAGGTGGCGAGCTTTAGGCGCCGTTGGAGGGGAGAGAACTGTCGTATCACACCCTAAAGCCTACCTAAGGTTCAAGCAGACGGGAGGCCCATCTGCGAAAGAACTGCACGTGACCTCACTATGCAAGCAACCACGAACACCTTCACAGCAAACAGGAGTCAACATGGATGCAAACCATTTGCACGTCTAGCGAATTATATCGCTACAAGACCATACGTTTAGAAGAACGCATGGATAAGCAGGTACCTTCATATACGAGCAGTGAGTGAGAGCAACATGGACGGATTATGTAATAATCGTGTACTTTGTTCAAATACCTAGGTAGTTGTAGCGTGAGTTCTCCATATCAAGACATAGATTCTATACATCAGCATAACAAATACGGTCAAAATCCATGTCAACAAGATCGAATATTTTGTATCATTTCGCAAGCAGCGTAACTTTTCGTAGCCTAGGTCAATGTGCGCACTTCTCAAATCCCCAACCGTACACAGCCTCCAGAGGAAGCCAGTAAGCCAGCCTCAACTCCATGATGCCTTCGACCAGGCGCGACATGTTCCCAAGTCGCCCGTACTACGTAGTTGGTAACCCATCAGTCAATCGATTGAAAAAAAAAAGAAGGGCCCAGCAAACTTGAGATCATCATCGTCCCATTAAAAAACCATGTGTGTGCTCCCCAATTGTCTCGCACAATCAAAACAAGTTGGCCTCAACGCCAGATTCCTCGCTACCACTGCCCCTTCCGAGGTATAACATGAAAACAAAAGTGAGAGCGCCCGACGCCTCTCGAACAAGGGTATAAAGCAATTAAGAGTAAACGATGCGGAAATATTATATCATCCGTCGTCGCCGTCGCATCTTGTGAGGCTAGTTGCATTGATGCGCCGCCGACACAGGTATTGATACAATGACAGTGGAACCGAATTCGACGTTCCAGCGTCAGCTGCGTGCGACATGCTGATAGTCAAGATGATGCGCAACGTCACTCTTATCATGCTGTTGCTGCGATTGCAGGCTCAGTTGCTTCCACTTTTTCGGTGGTCTCAGGGGCAGATGCCTCTAGCGCGGATACCTCTGATGCGGCGGGCGCGTCAGGAATCTCGATGTCTTCCGACACCTTGGTCACTTCTTTGCTCTCCGAAGTTTCAGTGGCTTCAGCAGTGGAGGTGGCTTCGGTGGCTTCAGCCGCGACAGGGACATCTACTGTCTCAGTCGCGACAGGGGCCTCGGCTGTTTCTGAAGGCTGAGCTACTTCGGGTGCTTGGGACACCGCAGGTGCTTCAGGAGCTTCGACAGCAGGAGCTGGAGCAGGTTCCGTAGCAGTGGGCTCGGTTGGCTTAACTGCCTCGGCAGCCAGCAGGGCCTCAGCAGCAGCCTCAATGCCCGCCGCAACCTCATCCTTAATCTGTACTTCGGCAATGCGGGGTTTCTTGGCTGGGCGCTCTTCCAGAGCCTCTCTAGCGTCTTGGGCTGCCTTAAGCTCAAGTTCGAGGTCATCCAGTCGTCGCTTCAAGCTGTTTTCTCTTCTGTGGCTATCCTCGAGCTGCGCGCGCAATTGCGCTTCGCTTTCTCTAGTGGCTTCCAGTTGAGAACGCAGCTGGGTCTGTTCTGCGCCTGCGACTTGTTGACCACTTCGCGCGACAGCCTCTTGCTGCTCCAGCTGGCTCAGGCGACCTCGGAAAAGCTCAATGATAACTTCAAGCTCACTGACTCGAGTCTTCAAGCTCGAGTTGTGAGCGATAAGCTGTTCATGGGTCTGTGGGGCCTCCATCTTGCGGTCTCCATTTAGGGGGGATGTAGCTCGGCCTTCCCCTGTAGCGACGTAGCCAGTCTGGTATGGGTCTTCGACCATAAAGGAAGAGAGGCTATGCGAATACATCGAGGGGGTTCCGGTGCGCGAGATCGGAGAGTCGGATCCATCATGCCCATTGGCTGACTTTTGTGATGTTCGTCGGGCGGCCTGAGCAGCATGCGCCGCGGCGGCAGCAGTTTGTCCGGTAATGTCAACACCGTTGGGATCAGCGGAGACGAAGTTCTGGGCTTGCTGTTGCTGCTGCTGTTGTAACTGTTGTTGTTGCTATTGCCAGAAGGGGTCAGTAAGGGGTATTGTGTCGAATGCAAACAAACTCACCTTTTTTTTGTTCGCCAAGTCCGGGCGCATCGTCTTGACGCGATTGCGGCTCTTGATAACGTCCGTCTTTAGAGAGATTGGCCTAGGGCGGCCGTGGAGCTTGAGGAACAGACCGCAGGCATTGCACAAGACGGAGCCAAATTCGTCGCGGCGCCATAACGGCGTGGTCGAAGTGCTGCAGTTTTGGCAGGTTGGCTGCGTTGATCCGTTAGTTGCCATCATGACGCCGGTTGTTGAAGATGAAGTCCAAGGCGAAGCGGGAGGGAGGGCGATGATTATTATCTCGACCACGATAAGAGGATGGAGTAAAATTCTTTGGCTGCAACGTAACTGGCTTGATAAGCCCACAGGAGGGGCCCACTCGAACCCATGATAGGCTTAGTGTCATCAAGGATATGCTGTTTCACGTGACCATATCAATCGGCCGCGATAAGACGGTGAACAGCAGTGGGCCACCCCAGGACACCACGGAGCATGGGCACTCGGAGCTCGCTCCCTTGTGTAATAAGTTTGCGGTCCAGGTGACATGGAAACCGTGGGTCGATGGTCGTGAAGGAGGCCCAGGAGTGTGATCTCGGGAAGGGACTGATAAGATGATGACATAAGAAATCAATCTGGACTCACCAGGTTACTACCGGAACCCCCACTCGTCGCGGCATGCGATGTGGCGGTGGGCGGCGCGACTGCTGGCGATGCAACAGCTTGCGATGCGGCTGGTGGTGCTGCAGCTGGCGATGCAGCGCTGTGCGGTGCGCTAGGAGACATCCCAAGTGATGGATATGGCTCACACAATGTTCTATGGATACGTGTTAGTAAGTGCTATGTCAGACGGATAGTAAACGGCCAAGGGTTCGAGTCGCTTGAAGTTGAGCTTGGGCTTTGTGTGACAATCGCGACATGATAACATCCAGAGAGACATAATTCCGTACCTTAGTTTCTCAGAAGCTGCGCAGATTGCTGCAATGTCTGCGAGACCTGGTGGTGCACCGTTGGGGTCGTGATCTTGTTGAGTTGTCGTCTGTTGCAGCTCATCCTCCATTGACGACGAGGTCGTCATGCCCGTGGGTTCCATGGTTCGGATATGTACCTGGCGCCCCCACTGCAGAGCAGCTTGCTGCGAGATACGTAGTCTGGATAAGTGCGTTATCGATCAAGATGTAGCCGCGCGCTGATAAGATTGATCAACCTGCGGCCGCGCGGGCGTCAGGGACGGGCTTGAGAGACAGCGAGTGGACGCGAATAAGCCGGGGAATAGGCTACGTCTTGCCAAACAGAGAGCCAAAGAAAAGTGATGGTCGGCGCCAGCAGGGGGTGTGCAGTGTCGACGAAGCGAGGTGAAGCGATGTCGCGTTGAATGGATGATTTGATGTGATGCGATGAGATGAGATGAGAAAGCTGAAGAAGAGAGCAAGCGTGATCTGGAAAATCAACATTCCCCGGGGCCCCTAAGCTGAGAGACGGCGGCGCGCGCGCACTGATCAGCGACCGAGTCTCAGTGAACGATTGTTAGTATTAAAGGGCCGACACGCCGAGTGAGCAATAGAGTTGCAGACTTTTGTTTTTTTTTGGCTGCAGCAAGAGCCTTGGGAGGTTTAGGGACTTGCTGATTGGACAGCTGGCCGTTACACAAGCAATTATTACTGTCCCCTCCGCAATGTGGCCTGTCTGACTGACTGGCCGGCTTCCTACAACCTAGGTACTCTACTGCAACTCCGTCCAGCGAGTCGGGAGTATTCGTATTCCTAGGTAATACCGGATCTGACAAACCGTCTTGTCTTGGTAATCGTATAAGAGCTGCCATCATAGATCACGCGCTCCGAGATCTCATCGTCCTGTCTTCAAGGACGCGCCGAGACACAAAAACTCATCGATCGACGAGAATTCTTAATTGCCATCTCCCGTCAGCCTGTGGGGTTTATTACTTATTAGTCCCTGGTTCCTCGTCGAGGCCTTCCAGACAGGCCGACAATTTCCCAGGGGGGGGGCGCCAGCTGGCCGAGCCCAAATCTCTTTCTGCCCTCGTGATGGGGATCCGCAGCAAGTGATTTCGTTGATTTGGCCTCCCTCTGTTGGTCGGCCCCTTTTTGGTAATTTTTCAGAATGGCCTGATGCTATGCCTTCTTGTGATGACGTTCAGTAATTAGTAGAA
Source organism: Fusarium vanettenii 77-13-4 (assembly GCF_000151355.1). Lineage (NCBI taxonomy): Eukaryota > Fungi > Ascomycota > Sordariomycetes > Hypocreales > Nectriaceae > Fusarium > Fusarium vanettenii. Next base: position 1,756,573 of record NW_003315867.1, read on the forward strand.
GCCGTCAAACTGGTTGCTGTCGTGTGTAAGCGGACTCGGGGTAGTGGAAGATGGATGCATACAGAATGCATGATCTGGTCATTGCTGAGACTAATTTCACCTTCCCACGGCCATAGGCATTGTGACGTAACGTCGAAGTTCAAATAAGAAACAAGCATCAAACAGCCGAGCCCCGAAGAATGCCTGCCTGTACCACTTTCCCAGCGCCCCTATTCGCCTTTTCTTGACCGGATCTGCTGGGACGACTCGGCGCCTCTAGGGTAAGGCGACGAGAACCATGTAATTGGGCATGGCTGAGATTACTTTTGAGGGACCGGCCGTTGCTGAGTCCACGAGGCCTCCCGCAAATTCCGGAAGGCACGGAGTGACTACCAAGTCCACCAGGCCGAGAGCAAAGTGTGGCGCATAATCTCCCCGCGTCTGCCTGGGCTGGATGGAGAGAAAACAATGACCGGAAACGTATGTCTTGTCATCAACCTCCCCCAGCACCTTTAGATCCGAGTAAGAAAAAACGCGTCTCGAATACGCGTTTTCTCACCTCACACACGTCATTATGGCTGAGGGCCCCACGGCTTCAGCCACACTCCGCTCGGCCCTCACTCCCATGCTCCATGATTGACCCCTCCAAGGTTGCATCAAGTCAAGCCACAAAAGAAACCTAAGGCTGTAGGTACCATGCCCCCAGCGGTGTGAGAGTAAGTGACATCCATCCATCCCCATCGATTCAAAGACTCTTAATTGGGACCTCCCCCAGCATTTCTCGACCCATCATCACATCCTTTCTCCGCCGAACCCGTCGAGTTTCTTGTTCCTCTGCTCCCCTATTGCTCCAAAATATCCAGTGCCGTGCGAGAATACCTTCATCATGTTCAACTGGGCCAAGCAGCAGTAAGAAACGCCTCACCCATCCAAACCCCACCTTGGCTTGGACCCTGGTTCAGTTCAGCTGCCTTCATCTTGACCTAAAAAAACAGCAGAAAAAACTGACGATTGGATTCTTGCTCTAGGCTGGCCAATGTCGCCGGTACCCAGGAGCCCATCTATGGCCCCGAGGCCATCAAGTCGGTCGCCGTCGAGACCGAGACGACGCCCTTCACCGAGTCTAAGCGTGAAGACCTGAAATGGCAGGCCATGGACTCGACGTCGGTTGAGACTCAGACCATCTACATCTTTGGCGAGAACAACCACGTCGCTCTCCTCCAGGTCATCTACAGCAATGTTGTGTATGTGCGCCGTGCCCGTTTATACTGTACATACCGGCTAACATGGAAACAAAAGCGGCATCCGCACAACCTGCCAGTTCAACTGCAAAGTCTTTTACCCCGACCGCTCCAAGCCCATCCTCTGGTGCTCGACACCCCTCAGCAACCATGACTTTAGCGAGGACATGGCGAGCTTCTACGCCGACGACCTCGCCGTCGAGCTGTCCGAGGATGGCACCTTTTATACCATCAAGAGCATGAACGACGAGCGGGCCATCGTCAACCTCAAGCTCACCCGCACCTCTCCCGGCTTCCAGGCCGGCGCCACCGGAAAGACTCTGTATGGCACTGACCTCGAGAACCCATGGGGTTCCATGCGACATGTCTTTTGGCCGCGATGCGTGGCCGAGGGCACCATCACCACCGATGAGGGTCCCCTTGATTTCAAGGGCCGTGGCTTTTATGTCTACGCCCTCCAGGGCATGAAGCCTCACCACGCCGCTAGCCGGTGGAACTTTGTCAACTTCCAGGGCCCCACCTACTCGGCCGTCATGATGGAGTTCACCAGCACTCCCTCTTACGGCTCCACGCTCGTCAACGTCGGCGGCATCGCCAAGGACGGCGAGATCCTCATTGGAGGCTCCAAGAACACGGCCACTCACACGCAGGTTAAGAACGACTCGGAGAATGACTGGCCGGAGCCGAGCCATGCCAAGTACACCTGGTCGGGCACGGACAAGGACGGCAAGACCATCGAGGCGTCCTCCGAGGGACCTTTGGAAGAGCGCGTTGACCGCGTCGATGTCATGGCCGAGGTGCCTGGTTTTGTCAAGACGATTGTTGCAGCGGCAGCTGGAACCAAGCCCTACATCTATCAGGTTTGTTGAATTAATTTCCGCATGATCCGATAATGCGCCATATCCCTTGCTGACTCGGCCGTATAGTACCACCCGAAGCTTCCCTTGAAGCTCAAGATCGGCGACCAGGAGATCGTCGAGGAGGGCACCATCTTTACCGAAGCAACCTTTATCTCGTAAAAAGACAAGACGGTCGTTTTTCCCCCTACCTTTTCTTGAATCCGTCTTGGATCCCTGTTCTTATACAGATACAACTTTTGCATCCATCATCACGTTGGGTAATAATACAATAATCAAAGGGTCGGCGTTGGAGACGGCTTGGTCACTCGCTTAGATACAGTAGTCACTGATGGATGGATGAATGCCCTTGAGGTTTTTCTCTAATAAGATAAGCTCGATCGCGAAACTCAGACTTTCCATTTAGACGGCGTGTGGGGAGGAGTCTCGCCGCGTCGTGTAAATTGAATTGAACCTTTGTTCGCCTTCGCTCGGATCGCGTCCCGCAATCAGCTCCATTGTCCAGCTCCATTGACAATGTCTCTTGTGACCAAGGAAGGGAAGGGCAGGGCAAGAACAAGAGAGATATTAGCCCATAGAGGAGCACAATGTGGAGAGGGAGGAAGCCAATAGTATAGGCGATTATTAGGTACCTAAGGTCAAGTCCCGCCATACTCAAGGGAGGGAGAGAGAGAGAAAGAAGGCCGATCCATCAAAATGCGAACCATTGGGGCCTCTATTCATTTACCTACCCACACTAACCATGGGAAGTCAAATGTCTCGCCGCGGCGTTCTCTCGTCTCTAAACTTTACGCTGTCTCGTCACAATCTTGGCCTTTATTCCCCACTGCTCCCTCTCTTCTGTTTCTTCACTCCTTTTTTTGCTTTTTGGGTTTATTGACGTGCATACATTCAAAACACACAGATAATCTGAGTCGGGAAAACCCCTGGCGTACCTGACTAGAAGCCCCGAAAGAGCTGATGGATGGATCATGTGTGGGTGGGTAGGTGGGATGGATCGATGATGTGTGTATTGTCGCGGCTGAGGGGTTCGCGACTTATACGCGATTGTCAACATTCCTTCGGATCCAGACCACAATGTTTTACCTGATGGATGGGTTGGGTCTCCAGCCCCTAGAGGGCTTTTTTACTCACTTGTATCTTTTATTACATGGCTTGTGATCCGATTTCTTGGTGTCCAGAGGAATTGAATAAAGAGGACTGACCCTCTCCTAGTTTTAAAGAATTGGCTTCATCCCTCTCACTCAACTCACTCTCCCTCAACTCCTCGAGAAAGATAATTCCATTTCATCGATTCCACTCCAACATTCTCCCTCGTGAGCTTTTTACAATTCCTCCTTCTTCGTTCCAACAAACGAATACTGGCCATGGCTGCTTTTGCCTACCGCGATGCGTCGTCGTACGCTCCCGTCATTCCCTCCCCCCTCAACCCCACGAACCATGGACCCGAGAACAACTATGGTCCTGGACGCATCGTGCGCCGGAGACGTGGTCGGGCTACGAGGAGGAACCACCCGGCATCACACACTCTTACTCAACGGCTACTTCGGGTCAAGGCCGCCGAGGCGTGGAGAGGACATGTGCTGAGTGCCCAAGTTGCTCAGTACGAGAGCGCAGCGGCTGCTGCTTTAGCAAAGGGATCCAAGGGAAAGGTGAGTTTCGATAATATGAAGAATATTGCGGTACACATGCTAAGACGTCCCTTAGAACTGTTATCCCCCCCTCCGCATGAGCTTCTCCCTCTCAGACGCCCACCGTATCGCCAGTGGTCTTCGACTACCAGATCTCTCATGCCTCAAGACAAGGAGAATGTTGCTGGCCATGGGTCTCATGGGCATGCTGCCCGCCCTCAAGGTCCGTGACATGCTGAGGCAGGCGGGGCCTTTATGACTGAGATTGGAAGACGACGAGGACCGTGAGCGTGATATTTATGGATTAGGGATTTGCGATTGTTGCTCCGCCTTCTTCTGCTTTGGTGTTGCTGGTGTTGGGAGAGTTTTCTATAGGATATACCCGCGTACTACGCCTGTTTTTGTTTTCAAGCCGCCATCTATACAACCCATTTACTTCAAAAACCATGAACCCCCCAAAAAGGCCGTGCCAATTACTCTTTATCATACATCGTCCAAGGCGTACATGTCTTTGACTCATTCATCTTTCTTGTTCTTCTCCTCCACCGGAGTAGTGGAGCCTGGTTTCTCAGAGGCTGTGCCGGCTGCCTCCTCCTTGTTGGGGCCCTTGTCGGACGGGTCTTCGAGTGACTGCTCAACCTGCCATATGGCCCTTTCGAGCTCAACCTCGAGTGCGGGCATGTCGAGGGTTTTTGAAAAGGTCTGAACCTCCTTCTGCGTTAGAAGAGTGCGCTCCTTGTTATCTGGCTCCTCAGCGGGCGGTGCGTGAAGCGCATAAAGATCATCAAGCGTCTTTGATGGCACCGAGTAGAGCAATTCGTTCTCAATAAGCCATTGAACGTGCTTTCCACCCGCAATGGCTCTGTAATGTGACCAGGCTCTGTAAACGAGGTAGAAGAAGGGGAGGTTGGGGATTCTAGAAATGTCAGCTCTCATATTACAAGAAAGACATGGGCATTGGCACTTACACAGGCACCAATGCGAATGGAATCGTGATTGGCATGCCGATACAGCACCATATGAAGCGCTTGCGATGCAACGCCTGCCGCTCCGTAGCAAGAGTCTTGAGGATACCCAATGCATTGTTGGGCGGTATCATCGACCATGGGAAGACGACCTCGACCTTCTTGCGGTCCTCTAGCTCTTCGGCGCGGCGGCGGGAAGTCAGAGGCGGGACCGATTTGAGACCCCATTCCTCGTAGGGGATGCGCCGAAAGGCGTGGTTACCGTAGTCGACCACCTTGCGCTTCCAGCCAGACTCCATCTTCTCCCACTCAGCCCACTTCTTTGCGGCGAAGTCGGCGGCCCTGTCGACATAGCCGTGGTCGTTCTTGTTGATGCGACCGCGCTTGGCGTACAGGAGCGTCCTCCGCGTTGAGAGCGGGAGGAGGAATAGCCTCATGGCTTGGTGAGGGTGGGTGCTGCCTGGGCGCACACCGTATGCGACAGCGACGAGGTTGGAATATTGGGAATGTTGCTAAGCGTTTCGGCGGATGCGTCGGGTGGTATTTCTCGCGGTGGGCTTCAGAGGGAGAGGAAGAGGTTCCAGCTGGGAGGCGCAGCAAAGTCGTCAGAGATTTATCGCAGCATGACGATCATAGACTGAGATATTCTAAGCTGGCGGGGTGGCGGGCGGCGCGCGGTGGGAGTAGTCGGCGGAGGGGCGCAAGACAACGACGGAAGAAGCACGACAGACAGACAGACAAGTATTTAAATAGTGAGGCAAAAGACCCAACAGAACAAGAACCCTTGATCGGAAAAATCTAGAGTCGTGGCGAAGCTGACGACGATGCCAGAACTAGAAACCGGTCGGTGGATGGATTTTTTTGCTGGTTTGGATGGAGTTTAGCTCGCTTTGAAGCTCTGACCTTGGAGGCCTTCGGAGTGACGCACATGGTCGTCATGGTTGGGGAAGGTTCGATGCTCTTTACAACACGTGCAAGAACAAGAGATGCGGTCTGCTCCCCTCATCATCAAGACACAGTGGGGGAGGTTGTATTATTCCCATTTCATCCATCGACGTCAAGGACTCTATACAAAAATTCATCCAATCTTGACTATTTCATCCTTTCTTCTAAAAAGCTTGGTCTTTACTGGCCAAGAGATTTGCTCTGCAGCCTCGATCTCGGCACTCGATTCACTTTAGCCCCACCACACAGAACCTCGTCTTCCCACCTTGGCTCAAACCCACCAAACATAGTGACCAAAATCCCTCAACCGTACAACAATCCCCTCGGGCGAATGGTTTAGTGGTATAATACTCCCTTAGCATGTTCTGTCCGAATCATCTGGGAGTGGTCCAGGGTTCGATTCCCTGTTCGTCCAACTCAGGCGGTTTGATCCCGCTGTTATGCCTTCTTTTTGAAGGTTTCTCATTTTTTGCTTCCAACTTGATGACAGCCATTGATTGTTTTTGCCTGGATCATTTGTAACTGTCAAGTTAGTTAGTTGACTTACTCACTTTATCACCGGTTCTCACTCAACGCCCATACCGGCTTGAGCACCATATACCTCCTGAGTTCATCAGGTCTTTCGAGTTGGCAAAACACCACTCTACCAACTCTGAACAAGACTCAACATGGATCTGTAATGTCTAGACTCAAACGACGCCCATCTCGATCGAGCCTCAAAGTCTCTTGAAGCCGTCACAGACTTGATATGCAGGGAGACTTCCTCCCCAAAAGTCCCACAGACTAAACTCACTTGCTTCTTAGCCTGACACCTTTTCTCCAGACTGTCTTCAAAATGGAGCCCCGTCTTTTGAATCCGAGAATACGGCTCTGTACCTGAGACATCTCATCGTCGGCGTTTTCCTCCATCTAAGACCTACATTGGCCTGTCCTGTTCGTGCATGCAGACCTGGAACCTCTCGCCGTCCGCACATTTTCTGGAGTTATCGTCTTTTTATTCAACCCGCGATGCGCCAAAGAACCGCTCATTACGCCGCCAATGGATGCCTTCTATCCTTTATACACTGTTGCTCCCTTCTGCCAAAATCCTCATCTTAAAAAATCCCCAATATTGGCGCCCTTCAGCTCCGCCCGCTCTCATGCACGGGACTCTTTGCCCGTGATGTCGCCCCCTTGCCCACAATCTTCTCCGCCCAGTTCCACCCGGCTGATAGTGGGCTTGAGCTCCGCCTCTGCGCCTCCTTGCCCTTGTCCTGCTGAACCGGCGATGGAGGCGGCAGATCACGCGCGTCTCCTCCAAAGTCCAGATCACTATCACACTCGCTGTCGACCCAGTCCCGCTCACTCCATGTGGTCGTGGTCGAGTCGTCTCGATCCGGTCGGGATGGTCGTTGGGCCGCTGAAGCGTCGCTGTCTCGCGAGTGTGGTGCCTTGGGCAAGTCTGGCACCTCATCGAGGGCCTCCCGGTTCTCGCTCGCCGTCCGGGTGATGCCCGCAAGATTATCTCGGCTGTTCTTGATCTCACCTCCGTGCTCATCCGGGGGCTGGTTCATGTCTCGTGCCCTTTCTCGACTGCTCTCGTCTTCATCGCGGAGGCGTGACGCAGCAGAGTCACTAAAGTGCGCGTCAACCATGTGCTTGACGACAGGCCAGCCGTATGCATTGGCAAACATGCGTCGCACAAAGACATTGTTGTGCGCGTCAGGTTCCACCTTGACAAGGACCTTTCGCCAAGACAAATCTCTGTGGTAAGCCCTGGCAATCTTTTCCTCCACGCGCATGGCCGAGGTATCAATGATTTCCTGAGGCTCCTTGTCGGGGTTTGTGTTTGCCGTGTCGTCATAGTCCTTAGCTGACTGCATCGTATCCTCATGGTTCATCGAGGTATAAGGGGATGAGCCGGTGCTGCTTATTGACCCCGTCCTCGATGAGTTTGAGCGCTGGCCAGTCTTTCTCCTCACCAGTGTCGCTGGGCGTTTCTTTAGTGGTGGCCCAGGGATGTCAGAGGGGTGATAGACACGGTCATGGAAGATGGTGCGCGGCCGCTTGGAAGGGTCAATGAGGTACTCGGTATCTGGCATCTTGGGGTTGAGAAGGTCCCCAGCAGACTCAAAGATGGTCGTCCTCGGCGGAGCTGTCATGCCCTCCTCGCCCTCGTGTCCAGATGTTACCCTCGATGGTTTCGGGGTTGAATCGCTAGCAGATGTGTCCCCGAGCTCGTCAAAGTTGATCGTTTGACTTCGTCGAAGGATCTTTTTCTGTTTTTGAGATACGGTAGGAGGCTTGGGCGGTTCATTGCTCTTGAAGAAGTTGAAGAATCCTGCTAGAGGTCCGCTACCGTTTGAATCGGCCGAGTCGGACGGGGCATCGTCGAAAGGTGTAGGCACAGACCGTAGACTCGCTCTGTCATCCTCCATCATGGCCGTGCTGGGCGGTTGTGGAACCTCGTGCATGTTCTCATGAGTTTCACGAGGTGTCGTTGACCCCGAGTCAGCTTGACGATCTCCCAACGCCAATTGCCTCTGGCGAGAGACTGCAAGGTTGGAGCCTGTCAACTCGGCCCATCCAAATCCAACAACCGTCTCAACCAAGCCAGCATCTCGCCGAGCTTTTTCAACTCGTCCGAGTCCTTGCCAGTCCAAGAACAAGAGGCAACTCGTGCGAAGGGGCACGATGCCATCGTTGACCACATTCGAGTAGACAGTCCGATTGCGAAACTTCTTCAGCGCCGTGTGAGCAGGGCCAGTCGGTAGAATTCTCAAGAGGGGCTTCGACTCGGGCTGCGACTCTCCATAGACCTTCTTATGGGCCGTCTCTCCCAAGTTGCCCACGATGGCACCCCATCCACTCCGCGCGAGAGTCGGCGCTCGCCATGTCAGGCCGAGGTCCTTGCCCGTCCTGCCCACAAGGCCAAAGTCAAGAGCAAACTTGACGTACAGAGGGTTCTCGTTGCTGAGTCCTAAAAAGGGTGTAGCCAGGGCGATAAAGTTAATAGGCTTGATGAGATCGAAGAATTGAGGTGAGTGCTTCTGTATGTATGCGATGGCGTAGGTTTGTACAAGTCCACCTAGGGAGTGTGAAATAAAGCTGATGCTGGTGACTTTGTAAGGCCTCTCTGCCTTGTGAAGGTGCGCCCCCTCCTTGTCGAGTTGGATTGTGCTGTGTTTATGTGCTGGTTTTAGATCAGACTCGTCCTTGTCCCCCTTGATGGTATGGACCATGGTGTCGGTCGCCCCCTTTCCTGACGGTAGGAAGGGCTGATCTGGGAATGTCATCGAGAGAACATATCTAGCAAGCCTCTTCCCGAGATACTTGATCCCGCGCTCAGTCTTGGTGGCGTTGCCCGAGTATCCACGCACAATCACTTCTTCGTCGTCGTCGGAATCCTCATCGCCCTCCGTCTTGTCCATGTCTTTTGTATCGGCGCATTCTGATTCGGCGCCTGTTTCCCCATTTCGGCCTCTGACAGCTCGCTCCCGGGCCCGCCGCGCCTTGGCATCGATCTTGGCTTGCCTGACAGCTGCGTCAATGCTCTCCTTCATAAAGAGCATATCGGCGCCAAGGTTGCTGTGCAGGCCGTGTGTTAGAATCACCATGTGAATCTTCTTTTGCTTTGGTTTTTCTGTTGGAGGTGGTTCGCCTGTCTTGACCTCGCCCTCAGCGGGCTTCTCTTGGCTGTGGAGTTTCTGTAAGTGTTCATGCAAGTGTTCATGCTTATGATCTTCCCACTCTGGGAGTTTAGGAGTATTCCACAGACTCGCCGTATCCTCCACCTTGACCCGTATCGCGCGAGAGAAGATACCGCGCTGTTGCGCAGGGTGATGTCCGTCCTTGGAGCCTGGGCTCTGCTGGTGGTCGCTAATCTTCCCTGGTTGCGCCGCTTGTGTCTGCCCGCTAACAACGGGGCTTGAGCTGCTGAGGTTCAGGGACTTGTAGTCCCGCGCAAGCACCACCTCAAAGCCCACAGCTGCCGAAGTCGAGAAGAGGACCTGCGACGACACCTCAATAACCCAGCTGGCGCACTCATCGTCGTGAGCGGGGCCCTTGCCAAAGCCCCCATGACTTCCAAGACCAGCGCTCTGTCGAATATTCTCAGGGACCATCAGCTCGCACTCCCACGAGCCACCAGCCTTGACCATAGGCTCAAACTCGGGAACTCCATAGACCTCGGGGTGTTCAAACTTCTCGTTGGGGTTGAAGCCGGCGGGGTAGGCGGCGACGGAGAGGGTATAGGGTCCGTGGACGAAGGCGGCGCGGAGGGCAATGGCCGAAGTATTGCGCACGCGCAGGTAGAGCTTCTCGGGGGACGGTAGGATTCGATCCTGGGATGGGGTATATGTCACTGTATAGCGGACAACCTCGCCCGTCTTGAGGCTGCCGACCTGGTGGAGGAGGAGCATCGTGACGGCGGTGCGCTGCGCTGCACAGGCAGCAGGCGAATGTACCCAGGTGCGAGGGTAGGACGGCAGGGGCGGTTTCTCGAATGAGAGTGACGCGTAGTTAGGTATTGTATGTAGGTGATGTCGATCGAGGGAGAAGGGGAGAGGAAGAGAGAGGCTACAAGGTGCCTTTTGACGTCAGCATGCCTGGCGTGGATAACATCTGCTTGGTAGTGTAAATTATTGTCGGCTGTAAAGGAGACGAGCTTGAGATATGGTAACAGGAGGGGCGTCGATCATGACGGCAGACGGGGTCTTGCAACAGGCCGACCGAAGGACCCGACGTCGGTGGGGGACCTAGAGCAAACGAGAATAAGAGACGACGGGACGGGTAAAAGAGCGTTGTGAGCAATGTACAATGACGGCAAGCTTCCCAGAAAACGGCCAAAAGCAGTCGCCCTCAATTTCGCCCGGGGGCCACGTCGAGGGGGAGCAAGCCACCCGACAGCCAATGACACACATGAACCCTCGATCATGGCGGGGGCCCCAGTGACATCTTTTTCGATTTAGGGGCTTCCAGGCCATGAGGAGTCCTGGACTGATCACGCGGGCCGCTGGAGACCACTGAAGCCACAGCACGCGATACAACCTAGAGAATCCGCGGTACCGCGGGCATGGAGAGCCTGGGCAGGAGTCGCGGGCTGCTCCGATCCTGCATCTCTTTGTTGGGCTTATTCTCAACAAGCTTCAAAACTGAGGTCATCCCTGTCACGCGACTGGACCCTTTCAACGTCTGATACTGCAAGACTCTCGAAACATGACAGCATACAAAGCAATATAAATAAATGCAAGCACCATCTAGAAGCACCTCTATTCTTTTTCAAAAAGCAAATACGAAATGACACCGCATTAATCATGACAAGCTGAAAAAGACTAGAATCAAACGACCACCCATTCCAATGCCCCCTGCCATCATCATGTCATCCATACCAAACCATCCATGCCAATGCCATGCCATCAGTAGCTACTGTACATTGTAACAGTAGTTCTCAAGGTAGAATGCTAGTTCTGTTGGCCTCTGTCCAATGCCCTATCCCATATCCAAGTCCAGATGCAAAATCCCACTCAAACCTAGCCAAGACAGATGGAACGACCCAGTCTCTATAATGCAATCAATCTTTTATCGTCCAACCACCTCTTTCTTTCTTGTTCACACCCGTTAATAAAACACCATCCCTCATAAATCGTCATGCACTTCTCATCTAATGCTCACGCTGACGCGGCTGCAATAGTCAGATCCCCTTCGGGATCTCCGGGTTCGACAAACTTCCTCCACACATCTACTCGACCCATGCCCGTGCCGCGCCCGCTTAGTCCGGCCAGCTCGGAGGATTTGGGTGTTTCGCTGCGCCGCCCGCTTTTGCGGCTGCGGGAGCTGTGGCTGTAGTACGAGTCGTTATCGTCGTAGTTTGGATCTCGCTCCACGATAACCCGGTCAGGTCCCATGCCTCCGCCGTACACACTCTCACGGATCGGAGGCGGCATTCCGATCGGTGGTGGCATCAAGCCCGGCGGCATCATTCCAACCGGGGGCTCCATCGGGGGCATTGGACCATATCGGGGTTCCGCGAATCGATCTGCCAGTCGTCTATCCATCGGTGGCCCTCTCATATGGTCACTACCGGAGTAGTACTCTCCAGGAGGAGGGTTCCTGTCATACCCTGGCCGGTTCGGGGAAGGCGGAGCACCAACTACTCTACGGCCGGTGCCACGGTACTTGTCCATCAAGTGCCCCGGTGGTGGGTTTTCAACGCCAACCTCCTCTGGGATGTCTCCCATGGCCTCATACTCATCCTCCTTGCTGTAGTACTGCGACCGACGGGCTAACTCATCCTCTTGTTGCTCTTGTTGCTTCCGCATGAGAGCTTCTTCATCATATATTCGTGATCGAGGCTTGGTAGATCCTCGTGCTCGTCGAGAGACTCGCCTCTCCTCTGGCGGCGCTGGAGCCTCCTCGCGGAAGACTCGGATATCACCTCGGCGTACGAGGGTAGGGCCATCCGTATCATCAACCTGATCAGAATCTGGGTTGTCGGGACGGAACCAAGGACATTCGCATCTCTTGGGCTTTTGTCCGCATACAATACAGAAGTTGGCACCGCATCGGCTATTCTTGTGTTAGCAGACAAATTTACGTCGTCTAGGATTGTCTTACCATGCTGCGTGATTCTCGCCATCTCTGACCTCAGCATGAGCGCCACACTTATGGCATCTCCTCTGTCCTTCGTCTCTAGCGTAATCGAGGAACCTCGCCGTTTCGTCGTCCCTAGGGCACTTGCTAGAGAAATGCCACCGGCCATTGCAAGCAACACAGACCTTGGTGTTGCAATGGTCGCAACGGGCAGCCTTGCGTCCCGTGTCACGGTCGGTATAGATATTTGCCGGGCGAATCCATTCTCCGCATCGCCTGGAGGGGCAATAAAGTCGGTTTCCAATCGAGTATTCCACATACTTCTTGTTCCACATCTTCTTGAACTCTGGATTGAAAAGCGTGTCGACATATTCTAGGCCAATGGGCTCAGGGTGGCAGCAGCTCGGGGGCATCTGCGAAGGATCTGTCATGGACTGCTTGAACCGTCGCCTGAGGCAGTTGTGGCACATGCGGTGACCGCAGTCAAGTTTGGGACACCTCGATACAGGAACTTCGTCTAGGCATCCTTTACAATCACGGCTGGAGGCACAATTTGTTAGAGCTTACAAAGAATTGGCATGTAGAGGGCACTCACAGTTTAGCAGGCCGGTCTGGAGATGTATTCCGGGATGAGTCTCCAAACATGCTGCCCACCAGGCTCGGAGGGCGTCGTGAAGACGACCTAGATTCCCTGATGACCTGAATAGGACCAGCCCGGCGAGGGCGACTTTCGCGAACTAGCTCTCGTGATTCGTAAACCTTTGTTGTCCTGGTCTTGATTAATACGAGCCCTGCAGTTTTGGCTGCGTCCACGACTCACCTCCTGGACGACACAGGCGGCCGAGTGGTCCCAATTACACTTGTGTACCTCGCCGGGAAGCTATGCCTGGGCATATCGCTGACCTCACGTCTCAGAGAAGGTCTCCGATCGGGGGAGCCTCTTTCGGAGGAGGCTTGACGACGAGCATAGGTTACTTCTATCTCGTCAGAGGTGGATGATGAGGGCACTCTCTGCCGCCTTGGTCTTCTTTTCTCATCCGAGGATGTAACATATTCTTCACGGCTCACTTGTCGGTGGTGTCGATGGTGTCGGTGTTTCGGGCGTGGTCTATGATCTTCCTCCTCTTCTTCATCATCGTCATCATCGTCGTCGTCATCCGCCTCTTCAACCACCACTTCTATTTGATTGCTATCATCGCTATCATCGTCATCGTCGTCGTCTTCCTCCTCGCTATCACTCTCTTCACTCTCCGATGGAGGTGTCGACTCCGGGGTCGGCTCTCTCGGTTTTCGGAGCGGCTGGCGGGGTCGGGCCCGTTCGGCATAGCGGCCCCGGGGCTTCATGGGCGGCCATCGTTCGTCGGATTCATCGTCATCGTCTTCTGCTTCATAGACGGCAAGCTGAGGGCGTCGCTTATAAGCATCTGTTGAAGCCCGTGTCAAGTGCGGTGGCGGCATCATGGTTGGCGGGTACGCATCCAAGCTCCTGGAGCTCTTCGCATAGCCCCTGGGCGTCCGTCTGCTGGGCCTTTGTATCTCCTCGATACGTGTCCGATGGGGCATCGGGTAGTCCACGACGTCAGCAGGCCCATACCAATCGCGAGACTCGGGGCGGAGGGGCCTGCGACGCACGAGGCGGGGATGGCCATCGCCAACGTCTCGATCGTATCCTAGCCTCATTTTGAGGCGCCTCTGAGGAATTGGAAGGCCCAGAAAGGACGTATGCGTTGGGCCTCGAAGCGGCCGAGGCTAGACTAGCTCCTCTGTCGGAGCACACTGGCAGGCGAGTGTAGTCGCGATGACGGAGTCGGACCACTCAACGGAGACCACGCTGCGCGAGCAATTGCACCCCCCAAAAGCTGATTGGAGTCTGGGGGCTGATCATGCATGGCAACCGCAGCGTCACGTCGGGTGAGGGCCAAATGCGAGCCTTGGAAGTTGGGCCGCGAGACGGGACGGAAAGCGGTTTTCGAGGGGGTCGTCCAAGGGCAGAAATGCTAATCTTGAGGACGATGAGACAAGAGGAAAGACGAACAGGAATTGTCGGTGGAAAGGGAGAGGAGAAGACGAATAGATCAAGTGGACAAGCGATTTCCCCCCCTGCCTAGGTTCTGCTGCGTCTGCTGGCCGCTGGGAAACGCGGCAGACCAAGTTTGGGCGCGGTTTATACCCAGCACAGGGTCACCCCATCAGCCATCGGGCAGCCAAAGGCGAATCAATGAGCCCCTCCCCCGCGTGGGTTGGTGAGGAATGTCGACGTCGTGGGCGGCGTCAGTGACTTGAGGACCAGGAATCCATGGACCCTGCGTATGCTCTGCAGCACCGTACGAGCCGGATCATACGAGTCGTGGGAGCGTCAAGCTCTTTATGACGAGAATCCTGTCCAACGAGCCCGCGTGGTTGGGTGGCTGGCGTTGGCGTCTAGAGAGCCGGCGCTGCTGTGGGTGCATTTGTTTTGTCGGTGTGATGTCACGTGGCTGGCCGACTGCACAGCACGCACGGTACGTATCCATTCTTGTGCCGCCTCCAAATCATCGAGATGGATCAAAATCCTGCCCTGCCCACAGGATGAGGTCGAATTCAAGGCCTCATGTCTGACATGTATCGTCATTCATCTCTGTCGTGTACATTATGCAGAACATAGCTCAGGCATGGATGACAGACAAGTGCCGACACTACCTTTCATATCTGGCAGCAATAAGCAGCCATTAGCCCCGTTAAAACACGTCCCAATTGATGGATGCCTTATGGGGTCCGTGTCTGCCTTATTATGAAACAATCCCCTGGGATCTTCATACTACGTAGTAGGGTACGGGAGCCCGCCGGACGTGGGGATCAGGCATCGGCCGTCCCCATGAGGCCGGGAATCCTGGGTGGGGCGACCCCTCGGCCCGGTCCGGCCAGCGCCCGGCACCCCGGATTGTTGACGGGTAAAAAGTATGTCACCGTCACTGCCGATCCCGGGCGGCGCCGCTTCATTGTCTGCAGGGACTCGGTCTCGTCCCGACCCTCCCCGCACTCGCCCGCCTGTACCCGAGATCACGTTTCCTGAGCCTATCTACAGAGGAAGACTAATCAGTCACCCCTGGGCTTACTCGAGTCTCCGGCATCTGGGGCCCCAGACTGATTTCTATCAGCTCTCATTTGTCAATTGTTCGGCTGGAAATGACCATGATCCCCTTCATGGTAACCGAGATTTTACTCCCATCCGAAACGTTGTTTCATCTCTAACCAACTCATTGGAACACGGGATAGATTGACATCGGTCAGAGTAGACGCTCGTTACCATAAATATAGGCCTTTCCAGGGCCTTTGATTGTATATGCTGATGCTAATGGTAGGCGGGAACAATCAAATGGGTATTGATGCAATCATCCAAGACGTCATCATCAACTTGCAAATAGACATGAAATCCACCCGAGATACCTTTACTCCATCATCCAACCTCCCACACACACCGAGGTTTGGCACCTGCCCTGCTTTCCTGCTAATTTGCCCACCCATAACCGAGACCCCTGGAAATAATGCAACTAAGAACTTCCATTTGAAGACAAATATCGTTGTGGTGTTGACAGTCTCGGGTGTGCGGTCCGGAAAGCCGTATTAGGGAACCCTTCTAGCCAACCAACGATTTCCATTCCCCCGCCGCTTCCGCAGGTACTGAGTTAACCCAGACGCATGCACCCCGGATGATCCCCAAGAATGCCACCCAGTTCGAGGGGCTGCGCCCGGACAACTTTCGGGGCTTCGAGATCAGGGCCGATAAGCCTGTGGGACACCGCCTAGAAGCTTGTTGCAATGTCATGTCGCAGCCACGTAATCCTCCAACTCGAAGCGAAAGAAGGCAGTGCCTTTGTCGTTTGAACGAAATCGTATCGAAAGAGGCCGCCCTCATGCAATGAAGTACGCGTATTAACCCCGTGGGCGAGGGCTGAGTTGGGCAAGCACACCAGGTCTGCGGGGTCTCACGAACCGGCCGTGAGTTGGTCCTGGACCGCCAAGCAAACCACTTGGTTACGCGCTTGCACTGCCTGCGAGACTAGGAACTGCCCGCCTGACTAGGGGGTTCCCAGAAACGCTCGCCTTCTCACCTCAGCTTCCTTGATGATCTCGGCGGCTAGGCTTAGACTTGGAGCCAGGGTTGCGTATCGTTCAACCTCTAGGACCACCTCGTTGATGATTTGATCCAGAGCTTCTCGATGGGGCACCAATGTCAGCAAGATGCCAAGTAAGGACGGTGACATGCTGGCGCCCATGATGAGTAGAGTTTGAGAGACCATGGATAATGCCCCCTGCCAGATATATGGCATGTGTCCAGCATGACTATATCGAATGTTAATCGCAAAGTCAAAACAGGGGCTCGGGATACGTACTGTTCGTGGATGTGTTCCAACTGGCGGATGGAAGCCTCGAGACATTTGTGACAGTTCTCCCGCACAGCAGGGTCTAAAACTGCCTGCTCATTGTCCAATACTGCCAGGATGTATGGTCGGTAGATTATTGTGCGGCAAGCGAAGAACCGAAGTCGAAGCACCGTTTGGATAGGGTCCTGAAGGACGGTTCGTGTAAAGGGAAACTGCAGTGGTAATGGCAGGCTTTCGTACCACTGAGTTAGCTGGTAGTCGAGTTCCCCGACAACTGGCTCCAAACTTGTTGTTGATGCGATCGAATCTTTCGAATAGATGAGTTGGCTCACTCTATTCAGGAGTCGACGCAGGGCAATCTCAGCAAGGAAGTACCAAAGCTCGTCACGCCCAACGGCCTGCTCCGACTCTTCACCTTCGAATCCACACGGGAGGCCAACGTTTTCTTCAAATTGCACCACGCCCGAGTGAGGTAGGTCGAGCTCTGCGAGTAGGTCACTCTCGAACAGGAGAGCGTTCCAGTAAATGCGCTCCACAAGCTCTTTTTGATGGCTCGGGATGCGGCTCGGTGCCATGAGGAGGAGCTGGAGTTTCGTGCTGGTAGTGCAGAGAAGGTTCCACGCTTCCATGGGCCGGACCAGATAAAAGTGATATGCAGCAGCAAGTAGGTGGCATTGGGCTGCAACAACGCTGTTGGCGGTCATCATGCCCGGAAGAAGTGACCAGGCCGCCGTGAAGTATTGCAACCCAGGTGGGTCCTCTTGAGGGACGATCCTGGATATGCTTCCATGTAGACTTGCTTGGCCAAGTGCCAAAACAAGAAGTACAACGCAGCTCTCCGGTCCTTCTCTGAAACCGTTGGAAAGGGCGGTGCGGTACTGGCTTCTCCAGGTGTAAGGGTTGACGCAAGCGTACCAAACGTTGACCCGCTCGAAGTAAGCCTCGATATATGCCTGGGTGTTCGAGAGATCCACGCAAGGAGTTTTCGTCAGAGAATGAAGCGGCTCTCGGGCCATTTCCAACTGGAGGAGTATTTGCGGATCATATGGCCGAGAAACCAAATCTCTGATGAGAGGCCATTGCAACAAATGCATAGCAGCGTTGGTGTGAACCTTGGGCATGGTAGAGATGTTGGTTCCAATGGGCTGGGCGGACCATGTGCCAAATCCACCGTTGGGAATAGAGACAAAGTTGGTGGGGTTGACGGCCATAACAAGGTTGTCACCACTAAGCCCCGTGCCATTGCTCATGCCAGGCGAGTCTTGGGTCAAGTTAAGACCGTTTGGTGATGTGCTCACCATACTCATCTGCAGCAGGCTTTCGATACGATTTAACCGCTCGAGGATCAGCTTGTCGCCGGCATCCAGTTTGATACCCGGCTCTCGATAGATGCATTCAGCACCAAGCTCGGTACATAGTTTGCACTTGGGCTTAGTCCCATCACAGCGGGATTTTCTCGAACGGCAAACCTCGCACTAGAGAATGGTAAGCATGCGGAATGAGCAACAGCGGGTTCATGTCGCAACGCACAGCGATGGTGGCTCTGCGCCGAGGGTAGTCGACACCTGTTTCGGTATTCCTCCTCTTGAGCGGGTTCGAGCCTTCATCACTCGGGAGTTTTTGTGTGCCGTTGGTCATTGTATCGGTTCTGTTCTCAGATGACTGGGATAGATGACGGGGTTTTTGTGCTGAGCTCAACATGGTGTCTCTGCTGAAACTAGCTGTGCGCTGGTTCTTGAAAGTAACTGGGGATTTTATTCCTAACTCGTTGGACATGGCTGTGAGTGAAGCCGCCGGAATTTCTAGCGAGAAGCTGTCGCGTGAAGGGACGGCAAACGGCCTGGCCGCAGCAGTCATGGATGCTGAGTGAGGAGATTCGCCCGTCGAAGATGGAGACATGACGTGGTAATGCGAATAGGGCGAGATGGGGTAGCTGCCTCTGGTTCAGAGTGCGGCAATGGATGAGGTCGATGCTGGGTCGGTCTCAAAGGGGAAGAGAGCTGAAGGCGCGCACAATCCCAGAGAGTTTGTCAGCGAGGCGACATTTCGGGCCAAGGCAAAGGAGAGGTGGTCGGTAAGACGAGGGTCAGGCGATGGGATGAAAGCTCCAGAGCAGAGTCAAGGCCAAAGCTGACAGCGGGCGACTAGTGGTGTCTTCCAAGAAGGGCGACAAGCCTGAGAGCGAAGTATATGTATGCCAGGCGTCACCGTTACAATGAGGGCATTGCGATGTTCAAATATTTGACGTCGCAAGAGGCGTTCCGTCCGACGACCGAAATGGAGGAGCTATGGTTATGTATGGGGGAGCGGCAAGGACAAGGGTCTGAGAGGACTCTGTTACCACTGTACTCGACAACCCCGGACCCTGGTGCGGCCGGCGGTGGAAGAGGGTGGTGGAGAATCGGCGGAGGAGATTTAACGATTTGGGAACTTCTGGAGAAATGGACCGTTTGCTGGCCTACCACAGGGGGTGTTTGAGGGATCCAATTAGACGAGTCAACGGCTGCCAGGCCCCCAGAGTCCCAAGACCACGGAGCATGGAGAGCCCGCGAGGTAGGTAGGGCAAGGCAGGGTATGGCATGACAACCGAGGGCAAGACTGAACTGGCTGGACTCGATTGTGTCGGGCGCAGCTCTGGGCAATGATGATGGTGGTGGTGTATGCCGTCGTCTCGTCTCGTCTCGTTCCGTCTCGTCTTGACTTGATCATGGCAGCTCGGGTGATCCAATCTGGGGAAGCCCTCTCGTTTCGCCGGCTTCGCGAGACTCCGTTGGCCATTCTGGAGCACTGGCCCGATCCGTCCCCCAGAAGCTAAGTTGGAATCGGCCGCTTGACGCTCGCCCCTTGCCCAGGCTTGTCATCACCCGCACGAGGCAGCCCGAGCCAGTTGTTCCCGTTGAAGCAGCCAGGTAGGGGACAATCTTTTGATGAGGGAGGGTCGCCTCAAGGACGGATTGGTGGGCCGGTCATATCACAGCGGGTTGTTGTGTGTGGAGAAGTTGGCCATGCGAGAACGGTCGTTGAAAGTCTCGTCGTTCCATTTTTTTCTCGGGATATTCTTGAGACTTGTCACAATCTTGGATGTTCGAGTTCCAGGTTGTTTGAGGTCAAAGAGCGTGCATGAAGAAAGGCAAAAGTTGTAATCTGAAGCCAAGCACGTGCGTTGTGAGACGTCCGCACTGTATTTACAGGGACCGGATCCACCTGGGGTGCAGCAGTATGCGCGACATGTTGCTGTTGTTAGCGTGCTGTAGCCCAGTGCGCTCTCAAGTGTATACGGTGCCATACCTTCCTTTACCTGCTCTCCTCCGTCCCATCCATCCAACTTGCGTCATTTCACATCCTTGAACTGTTTGGTTTTGTCCAATTTCTTTTCATCTAAAAGTTTTCATTACACAACTCAGTTGCTAGAGGCAACTGGATGCTAAAACCGCAAAGCGACTCTGTTGTGAGCTTCCTTGGTATCTCGGTCTTGCAACATCTGTACCTTGTCTGGCAGAGCTTGACCAGACGAGATGGAGATGCTTTGGTCTAGACCTCGTGGTCAATCAAGCCTTGCTGCTTCGGGTACTTGATGATCGCCTCGGATAGTAGCCGTGCCCTGTCACTCGGGAGCCATGGGACCAAAAACCTCTCCACCCATCACGATACCTCGGATCATGTCTCGTCCTTTAACTCTCAGAGATCTTCAAGAATCGTCGGAAAGACGGGAACGCTGATGAAGCTACGATGGAGCCAACAGCCTCTTCTCAAGGCAATACGCTGGGGCAATATAGGTCGTCAATGGGCGCCGGTCAGCATCTGAACGCACTGTCCTGCGAGTCGTCCTCACGATGGCAGCATACGAACGGCCCGAATAGGAGGGCAACTTCGGTAGAGCCTTGCAATCCTACCCAATCCGATCCTCAGCCTGTAGCCGACCTGGGGCCCTAGTGCACCCCCTCCCGGTCTGGGGGCGCTGAACATGATGCTGGTCCAGTTCGGAATGCCTGTCAAACCTGCGGGGAAGCTTGGGGTGTGGCACGTTGTCTCCAACAGAGGAAAAGGTTGGCCAAGGTTGTCTGACTGACGCCTCCCAGATCATTTCGCTCAGTCCAAGTACCGACACGCGGGCTGACGCTCACGCCTAATGCGACTTCAAGGAGCTTGACTTGGGTTGACAACCCAACCTTTGAGCAGCCGCTCGATGTTGAAGATAACGACAGTCTCAGCCACGGCGCTCACCGCAACAACTTCAGGAGTCTTTGCGAACCTGCTCTCATGCAGCTGCTGTAGTCTCATCACACGGAAAACCTCAACCGCGCATCATGGCTACAGTTTCTTCGGCGGGGTCTATGCACCCCAACCGTTGCTTCACAAGGCTTGCCAGCCACGAGTTGGACTATTGAAAACTGCGAATAGAACCTTGCCGGGTTATCGGAACTTGCCAACTTCCGAGTCGGTTCTGTAGTAGAAGTAAAATAAGGGTCTTGCATGGATCCGTAGAAAGCTTCTGTACTCGGCTCCGAGAGCCCCGTGTGCTGCCTTGAAACAAGTTCATCCCGCTCGTATGTATCTGCAAGGAAGAAACATTAATGCACTGATGCTATAACATGCTTCAGGGCGTTCCCCCTGCATCAAAACTGCAGATAGCACGATCGCCACAGCTCCGAGATGGTCGATCACCTGGGGACATGGCAGCGGAGCAAGGCGACCTGCCCCTGGCACTGCAACCCAACTTGCTCGGCTTCATCCTTCATCGGCCTCGGAAGCCGTCGACCCGGACGCGATGTTCTACGCATTGACGTCTGATCGAATGCGGATGCGGCTGATGCTTGAACGACTCTAACAGGACGCACATCTCGGGAATGTGGGCGGCGCCGTCTGACAGTTACATGACTCTCATGTATGCCCTCACGCCCAACAGAGACAAGGTGCATCACGGAAGAGGACCGGAACCGCTCGTAAGGGGGACGATCAATGCTGACTTTGTTTGAAATATGGCCTGATCACTCATTAAACACGACAGCTGTGACTCCGCCTTCCACTTCGGCATACGCAACAAACTTGCCCAGCAAGCCTGTTTTGACATCTCTCTCCATGACGACAACTCGGCCATCACTCTGAAGTGCCACCGCAACCAAGGTTCCCGCCTTGTTGATGGTGAACTGACGAGGGAACCCTCCTCCACAAGGCACCTCCTGACGTAGGTTGAGGTGACCCGTCTCAGCATCTATCTCGAAGTTGACGAGTGGGTCCGAGACGATACTCGTGGTGTTGCCGGGATCAAAGTTCGGCACTTCGAGAGCATTCTCGTTCCGAGAAGAGAGGATAAGAAATCTCATGTCAGGCTGTGTGAAGAATGTTAGCTGACGTTGAACCATCCTCCAGAAACCAAGAGGTCGGCACTTACAGAGATGACAACTTCAGAAGCCGCCGCACCCTCTGGCACATCCTTGTCCTTGCCGTGGACGCCACTCTTCCAGATTTCCTCAAAAGCGATGGAGTCTTGGCCGTACGCCACCTCATAACCGACGATTGTGTTGCCCAACTCGGTAACAGCATACATGAACGTCTTGTGCTTGACAGCAAAGGCGATGTGTCGAGGCCCGCTGCCAGCAGCAACGGCCAGAGGCCCAAGCTCTATCAAGCCAGGGCCCGCGTGATCGACAAGATATACGCGAATGAGGTCAGCGCCTAGATCTGGCACCAGGACAAATCGACCACTTGGGTCAACAACCGCGGCATGAGGATGTGGTGCCTCTTGCCGGGAAGGATTCGGGCCTGGTTTAGTAAGTTCAAACTCTTGAACTTGAATGGGAGATATCTTGGCTGGATCCCGGATGTCCCAAGTGGAAAGGGCTGAACCACCGCTGGATGCTCTGTTAGCTTCTGGACCTCATCACAAAGGGGTAACATACTAATGAGCCACCACAAGGCTTTGGCCTCGGTCACCATACAACGAAGCGCTGACAGGCCCAAAGACAGTGGACACCTTGTCTAACGGCGTCAAGGACCCATCCCGGTTTGTCCTAAAGGACACGAGCGAGCCATTCTTGCCATCCTCCAGCCCCTCGTCGAGACAGTAAAGAAGCGAGTCCCGGTCAGCTAGTGCAAGCCACGACGGGCTCCCAGCACATCCCTCGGTTGTCGACACAGGTGGAAGAACAACGACAGCGGCCCCTTGCTGCCTGACGCCCGTGATGTTAAGCGTAGTGACAACCCCGCTGTAGGAGGCCACATAGAGGAAAGATTCCGAGAGCACATGGTCTTCCAAATAGCCGTGGGTCATGCCCCAAGGCGCATACCCGCGGTAAAGGGTGTGGTACGCGCAGTGAAGCATTAGCAGAAATACCGGCACCGCGAAGAACAGGGTCGAGACCAGCATCGCGGTGCTGTTGTCCCGAAAGGGGTTCCCTAACGAGAAAGCCCGCCTGTGAAGCAACCCCATTATGTGTGTGATGTGATTTCCGGCTCTCGGGAGCGTATTAAAAGCGGCAAGTCGATAATGGAGATCGGGAACTCTTTTGAAAGTTGACGACGATGGTTCAACAACGACAAAGCAAAAGCAACCTGACCCTTCACGCTAGCTATCCGGCGCTAAAGATTCTAGCATTGCCTGAATGGGCTGGACAGGGGGAGGGGGTCTTTTAGCCGACGTTGCTGCAGGGGGGATGGGATGGGATGGAATGGAGTTTGATGCGGAGCAGGTGGAGAGGGGGGAGCGGGTGATGAAGGAAGCGATTGCGGGTTAAGGGAATAAAAGGAAATGAGAGTAAGAATGAGTGTCTGTGGAAGAGTCAAGTTTGGTTGAAGCTGAGGAGGATTGTTTGTCCCTTCTTTTCAGTGGATGCCCTGAGACAGACAGAACATACAGGGGCTGGTGACAGCTTCAACAGCCACAGCAAAAGCCTCCCTCAGGTCGATGCCATGCCGTGCCATGCCATGGATGCAGTGACACCCAACATCTGAGATCCATCCATTCCACGTTTTAACGGGTCACTGTCCGTACGTATGAATCATGTGCCCGTTTCACATGCATCCATTTCCATTCTTAATTAACCATATCCCGGTGGGCGGGTTCAACGGCCGAGGGCCCTGCATTCATGGACATCCATCAGCAGCCGCAGCAGCAGCAGCAGAGCCACACATCATGACACGGCCGCTTCCATTCTCACATCATTCCACGAATCATGAAGCGTGTTTCATCAGCCCACCATCTTCTACACCCAACAGCTTCCTCAAAAGAAATGGTCATAAACACCAGATGCCATTGTCTTTTTTGTATCAACTCCTATAGCTGGAAAAATGTCCAAGCCCGTATTTACTCCCTTTTTCCTCGTCTTTTATCACATTCATTTTCCTGGTATCATATGGATCTTGAACTCACCCCGCCGCCATCACCCCTTTTCAACACAACACATTCCTAGACTCTTGACGCTCCAATCATAACTTCTTCTCACTCCTAAACTCAGGCCTTCTCGGCAGGGAAATCTTGGATTGCAGGCGTAGTGGTTCCTCTTGAGCGGGACATGCTGTAAGGTGCCTGGACAGAGTCAGTTAGTCTCCAGCTACAATCAATGGGATCAATATTTTTTTGCACGTACCAAAACCTCCTTTGCGTTGGAGACTCTCCATGCGAGTTTCCTCACACTTCCGTCTGCAGCCACGACAGGTGGTGCAAACTCGATGCCAAACATTTCTCGGATGGCATATACAATTCTCTTGGCGTACTTTGTGTCTCGCTCAACGTGGCCACCAAATGGTTCCTCAGGCTGGTTAGGTGCGATATCAGGGTCGCGGTCCAGGCAGTTCTGAACGACGGGCAGAAGAGCTGACTCGACTGCTTGCTCGTACAGTCCCTTAGCACCAACATCAACGTCCTCCTCGTCAAATTTGCTGATACGGATCTCAAAGGGCTCGGAAATGCTGAGAGCAGTGTGGTGTCCATCATGGTGGTATCGGAATTCGAAAACACCTTGTGTCCACCACAGCTTGTCTCCACGGAATTCAACCTCGCCTTCCACCATGTCGATCTCGGTTGCCTCTGTTGTCGAAACAGGATGCTCTTCCACGGCGATGCTGACATCGGCTGTCAAAGAGTCATAAACGCCAGCATTTGTAGGTGCCCAGCGTCCCAAAGATGGAACCTCGGTCGTTTCCCTAGAACGGTTGTCCGTGACCATGTAAAGGCCGATCCAATCCTTCTTGCTGTGGCCTGCGGGTGCCCTCCACTTGACTCGAAGAGGCGCGCCGTACTCGTAGATCATGGTCTTGATTTGCTTGGGGAATCTGCCAGTCAAACTCTCCTTTCCAGTGAACTTGTCGTCAATAGAGGTACCCATCGAGGGTGTGCCCTGCACTGAGAGGGAGTACAGCTTGGGATCGTGGCCTTGCAAGTCCGGAGCGATTCGTGTGATGGTGAGTCGGGCGGGGGCCATGTTGAACAGCGCCGAAGTGTCCCTGACAATAGTCTTGACACCAGCCGCAAACTTGGGTCGAGCAGTATCGAGGAAGTCTTCGACAAATTGAGTAGTATCGTCCAGCACCTTGTCGACGCTCTCCTGCCATCCCTTGACGGGTGGGGGAAGCGAACGCTTGATGAACTTGGTGAGTCCTGCTTCTCTGCGAAGGCTCCGGCCGTAGATCTTTTGCATGTGCGGTCGCTCGATGTACGAGATGTAGAAGACGGTCAGGATCTGAGTCACCAGGGCCATGAGGAAGATGGATCGACTCCAGGTGATGAGCGCAGCGCCCCAGACACCAGCAGTTCCAAAGAATCGGTCAGGGTTGTTGAGGAATCGGTAGATGGACTTGTAGGTCAGCTTGGCCTGCTGGTCAAAGAAGAAGTCACCACAGAACCATCCAAACTCGCCAAGGGAGTCATAGACGCTAAAGGCAGTCCACAGCTGGAGGGCCACCAGTCCGGCACCGAGAACGTGCTTGAGCATCACCAAGCCGTAGGCCCAGTCCTCAGGGGGGGAGTACATCTTCCAGCACGCAGCAATGAAGGCGGTGTTGCACATGATCATACTGATGTGGTGAAGGCCCTTCCACTGACGCCAAGCCTCGCCAGCACTCTCGCCGAACTTGAGGAAGTGACGCGTCCACATCTTGGTCTTTGACTGCTTATCCAGGATGAGGCCGAGGCCGAGATGATACCAAACGCGCCACGCCAGTGCGTGGAGGACAAAGATGGCTTGCCAGACGGGGGTTTCGGGCGTCACAAAGGTGAGGACAGCTACATAGGATGGCAGAACAATGACGGTAAAGTCAGGAACCCGGAACAGGTCAATGTTGTTCAAGCCAACGAGGTTGTGGACCGGGGCGGGCGATTCCTTGTGTGTCGGGGCAAGAGTCTGCTGATCGAATGCGCCCTCGAGCGACTTGACATCGGCGGGCACAACATCACCTTGGCTCTCAGAGGCAGTTCGCTTGCGAGGGGGCGGGGGGTTGTAGGTCTTCTCAATGTGAGGGTTCTCAACAATCACGAGGAAGGCGAACTGGGCCAAATGAGCGAGGATAGAGATGAAGAGCACCTCGTAGCTGGCGGCCATCATGGAGATGCCATAGTAACCCGCGTAGCCGATCGAGTACATGGGGTGGGGAGCCATCTCAAAGACACCGTCAAAGGTCAAGTCCTGGTCGATGAGGTAGAAGAAATCTCCCCAGTACCAGGCAAAATCCTTGACGACGCGGTGAGCGTCCAATTTGACCCAGAGGTTGAAGCCGATGAGAGAGATGCCAATGGCCCATCGAGAGAAACCAATCAGGGGGTTCTCACCCTCGGGGCTGTGACCACAGACGATTGCAAAGAGGCAGTAGGATACGAAATCACACATGAGGATCAAGTCAACTACCCTCCGGAAGACCAGCCATGTGTTGTACTCAATGGGGGCCTTTTCGAACTCGTAATCTTCCTCAATCTTTGTCTCGAGCTCGTTCTTGAGCAGGTTGTAGAGCCATGGTCGGGGGTTCTTGCCGGTGGCAGGGTTCTCAAAGAGCTTCCAGCGACGAGCCCAAGTGACGAGACGGCGATGGTTTGACTGAATCTGAAGGAGAACGCCAATTCCGATGTTGTAGCAGGCTCGCCAGAAGAGAAAGACAAAGGCAAAGACGATGCGCTTGTAGGAAGAGGGAAGGAAATAGGCAGCCAAGATGTGAAGTCCAAGGATAGTCAAGACAATTGCATCAGAAAAGTTCTTTGGTTGTCGAGGATCAAGAAGTTGAGAAACCATGTCATGAGTGGTGGGGACAATGAAGACTGTTTTGACATGTGAAAGTCAGCCAACGCGACAAACCATCTTCTGCCACGATCAAAGCGTACCTGTGCCGTCCGGGGTTCGTCCATACGTCTTGCTTGCCTTGTCGGATGACACATTGGCATCGGCATTGGCATCTGACGACTCGCGACTGTGCCCTGGTTGTGAGGGGAGCTTGTCTTGATCGACCAACGGCTCGACCCCAGGCTGCCGAAGCCGAAGCCCAGGGCCGGTGGAGGGCAGATCGGCGGCAGTGCTCATGACTGAGGTTGCTTGGAGCTCAGCAGAAGAGCAATGTTGAATTGACGGAACGTTGTTGATGAATTGGACGCCCTTGAGGACAAAGGGAAAAGAGAAAGAAAGGGTTTAGAAAGTAGAAATGGCGAGTGAGGACCGGACGGAACCTAGAAACGGACAACTGTTGGGGAGGCCCCTCGTGCGCTCGAAACGACGTCAGGGCTCCGCTGAAAGAGCACGGGGCCAGTTGGTTGAGCTCTGCTCTGTCTGCTCCGAACTGGACACGACAGGGCAGGACAGGGTCTGGAGCTTGAGCTGCTGGAAGCTGGGGCTAGCTGATGCGTCGTGAGTGGAGGGAGAGGAGGGATTTAGCAGGGGAGCCGCGCTGTGCCTCGATTTATTCCCCGGACCTGTTGCAGGAGAACGTGCAAGAAGCCACCAATGGCGCGACTTTGAAGGTTCGTCTGGGCTTGCGGTTAGTCGCTGATCTGTTTGGTCTGTGGGATTGGATGCGAATAAGGAAGAAAGAGGGTGTGGTAGAACTTGACGGAGGCAAAGAGCCCGGGCAGACAGACTTGCCCGCCGTGTAACACATGCCACCTCTAATACAGGCGGGGAGTGGTTTCCCTCCCGGCTGCAGCTCCTGCTGCAACCGTTCAACGGGGCCTGGGGCCACTGAGTGAGCGCTGCATGGGAGCAGGAGCCGCTAAGCCCACTGTGACACCGTGGAGCCCGCCAGCCTTACTCAATGCGTGGGGCTAGGAATGGCTCCAAACACCGCTCAAAGAAAGACTTTGGACTTCCATCAACTTCTCCACCTCTCGGCGCCTCAGTCGCGTGCCCTCCCTGCTCGGTCCGTTACTTGGGAACAGAGCCTCCATCGGATGAGTTCCCTGCTCGAACCATTGCTCTGCCGAACATCTCCTGACGTCTACGGCCTCACATGACCCCGACCGACGACAGCTCCTCGACGCCGATTCTACCCGGAACCTGCCCTGCCGCTGCAGAGACGGACTGCAGCCGGCGCCCGGCGCCGTGATGGAGGACGCCTCCCGATAGGTACCGCGGGAGCTACCCCACCAGTCGGCGGTGGGGGCTCGGATGCGACTCCTGTGAGCTTCGACCATGGAAGAGGTCCAGTGGCTTCTTTCACGTCTCACTGATCCTTGAAGGCCAGCACACAAAATGGACCCTCATTTAAACGAGATCCGTGGGGTACAATCACATGTGAATCTGAGCAGCAGAGAGGAAAGAGGCAGCATCTCAGATCAATGCTTCGCCCTGCTACGGGCTGAGATTCAAAGTCAACATTGAGGTCATTGTGACTCGATACGTTTGCAAAGTTGCTGCCGTCAAAGTCTCAATTCCAGCCCAGACTCGCTTGTTCACCTCTGAAGCCCTCCCAAGGCCGTGAGCACGAGACCCTGAGCTGGATCCGGAAGCGACTCTCTCGCGATCGTCCATCACCCCAAGCCCTAGTCATCAAGCCTTCAAGGGTCTCGACCTGCGACCCTTGCTTTCACGAGCTAGTCGAATCTGTTGAGAGCAAAACACGCCAATGGCTAATCTTACAGTGGCCTTTTCTAATCCGCCTCGATGAATCCCGTTGACCCGACTGCTGGAGGCGAGAGAGACATTTATCCCGCAGTGTCTCGTCCCCGCTATTGAGCCAGTTTTCATCCTAGAATAAGCGGTTCACGAGTTGTTGGGAAGCTGAAGCTTATTGGCCCCTGGTCTGTTGTCATCTTTTAATTGCTATCTCTTTCTCCTTCCTTGATATTCCACCCGTCTCGGAGTCGAGACATCTGCTGGTGGGCAAGGATACTAGCTCGCGGTAGTCCCCTGAAATTACGAGCTCTTAACAACTCACATAATTCTCAAGTCTAGGAAATCGCTAAATAATTCCTATCTTTGGGTCGAGTCACGGGCCGACTCTCAGGGAGCCCTATTGGCACGGCTAAAGTCTGCAGTTCCCTGCTTTACGAATCGTCCAGTTGGAAGAACAGAATGTCATGATGAAAGGCCTCGGCAATGCATTGGACCTTTTGCATACCACACGTCAATCACCGCTCGCAGTGTTCAAGTTCGGTGTGCATTATCCCTACTAAGAGGACACCGCAATTTCGATCGGGGATCAAAGACGATTAGTGACTCTGTTGGGCTTCTCTGATTTCGTCATCGAGTTTTTATTCGGTCATTGGACTATCTCGGTATGTACGAAGTAATAAGTGGCAAGCTGGGACGGTACTAAAGTTCCTGATCAAAATATACTTGAAGTACCTGACCAGACAAAGTTGTTTGGTAAGAAAGGGGCTTGGTCGTGGCAATTCCTCCCACTCCCTTTTCCTCAAAGAAGGGAAACCAGGCAAAGGGACCATCAAACTCCAGGCAACGGAGATGATTGGAACAGACCTTTCAGCTTTACTAAACAAGTGTTATTCTCTGTCTTGGGTACTTTCTTCTTTGTTGAAATGAAGCCTGGTCGGTGTTTGGCAGACAGCTTTGGTGAGCTGGCTCCAACAGTGCGGAACCAAGTGTTCAACAGCTTCAGAGGACATACACTTTCAAGTCATGGGCAGAAGCCTTTCCCCATCATAACCAGGCCCTTGTCAAGTCTAAGCTTTCTTGGCCTGAACATGGCTGCTTACCTGCCCAGGGTTCTCCAGAGCCTAATTGAACGACATGGACATCTACGACCCACGAGCAGACAGATACGACGCAGGTTGGTCACAGGCATATCGCAGCACTTGTCATGCAACAGTAATCATTCAACGATCTGGTCCCCAGACATTCTCGCCTCGTCCAAAATCACAAATCGAAGCAGGCAATATCACTTTTGTGTCCCCATCTCAGAACCATACCCAGATGTCGAATCATGAGGTTGAAACCCTCAACCAATGCATTACCGTGCCCCCTAACTAACCCGTGACGACAAGAATTTAAAATCCCTACTGAGCCTTCTTGGCAAACTCCACCCGGAGAATGAGATGCTTGAAACCAAATCCGTCCATCTTTGCGCAGGCCTTGACAGCGTCGCCGCGGTCTGCGAAGCTGATAAAGGCGAATCCCTTGGCCATGCCGGTTTCCCGGTCCTTGGCAAGGAACACTCGGGTGACACGACCGAACCGCTCGAACATATCGCGCAGCTCTCCCTCTTCGGCCATCTCGGAGACCTGTGGTATAAAGTCAGCATACAAGGCAACAGTCTCGGGGCGGCAGCACTCACGTTGGTGACGCGCAGCGTAGCAAAGTCGTCCCTCTCTCCAAATTTGGATCCCATCCGCTCTCCAGCTCCTCCGGTGCCACGCAGTGCAGGAGGCACATATGAACCCTTCTTGGCACCAGCACCACCAGCGGCAGCAGCAGCAGCAGCCTCGTCGCCCATGCCAGCGGCAACGTCGGCGGCGCCGCTCTCTCCGATGGGAGCCATGGTGTCCTTGTACGGACACCTGGCAGTGAAATGCTCGCCATTGCAAATACGACACTTGACCTTCTTGTCCTTGAGCTTGTCCTTCATGGCCTGGGCGTTGGGGTCGGCCGTCTCGTCCTTGGCATCCTTGCGCCAGTTGATGCTTGGTCGGAAGATGATGTTCTCACCGACGGATGTGGTATCGGGGGCAGGGCCTGGGGGATCCTTTGCGCTGAGGCCAAACTTGGACCAGGTTTTTCGGTCGGCGACGCGGGGGTTTACGGTCTCGGTGTGGGTGATGAATCGGATGCGGCGAGTCGTCTTGACCTTCTCGCCGTCGTCATTGTAGCGGTATGTGATGACAGTCTTGGTGCCGTCCTTGTTGGAGATGGTCTGGGGGGGAGGGAGCTCGGTGGAGGTCTCCTCGATATCGTCGTCGTCGGCCCAGTCGTGCCTGTTTGATGGTGGGGTTAGTCAGAGGGCATATCGATACCCCAGTCCGAACTGCGCTGGACTCACTTGGGCTTGTTCGCAACGGCGGCAGCCATGATGAATCGAGCGTATCCGGGCGACTGTTTCTATATCGTCGTTTTCTCGCGGTGCCGTAGGGATGCGTCGTAGAACTTCGTCGGGGCGTCGGTTCGTGATCGTGGGGTTTCTCGGTGATGGATGAATTTAATCACTTTTTCGTGGTGCGGCGATTGAACGGTGGTGGGGCAAGTGTCAAGCCACAGAGCAGCTCCGAAGGAGCAAAGTCACATGATGTGCACCAGCCACAGGGCCTACGTTATTCCGCCCCTGAGAAGCTGCCCAGCCATTGTAGTGTGATACATCAAGTCCGAGTCTTTTTGTTGAACCTTTGGAGGCGTATGCCGCTTTCGGATTTGGAATCGTGCCATTCTGTCAAGCCAGAACGTCACTGATTCCCACGGGAATATCGGCACGAAGCGACAAGCGCCTCGATGGAGTGGCGCAGTGTTGAACTCGTATACTCGCCCAACCGAGACTGTCCCATGCATCTGTTGGTTTGAAAATAGCTCGTGTAAGAAGCGGTGGAAATTTGAAACACATCGAGGACGACCAAATGTGCATTCAAATCTCCAAAAAGTCAGCGTTGTAGATGCACGTTGGCGCTGGCAATCACAGTGGGAGGCCTTCCAAGCGCCCTCCGAGTTGAGATGCCAAGCTTTTGGGTGAACGGGGGCGTTCGGGCCCAGAAGGGCCAAGCGTGGCGCAGCTCGTTGCGCACACCAATCCGGTGCCGCGTAGTCCCGCAAACGCGGCCTGTGGCGTGCAAGGGGCCATGTGAGAGGGAGAGTTTAGCACCGACCGACGGACACCAGACACACTTACTTTACTACTAGTTACGAGCTTCCTCTCCTCACCGTCGTCTTTCCTTTCTCCTCGTCTCGTCTCGTCTCCTCAATATCTACATCTCTCCTTCTGTTCATATCGACTGATATCCTATCCTTTCTCGCGAACCACAGATCGGACCCTCATTCCTACGCGCTCCCTAGTCGCAATCCACCACTCCCTCTCCTTTTCAGAGTCACACAGCGCATCACCGCTTCACAATGGCCTACAAGCAAGACGAGCCGCCCGCCTACGGCCCTCCCCCAGGTGCCCCTCAGCCTACTTACGGTGGCTATCAGCAAGATCCATACCAGCAGCAGCAGGGCCCTCCGCCAGGTCAGCAAGGCTACTATCAGCAGGGCCCTCAGATGGGATACTACAACCAGCAGCAAGGTCCCTTCCCAGCTGGACAGGGCCCCTATCCTCCTCAGCCAGGTCCTTATGGCCAGCCCGGTGGCCCTCCTCCTCAAGGTTACTATCCCGAAGACGATAGGAGAGGTGGTGGTTCCGGAGGTGGCCTCATGACTGGATTGCTCGCTGGTCTAGCCTGCTGCTGCTGCTTGGACTGCCTCTTCTAAACAACAAAACAAAAAACCGACTACGCAAAGACCTACCACCGCGATATCACCATCACTACACTGCGCAAGATTCTCTCAAGATTTTGATGGCAATTGGGCGCCCTATTTCGCAAAAGGCAGGAGATTAAGGGGGCGAGCGCAGCGTTGGCGCATCTGAAGATGGGGCAGAATTCACTGGAATGTTAAAGGCGTTGGGGTTTTCGTTTTGATTAGGTACCTGGAAAGGACTCATTCAGCTGTTTTTTGCTTGTTTCCTTGATATCAAAGCACGAACTTCTAATCATATAATTCACCTGAACGAATGCAGACTAGTATGTGCTGTGTGTGTTGTGCATGTGTTGGCCGCAGATCTCAAACCGATCTGATACTACACCCCGGCAAAGAGTGTCTCGAATTCCGCCCTGACCTTTTCGACGCAGTCGTTTGTGTAAATCATCTTTTGCACGTCTGGTGATGCCCACTTGTCTGGCACCGCGCCGTTGCTCTTGTGCTCCTTGAACATCCTGTCCCTCTCCTCCTTGGCCTTGCCCTCACCCAGGTGCAACGTTCGCCCGGACATGTATGCCATCTGGACGAGGTTGGAGGTCCACTCCTTCCGAGACAGTTCATACACCTTGAGGCATCTGGCGAGAGTTTCGGGCCGAGCATCAGGGGCTTGTAGCAGCACCTCGGCGATTGTCGAGCCGTCCTCGATGGCCATGGCTGCTCCCTGGCTCAGATGCGGCAATGTCGGATGACAAGCGTCTCCGACAAGAGCGACAGATCCTTGTGTCCAGGTTGGCAGAGGCTTGTACATCCTCAGACGCCACTCGCAGACCTCTCCTTCAGGGACCAGGTTGAGCATCTTTTGCACAAGAGGGCAGAAGGTCTCAAAGACCTTGAGCATGACCTTCTTCGACCCCTTGGTTGTGTAGGTGATAGATGGAGCTGTGGCAAAGTTCTCATCTGGCTGGACTGTCGACAGGTTATAGATGGACTTGTTGGCGATGGAGTAGGCAATGATGTGACGCTTCTCTCCAACCCATCTAACCACCTCGTCACTGTCAAGCAAAGCCAGAAGCTCTGGGTCATGGGCCATGTCCTCTCTCTTGAGCATGATTCTGTAGGCAGCTTGTCCAGTCTCAGCCTCTTCAGGCTCGGCACCCACCTGTTGGAGCAGCTGGGCTCGTGTCACACTCTTGATGCCGTCGGCGCCGAGCAGAATGTCAGCGTGGCACGTGTAAGGCTCCGAGTCTCTGGGCTGGATCTTGAATGATACCCTCGGGGAGAAGCCGGTGATTTCCAGTAGGCTGCTTGAGAAGTGGAACTTGACACTGCTCTCCTTTTTGCACGCCTCATACATGTGGCCAGCCAAGGAGGATCGATGGCCACAAAGGTGAGAGTAGCCATACTTGGCCTTGATGTCAGGCATATCGACATGGGCAAGTTCGACATTTGTGGCTCCCTCTAATCAGTGTTAGTTAAGTTCTGAAGAGGCGAATGGATTGAGGTATACGTCTGATGCTGCTCCCTGCCACACAGGTTGACTCCTTCTCAATGCCCTCCCAGCAACCCAGCCTGTCAAGAATTCTCCCCATGTTGGGAGCCATCTGAATACCGGCTCCAACAAACCCGAGGTTACTGGCAGCCTCGTAGACATTGATGTGTTTGAAGCCTCGTTTGGCCAAGGCGAGGGCGGTTCCCAGGCCACCCATGCCCGAGCCGATAATGGCGATCTCCAAGTCTCTAACGTCAGACATGTTGGCGATGAATTCGTTGTCTTGGATAATCGAGGGTTCGATCAATCAAAGTAAATACAATAAGAAGCATTTATAAGAAAGGCTGGACTGGTTGTTTCTTTATCCGATTATACATCCGTCGTCGAGTTACTATCCGAAGTAAATGCCGGGATGCGGGGGAGTTCCGACGCACCTGAATGGGGCATTTTACTCCCGATTTTCGGTCATCTCTTCTACAAGAGCAATTCGTAACGAATTGAACAAGTTGGATTTTAGCTTGAGATTTTGCAATATCTTTCCTTTGTCATTGTCAAGGGTGGAAATGACTGTACGCTTACTGGTTGTAAGTAGACAACCATCACAAGGAGTTGCATCAAATGCCAAGCGAAGTCGGAGGTTCTAGACAATACCAACGTCACTAACACTGTCAATGAACACGATCAGATATCTTCGGGATGAAAAGTCGGTAGTAGCAGCATCTTTGATTTGTCATCTGCAACTTCATACTCTGTTCTCATGAATCATAACAATGTAAGTTATGAGAGCCAAAATCCAACTTTTTTTTAACACAAGTCATCAAGCCATGCCATCATCCTTGATCTGTTCCTTCTTCTTCTCCACGGCAAGCGCCTCGTTCATGACCTGGTTGGGATCCTGATCGCCCGCGTCCAGGACCTCGAGGTTGCCGCCCTCATCCGCCGTTCCAGTTCGGTAACCGCTGTGGCTGCCAAAGACGTACCAGACGTATCCAGTCATAAGGACTGCCACGACGAGGAAGGCAAAGACTGTCCAGTTGCCCATGGCGTACATGGGAGAGGTGCTGCTGGGGAACAGGAAGGGAGCAGAGATACCGCCAGTGTTTGCGATGGCGATCATGCCTCCAGTGGCCAGGGCAGTAGCAGTTGAGCCTCGGACAGTGGCCGTTCGGTGCTAGATATAAAGTCAATAACCAATTCCTGCGTGTAAAGATGCTAGAGAGTTCACTTACAGCAACGAAAGGCAAAACAGCTGCGTTGGTGCAAGCAATGATAAAGACGGCAAAGTAGCGGACACGCCAGTTGGTGACAACAGCGAGCAAAAGATATCCAGTAGCAACAAAGGCCAAGCCACCAATAACATGCTTCGAGCGCTCCTTGGTCCTGTCACTGTGAAGACAGTTGCCAATGATGATGAACAGGGCAAAGACGTTGGGAGGAACAGTCAGGAGCTGGGCGGTGTATCCTTCGAAACCGAGAGAGGCGACGATCGAGGGAGCAAAGTATCCGAAAGCGTTGAGCGAGTTGGTCATGAGGAAGTACTGAATGGCGAAGAGCCAGAAAAAGGGCTCCATGATGGTCTCCTTGGCGACCTTGCTGTCCCAGTGCTTGTCACCCATTGAGGGCGCGTAGGGGCCAAGGCGCTTGACGGCGAATGCTCGCTCCTCGGGGGAGAGCCACGAGACGGTCTGGGGGTAATCGGGGAGCCAGAACCACACCAGCACACCAACAATAACAGCGGGAATGCCCTCCAGGACAAACAGCCACTGCCAACCGGCCAAGCCAGCTTTTCCGTTGAGGAAAGAGATGCCAGTAGCCAGCAAACCTCCAAAAGCGCCGGCGACTGCGACACTGGAAGCAAAGATGGCCATTCTAGTCGCTCGCTCCTCTGGCTTGTACCAAAAGCAAAGGTACATCATGACACCAGGAAAGAAACCAGCCTCGGCGAGACCGAGAAAGATTCTGACAATCAGAAGACCGGCATATGTCGAAACGGCGGCGGTGCAGATGGTGACGATTCCCCACGAGACCATGATTCTCGAGATCCACTTGCTGGGCGAAAAGTACTTGAGGAGAATGTTGCTGGGGAACTCCATCAGGACGTAGGGGACGAAGAAGAGGGCCACGGCGATGTTGTACTTTTGGCCGGTGAGATCGAGCTGGGCCACGATGTTGTCCTCGGGGGTGTCATTGTTGAGTGTGCGTGCATTACCCAGGTTAACTCGATCGAGGTAGTCTTTAAAATGTCAGTAGATGCTTAGCTGAGTGTGTATGGGAACATACTCAGCAGGTAGGTGATGCAGATCCAGGGCAGGATACGGATATCTTGCTTCCTGACGATCCTCTTCTCCATCTCCTTGTCATTGAGATCCACCGTCTCCAGACTTGGAACGTCCAGAGACGGCTTCGCAGAGAGAAACTTTTCCCAGCTAAACATTGCAAGCAGCTTCTACAAAATCTTCTAGAAGGCGGCACTGGGGGAATAGGGAAGACGAGGGATGAGGGGTCAGAAACCGTTGTTAGTAGTGCAGAAGCAAGCTTATTTAACTCCAACAAGACCAGTTCATCCCCTCCCACCTGCAGATAGAAAAACCTCGTTCCATAGTTTATCTCTGATCTTACCCCAAATGGATCGACCTACAAGATAGTGACTGTGCAGTTAAAGAATTCAAGATCAGGCCGGGGAGATAACGGGCGGCGGGCGGATGGCGGCACCGCTCATGCAGGTTTTTTACCCCGGATTTCAACGAATAAGCTAGCCTAGTAAGAGGAAATGATAGACTCTGGGCACGCAAAACATGTCCACCTTTGATATGAATGCCTCGTCGTCGTTGGTGGCCGACGGCGAGGTGTGCCCGGCGGGTATCTACTAGGTAGTATGGGTTCCCGGAGAAAGCTCGTACCATATGGACCAGGACAAAGCTGGGGTGAGATGCAGGAGTCGTCCTCATTAGTCTACGAGTCCCGTGCCCCCTCTATTCTAGGTTTTTTACGTATGCGGTTCTGTTTTCTTGTGTCATATGGGTCCAGGATCTTGGTCAGGGTTACAGCGAGTCAGGTTTGACGATCGTTGGGTCGTATCAAATCCCGCAGCGAGATGAATAAGTTGTACCATGTAATAATAAGAGAGTATCTCTCCCTTGATCCGAGTACGCGGTTACTTATTCGGATAGAAGATGCTTGCTTGAAGTTCGAGTCTTGCCTGAGTGTATTGTCGTGTCTGCGGGAAGAACAATTAACCACTGCCGGCGAAAATTGCCTACCCCGACAATTTAGGTAGTTTGCTATGGCTCCTACTAGGTAGGGCGCCATCTTATTGGTCCTCGAGGTTCGGGATCTGAGACGCTATTGGCGGTTCGGTCGTATATCTAGACTCCGGCAGTTGGTCTGGTCTCGGTGAGTCCGCCATGATAACGAACGGCACGGATCTCACTATGGCAGAAATAAGGTTTGGGGCAAGATAAGAAAAGTTATAAGCCTTTCACGTACTCTATAGTGCTCGGTCATGCCGTTCGTTATCAAGATGGTTAAGAGAAATTGCGACATATTCCAGGGTATGTTGGTTCAAACCTATACGAAAACTCAGGAAATAGTGTGTCGCCCGGGCCAGATGACGCTCCGACGAAGATTTTGTCTGTCAATCATCGTCAGTCAAGGTGAAATTGTTCAGGTGAAATATTGTTTACATGAAACAGATTCACTTCATCTTGAGTGCTCATCTTCTGCCATACGAGTCGAGATGGACGACACAACAGCACATCTGCCTAAGCGGGGATCATGATCCTTTTCAACCTCCTGCATTAAATCGCCTCAATTGGCAGATCAGATCTACAACTCCAAAGCATCGAATGTTGAACATTGAGATAATTACTCACAAGCAGCTACTACCATGACCTCATTTCAGCGTCTACCCA
The DNA here is from genome assembly GCF_000151355.1 of Fusarium vanettenii 77-13-4. Taxonomy (NCBI): domain Eukaryota; kingdom Fungi; phylum Ascomycota; class Sordariomycetes; order Hypocreales; family Nectriaceae; genus Fusarium; species Fusarium vanettenii. Next base: position 1,794,331 of record NW_003315867.1, read on the forward strand.
ACGAGATAATCTGCCGTGTCCTAGAGTGCTGCTCGAACCAAGCAGTCGCTAGCACCGCAGCGACATCGCACCACCTCTATGACATCGCCATACCGCTTCTTTACAAGCGACAAGCGAAGCAGGGAAACCACGACATCACATTCTGGGCTGCTGAGCATGGTCGTCTCGGAACTCTGAAGCACATCGCCGAGTGCATGACAGTTCGCGTCGTCGCCGCTGAGGAGTGGACGCACAGGGTATACGACACCTCTGGCGACTTTGACCCCCAGACGGATGCCGTGGCCGGGTGGTACTGGACGCCGTTACACGTTGCTGCGGAACATGGACAGGTCGATGCTGTTGAGTTCCTGCTGGATCATGGCGCCGATATCGATGCTCAGTCTTTGACGCAGCGAGACCTGGGCCTTGCAATCGGTATAGATTCCTACAGCATTGATTTCCAAGACCGTGGAATATTCGAGCTGCCGCCTCCCGTCTCGTTCTCGCCTCTCATTGCAGCCATCCATTGCCGGCGGAACGATGTGACCGAACTGCTCCTCCGCCGTGGCGCCTCGATAGAGATCCGCGAGACGGCTAGTAAACGGCCCTGCGGCACCACGGCGTTGCATGTTGCCATCATAAACGGAAACGTGGAGGCTATCAGGATGATCATAGAGGGAGGGCACGCAGGACCAAACGATCCAGATGCTGATGGATACCCACCGTTGCTCTGGGCGGCCCGATACTTGGGCATAAACAACGACGCCTCAGCCGCTTCAATGCAACCGCTGCTTGACCTCGGCGCTGATATCAATTATATCGCCCCTAGCGATTTCTACCCGGGATCTCGTCACTCGCTGGTGACCATCCTAACCAAGCGATGGAAACCATACACAGCTGAAGCACTCATTGCCCTAGGGGGAACACCTCTCAGTGACCAGGAGTCAAGGGAGATTGACAGGGTGGCCGTGACGCACTTCTGAGACTTCACCATAGAAACTCAACTCCCCACCAGATATTCGAATGCCATACATGCGTAGAGTAGTCGTAAACATATCATTTGCTAGTTATTAGAACCCCTTGTCCTACTTATTCGCGTCCCTCAACTATCGCGCTCTCTCTCGAACCAACAGTCGATCTCGATCCCGAGCTTCGCAGCTCCCTTCCGCTTTCTGGTACTAAATCTGCAGTATGCGTTGCGCTGCTCTCTCGAGCCAGGGGCGATGGGAAATCCGGAGTGACGGATCGTGAGTCGCTTCCGGGTCGCTTTGGCTTGGAGCTTGTCGAGAGCCTCTTCCGGCGTCCAGAAATCGAGCCACTACTAGATCGACGACTGACCTGGAGATCTTCACCATCCAGAGTCGGCGTCTGGCTCCTGGTGGAGCTGGTTGAGGCACGACGAACACTGCTCCCCCGGCGCCTACGTTCCTTTTCGGTTACGGGATGGCGCGGGTGGTGAGCCGCCTTCTCAGGGTCCTGTCGTCGGAGTTGAGGCTGTCGCCATGGGAGCCACCATAACCACCCATATTGCTGCCTTGCTAGCTGGTGATCCCGTTCCTTGACCTTTTCACGTAGCAATGCGCGTCGCTCATTCTCCTTCTCCCAATACTCGGTCCGATAAAGCTCCCAGTTCTCTCTAAAGGTAGCTGAGAAGGGCTTGGCAAGGAGTAGCAGTTTGACATAGTCGCCACCTGGCGCGAGGTCCTCTTCATGGCCACCCCGCTCCTCATCTTCGTGGGGGAGTATCAACGTAGGATGGTTATCGTTCGAGATCTGAAGCTCCCTCTCGACCTCGCGCAAGAGGCTAGGCTCGACGTATCGGTAGGAGGAGCTGGCGGTATGCGAGAAGAGGCCATAAGTCAAGAAAAACCCAAGGGTCGAGAGCGCCTCAGCCCACCACGGTCGCCGTATTATGACGAGCTTGCAGTTAAAGCCGCGCAGTCCTCTGTTGGAGACGGCAAACCAGCGTCGCGGCCACCTGATGCCGCGCTCCCAGATCCCAGTTGCCCACACAAGAATTGCGGTGATGATGCCACCCATAAAACACACCTTCTCGGCACCCTCTACGGCCCAGTAGATGGAGCCACCGACGCCCCTACCGTCTTCTCGGGGGGCAAAGAAGAGAGCATATCCAAACATGGCGATCCAGATTGTAAGCAGCGCAAGGAAGAAGGTATGGTGACGCTTCCTGGCGCGCAGCTCAAGAAACTGGGCACGTAGTGACGCCTCGAGAATCAACAGATTTAGGTAAATCATGGAAGGCGAACTCGGAGTATGGATAAGAGGGTCGCCCTGCTTGCCCAAAGAATTTGAGCCAGCAACCTCCTTGACGCCCTGGCTAGGAGCCGAGGCGCCCTTGACGATGGAATCGACGTCGTCGGCCATGTCGCAATGGGGGAATCCAGAGGTCTAGTCGGCCGAGTCGGTCCCAAGAGGCTGAAGAGCAGCCGATTAGGGAGAGCACGAGGCCATGCACTGCAGAGGAGCCAAGGTTCGAGTCGAAGGGAGGGGATCGATGGGCGGTCAAGTTCGGGTCCGATAAGCGACGGGAAGGAAGAACGGGAGAAGGGGATTCGTCGCTTCGAGGGTGATTAATCGGACTTGTAGCCGCTGACGGCTCAGGGTAGCGTAAAACGTGGGCGATGCGAGAGTTGGTTGTGGTGGTGGTGGTTGATGTTAGTTTTACTGGTGACTTTTTCTGGGGAACGTGGCGGGTGGTGGAACGTTTCTCGGTGGGTGGTCCATCGTCATCACAAGCCAAAAAGAACAGGGAGCTCCCCTCTAGGTTAGCGCCTCTGGCTCTGCAGTGCAGCGCAGCGCAGGGCAGATGGAAGGCCTTGTTGAAGAACTTGAAAGCCCCAAGCTCGGCCTGTCGGTACTTGTATGGGGTACCTCTTGGGCTAGGGTGATCCGAGCGCCAATTGCAGTGGATTCTCCCAACACGTTGGGGAAACATCGTTGGTGCAGCCGGTACCCAGTACAAGGCAAAGCCAAGGCAAGAGCGGCAGAAACCGATATATCCCGCCTCCCGTCTTCCAGGTTCCCACTAACAAGGCTCCTTGACGTTCTCTACTATTTTTTTTACTTGGCTCAACAACTCCATAACCTCGGGGGCGAGCCCTTTTACACTCTTTTCTCTGCCTCATCTTACAATCCGCTTCCTACCCATTGCTGCGGACTTGGCAATGGGTATCCCCGTCTCATCCATTCCGCAGCGGACTTCATCACATTAACCATTAACACAGCCGCCGGGCGTCGGCATCGGGACCATCCAAAAGCCGATTTCTGCGTTAACTCCGGTTCTCGACTTGCGTCACGGTCGAAGCGTCATCAATTGATTGGGGCTCCCTTTTTTTGTCGCTTTGGCTGCCTGGGGCTTCATAAAGAGGCCAGGGCCCCGGCTTTGTCGCCCATGCTCAAGATTCAACCGACTTTCGCGGCGTTGCAACTATCGCGTCTTACTCTCGCCGCTTCGCTTCCCGCTTCTTCTTACAAGATGTCTACCGCAGACGGTGCTGTGCGACCCCCTCGGGCCGCTGATGCCCCTGAGGAATTTAAACATCAGCCTGAACTCAAGCCTTCTTCTGCTTTTCTGTTCCCTCTTGGTTACAAAGACGCTGCCTACCAATGGGTAAGTCTAAGTCGGCGCAATATCGGAGCGCAGTGGGAATAGCACTAACAAAATATCTAGTGGACGAGTCTTGCCCCTCAGGCTGTTGAGCGCAACCTTTTGAAGCTCATGCCTCACCTTAAGGAGGCCAACGACAGCATTACAAATATCGATACCCCCGACCGCCCCGATCCGTATGGCACCCGAGTATGGAGACGGACAATGGTCCACCTGTCCGGCAAAAATCGCGCCCTCAACGAAGTCACGGTCGAACGGGTCGGGGAGGAGACGGAGGATGCTCTTGTCATGATCCACGGATATGGCGCCGGTCTCGGCTTCTTTTACAAGAACTTCGAACCCCTTTCTCGCATGAGGGGACTGAAGCTGTATGCGTTGGACATGCTCGGCATGGGTAACTCGACCCGGCCGCCATTCAAGATTCATGCCAAGAAGAAGGAGGACCAGGTTCTTGAAGCTGAGAGCTGGTTCGTCGACGCACTGGAGGAATGGCGAAAGGCCAGGAAGCTGGAGCAGTTCACCCTGCTAGGTCATTCTCTGGGTGGTTATCTTGCTGTTTCCTACGCCATCAAGTATCCTGGGCGCCTCAAGAAGCTTATTCTGGCCTCGCCGGTCGGTGTACCGGAGGACCCTTACGCTGTCAACGCCGACATGCCTGACCCCAACTCTTCGTCGATGGCGAACGAATTTACCGAGGACCAGCAGAGTACCACCGAGCCTACCGGTACGCTCTCCAAGCACAAGCCTGCCTCCAATGTTTTGAGACGCCCTCTTCCTGGCTGGTTCGTCTGGCTTTGGGATCAGAACATTTCGCCCTTCAGCATTGTTCGTATGAGTGGCCCTCTTGGCCCCCGATTTGTCTCGGGCTGGAGTTATCGGAGATTCAACCACCTCCCACAGCTCGAGTCTCAGGCTCTCCATGACTACTCATTCTCCATCTTTAAGCAAAAGGGTAGCGGCGAGTATGCGCTGGCATACATCCTCGCCCCTGGCGCATACGCTCGTCGTCCGGTCATCAACCGTATCCAGGAGGTTGGCCGACAACTGATTCCCCAACCTGACGGCGCCCCGCCAAAGAGGGAAACAGGTCTCCCCATCGTTTTCATGTACGGTGAAAATGACTGGATGGATGTGGCTGGTGGTCTAGCAGCACAGGAGAAGCTCAATGAGAGAAGACTCAAGGCACTGCTCCATGGAACAGAAGAGGAGAAGCGTAATGAGAACGGTACAACAAAGGTGCACCTGGTTCCCAAGGCCGGCCACCACCTGTACCTGGACAACCCAGATGAGTTTAACGACCTGATACGCAAGGAGCTTGAAGAGACGAGGGCAGACGAGCGACGAAAGCGTGAACTATAGACGACATGACTCTCAATATGCCATGAGCATCAAAAGGAGAAGGATAAGGGAAGGCTTCATTGGATCGGCGTTGAAATGGGACTTGCTTGACCAAGGCCAGCGCCAGGGTGACTTGCACGCGGCGCCTTGACGTGCGCGTCGAGAGAGACCCAGACCGTTACGACATGCCGGTTTGCTGAGCCGCTTTGGAGGGGCGTTTTTTTTTCACTTGTGCTGCATCATTAGACTTGGATACAGACATACACAGCCTAACATGGCTATTATAAAGTTGTAGATAGCGGTATAAAGATTCATTTTCTGTAATAACATAAAAAATTCTACTCTAACCTGCATTGATTCGGGTCTCCTAGCATGATATGAGCTGCAAGACTGGCGTTGAGTGATGGTTCAAGAGCTGTACGTGATCTCGGCAAACAGTCACCAGATAGTCATGAGCACATGAGCCCACCACAACACGCATCATGTCAAGCGATGCCTCTATAATGTTGCAAAAAGATACAAATCACTCTCCTGGCTTAGAGAATGTGCAAAAAATGCAAAAAGTAATGCGTAATCTGGGAATCGAACCCAGGGCTCCCCGACGCTGCTCGAATGGCAACGGAGAATTTTACCACTAAACCAATTACGCCTTTCTTATCACGTGATAATTATGAAATACATCAGAGAATAAGTAGGTCAAAGAGCCCCCAAGTTGGCTAGTCTAGCCCATGACCAACTTGGGCGAATCCCATCACCATTCCTTTCCCAAGCCGGAGGTAGCTAGGCTCTCCTCTTCACTTTGTACGAATTGAACCAGTCAAAAACTCTTTCTGTGCCTGTTAGATCTTCCTCTTGGGCTAATGCAGGCACAATGAGGCGTCGGGACGGCCCGAGAAGCCAAATTCATGAAACTTTTGCTGCCTTGGGGGTCTCACCTATTCAGTTCCTGATCATAGGATGCTAGAGCTCCTTGACTGGGCTGCATTAAGTCTTAGACTGTTATTTTAAAAAAAAAAAACTGTGACGATCGTAGTCTCAGGCAGAGCATCTAAGGCTCTGCTTTACAAGGTCCCGTAGATCGCCTTCATTCCCCGAACGGCTAGGTGCCTTTCTCGGATCTCACCAGGAGAACAACAAGAGCCCGATTCAACGTCGTGGTTATACGTGTATTCATAAAGTCTAAAAAGCAAAATATCGAAATCTCCCCAGCTCCATTGCTTGTTTTTCTATCGAGACCAAAATGCCCCCTTCCAGAGCCAGGGTATTTGTTGCCGTTCATTCTGTCAGTGAAACTGCATCTTGCCCGCAAGGTGCTTTGTGATGCTGCTCCGAGCCACAGAAAACCTTCTTCTTCCAGAGACGCCGCGCAAAAGAGTAACAAAGGCCTGGCCGTAAAAATCATTGTACATTCCCTTCTCGTCTTGTCTTTTCCTTTCCTTGTCTTGTGTTTTACAGATTGATCAGGTCCACCTCTGAAAAGTCGGGTGGTGCCCTGCCGTAGACGACGCGGACCTTGCTGTCGAGAGCTGTGCCCTCGTTGCTGATCCAAATGTTCTCGCTGTATTCTTGTGTTCGTCGAATCTCGTCATCGCTGACGCCCAAATCATCACGAGGGAGCCACACGGTAGGCCGGCGTGCTCGAAGTGCCTCGTGTTGGAACGCGTGTCGAACGAGGGCATCTCTCTCATCTGGAGTGAGATCCTCGATTTCGTCGTGAATTCCTCCGAAAAGTGCCTCTCCAATAGCTCGTTGGGCCTCGATATCCTTCTGTCGATGTTGTCGCCGGTATTCCGAGGCCCTCTTGTTCTTGTCCTTCGACTTGCCCCCCGTTGCCAGCTTGCGAATCTGGTGTCCTCCGTCCCTGGCCCAAGTGCCGACCTGCTTCACTGGGCGACGAATGCTACCGAACTTGCGCATCTCAATGTCTTGAGTGGTTTCTGGCTTGTGTGTCTTTTCCTGCTCGTCTTCAGTTTCCTCTGGTAGCTCATCCTCCTCAAGAAGACCGAGTCGGCGATCCTGAGCTCTCTGAAACGCTTCATCACGCAGCACTGCCTCGTCCTCGAATGTGATTGGCAGGTATCGGAAAAGAGGCGAGAAAGAGTAGTTGAGGAGCACCTGGTAGAGGATAGTAAGGATGAGGACAACAATCATGACGATTCCGTGGGCCGTGCATGCAGATCTGCCCTTTTCATCCTTGGCGATAAAGAACAGACCCGCGATGCAGAGCTCCATGAAATAGATGCCGGTGAAAGTCTGGTTGATAGCACGAGGGTACAAGACACCGCCGGTATCATGCTCAAACCGGGTGACGTAGAGCATCGCGTATCGTTGGGCAAACCACAAGAGCCCAAAGGTGATGATAGCAAAGATGGAAATGAGCGGCGCGATCACGCAGTAGATCAGCGCGATACAGGCAAAGTTGGTGTAGATGGGGAAAAAGGCGCCCCATTTGACCTGGTTGAGCTTGGTGTTTCGTGACCACTTGTTACGTGCAGTGCTGTCGAGGATCTTTGCAATGACGTACCACATGACCAGCGTTCCAATCTGGAGGAGGGTTCCAGAACTTGTCGACATGGCCTGCAAAATCATGTATGAGAAGAAGTAGTTGGAAGCGCTGGGTAGGTTCGTCGCGAGAAGATCGAGGACAGCCTTGGCAGTTTGTAGCTGCTTCACGTTGTTCACCAGCTCGTCGAAAGATGCCGCAAAGAAAGATGCGATAGAGACGATAAGGAACACCTGAATGAACAAGAAGACAAAGTAGAAGACCTGGACAAACTCGACCTTTTGCGATCCAGTCTTGGCCCCCTTGAAACTGGCCAAAAAGTCGAGGATGATGGGGATGAGGAAGAGCAGCAGACCGAGCACCACAGCGGGCAAGACACCAGCCACAGCTTTGGCGATGTTGTGTACAGTCGAGTTGTCCTTGAGAAAGTGAAGCCACTCATTGTCCTGAATGAGCTGGTCCAGTTGGCTCAATGCCGCCGTCCAAGCAACAGGGATTGCCCACAGGAAGACCATAGCGGCAACAAGAACGAAAACGATGGCCGATCGCATCCACTCCTGCCACCAAGTGAAAGCCATGTTATCCCAGACAACGTCCTTGGGAGAAATCTCGTTCATTCTCGGGGCCATCTGCTTGGGAACATGGTGGATGACGCTCTGGCAAGCCATGTGGGCGGCAACCTGGTGGTTGAACTGGATAAAGGCCGAGTTCATCAGGGGAAACCGTTCAGGGTGCTTCTGATCTTCCTCGATCTCCAAGTTGAGACGAGCAAGCTCCTCTCGACACCAATAGATTGTGTCGACCTTTTTGGTGACGAAAGGCACCCCAAAGAGCCAATTGACGCCAAATAGGGGAAGACGATGCGACGGGCGATTTTTCTTCTTAAGATATTTCTCCCACTCTGCAGGCTGGTCTTGTTCCTCGGTGTAATCAGGGTTGTATGCCAAGGGATACTCGATGGGTTCCTCTTCGACGTCGGGCTTGACAAATGGGAGCGCGTACTTGATGTTTTGCCAGAGGGTTTTCTTGTTGTCCTCCCTTAGTTGCTTGTATGCCGCAGCTGCAGCTCCCTGGGGCACAGGAGACGTGTAGGCACCAGGAGGAGGCTTCCAGAACTGCCACCACTTGGAATCCTTGGTGGTATAGATGTCCTCCGGGTTCTCAAGTTTCCGTACAGTATTTCCCCCAAGGCCAATAGGCTCGCGCGAACGCTTTGGGTTGATCTCAGCCGTGCTTTCGACCGACGCTCTGTAAGTGTTTCGGGAGTTATTGTTGTTCTGGCGGAGCGTCTCCGAGGCCGAGATACGGTTGTCATCTTCATCAACCGAAGGACGAACTCGATATCGATCAGAGCTCCGAGAGGGGGCACGGTTATCATTGGTTTGGTTCAGACCCATGAAGCCATTAGTTGTCTCCAAAGTATCTTCCACGTTGTTGCCGGCCTTAGAAACAACGCCCATGATGCCGTGGCCAACCTTTGCGAGGGGATCGCCCAGGAGGGGAACCTTGAAGCCCTTCGATGAGGCCTTGTCTTCCTCTTCGGTGCTGTTTGCTGATGCTTGGTTGAGAATCTCGTATCGGGATTCACGCACTCCGGCGTCGATGGTATGTGGTACCTCGTGCTTGTCTCCAGCGGTCATGCCTTCGGCGTTCATGGCAGTTCTTTGGGCTTCGGCATCCTCGCGCGCGTTACGCTCGGCCTTTTCTTTCTTGCTGATTGCGCCAAGTTTCATCTCCTTGCGTTCCTTCTTTTCCTGGGATTGTTTCTGCTTCAACTGTGCTTTCTTCGCGGCCTTGATGAGATCCGTTTCAGCCTGCTCAAGCATGAGGTGAATCTTATTCCGATCCTTAATCTTATCCAGCAGCGTCGACAAATCTCGGTTAATCCAGACATTTCGAATGCCTCCGGGGAATACATCAAAGAGGCCCATCAGAGCCTCTTCGCTGAGCCATTTTCCGGGAATAGAGTTGACAAGAACCGTGGTGGCGGATGCCCTGAGTCGGTGCTCGGCGCTGGTGAGATAATCTTGACGCACTTTGATGTAGACTCGAAGCTCGAAGAAGAAGACCCAGCAAACCCAGATGACGACGAGAATGGCCATAAGCAAGTGGGCGCCGTATCTGCTCGTATTCTTACTACTAACATTTCCCCACGCAAGTGTGTCCAGGCCCGTCGGTACGGTTTCGTTTCTGCCAGCGTCGTCGTCTTTGATGTCAATGTTCTTGCCCCTTCCACCAACGTAGTTGATGGGAATCAGGATGGGCATGACAATGCCACAGATAGGGATGAAGATGATGAGGAGTGTCTTGAGGTAGCGAAGGAAAAAGTAGGCGTCAAGTCCACACTTTTCAATGACTTCGCGGTCGCTGTAGTGCCATAGGGTTTTGAGCATGCCTACTACCGTTCGGGGAGGAGGTTCGGTTCGTTCGCGTTCGGGCACTAGATATGTCTTTGGCTTGCTACAAAAAGGTTAGAGAGTCGCATTGGGTATATGGAGTCCAAAGCTTACAAAATTCTGGCCAGCTTGTTACGCAGGAATAAGAATAGCAAGATCTGAACTGCAAAGACGACCATGGCAACAGCCACCGCAGTAAGGAAGCTGACGATGCCGATGCCCTTGTCTTTGTCCGCGGCACTAGTTTGCGATGGAGTGATACCTGTGCCTCCTGAAGATGTCTTGGTAGCTCCGGTTGAGAGAGTTTCTGACCCGCTGAGAGTCTCTGAGGCCGATAGGGCAGAGGAAGCTATCGTGCTAGCAATGGAGCTGGCGAGGGAGCTGACAATGGAATCGGTCCCGGTGGCCGACGCCGTGTCGGTCACCGAGTCCGCAGTGTCTGTCGCTGTGGAAGACATGTTGGATGAGGAGGAGAGAGTTGATGGAGGTGAAACGTGGAGGAGGAGAGGTTATTGTGCCCCAGTAGGGGGAGGGAGCCGAAAGTATGTTCCCCAATGTGTGTTGTAATGTTCTGCAGATAATCAGAGGTTTTGTTGCAAGTGAAAGGCTCTCGCAGCCAGCAACACGAATAACTAACAGAAACAAATTAAACGATAAAGGGTCTCAAAAGAGGTCATGAGAAGAGATAAGAGTCAAGAAAAAAGAGACAGGAGTAGGCGATTAGAAGGTTTGGTTTCCAAGATATTGGTGTTTGGCCTGCCGCCTTCGGTCGCGTCATGATTGGAGACCCCTGCCTTCTTGGAGTCCATTGTGGGACCGTCCATACCAAGTTGGGGGAAGCGCAGCATCTGATTGGCGGATTGTGATGGCTGTGATGCTGTCTCCACCGAACTGGCTGCGCTGGCCGACGGGGCAACTCCCCCACCGAGGAAGGCCCTGAGAGTGGGAGGCAGCAAAAACTGGGCACGCCGTGCGATGCGACGCTGTAAGGGAGGCCGTATGACATCAGAGGCTTCATTGGCCACCCTCCAGCGATGAAACAGGCCCCTGTGCCTGGAATTTTCGTGTGCGTCGTATCTTGGTTGGTTACCGCGTATTGTGAGCGCTTGTTGGTGAAGCGCCGTTGAAGTCTTTGGGCGCCTAAGAAATGGATTAGAATAGAAACATTCATATCAAAGGCTTGCCGCCACGAGCGTTACGCGGCTTGCTTCTTTTGTTCTTTTTTTTGTTCATCCTTTGTATAACTTTGATTAGTATCCTCGTCTTTGTATCTCGCTCCTTCGTTTCGAATTGATCAGCACTCTCGGCTGGGGCCGGGCACATGGACCATGCATCACTCAACAATCTCCAAACGACATGGGTCGATATGGCAATCAAGGACACGCTCCAAGCAGGGAAATGTGGCACGTTTAATCGTTTCAATTATGATCATCGCTGTCAAATCCATCGTCTATCGTTACATGGTACACTTGTGTGTCTACTCTGGTGCATCATTCGACCACATATTTCTTGCAATGGTCTTTTCCTGGGCAATATGCGAGGGGATCGCCTCCAATACCCAGGAAACCACCACAATCACCATCCTTGTGAACGATTCCGATAGACTGCGTGATTATTGTTAGCGTACTCTATTTGATGTCAATAGTAAAGAAGTACTCGCCTCCCCCTTAAAGTTGTAGTAGTAATGACGGTTCTGGTGACTACAAGCCAAAGGCGCTGTATCGCAGTTGGGGAGCGTGAATCAAAAGTAGACATCCAAAATGGCCTGCATCGGTGCGTGACTAGGGATAGCATTCATCCATCCTTCCCATTGCGCTTCAAAGACACCCTTATAAGATCTCTTGCCGCCACCGTTCTTGGTGATCTGCTCTTGGCCCGTAGCGATGATATCGTCGACGTATTCACTTGGCTACCACTTCTCCTCAGGGCACCACAAGCCCGTATAGTGTTGCATACCCATAATAGAGGCAATGTTTTCGTCTCCGGCGAAATATGGGACGTACCAGTAGGTGCCCTTCCCGATGGTTGATACCCAGCAGTACTTGGGAGTATCGCCGCGCTTGGTGACATTTCCATCGTTGTGGGCAATGCCTGGGGTTCCGACTCTGTAGTTGGATGGGAGACCTCTTAGGGCCATTGCCGAGATGCAACATGGGAAGCCGAGAACGGCGGAGGTAATGAGTAGTGCCAAGTGCATATTGAGATTTGGTAGAGTTAAGCTGATGGCGTGCAGGATGAAAGGGGGACCTTTTTAACGGCTGTAACTGAATGGATAAGTCTGATGAGTTATCATTCCGTCCCTGACATGATGGCATATTGAGGTTTTATAGATGATCGCATTCGTGCCTGACAACAATACAGTGAGGCACTGTTGGTACCATGTCAAGATATCACTGCCTAGAAACGGCGTCTATAGGTGGCTGTGAAGCCCCGGCAGGAGTGTTCTTATTAGTTACAATGACAACGCTCCCAATAGTGAGTATCAATCAGACCTGGTCACTGAATGTGATTCCTTCCATGCTGCTCCCCCGAAGGATGCACGTCTAGCCGGGCTGAGGTTCTATTAAGGCTCCGTTGCTAAGAGTGCCAGAGCAATAACAGACGGCAAAGCTTAGCTGGTTGAGGCTGTCAACCTGGCTGGATGGATTGGAGTCGCCAAGTCGCTGAATCCTTCAACTGGCTGGGGTAGCAATGCAGCCCACTAAAGATAGGGGCAGGATACATAACAAGCGAGGTTCTAGGAGCTTATACGAGGAATGCCATGCAGGTGGCTGACGTCTAATTATGGGCTGCCAGATAGAATAAACGGGCAAGGCCTCGTGGCGCAGTCACGTTCAAGGCGTCCGCCATATCAGGATGCCATTGCGGAGGATGAGGCTGAGGTCCTGCCTCCAACATCAATCGTGCATGTGCCGACAGACAAAGGAAGACTGACCCTTGGAAAGAGAGCATTATCAAATACAAGAATGTCTTTTCTATCTCTTTGCTTCATGCTAAGCCTGGATGGAAGTGAGATGGGACGATGAGAATGCTGGCCGATATTACACTGAGGTTGAAACTCTTCACCAGCATAGTTACCCCGGCGCACCTACGAAAGAGCATTGCTACGATACTAGATCGTAGCAAGGTCCAAACTTAAGAAAAGCCTTTTCGATTTAACCGATGGACATGTAGATTTTTAAGCCCGATCTGTTATACACCATCATCACCTAGACTATAGGTTAAGAAGGATAAATCAGCCGAAATGGTTATGAGCAAGCAGCTTATTGTTTTCCTGCCGTCTTCCGAGCCAACTCCAAATTTCTTTTTTCCAAAACCGATAATTATAGGAGGGATGCATACTTTGGGTTATGAAATTATGAGATTGAGAATATGGTTTACCTACCTGAATAGTTGCTGTAACTCTAGGTATGCCCCAAGCACGAGGTGGCCTCCTGCAAAAAACGACAAGGAAACTACCGTCTCCAGTCCATACCTTGATTAACAAAGTAACAATGAGATCTTTCATCACATTTACGGAATGAACAATTCTAAGCTCAAAGAAGGGCTCTCATGGTCTTGATGGCGATGGCCTTTGTTCAAACCAAGTGTTCATCGGTGGCTCATATTGTTATTCCATTTCTGTGATTAGAACTGTTCTGTGAACTCAACGAGCCAAAATTCTGAACGGCAGAGCATCTCCGGCCTCGAATTTGACCTGGGTGCCACAAAGGCTTGATATTTTGGCCATGTATAAGAAGACGACAATTTGGCCTCCCTCACTGAACTTGAGCAATATTAACGAGCTTTCACACACCAAACACAACACACACACACAGATCCCACGAACTTTTACTTATTAGAAAAGTGCACCTGCACATTTCAATATGGATTCAGACAAGACGCCCGAGAACGCCCCCATGCCTCCCGAGGAGAACCAGATCAACGAGTCTTACTGGCCAACCCTTCGGAAGATTCTCGAGGAAGATCCCTCAGGGATGGATCGGCTGAGCCTAGAATGCATGATGTGCAAGTCTCCCATGTCAACCAAGGAGAACGAGCATGTCAAGGATGAAAACGGGGGTGATCATAGAGCAATTATCCTTCTATGCGGCCACCTAATCGGCTTTAGTTGCTTGGCCGACCATCTCATGTACCGTAAAACTCATGGTCTTCCTCCTGGATGCCCCCTCAACACGTGCAAGCCGTCATTCCACCCAGTGTGCGGATGCTTTTTTATGGGCTGGCCATTTCCCGAGAAGGCGGAAGACGTTGGCGTCTGCAAGCGCACTGCCTCCGAGGGTCTGAAACTGAAGCCCAAATGCTACACGTGCACATCCGATGATGTGCTGCAGAGCTTGACGCTCCTCACCGGCGCACTCGAAGGGAAGATGCTTGAGGATCTGGAATCGTTCAAGCTCGCCTATCGGATCCAGATCAAAAACAAGATCTATGGGGCTTTTGATGGAGATGAGCGTGAAAGTACCGAGACATAAATACCGGCTACCATGCGCGAGCACTGCCGAAACTTAGAGTCTAGCCTGGCCACTCTCTACTACTGCCCTAGCCCGTCTATAGGAGAGGGAGACTTCAAGGTTCGCCTTTTCGAGTACAGCGGTCCTATCGAAATGATTGCGGTGCGTCGCAGGCTGGACGAGATCAAAGATTCGTAACAGAACGACGCGTGTTCAGGTGGGTAAGTTAAAGCATGTGAGGTATTGAAGACAAGAACACATGAAAAAGACAGTACAACTTCTATATGTGTGTTAATACAAACCTATTTACTATACAGACTAAGATGTGATACGCATGTCCTCAAGTTTCAGACATGTGCTGGGACCCTGAACGTTTTTAAAAGAAGCTGAACAAAGATGAATAACTCGAGAATAAGACCCGCCAAGTCACATAAGTGGAATAACCCGCAAATTCACAGATGAAGTAAAGGCTTTCTGCTTTTCTATATATATAGACCTTGACTCTTCGGTTTGCCCCTGACTTTTCTCCTTCCCCCTCACACCTACTCCTGCAGACACTTTCGCACCTGCCGACTCATACACTTTCTACTAAAAGTCGTCTTGACACCTGCAAGCCTCGAGACTCACCTTTGTACCAGTTTTTGGACATTTCTTCATCTTGACTAACAACGTTGACTAAGTACGTCTCATCTTCCCAGCAAAGCCCTCCGTGGTATCCATCATGTCCCAGGAATCCAGCAAGGTAAGCGATAGCTTTTGGCCATCACTAAAGAAGAAGCTGGAGCAAGACAGTAACAACTTTGGCAGGCTCGATATATCGTGCCAGATCTGCTTCGAGCCGACAACAGTTGGCGGGCCGCAATATAGTAATGTCGACCCTGAACGAGACCACAGGGCATCTATCTTGGCCTGCGGACACATCTTTGGGGACAATTGCATAACCAAGTACCTCAAGAAGTGTGAGGAGAAGGAGGGGCGCGTTCCCAATTGTCCTACGTGTCGAGCTACGCTTCAGCACGCGGAATGTTCCCATGCCTGCTTGGGCATCCCCGTGCCCAATTGCCCGACCCAGTTATCTACTGTTCTGCCTACCCTCTCAGAAGGCGGCAAGGTCGCAGAGCTCTGCTGTATGTGTGAGCTAGCCGAAGTTGTCGAATGTCTGATCCACGAGATCATCTTGACTACTCCAGCGCCTGCCGATCATTTCATCTGCGCCATTGTCCACTTGCCAGATGTTAAATTTTGTGTCAAGCCCTCTGAAAGTGAGATCCCCCCAGGATCTGAAGCTGAGTGGCAGATCCAAATGTCTGAGACACTCAAGGAGTTGCTCAACGAGTCGGAGAGGCAGTTGAGGCAGAAGCATCTTCATGCATGGAGCACGGGTAGCCTAGCAGGGTTAAAGCTGGAGCTTCACTTCTATACAAATGAGGGAGCATGAAGAGCTAGGTGAACAAAGACAAGGAGATAGTTGGGTTGTTCAGGGAACATGCCTAAGAGAACAATAGACAGCCAATATAACATTCGTTCTTACCTAGACTCTATACTTTGATCAATCCTCTTAAGTGCATGTTCATTTCTGATACGGGGGCTAACTTCATACAAACATCACACAACGCTTAACAAGTTACCACCTCTCATGGCGACACTTTGGAACTCGTAGGATATCATTCTCTTGCTTTGAAAGACACTAACTAACCCGCCATACACATGATACACGTTCAACGTAAGAAATTCCTTTCCTTTGACTCATGACGCAGCAGAAGCAGCCGATTCCCAGATCAACACAATCACAGAGTCTGTCACATCCTCCACTGACCTCTTGCGCGACGTCGCATCCTCCACTGCGCCCCTCTTGACGTACGCCTGCCATACGTCTCCTTCCTTGGTCATTGCCGAGTCCATCAGCTTCCAGACATTGCGTCTCCCAGTCCAGAACAGCATCTTTCGGTCTGTTGGGTCTTCGTCTAGCTTAACTGGGCCGATGACAGACTTTCGTCTCGCTTCGGCTGACCTTCCTACCATGGACAGTGGCATGTCTGCTAGGTTCATGCCATCTGGGTACTCGGTGATGGTGTAGCCGTTGACGAGAACCCAGTTGTCGCGAAAGCGGTAGCGCTGCAGGAAACATGCTTCACCGCAGACATCGGTAACGAGGTGTGCCAGGCTGGGAGTGAGGTGGTGCCTCTCTTCGTAGTCGTGCAGCGCCAGGGGCTGAACGCCTGTCTCGTAGCTGTCAATGTGGGCTGTATATTCGTCGTTGTGACTGGGCGAGTAGAAGCTCGGGAGGATATGCATCCTCATTCTCGTATGCTGCGTCAAGCATTCTTGGAGGACACCATCCCATCGCTTCTTGTCTGTCGGGTTATCAACAGCGTCGCCGAAGCAAGGCAGCTGCGGGATGCGTGATATAGCAGGTCGTGTAAGAAAGACGGCACCACCTCCGTAGGTAGTCATGAATCCCTCTCCGATAGCCCAGTCTCCCCTCTCGCTGGGAAGTCCAATGTAGAGCTCCTTATCAGAGTTGAAGGCAAACAGCCGTTCCTGGAGATATGACAGGTTGGGTAGGAAGATCTCCTCGTCGAGAATGCCGTACCACTTCTTCCTCTGGCCGTTTTGCGTAAGCTTAGCACCGAATCCTTTGATAGCGTCGATCATGCTAAAGTATCTCCTCGCCGCCGACATTGGGTTCGTAGACGAGGTGACATGGGCGTCAATGCCAAAAGTATGTAGGACATTGTTGAGCTCCTTGACTTGCAGGCTATCAGCTTGATCAAGCATAAGCACAAAGCTTGCTCCGTTTCCGTGTTGATTTCCTCCCGTCATCCAACGCGCCCAGTCTTTGACCACGGCGTAGTCATCTCTAGCGACGCGCTCAAAGCTCGTCGAGACAGCGAACAAGAAATCCGAAGCGTCGACCTGTCCAGGGCGAGGGCCTCCAGGGACGGGGATGGTGAGCTCTTGGTTCGCAACCAAGTCTCGGCGGACAGGTTCGCGCACGTCGACAACTCTAGGTTGGTTTGAATGAAAGTCTGCGTCAATGCTCGTAAGTGACGTCCACTCAGAGTCCTGCTCCGAGATTCGTATTTTCCATGCGGTCCATGATGTGTAATTCGAGAGACCGATCTGTCGTGTCAGTCGGTCCAAGTATTGCTCTTCCGGTACGGGGCCGTTGATGGCAATTTCACGATGGTTGAGACCGATCCTGTCCTCTCGAGACTGTGATAGCCATCGCGTATGAATAAAGAGAAGGCCAAAGACGACCAATAACACCAGCTGAACAACTCTTGGGGGTAAAGACGGGAAGCCAGAAAGCATAATCATGGTTCAAAAATGAAGAGAAATCAAACCGCCAAAAGACGGTTTGATTACCTATCCAGTAAAAAAAGGAGTGACTTGGGTGGGTAGAATCTGGATGGTTGTCGTCCAACGACTACAACAGAGGCATGGTGGTGCAAAGCAAAGTAATGAACGACTTCTAAGACGGGGGGGATAAAAGGTCGCACGCGAGAAAGGGCGATCGAGCCATTTAAAGCAAATTAACACTAGATAATCAACGGTTGCGACGAATTTCCCCATGCGGCACAGTCATTGTAAAGGTCCATCGTCCCCTTGTTTAGTGTAGATAGGGTGCAGTGGGGGTTGGCCATCCTTCGAGGCCATCATGAAACTAAGCGCCCCAGTTTCTAGGCGTGACATGACCCTGCGCACCCTGGTCGTGTCATGTCGTCTCGAGAGGGGAAATCCAGGGCAGGCAATTAAACTGTGACAGGGTTCATGGCGTGGAAGCCAGCCGATCACTTTTCCATATCAAGGCCGTTGGCCGCATTCAACATGCCATCACCAGTTGACGTCAAATCTTGAAGAACGCGTGGAGCCTGCATGTATCAAAGTTGCAGATCTTTTGATTTCAATGATACATCGCAATTCCCTTCTTTGCTGTAGACAGCCTGGCTAACATGGTGTTTGTCAAAAGTAAGCTAACGCAGGTACAAGTGCCATTGCGAATTAAGTCGATTTTGGGAACCCATCTCACTTCGACCCTGAAAAAGAGCGCATACCCTCTCAATCCTTGCATCATTTGCCAGTGGCAGGTCGCGTCGCCGGACTCTGGTCGTCTTCAGAGCTAGCTCTAGTCGGCTTTGGTGGTGTGACCGTCCCAGGTGTCACCGATGAGACGCTACCTCTTCTGACTGGGGTGGCCTGGCTTGGTGTGTACGTTGCCGGCATATTGGCCTCGACGGTTGTCTTTGCGTCGTGGAAGAGGTCGTAGCATTGTGCAAGTACTTGATCAAGCGTCAGATCAGCGCGCACTAATCTTGTCGTGAGAATTTCTCTGATGTGGTCCTCCACCTCTTCAAACTCGGCCATGTCGTAACGGTATCGATCCGGAAGTCCGCTGTTGTGCAAGAGAGCTAACAGTCCTGCAATTATGGTGTTTGCTGCGCCAAGAACAGTGATAGATGTACCATTGGCGAAACTAAAGGCACCAAGCGCAGTGAGACTGGCGCCGAGAAAAAGCTGCACAACTAAGAGACCCCAGCGGACGATGCTGGCGAGGTGAAAGAAGTAGAAAGAAACAGACCTCCGACGAATGACATCTGAGTAAAGTCCTGGAGGGATACCCTTGGCTGGCCACCACCAGCTGGTCGGAACCACGAGTGCATTTTCTTCTGCATCTCGAATTGCACCAACACCGCGGGCGAGAATAATCCACTCGTTCGCTGTCAGGAATCTGTGACGAGGAACCTGGATCTGGTCTTGTTCTCGGGAGGTCTTCAAGTAGGCACGCCCATTGCCTTGTTCGTTAGATGCAGGAGGCTGACGGGGAGAGTGAAGAGGGAGAGGCGGAAGTTCTGGCGGGCCGCCGTTTTTGCTGGAACTAGAATGATCCGACATTGGGATGTTATTTATGTTGCAATCTTGACCAAGTGAATGGAAATTTGAGGCGTTATTGCTCATTGAACGAGGCTGTTGACGGTGTTAGAGATCCGGTCTCGCGGGGAGATGGGCTATTCTTGTAACTCACAGGGCGAAAGGGATGGAGAGAAAAAGAGTGTCGATGTTGATGAGATTAGAGTAGGCGATTGGATGCTTGAGGTTTTGATGACTACCTAGCACAAGATGAAGAAGTTGTGTGATGGCACCTCGGGAGTTGACGAGGACCTCCATCTTAGTGACTGGTACGCTCTTCCCTTGAACACAAGATTCGCGCCTACCTCACGAGTAGTAGCTATTGGGAAAGGTAGGCACATAGCAAGAGCATTCGGTTAAGCTGTTCAGGGCACTCGAGGACACTCGACCTCATCTTGATCTTATAGACTCGGTAAGGAAGGATTGGGGGTTTAGCCTGACGCTATGCTCCAGGATGCTGATCTGGGCCATCGTTCTCTAAATGGCGATTACTACGTAACTACTCACTCAGAGGATATTTCTATGCAGCATGAACGAGAAGACCAGATTAAATTCATAATTGATGAATTCTCGTTAATGAATGTCATTTCAACCTATGACATCCACAACATCCAATAGGAAGCCAACGATGCACTCAAGAACGAGGTTTCTTCAGGCACCCAGATTTCTATGTGAGTGTTTGCGCTCACCGCCTGCCGTTGTCGTCCTGCCAGTGGCAGAATCTCCATTTTTTCAGCTTCCACCACGAGAAGCTCTACTCAAGAGCAATGCAAATTCTCTTGGTGCAACACTTTTGCATGCTTCGAAGTGCTCGGATACTACGGCCAGTTCTTCGCGCCAGTGCGGGACTTGGACCAAGGAACCCATCCCTCCTCCTCCAATTGCGCACTGTTCTTTCCAACTTGAATCGCCGCCATCAAATTCTTTGCGACAAAACACCTGCGCAACGCTTGTTTTCCACAACCACGAGCAACATGGCGGACAGCAAAGTCGACACAGAGGTCGTGAGCCTCGACGGAAAGGAGTACAGAACCGTAACGGAGGGAAAGGCGACCATCCTCGTTCCTCAGGGCGCCAAGATTGGTGAGGATCGCGGCGAGGTGCAGCAGGTCTTTTACAACCCGATCCAGCAGTACAACCGTGATCTGTCGGTTCTCGCGATCAAGACATATGGAGAGATGTCTCTCGAGAAGAGAAAGGAGCAGTTCGAGTCGAGGATGAACAAGCAGGGCAAGAAGCGAAAGCGCGACGATGACGAGCAAAAGCCTACCGAGTCCACCTCGAACCCCCCGCCAAAGGATGCGCAAGCGGCTGAGGAGGGCCCCAAGGCTGAGGAAGCTCAGAACTCTCAACAGTCAAAGCCATACAAGGCTCAGTTCCGAATTCTCGACGCACTGTCGGCGTCAGGACTACGCGCGCTCCGATATGCTCACGAGCTACCATTCGTGACCTCCGTAAAGGCCAACGACCTGTCTGACTCGGCCGCAGAGACGATCAAGATGAATGTCAAGCACAATAGACTCGAGGACAAGATTTCTGTCACACAGGGCGATGCTCTTGGTCTCATGTATCGGGGGATTGCCGACGACCTCTCCAATAGAGACAGGACTGGCAACCCTGGCAGAGCCAACAAGTTTGACGTTATCGATCTCGACCCTTATGGCACCGCTGCGCCTTTCTTTGATGCTGCTGTACAGTCAGTGAGAGATGACGGGGGTCTTCTCTGCATTACTTGCACGGATAGTGCAGTGTGGGCAGGACACAGTTATTGCGAGAAGACATTTGCTTTGTATGGAGGCATCCCGATCAAGGGATTGCACTCACATGAAGCTGGCCTGAGACTTGTTCTGAACGCGGTTGCCACCTCGGCAGCTCGATACGGTCTTTCGATCGAGCCTCTCCTCTCTCTCTCCATCGACTTCTATACCAAGTTCTTCATCAAGGTGACAAAGTCTCCGCAAGCTGTCAAGTTCTTGGCAGCAAAGACCATGCTGGTCTACAGCTGTGACCAAGGCTGCGGTGCTTGGGAGACTCAGCCCATGATGAAGAGCAAGCCTGCTCCCAACAAGAAGGGCACTGGCGCATTTTACAAGCATAGCATGGTACAGGGACCAACCGCAGATCAACACTGCCAACATTGCGGCACTAGGATGCATATCAACGGTCCTATGTACGGTGGACACATTCACTCTCAGGAGTTTATCCAGAGGCTACTTGACCAGATTCCTGGCGCCGATCGCTCCGTGTATGGCACTATGCCGAGACTCGAGGGCATGCTCCGAACGGCGCTTGAAGAATATCTGCCCGGGCCCGAAGTCAAGGAGCCCGTGGACCCCAAGGACGCTCAGCTCGCCACACGCGACCTGTATCCTTTCTTTGTCATCCCAAGCCGCTTGGCTAATGTGGTCAGCTGCTCAACCCCGAGCGAGGACATGGTCCGAGGCGCACTGATTCACCTAGGATACCGTACTGCACGGAGTCACTGCCGACCAGGTAGCATCAAGACAGATGCTCCATGGTCGACCATCTGGTGGGTCATGACGGAGTGGATCCGACAAAAGTCGCCCATCAAGGAAGCCAATATCAAGAAGAACTCGGCTGCTTGGAAGATTCTGAGTGATGCTGGGATCGTTGGGCAGGACAAGGCCGAGACTGTGACTGCAGAGAACGGATCGGAAATGGAGGGTGTGGAACAGTCGGCTCCATCTTCAGCAGTCGCCGACACAAAGCCTTCGGATGCGACAGCGACGGCGACAAACGGGAAAGATGAAGGTGCCCCAAGCGAGATGGAGTTGCGCAAGACTCTCGTCTTTGATGAGAGCCTGGCTCGTCTTGCGCGCAGGCCAAGAGAGCAGAAGTATGTGCGATATCAGATGAACCCACGAGAAAACTGGGGACCTCTGAGCAAGGCAAGCAGCCGGTGATACTGTGCAACTAGACGGGATACATTGGATCTGATTGCTCTTCATGATGGCTATCATAAGCGACAACGGGCGGGCGGATTGGACGAGACGAGATGAGACGAGACGAGCGAGGCCTGTAATAAGGCAAACGGATTGCGCAAGCGTCGGCGATTATGGACATTGGATATTCAATGTTCGTCAGCAAAGCCGCTAGCCCCACCAAAACCGCCGAGAGGAGGCCAAGATGCATTTCTTGGTATAACCCTCAAACTCATCCATTGCACGCTTCTCGAAACCTCCCTCGACTGCCTCGCTCAGTCTTGCCAGATATCGCCCATCGCCGAGTCGTGCGACTTGATGGCGTCCTGTCGCATTCCTTAACTCTTGCGATTGGTTAGATAGCTCGCATTATCCGCAGCAAGAGACACCAATATCACCTCTATCGACAAATCGCACTGCTAGCTACCTAGTATTAAAGACACCGCAGCCTTTCTTGTTTCATTTCCACCTTTAACGAGACCCTCTTTCTTTTCCTCACATCGTCTTCTTTGCATCCCTTGAACCCTACCTCGGCACAATGGGCTCCCAACAACCATCCACTGATCTCTCCAGTGAGATTGTAATCGTCGACAATGTCTCGATCGTCGGTGACAATCTGACATGGACTCGGGCCGAAGTTTCCGAGCAAGCTCCTCGCCATGAGCTCCTGTTTGTCTTCATGGCAGGCAAACTCGGCACCGGTCTCGACTTTCTGCTCTGTTTTCTCAAACAAGATGTCGAAAACAAGGAACACCCTTTTCGACTGTCGGTCCTGAGGACCACGCAGATCCCTTCCGAACTGCTCGACCTCATGGTCACTGGCCTGCCTCCTCATCTCCAACACGGCGTCACCAGCAAGTCTGGAATCACAAACCATGTCGACATCATCGTCTCGACAAAGTCTGGCACGGGGCTGGCTCTGACGGCCTGGCAGGACGTACTGCAGCCCCTGTGGGACTTGGTTGCTAGGCACAAGGAACGCACCGACGGTTTGACGGTCGATTCATCCAAGTCGCACTACAGGGTCACCGTCACAGAGAACCCAGAGACTGTTCGGGAATTCTCACGGCAACTGTGGGTTCCTGAGGGTGGTCGGCCTAGTGGGAGGACTGTCGTGCTTCTCAGCGGTGATGGTGGTGTCGTGGACCTCCTGAATGGCTCTGATGGAGATGAACCGCCTGAAATCCCTCCTGTGATTGCCTTGCTGCCTCTAGGAACGGGGAATGCTCTTTTCCATTCAACTCACAAGCCTCTATACTCTGACCCAGGCCCAATACCGCTCATCCATGGTCTGCGAACTCTCTTCCGAGGAGTAGCCCATGACCTCCCCGTCTTCCGGGCATCCTTCTCGCCTGGATCCCGCATCGTCACATTCGCCGACAAATCTGCCAAGTCACCCTCTGCCGCTGTCGACCCAACCCAACTGCAGAAGCAAGAGACATCAGTGTCGCACCTCCAGGGGGCCATCGTCGCCAGCTACGGCTTTCACGCGAGCATCGTCTATGAGAGTGATACCCCTGAGCACCGCGTCCACGGTGACAAGCGCTTCGGCATGGTCGCTCAGGAGCTCCTGCGTGAGTCTCACGCGTACGCCGCAGAGGTGTCTATCCGCCGTCGTGGTTCCACCGCCTTTGAGGTCATCCCTCGCGACAAGCACGCCTACGTTCTGACGGCCCTTGTGTCGAACCTCGAGCGCAAGTTTACCATCTCACCCGCGACTCGGCCCTTGGATTCGCGGCTCAGGCTTGTCCACTTTGGTCCCATCGGCGGTGAGCGTACCATGAATGTCATGCTAAAGGCATATGAGGAGGGAAGCCATGTTAACATGAAGTGGGATGATGGCGAGCGTGTTGGCTATGATGAAGTTGACGAGGTCAGAATTACTGTTCTTGAGGATGACGAGAGGTGGCGCAAGGTTTGCATCGACGGAACCATTGTGGAAATTCCCAAGGGCGGGGAGATGAGTGTTAAGATGCTGGATCACATCATTGTTAGAGTCTTGGCCGACACTCATCTCTGGGAGGGACAAAGGTCCTCAGAGCTATGATAGCGTCTAGCTCCAGCTACTAGTAACTACTGAGATAGGTTGCCAAGATTCCTTGCAAAGTCCGTATTGGCACATCAATTGCACCGTTAGAGCAGCTTCTTGACCCTCTTCTCCATGAGCTTCTCAAACTCTTCCACTCCGTTCTCCAGCTTGCTCATCTTGCCTCCCTTCAACCGAAACACCACCCGCCTTCTCAAGCTCTCCTCTTCCTCATCTTCATCCTCGTCGTCTTCGTCATCCTCCATCGCACCCTCAACCGCACCGCGCATGAACCATCGGTCGTGACTCACTAGGATTACAGCACCTTCCCAATCCCTCAACGCCTCCCGCAAAGCTGTCACTGTTTCATAGTCAAGATGAGTAGTTACCTCATCAAGCACGAGACAGTGTGGTCGACGCCAGAAAAGGCGCGCAAGTTCGCAGCGGACTACTTGTCCTCCAGAGAGCTTGCTAATGGGTACATCAGAAGCGATGCGGCCAGGGAGACCGAGCTGACCCAATAGGCCGCGAAGATCTCCCTCAGTGAGTTCCCCATCTACTTCTCGAGTGAGAAGAGCGAGGGCGGTTAGGGTAGGTTCCGAACGACCGAGGGCCTGTAGTGCATCAACGGCATGCTGCGAGTAGTATCCAAGCTTCAAGCGAGGATGTGTCGTCACAGTTCCAGATGTTGGTTGCGTCTCGCCGACCAGGAGCTTGATGAGCGTCGACTTTCCTGCACCGTTCAAGCCGAGAACACCAATACGGTCACCCATGCCAACAGAAAGGGTAACGTCTTGAACCACAAGAGGTGTCTTGGGCGAATATCGGAAAGCAACTTTCTCAAGGGATATCAGAGCACCGGGGAAACGCAGATCAGGGGGTTCTGGGAGATAAACCACCACAGGCCGGTCCTCGGGTGGGATATCAATCTCCTCGCGGGCCGTCAAGTGGTATCCAACGAGGTCCCTGTTTAGTTTGAAGCGACCGCCTTTAGCACTAACCTGCAGTCCCCAGCGATCATCGAGCTTCTTCTGTCGCGACTTTGCCTGGCGGAGCTTGTTGGTGTCATCGTTGGCCTTGCCGGCTTTGATGTTGGCGGCGATGGACTTTTCGATGTGAGCCTTTTGCTTGTCCTGGGCGTCCTTCATCTTGGTGAGCCATTGTTTGCGCTCAGATTGCGATGCTTCATAGGTAGGCAAGTCACCATGGAAGTAGGTGAGCTGTTTGTCCTTGAGTATGAGCAAATCAGTGCAAAGTGAGATGAAGTCGCGATCGTGGGAAACGAGAATGAGCGTCGGAGCTTGGTCAGACTCTTCAAGACTTTGAAGATAGCGCTGAAGCCACATGATTCCAAGCAGGTCGAGGAAGTTAGTGGGTTCGTCCAGGATGAGGATATCAGTTTCCTGGACTAGAGCGGTTGCTAGAGCAGCTCTCATGTGCCAGCCGCCCGAGAGACTCGAGATTGGCTTCTCCATGAGGGCATCGCTAAAGCCCAAACCAGTGAGGATCTTCTTGGCCTGTGACTCAGTCTCTGAAACTCGAGCTGGGTCAACTTGGATTTGAAGATCAGCAAGCATATCGACAGCCTCCTGCGTTTCAGCTTGAAGAGTCTCGGACGGAATATCCTCGTTCGACTGCTCAAGCCTATTGGTGTGTCAGAGGCAAGGTCAACTCCCAACTCTCGAGGGACACGTACAAACTGTTTGACTCGGCGACGACCTTTTCATATGCCGTCAAAGCCTTGCGAGCCTGCATGCCACGTGCACCACTGCGAAGTCGAGCATCTTTATCGAGACGAAAGAGGCGCTGCTGGTGCTTCTCGTGTTTGAGCCGTCTAAGGGCTCGAACAGGGGCAAATGGGTCAGGGGCGTTGACGCCCTCGGAAAGATCTAAAATCACCTGAGATGAGCTTTGTTTGTCTCTGGGGTTTCAAATCAAGATTACCTTTGATGTCCTGTTCAACAGCCTGCTTGGCCGTGGCCTTCTCGATCACCTGCTCGAGAACAGATAGGCCTTCATTACCAGCTTCTGGCGTGTCCTTAGGTTTCTCATCCACAAGTTTCGTCTGCTGGAGGATAGCAATTCGAGTCTCCTCGGGTATACCGGGGATGAGCTTTTCAGCAATTGCTTTGAGTAAGGCTTCGCACAGAAGTGTTAGTCCTCAATAGTACAATATCGATTCCGGTTGGCTCATCTTACTGGACTTTCCCGTTCCATTCCGACCTACGAGGGCATAGCGCTGGCCCTCCTTCAGTCGCAACTTGGCGCCGGCAAGGATCTCGATGCCTTCACCTCTGGCCTTGCCTTTACCCTTGCCAACGGGCTTCTCACCCGAGGTGACAGTGATGGTGACACCTTCAATGTCGAGCTGAAGATTTTAGCATTTAAACCAAGAATTGGTTGGCAGAGGCGCCATACCTCACGGTAGTTGGTGATTTGGAATCGCGTCTGCTTGGAGTTGCAGAGGATGGTTGCTACGGATTCCGAGGCCATCGACGTCATGTTGAAGATGTTGAATTAGAAGCAGACGAGGCGCAAGATGGAAGGGGAATAAAGTCGGGAATAAAACAATTTGGAGAAGGTGCAATGAGGGATGCTCTTGCTTTGATGATTAAAGCCCTAAAAGAACAGGCTCTCATCGAAATGACATTCTATCGCTGCTGTTTAAGTAGATTCTTCAATCATTGAAAGTCTCGAGTCGAATGTGGCGGGTAAACAATTGTTCGATATTCTCTCCTCATCAGCCACACCCTTTCAAAAACCGTCTCTTCTTCTGGCGCCACTTGCCAAAGCCGGCTCAACTGAAAATGCCGCCATCTTGCCGCACAATAAATGCAGTGACTCACACCGAGTGACTCGCAAGTCAACCTCCACACAGGCCATATTATAGGGGTTAGAGAGAGATCAGCATGTGGAATTGGGTGTAAAATGTCGGTTTTGTTGTTTTTATATGCACAATGGCTTGATTGACTCATAATTCTTGTCACAACGAGATGTGCGTTTGCCTCGGCCCATTCCTTGGCAAGTCACCAATAGACGAACTAGTCAACTACCTACCCACCTAGGTACCCGTTGGCTCATGTGGGTCTAGCGACCCAGGCGAGCCAACCTAGCAAGCTAGGTTGGCCACAAAATTGTGAGACAGCCACAAAATTATGAGACAGCCCGGGGCCCCGTTTCCCCCCTTGAGAAGCCGCCTTTTTCGGTCTCTCGGTTTTGGAAGCCGTCCAAAGTGATTTGTGAAGGTGCAAAAGAGCAAGTTGAAGCTATTGGCGATGCCTGATGTGATGATATTGATGATATTGACTGTAGCTATGATAGAAGCCGCCGCCTAAGCCTCCAAGGCCGCCGCCTTCCTGGACGATTCCTCATACAAATTTGGCTGTGAGAGCGTCTTTTCAGCCCTCCGGGCTGGCTTCTTGTGCGGCCCTTGCTTGCGTGATGATGCTCGTGATCCTCTGTATCCCTGATATGTGGTGTTGAGGCCGTATCGGGCACGGCGTGGAGGGAAGTTCAGGTGGCAAAGACGGCAGCCGCGGCGGCGAGGGTGTAACCGGCGGCGATGAGGGCATTCGCAGTGGAGGCTCGAATAGAGGGAGTTCCTCGTCATCTTCTTCTTCCTCTTCCTCTTCTTCTTCCTCGGCAGGAGCCGGGTCCAGCTGGAAAGTGATGCTATCGTCACTTCCTGCGAGAGCGGTCCAGTCCATCGCGCTGAGGGGTTTCGGGGCAAAACTGGCGTTGTGAATAGCTTCGTGAACTTCCTGCGGCAGTTGGGTATCTATCATGAAAGGGTTAGGCTTCTGGGTAAGCATCTGATGCATAGTCGAGCGTTGTGTCTCCATAGAATAATACTCAATGTCCTTCCCTGTGTGCTCCAACCACTGAGCCCACGATGCCTTCTTCTTTACGCCGTCGACGGTGATCTCTTTCTCTTGCCGCCATTGGTCCTTGATCTTCTTCATCTCCTGTATGACGAAGCTGCGAGCGGTCCGGAGCTGTGCCTTCTCCTCCTTCTGCCGGGCTTCGGCGATAACCTCCTCCTGCTGGTCTCGAATCTCCTGTAGACTGACGTTATGACTAGAGTCTCCTATCGGCTTCGCTCTCTTCCCTCTCTTCTTAGCGTTATATCTCTTCTCAATCCGAGCCCGGCGGTCATCGACATAAGCAGTGACTGTAGATTCAAGAACCACAGCTTCCGTGACGACATTACGTATCTGACGAAGTCCGGCACGCGTGGGGGAGCTGAAGGTATCGCCGTAGCGGTCTGAGAGTCGTTTGGCGGTATCTGCGGCGGCCTGGAAGCGAGATTCCTGAGGAAGGAGGGAGGCGAAGGCCGGGTCCACAGCCTGCTTCGCCTGAAGCTGCTTCTTGGCTAGGTATGCTATCGCCGGCTCGGGATTTGGTGGATAGATGCCTGACTTCTCGAAGCCTGAGATGATGTTGTGTGCCGTGAACCCTTCCTCGAAGACTTCCTGCTTCAACTCAGTGACTCTATTGACATAGAAGAAGAGGTGTAACTTGCCTGAAAGCCGCGGACAAAGTCAGCCCGGGAGAAGGAGATATTTCCCTTTCGAAGCCACCTGCCGAGAAGCTTCTGGTGGGCGTTCTTCAGCGGCTAAAAGACTCCAACATCCATCGGCTGTAGTACATGCGTAGAGTGAGGCGGCAAGGGAGCTATGATGATGTAGAACTTCGCACAATACTCTCTAACGGCGAAGACTCCATGTCCCGTGAAGCCGTCAAAGACGATGAGTCTCCAGATAGTTGTGTCAGGGGCCTGAGAGACGGGAGGAACGTCATATTGAATATACTTTCGCAAAGGATCTCTAAGGAACTCGTCACACCCAAACCACTCTTCAAATGTCTGTCCCGTACGCTGTGCCTTAGCGGACTTAGCCCAGGAACTCCGGTTGAAGTGTATCATCCACTCGAGAGTAATCTCGCCGTTGGAGAAGGCCGTGTCGGACTGGGCGAAGCGGATATCAGGATCGGCATCTATATACGCCCAATCTAGTGTAGGCCATGTCTTAAAGATGAGCCACGGCGGCATCGTATCACCCGCCGCGCTGCCTGTACCGATGAGGGTACAGGTCTCCCGGTTGGAAGGGGAGAGAACCTGCTTCCTTGTCCTTCGCCTTGTCCGTACGACGAGGACTTTGACGCTTTCCCTGAGGATCCCAATCCTAATACCAGCCTAGTCAGTATTCCAGCACTCAGAGGCGCCGATATCATGACTCCGGACGGTCTCAGCAAGGTTCTTGAACCATTGTTTGAGGTCATCGAGACCGCCGGCTTCCCAGGACTCACGAGACTGTTCTGCGGCTTTGAGGAATGCCTGCTCAAGCTCAGGATGATCGTCACGGAAGCGAGCATACCACATCTTGCTAACGGGATCGGCATCAGGGTTCCTGCGCTGACGGAGGGTTGTCGCGGCATCTTCTAACTCAGGCTTGGAGGCAGGGAATCCGGACCTCTCCATCCAGATGACGAAGGCCACGATAGCTTCATCTTCTTCGTCTGTGAGGACCCGCGGTCTGCCGACTTGCTGAGGCGTAAATCCGGTCTCCATCCTCGTCACGATCCTCTGGATAGAAGCAACAGAGGACCCGGGGTGGCGTGCGTTGGCGGCACGAAGTGAGAGAGGTTGAGTTGTGCCGGAGGAAGAGGTTCGGTGGAGGCCCCGGGCATGCCGGGCACGTGATGCCACGACTTCCCGGGCGGCCCTGAGATTCGCCTCACTCGGCATAATGAAGATGGACAAAAGAGAGGTAATTTCTACCGGTTTATGTCGTGAAATATGGCCAAAATAGGTGGTAATTGCATGGAAATGAGGACATCATCAAGTGAGGGGCTGTCTCATAATTTTGTGGCTGTCTCACAATTTTGTGGCCAACCTAGCTTGCTAGGTTGGCTCGCCTGGGTCGCTAGACCCACATGAGCCAACGGGTAAGTTAAGAGACTTCCCTTTAACAATACATTTCCAAAGGTAGTGATCTTAAAAGTCAAAATAGAATAACCAGTTGTCTCCCTCTTTTGTCCCAGTTGCTGGCCAAACCCTTCCATATCCTTTCATCCTTGGTCTTCTGCGGAACCCGCCTTGGTACCTCACCATAGCATCTCCCCATTTACCACAACTCTCAATCTTGACTCTTCACACTCACTATTCTACCTTCGTTCCAACCTCATTCTTGAACTCCGTACTTGTCGTTCTTGAAAGGTGGAGCAAAGCTCCGCATCCAAGATACTCTCGTCGCCGGCCCGGGCTCCACTCGCCCGGTATTACGGCCGGAGCTCCTCCGAGACGTTGTTGCGTAGTCACGCCGTTCTGACGGGCTGTTAGAGAGTTCTCTAGCTAGTCACTACGTCTTTAGGAGGAATTGAATGATTATTAAATTGCCCCTTTCGTCAAGTGTGAAGTGGCATCCAGTAAGCGAGCGAAGCATGACTCTAGAAAGCTTGTTACAACCACAACTGAGATCAGCCATTAGTTCGTCAAGATTCTGGTGCGGGAATGATTGACAAGAGATTATAACATTCTCAGACTTCTTGGAACAATAGATCACATCACAGCAAAGTGTGGCTAGCGTAAACTGTAGTCATTGCCTTGTTTGACACATACCCTATATTCACACAAAATGCTGGAACGGTTGATGTTATCACAACTGTTTCTAGTTACCAATCCAATTTAAATAGTTGTGTATATACCATCACAGTTTAAATAATTTTCTTCAGCGTTATCGTAAACATGGACAGGTTTGTTGGCTGTCTCTAGTGCTAGATCCTCTCGATCCAGCCCTCATGTCCGCTGCTCAACCTCCCCCTGGGTTTGCCCCTGTCACCTCGAAGCGATGGTGTACATACGCAGAGTTTCTCGAAACTTTCTCAAGCTTAACTTTTTGTGCTTTTAAGATAAAGCCCTGTTACGGCATACACCAGTTCTGATCTCGGTGGCTCTGCTGTCCGACTGCGAGGGGACGACGAGGCAAGTGTAACGGGCGTATCTACCACATAACATCCATGGCTCATTTTAGCGAAACTCAATTAGCTTCAAGCGTCGATCAAAACTTTGATCGAATCGGTAGCCTGAATTAGGTACTTGACCAAACACATGAGAAACCTGCCAGGCGAGACCGGAAGAACTGGTTTAGGGAACAGGTACGAAATTTGTCTTAATGAGTGATTTGACAGGATCGTATGGTAGTTTCCAGCATTAACATCGACATGCTGCAACTACCCCTTGACCAAGAAGCGTCAGGTCATGGGTAGAAACGTGGAGGAACACTACGCTATCGAGGTAGACAAGTAAGGGATTTTCTGCCATCAAGCAGCACACTCGAGACCCTGTCCCAAGTCAAGACCAACTCTCGGGATTGGTAGACGTAGACCATATCAGATGATTAATTATGTTGTTGTATTTCAGATTTGTGTTCTATGTGTCTAGATGGTCGTGCTCTACAGCAATAAACCGCCCCTTGCCAGCCCTCATCGTTCGAACGTGTTTCGCCACGCTCTTGGCTATCTCGATAGATTCCCTGAAACTCGCTTGCTCAGAAGGCAAGGCATCCGGACCAGGGGTCCATCCCGTGTAGAGCCGAAGCTCAGTGATCTTGCCCCAGCTGTCGGACCAATTGACAAAGTCATGGCCAGATTCAGCACACAGGGCCTTGAACCAGGGTGAGCAACCGGTGAGGTCCAGAAACTCGAGCGCGTATAGATTCCTACTAAACATGCGCAATACGAGCAACGCCTCGCTCCAGTCGTGATCGAGCGAATGGGAGTACAGATTCGTGCCGCCGTAGGGAATCTGGCCCCCCTGGGGAGTGGCCACCGTCGACATGCGAGCCCGTGGCGTAAAGCACGGTTCGGGCCAGTACGCGAGGCTAAGGTGGGTGAGCGTCGTGAGCTTGGAGGACACCGAAATGAGCTGCCTCCAGGATGCAGACGAGGCATGTTGAGGATGCAAGGCGAGCGACAGGTGGGTGAGGTTGGGCAGCAAAGTCCGAGGAGGGCTGGGGATCGCCTCGGCTGCGTCCCAGGACTCCTGAAGCTCTGACGCGGGTTCCTGCTCCTTCACGGGAAACAGCAAGTCACTGATATCCTTTAATCTCATCGAACGGCCAATGGACCCCGATAGATCAAGATAGTTGACCTCTAGGTTTGAAGTAGCCAGCTCATCCAACTCATCCTCATCAAAGGTATCCGGCGGCGGCAGCAGAATGATCTTGAGATCACTGATGGACAAGCCGTCCTCGCTCGCGATTCCGACGTAGCGGATCAGGGCTGACTTGAGATGGTTGGGCACAAAGTACAGATGGTACTGATTGTAGACTCGGTGGAAGCTCCAGTCGCATGCGAGCTTCCGCAAAACGATATCTATCATACTCCCACGGGAAGGGAGGTAGGTCCCCGGCAGGCAGGTATCTTGCAGGCCCCTCTGGCTCAACCGTGAGGAGCTTGAGGAGGCCTCAGCAGAGGGATCCGCGGGGCCGCGGGAGACCCAGCTCCCCGGCGGAGGAGGACCAGCAGGGAGCCTTCTACCATGGCCGTCGAATCTCTGTCGAGTGATGTGTCGGGGAGCAGGGGCTGGCGTCTCGGGGATCTGGAGGATCTCTCTGATGGCGGGGGGCACGCTCGGAGCTGTTGCAGGCAGGGCTGACGGGGAGGCGGCGGCACCGGCGGCGGAGGGGCCAGTCGAGGTACGACGTAGGTTTGCTAGGAGCTCGTTGACGCTTCGGGAGGGCTTGTCTGCTGAGCACAACTTGTGAGACTCTGGCTGCCACGCGGTCCTGAGGTATCTGGGGAGGGGTTCGAAAGGAAGCAAGCCGAGAGGTGGCCGGGGGTTCGGGCGAGCACAGGAGGGGCGTGTGCGGTGCCGTGCGGTGCGTGTGGCGAGAAGCCAAGGGGGAAAGGGGACTGGATGGATGGATGGATGAGCTTACCAGAGCTGCCAGATGAAGAGGCTGTCGGAAAAGCCGCTGGAGTTGGCTTGAAGGACCTGATGTGGTTTCTTTTCTTCGGCATGCCCGGGGAAGAAGCTGCCTCTCTCTAATGGGTAGTGGCAGGCGAGCCGAGAGGGAGTGAGGGCAGAAAGTACCTCTGGAAATCGAAGTGCAACGTAGAGGTATTTGTCTAGGATCGTGTATCAACCTCGATGAGTCAAGCTGACGCCCAGCGTCTGTTTGTCGCGTGGGAGATAGTGGAGTTGAACTGAGGGATGACGATGATGAGATGGATCCGTGGAAGAGTCATCAGCGTAAAGAGTCATCCTGATCCAAGCCATCCATTTCCAGCTCTCCTGCCGCCGCCCTAATCAGCTTCGTCTCACTGGAGAGAAGCCATGACGGCAGGGTGACTCCAGGCTGGGCTTAGTGGTCTCACGCCCCCAGTAGGCGCTAACGCCACTACCGACAGAGCCCCCAAACCCCCGGCAGACAGTCCGTCTGGGCGTGGAGTCCTGGTCGGGGATAGGCATAGAGGGAAGGCTGTGAGATGTGACTGCAGATATCTAGATCCATCCATTGTTGCTCATCACACGCGGCAATTGTTGACATCTGGACGGATCCAGCGTAGAGCATGGTCAGATCATGTCTAAGCAAATAGCACAGCCGACTCAATCTCTTGCCGATACGCCCTCAAGGCCAACCGCAACCGCCATGGCCTCCTCGCTTCGCCTCGCTTCACCTCGCCTCGCTGCCGTCTCGCGGCCCAAATGCAGCCTTCATGCGTCAACTGGCCCCCAGCAATGACGTGCATGCATACTCGTCCATATACCAAGCCGGTGTACACCGAGGATCGAGAAAACACCGGGTGATGGTCATCATCTGTTGCGTGGGTAACGGCCTCTGGAGCCTTGGAGAGAAACCCCCCTACATGTCGGATCGCGATTCCATGCTTCAAAGAGCATCATGTCGTGCACACTCACCAAATCCCGCTTTTAGAGCATTCATGCTCTTTTCGACCAGCCATGTCCTGACGGGCTCATAGAGTGTGTTGACGAGTGACGGCTGTGTCTAAGGACTTGCAAGGATATATGACATGGACTGTTCGGAAACCTGCATGCGCCCAGAATTAGAGCATCCAGTTCTGAAATCAGCATGCACCCAACCCTGCAATCTAGGTCCCTTGCCATAGGAGAGTTGGATAGGTAGGCATGAGATGGCTAGTTGCTATTGGTAAATCCTCCCGATTGCTTTGACTACTTTCGGGGACCGACATCTCAGGCCAGTGATGGATATCCGGAAATAGCTGCTGGCCTTCTGCTACGTTCCATCAACTTTGGAGTCTCGATTCTAAGAATCTTTGCGTGCAAGTGACTCGTGGTTGGGATCAAGTGGCAATGAACGTTACTTTCTCGATCGTCCCAGGCAGGAAAAGCCTTGCCCGTCGGCAAGGGTTCATGAACCACGGGCGCCTGCGTACCTGGTTTCATCCATCGAAGCTGGGGGGTCGTACAAATTATCCTTCCGGCCATCTATGGCGGACAACCGCTGGGTGGCGCCGAAGCTTGGTGGTCAATGTCCGCATTGTTGTTGGCCAAGTCGGCATGATGAGTTCTATTCGAGGTGGTGGCTTGGTGCCTGCAGCCTTTGCGGCCATGTGCCTCTCAAGGCTCAAGAATACTCGCATTCATAGTCAGTTCAGATCCAAGGACAAGCTTGTCTCCTAGATTAAGGCAACAATATCCGTGACGACTCATCTCAGGATGCAGCAGAGGTCATGAGCCGGTCCATGCCATACCACCCTGGTCCGTGTTGTTTCAAAGGGAGCATGGCAATCAGGATAGCAATCGACAGCACATCCATCTCATGCTCGAGGGGGTATTTGCAGCGCCAATACGCCGCCCTGCTTGCTTGGGCGTGGCTCATTGGTTACCAATTCAGCTTTAACTTGTGCTCCCAGGCGTTCGCCACGTATCACTTCCCCATCCCATTGCGATATCAATTGAATAGGGAATGATGCCTCAGTCACGCCAGGCTTGTTTAGAGACCCTGTCGCGCGCAGAGGCAAGCACCCGTGAAAGAAGGGCGGGCACAGCAGTCATGGCCCCTTGGCCAAAGCCTCCTTGCCGCAGCTTGTTTCCGGCATCAAAGCTAGCTTGGGTAGTTTGGTTTGACAAGAGCTTTATCAGGAAAGAAGAAGCGAACAAATCCGGCAAATGGCTCTAATGCAGGCCCGATTTGAGGTCAAGGGGACAGCTGAGCAACCATGGAGCACTCTAGCGATTTCTCCTGGCATGCTTGAGGCCAACAAATATCGCTCGGTAGATTGGTGTTAAAAGACCTGCATAGGTTGTTGTAAGCACTCCCAGCAGGGTGGTCCAGAGAGAGCCATCATCCTCCTCCTTCTGGGTCGCACAGGGAGTGTCGGGATGGCTGTCTACCTGGGTACATGCCCAGGGTCTAGACCTTCAAGCTCAACCTCCAACGGATGTTGGATGTCCGTGTAGTTTCAACCGAAGGCCTCATGAGTTCAGACTCATGATAAGGACTGTCGCCCAAAAGCGTTCTCCAAATAAGGGGTGGGAGTTGGGAATCGTTGTATCCCCAGTCGCGACAGTCAAGATAGCCGAAGTTATGTTGTCTGCGTCTTTTCATGGACGCTCCCATCTCGAAGTCTAATGAGACTCGAGATGGGGACATACTAAGCTGGTGTAGGTTCGGCCCCCCTCCAGGCGACATGTCTTGAAATGAAGATGTCCCAGATAATTGTCAGAGCCCAAATGCACTTCTGCTGGCCTCATAGCCTATCTTGAAGGCCAAGTCACATCTCAACCAACTGTCCGCCAAGATCAGATGCAGTTGAATGGCGTCGTCTCCGCTCCCGAGTGTTTCTGAGCATGAAGCAGTCTGCGCCAGTCATTTCGCATCCGGGGTAAACCGGGCATGCTGCAATGATTGATTTGAAGTGAGACACTTGTATCGAGCCTGGATTTCTGATTGATCTTCATGTTGCATTTGGTTTAACGCCGTCGGAGGAGGAAATCCGTCAAGTGTAGTGCGACCTTGGGAACGATCTCATGCATTTGACTTCCAGGTTGGGAAGAATGTGCCACTCAGACCACAGGTTTTGATGATTGGAGGTCCACCTGTCTTGGAGTCAAGGTAGGACCCATTGCAATGGCGTTCTCGGGCAATAGGAAACTGAGTAATGATCGAGTGTCCACGGCTGACTCCCCGGCTTGCCGTTGGATGGCACACTTGTCTAAGGACGGTCGAGATGCGATGCTCTGCAGAAGTACTTGCAATGTCCGAATCTTGAGCTTCAGGGGAAAGGGTCAACAGGCCTAAGGCATAAGCTCCATCCCTAGAGAGGCAGTTTTCATGTCAGCCATAACGCACGGTCTGTTTGTGTCTGCATGCCCCTCACCTTGGTCAACAGAGAAGACTGGTCATTTTCGCACTGCAGGAAGGCAACAAGGCCTCATGTCTGTGCTGAACTTCGACGCCGTGATAACAATACTGTGCTTGTGTTGACCAGCCGTTGTCAAGTGCCCTATTGACGGCCTTTATGCCGGGCCATCCAAACAGCGCAAGGTGTCAATTGAATCGGAGATCATGGGCGTGAGTATGCTGCTCATGAGATGCCTGTGACGGGGATCTTCGAAGCCAGTCTCAAGCATGTCGGCAAGCTTAGCTTCCGGAGATGCAGTTGCCTGACTTGGCTAAGCTGTGCTTACGTGCCTTACGACTTCATCCACGCCACAGAGATGAGAGGTCAAGGCAGCATGTTTGATCTTTGATCAAGCCCGTGCGATTCTGGTCAAGTCGGAGGAGGGATGGATATCCAGAAGGGATTCCGTTGGGTGAAGTGCAGGCTCTACCCCGAGATGCCAAGGCTAAAATCATCCGGTGTGGAGCAAAGAAAAACTCAAAGTCATGTTATTTCAAGAGTGAAGCTTCTGGTGCCTGGTTTAGCGCTGATGATGGCACATGAGATGGAAGCTCCCTAGTTCCAATGTTGGCTCGATGAAAGGAAGTCGGTCTTAGGAGCAACTTCCTCAGCCTGGATTGGATCCATCATGGCTCCTGCCCGGGGTTCCCACCAAGAGCGCACTGACGCTGAGCTAGTGCAAGCTGGGGCCGAACAAACCCACACCGTTCCCCTCTGACAGGCTCTTGGCAGCGCTGAACGGTGGGTCCTTTGTGTGGGTGATCTGACCAATCACGATTCGAAAGCCTTCGCCAAGAGCCGCCTCCGAAGATCAAGAGGCAGGAGCCATGTGTTGACCGGTGAGGGACTGCCCGTGCGTGACGACTCTCTTCGCTTCCAACAACACCATCATCCACTCGCATCTAGACCCCAGAGTAGGATATGACGCGCCCACAACGCCCATTACCAACAGGCTGACTACTTTCTATCACGGGCCCGTCCGCGGCCCATCCGCGGCCTTTTCCCGTCTGTCATTCGCATCCTGGGCGGTTTTGACTTTGCTCCTACGAGAATTGATCAGTCAATGGATGGAGATTCTGACATCGACAATGTTCTATTCGGACGGCACCTGCGTGAAGGATAGGGTCGCCCAGAAAGCTGGGACCATGCTCAACATCAACACGACCTCCTGGGTGAGATGTGCTGCAAGGATCGGCCATCCTTGCTGATTTGCCCAGCCTG
This sequence comes from Fusarium vanettenii 77-13-4, assembly GCF_000151355.1. Classification (NCBI taxonomy): domain Eukaryota; kingdom Fungi; phylum Ascomycota; class Sordariomycetes; order Hypocreales; family Nectriaceae; genus Fusarium; species Fusarium vanettenii. Next base: position 1,832,119 of record NW_003315867.1, read on the forward strand.
CATCTCTTAGGAATTCAACCACCCTTGTCCATCTACGAGAGCACTCACGGTCCTGCTGCCGGCAGCCTGGTCAGAGATGAATCCTGGACGACTGGCGCAGCACCCTCCTGTAGCCCAGTGCACCACTGGCATGCTTGTTTGCTTGCTTCCCTGCTTGCTAGGCACTGAGCTGCTGCTTTCACCGCCGCCGTGCTGCTTCTGCTCTGCTTCTGCTTCGAAACACCCACAGTACGGCCTTGCTTCTTGTATCACCTCTCCCTCGCTGCAGCAGGATCGCGCCCAGTCCAGCCTCAATCAGCAAGGCATAACAAGAGGATGGTTGCTCGACTTGAGACCTGGAAACCCAGTCACATGTCACATAGTACAAAGATCTGACTGGAATCACGCCGAACGGTCCAAAATCCCCAGCTTTACTGTTGCGAACTCACGCGCTTGATGCTTGCTGCAGCGGTCTCAACGGCTCCAGTTTCACCACTCCCTTCTAGCCACAACATCTACACTGTGGGCTACAGCCGTCGGTCTGATAGATGCTTCCAGTGACGGCCCGATCCGACTCAAGGACGAACTTGGATTTTATTCGCTATGTTTTCGTTTGTTTGCGCCGCCGGCCTGCCATGGTCAAGTGTGATTCAGGCGACAAAGCAATGCATGTCACGATATGCCTTTCAAGGTACGCGCCCTGTGCGGATGGGGAGCGTGACAACGGCGCCCTCGGGGTTGACGTATGGATCTTGCACGCCCACCCGCCCAAGGCTTGGTAGTCGAGCGGGAACCGACACCAACATCAGATGGCTTTGATGGGCTTATACTGGAGAAACACGAGAGCTTGCAGGCTGCGAGTCTGCAAGTCTGCGAGCTCCTGCCGCTTCCAATTCTGGGCATGCTCATCAGTCCGTCCTCGCTACGATGGAGCATGAAAAGCGCCTGCGCCGCCCCCTCCCTCTCACTTCGGGTAGATGAGAATATCATTGGCCCGCCCCCAAGCTACGCAATCATCAACGCCCCCTCGGAACTTCTGATCTTGAGATCGATCACCCGTTCCCTTTGGCCAGCTCCACACGAGCATCCGGCATAGCCCTGGCCTGGTCAGAGCTTTCAACCCCTATGCCAAAGAGCCGTTGACTCTCGGCTCCAGAGAGCCAGGTGTGTTGCTGTTCCCTAACCGTTATGCCGCATCCGCCGTACGTGGAGATGAAACCTTCTTCGGCCTCACGTGTCGTTGTGTAAGGATGACTAGCCTCGTCAGGGCCTGAAACATGGCCTGGGCATCTGACAGGGGGCCGTCGATCATCCTCCGCCCTACTCAGACTTGAACGTCAGGCAATGCCTGCGTATGGCGTCAGGGTTTAAAGCCACCCGGTTGTCGAAGCGCGTGGAGGTGCTCACAGGGCCGAAAAGCTTGAACCGTTCAAGGTGGCCTCGGATGCTTATTCTGTCTCTGGTTGGTCGGTGCCTTGATCTCTCGGCGATTATGCTCCCAGAGGACTCTCCGGCCTAACGCTGCACCTGGCAAAAGAAAAGTCCCGAATTAAGCATGGGCTAGGCCGTCAGTCGCTGCGTCAATATTGATCGTCATCAGACGCAGAATGGTTCTCGCCGCGGATTTTCTCCTGCGCCGTGACCGCAGGTCTTGACCACCCACCTCGACTTCGTATCAGAGACAGAATGCCCAGAAATCAGGCACTTCGATCCAAGTGGCTGGCTGCTGTCCCTCCACCGCCTCACACCTGGTCTGGCCTGCTGTGTCCCGTCTCTGGCGTCTTTCTCTCGTCAAAGCCGGACCTTTCCCAATCAAAGCCAGTGTTTGTGGCGTATCGTAGAAGCCTTGACGGCCGGGTGCTTGCATACTCATGCACTCGGGCTGGCGCCCGGAATGGATGGCTACGCTTCTCAGGCTCAGGGCAGCGTTCATGGTTCTCGCCACGGCTGTACCATATACGAAGCACGGCGACTGCAAGTGCCGCTCTGCTCGGTCCTGAGGCTGGTCTCTGCGTTCACCTACCGAAGCACAACTGCCCAATTGCTATGTCTACTATGGGGAGACTGTTGATCGAGACTAGCTCGAGCAGACGGATCTCTTCTCGAGCGGCCATGGTTCGCCGCGTCTCGGCGGCCCGTGATCTCATCCCGGAGTGCGTCAAGGAAGGGCTCTCGAGGCCTTTGTGTGGCCTAGATGGCGAGAGCCGTGGGGATTTGCAGCATGGCCCTGCACTTAGACACGGCTTCCTGCCTTTGATTGTTACCGTGAGCTCCGTCAACATCGCGGGCATCCTCGGCGGCTCTCCACTGCTGCCAGTCATTGATGGAGGTTAGGCCATGCCTTACACCGCTCCTGGATCTGCCTATCTCGATCATCCAAGAGATGTCCAGAATTTTGGCTTTTTATTAGAACCAGGATCATCGAGCTCCCCATAATTTTCATGTCTCCTTCCCGTTGTCTCAGGCTCGCACAACCCAAAGTCATCCCCATCCAAAGGTCCCTGCCCCCGGCCGGTGACCCCGAGTCTGCCATTATTTCTTCGAGACCATCGGCAGACTGCCTGCTTGGGACTAAGCTCCTTTCCCTTTCTACTCTTTGCTCAGACCTGTACCACATGTTCTCGCCGTCGCCCCCTTGAGCCTCTCTGATCCCTTCTTCTCAGTCTGTTCCTGTACGATCCTAAGTCAGCCACCGCCGCCTGAAGCCGCAGCGAGGGTATATAGACAGCGAGATCCTGCACTCGCGCGGTTGTGCCTTCTCTTGTATCGTCATTGTTCACAATCCCCTCGCAGCAGCCCAGCTCTCCGCCTGTCGTCCGTTACACCAACTCATCGAACGACGTCGTCACTCGGCCGTGGATCGAAGACAGCCACCTCTCTCGAACAACGTAACCTACAAAGGAGAAACCTTATCAGCACGAACAGACTCGTTTAGGATTTACGAGGTAGACAAGGGTGAGACACGACTATTATTCTGGAATTCCTCGATTCACTATCGAAGACCTGGCGGTCCCTGAATGCTTTGACGGGCTTGTTTAGAGTTTCAACCGCTGAGCTATCCGCAACCAACGGAAACTCTTTTGGGTTTCTTGGGCTTGGGGGACCGGGCGTTGCCAGTTCCTTGCCAAGATCAGTCGACCCATACGTGCTTACGAGCTGAGCTGGGCAGTTTCTACAGCATTGTCGAATCTGGCACGCACACCTCTCCCCCTCAGCTCGGCCCTGGGCAGTTTTCTTCGAAAGTCAGTAGCAGCAGAATGCTGAAGGCTGGCTCTTTGGAGAAGAATGCCTTGGAAGCAGGGTCAGACTGGCATCTCCAATATGGCAGCTTCGTAACTGGATTCATAAACATGGCACTGGCGTCTTCGACTTTCATCCACGCCCTTGACACGCACTTTCTGGTATAAATGAGTTTTTCGGAGGTTGAGAGCTAACTTATTCGCTCATGCAGGTCCAAGAACATCTAAGAAACAATAGGGGTCAAAGGGCTCTTCACATTCGAGGGCAACGACAAGGAACCCTCATCGTTCTCAACTATCGATTCTCCAGGTACGAGCGCTATCCAAACTTACCACGATCCGGGCAGAGAATTGCGGTTAGCTAAGAAGAAATCTTGCCGATAAGTGCTTTATCCGGAACCCAGCCTTGACCACAGGTGGTTCGAATCTGGCCAACTACTATTGCGAATTGCTAGGTGGTGTACAATCTCGATTGCGACAACGAAGCGTCGCTTGAGAGCCGCGCATGAATTCTCAAATTCCCAAGGTAATATGAGGTCTTTCTCTTTCATGGATCGTTGAGGTTCCCAATTTGGGGGGGACGATGCTTGGCTGTGTATCTCCATCTGGAGTGGGAACGGCATCTAGTAGGTTCGGGTACACCAGGGCCAGCACTCTCAAGACTCTCACTCAATACTGGTACGTATGATACTTTTCTTTTGCCTCTTCAGAAACACAATCAGCTTCTTTCTCCTGACATACCACGACGCGGTGGGTTTGTTGCCGCTTTCCTCAGCTGCAGCTCGGAAAGACAGACCTGCAGTCAATGGTATTCGGCTACGCCTTGTTCCTTGCAGTGGCTTTGAATGCCCGCCCCGGCTCGGCTTTCAGTCAATCAAGGTCAACAATAGACAGCTGCGTCGTTCGAGCAGTGCCAAGTGTTGCTGGGGGTAGACCAATCCACGCAAGGATTGTGCCCTCTGCAAGCAATCTGTGGCGTCCTGTTTTCGGCTGCAGTTCTGTGTGCTGTAGTGCTGTGCACCTTTGTACTTCGTGTTTCGTGCGCCAACAACGGCAAGCCTAAGATCCTAGCCCCAGTTGGACTTGCGTCTGGGGGTCTGGAGTGCTCTGTTGCACCGGGGCATGCTTGTATGGCGCATGGCGAGAGGGATCCGGTGCTCAAAGCTGTCATGACAAACTACGATTGGATGACAAACAATCTGCATGACTCTGGGGCAACCTGGAGGCGTTGTTGCGCTGTTATCTACGTTGATGATGGATTGACATTCGGCTAACTGAACAAGACAGTAGACATCCCGGGCTGAAAAGCAAGACACGTTGCCATGTAGCCGCTCAGACGACAGACACACATCCATGGCTGTTTCAACAACAGAGAGGGTTTCCTCACCTTCTGGGGGAGGAAATGAAGACTCGCGAGACTTGTCATCACCGTTGGGACCAGGGGCTAATGCGCCGTCACTTAAACAGGAATTCGAATCTTCGCCGCCCACGATGGGCTACATGGATATGGCGACGCACGCGGGAGAAATGAGGTGAGTTTTGATGACATGCGCTTCTTCCTTTGCATCTTGTTTCATCCTTTTACCCTCCTTGTCAGCGGCATGTTCTGTTTGTCTCGAGCTCTTTACTGCGCACTCTGTTGGTTGAGTATCTCTACCCTTGTTTCCCCAGCCTACCTCTTGACGCCTTGGCCGGTACTCCGCAAAACATGGATGCCGGTGCGGTGGGCTTAGTAGGCGCATTGCACATTTTAATTTCCCTTGAACTTGATTGATGGCTCGAGAACAAGTGGCTCACCAACGTTCGCAAGTTGCGAACGGGGAACTGGGATCTAGGATCTGGGGTGAGCTCCGCCAGGGACCACTTGGATGTGATAACCCACGTCGGTGGCGGCAATGGTTGACTCGAGTGCGTGCTGCCGTCTGTCCCTTGGCTTGGGCGTTCAGCTCCGTTGTGTTGTACTTGACGTTATCCATCATCATCACCCTTGCTGCAGGTTGGGCTTGCCCTGTCTCGTCATTTCACTTTTATTGTCCCGTCACATTCTACCTACAGGCGTCAGCTATCACTTGGCGAGTTGAGCCGATGGATGTCATTCATTGCAGGCCTCAGCACGTCGGTGGTGGCGTTGTCGGGCTTCTCAGACAATGAATGGATGGATGGATGGATGGACAGACGGCATAAACACAACACGGACGGGCTAGTTGCCTCGTTCAGTAACTTGTCAATTTTGCTGTTGCAGTTTTCTCTGCGGGATCTAGCACTACAGAACCACCCCTGTCAATTTTCGTTTCTTTTTCCTACAAGGTTGTTGGCCTTGGTCTCTGCCGCTTATACTGGATTCGATTCGAGGACGGACCCTCTCTGTTGCTTTATTCTCCCTCCCCGCTCAACGCGTTAGTTAGAGGCAACGAGCGAGCGAGAGGGGAAATCTCTGCCGAGACTAAGTTGGTCATGGTCATGGATGGCTATTGCTTCAATTGTCGGCTTCCCTCGCATCAAATCAAATCAACTCAACTTGTCTTGGACTCGCCAAGATACGAGTTGTAAACCAGACCAGGCCAGAACAGATCACAGACACAGAGACAGGCCAGGCCCTGGAACCAACAGTCCCCGTCGAGTCAGCTTGCTCAGCTGCGACAAGTCGGATTAGTTCCCCAGCATTGTCGTCCCGTCCTTGTCATTCGAGCATTCCAATCCCCATTCTTAACTCGGCTTCCCCAACCCCAGCCCATCCGTCCATCCATCCATCCAGTCGCTCAAGCAAGCCAGCCATCCAGCCTCCCCCTCTCTCTTGCTTGTGCTTTTTTCTCTCTTATCCCCCTCCCCGCTGTCGCCCGCAGAGCAAATCCCTGCTGCCCGTCCCTCCACCACTCTCGCTCCCTTGTTGGAATTTCCCAACCAGGCCAGCCGGTGTATCCAGCCAGCCAGCCAGCCAACCCGCTTGCTCACTCACTCACTCTCGCTCGCACGCACGCACGCACACACTCACACACACGCACACACACACACGCCGACCATCAAGTGCAGCCCACGAACGTCGTCTTCCCTCCCCTCCATACCCCCCTCGTCGGTGGCTTGAGGTTGAGCAATGGGCACGCTGTTTTAACGCCCGGGGTGCCGCTGTCACTGCCGTTGCCGCCTCGCCTGAGGATCTAGTCTATCCTTCGGTGTCTACCTGACTACGTACCTGCCTTCGACCTACCCACGACCTACCTACCTACCTTGCCTATCAAACCTCATCCACTGTGCATATCCTATCCGTCCACTGACGGGATGCATGGTGGAGGGCTCTGCTACCTTTTCTGATTCCCTTGCCTTGCCTTGCCTTGCCATGGCTCTCTGCCTCACCCCGGAGCCACTCCCGCGCTTACTTTGTCTCTCTTCTTCTCCCTCTTCTCCCCCCCTCCTCTGCAAGCCTGCTGCCGTTGCCTCGTTGCCCGCTGCTGCCCGCTGCCCAGTGCCGTGAGCTGCTGCATTTCCCGCAGCCTCTCGAAACCGTGCTGGCTGCCTGTGGCACACCAACGGTGGACGGTGATACCTGAGGTGCGCTGCAAGCTGTGATACGGGGAACACTGTATTTCCAGGGAATGGCAATACAGCGTCTCTGTGGCCGCGTCCTCTGCCGTTGCCGTCGTTGCTGCTGCTATTGCCATCCATTTGCTGCTTCTGTTGCCGTTGCCGTTGCTGTTGCTACCTATTGCCCGCGTCTTCCTCGCTACCGCTACCGCGACCGCTGTCTGCCACTCCCTGGCCTAAGACCGATCCGCTGATGAGGCGTCAGATACCCCCAAGAAGCCAGCACCTCCTCTTTGACGATAGAGCCCACCCAGTCGTCGTCGCTCTTGAACCTGTTCCATCCGCCGGTCCTTAACTCGGCTGCGCAGTACCCCCAGGACGGTGCCTATTTCCAGTCTCAACCTGCCGCTCCTCAGCTGTATTCGGGGATCGACGTCCGCTCACGCCTTGGCTCCAAGTACGTCTTGTCGTCTATTTCTTTTAAACCTCTCCCTCTCACTCACTTTCACTTGTCCTTCTCACTCTCACTCCTCACTCCTCAACCTCACCCTCCAGAGTCAGGGCCAGAGTCGCACACCTTCTACCCTACCTTGCCCACTTGTCATTCCGATAGAGAATCAGTCTATCAATCATTCATCCCAATTGTCTTGACCCTTTAGTCGTCGGGAGCCGCCTAGAACCGACCGATCAGCTTGTTCTGTTTGGCCGGCCTCCCAGGCGCCCCCTCCCTCCCGTTCCCCCCATCCTCGTCCGAGACATGTGCCGGGCGGGATATGTCAAGCACCAGCGAGAAGCTCTCTCGAGCAGCAACAGGTAGAAACTGACTGCCGTCAGCAGTAGCACTTCCTCGACGGGAATGGCACATCCCTATCCACCTTCACATCGCACCGCAGCTCTTCCTCACCCAGGACCTCAGATCAGTACTCGAGACCAGTACACGCCTGCGACGCCCTCGTTCAGAAGGCCGTCTGAACACGCTACCCGCTCACCATCCTTTGCAACTCAGCATAGAGGCCGTCATCCCCTGTCTCCGACGACGAGCCCCAACACCGTCTTTTCCACTGCTGCCCCAAGCATGGGCTCTAGTGGTTACACAAGCCGACCTGCCCCGAACAACATTCCTCCCCTGCAAGCAGTCCACATGATGGGCAATCTTCAGTACGCCGACGGCGCGGGAACGCCTGTCAAGGCTGAAATCCAGGGTGTAATCGACAAGGGCTTCTTCCTCTCGGAAAACGAATGGACCTGCTACCGCAGAAACTACTTTTCTTGCATCTGCTCCTTCTCACTGAACCCCCATCTTCCCGGTGTGTCTATCCAGTACACCGCGACCGGCTCCAACCAGCCAGTCCAAGTCTACGGCTTTGCCATGTGCATCTCGGCCGTTGTATCCGACAATGAGCAGCACAACATTGAACTCGTGCAGCACACGCCTAAGCGGGACAAGGGTCCCATCATGAAGCCCGAAAAGGTTCGCCTCGGCGTCAAACCACCCCAGGCGAGCCACCATCACCACATGGGCATGTACCCAGATGTGGCCAGCCGCCCAGTCTACTCGGACAGCTTCAGCAGCCAGCCCGGCGGCCAGCAGCTTCCCACCGAACACACCTTTGAGCGTATCCAGTTCAAGCAGGCCACGCAGAACAATGGCAAGCGCAGAGCTGCTCAGCAATACTACCAGCTGGTCGTGGAGCTGTGGGCTGACGTTGGCAGCAACGGCAGCAACGGTGATTCGTTTGTCAAGGTGGCCACACGCAAATCCGCCAAAATGATTGTTCGGGGCCGATCCCCTGGACATTATCAAAATGACAGACGCGGAAGCCAGAGCAGCGGACCAGGTGGCTCGGCCGGTAATCTTGGGCCATTTGGACCCATTGGGGGAATGGATTTCAACACCAACCCCATGATGAACCCACCGGGATACGGCGGCGGTGGCGGCGCGTTCGATAACCGAGGACACGTGTATGGCGTGCGTCAACATGACATTCCACCCGAGTCGATGATCACGACCGAGGAAGCCAAGGCCATCAACTCGGTCAGAGAGTATCAGTACTACCCAGGACCCATCTACGAGGCGCAGAACGAACGGGTCGAACTGTTCAACCCTCGAACAGAGCGTAACGACGTGGTGCCTCCTCACATGGCCACGGGACTAGACGTGGGCTCCAAGATCAAGACCGACTACGATAGTACCACACTCCCAAGCATCTTTCAACCTCCGGCACATCTCGGGGATCGCACACCTGCGCCATTCGAGGGCAAGTCGACATCGACCGGCTACTACCCGACTTCCATGGTTCCCTCGTCTGGAATCAACATGACCATGACATGAGCCACACATGGATGGCTCAAGGTACGCTCTAGGGAACGAAACGAGACGAGACGAACCCGCACACGAGCGAAGAAAAGAAGATGGAAGAATCAAGTTTAGGTTCAAAATTGCATACTTTCGTTGGACACACAAATCTTTTGCAAGCGAAAAGGAGAAAAGACACCAAAAAAAAGAACAAAAGAAGACAAAACAAAACAAAACAAATAAAAGAATCATGGGCATGGGCACGGTTACAGGAACAGGAACAGGTACGACTACGGGCATGGACATGGGCATGACAATGGCATGGGTTTTGGGATCAGGAACCAGATCGATCAATGCAAGGTTAAAGTTCTTTCGTTTGAAAAGACAGGGGCGCTTTGGACAGCAGCAAGCGAACTACCTTTGATGGTACGCAAGCATGGAGGGACGGAAGACTAGGCCAGGGGGAAGAATCAAAATGACGACGATGTGTACGACACTTGGTCAGGAGTTGGTTGTGTGGCATGACTTGGATGTCTGTCTACTAGACTGACTAGGGCTAAGATTGTAAGAGAGGCAGATGGCTCGACAGACAAGAAGGTCAAAGGCAAAGGCAGAGAGAGGGGGGGATGGGAGGATACCCAGTGTGTGCATTTCTTCACTTCTTCTGACACATGGATTTACAAGTTTCATTTTCTCTGAACTGAATGTAATTTTGGTCATTTTTCATCTTGGCACCCCACAGCCCCTAGTCAACTGGTGTATTTTCTTGTTGCTCCTCTCCGTGTTCTTGCTCCCCCGTGTTCTAGCTCCCCCGTGTTCTTGCTCCTCCCCTTGTTCTTATCTTAGTCTTCGTTTCTTTTGATACTCTGCTTGGTTACTTGGATATTTCGATTGGCTCCTGTGGCTCGATGAGGGAGGGGTATAAGGAAGAGGCGGACTCTGTGTGTGAGGGGGATGAGACATGAGAGGGAGACGTGGGCGTTGGCAAGCTGAGAGAGAAGTAACCGGGCGTCGAGTCCAAGGATACATACGTACATGGCTAGGCAGGCAGGCATACAGACAGGCATACTGGGGGGCTCGGTGGTATGCGGGAACCCGTTGGACCAGTGATGATTGGAGGTTTTCTCGGATGTCTGGTCTGGTCATTTCTCTATTCTGACTATCGATGCATGTCTTCTCGTCACTTGGCCTGTCCCATGACTTGATTTCCACCAAAGACGGCACGGCGGCTCCGTCTGATTTCGGTGAGGAGGGATCTTGCATGGTCTAGGGAGCGAGAAGCAAGGGAGTGAGTGAATGATGCTTGTTCAGCTCATGTCGTATCGTATCGTCTCGATTCGATTCGATTCGATTCGACTGCGTCGTATGGATGGATGGATGCGAGGATGGCGTTGATTTAGTCAAAGGAGGCTTGTCGAGGGTTTGGAGGAGGGGCGTGAACGTGATTTTACGGGGTTATCTCGTCTTGTCTTGTCTCGAACATGGCATAAGATGACGGCATCTCGAGGTCTCAGAGGTCAAAGATTGTCAAGTGCATATGTTGAGGAGGCGAGGTCGGTAGTTATTATAGTGATTATCAGTAGTCAGGCATTTAAAAAAAAACGGCGGCCACGCCAACATGATGCTGTAACACCCCCAGCTCAGCCTTGGGGAAAGACCAGCAAGCGAACCCCTGGCCCCGAACCCTGTGTTCCACCCTCAGCTGTTACGAGTATGTACTCCTGTACATGGTGTTTATCAGCAGAGTTTTTTGATGACCCGTGCTTGAAGCGGGAGTTGGATTAAGGTTGGCACGCTAGAGATGATTTTCCCGGCGCGGACCGCTCCTTTAGATTAATTCGTTAGAAGGGCAAACAAATAATTTCAATCAATCAAAGTTGGACGGGGAATTAATTATCATCTGATAGTCCAAACGATGGCAAATGGGTTTTTTTTTGGTGGTCGATTGCCTAGTTTAGCCCGACGGTAGGTTGAAGTCTAAAAATGTGGTAAGGCAGGGATAAAATCGGCACGCACGCACTGTATAAAGAAAGCGCTCGTCTCTCTTTTCTTAGTGGCTAAGAAACTTGCAAGGATTAGAAACAGTACAAATTTGGTAAGGGGGAAGGGATCGGCGCGGGCGGGTTCGCGGTCTAGGGTTGGGGGCGCGCTTTGAGAGGAGAAAGAGGATCGACGCTATCGTGAAAGTCTGGAGCGGGAGAGTGGATCAAGATCGGGAATAAGCCAAGACGGGTATTGACGAGGTATAGAAGAGGAGGTTGATGGTAGTAGACAGCTAATCGTCGAGTAACACGGTGAGATGAGACTGGAGCACTTGAAAGATGGATGTTGCAGTTTCTTGGACAATACCCGAGTCGAGACTGCGGCGTGAAAATCAAAAACACCACCGAAGATCAGCTCAGCACGGCTACCTACCTATCTAGGTATGTACACTAAAAGATCAACTGCAAGTGCTGCTCGCAGACATGCATACATGAAGACGTCAGGCCATGTCTACATTAGGCGGCCGACCAGAGAGATCACATCAACAAGATGCATCAGGGTCTATCACTGTCCGTGCCGTGTCACTCTTCACAAAGACCCTGTATGCATCAAGCCTATGTACCTTTGCTGACTGAAAATACCCTCAAAAAAAAAAAACAATGGCGAGATTCACACAAAGGAGGGGGGCCATCCCCTCCATCTTCCCTGCTACCCGGTCTCCTTCTCCCCTCCACCGAGGCGGGTAAATCATGCAAGCCTCCTTTTCCTGCGTGCCGCTGTGTTGCCATCCATTTACTGCCACCACTTTGCAACCCATCTCCCGACGTGTTACTGCGTCAAGCGTCACATCTCGTTGATGCCAGCAGCCCGGTCGGCGGAGGCGGAGAGGAAGCCCGCTGACGTGGGTGGATGGGCAGTATTGCATTGACCTGTTAAGATCAGGCTCTTGTAGGTGATGAAGCCAATTGGAGGGTATAGAAGGATCACATGAGAATGTGAGTGTATTGAGGCAAATGTCACTCGGTAGATGACAAAATCAGGCTGAGAAAACAACTCCTCAAGCGAAAGTGAATGAGAAAACAATTGAATGAAAGACGCCAAGCGAAAACAAAAGAAACAGGGTTGAGCCTCATGCAGGCCGCTACACCGGTCGCACCCTAGCAACCCTGCAAAAAGAGGCTCCACCGATGAGGCCTTCCTCGGACGCCGGTTTAGAAAATCTCCCCAAAGGGAAAAAGGGAGGGAGGGGCGTGGTCTTGTATATGTGGAGAAGTAAAGACATGATTCGTTGAGATGAATCTGATATGTGACAGCTTTTGACGGGGGGAAAAGAGAGGAAAGCTTGGCGGGGAGAGGAAAGTCTGGAATGCAAGTCACTCATCAAGTCGTACTTCATATCACGGCATTTTGTTTGATTTATTCCAATCGAGATGTAGTGCCTCAAAACCTCCAGATTGCATCCGACATCTTGGCTACTGCCCCCATCTCGGCCGTGTCGTGCACCCTCACCACGTCGGCCCCGCCCTGCACCGCCGCGGCCACCGTAGCCGCCGTGCCCCACGTCCGTCGAGCCGGCTCCGTCACTCCCGTGATCCTCCCGACAAAGGCCTTGCGGCTTGATCCTACTAGCCACGGCAGACCCTCGAGACCAGGCCAGTATCTCAGCTCCTCGAGACGTCGGAGTAACTCGAGGTTCTGTGATGCAGTCTTGGCGAAGCCGATGCCCGGGTCGAGGACTATCCGCCACCGCCGGATCCCCGCCGCCTCGGCCGCCGCCACCCGTGAAAGGAGCTCCGACGCCACCGTTGGGATAAGTCCGTCCGGGTACGATGTGAGCTCCGTCATGGTCTGCGGCGTCCCGCGCATGTGCATCAGACAGATGGTCTTGTCGAGCCGGGCCACAGTCGGGAGCATATCGGCGTCGAGCACACCGGCTGATACATCGTTGATCATGTCTGCACCGCTGGCTATCGCCTGCTCAGCTACCGACGCCCGATACGTGTCGATACTGATGACTACATCGCGAGCCTCTGGGATGGAACGGATGAGCTGCACTGCCGGCACCACGCGGGATATCTCCTCGTCAGCTGAAACCTCGGGTCGGCCAGGCGCAGTAGACTGGCCGCCGACATCGATAATAGACGTGCCGTCCCTAACCATGTTGATGACCGTCTGAGCGATACTATCCTGAGCATGCACCCCGCCGTCAGAAAACGAGTCGGGCGTCAAGTTGAGAATCCCCATGATATGCGTCTTTCTCTTGCGCGCGAGTGGTGTCAGGGGACTCGAAGACGGTGAGAGGGGTGTCATGGACGACAGAGGCTCGCCAAGAGGCAACTCGTTCAAATGGTCCTGGATGAGCTTCCACGGCTTGGAGGGGTCCAATGACTTTGCGGGGATGAGCCTGCGGCTGTTGTCAGATTTCCTTGTCACACGGTTGACGAGGAAAATTCAACTTACTCGGCCAGGGGTCTGAGGACAAACTCCCTCTCCAGGATGCCGATGTGAGGAACCCTGAGCCGCTCATTGTCGACCATTTCGTCACCGTATAGGAGAATGTCTAGGTCAATGTTGCGTGGGCCCTTGTCTATGACCTTTTTTCTACCCATTTCATTCTCAATGGCTTGTAGTTGATCGAGCAGAGCCATGGGCTCCAACTCGGTCTCAACCTGGATGATTGGTCAGCCCCCCGGAGCCATATCTTCTTTCTTCTTTGATATACACACCTCGCAAGCTCCATTGACGAAGCGGTCCTGGTCCGTCACATACATGGGCTCCGTCTCCCAAAGACTACTAGTCCTCTTGACCTTGATGCCTCGACGGTCCATCTCGTTGCAAGCACGCTCAATCTCTGCAACGCGGTCACCCATATTGCTCCCCAAAGCGATATACGCCGTCGTCTTGCGCGGCCCGCTATTGCCGCTACCACACGAGCACGCACACCCGCAGGCCGAGCGTTTCAGTCCAGGCATTGTCGCGCAGAGGCGAGGTCGCACCGCAAAGGCCGAGGACATCCGGCATGGCGAGGCTGAGGCAAAGGCCCGCCTGGACGGGTATGCAGCATTGCGCGTGGTGACGAGGCTGCGTATCAGCGGACGGGAAGGAAAAGGTTTTATCATGGCGAATTTTTCGTCTTGCCGCTATTACCTACCTACATGCTGCTTTCACGGGAACTAGGTTATGGTGTTTGAGTGAGCCTCACATGGAGAGAGGTTGCAAAAATTTGGCGCTAAATTTGACGAGCTGGTGGGGCCTTGAGTGTCGAACGGGGACGCCATGGAGAAGCGTCTAGACTGACCATGAGTCGTCTCTTTAGAGTTTTTGGACCCTTACATTTGGGCGTTTGAATAAGTTGAGCTGATACTGTCACAATCTGACTCAGTCGTTGTTCTCTTGGTGGCTTTTGGGGCTGACGTTGAACTTTGTAGTGGTTGTCATTGTCCATGTCACGGGGTCTTGAATAGCGTCCGACTCGTCTTAGTCAAGACTTTAGCACCGAGAGCACATGTCAAAGACACAAACAGAAAAAATGTCCAACAATGGATGGATCCAAGTCTTGGCTGATAATTATAACAGGGAATAAAAAAAAAGAACTCATTTTGTCCGTTTCATCTCATTTCTCCTCAGCGATGAACCGATAAACCGAGCCAAAAAAGGCAGCCACGCAACTCTCGTCCCTCGGCATCTTCCCCAGATTTCATTTTCACTTACACGCTAAACCAAAACCGGCCTAACCCCCCGCATCATCCTCCCATCTCCGGCTCCAAGCCTCGGCATGTGGTCCATCCGTCGTCCATCACGAAGCAGCTTCTGGCCTCTTTCTTGCATCCCCCCTCAGCTGATCAAACAACTTTAGGGGCTTGCTTATAATCTCTTAACTCCCTAGCTGACCACTCTTGCTACTTCTCCATACTCTTTTCTTTCTACTCCTCTTCTTCATCCAACAAGCGAGCAGCTCTTGTCCTCCATCTACAAAACCTCTGTCGCCAATCTAGACATCATGGCCTCCCCACGTACGTCATTACCCCAGAATCGCATTCTCTCCCCCATGATGCGCAAGCAATCGCTAACCAAACTCTCCTCCATGCAGAGAAGCTCCGAACCCCCATCACCGATCTGTTCAAGATCAAGCACCCCGTTCTGCTCGCCGGCATGAACGTGGCTGCTGGCCCCAAGCTCGCCGCCGCAGTCTCCAACGCTGGCGGCCTCGGTGTCATCGGAGGCGTCGGCTACACCCCAGAGATGCTGCGCGAGCAGATCGCCGAGCTCAAGAGCTTCCTCGTCGACAAGAACGCTCCCTTTGGTGTTGATCTGCTTCTCCCCCAGGTCGGCGGAAGCGCTCGCAAGACCAAGTACGTTTTTCTCACATCCTCCACATTCCGGCCCTCCACTCCCCAATCACATGCAAATTTGAGCACTTTGCTGACTCGTGACACTCCGAAACAGCTACGACTACACCAAGGGCAAGCTCAATGACCTTGTCGACATTATTATCGAGGAGGGCGCCAAGCTCTTCGTCTCGGCCGTCGGTGTTCCCCCCAAGGCCGTCGTCGACAAGCTCCACGCCCATGGCATCGTCTATATGAACATGATCGGCCATGTCAAGCACGTTCAGAAGTGTATCGACCTCGGCGTCGATATCATCTGCGCTCAGGGCGGTGAGGGTGGCGGCCACACTGGTGACATCCCCACCACCGTCCTTATCCCCGCCGTCGTCGACATCTGCAAGAAGCACAAGTCGCCCTTGACCGGCCAGCCAGTTCAGGTCATTGCCGCTGGTGGCATTCACAACGGCCAGCTGCTCGCTGCCTCTCTTATGATGGGCGCTGGCGCCGTCTGGGTCGGCACCCGCTTCATCTTGACTGATGAGGCTGGCGCCCCCAAGGCTCACAAGGAGGCTGTCCGCACTTCAGGTCATGACGACAACGTCCGCACCATCATCTTCACCGGTCGACCCATGCGTGTACGCAACAATGAGTACATCAACGACTGGGAGACCAACCGCGTGGCTGAGATGAAGGAGCTCGCCGCCAAGGGTGTCATCCCCTACGAGGCCGACCTCGACAAGCTGTCCGAGAACGCCAACGACAACGATGACGAGGAGGAGGACATCTTTGACAAGTACCGCCCTTACCTCATGGGTAAGTGTGCTGCCGTGGTCAACGAGCAAAAGTCGGCCAAGGCCGTCGTGGACGAGTTTGTGGATGATGCCGTCGCTTGGTTGCAGAAGGGCAACAAGATGATTGCCAAGCTGTAAACAACCTTTTGCTTTGACGTTCCTGTTTTCTGGATACCTTATTGTAGACTATAGCATCACCATGTAGTACGCATCATTGCGCCATGAATTCATTGCTTTACTTCACCTCCCAGTCTAATCATGCCACAGATTTAAACAGTGTAAAACTCTTTTTTATCGTAAACTAGGTAGCAAACATCAAATCTCTATTTCATACTAGGTAACCAAAGCAGCCAACTTGGGACATCGCATGTACGCCAGCTCCAAAAAGCACACCGCCCCAGACAGATTCATGCCATGCCATGCCGAGCGCACGTGGGTATATGCGCCATGATTTGCTCGATGCCATATTCTCGAACCGGTCCATGCCTCTCCTGCTTTCTTCTCCTTCGACGTCCCCTCGAGACACAGGAACCTCATGCTTCACATTCTAACTTGTCAATTGCACATCTGTTTAGTTGCCAAGGTAAGATCGGATGGCTCCCTGGAGCCGGGAGGACACCTCGCCCGCCATTTGTGTCAGGTTCTCGAGATCATCACCGGCCGTGATGCCAAACTTGCGCACAAAATCCTTGGCCGCCGACTCGAGATCACCGTACTCCTCCTCAGGCTCATCCTCAGGTCGTCCAAAGTAAGCGTTGGAAGAGATGGCACTCGCGCCCTCGAAGCCTTGAAGTCGGGTCTTGGCCTCAGCTTGGGCGTTGGGGTCAAAGGCACCCTTGCCGAAGAATTCATCTGATGAGATGCCCTTCTGAGCACCGAACTTGTCGCGGGCATATCGCTCCGAGTCATCTGTCTTAGGTTAGGATATACTTGTTCAGATAGATGCATGGGTAAAACTTACCAACAGCCGCAGCCTTGACAGGTCCGACGGAACCAAATCCACCAGCATTCTTCTTGGGGGCGGCGGCAGCCTTGGGACCACCAATTTGGCCAAAGCCCAGTCGCCCCATGCCCATGCCCAATCGCTCAACCTCGGCATCCGACTTCTGGCGTGTATGCGATGAATAACTGCTCTTGTTGGGGCTGACAGGAGTGGGAGAAATGATGGCAGCAGCAGATCCAGTAGCAGCCTTGGTCGCAGGGTCCTCTTCGGCGTCGGGGTCGTAGCCAAGCTTCGCGATCCTGTCGGCCTCCTCCTTGGCCTTCCTCTCGGCCTCGTCAAAGTCGATGGCGTCGCTAGTAACCTTCTTTGCGCCCAGCTTGGTAGTCTTCTTGGCACCGAGGACATTGGCCTTGCGGGGACCACCAATGCCGCCACCAGTCTTGCGGAGGGCAGCCGATGTCGTGATTCTGCTTGCGGGCTTGGACTCGCTCGAGGCGGTTCGGGCAAGAGGCGAAGAAGCGCGGGCAATATCCTTGCCGTTGCCAGCATTGAGGAAAGGAGAGGGCGTTCGGCCCATAACAGGTGGAGTCGCAGTGCGAGAAACGGGGGGTGTAGGCTTCTTGATGGCAGGCTTGTCCCAGGAAGAGAAAAAGTCGTCGTCAGGCTCGCCGGCGGGGGTGGCAGAGCCGTCATCGACAGCATCGGTGATGACAACCTCGTCGGGGAACCTAGACACATGTCAGGTATGTATATCAAGGGGCGCCTCAGGGGAAGAATCAAAACGTACTCTTGGGCATCCCGCGCAGCGCGTCGCTTAAGCTCGTCCTTGTACTTGGTGGCGGCGTTAGATTGGTACTTGGTCTTGGGGTCCTTGCTGTTCAGGGCAGCGGTGCCGCCATTCTGCTGGAAGAACTTGGTGGCAGACTCGTTGCCACCGACCTTCATCATGCGCAGCTGGTCCCATTGCCACTCTGTACTCGGTCGTCAGTCTTGTAGGCGATTAGGGAGGTGTCGCAGTCTACATACGGTCGAGGTTGGTTGATCGCACGAATGAGATGTGGACACCCAGGTTTCGGTGGTTGGCGGAACAGTCCAGGCAGAGGTAGATGCCAAAGGGGACTGATGTCCAGGTAGGGTTCTTTTGGCCGCAGTCGAAGCAGATCTACGTTGAGTAATGGTCAGCGCTGCTGCCACGACTGCGCAAAGAGTGTCTGACAGCTACACACCTTGTTCGTAGGCTTGGTCTTCAACTTCTCAAAGATCTTCAGCGACTGCTGCTTCGTCGCAAGAGCGCTCATGTTGACTTTTGGGCCTCGATCAGGCAGGATACAATGTTCTGGAAGGGTTGGCGAGTAGTTCGGGAGCTCGAGAGGCCACTTTAAGGTGCGACGGCTATAGGCGACGTGTCAAACAAGAGACAGAGTCGGTCGGGCTAGGGAGGTCTTAACGTCAAGTTGGGCGCCGGAATCGTTCAAGGAATAATAAGGAGTCGGTCATCAAGGGCAGGTGTCTCTAAGGTAAAGTGGCATATCAGTCACGCTAGTCCCGATTTGGCCACATCTCTTCCCCACGTCGTTCTGCCGGGCGGTGAAGCAACTACAACATGGAACCCATCGTGGAGCTCCAATTGAGAGACGCCTGAGATGCAGTCAACTCCTACGTCAGCCTTTTGTTGGTTCAATCTTTGGATTTATTGTCAGGACAAAAGTCCTGATACCATGGCTGCTGTGAGACCGCCAGGATGAAGCCAACCACCTCCTTGATTCCGATCCGATCGACCATCTTCGTGGGGTGCCCCTCCAAACTACAACCTCTCTTACTTTCGCGATGCTATGCGACACATAAAGGCGTGGGCGCAACACCCCAGGGCCCTAAGCGGAGGGCAGTAACACCATTCAACGATACGGGATATGTGCCATGGAGCCAGCTCTCGGTGGCAGAGAAGGCTGGCCGAGCTACACAGCAGACTGTCAACTTTGGCATGATTCTGATCGGCCTCGTGCTCACTGTAAGTTACTTTCCCACCAAGACATGCGACAGGTTGCTAACCCTCAATAGGGTGGTGTGACATATTTTATGTGGACCGAAGTCTTTTCCCCCGATAGTAAAATCTCAAACTTCAATCGCGCCGTCGACAGAATCAAGGACGACCCTCGATGTTTAGAGCTGCTCGGCGACGCCAAGAAGATCTCGGCGCATGGAGACGAAACGTTCAACAAGTGGAGACGGGCACGCCCTGTTGCGTATGTATATCGCATACTTACATTGGGCAAGCACTGATAATGTCAGGTCCACGGAGTCTGTTGATGCCCAAGGAAACCAACACTTGCTGATGCATTTTTATGCAAGTTCACAATGATACATAAAGCCAGACATACGCTAACTACAGCAGGTCGAGGGGCCATTGAACAACGGCGTTGCGCGACTGCACATGATCAGGCATCGTGGACAAGGCGATTACGAGTACAAGTACTTCTTTGTGGATGTAAGGGGCCACGAGAGGGTCTACCTCGAGCACGAAGAGACAGCTGCGTCGAAACTGGGAAAGAAGCTCAGCTTCTTTGGTGTCAAGTGGGGTTGAACCACGGCGCCAAGTGTATCAATACCGTTTCCCACCAAGGACGATATTTGTCCTTGGTCTGGAAAGCCTCTGCCATGGCGTTGACGATGTGATGAGCAGGCGTGGTTTCCTTGTATCATATCCTGGTTGCTTGGCCCCCAGTCAGCTTCCACTTGTATCTATTAACTTGGCTGATGATGTTGGATATTCTCATGCCCAGGTGCGGAGTTCTTGATGGGCCATCTATGTTTAAAGATATGTTCTCTTTCATTGGGCTCGTCGATGTCAAGTGAGTCTTTCATAGGGCAGCAGAAGGACAGCATCTATTGCTAATCCACGGTCAATTCTCATCGCCCCTTTAAAACCCTCTCTCTGATCAATCACTCTGTCATTCCCAACTAAACCCTTATCCTCACCTTGGTTCATCAACACTCAAGTGAGACGGCCCTGAGCCAGATCTGCATTTTTGTCGAGCCCTTACTTGCTAGTGACTACAGATAGCTAGCTAACGT
This sequence comes from Fusarium vanettenii 77-13-4, assembly GCF_000151355.1. Taxonomy (NCBI): domain Eukaryota; kingdom Fungi; phylum Ascomycota; class Sordariomycetes; order Hypocreales; family Nectriaceae; genus Fusarium; species Fusarium vanettenii. The sequence continues at coordinate 1,852,269 of NW_003315867.1, forward strand.
GTTCGCTATAAACATAAGAACCTTTTCTTTCTCAATAGCTGATCAACTACACCTCAACATTTCACCCTTGTACGGCTTTGCTAGGCCACACACTCTACCGATGGATAGTATCGTCTTCTTTAACTCGAGAGGGGCAGTTTATGAGGTTGTGTCGACTCAACGGTACTGGAGTATCCATGTCGAGGCATCCATGCGTTTTGAAGTCTCCATCCTGCAAAGGCCACCGCACTCGGGCGTCGCTTAGACGAGATGAGTTTCTATGAGACTACAGTTGCATGCTTGATTCCATATCTTGGACCTTGAACAGAAGCAAGAGGTATTGGCGTTACTCATCGTTACAAATTACATATCACCGAAGAGAATAAAAAGCTCCGCCCTTGACATTTAGTCAATACTGTATTCATCATGTCCTTTCTAAGTAAGGGAATGTCATGCCCAGACCACTGGGCTATTCCCACGACTGAGAGGACTTGGCCAAACGATCAAGAATAATCCAACCGTTCTTAAGATATCGGCTAAGCTTGCTCATCCTTTTAGCCTATACCCCAGGCCTCTTTCTTACCACAGCGTATGTTTTGCCGGCTCAATGGATGAGCTATCCTAAACTATACACTAAGGCAGTCTAAGAACTGATACGCAGTTCTAAACACAATGATATCACCACGATATACTCTTCAACAGAGTGGCTGACATCTAGCCAGCCTTTCATACATATCATATGTACACAACTTGTCTCAACGAACCTCTCCGATGCTTGAATAAGAAAGGGTGTTTACGTCATGCGTCGTCGGCTGAGCAGAAATATCGAGAAACTTCTCCTTGACACTCACAAGTTGAATACATAAGGCACAAAACATGTTGAGGCCGTTGTTTAAATGAGCCAGTTCTGCTATATACATCAGCTTTAGTCCGAGTTGAATATGCCCACTACATGAGCAGCCTGGAAGGTGCTACCTTTGGCCTTGGTTTCAAACTACTGGATGCAGCATTCGCTTAGCTCAACGAACTTGGGCCGTGAGTAGGGGGCGAACCGTTCTGCTAAGCTGCGGATCAACACTGATCCTACCTTGAAAGGCCATATTCCACTTGTGCGATTGATGGCGTCGCGGCGTAGTCGGTTGCTGTAGAAGGCTCACGACTAGATTCTAGCCAGTTGACAATAGCCCCCGAATTGGCAAAGGCCAGCCTTGCCCCATAAAGTGTGTCGACTCATTCGTTCGATCTCCTGTAGCTAGCCCTAGGAGCACAGTTAACAGAAGAGTTTCGACTCTATCTAGAATGGCTGCCCCCAGTGTTCTCGAAAGTTCACCAGGGTGACTTGACGCCTATAGAAGGAAGCATTGGCAACAGTATGTAAGCTTCTGAGAATGGAGAGACTACTTCTAGTGGCTGCTGGCGACTTCACTGCTTTGAGGTCCCATACTCCGACTATCCAAAGCTGTTTCGACCGCTTGAGGGAGTTGATATAAGAGAGTGGTTAGAAGCACAACTGCCTGTTTCCCTAGGATCTAGTACCTGCAACTACTTCTAGTTATTGCACCAACTATAGACTATTATAAGACTTAAATACAATCACATCTCTGCAGAAAAGAACGTGGTAGGTTCATAGGTCTTGTTGAACAATCAACCTCACTACCTTGGAACCATTGCTGTATGAACCAGATCAAGTAGACATGTCAAGGCATCTCAAGTCTCGGCTGCAACCGAGTGTCATGGGTTAGTTATGCCACTTTCTTTAGTTCCATGATATGACAGTCGCTGGTAATCCCTAAGCTGTATGGGTTCTTCCGTCACCAAGGTGATGCCAGGATCGTAGATAGTAGGACGAATGATGCTTCGTTGATGAGCTTGCCAGTTGACCTTTGTCAACCTCAGGCCTGAGCGAGTTACAACGACTTGTAATTCGGAAATATTCAGTCCTCTCAATTGGGATGTGGTATGACCAACCGTTCGATATTGGTCTGCCAAGAAACTGGTTCTCACAGTCAAGGTATACTAGTAGTTCGTCAACATCCAGGATCATCCCAGCCTCGGCAGACACCTTCATCGTAGAATTCCATAATGTGACATGAACCATGATGCCGAATCGACCACTCTATACCGAGGCCGGCAATAACCTCGGGTCGTTTGTCCACGCCTCATCCCACAACACACCCTGGCCGTGAAGCTGTTCACCTCAGCTTCACCCCCCATAAACTCCAATGGAACTACAAAGCCGAAATCACATACTCATAGCAACTCACAAACACCTCGGTCAACGCGGTGCACGGTATCACCTCGGCATCCCGCTACTGTAGCGGCGAGGTTGTGGGATATACGGGCCGCGTTTCCACCGGGCAGCCATCTTTTCCCCAAGAACGGGCCAAGGCATGTGATTATGCGGGGGACAAACCAACAACCTCGTGTTTTTCTTGAGCCGCATTGGAGCCTCTCGACGTCAGAGAAGTTCAAGGCTGGAGGTTTGATTTGACTTGCTTTGTTGAGGAGTTGGGTTGGTGGTCTTCTATTGATTGACACACAAGTTGAGAACTACACTTACACTACCGTCTCAAGCACCTATTCATTTACATAATTGGGACGGAGTAATCCCAAGTGTCGACAGTCGGCGAAACCTTGCGAGGAGAGTTCCTCGACGAAGTCATCATGGCCATCTTCCACACTCGTCATACGCCCACGCCTACAGCACTGTACTGCGGCTCAGCGATCGGCATTTTCTGGGGCAAGGGCGTGCGGAGTGAAATCTGGGGAAATTGAAAAGAGATTGACAAAAGGCTTGCCACTACTACGTAGTAGAGCCATGATCCGAAGTCGGATCCGCGATCTTTGTCTCTGTCACTGACCTCGGGATGCCGCCATTCAAGACAAATCTCGGTCCACGCCCGGCGTCTTGCGTCGTCCGCCAAAGCAAATGCTGCCGTCCGGCAATTGCGAGAGCCTCGGACGAGCGGCCCCCAGCATTTCATTCATCCCCACGGGCCCCGTAAATCTGACGTTATCTCTTGGCTTTTTGAATCGGGAGCCTGTAAAGGGGTTGATTAGTGCCGCGAGCAAACACGTCTCTTCCCGAAGTCTTGCTCGGATCTTCCGTCTTCCTCCGAGGAGAGAGAGACCCTGGATTGCTCCTCTCAAGATCCCTGCTGAGAACGTGCTTGCTCCTCACTGGCGAAGCTCACCTTGGATTAGCCTTGGACCCTGCAAAAAAGAGGACAACGTGGTGGCTTTGACTTGACGCAAGCCCACCTTGGCTGTTTCGAGCGTCTGGATTATGGCCGAGAATGATACGAGCCCACCAGCTAAGCTTGCAGGGCTAAATTCGCCATGTGCAAGCTCCAGAGGTGAAGGCTTTCCGCAGGTCCGAACAGCTTTGTCGTTCCCCGGTTTGGGTTGTTGGGAGCTAAAATATTAGCAAATAGCACCAACACCCGGGGAGGTGATCCTGGAATTGAGGCTGAAAGAATCGTCCAACAAGCTCATGCCGGGGCGTACCTGATTAGATCGGGATGTGGTCCGTGGTGCCCGAACGTTCCGATCTTGGATGCGTCCACAGCTAAGAAGGTGCCGGTTGTTGACAGAAGTTAATGGTGTGCAAGTCAAGGCATCTTCGTCAATGCCGATGCCGTCAACGACTCTGCATCAGCCCACTCAGAGCCTTTCCGTCATGGACTATCAAGATCCGACTCATCACTTATTCAATAAAGTAAAAACCAAGAGCTTGCGCAAGCATTATCACATGCCAAGTGAGCCCAATCGGGGCTGCTACACCCTCAACGTGCATCTCCAACCTCTGAAAGACGTCGAGTTTGTTAGTCAACATCTGCTCAGTACACGTACAGTACCTACCAGCCATGGTTCCTCACATGTGATTGTGACAAATAGCTACAGCACGTTCCAACAATAGGTAGCATGTAGCTCCGTGATGCGGCAGAACGCTGCCGGCGGAACCGACTCGTAGTGGGAATCTCAGCCCTGCGAAAGCTTTTCAGCGATAGATGGCGGCTCAACAAGATCCCATCAATCCTCGCTTTTGGATGCCTCAGGGTCCCAGACACGCGTTACAATCTCACCACAGGCGTCCATGTTTGGTCCCTTGCTTCCGCGATCCCCACAACGCTCGGCGAAATAAGGCCTGTCAGGTTGATGGATCCCCAACCAAGGTCTCAATCTTCATGATAAGCTCCATATTGCGCGGCCGCAAGATCCATCGTGGCCCCAGAGTCTTCGGTTCCGCGATAGAGCACATGCAGATGGCTCCCTCAGTATCCGCAAAGCACATGCTGCGAGTTCAGCGTCTTATCACGTTCCTTCAGATGCCGGGCGCAACTGGAAGCCATATCGTCGTTGGTGGTTGCGCAATAGCCAGTCAAGGACATGCGGTCTGAGGCTCTTCGTTACACGGCAAGGTTGTGTGATTGCTTGACAATACGCCCGTGAAGCGAGTCGGGGCAATCACGGAGCTTCTTTGTCGTTATGCCTGCGCTGCGGCCGCCTTGGGCATCAACAAAGAGGGCCTGGGTGGCAGATGCATCATTTGGTCCTTGTCCAAGTATCAGACGAGGTCGTAGGCAGACTGCGAAATTGTGTAATGCCTGCTCCATAGTCAGATGCGCGAACCACCCGTGGGAGATTGTCCCGTCACGTTGGGATTCCGTCCCACGCCCGTAGGACCAAAGCCCGTTGTCTCCCACGCCAAGCAAAGGCCACGTTCAGTATTGGTTTCGTCTGCCGGGACGGGACGTACACGACAGGATCGCAGCCATGCCATGCTCTGGCAGGGAACAGGCAATCTGGGCTGTCCAACACGTCGGGCGCGCTGCGCTTGTCAGCAGCAGCCAACGACGTGCGCTAGCCGGAAGCCGGTTTCTGCTCTCTTATCAAATAAAGATACAAGAGGGTTGCGCTTTATGCAAGCAACTGCCTTGGGCACCTGGGAAATGTTGTGCATTGCCTGGCACTTGTCTTGCGCAAACTTGCTCGCGGCAATCTATGCAGACTCAGACAGACCGGTCAGGCATCGGGGTGCAACCCGTCCGGCATACAAGCCGCAGCGAGTTTACTGTACAGTATGTGCGAATGGATACATTTCTGTCTCAATGTCAGCAAGAGCAGTCCCGGCGCAAGATGAGACGATGCTGGATGGGGGTTGCTCAACGGCATAAACCTCTCAGAGGCCGAGACAGCAGCAGGTGTTTGTTGGTGAAAAGAACCCGGTGCTTGGAGCCTGTCCTGTGGGCATGAAACCAGAGCAGAGGACCCCCGTGCGATTACCCACACCCCTTGGGGGCCCTGAATGGAGCTATCTAGCAAGGGCATCGCTGTTTCCAACGACATCTTCCCCATGCTGACCCCTGCTGTTCTGACATCTCGCGGGGCGCGGCGTGGGGGACATATCCATCGTCTGGAGGTGATGGCGCTGCGGCGGATACTCCGTAGAGGTACACAGCCTCATCAGATTCTTTCTCGTCGATGCCGCTGGAGGATCCTGTCGTCATTCCTGGGTCCGCTTTGTAACATCTCTCTGCCTCGCCCTCTCCCTCATAGCCCCCCTGCCGGCCGAGACAGTTCAGTTCTCGGTTTCGCCAGAGGAGCCTCAGAAGGCCTCATTTCCCAGCCGCTGGAACTCCCTGGCCCGCCCCGTCTGTGTGGATGAACGGCCGCTCGCTCACTCATGCTCATGCTCATGCCGTGTGTATCCGCAGCCCCATCCAATGGACATCGCAAGCAGGCCACGAGGAGCATCAAATGTCGCTTGACAATCGAACTAGCGCCAATAGAAAAACCACGCTGGACTCTCCGTTCTTCGCTATCAGGGTGCCCTGATCAGCGCTCCGTCCCGGGCTAGATTGCCCGATTTCAGGTACCGCAACTTACAGGTTATTTTTTCTTTTGTGGAAACAGTCTTGCCTGGGCCGGGCAGGACAGGGAGATGTGTCATTAGCTGTCTGCGGGCGTTTGCCGATCGCCTGGGGTTTTTGCGCGGATAGCTCCACAAAGGCAGAGTGGCTTTTCTGTACGCCGATTGCCCTTTGAATGATCGGCTAAATGATGGCGAGGTGAGGATATGATACGAGTCAGGCTCGGTGTCAATCGACCGAGGACATGAATGTGAGGATGAAAGATAAGGGATCGACCAGGTGAGACCCTTCTTCTCGCTGTTATTCGACTAAAAGCCTAGGCAGCGCTTAAGTGGGCGCATAAATTGCATCCATCGAGAACTTGCCTTCCTAGGCAAGTCTTACCTACTACGTAGGCAGGTGAGAGGCCTGGAGAAAAGGAAAGAAGGGCGTTTAGTTCCCCCAGAAATTTAGACATTGAAAGAATGGATGAAAGGGTCGTCTCACACGCCCCTTGAAGAACAAAAGCTCCCTTTTTCTCGTCTCGTCTGCCGCTTCGTCTCAACCGCGCGACGCAAGGCGGGATGATGCATGAGAAGCGATGGCCGATCTCGACTACATTCAACCGACAACACAAACTCCACCCCCGCAGGGAAGGGAGTTGAAGTGAATTGGTCTCGGGTCAGCCAGCCATTTGACGGCATCTTGTAGACAACGTAAAGGAGCTCATGTCTATTTGTGTCGTGAGACACGCTGATCCCGAGACTTGACCCGTGTTCGAGACCAAGATTGGCATGCTATACGGAGGCAGCTTTCAAAAGTTCTCGGCCGCGCTAAATACGCCACTATCCCAAAAAAGGAAAAAAAGCAAGGAGAAGTACACATATATACAAATTACTATGAGACTATTCCCGGCCTTCCTTATATTCATTCCCTCCTTCAAGCTCAATGATTTTCTTCACATATGTAGGGATTCTCTCTATCTAGGCTTAGATCTTCTCTTGCAGAAGCTCCTTCCAAGCTGCCTGCTAAGCCCGAATAGCTTCCTGCTGGCTCTTAGGGGCGCCTTTCTTCGTAGTTGCTCTCTTTAAATAAGGCCAGGCTGGCTTAATCGCGTTTAAATTAGGCGAATTTCCATACTAAAGAAGCCGCTGTATGTTATGAAGGTCATAAACGCGTTGTTGAGCGTGGTGGTTATGTGCCGGCGCCTTATCTTCTTGAATGATCGTGCTAGGCCTCTCTTTCTGATATTCCTTTGCAAAAGGAAGTATCTTTGGAAGAAGAATCGTCTGTTGATAGCGCCACCAGTCAATACCTTTCCCTGATCCCCTCGTTAGCTTGCTATTTGCCTTCTTCTACTTCCACTGAGGCTTCTTGCCCGGCAGGCCTCGTAGCCCTAGCCTTCGCATACCCGTTGTGAGCTCCTACTTTTCCTTTATAATCGGCTCGAGCTCTTGATTAATCTCCTTAAGCCGTAGGTCTAACTCCTTCCTCTCTTTTGCAGTCTCTGGGCCCTAGCAATAATAAGGACCCTTCTTATCATAGGAAAAGGCGGCCCAGAATATAAACTCGCTGGCCCCCTTCTATCTCTCTCGAATATAGCTACGAAGGAAGCGTTTATTAGCCCGTCTCCACATATGATAGCCTCCTCGGCGATAGAGTAAGATAATAGAGGTTTTATCCGACTAAATGATATTCTTCTAATCTTCAAGGGTCCAATCTTGATGGGCAATACACCATTTATAACATTCTTGCCTTATCTTCTTCGTTAACCTAGGCTTCCTCGTCGGCTTGGTCTTCTAGAAGCCAGTAGCCTTAAGGATCCTCTAGACTGTAATAGCAGAGAGGTTGTGGCCTTCTAAGCTAAGGTCCCTAGCAATATCAGCGTAGGTTTTTTCCCGGCTATATCGGTCGCGGCGTACCTTCGCGATAATTGCCTTCTTTGCTTCTTCTGTCTGCTTCGTCGGGCGGCCGGGCCGGGGGGCATCTTTAAGGAAGGAATTCCGAATAATAAGAGGTCGATGATTAGGGTTAAACCCTCGGGTAATCGCTCGGGTGTAGATATCGTTAATTGTGCTCTTTGAGAGCCCTGTGATCTCGATCACTTCGGCAGTAGTCTTCCCCCCGCAGGGGGACTTAAGGGAAACCACTAAGGCCCGGGTCGCGATATCTGTATTCGGGGCCATTGATAGGAAGGTCAGAAATTGAAAAGAAGCTCAAGAAAACCCCTCTCTAGGTAATTTGTATGTGCGGGGTTTCAAACCTGCTCTCCTTGCTTTTTTGTGGCTGCTGCTAGCGCCTTGGCGGCCGAGAACTTTTGAAAGCTTCCTCCGTACTCGCCCGGCTATTCTATCCAAGCATTTGACTAGTCAGCTCTGATGGCATTCAAAGTCCGGGAGACAACCCCACGCCAGACTCCGGCCCGTATGAGATCTGCCGTTCCCATGACTGACTCGGCCATCGTCGAGCGGGCCGGCGGTGGTCGACTTCCAATGTTAGATCAGGATACCGGGATTCAGGATCAGGTTGTTCAACTGCCCACCCAGCATTGCTTGCACCCATCCCCAGGTGAGGTGACACAGTCACACACTCCCCCAGACCGCGGCCGCCGCTATCCGCAGCTGGACGTGGGACAAACCCAAGCCTACCTGCATGGTAGACTTCATTAATTCAATCTGAGCCCTGGTCTGGGGGAGAGGCAAACTGACGCACAAAAGAAATGCTCGGCCCCTGAGTCAAACATTAGAGACTCCGTTCCTCCGGGGCCCCGGAAACCCACAAGATAAGACATCCATCATCATCGTCATCATTAACGGCGTGATAACAAATATTTGTTTTCCCCCTTCTTGCCAGGGGAAAAGATCGACAAAGACTTGACGTCGACGACATGCCGTTGTCATCGCCCATCCACCAGCCAAATGCTCCCATTCCAACCCCAGCTTTTTTTTTTATTCTTTTCTGCCCCGCGAATACCACCCTCCAAAAAGCAAGCAACAAGTAAAGAGGCCAGCGGCGGCTACACACCCGCATTTCGCGCGCACACACCACCCCCGGATTTCTGACACTCGCCTAGATACCTTCTTCTCCTTCCTTCGGGTTCTCAAGATTTCTTCACACCACTTCCCTCTATTTCTATTTCCCTCCCGATTTCCGGCTCAACCCTCATTCGCCAGCCCCGGTTCTGGCGGTGTGTACTGTACATGTACAGCAGGTGGTATGTAGGACGCACGTGTGGTGCTTTGTGCTGCATCTTGGTCCGCCTTCTAATTAAACCGGACTGCTTATCGTGGTGAGTGCCAGGGGTGCCAGCACTCGACTCGACCACTCAGCCCACGAAGGGCGGCCGGATTGAGCAAGAGATACGCCCCATTGTGCGACCTCTCCGCGCGTAACGCCTCCCCTCCCCCTTCTTCACCTTCACCGACCATCCCGGCCCGAGACCGAGACCGTGGAGCGGCCCTACGAGCCGGCCGACCTGCCTCTTACCAGACAGGGCGGACTTCCCTTGATCCATCCCCCAACAATTCATAGGCGGGATTGCCGTGCGTGTACTGCGTAGGCCTAACATTGGATGCCTCATTCAAACAGGCCCATGGGGTAAAGTAAGAGGCACAACGCACAAACATGACGACTGTACGCCCCCAATGCTCGTCCACCCAATGACGCTGCTTCCCCTTGCCTTTGCCAAATCCTAAATAGCTGTACCCCTGAACTTGTACACGGTTCTAAAGAAGGAAGAGTAAGAGGCTTGGGGACGCGCAACCAGCCCTTCTCTCCGTCCTACGTGGTTCATCGTCTTTGGATGAACCAAGAGCCTTCCTTCTGGTTGTACTGTAAGACGGACGGCCGCTTTGGCCCTGTTATCAAACAAAGCCGCCACCAAGGGGGGGGGGGGGCAAAACAGGCAAACACTTATCAGGGGAGGGGGCTCAGCTTTCATCCACCACCACCGCCCAAAGCCTCACAGGCTGACGTGATGCAGAGGTTTTGAGGCGTGCCACTCAGAAGGTTACTGCCCCCCCAAAATGTTGCAGTTGCTTTTACGAGCTTTTTGGTCTGTATGGGGGGAGGGATTCCACGTCGGTTCTTTGCTTTTTTGTGTTACCACCACCCCTGACAACACACAGAAAGAGTCTGGGGGAGACAGAAACGAGGTGAAGCCTTGTCAGGGACTTGTCATCCCAAAGCAAGCACACTGAAAGTTCCCAGGTTCTCGTGGCTCTCCATTGCCCGATAAACTCGAGGCCAAGGCGCTGTACCCTGAAACTCAGAGCCCACTCTCCTGCTGGAGCGCCCTGAAAGTATATGCGTCCACAAACTGGGGAAGCGTGCGGCCGCTGCGCCTCGAAAACCGGAGGGGGTTTTCTACTCTGCTGGCGAATATTTTTTCCATCAGAGGAGAAAAAGAATCCGGTTCAACTTTCTGGCTTCCCCTTCTCTTGCCCGGTTACGGTCCGCTCATGCGCCGACCTCGCACCGCGTGCTGCACGCAACGCAACCCATCCCATACACGCCTTAGCCGCAGAGCCGATGGATGAGAAAGACATTTGTGATTATTCTCCCCTCCTCTCTATTATGTGTGTGTGGTAGTGGATGGTGTTTAGGCTCAGGCCCTTGTGGTGTTGTGCTCTTATCACCTGCGGTTTTCTCTCGTCTCCATGTGATAACTGCGACCATCTGACTTTCAACCCATCTTCACCCACTTGGAGCTGACCGGCGCAGGGGTTGGACGAGAGATCCAAGGAGGGGGCATGGGTGTGGGTGGTGGGATTTTCCCATGCCTTGGCTGTCTAGTGGTGGGGGAAGGCGGCAGATCAGATTGATTTGTGCCGTCCCGTCAGCCCTTTGGAAGCATGTGTGTGTGTGCGTGTGTGTGCCCGTGTGTGGGTGGGGGAGAGAAGAGAGACATGGCCAGAGAGAAAAGGACATCGATTCGAGGGACACGCAACACAAGCAAAGAGTTTCGTCTTTGACCAAGGAGTGTTCCCCGGATCAAAGGGGGAAAACATGTGCGTAACAATCGACAAAGCCCCTAGCAACCATGGGACGGATGCTGTCAAACTCCCCGACTAATGACGGCATCCTGAGATCTCCCCCCCAAGCCCCCAAGGGACGCGCGCACTAAAGCCGTCCATCTGGGCTGGCTGAACGCCTCGCTGGCCCTGCTACCCAAACAGGCCAAACGACATGCCAAAGCGCAAGTTGCCTGGCCCAAGGTGTGCTTCACTAGCTACAGCACCTCAACTTGACTTTTTTCTGCTTTCCCTTGGGCTTGGTTCTCCCCCGGACTGCTCCCCCCTTTGAGTAAGGACGCGATCCAGATTCCAACCCTCCCAGCTGCGGTTCCGCAGGGTTGTCCATCCGATCTGATCTGGGTGCTCCCTCCCACAGTGTCTTCCCTCCGTCTTCATTATGTCACACGAGGAGATCCTGACGTCGGTCACCGGGGCAGGTTGTTTACACATGTTGGATCAAGTGCTTCATTCCAAATCACAGAGGTCAGATCAGATCAAGTCAAGCAAGTCACAGGCCAGGTCAGGGTTGAGTGGGTAAAGCTCGAGCTAGTTTGCTTTGCATGCGCTGCGCTGCGTCTATCTATTACCATACATCATACACTTGGTTCGTAATTCTCAGGAGAGCAAAATCCCCCCGGGGGCACGTCTCCGCCCATTCCCATTATGCCGACCCCCCGATACTGCAACCCCTGGTCGCCATTAGTTATCTTTCAAGACCCTCTCCAGTTAGTACCGAAGCAATAGAAGTGATCCCGCACATTGAACAAGAGAAGAAGACATGAACATTAGACATTTGACATAAAAATTTTGTTTGAATAGACAGGAGTCGAGTTTTTTGTCTCAAGAAATAAAAAAGAAAGGGAAAAAAACCAGCCGTGGATATCAAAATAGACTGCTTTTCCGGTCGAGGTATGGTGGCCCCGACAGCCCCGAGGCAAGCCCGAGGGAAAAATCCAAGTGCTCCGCAATTCGAAATCTAGTTTCTGCCGCCCCCCGTAGAGGGCGGGACTCATGTTGGAACCAATGTCCGCCGCCCCTGGAGAAAAATGCCTGCCTTCTTTCGTTTCACAAGTGCCGCCCAAGTCCTCGAGTGCTCAATTCTGTGTTTGAGATGATGAAATTCGATCGATTGCCATGTAGTAACCCGTAAACGCCGTCTCCTTCTATACCTCTATAACCCATGTTGTTCGTCATCATGTCGTGCGAGCTGCGAAGCAATCGTCTGTCCTACATCCGATCCATGAGATCGCCTCCGGCCAGACTGTTGGCGCCGGAGCTCCTGCCGCTGTGGCTGAATCCGTTATCCGAGAGCAGGTCCTGGACTGCTACCTTCGGGACCTGGGGAACAGGGAGCTTTCGCTGAGATCCATCTGGCCGGCTGATAATGTCCGTCAGAGACATGCCAGTAGCCCGGGGAGCAGAAGCGGGAGGAGGTCCCTGCATGTGGTGGTTCTCGAGATGAGGTTCCATAGGGGCCAGGGCAGGGGTCGTGTTGTGCTGGAGAGACAGGTTCCGGAGGCTGGGGAGCTCATATCCGGAGAAAGGTCGCAGGCGAGGAGAGTGAGCGGGAGTGGCGATAGGAGTGTGGTCGGGAGTAGGAGACAGAGAGTCGTGGGAGAAGGTTGGCGAAGAGGGAGCCGTCGAGTTGGGGGAGTTGGGCCGCGACCTCTTGGAGTGTCGCATAGCGCCAGAGTAGTGGTCGTCGTTGGGCTCATCGTTGGAGTGAGACCGGGACATGTGGTAAGAGGAGAGCGTAGGGAGGTGGCCTCGGGAGCTGTGCATTCCGTGGCTGTAGTAGGGGTGGTGACGCGAGTTGTGGTGAGGAGGAGCAGTGAGGGTCTCCCGCTCGACCTGAGTAGCGGCCTTGGCCAGCATGGAAATGTCACCACTTCGGTTGTAGTGAACAGCCGAGACGGGGAGAGCAAATGTCGAGTAAGAGTGGGGAGGAGAGACATTGGGGGAGGCCAGAGTGGATGTGGGAGCAGAGCGGATGGTCTTGGGAGCGGGAGGCGGCGCCATCATTCCATCGGGAAGCATGTGAGGCGGGAGGCCCTGCTGCTGGTGCATCTGATGCTGCTGCTGTTGCTGGTGCTGCTGAGCAGCCTTGTTGCCCCTCCTCGAGTTTGGGTTGTTGTGAATGCGGGAGTGGCGGGTGAGCTCATCAGAGCGAGAGAACTTCTTGCTGCAGCCGGGGAACTGGCAGGCATGAGGCTTCTCGCCAGTGTGAGTGCGGATGTGTCGAGTCTGATGCTCGAGACGGTGGAAGGCCTTGTCGCAGAGAGGGCACTTGTAAGGTCGAGGCAGCTCGTTGGAGCTCTCTGAGGCCTGGGCACCCGGGAGGGGCCCGTTGGGTTTGATAACAGTGACTGCTGCGGTTGCCATCTCGACGTCGCCCTGTTGGGGTTTCTCGGGTTCCGTATCAGCCGATGCTGTGGGATTCAGTAGGCTTGAGAAATCCAGTGCTCGTTGCATGTGATTCGACTTGTGGAGGACCCAACGCTCAACGTGATAGTGGTTATCAAGATTGGCGATGTCGGTGGATCGAGTCCAGAGTTGAGAGCCGATATAGTGATCGTTGGTGTGCGGTTTGGTTGCTGGTGTATTGGGTGATTGTCTTTGGACCGAAGTCTCTGAAGCTGAAGCTGATGCAGGTTGGTGGAGGAGTCAAGTTCCGGGGAAGCTGGAGGATCTGGCGTAACGATTTGGAGAGAACGGGAATCTGGAGTGAAGGAGGGGACGGGGGGGATCCAATGGTTATAAAGAATGCCGGGCTCGGCCGGGTCGGTACTAGACCACGCACTGCGACATCGAGACGGAGAAGGACGAGCGAGTGAACGGAGCGAGTGGAGGAGGGTGGAGGGTGGAGGGTGCGTGGAGGGGGGGAAGAAGGAACGAGGGACGGGAACAAGCAACCTACGCACACACGCCTTGCTTACCTAGATGCACGCCCCCCTGCACCCCACGCTGGCTTGTAGGCACCGCCCGAGGGTACCTGAGCCCGCCTTGTGCCAGGCAGCGGTAAAACAGGAGCGCCCTCAGGGCCAGCAGGGCAGGTCACTAGAGGACTAGGGGGTTGGTCCGGTGCACCGCTACAGCTACAGGGGAATGTCAATGTCCAGTGGGTTTGTTCAGTGAGTGGAGTGCCCCGTGGGTGGCCCCCTTAGTGGGCTCTCACAGTTTTTTTTTTTTCCCTCTCTCACCTCAAGCACGCAAGAGCCATACAAGAAGGAGGGTCCACCCAGACGAAAAAATGAGGGGTGATCTTATGAGCGTGGGAGGTCAAGTAAGGAAGTACGTGTGGGGCGTGGGGCGTGGACTGTACGTACCCTTCCTGCCCCTCCACCTTTTCTTGCTCGTCCCTTCCTTACCCCGGCGAGAGAAGCAGGAGGCTCCAATGGAAGGTGCGATGGGGTCTTCCACTGGAAACCTGCGCTGGGGCTCTGGAACAACTGGAAACCTGGATGCCCCGTTTCTTCGGGCCTTATCCTTGGGGGCATTAACGGGGCGAGCAGCAACAGATGAGGAAGGAAGGGAAAAAAATCAGAGTCAGAGTCACAGAGGACCCAATGTGCGACTCCAAGCCTCATCCATCCATTTTGCAAGTTACCTCCTCATCTCCCCTGGTACAACATTGAGAAAACTTTCATGATCCCGCCCCCGGAGACAAGAGTGAACGGAACGAGTCACGACCAGTGTCGGGACGACAACAACGGATGGACTGGATGAGCTGGGGATCTGGTACGGCCACCCCTCCCGAGATGGCCTTTCGACCGCGGAGTCCACCCCTCCGCGCCGACCATCCTCCGAGTCTCTCCCCATCTCTAGGATCCTCAATCTTTTGGCCTCTGTTTGCGCCCGTGGAGTCCCCCTCCTCGAGAGACAAGACTCGGCCTCCACGCCCCGAACGCCGACCTCTCACCTTCGTCCTGGGATGCCGACCTGGAGAGGCGTGTGGAGTTTGTTCCTAGCCCTCTCGTTCGCCCGCTTGGTCCTTGGATCCCCCCCAGCCCATCTGGCCGCCGCCAATGCCCGAAGAGGTTCGACGGTGAGACCTTTCGCCCACCCTTCTCTCGCTCCACTTCACCGTGGGCTTCCTCTCGCTGAGCCTTCTGTGGTTTTTTTTTTTTTTCTTTCGCTGCTGGCCGGCCCGGGGCGTGGGGCACATCAGGCCTCTTGTTCATGTCGTGCTCGACTGATTGGTCTCCATTCCATGAAGCGGCTCCGACTGCCCCCTTTGATCCTTTTTTTTTTCTCGGTGATTTTTTTGCTCAGAGCTCTCAAGCCCTTTTCGGTTTTTACGGGACCTGTACCGAAACGATATGCGACCGCCACGTTGACTCGCTCGTGGTTGTCGTCTTGTTGAGGCTGGGCTACTGTGCTGTGTTGTAAGCTGGGCTGAGCTGGCATGGCATGGCAGTGGTTGCTTCCAAACATGCCATTCGTGAATAATTCGTGTTGCCATGGCTGTGCGCCTTGGTAGGCAGAGAAGACGCAATTGCGTGTCGATCTCCTGTATCAGGCATATTGCCCATTCTGTGCGGCGCTGTTGTCATGCTCTGCCATGCATTTCGCCTTGGTATGAGTAACCATGGTGAAGATGGGCTCCTCAACGTACGTAATCGCCCGTCTGCAACGTCGGACCTGTCCTCGATCCCATTCATCATGCCATGCCAATGCCAATGCCACTCCCCCAGTCAAAGTCAGTCTCTCCGTTTCTCCGTCTTCTGATGCTATCGTGCTAGCTAGTCTCACAGCTCCAGTGGGACCCTCCTCTTTCTTCTCCTCTTCTCAGGTGGACACTGCACTAGGGCTGGCGTTGATTACTTCCTGGTTAGGACCTCACGATGCTTCAGAATCGCCACTACCCCGTCCCAGGGTCCATTGGCATTGGCTTCTCATTATCAATCGATCCGGCCTATCTTTACTTTTTCTTATTATCCCCTTCGGCAATACTTTTGTGTCCCTGTTGTTGCTGCCGGCTAGCAGCCCCTTCAAAGGGGGCTATAGCCTATCCCTCATGATAGTATCCTCCCTACCCCAGGTTACCACAATTCCACACACACTTTTACCCCGGGATTTGGGGCAAACTCTCTCGTGACATGATCAGCCGCAGGTCCAGGTCGTTATGGCCGGTTCAAGTCCTAGTCTTGGTTGTGAGATCCAAGCAGAGGAGAGCCAGGCTCGAAAATGATTACCCGAGCAAATAATCGAGCGACATCGCAGCCTCGGGACCGAGTCCGATTGTGGGGTATCTGCTCCCACAACACCAAGCCGGCCTTTCACCACTTCAGGCCGAACCATGATAAGCCCGCTTAGCCTGAGCTCCGGCATCAAATCACCAGACAAGACCCCTACTCCGGACTTGTCAGTTGTCTAAACTCCAGATTCCTCCTGAACCCCTCCCGGGCCGTACTCTCTTTTTCTGGGGAGCCACGAGACCGACCGGCGCAAGTCCATCCCATCATCATCAGGTTGTTGGCCCCATTGTAATCGGGCCATTCAACGCGATAAGCGCGCTCCCCAGAGTTCCGCCTTAAGCCGTCATCTGGGGGGAAAGGGAGTTGCAAGGTCTCGAGTGCATCATCCTCGAGGTCCCTATCGTCAGTCGCGTGCTGCTTGGTATTCCGGGGCCGGTCCCTTCCAGGGGGGAGATAGCCACATGAGGCATCCCCATGAGGCCCAGTTCCAAGACATGGTTCCAGAGGTTGATTCGCCTCCTCACAGTTCTGCAAGCTTCCTCATGTCCGCCCCATCTCCGGGCAATACCCTCGGTCTAAGCCAAATCAAATGAGCTGCGCTGCTCTGTCTGTCTGCCGCCGACTCCTCTCACCTGCCGTGTCTGCGGGCCGTCCAGCCCAGGCCTATCTTGCCCATCTCCGCAATCAACTTCATCACGAGATAAGTCGAGATCCATCCAGAGATTCGAGACTGCTCCCCTTCCCCTCTTATCCCCTCTTCATATCTCCAGATTGCGGCTGCGGCTACGGTAGAGCGGATGGACGGCAACGTCTTCCCCAGATTCCAGGCTTCAGGAGTATGGTCTGGTCTGGTGTCGGACAATGAATCTCTCACCCCCCTCCGCATCCAGCCAATGTTGCCAATGTTGCTGATAGCCGGCCAGGGGTGCTAACACTTTCCCAATTCCAACGTGGGGGTGATAAGCTAATCTGGCTGATATCACGCCCAAGTTCCCAAACACAGGCGCAGAGAGACACCCTCCTCCGGCAGATGGTAGGGATTCGCAAACCACAGGGCGGGCGTCTGGGTCGACCCATGCCCCTTGTTGATGTGTGCTTGCTTTGCTTGGCTTGGTTTGCTTCCTTGTCGTGTTAGCCCGTTTAGCCTGTCGACCAAGGCCGCCCTTATCCAAGAATCCTAGCGCGCCACCGCATCGTGTGCCTTGCTGAGCGAGCGAGCTTCCCCGAGCAGATAAGGCAATTGAGCCCGGCCAAGAAAACCCCAGGCCAGGAGGCTCTGTCGTGCTCCATCTTTCTCCAGCTTCCCCTTGTGCGATGGCGCCCCAGACCCGAGCCCCTGATGCCTGTCGCAACCCTACGAGCTAGCCGATTGCGGCAATTCCGGGGCAAATGATCTCAGATCTTATCCTGACCCTCGGTGATTCGGAACGGCGATGTCCGCCATTGCATGTCAACACCTCGGATTTGGTCCGGAGTTCAGAGGCCTTCCAGGTTTTTGGTCCTTATCTTGGCAGCTGGCATTTGACGCCTCCAACTCCCGCACGAGAGGCATGAACCATTCCGAGGCCACTCGGGTTGCCGTGGCTTCGAGGCGCGAGCTGTTGACAACACAGATACACGTATTTCTACTCCATACCCCTGACGCATTGAAACTCTACCTCGACAAGGCGAGCATTGTCGTCAGCAAACAGATGTTTCGACGGGATTGCCCAGCTTTCCGTAGCGCCGCCGGCCAACTGTCCTTGCCCTGCGCCTGGGCTGTCGCGGATTCGCTGCCCCAGAGAGAGGGTCCAGCTTGAGAAGAGCCTCCATTTTCATCAGCGGCCTGTCCATGCGCAACTCCTCCATGAGGGGGCTCCATTGGAATCCAGCAGGGCCTGCTAGTCCGCGATGTTAATAATGCGCTGACATGCAAGATGCGGCAAACCATGTCCAGCCGATACGGCCAATGCGCCTGCCCTGAATCCAACGAGCCGGTTAAGACTCAGGCTTGCACACGGAGACGTTCTCCTTCCCCAGATAGATCTCGTGGTTGTCATGGTTGTCATCTATTTCACACCAAAGGGGTACAACTTTCATTTCAATGACGCATCAGCAGTCAACTCCGTCCTGCTCCCGAGAGAATTCAGTCTCCGGCTCTGTACCCCAGCCCGTCGAACGACTTTTCCACAGTAGTGGCTTTCAGGGACCCAACACGTGCGGATACGGCCACGTCGGCCCTGACTGGACCGCTTGACTACACCCCCGTCCACGATAGCAGCCCCGTTCCCTGGGGCGGCTTGGGGATTTCACGACACTCGAGAGGAATTGCGTTTTTCATGTGTCAGTCCCGGCTGTGTGATTTGCCGTTTAGCCAGTGTAGCCGACTAGGCGTCTAAAGGCCCGAGAACTCCTAGGGGCAGGTCATCTCGGTTGCTGGATCTTGGGCGTATTGAGGCGACAAACTTCCCAGTGCTTGTTCCCACCCACGTGGTGGTATTGTGCGCCTTCATCAGGGTCGACTACACTACGTTACTAGCCGCTACGTGATGCTATCCAGGTGTCTATCCGACCACCATCGGAGGCGGCTCCGCTGGGGGGCTTCAATGTCAGCGCGAGATTGGGATCGTTGATGGCGGAAGAAGGAGACCTGGGGGTGCTCTGCCGCATGTGATAGGTGAGCTAGACGTGACCTTGCAGCGGTCGTTGACCGAGAGTTGAAGCTATCCGGTGAGGAAACGTGTTGGTACAGCAGCCCTGGCAAGCCGCTGATCGGCTTCTGGCATACCGAGCCAGAGCCTCGGTGGTGGCTTGTGGGAGGTCCCTCGTCGCAGATCCCAGGGTCTAGATCTCCAACAAGCCTTCGCGGGGCTCCAGCTTTTTGCATGCACAATGCAGCGGCGTGCCATGATGTCCCTTGCAGAGGGGCCTGCGGCTCATTGAAGGCTGAACTAGTCCCAGGAAAGGACCATGAAGCTCGTCATGGTCATGACCATTCCCAGACGGCGCTTAGGGGGACAATTGAGCAAGACGGCCAAGATCTTGCGCAAGCATGGCGCTGAAAGCAACTGTCACAGTCAAGGCCAGGGAGAGCTTCACATGGCCCTGGCCGTGCGTCGCATGAAAGGCCTCTCTCCGTGGGGGTCTCTGACACTGAGAGTTGCCACGCTTGGTAAAGCTGGCCCATCTGCACTGGCATCGTCCAATACTTCCTGCCTCTGCAGCATGGCAGCGAGCAGCACGCAAGCTGCCGAGCCTCTAGTCTCTGGCCATCCCCAGTTTTCCAGCTCCCGATCCCGACATTGGCCGAGCCGTGCAAGTACTGTTGGCGCCCGCCGTGATGCACAGTAGCCGCACAGTCGAGTCCAATCGCCCATCTCTATGGCTGTCGGTGTGGGTGCTGAGAGCCTCAGGTGAGATGACTTGTCGCACCGAATCACCTGTCTCCCCGCAAAAAAAGGGACAAGAACCGCCGTGGTCATGGCTTCATTCAGCCAGACGAAGCTATCTGACCGGGCCGGTGTCATGGCCTAGCGCTTGCCCGCAACTCACCTACCCTACTACTTCAAGGGCACCTGGTTCTCCAGACTCAAGGCCTCCTGGAGGAGCTCCTCGACCAGGCCCCAGGGTCTGGGCAGCAAACCCATGATAAAAGTCAGGGCTTTCACCACGCTGCCCCATCATGGACTGGAATCGTATTCGGTACCTTGCAGTTTAGAGCCGCCGCATCTAGCCGGGTGAGGGTTTTTGAGAGGACACGCCGTCTCATCGTCTCCAGTGCACGTCCAACTAAGCCTCACTGTCGACGAGCTGTAGCAAGCTAGGACACGCGGAAAGTCGGGACAACATCAAACAGTGATAAACCACCAGGAGAGGGTCAAGCTCGGAAATGGCGGCGCTAAATCTGATGCCGTAATGTCAACTCCTTGGTCTGCATTGCAATCGGGTGGGGCAGACCTGGGGGAAGAGGCGAAGTCATCGCTACAGCAAGTCTAGAAGCTTGATCAGTGAGTCTCAGCCATCAAGACTCCACTGGCCGTATTTTCTCTCAGGCAAGACAAGCAATTGTCCGTTTGTGTCTTGAGAGCCGAGGCTTCCACATCCGTTGCGAGTCGATCAGGCAAACTTTGCCGTGTCACTTGAAACTGGCACGGGGTAACTCATGCAAGGCACAAGACAAGCATGGTCTGAATGTAACACAAGCATCAACGGGGAGCCAAGACCGTCGAGAATCTTGGAAAGTCGCAGAACGGAGCCCACCCACCGTCTGACCCCGTCTTTAGCTATGCTGTGCTGCACCGTCCCTTGGCCGGTCCGTCCTAATCACGCCGTCAGCTGGAATCTCTTATCTCTGCAGTTTCCCGTTACGGACAGGCTCCTATCATGACCCCAGACTGTCAATCCTGTGACTCGAAATCTTTTCCGTGCTCTGCCGGGGACCGGGGAGATGGGGAATGGGGTAGCCTCTTCCCCACAACCTCCTCCCGCAATCATCTCAAGGACGGGAGGAAGGGCTAATGGCGCCGAGGTCGTTATCTCTAGTATCATGCGCTGCTCGAGTCAAGCTCTCAATCTGCGGCCGATGATCACCTGGCACCCTTTTCTCCGCCACTCTCTAATTTGAAGCCGGAGTCTCCACGTCCCCACGATGGCTCCAAAACTCGTCTGGGGTTTAAGACTCGCTGGACCCCGTATTGAAGTCGACCTGGTGAGAATCAGCTCAGCTCAGTGTTACCCGAGCCACATCCATTCCCAGGAGCTGGTTGTGTAGCCAATATTTGCTGGGATATTGGCCCGCAAGTGCCGGTGTGGTGACCGAAGCGTTGTGGAATGCAATAAAATCCAATGGCTTTGGCTTTCTTAGTGGACAGCAACTCTGTGACTGCTCACCTTTTACAGCAAATACCACGACTATCTGGCGTTTGTGCCCTGATCCCTTCCCAATGCGAGCGGTTTGCCACGGCCGTTTGCCACAGCGGTTAAACTGCCCTTGCTCCATGCTGGGATATCTGTGGACCGCTTATCGAGATTCGTGGCCCAAAACCGGGGATTGAGTGGCTCGACGAGAGGAGAGAAGGGGAAACAGTTCAAGGCAACCTTGAGTAAGCGGAGGGCTAGCTCAGGTGAGCTTCGGTGGGCTGATACTCAGTCTCATCGAATGTTCCAAAGAAGTCGACTATGCCGTAAAGGAAGACAGGGTTTCATCCTCCACAGATGGACGATCCTTTGACGTGGGTGCTTCGCCGAAGAGACTTGCCCGACGACTTAGAAAGGGTATCTCTGGATCACGTGATCTCGCGTTCATTGTTCTCCGAAGCACGTGCGTGACTGCCGCGACCACCGATGATGAAAGGTCCACTCACGAGTGCTTCATTGACTGGCCTGGAAAAACTCCGCGCATCGTCATGAGAGTGGAGGATGGATTATCATGCGATTCACGGTCATGACAGAGCCAGCTTTGACACATCTGGTGCCCGTCAGTCTCACGATGCATCCCACGATCTGGTGCCTAAACTAACCCGCTATACAGACCGATTACCAACCGTCTCGGCTTCCCAGGCCCTGGATGAGCTTGGAGGCGACGCGTCAAACCATGTCTCTACAGGCCTCGAGGATCTAGATCATGCTCTTGCGGGCACAGTATCCGTTGACTCTCAGGATTCTACCCCAAAAGGTGGTGTTCATCGAGGCCAGGTGACAGAAATTTGGGGCCCCCCTGGAACGGGGAAAACTGCCTTGGGGTAAGAAGTGGACGTTCCCTTGCATATTACGAGACTAACGTGCGAGAAAGACTGCAGCTCGCCTCAAATGCATTGCGGGATGGCAATGCTGTGGTCTGGGTAGGTTCGTTGAATCAAGCATAACCCTCCTTCGATACCAATATCTGACCCAGCTTTGCTGTATAGACTGCTTTCAGGCTATTCCTCACAACAGGCTAAAGGCGGTCATCAAGACTATCAAGGACGATCAAGGCGATTCAGACGTGGAAGCACATGATGTTGAGGGTGACGCTGGTCGATTCCTTCATTATTCATGTCTGACTCTTCCTCACTTTGTTGCCCTCATCTCACGACCTACTGCCAAGGTTATACCAGCCAATACTTCGCTGGTGGTTATCAGCTCCCTATCAGCATTAGTCAACTCGGCTCTGCCAAAATCGCATGATGGCAAGGCTATTTCCAAGTCTGCCAAGGGTATGTGGATAAGCGAGTGCTTGATGTTCCGTAGCTGACATGTTTGCAGGTCCAAGTCCCTTTACGAAACGGCTACAGGCACTGCAGTCCATCATGAATGCTCTTCACAAACTTGCGGCCACTAGGAATTGCGCAGTTGTAATCTTGTCTCAATGCGCGACCAAGATGCACTCGGAAAGGGGTGCAACGTTGACCGCGGCAGTTAATGCCACGGTTTGGGAGCAAGGGGTCTCTACACGGCTTGTCGTGTTCCGAGACTGGGTCTGGCAAGAGGGCAAGCTTGCGAGCGTGTTCCTCGCAGGTCTGCAAAAGGTGGATGGAAAGGCGTCTCAGGAGACCGTGGAGAACGTAGTCGCATTCAAAGTGGAGTTGGTATGTCAGGCATCGTGTGTCCAAGCTGGCGATCGCTCACATGAAGATGGCAGGACGGCGTGGCCCAGATTCCCTACGAAGCGATTCAATCAATTGAGCTGGCCAGGCACAAGCGAAAGCTTGGCGAGACGGAGCTCGAAGTTCCTGACAGCGAGGACGACGAGGACTACGGATGGGCAGATGAAGACGAAGCGGCTATGCCGGCCCCGCCACCTCAGTGGCAAGGCAGCGAGGATATCCTCCTCGGCCAGGAGGTTGGAAGAAGCGAGGGCGAGAACAGTGATGGAGATGATGAGGAGCACGGGGACGACAACTAATCAGTAAAGTAAAGGAGGCTCTGGATGGGTCGGATGGAGTCTGGGGATTGTTTAGAAGGAGGCGAGAACCATTCTCGGCGCCGGCAAAGCGCCGAGAATGGACACCGAGTCGAGACGGCGACCGGCATCTCCAGGCATTGGCAGAGCCTCAGAACGGAACGGAGCAGGGCACGACATGGCCGCGGAGCGAGATGAGAGAATGGCCAAAAAGGCGCATTGATGTGAGCCCCTTTATTACCTTGGCCTACCAATTCTCCGCTCGAGAGCGAAAAATCAGCGCAACGCTGGGACTTGTGGGGGACCGCAATAAAGCCGCGCATCGTGCTCGCTGGGCCACAGTCGGTTTGTCAAGCAAGTTCGGCCAAGTCCGGCCGTAGTCCCATGAGGTTAAGCATCGTGGCCGAGCGAGGAGCGAGCGTGGCTCATGGGGTGGGAGGGTTTCGTCATACAGGACCTATTTTACCCGGGTGCCCCAGACTATGGCATGCTTCTGGAAGGACAAGAATTTTCTCTAATGGCATCATTGGCGTCTTAGCTAAGAGACTGCCCCAGGACCCAGGTTTCCAAAAGAGGACTAGAGGCCCTGGGCGTTTCTCCATCCAGGTGAAGCAGGGACAACGGTTGGGCGGCTGGCGGAGGTTTTACTGAGCGGGCGTGGAGCGTCGAGCAAGCCCAGCAAGCCTAGCAAGCATTGAAGGGCTCGTGCTCCACCGGGCCGGTCGCTCCTCTGGAGGGATGCTCAAGGCATGGTCGAGGTACCTGTGGGGAAAAGATACTTCTTGTCCAGCTTCTGCCCCAGGGTTTCGTAACGACACACCACCCTCATGCGCTTTTGGACCATGGCCGATGCGATGGCGTCTTGGGGCTCCTGGCTATCCAAATCTTCCCTGCTAATCCAACCATCCATCCCATCCATCCTCGGTCTTCCCAAGGTTTCCCCCAGTGTTGCTTGCCGTCATGGACGGTGGCAACTCGGCATGAAAAACGTGGTGGGCACGCAACCACCTCGGTCTGAGGGATGGAAGCAAAGAAAAAAAAACTCCGAGGAAGCATCATGGAAGCAGGGAAGAAGATGGGGATGGATGACGCATGAGATGGTACGGTACTGTACCAAGAATAGGGCCAGTGCCAGTGCCATCGGCATTCGACTCTGTACTGTACTCTGTGTGACACTACACTACGACTTGAACCGGAATCTACCCCAACCAACGTTACCTGCTCATCCCCCAGTCTTTAGCATTCCTATTCCTATTCCCAAGACGGCCATCTGGGAGACTCCCACAAATCGCCCGCTACTCATCGTGCGGTGCAGTTTTAGCCTGCAAAACACCCCAGCCCGGCACAATCATGCACGATGGGATGCAACCTGCAAGCGTCCTGGTCTTCGACTGGGTTTGAGTCCCCAACGTCATCTCATGCTGTGGAGTAGAACTCGGCGAGGGTCCGACATGGCTATGGCATGGAGAGAGGTTGATGCTACTGTAAAAAAAGACGATGCTCTTGTGGTTTGTATCACCGTCTTGCTTCATCATGGAGTGGGGATCGTGTTTGACAAGGTCACTCCGCCCCGAGACAACGCAACAGCAAGATGCATCATGATGATGGGTAGAGCGGTTACAGACAGGGACCGGTACCTGACTGGATACGCAGAAAGGTCTTGAATTGGTCAAGTCACAGCTGGTTGTTTGCTTGTGAGTCAGAGTCAGTCTCCCGACATGACCCGTTCCGCCTCAACCTGTTTCGAGAACCACCACTCAACGTCAAGAGCGGCTATCTTAGAGGTGAAGGCAACAAGGGCAAAGAAAAATTTTGTTCTCGGTTGTTGGGCAGCAGGCCATGATGGAGTTTTTACGGGTTTGCGGCTTTTGGATGCACACCGCCGTCGTGGCTTTTTTTTTCTCAATGCCTTTTTTTCTCTCAACTCTTGTTCCCAGTCTCTCCAATGATGTCGCTTCTTCTCGGCAACGAACGAGCGGGTTGTGCGCTAGTACGACTCCAGCCGCCCAGATCGTGAGATCTGGGATGCGATGCGCCAGTTGGGCCGAGATGGGACGGTGCTAAAGAAGGAAGAGAAATGACACTAGCCCCTGTAGGGAACTGCAGGCGGTGCCGAGACATGTCCGCACCTGGAAGAAATGGCGTTTTTTATCGTGACTGGGGTTGGGGTTGGGGGGATGGATGAGATGGGTGGGATTGATAAAATGAAGTTATACGGTGGCCGTCTTTGTACACGGCCAGTCCTGCATCTTGTAGGACCCATTGGCATTGGCAAATGCGCCCAATGGTTTGTCCTTGACAACGAGATGCTAGCGGTGAGGAAGCGCTGCTACGTGGTGTTGTTGTGCTCTGTCAATTGCTTACCCGGATTAACCATCGATTCCCATCTCCCCCCTCGGCAACTTTTTTTTTTCTTCTTCCCGCTTCTCCTTCTTTCCCGTGACTATTGCCGTTGTGAGACGGCTGCTTGCTCGTCAGATCGTACGTGGGCTCCGTATCGAGAGAGCTCAGGGATTGTTACTGAGGACGAGGGTGCATCTGCAGGGAGCTCAGGCGATTCTCCGTCGACATGGGCCGATCGAAGCGGAGACCAGTCTCCGAGCGCTCCCCTCCCCTCGTTGCAGCGAGGAAAGCTACAGCTACAGCTACCTATTTACACACGGGGGACAAGGAAGGGTCAAGGTTGTATCTACAACCTCAGTGGACGATACCCCTGGATTTTGCTTGCTTCTTTTGGCTTTGCTGATACATTATATGGATGCTTGGCGGCCTCGGCAGACGGGAAGCACACGACGGGACTGCACTCGTCGTGCGACCGTTTCGGGTTCTCCTGCGCGTGCGACGGCATCTCGGACTTGGTCGGTGAGTGAGAGACTCACTGTACGGTACGGAGCGGTGCGGTGCGGTACGGCATCCGTGGATGTCCGTCGTGGAATGGAATGTTGAAGCACGCGCCCTGACCGTCTTCTGGCCTGATCGTCGTGGTTGACGACAGTCTTGCCCCAAGATTTGGCGCCCTCGTCCCCCCCAATCATTCCCTCCCGTTCCTTGCTCCTACACCTCCGTCTCGGATGCCTCATCGGCATATGCGCGGCAGATGGGCGACGATCTTGTTACGTTGACCCCATGATGCATCATTTCTTTTCCCCATAAGATGTGTCTCTCCGTGTGTGTGTGTGTGTGTGTGTGTGAATGTACCATGCCTTCGGTCTGGGGAATTCAACCGCCCGCCGCAGCAAGGCAGATAAAACGTGATATCGTCCGATGCACACGGCTTCCCTCGCCGATCGTATCATTCGGGAGACGGTCCTCGGCACTCAGCGACGGACGGAGCCTCCACCTCTCCCGAGTAGCAATTCTGGGTGCCGGACGGAGGGGGCGGGCAGACAGAAACGCGTGATTGATACAGGCAGTAATGTTGCGGTGGACGGCCTACGGCCCTGTCAAACTCCATGATTCACCATTGCCGTCGCATTCTCCCGGTCACGGGCTCATTAAGGGGTGTGGTTGAACGGAGAAGGGAAACCTGGGGAACCGAGGATGGCGCTGGTCCTGGATCACGGGGTCCCCGCGAACCTTGGGGGACTGGCTGATAGTGCTAATTTGCCTGAATGCGATACCTTGAGCACGCGCTCTCTCCTTTCGCAATCTGTTGCCGAAGCCGGAGCGAGAGAGAGCTCATGGTCATTCATCTCTTGGCGGGTTCGTCCCCGGCTGTTTCGCTTGTCAGGATATCCCTAGCCGCGGCGGAACGAGAGAGAGGCATTTCGCTGCCTTGGTTTTCAATTTTGTTTATTTGTTCGCTTAGAAAACAAGCGATTGGCTTATTGAACCGGCACGACTCTCAAGTCCCATGCTGACGTGACATTAAAGGGCTCCTCAGGCTCTTTTGGACATTGCCGCGGATGAGAGTCCGCATGAATTTACACACGTGTGCCATGTAGGCCCGTCCGTCGTCCTCGGGGAATCAACTCCCCTTGATATGTGTTGTCGGGCAACTCTAAAGCTGATACAACGTCACCTTCTATACTCGGTCGGATCCTGGCTGTGATGAGCGGTAACAGTGGCAGTGCCATAAGGGGGAAACTCGGCGGCCTAAGAGATGGGTACCGCTGTCAAGACCGTCAATGCCGGTGTGTTTTCTATCTATGCATATTTGGGCCATGGGGGTAGTTGTCAGTGATCTTAGTTGGGGGCTATTATGGGTTGGGTTTGATATCTCTGGAGACTTTGTTTCATGTCTTCCCGGGATTGTCAGTTTCGAGTTTTATGCCATATGCTATAGCCCTGTGTGTTTCGCAATGTCCTTTTGTTACTTGCATTGGATTTCTCATCTCAACCGACTTTGTGATAATGGTGTGTTGATGTTTGTAGACATGTTTATCTCAGCCAAAGTTGGTTGAACATGAGGTGAGGGCAAGCAGCATGATTATTAAGTAGAACATGTCAGATTTTCATCAAATCTGATCATAACCTGTTAGGGATGCCAATAGCAAGTAGCAAAATGACATTGAGTTGTCACGCTCATGTAACTCCAATCTCTCATCAGGGTCGGGAGTTGGTATAGGGTAGCGAGTTCTCGGTCAAGCCCACCTGACCGAGGTCAGCCGGAAACGGACAATCTCCATGCCGGTTCACCTCAGCGCAATTCAGCAACCTCATTGGCCAACAAGCTCATCGCGACTGCTGCTCACTCCATCCATTCCGAACAGGAGATCACAGACGGCCAGCCTTTGCCTCATCGCTGCTCAACCCCCTTTATCCAAAGGCTGACAATTATTGGATTCACTTACAATTAGCGACCGACGGATGCGGCACAATCGGCCTTGAACCCGGATTCGAAGTGTGTCTGCCAGTGGGTGAGATTGGATCTGAGTTTTGAACGCGGGAGTTGGGGGAAGTTGAGGTAAGATTGAGACACCTCTGTGAACCGCAGATCATCAATCATCTGCATACAACAACACCCAAAATCGCCCCCACCAGGACTGCATATCGTCAGCTGGCTGTCAATGGCGATGCAAGTGCACGGGTTGAATTCGGTTCAGGACAGTGGCACGAATATTCTATTGTTCTAGCGACCGTGAATGAGTTGCTCACCACCAGATTCAGGCCTGCATCAGATATCGACGACTTTTAAAAGCCACATCCTTCCAATATCAAACCTCACCTTTTACATATCACAACAATTCCGGCATCACGCAATCGCAATGGCTGAACCGCAGAACGGTACCAGTCCCCCAGCTGGCAAGGAACCTGACACTGTCAATGTCAATGTCGTCAAGAAGGAGGAGAAGCCGTTCTCCTGGCTGTATGTAACGTCATACCTTCCCCGGACGAACATCGTGCTAATATCCTATGTAGCAACCCTCATCCCATCTTTGTCATCATCCTCGTCGGCCCTGAAGAATGTCCCTTTGGCATACAGAAGGACTTTCTCTGCGCGCGATCCGAATTCTACGAGAAACACTTCGCTGCGATGAGCTCCCTTGACAAGGTAGAGCACCTCGTCAAGCTCCCCGAAACGACCAAGGAGATTTTTGGGCTGGCCCAACACTTTCTGTACACCGACAAGGTCATCTCTGATGAGTCCAATGTGCCCTCCTACGAGGCCCTGGTTGGACTCTGGAAGCTCGGCCATCACCTGGGCATCAAGGGGCTCTGTGACAAGGCCCTCGACGCCATGGTTGACTGTCGACGTCTCACTGAGAGAATCCCAGCGACGCCTCTTCTCATCCAGGTCTGGAAGGACACACCCGAGGGCTCCTCGATCCGAAAGCTGCTCCTGTCGTGGACGGCCGAGTACATGCGATCCTCGGATGCTCGAGCAGAGTTTGCCAAGTCGCTGCCCCAGGAGGTCCTCAGCGAGCTTGTCGTTGCCATGAGCTCCTTCGACACTGCTCCCGTGGTAGAGCGGGCTACCGAATCCATCGTTGTGCCCTCTACCATGCCGGCTACGACACCCCGAAAGAATGTTCACTACCTCGAGGACGAGCCTGACAGTGAGGCCAAGAAAAGCCGACGAGTCAGTGGGATCCCCATCAGCAACCCTTCGTCGGCGGATAGATCCATCAAGGCTCGCGTCACGCTGCCCAAACCCGCTGTCAAGCGTAGAACCAGCGCGGGCTACGCAGACGGCCGCGAGTTTAGCACGGCACGGAAGATGGAATTCTGTGCCGACCTCCTGAGCAGAATGCTATCTGGCCCTGGTACGTGAATCCTCACATTTCTTGTTCGACACTGGAACTAACTTACACAGGTTTCTGGACCCGACTCGTCGGCCCCTTTCGTGATCCTGTTGAGCCCATCGAGGATGGCGTGCCGGATTACTTTGACAAGGTCAAGCGACCCATGGATCTGAGTACCATCAAGGCCAAGATGGACAGAAAGGAGTACGCAAACGAGGATGAGTTCCTGAGGGACATTCGCCAGATCTTTGAGAACTGCTTCACGTACTGGAAGGAGGGAGACCCTATGTGGGCCGCTGGAGAGAGACTCCAGAAGACCTTTGAGGAAAAGTTCCTGCAGATGAACAAATGGGTTGCCAAGATGACTGGCGACGAGGATTAATTTGGTCCCCTCGAGCATTTTGGCAGCGAGTTGACGGCTCCTCGAACACATTGGCTAGGCACGATGGGGTGCCGCCGTCAAGGAGCCCGGTGTAAAAGGGATAGCATGAAGGCTGGTTTATTTCTCGGCTTTACTGTAACTAGGGTATTCGCTCGCCTCGGTTTCCACGGTGTAAAGGGAGCAGATGAGAGATTTTCATGGGCCAGGGATGAGATTGTACCTGGTGTAATAGGCTCCATTGCAAGGCGTCTCTGGGAAACTTGGCAAGGGCAAGACGGGAATAGGCGGTGTCTTTGTGTGTTGTACCAAGATAGATAATAATCTCTCGGGATACCCTTGTTGTCGCTGCTCTGGTCAAGTGAGATGGATGATCTTTGACCGTTTCTATGCTGTGATGCAGATGAGTGGAGGGGATTGTGAGTCAAGTGGAACTAGACTGAAGGGTCAAGTGTTATTGACCACGGTGAATTATCCCGCCGGACGGCTAGGTACAGATGTTCCGAGTTGCTGGAGATGAAGAGAAATTTGCGGTATATTTGGGCCTGCTCAAGGGCGTCTAATTTGACGGCAAACTTGTCGCCAGCCGTCGGGACTATACTGACACGAACGGCAAGATGCATAAGGGCAAAGTGGCATAAAGGATTTGCGAGTCACGAAAAGAAGAGAGTCAGGTTGTCTGTCTCGGGTTTGCTTTTTTATTTTTAGGTGGTTTGTTTGGATGCGAGGCATGGATGTGATGCAGCTGGCCTGATGGTGATGCATGATGGGGAATAAATAGAAAAGCAATGTGTTGGCAGAGGATGGATGCATACAAAGTCTAAACATAGAATACTATATACTGACGGTGAAGAGGAAATGGTGTGAATAATGAATGGTCTGTTTGTTGACTTGAATGGACAGAGTGTCACAGGTGATGGTTAACAACAGCCCGGTGAGTCGGGGAGAGTGATTTCAGTCTGGTAACAATAGCTGGACTCGACAAAGAGACAGACTCTGAAATTGAGATTGCCACTGACGTTCTCGTTCGGTCCAGCCCTTGACATCCCTGTCATCTTGTCGAGAAGCTAATGGCCCATGACCTGGCTCATGGAATAACCTGAAACCCGGGTGGTGTCGTGTGAGTGGGAGAGCCAATAAGAAGAGTTCTACAAGTAGCAGGGAGGACAGTTTAGCCGTAGAAGAGCCACGTCTACCATGAATGTTTCTCCTCCTCTTTGTTCATTCTCTTCATCTTGTCAAGCTTGTGCAACCTGTTTGTCCACCCAGTAGGTATCTATCCTTTGCTTGCTTCTGTGTGGTGGCCTGTTCCTGGTTCCTGCATCAGGCGGCTTCCTAGCGCAACGGGCCTCGGCTAGCACCTGCACCTGGTTGGCAGGACCCCTGAAGCCGGGCGGTAGCAATTTGGCCAATTAAAGGCGTCAACGGGTGACATTGCGACTGGAGGGACCTACCAGAAGAGGCAAGTAGGGCCTTGAGAGCCCATGTCAAAGAGCTTTGAAAGCTGCAATATCACTCGTTGACGTCAAGAGGCTTTCTCTCTTTCTTCCCCAAGATTGCACTCTTGAAGCGGTCTAATGCGCTATGCCGTGCCACGGATCCAACAGGGTCTGGTCTGGCAGGTCGGTGAGTGGCTAATTAACACAACCAGTTCAGCCCTCATTTGATGCAACTGACGATCATGGGGATCTGGCGTCGAAAATCTCGCAGACTAGAGACACTCGACTCGACTCGGACAAATTGCTTAATTGCCCGGCGCATGGACATGTGTGTTCCTCTTGCATGAAACACCATGTTTGTCTTGGGACGAGGATGTAAAGACTAGGAAACTCTTTCGTCAAAACATGTCTCGTCGCAAGAGAACCCTCTCTACAAGGGCCTCAACTGCCCTACCCCTCAACGCTCCCACAATAGGCTAGGCGCCGGGCAGCCCAAGGTCGCGATGGAGGCAAAACGTCGAGCGAGGGGGGGGGACACAATTTAAATTAAAAAAGGAGATGGGATCCATGGCCAAGCACGCGCCCCCCTACCCTTCGATCTAGCCTATGGGAGGCTTGAGACGAGGACCCCATTCCCCTCCCAACCAGCCGGACTCTCTCGCGATGCCCTGGCCTGGCTTCCTTCTGGCTGTGGTTCTAGGTCGCGTTTGAGCCTTTCTTTCCTTGGCGTGCTTTCCCTCGCGGCCACTGCCAGTGGCACCCTCAAATGAGTACTTACACCGAGATGGCCCCCATCTCGTCAACCATCACCCTCCTCCACACTCTCCGTCCTTGTTGTTGTTGCTGTTGTCGTTGTCCTGCCTAGAGATTCGCATCTGTCGATACTCGATCCATTCTTTCAAATCATCCTTTGAACACGGCATCTTTACTCGATCCTAGTCTTACAGACCTAGCATCTTGCACACTCACTCACTCACTTACTCGCTTCACTGCTTCTCCACCACGAAACCCTGTTTGTGGCTCTCGTTCCCTGCCTGCCAGATCGCATCGCATCGTGTAAGCGCTTCAAACTCGACTATATTCTTTTCGACTTCAGTCCTTCTCGTCCGTCAAGATGAACTTCAAGACTCTCGCCTCGGTCGTCCTCCTGGCCTGCGCCACAAACGTCGCCGCCGACCCCCAGCCTTACAAGCTGGTCAAGGCCCCCGTCGAGGGCCTCAGTCTCGCGCGTCGCTCTACTCCCGGGTATCAGCCTGAGCAGTCTACCTGCGGCGACGGCAGCACCTGCGCCGAAGCTTGCGGTCAGGGCTACGAGACGTGCCCTTCCAACGACGATTCCACTCACTGCTACAACCCCCTGGCCAAGCAGAAGTGCTGCTCTGATGGCACTGGAAGTATGTTGCGCCAGACTCGGCTTACACGAAAAGATGGATGAACTAACCTCGCTCTAGACTCTTGCGATGATGGTTACTACTGCACTCATGACACCAAGTCCCAGACCTGGTGCTGCCCTGACTCGATGGACCTGGTTCAGTGTGCGGCTGCTTACGGCGTCAAGGACGGCCTCGAGACCGACTCGCCTCTCACCACTTCTAAGCCTGCTACCACCACTTCTGAGCTCAAGACCATCTCCACCACTGTTCTCATCACGAGCACCTCTCTTCCCACCTCTGAAACCACCTCTACCACCCCTACCACCATCGCTGTTCCTACGACCAAAGCTGTCACTGCTAAGACCAAGACCGAGGTCGTTGTGAAGACCACCACTCCTTGCCCCAGCTCTGGTTACAGCACTGCCTGGCGTGGTTCCAACAGCACCATCGCCAGTGCCGTCCCTACTCAGCCCTCTGAGACTGGCCTTGCTCCTATCGAGACCACAGCAACCAGTGAGCCTACTCAGGCCACAGGTGGTGCCGCCACCACTGGTGTGAGCGCTCTGCTCCTTGTCGCTGCTGGTGTCTTCGCCCTCCTCTAAACCAAGCTCTATCCGTGGAAGCGTTGGCAACTCTTGAGTCGCCTTTCGGATACGACGTGCTCGGCGTCGCCACGATATTTACGAGTTTATGATGAAGAGAGCGACTGGAGGCTTGGTGCATTTGAGATGACGACTATTGGAAAAACCCCGTGTTGCAATGTCGAGCTTCTAATACCCTTCTGATGATCATACCCCCTTTTTTCGAATTTCAACCGGAGTTGTTGGGCTTGGTGTTTTTTGTGTGTTTGGTAAGGAAAAGAAAGGAAGGAGGAAGAGGATGAGATGGACGAAATGAGAAACGCTCACAAGTGCTTGGAATGCTTTGACGTCTGGTACACGACCTTCGTATACCCAAGGTACCTAGTACCTACTTTACACTTGAATCTTAGTTACTATTCCTCACGGAGCGAGAGCTACAGTCTCCGCTCCGTGACCCTACTTGACCTAATAATTGCCCTGGTAGACAATTTTACTCGACATTGCACACGCTTGAGTGAAGGTTCCTGCTTGTCTTGTGAGGTTTGCAGAGAGATGATGATCCGTAGCTTGGCAATATTAGTAGTAAGAGGCCAAGGATGATTAAGAGCTCAGGGTATTGACGGGGTCGAGATTAGATCATCTTATCTTACACCGACAGGCTGGCTCCAGGGTTCCAGGATGATGCGGCCGCTCCCGAAAGCAGCCATCAGCCACCCCAGGAACCAAAGTGTAAATATGGAGGTGATGGTGTAGCAAGTCACAAGATGGCGTCAGTTTCAAGCTCTCAATGACACGAATCAAGATGAGAAAGCGACTGGGTATGATTTCTCTCAGCAACTAAACACGGCGCGTGCAGACACAGCGCAACCGATAGCAAAAACGGCCCTCCCATTTCCATTCCAAGCTTTATTCTTGTTTCTTTCATGTATGTATGTGTTACCAGTGTTTCCCTACTCTTTGACCTCATCGCATCGTGTGAAACATTTCGTCTTCTTCTATTTCGTTCTAGTTTTGGCCGACGGCCTCGGGCACCTTGTTCTCGTCGTAGCCGTACTTTTCCTTGAGCTCCTCGACGAGCTTGACGTATTGCTCCTGGGCGGCGTCGGGGGTGACGCCCTCGTCGACGACCTTCTTCCACGCGTTGTACTTGGCCTTGCCCTGAAGGAGTGTGTTAGCTTTGGGTTGAGGTCGGCGGGGTATAGAGGGAGCTTGCCTTGAAGTCAAAGGTGCCAGGGGCAGTGGCCTTGGAAAAGTCCTCACCAGTTCCGACCTTGTAGAGAGCTGTACGAGAAAAGACATGTTAGCTGGGACGAGAAGAGGGGGAATGGTGGCGGTTACCGTAGAGCTGGAGGAGCTCGTCAGGGCCGGGCTTAGAGGTGAGCTTCTTGGAGTCCTCAATGGCCTTCTTGAAGGCGTCGCTCTGGGGGGCAGCCATGATATTTAGAGAAGAAAGGTTGTTGATTAGAGGTAGAAGGTGAGTTGTTTCTGGTATCTGTGTAAGAGGAGAAGAGGAAATGACGAAGTTGCGGGTGTTGGGATTATTGTTGAGGAACTTGGCCTTGTTTCCCCCCCCGGCGGTGCGGGTTATAGCGGGGTCATGGGATTGCCATGGAGGGGTCAGGCGCAGCAGCGCTCGCTCTACGTGAGTCGGGTAATGCGCGGCGTTACCCGAACAAGGCACGAGCATCAGCGGATGATCATGGACAAGAAGAGTCAAAGATGCCTCGGCTTCAACAGCTTAAAGATGATGTGCGAGTTTATTGGTGTGACAGAAGCTGCAACACTGCCGGCATCATGTTGAGTAGAATACCTATGGAGGGACCATGATTCAGCTATGAAACACTCTAGGTAGGCTGCGTGCCATACGTCGGCTCGTCATAGACAAACATGGAATTATTCCGAGATCGACGACGTCTCCCTTTACATCCAGCTCTCATCAGTCAAACTCACTCACACGGGATCATAACCTCAAACACAAACAAGAGTAATCAACATCAGTCAAGCTCACAATAATGACAAAGACCGTCGTCGTTTTGGGTGGTAGCCTTGGTGGCATGGCTGTTACTCACCGTCTACTCAAGTACACGCGGCCCCATGAGGAAGACCTCAAGGTGATTCTCGTGTCCAAGGTAAAAACCCAACCACTTTCACAAGCCAATCCTCAAAGCTCACTCTAGTAGAACAGTCACTTCTATTGGAACCTGGCTTCCGTTCGTGCCGTTATTCCTGGCGTAATCAAAGACGACCAAATCCTCGCTCCTATTGAGCCTGGTCTGGCACAGTATCCGGCCGGCAGCGTTGAGTTCATAGTCGGCGCCGCCTCCGCCGTTGACCCAGCGGCCCGCACCGTCCGCGTTGATAAGGACGGCGGCCCGGGCCCGGTACTTACATATGACCACCTTGTGGTCGCTACAGGCGCCGACGCCGCTGACCCGGCACTCCCCTGGAAGGCCGGCGGTTCGCATGAAGAGCTCCTTGACAGTCTTCACGACACGGCTACCAAAATCGACAAGGCAAAGCATATTGTCATCGCCGGCGCTGGTGCTACTGGAGTCGAGCTCGCTGGCGAAATCCGCTACGCCTTTCCATCTACAACGGTGGTGCTCATCTCATCAGACGACCACGTCGTCGCGGGGGATCAGATAGCCGGGTGCGTCGAGGCCGAACTCCGCCGGCTGGGCGTTGAGATCCGAGCGAGCGTCCGCGCCGATTCCGCAACGGAGCTGCCGGACGGCAAGACGCGGGTTACGCTCTCGGACGGCGGGGTTCTTGAGACGGACTTGTACCTCCCGACCATGGGACTCCGGCCTAACACGGGGTTCTTGCCAAAGGAGTGGCTAAACGAGCACGGCTATGTGGATGTGGACGAGGAGATGCGTGTGAAGGCTGCTGGTGATGGCGTGTGGGCTGTGGGAGACGTCGTGTCTAAGCCGCGGGCGGCCTTTATGATCACCGACGCCCAGGCCGCAGGCGTCGCAAAGAACATCGACCTTGCGCTCAAGGACAAGCCAGCACAGTCTGTGAGTGGTCCCCTCGTGGATGCCTTCCTATGCTCCACAGGTCGAAGTCGCGGAGCTGGACGACTAGGAGTCGTGCCCGTACCGTCTCTCGCTGTGTGGGCAGTCAAGGGCCGTACTCTAGGCATGGAGCGTACGCAAAAGTATGCGGATGGGAGTATGTGGTGACGATTGATGTTAGAAGTCGAATGACTAGAGCAACAACGCCTAACGTCCCATTAAAGAAAACGCCATGATATTCCTACACAATAAACAGCGAGCCCGCCAACCCTCGATTATATACGACCTCCCCTTTACCTCTTCTCGTCCTCAATCTCCCTCCGGATCTCCTCGAGCACCTGCTCGCGCGACCGCAGGTGTGATTCTAGACCCTCGACCTGCTCGCGAACTGTCTGGAGATCCTCCTGTATGCTCTTAAGACCACCGCCTACCGCACTCTTGCCCGTTCCCTCCTCTAGCTCCCTCAATTCCCTGCGCTTGTATTCAAGTAGCTGATCAAGTTCCTTCTTGACAAGTGCGGGCTTTGAATCACGCTTGCCGCCTTTCCGGCGCTCGGCAATCTCCTCCACCTTCTTCATCTTCTCCTCCAGGTCCTGCAGCTTGCGCTTCAGTCGCACCTCTTCCCAATCTTCCGTCTTCTCCGTCGAGAAATCTGTGCCCGCAGTCTTGAAACCGCTGCGGCCTAGGCGCGTAAGGTATTGGTCGCCAAACTTGGCCTTGCGCCCGGTGGCGGTCGAGTCGTCGGCCTTGGTAGCCCATCGTGAGTTGGCGCCGGTTCGCTGGTTGTCGACTTGGTAGTCGATCTGGTTGCGCTCAAAGCTGGAGCGGAGAGAGGCAGGGACGGTGCGCGGGATTCGGAAACCCTCGTGTCGGTAGTTGAGGATATGTAGGAATGCGAGGGCGGCGTCTTTGTTAATGGTTGATTGCGCAGATGGGTTGACCAAGTTCCATGCGGATCTAATATCGGTATCGGGAACGTCAAGGGACTCGTAGAGATCGCCGAGAGAGTTGACTGTGTCGATTAGCTCATGCTCCTTGAGATTCAATCAGGGGACGTACAAGAAATCTCGCCGCGCATGTCCCGGCTCTCCTGGTAAATCTGCTCGTACTTGGACTTGTCCTCGGGCTTCATGTACCACTCGAAGCCGTCCTTGAGGCCGAGGTCCTCTGTTTCATCCTCAACTTGCTCGAACTGCACTTGCTTGCCAGTGATGGCCCGGGTCGCTTGCACCAGATGGGCCTTGGACTCTGGGACGAGCCAATCGGGCAGGGTGGTGGGAACGTCTGCGTATTCCTGTGCTAGGTAAGCTGCCGTGTCACAAAGGTCCTTGAGCGACAGAACCATACCCCGTTCAGGATGTCAAAGATGACGCGCATGGCGACGCAGAACTCCTCAAAGTCGAGGTTTCCATCGTTGTCCACATCTGCCAGATCCCATACTCGCTCCAGTTGATCATCTCGGAGGCCACTGTTCTTGAGCACGGGGGCGGCCTGCTCTCCTGTAAGGAACTTGCCGCCGCCTGTCCGGGCGGAAAAGATGTTCCAATAAGTTTCGATTTCTTGCGCTTCGATCTTGGGAGCCATGGCTGCGTCGGATGGCGCTGGGCGACTGTGGACGTAGGCGACAAGAGTATCAAGGACAAAGGGGAAGATCGGATTATTTGCAGAGTAGAATTAAGTAGCAATCGGTTTGGCGGCGACCGCAGAATGTGGAATACGGCGGAGAGATGATGTCGGTGTCGGGTCGGGGCGTGAGGTTGCGAATGACGAAGCTCCGTCTCCAGCCACGCCTTGGGCTGCTTTCCCCTGATGGATGGGATGGAGAGGCCGCAGCTCCGCCAGTCCCCGCTTAGAGCGATATCCAAGTTAGTTCAATAAGTAATCTCATCTCGGCCATCATTCTCCCATGGGTGTCATGACCTGGGTGATGAGAGATGACAGGCCGTTCACTTGCCTGGCCGTGATTAACTGGCACGAGATTCATACGTATGTAGGTAGGTAGGTATGGTGTACATGCTAAATTCAAATGACGATGGAGAGAACCTATGCATGCAGCTACTAAAGGCTGTGTTAGTTCAACCCCTGAATTCAGCTGCATACTTGACATATTCCTGATGGTCGATAGTACCTCATGAAAAGCAATTCATATATGCCTCTGGGCTTCCACTTTGGGCTTTACAGCTACTGCTCCAACTACATGATCATGCAACAACGACACTATCCCCAGACGAGTCTCACCGAGCTGGCTGTGGTTGAGCCCCACTGTCCCTGGCATGAGCCCCCAGAACATCCCCCAGGAATCGTCTCCCAGTGGCTGGCTTCAGTGGACTGCCCAATCGATGGCAGGCAAGATGGAGGGGCACGGCTGCCACACCCGAGCAGCCTTTGGAGGGGCACAAGGCAAAGGAAATGACCTTAAATTGAAGCTAAACCATCTCTTGCTTGTTACAGACCGCTCTCTTTCTGTCGCCTTCACCGCAAAGACTCTCTCTCCTTTTGAAGCATTGCGCAATTGTACTGTCTCAACTCTGTCACAATGTCAACAACAACAACCGTCACTGCCCAGCCCATCACGGCTGAGGCTATGCTCCGTCTCTTCCCTGACATTGACACCAGCTCCGAGCCCTTGTCCGGTCACGATGAGGAGCAGATCCGCCTCATGGATGAGGTCTGCATCGTCCTCGACGAGAACGACAAGCCAATTGGCACTGCCAGCAAGAAGATTTGTACGTTGCGCCTCAGCTACACCCCGAATCATTTGCCTTGCTAACTCGATCACCTACAGGCCATCTCATGACCAACATCGACAAGGGCCTCCTCCACCGTGCCTTTTCCGTCTTCCTCTTCAACGATAAGAACGAACTGCTCCTTCAGCAGCGCGCCACCGAGAAGATCACCTTCCCCGACATGTGGACCAACACCTGCTGCTCCCACCCTCTCAACATCCCTACCGAGACGGGATCGAGCCTCGAGGATGCCATTGATGGTGTCAAGAGGGCCGCTCAGCGCAAGCTCGACCACGAGCTGGGCATTAAGAAGGAGCAGGTTCCTTTCGAGAAGTTCCACTTCCTGACTCGAATTCACTACAAGGCTCCCAGCGACGGAAAGTGGGGTGAGCATGAAAGTATGTTTTACAACTAGTCTCTTGATGCGAGGGTATCATATCTAACTATAACCTAGTCGACTATATTCTGTTCATCAAGGCCAATGTCGACCTCGACGTCAACAAGAACGAGGTCAGGGACACCCAGTACGTCAGCCCAGAGAAGCTCAAGAAGCAATTCGACGACCCCAGCTTGGTCTTCACTCCCTGGTTCAAGCTCATCTGCAACTCGATGCTGTTTGAGTGGTGGGAGAACCTCGACTCCGGCCTGGACAAGTACCTGAACGAGCAGGAGATTCGCCGCATGTAACGAACCACGGATAACGAGACAAAGAAACCTCCGAAGCGAAACAGGACGACAGGAGAGACAAGATGATTGCCAAAAAGAGTTACGAAGGAAAGAATCAGGTAGCGGTTGCATAGGCTGTTCGCGGTCGATCAGCATAGATATCCGCTCTCGCGCCTCCGCCGTGTCTAGATCAGATCGGATCTCACGAGGGGTACAGAGCCGCTTTTTAATTTGACGTCGTTTACGTTCATCACTTTCTTCGACGCAGCAACTTATTGCTTCGGGAACCCAGCAAAACCCTGACAGTTCTCAGAGATAGCTGCAATGTCGATCGAAGTATCATGATTTACTACTCTTCATACACGAGCGATTGGCGTCTTGTACATCAATACTTGAGACCCCAAATTGCTTCTTTCCCGCCTCATCCGAGCTCATCACAACTCACAAGTTGCACAGTACATTCTTAGTCCGGTGACCTCAGATGCCGTTGCAAGCCGCTGCCATCCAAGACAGACGGGACAATCAATGTCTTTGGACGCTGCCGGTCAACTTTGGTTGAACCGCGCCAACCGATTCAGCCCTCGCCAAGGAGGCACATGTGCTCCTCAATCAACAAAGCACCTCGACCCGGAGCCGGCTATCTTTGACTAATGAGAGGATGCCCTGCGCATGAGGCCCTCCCATCTCCTGCACCAGGTGGCGTAGGTTCACGCTCGTCCTTGGCTATACTGGACCACAGCTGACGCCAGAGCTCTCGTTCATCCCCACAGCCTGAGGAATCTCCATGGCTCAGTCCCATTCTCCCACGTCAAGGAGCCACAAAAACAGTCAGCAACTTCACACTGACTGGCTGATCCAAGGCCTCTGAGACAGCTTCACAGCATGGCTTGCCTGTATTCCACGGATTCTGCAGGGTTGCCCCCCACCGGTCATCCATGGTCATGTGGTCACCCAGGGCGCCTCATGGACCAAGCACTGTGCTCCGTCTCCCGCTTCCTCGATTCCCTAACGCCCCGTCTGCCCTCTTGCCGCTCCCTTTCGTGTATGACTCGGGAGAGCTAACGTTAGCCGTTACCCCACGAAGTGGCTGTCATCTGTAAACCGACCAATGGCATCACCGAGTCTTGGAGTTGTGCCGTATCTACGCTGCCGTCCATTGGGGTCCACACGGCACTTCTATCTATCACCCGCCCGCCCTACATAAACCCCCTCGGCCGATTGCCTATCTCTGTTTGCTTCTCTCTCCTCTTCCCAACTGCCTACCTACCTCTTACTCTCATACTTCACTTTACCTCAAGTCATTCTACCCATACCACAACTTGGCCTCACTAACAGGACCCTTTGTCAGGAAATCTTGCTAAGCTCTCTCTTAGAAGGGGATTGCTGGAAAGAATAGCCACCTTGGTGTCTTGCTACTGCTGTTGCCGCTTGTTGATTGCTACTCTGAGCACCAACCTCTGCATGGTGAACCACTGTTCAGTCAACATTATCATCTGAAACCTCTCGTGCCTCTCTTCTTTGTCAACTTGTCTCTCTCCAACTCTTCCTCTCAGCTCGCCCTCGTGAACCTATCGTACGCCCACATTGAGAAACTCGATCGAACCGATCGACGTCCGTTCGACACCTACATCCCCCCCTCCTCCCCTTTAAGCCATAATCGCGAGCCTGGCCCGCTCAAGCATCAACTTGATGTCGGTTGAAGTTCGCACAAGCCTTAACTGTCTGCGTCATCCTTCGAGGTTTACGCCCGTCTCCAGAACTCAGCTCTCGCGGGTTCACACGGGCGATAGTATCCAAAATATACAATGTGAGTCTAGGACTTGATGAGTTCTGAACCCATCATGCTTAATGCCACCCGCGGCGCTCCCCTCTTTGCAAAAAGGGGAGCCCCTGTGTTTTCTAGATACCGCCATCAGTTCTAGTACCGAGTAAATAACTGGTTCATCATGGAGGGAACTACAACCACCAAGAGTATCAGTCATAATCTCAGCGGCGCCTCAGCCCTCGCCAAGTGGCGACGCCGGTCTCTCGTGCCGCCCTCGTGGGAGGACTCGATCCGCTTTGTGAGCGTCAACGAGTCGGCCGAGGCGGGCAGGTCGCTGGCGCACGCGTTTGCGACCGACGCCATGAGTCAGTATGTGCTCGACGGCGACGACATGGCGGATTACTCGGACGAGCAGAAGTGGAAGCTTCATGTCGACCACATGACGTACATGGTGGCGGCTCACTGCTACAAAGGCGTCGTAACGGCCATCGGGTCCGACTACGACGCTGTTGCTCTGTGGTAGGTTTCCCCCTCGTGTCTTTGAGAAACAA
Organism: Fusarium vanettenii 77-13-4; assembly: GCF_000151355.1. Lineage (NCBI taxonomy): Eukaryota > Fungi > Ascomycota > Sordariomycetes > Hypocreales > Nectriaceae > Fusarium > Fusarium vanettenii. The sequence continues at coordinate 1,893,854 of NW_003315867.1, forward strand.
GCTTTAGCTAACATGCGTCGTCAGGCTGCCTCCTGGTCAGCAGATGGATGACTGGTGGACGTCGCTGCGCAGCGGTATGTGGAGGCTGTACTACCAGCTCTCGGCCGAGGGCAGGAGACGCTACTACGATGAGATGCTGCCTGTGCTGAACCAGACCAAGGAGGAGGTCATGGGTGAGAGGGACAAGGACTGCTACTATCTCGTCTACATCGGTACCAAGCCCGCTGCTCAAGGCAAGGGATACGCGGGCAAGCTGATCCGCGACATGGTTGCCAAGGTAGGAAATAACTGAAAAGGAATTCAGAGTACACACTTACACTCACTCAGGCCGACGCCGAGAACCGCCCCATGTACCTTGAAGCCAGCACCAAGCGCAACAGCGAATACTACGCCAAGTTCGGCTTCAAGGTCAAGCGGCCCGTCGTCTTTGAGAACGGCCCGGAGCCCATCACCATGTACATCATGGTCCGCGAGCCCCAGACCCCTCGACAGTCCTGCGGCCCGGCCGTCATGGCCACGGTAAAGTTCTAGGGAAACGAGCCTCTGGTCCAGCCAAAGGCCGACGAGGGATCAGAGGCTGTCGTCGAGGAACTCGAGTATGTCGAGGAGCTGGGGGGTGGTGCAAGACTAGCACATGGACCTGAGTGCGTTGTGATGTGAGTTCTTGAAATTTGAGTGAGGAAATGTATTGACCGATCGACCTTGATTCTCTGGGAACAATAAGAATGAGCACATGGATAAGGGAGAGGATCTTGGATTGCTTCGATTTGGCCAACATTTGCTGACCGCCAGTCTTTACCGCAATTATTGCTCTATTTTTTTCTGCATTGCTTTGCAGTTGTTGGACTAGCTCGAGTCGTTCATTAGGAAGAAAGAAAACAAATAAAATCGTCATTCCTTCATAAGCTGATCCCGCCTATAACAGTCAACACCGTTTGCACCTAGCTTTTTGTAGATTTGTACGAGTAGACGTCGACAACCTCCTCCTCCTTCGTGACCTTTACTCAACCTAGTACTCGAGGATTGCCCATGTCTCGTCATCGACCGTTGTGTAAATGAGACCCTGGCCGAGCAGCTCGTCCGCAGCAGTGAGAACGTCTCTCACTGACAGGCCGGTAGAACTGGTAATACCGTTGATGTGAACACCCTCGTTGCCGCCAGGAGCGTCGTTCATAAAGCTAAACATCTTCTTGGCTAGACCAGAGCATCCGGACAGTTTCGAAGGTGCTGCATTTCCACCAGCCTGGTCGTTGTAGCCGCCACCGTCGACAAACATGCTGTCTCCTTCACCGTTGGCTGGTCCCTGACCACCAAGAGGACCCTTGGTAAAGTAAAGGTGAACGTATGTGGCCTCGAGCATGTGATAGCTGACCTCGTTGAAGTCCTCGACGGGTCTGATGACGTGGGCGCCGACATGCCGCTTGCTGTTGAAGGACTTGAGGCGTCCCCAGACACGAACGTGAGAGTCGAGCTCAAACTCCGGTTCGTTGTTGTTGTCGGCGTCGACCCACTTCTTGACCTCGATCTGGCCGGTGCCGTCGTCGATCTTGAAGGTAATGTTTGTGGGCTGGGGCGTCACGCTGCGGATCTGGCCGACGAATGTGATCTGGGTGATGAGGGAGCCGTCGATCTTGAAGTCGGCGCCCTGGAAGGCCTCCTCGGCGTCGAGGATCTGCTTTATTGTGACGGGACGCAAAGATTCATCTTGGTATGACTGTAGAGACAGATCGTCAGAAGCTGTGGGTGAATCGTGAGTGATGCCATCGTACCTTGCCGCCACCGCCGCCCTGGCTGCCCTGCTGTGAGCCTCCAGCAAAGAAACCGCCCGAGTCATCACCCCCTTGGCCGTAACCTGTTTTTGTGAATCCAGCGTAGGCAGCTGTAGCAGATTGTCAGTCGGGATCCACAAAGGGTGAGGTGAGAAGTTGCACATACACATTGTGATAATTGTGTGATGTAGGTTGAGCGTGAAGACTAGGATGCAAGCTTCGTGGAGAATAGAAGACGCGTTAAAACGCGCCTAGGTTTAATGGGTTTGCCCCGCGATTCACGGTGTGGGGCAGCTTCTGCCTTAGTCATTCACGGAAGGTAGCTCGAGCACGTGCCATTTGAGAAGCGATTGCCAAGCCATCACCAAGCTTGAAAGCTGAGGAGAAGCTGGAGGGTGGTGACATGTGGACGACAGAATGAATCAAGGAGAGCGCCACAATCTTTTACGTCTTGAAGCTGGATCAAAGAAAACACCATTGGCTAGATGGCTTTTGACACAATTCAAAGGTACGACTTCGATCTCATCATGCATCCATCTAGCGGAACGCTTCCCCGTAGTGGATGCGAACATCAGGTCACCAACAACGGGATGTCCGGCTAGCATCATGGAAGACGATGGCATCGGTGAGAAGCCGTGGGAGCTTCCCGAAAGCTCCCCCCTCCTCTTCTCAAAAAAGGAGAGCATCACATATGGAAATCGTCAAATAATTGGCAGCTTCCAGTTCGCATTAGCCTCGGCATCACATCAAAAGTGGACACGGATGAAGCGACAGCGGCAACGGACCCCGGCCTCGGCCTTGACCCCCGTGTTTCTCCAGGTTTCTTTTCCGCGACCAACAACGGTCATCTATCGGCCATCCATCTATCTATCTATCTATCCATCCAATCCATCCATCACTTCCGTCCGTTCGCGTATCCATCTGAATTGTCCATCAGAGCAGAACCCGCCATCGTCCCTAATTTGTTTCTCTGCCAAGCGTTGATTCTTCCCGTCTTCTAATCCCCTTAATCTCCAGCAGCCGCCGCGTCTCGTGTCGTCATGTCCAAGCCGCAGACCGGAACTCTGCCCCTGATACCGCTCGCACGAGGCACCATCCTCCTCCCCGGTCTCGTCCAGCGCATTCCAGTCTCGTCCAACCGACCCGACGTCCCCGCCCTCCTCGCCCACGTCTACGAGCAGGCCGCCACCAAGGGCCCCGACACGCGAATCGATAGCATCCCCATCGGCTGTGTCCCCATCTCGTCACCTCTGGTCGGCCCCAATGGCCAGCGTCTCATCGGCGATGCTGAGGACATAGATCCTGCAGAGATTGAAAATGTTCTTCCCGGATCTGCGCGCAAGGAGGACCTCTACAACTTTGGTGTCGAGGCCAAGATCATTGGCATCGATGGAAGAGGTACCGGGGAGTTCGCCTTGCGCGTTGAAGGCGTCACGCGAATCCGTATCGATAGCTTCACTAGAGAGCGTCCTTATTTTGAAGCAAAGGTTACATTCTTTAAAGAAGACAGTAGGTCAACCGTCGTCATCTCGTCAATGATCACCCACTTATCCCCGTTACAGCCACCACTCCTCCCGATAAGCAACTACAAGACCTCTTCAACCTTTTGAAAACGCGATCCCGTGAACTCGTCACCATTCTAAGGATTTCCTCTCTTCTCCCCCGAACCAAGGCTGGACCAGTACTTTCGCCAGTGCTTACACGACGACTCGAGATGCTCATCATGAGGAGGGAGCTCAAGGAAGCCGGTCTTCTCGCCGATTTCATGGCCAATCTGGTCGAGAGCACGCACGAGGAGAAGCTCGAGGTTATCGCCGCTCTGGATGTCAAGGTGCGCCTCACCAAGGTCATTGAACTGTTGGAGCGTCAGGTTGGCGGCATCAAGAATAACTTCAAGATCACTACTTTCACCACAATGCCCGTCCAAATCCTCGACCGGTTAAACGAGGACCAGCAGCGAAAAACAGGCCCTATTCCCAACATTCCCGGCATTACCTTTGTGCCTCCCGGCGCTCAGATGCCCGGCGGCCACGACCAAAATAACGATGAAGAGGCCAACGAGCTCGATGAACTCAAACGCAAGCTTCAAAATGCAAAGCTCCCCGCAGAGTCCGCCAAGACGGTAGAGAGGGAGATGCGCCGACTCCAGAAGATGCAGCCCATGAACCAGGAATACCAAGTCACCCGAAACTGGTTGGAAACTCTGGCCGAAATTCCCTGGACAGCCACGACTGATGACCGCCTCGGTCCTGACACCCTGCACAAGGCAAGGAAGCAGCTAGATGAGGACCACTACGGACTGGATAACGTCAAGAAGAGGCTTATTGAGTACCTGGCCGTTCTGAGACTGAAACAATCCATCAATGATGATGTCGACGAGAAGATAAAGCAGGCGGAGGAGGAAGCCCAAGCTGAAGCGCGTCACCAGCAAGAGAAGGAGAAGGAGAAGAGGGAAGAGGGAGAGAAAGAAGAGACGGCCGACGCAAGCTCAGAAGTCGAGGCCGTGAAGCCCGATGTAGCCAAGCTTCAGATTCTCAAGTCCCAGCGTATGGTGGACAAGTCTCCCATCATGCTTCTAGCAGGACCTCCAGGTGTGGGCAAGACAAGTCTTGCGCGGTCAGTGGCTACGGCCCTGGGCCGCAAATTCCACCGCATTTCGCTCGGAGGCGTCAGAGATGAGGCCGAGATCCGTGGTCATCGAAGAACCTATGTTGCGGCCATGCCTGGTTTGATCGTTCAGGGGCTAAGAAAGGTGGGTGTTGCCAACCCCGTCTTCTTGCTCGACGAGATCGACAAGATTGGACAAGCCAGCATCCACGGCGATCCCTCAGCTGCCATGCTCGAGGTTCTTGACCCCGAGCAGAACCACTCGTTCCAGGATCACTACGTCGGCATGCCAATTGATCTTTCCAAGATCCTCTTCATCGCCACTGCCAACAGCCTGGAGACTATTCCCGCCCCTCTCCTGGATCGAATGGAGACCATCTACATCCCCGGCTACACCACTCTGGAGAAACGCCATATTGCCATGCAGCATCTGGTGCCCAAGCAGATCAGGGTCAACGGACTTGCCGAGACCCAGGTTGCTTTCAACCAGGACGTTGTGTCCAAGATCATCGAGTCTTACACTCGTGAATCCGGAGTCCGTAATCTTGAGCGTGAGATTGGATCCGTTTGCCGTGCCAAAGCTGTGGAGTTCGCCGAGGCCAAGGACGGGGGTCACATTGAAGAGTACCGCTCGGATCTTACAGTGGAGGATATTGAAAACATATTGGGCATTGAGAAGTTCGAGGAGGAGATTGCTGAAAAGACAAGCCGCCCGGGCATTGTGACGGGTCTCGTCGCCTATAGCACCGGTGGCAATGGCAGCATCCTCTTCATCGAGGTTGCTGACATGCCCGGCAACGGACGAGTCCAGCTAACAGGAAAGCTGGGCGACGTTCTCAAGGAGAGCGTCGAAGTGGCACTAACATGGGTCAAGGCACATGCTTTCGAGCTGGGCCTTACACCAGAGCCAACAACTGACATCATGAAGGAGCGCAGCATCCACGTACACTGTCCTTCGGGAGCCATTCCCAAGGATGGTCCCAGCAGTGGCATCGGCCAGGCCATTGCACTCATCTCCCTCTTCTCGGGCAAGCCGGTGCCACCGACCATGGCCATGACGGTAGGTTCCCAAGCAACAAGTCAACCGCGATGAGTCGGTACACTGACAGTCTTGTGTGTAACAGGGCGAGATTTCTCTCCGGGGCCGAGTCACAGCCGTCGGAGGTATCAAGGAGAAACTCATCGGCGCCCTCCGAGCGGGAGTCAAGACGGTGCTACTACCGGCTCAAAACCGAAAGGACGTCAAAGATCTACCGCAGGAGGTCAAGGATGGACTCGAGATCCTCCATGTCAAGTAAGTCATGCCCTCTACCCCCGTGCTTCATCAACGTGCCCTTCGTGGCACGCTCCGCCACTTTCTATACCCCGAGGACGAGAAGTTCGTATCACTGACGCATGTCTTGAACAGCCATATCTGGGAGGCCATCCGCCTTGTTTGGCCAGATTCGCAATGGGCCGATGACAGCAACTACCGAGGCATCGAGAGCCGACTGTGATGGATGCTGCATCTCAACTCATCCTCTGGCCGCACCGTCACATAGCCCATGGCTCATGTCTCGTCGATGCGTCCCCCATCCTGTTCCTCAACTCTGAAACGTCCCGTGGCGACCTTCCTCAGCCGCCCATCACCCTCCCCACCCATGCTCGTCGACCTGGGCTTCACCGAGATCCCCCAGCATGGCCCAATTCAGCCCTCTTTGCGACGCATCTAGCCGATCCACCAAACGGCCGCCCGTCTCACAGCCCCCCCTTTCCCGTGATCCCACGTTGTCCTTCCCGCCGGCGCCAACCATGGCTCACCGACTGCGTGCGCCCATGCCTGGTCCCCTTTTGAGACATGCAGCATCAAAGACAGTAAAGGCGGTGGTTGTGGCGTTCCCAGACAAGAAATGCGTGCCATTTCTGGCACCGTGAGGGCGCCACCGTCGTCGCCTATTTTGTGCGGTGAATTCTGTGCCAGACAGGTACCGCCAGGGTGACGCCGCAGCGGATCAAGCGAACATGGACGAGTCCCCGTGTTACCCTACAGAGCCTGGTCGGTTCATGGCCGCGAGAATGTGGTATGGGGCTTGGTCTGATGGGTGTGGCCGTGTGGTTTCATCTGTCATTTTCCGGGAGGGAATCGTCCATCAAACGGTGTGCAGTTGCACATGCGACTCGTCACCACAGCTTCAGTCGGCAGGGTCGAGAGGCCTCGACGTGCCAGACAAGGACTTGTGTAACGCTCCGGAGCTCATGCTGCGGGGGAGAAATGTCGATGCGAGCCAGCGAGACACGGTGTTGAAGGGTCAACCATTGTTGAAGGGTTAGCCAAGGGAGTTGGGCATTTTTAGCGTTGTCTTGGCTCTTTCTTTTCCTTGTATGGCATGATTCCAGCCTGAATATTAGCCATGTCTAGATCTAGTTGTCTCGAATACCAAACTCGATCGTCAGCTTGTCCTGATTTGGTTCGTTTGTACTTGGAGGTTGTAATCGATCTCATTCGCGCAAAGATCAAGGGTTGAGCCGTCTGGTAACTAGACCGCTCACCATCACTGCCGTGGCGTTGGGTGCTTGGTATCCATGCCCTCGGTGCCCCTAGGGAGAGACCTCGAGAGAAACCTAGATTCGTGCCGCATTCTCGCACGACACAAAACCACCAAAGGGAGACCCATTCCCCAACCAACCACGTACATACGTACGTACGCACACACATCCGACCTCATCTCCAAAAGGCGTACTCCGTAATGACAGCCGAATTTAGCGCATCGTAAGCCCTACAACTACCCCCATCGGCCGAGAAGCGGGTCATGGATGCAAGTCGTCGGTGTTGGTGAGAAAAGGGGCAGAAAGAAAGGGTTCAGTCGCAAGGCGGTGCGTATCCCTTCGTTCCCAGACCTATCGGGCCAGTCGGAGCTCCCCCCGAATATTCGCCTCCCAATCTCAGCCTTCGATCCGCAATGCCGGGCCTTGACATCAAGGGAACGGCAGAGGTGGAGGGACCGCAAAAGCCTCGCGGAGAGTTTTATTTGTTTTTTCTCTCTTCCCTGGTTGCAGAAGCAAATCCTTGGAGGGGATCCGAACCAGGAAGCGAAACTAGGTCATCAGCCGCATTGCGCCGTCGATGATTCACTAGTGAAGACCGTCTCTGTCCCAAGTCTTGAAGTTGCTTCTGCAAGATCAGATCATGTTTGTTGGATTGGCGACTGGAATGAATTCGATGACAAGTCGGTGTGCAGAAAAACATATGTGCTTTTTAACCCTTGTCCCTTCCGCGTCCGGCGGCACGCAGCTCTTGATGGTGCCAGTTACTGGCTAGTTCATGATGAGGCGCGCTCCGGTGTGCATGTGCAGGCATGTTTGAGATATCTCATAGAGGAAACGTGAGGCTTGGCGTGAAACCGTGAAACGGGTGAGTTGTGCGAGCCTGTTGAACATAGGCTCTACTTTCCAGTTGACGAGTATACTGGGTAGTAGTCTGCTGTCAGTGACAGGCCAAGAGCCTCCAATCTGCGCCGCGGCCCAAGCCAAGGTGTGAATCAACTTCAGGGTCAACTGCTCCTGGAGACCAGGATTCGTCCGTCGCGCATAGCACAACCAGGCATTCGCCCAGTGGCCTTCTCCCTGAGACATAAAGCCACTCTGCCCCATCGGTGCACGACTGGGACCCGGGCAGGTTAGCGGAAACCATACATAACCTCGTGGTCATCTTCACGAGCGCCGCTGAATCAAATCCGCACACACCTGTCATTTTGCGCTTTTGAAACACAGACTAATCCTGCGCGCAATGAGACTTGCAGGGTCCTATCAGAGTCTGATACAGCCCGCTTGGTACAGGGCCTGCTCCACCTAGGTGACCTTGACAAATGACCGCCTGCAACTAGTTACTCCGGAGGCCTGGTCAGTACGTATCGTGTATCAGCCTCGGTCTGCCTCCAAGACCGGATACCTAGGGCACGTCGATCAACCTTACCTCCCCATTATTACCCCTTATTATCGCTCTCGACTATCATCTGTCACATCTCCATCCACGGCTAGGTCATGTGCACGGATGATCGACGTGCCGATATGACCAGATGAGAGGCCGAGTATGCAGTAACCCGCGGGGGCCAGCCTGGCACAACCTGCAAGAACACGGCCGCGTCCCAGGCCTCTGGGCCCATGGTGACTCTCAATGGCCCCGTGTTGTACATGTCTCGGGAATCCTCCATCTGCCGTTGAACATGCGTTGCCTGATAGCACTGCCAGACAACTTGCCCCGTTGGAAGCTCATGTGTGGGCAGTTGCAACTCTTGGTTTGGTCAGGGCCGGAGGCACAGCGGCCATGTGCATCGCTCGAAACCAACAAGGCATGCATTCTGCGAGCCATGGGCCCCGAGAAATTGCAGAGTCTTTGCAATCGACACCGAATTCCCCTCGATCCGACGTACAACAGCTAGAAAATCTCCGTCTGGTCAACGCTCTGTTGGACCAGGGGAGGGGGCTTGAAGCCTCCATGCTGACGGCAGAGTTGAATGTGGTCTCGTGCAGCAAGACAAGGCCACAAAGAGGCCCGAGACAAGCCGGAGATTCTGTCGATCGCAAGGGGAGCGGAGCGTTCTGAATCCTGTGATGTCTTATTGTTGGAGTGCTGCAGCCGCTCTATTGGGCAGAGCTGATCCACACCATGAGATGTCCCCATTATCCGCCATTCCTTCAACGCCAAGATATCAAGGCCGCAGCACGAATACCTCCAGCAATAGCATCAGCCTGGGTCTGGTTGGAGCGACAGAACCAAGTCTGTGCAAGGTGACGTATTGGGTTGGCTGCCAACGGAGTCTGCAGAGGTGGAACCAATCCGGCTTGGTCAAGAGTTGATCCCCAGAACCCATCGCCGTGATGGTGGACAACATCGTCATATCATATCATGTTCTCCAAGGACCACCCTTGTCACGGAAATTTACCTAGCCTGCCAATAGCGCTGCCCCTATCGGAACCGCGACCACGGCACCAGCCGCCGTGGTCAAGGCTGACAATCGGCTGGGTGCAAAGAGAGTCCCCGGGCCTCCGTCTGAGCAGGAAGGCGTGTATGGGGGCAAGCCAGGCCAGGGCACATGTACGTCGGGCCTCGAGAGCCGGGCCTGTAGCACTCGTCGTCTTGCGTCAATTCCAAATGTCCAAGCCCAGGATCCTGGCTGGTGGGGTTTGATGAGATGAAATGCCACCCTAGATGATCGTACAGTAGTAGCTGGCCTGCAGGGAATCAACGCTCGCCGTTTACTCGGCTCTACCCAAAAGGTCAAAAGGCCGCACCAGGGGGAGGGTCCCGCCCGCCTCCAAGCTGCTGGGAGCTGCCGGGCGTATGATCGAATCTGGAGTGCGAGCGATACGTACCGGGCAAGGGAGACATGGTCTGGCTACTGGGCTGATCCATGATCCATGGCATTCTGAAATCGCGGTTGCTGTTAGCAGGCCGCGGCTAGCTTGTCAAGCCATGGGAAACCGGTGAGGTGAGTGATGTTGAAGAGCTGCACTTCACCTGAGCTGAGCTGAGCCGTGCTGAATCCTCGACCGAAACAGACTGTGGTCGGGACCCTTAGGCTCGTACGATAGGCAAGCCCGATGTCAGACTGTCGCCGCAACTTTGAAAGGGAGCAAAGCAACGCAACGCTTGTTTGCATGAAAAGTTTCTTCTTGCGCCGCAATTGAAAACTCAATTCCACTGGAGATAGCCTTTGCGGGCTATCAGACCCTGGCTTCGGACCCGTAAGTAGCAAGTCGGTGGTTTGGCACGCTGCGGCCAGCCCAAGAAGGAAGCTAGCAGTGGGAGCCCAGGTGCACTCTTTGTTGGAGCTGCTCGTGAAAGACCTGGTTGGCAATCAAGGCCCGCTGACGACGATGCTGGGCTGCATGTGGAGAGACAGGCGAGGTTCCACTGCCATGTGTCCTTCCCCCTACCGAAAGTGTCCTTGAGCTTCCCAAGCGGCGCATCGGAGCAGGGGGTGACCCTGTCATGTCTTGGATAGTGCTCTCAGGACGGAGGTGCCAGCAAGAGGACTGTGCCATGGCTGTCCGGATCCCAGCTCTTTAGACTCAGCACCAGGCCGAAGTAGTTCGGGGGTCTAGTTTCCGGCCGGGCACCTGTCCACCCTCCCCCGGACAAATCCTAGCAACGGCGTCGAGCTATTTCGTGGCGGCACTGACTGTCTGCAAGTAAGGTATGACGCCTGGCTTGCTGCGAAATATCTCCGGTGGAGGACAGCTTGGAATAACGGCGGCAGGATAGAACGGAAGATGCCGCATCAGAGAGTGATCTGCGGTCCTAGCATTGTGAGAAAACGCTAGGCAGGCTGGTCAACAACTAGCTACTATGAAGGAGCAGTATTGAACATGACGAAACTGGCTGCTCGAGAGATATGCAGAACGCGTATCGCTGTGGAATCGGAGGAGCCTGGGCTCCCTGTTGGCGCCTTTGCGTCACCGTTTCTTTTCCCCGCTTGTTGAAGTGGACTGTCTGCAAGGTCGGCGACCCTGTTGCTGTACTGCCGATCCGACTTGAGACGCTATTGGTTGTTGCTGAAGGCCACTTTTGGGAACCAGCCTGCCTACCTAGTCGTGCCAAGACGTGGTGGCAGTGGTGGGTGGAGGCCTGGGTATCGCGAGATGATGCTGCTGCTGTTGTTGTTGGTGCCAGATGTTGAAGGAAGAAGAAAGGAGATGATGGGAGGCGAGAAGGAAACGGCAGCGTCGTGTTGGCGGACTGCCTACATGGGAGTAGGGACCCGCTCCTTCCTCGTATATTTGGCATTGGCACCTTTGTTTCGGTAACTGACCTGACCTAATAAGCCTGGTCGCTGAAGGGAGGAGCGACCCAACACTGGCAAAAACTTAAAAGCAAACCCACAACTTACCTAGGCAGTTGCAGGCGAGACAGGCAAGGCGCCTTTCCCGGGTCATCCGCCCAATTGATGGGGAAACTATCTAGATAGAGACGGGGATATGCTTGCCCGGGCACGTACGTTGCGATATAGGTCTAGTGTTGCTGGCCACCTCACGATCAACTATGTATCTAGTCCATCTACTATCGGTTCGGATCTAGTTACCCGTCTACACACTACGAAGAGAATAGAAGTTCAGCCTGCTCATCATCATATCATACCCACCAAGCCTTGCCTCTGGCCCAGTGCCGCTGCTCATGTGCCCCGGCCATCTGCGTGTCAGCCGCAACAGACGGACATTAGTACATACATGAGATACTGTAGGTATGGAGATAAAAATAAAAATGAAATGCAGCAAAATGTTGCTTACCGCTCGCGCGGCCTGTTCATGCAGGGCCAACAAGCTGCTGACCAGTCCCGCTGGGCCTGGGTGACCAGGGCTGGTAGACAAGGGACGGGCTTGGCTTGGCCTACGCTGCCGGACAGGTTTCGTAACGAGTCCATGGTCGTCTTTGTGTTGGAACCTCAAGCTCTATTGCAGCAAGTCCATCGTACAGCGTCTCTATGCTCCATGTACTATATCCATGGGATGCTGTGCAACAGGCGATTGCGCATCTCGCATCCGACGCCTCTTTTGATGCTCGAGTTGTTGTACGCTGAGGAGAATTTGTCTTCCGCTGATGCAGTGCAGGGTAGCATCGCTATCTACAGCCCCCCTTATCAAAGTCATTGTGACGGGGACAGCTTCAACAACGGACCCATCCCATGTCTCCACGGCGATTTTTTTTTGTTTCTTGGCATGGCATTTGATCAAGTGCATGCTGTCGTCAATCGGTCAGTAGAACCCCTAGTTGCTCGATCGCCTCACTCGTTCGATGTGACGACATCTTGCTGCTCCTAGACGCGGTTCAACATGGTCAAAATGGAGGTTGTCAGCCGCGTCTCCAAGGCTCCAGACTCTTCTACTTTGCCACGATAGGAACATCTCTCTCAGCAATGTCTCACAGCACACAGAGGGCGCCACATCCGCCCACAGGTCCGACAACACCCGCGTCATGAAACCCCAGAGTTCTCAACTCTGTGAACCAGTCGCCAAATAAGTTCCCTTGTCTAAGACATCCCACGGAAAGCATCGCTAGTCAGCTCTGCTGAACCCTCGCCTCGGTACTGTACTGTGCAGTAGACGGCCCCAGCTGCAAGGAAACCCAGACACACCGAGGGCGCCGGTCTGGAGGCAAAAAACTGGCCATTTGGGCCCCGATCCAACGGCGACGCCGCAGGACGAGTCATCGAGTCGCATCGCACGTACTGTAGTCTCTCGGATTGAAATTAACGCAGCGCAAAAGTAAAGGGAGGAGAGCGGCACCGCTCTGAAGACATGACGGCGTCACATACTCCCTAGACACAGGACAGCAGGTGCACAGAACATCCACTGACAGCCACTGGACTAGCCCAGCAAAGGCTGGCGCCGATATCCACAGTCAACCATCCTGCTGGTGTGGTCATTTGTGCGGCTGGACCGCTTTTTCTTATACGAATATCCTTCTCAAGATTTGTCCCAGGAACTAATCTGAGTCTTCAAGCTGGTTGGCAGGTCAATGCTGTGTCGTGGGCTCGATATCATAATTCTGTAGTTCCAATGATGAGCGTGAGCCAATTGGAAACTAGATCCACTGGTTGATCTCGTACAACTCTTCCTAGCTCATAGATGGACGTATATCTGAGTCTAAAACGAGCAGCTTCACGGTCTGCCCATTTGCGCACTGCGGCAGGTACCTGACTCGCCCTGCACAGCCTCCTGGCAGCCTCCTGTCTATCACAGTGTCCTCTCCAGCACCGACACGCCGGAGTCGAGGGTGCCAAGGCACGGCACTAAGCCGCATCAGACCACGAGGCAATGTCGAGGTGTGGGATGTTGACAGCAGTCGCATAGTCACCGTCAGCACGGAATGGATGCAACTCGCAAGCGGACTGGCGTAGGGATCTGATTCAAGGACAGCTGGACAGGGGTTTGCTCGGTGAGCTGGCGACAGCCACGATGCCGGCACGACTGAAAAAGGAACGCCCGGAACGACAAGACTCCAAAACGGCAGGTCTCTTGGCTGCTGTCGAGGGCATCATCTCCGGCCACATGCTGAATGTCTCAGGTGAAGTCTGACAGGTGGGATGGGCTTCTGGGTCGTGGTCTTGGTTTGGGAAACTCGGCAGCTTGATCAGCGTGCATGGCCGTGGCTTGAAGGCCGTCCCTGTGTGCTAGTTCTATCTCTGGCTCAACGGCTTTGGAACTGCGGTCGTGGTTCGTTGGTTCATTGGTTCAAAGAAGCAAGAAAACGGCGTTGAGGCGCACCCACATTCTGAAGCTCAGGCCCTGAGCCTTGGGTCCGTGGCTTGCTGCCAGGGTGAGTGAGTCGCCTTGGCTTGCCGCTATTCCCCCCCCCCCCTCTGCCTCTGCTTGGACCAGCTCAGTCAAGCAAGATCCAGGATGAAGCAGGATTCAAGCCGGCGAATGGTTGCCAGTTGAGTCAAGTACCTATCGCTCTGAGCCGTCCGTCGTCCGTGCTGGTCAAGGTTACTTCAGCCAGAGAAGCCAAGACCCGTAATGCCATGTGCAGACACGATAGTTTGCCGGTAATTAATCCAATTCTAGACAGGTGTGATGGGGCGTGGGAAGGGGAAGGGTCTGGACAAGTCACCGTGTGGCCAGCCAAGCGATTGTCGATTCAAGATCACGCCAGTTCGTCTGTCTGGACCTGGCCGGAGTCGCCAGAGAGTCCATTCCAGCTTTCTTCTGAGCGGCATGTCTCATCCTTTGCCACACCGTCGTCGCTAAAGGCTGCATCATTTCTCAGCCTCTTTTCTCCGAGGCGGCATCGTGTATTGCCTGCAGCAACGTCGACGACCAGACCAAACCAGAGGCATCGTGCGCTGCGCTGCCCCGTCATTGACGCACGAGTCCGAACTAGACAGCTTTGAATACATCATCTCCGAGCTGAACAGACTATAGCCTACGCCACAGGCAGGTCGCGTGCAGAATAGTCTGTGAATGCGATGGAGCAGCAGGCAGGGGCAGAAAGACAAGATCAACATCCATTGCCAGTCCGTCGATTTTGCCTTGTCAGTGCCCTGTCATGCACAATGAAGCCTTCCTTGGTTGGGCCGTGGCATCTCGCACTGGGAGCCAACCTGGAAGGTTCCCATGGTCTGGGAGCTAGGACGTGCAAGCACGGGACGGCGGGCGAGCCGCGCCCTGGGTCGGGACATTTAGCCATTGGCCTAGAGCTGGGCCGGTCCAACGGTCGCGGCTACGCCTCGACAGACGTAATTCCAACATGAAGTGACCTGTCGGTCGGCACCTCTCTACCTGAAGCTGGAATCTCTCGAGGTAATCATTGTGACGATGTGGCAACGGGGCTCCGTCGAGCAGGACAGGGATCAAGTTCCCGACTCATGCGACTCGACTCGACTCGGAGGGCAGGCCAGGGCAGGAATCGAATCCAAACAGAGAGGCGAGCCAATCTCTTTCCTCTTGGAGCGATGCCGTTGGGATATCAAACCCGTCCACCATGGACAAAAGGGAATCTCAACTGCAACGCCCGGAGCTTATCCCGAGCCCTGAGATTAGAAAGGGAGGTTGGCATGTCACCACCCCAGGAGAATGGCGATCATCAACGATGGTGCTGGGTATGGGTGGCCTGTTGAACTGGGCGAGAATGTATCTGCAGGTTTGATGATGCGCAACTGGTCGTTTCATCATGGCCGGACTTGCAAGGCTACGGACGGGGACGCCCTGGGATGCAGTTGGGAGCGGCCGCTCGGAGCAGGAGGGCCAGGGAGCAGTCAGTCAGTGGACTGTGAAGATGCCGCACGTTGACGGCAGCGCACCCCGGGCCACGGAGATTTTCTCCAGGGCTGCAGACATCGATACAGATGTGATATGCTATTAGTGTGGCGCCCGCAAGAGGGAGGTACAACTCCTGTCATCATCTATTCGGTCGACAAGGGCATCGGGCTGGCCTGACACCGTCCCAAGCCTGAGGTTGATGTGTGAGATCCGACACTCGCGAGCAACGGAAATTTTCTGCCCTCATGCGTTGACTCGTCCCGCGATGCTACTGTTGCATCCAGCAGGCGAGGTGGTCTCCTCTTGGCCCGCACCTCTACGGCAGGGCCCAGATCTATTCCTCCGTCTCCAATGGATGGTACGTACATGCAAAGTATGTCGTAGCGGCCGGTATGATTTTGGGATTGCACTAGTTGGTAACCGACCGTTGGTAGAGGGTGCGGCAACGTCATGGGGACGGTCCCTAATTAGGAAGCGCAGGACTCGGGATCCTTCCAGACCATCCACAAGCAGCGCACCATGAGGCCCAGAAAGAGTGCATCAGGGAACATTTTCGTCTGGACTGTGCCTTTTTCTCCGTCTCGTGTCAAAGCAGGTGATAGGCCCGCCAAGGAGAGCGTCCGGTCCAGTCTAAGCGAACGCCAGGCAACTCAACACCTGGTAGTGACAGCCGCACAGCGGGGAATGGCCCACTACCCACTGGATTCTGCGTGTCTGAGAGGTGGGTGGCAGAGAGGCTGCTGGACAGCCCAGCCTCCAGGTCCCCACAGCTCGCTCTTGCCCGCAAACCCAGACTCGCTGGAGAGGTTCCTTGGTCTTGGAATTCACACCTCTTGTTGTCCTTCAAAGGTGTACGCTGGAGTGGTGCCTCCCATATGTGTGTTGGTAGACAGGCTCCTAAGGAGTGTAGCATCCATCTCAGGTGAGGCTGATAGAGCACTGGAACGAAGGGGGGCTGGCCCTGTAGACACTAGCTCTGCTCCTTGTCTCAACGGCACGGTGCTTCAGCCCCTCCCCCCAGATACCAAGGCTGCCGATGCGCGCCGGGCCGGCAGAGATGACGACTTGCTAACTCGCTAACTTGGGATGGCCGTTGATCGAGGTGGATTTCCTGGGTCCTGGGACTTGTTAGGCGCTGGCGCAGTGTCAGCCAAGCACCTCCGGGGTTGGTTAGGCTGTGCTCCTGAAGCAGCCTCCCAGTCTGCAAGGGAAAGGAGATCCCCCAAGGCGGGAGCTGATGCGGTGCCTTGTGTTGCTCAACATGCCGTGGCCGTGTCGTCGTTGTGACTCAAGAGCAGGACGGGAGGGAGCCATCTGATCGAGGACCGAGTATCATTAATGGACGAGGGGGATGAGAGCAGCATGTGGTGCAACCGAGGACTGACTGGTGCTGGTGCTGGGGCTGAACCTTGCACCCTGGCACCAGATCTTGCGGCATCGTACATTTAGCTTCCTGAGCGTGCTACCACCTCTGCATCGAGGTTGGTTCCCAGCGATTGAGGTTGGAGAGTGGAAGAGAGAAAGTAAAAGAGTGAGCTTCCGCTTGTGAGTGAATGGATGGACGCGGAACCGTGCACTGAACAAAGAGCGGCTATTGGCAGGTGACTAATAACCCCAACCTCTGCTCTCGTTAGAGGAACCTTCCCGGACCTTGCCATGGCAGCTGGCAGTGGGATTGGAAGTGGAGGCATGTGCTATGGACAACTACTTCCCTGCTACCTTCTATCTAAATATGGAACTGCGGACGGGAAGCAGCTACCTATCGATGGAGATGAAGAGGCCGCCCCTCGAGCCTATCTGCGTACCGACCTGGCCTGGAGCAACATCCATGGATTTAATCAAATGTCATCGCAACAACCTACACGACACAACACAACACGACACGACCTCAACCTCGACCAGGCGTCCGTTTAACTCAGGCAGAGGCATGCGCCAGCATCCCTCATCCCCACCAACACCACCACCCAAGACAACCATGAATCCAAGCTACTATTCGCACTTTCCCATCTCCTCAAGTCCCAATCCCATGCTGAGGGCTACCTTCAACCCTGTTGTGCTTCGCCGCCACTGGTAACCTCTGGCTAAATTTACCACACCCAACCAAGGCTGGCCGTCCATGTCATCCCAGGCTCCCGGGGCTTAAAGCAGGAAGCGCGTGCTGTAGTTGAGAAGCGCGGGCGACGTTGGATGTTGCCGGCCGGAGCAGCAGACCACCACTAGGATCATCAACCATCCCAACCCGCAACGAGCACAAGAGCCCTCCAATTGCGGCGCAACCGCCTGCACTAAAGCATCTACACATGCCCACAACGAGCCTAACCAGACCTTGGGTTACCGGCTATTGGCTGTGGGTGCCAGACAAGGGCAGGGTGAGGGAGAGCAAGGCAAGAGAGAGCCCAGGGAAAGGTGACCCCCGGCTTTTTTCTTCTTTTCATCCCATCATTCTCCAACATCATCATCTCTTGCATCATCCGCCCCCCCATTTCCAAAACAATCCCAGTTCCAGTCCCATTCCCAGGTCTTAGCCCCGGCCCCTGTCTTTCATACCCCGGGCTTCCGGCCATCAGGGCATCCTTCCTGGCCCCCTTCGTAACGACAGGTTCACGGCGTACGCAGCATTGCGGTCTCATATGGTGGTGACTGGACCCCTTCCTGCCAAGGCATCAAGAGGGACTTGGTCGAGTCGGAGCAGTGGCCGAACGATGAATATCCTCTACTCATACCCATTGGCTTTTCTCAGCTCAGGCAGGTAGCTTAGCTGGGGACCCAGGCCCCACCCTGACCCCGAGAGCCCGCTCACTGACGCCAACGCCAGCCAAGGACCAACACCAGCACCAACGCTGTGGCCAACGCCAACCTCAACACCCACGCCCAAAGGAGACGCAGCCCGCACACCCTTCCTGCCAACTTGCGAAGCTCAAGCTTTACAGGCCTTTGGTACCTGGTTCCGCAATTAGCCATGAAGCTCTGGACGGACTGGACTAGAATGGCAAGGAAGACAAGAGCGTCATGTCCAACCTTGATTTCGTGGTCCTTGTTCGCATGCCATTGAAGCGACAGACGAGACGGCTCCCCAGTGGTGCTGTTACTCGACAACTAACACTGTATCTGCGCCGCTAGATACATGATGTGCAGCATCAGCTTCGCATTGGCAATCACAGGCTCCTCAGATCTGGAACAGAGAAGCACTAACGTTCCGCTGACGCTTTGATTCTCCTGGGGCCCAAAGCTCCATACCACCACGCGCCGCGCTGGTCTTGATGAATTGCAACTGCAACTCAGCCCACTTTCGCTTCACCTAGGCTCAGCAATTGGCCAATGCTTCTTCCTGCTCGACTTCATCTGGGTTCTCACCCTCTTATTTATCCTGTTGTCTCTGCCGCATCCACATGTGGCCTCATAGAGCTGTGCCATGGCTTTTGGCTAGCTGTTGTTGCTTCTGTCTTGATATGAGGCTCCAGTCTTGCCCTCGCTTCTTGGAACTTGGCCGAGCTTGATGAATTCTGACTGATACTGATGACTTCTTCTCTGCCAATGCCGTCGTCGTCCCGTCTTGCTGTTGACCCCCGCCGCGCCTCTGATAACCAACATTGATCCCCCGCTTCATGCCTCTCGGCTCCTCCTTCACTGCTCTAATCCCTACCCATGAACATACATCATGTGCCCTTCATCATCGGCCTGCTATTCTGCGATTCTGCAGGGTTACCGAGCAATTTGACACTAGCTGCGTTCTTGGGTTTGCTGGGCCCCTCGCCCATTTCTGGCTTCACCCCTCCACCCCCCTTCTTCCCTCGGCCGGGCAGAGAGACCGCGGACAACCTCCACATCCTCCTCCACCTCAACCATCTCCACAGGCACCGCCATACCGCTGCTGCTGGTCTTAGTGCCCTGGTACCTAGGCTTAGCTCACCTTGGTCCGTCAAGTTAGTTGATACTTACAAGACGATACCTTGGCTACCTTACCTACCGGTCGGACTCGAGCTGCGTCTTGCTGTGCTGCATCTGGCTGCATCTGCGTCCGCGCTTGCATCTGCATCCTCGTCCACATCTTTTCCCTTGACTCTTTCTCGCCTTGGTCTAGTTAAAACCGCTGGTTGGCGGCTTCTCCATTTTGCTGCTCGAATTCCCAGCCGTTGGGTTGTCCTTCTCCTCATCGTTTTCTGTCAATCCCATCCATTCGGGCCAGCCGATTTCTACCCAGCCAGTCGGCGCTCGCCCGTCTCTGTCGACGGCTCCCATCACTCCATACAGCTCTCCAGCTTGACAGCCCTTGTTCGTCTTCCTTTATTAGCTCTCACGCCCCCCCTACAGCTGCTGGTTGGTAGGCAGGTAGGCAAGCAAGCAAGGTAGACTCGAGGAGCATACGCCCTCGGCCGATAAGACAGGACCGTTCTGGTCAAGCTCAGACAGGCAACGGACGAGAAAGGCTGAAGACGAAGACTCCCTTCTCATCATCGCCCTCATCCTCTGGTGACACTTCTTCGCCTCCAGGCACGCCCCAATCACAACCGCGTATCGTGTCTTATTGCTCCTTGCGCGCCCAGACAGAAAAAAAAGGCCAGCCCAACACAACGCAGACGAGCAAACCTCTGACGCATCTCTGGGGCCCAAGACAGGCGGAGAATTCTCGTCATGGACCTCTACCGGAACCCTTGACTAGCAGCCACTCTAAAATCTGAGCCAGGGTCTTCTCCGAGGCCCTGTCATCAACCCTGAACCCATCCCAGCTGCATCTCAATCGCGCCGCCCACCCCCGGTAGCCCCAGCAGTCACACAAAAACCGACTGCGGGCCACCGTCCAGCCTCCGTCCAGCCTCCGTCCGCAGTCCGACTCGACTTGTTGTGCTCACGGCCTGCCGGCCAGGAAGGGGCCCGAAAGACTTAACTCTCCCCGTCCTCCTTCGTCCGGTTCCGCCTCTCAGGTTCCGGTCCTGGGAACATCTGCAGCTGCCCGACTCCGTCTCGACATCCAACTGCACGGCCTCATGTCGTATCACCAACCCTCCCAAGATCCATCTTGTTAGTATCACGGGTGCAGCATCTCGTCTCACGGCTCCTCGTCCTCACCCTCGCTTGTCGCCTCCTCTGACCCTTGGCCTGTTGCCTTGCTGCCGCAGCGAAACACTCCCAACATCAGCATAATACTCTGCCTCTCCTGGACCTGTCCTTCTTTCCTGCCACCTCAGCTCTGCAGATCCTCGAAGCGGGGCAGCCTTCTTTCCTGATCAGTCTCAACAACCTTGCAGCCGTGGACTTGACGGCCTGATTAGCTCTTCCGACTGGCTAGAGCTGCCTGTTATTTCAAATCCTCGTTCTTTCGACAGACGAGCCCATCGCCGGGGAAGCCTGCGGACCCAGGGCTGCCGCGGGCGCTTGGCGGGTGCATGTCAGCAGCTGGATACCAACCTCTACCATACATCTGGAGTCCACAGCCTGAAAGGAAGGCCAGCCTTGACCAAAGGCTCTGCCTGTTGTTGCTGGTTTGGATTGGGACCTTTCTGTCCAGCCGACTGATCATCCTGCAGCACCTCTCCCCTCATGATCACCAATAGCCCCCTCTTCGATACAACTTATATTCCTCTCGGCCAACGCCGAGGCATCACAGACCTGGCGCAAATAGCTTTGGATCTGACCTGGGCACCCGAGAGAGCAGAGCAGGAAGCCATTGCTCGGTCTCGGGCATATCCCTCTCCGCCCATGTCAGGATCTCCGCCCCTCCCCCCGAAGCCGCCCCAAGAAGCTGGTGATCGTGGCCAAATACCTGTTGGCTATTCAAATCCCAATCGTCAGGATGCTTATCGAGGTAACCTGCCTCAACAACCTCCAATTGATCGCCCAGGACCAATCAACATGCAGCCCACGCTTCCAAGGTTGTTCCAGCAAGAAGCTCCCGACGCTTCCGTATACTCATATCGCAGGCCGGAGGAAACGGCACCACGGCCTGTATCCTATGCTCAACCAGGCGCTCCGTCCATGTCCCAACCGCCAAGCTACATCCCCCCTGGAGGGCCTGGAGGGCCTGCGCCTTATCCTCCATCTGCCCGGCCAACGGGCGCCGAGAACCAGGCAATGACTTCTCCCAAATCGCAGAGGAAAACCAAGGGCCATGTGGCTTCTGCGTGTGTTCCCTGCAAACGAGCCCATCTTCGGTAAGTGACAACTCGTGCGAAGATAACCCCTTACCCCTGAGCCTCACCTGCTGACTTGCAGATAGTTGCGATGGTATGTGTCCAAGTATTCTTCCTTCCTTCTTTTCAGGCCCTGAGAACACTTGCGCGATGTGGTATCCACTTGCTGTTGTGTGCTGAAGTTTTTGCGGAGTTTGTCGATATCGAATGCGCCTACCATGCTTTTGGATAACATGGACACACAATTGTACTATGTCCTAGTGGACTAGTCGGATTGGCATGACACCTTCTGAAAGATAACCTCCCCATAAGATAAGTCGTCTCTGTGTTGGTGAAGAAGGGACTGGGGTTCAAAGATGGAAGGCCTGGCATTCGCTCTCAGAGGACCACTTGGAGCTTTAAACGATGCAAGATGTTGATTCAGGGGCTAATATCGAGAATAGCGCAACGGCCATGCTCGAGATGTGTGACGAATGGAAAGGAAGAATCATGCGTGGATGTTCAACATAAGAAAAGGGGTCGACCACGGTTAAGGGACGATCGAGATACTCGTTATGATCCGTCCAGGTTTCCGCACCCTCAGGATGCCGCAGCAAGACGACCACTAAGCATATACCCTTCGGGTATGCCAGTAGGCCCTGGGTATGCTGGTCCCCCTTTTACGGACTGGTTCTGCCATTTCGCTAACCACTTGAATCAGAGAACACATGGCTCCTAGGTACCTCGAACGAACACCGAACACCGACCCTACCCATTACCCAGCACCTTTGCCGACTGCAGCCAGAGGTGGAGAGCCTGTGGCCTTCTTAAACATGAAGATGGACTTTGCGAAGACATCGCCGACTTTTGCTGAGGCTGTTGGACACCCTGCTCTTCAGGGACAGAACTTGAGTGATGTTGTTGCTCCATCAGATAGGGATAGGGTATTGTCGATTCGAAGTCAACTCATCGAAGAACAGACGAGAAAGGAACCGAATTACCTCCCTCCCATACTCGCTCGGCTCGACCACATCATCCAGGGACTTGGATTTGGGGCGGAGGAAATCGGGCGGTTCCAGCTTGACCGCCAAGAATACCTGGTATTCAGAGGTGCTGATGGCCAGCCGAGGCAATTTCCTATCCGTCTCGGCCTGGCGAAAGAGGGATCCATCTATTTCGTGGTCATGATACTCAGCTTTAGATATCCCTTGCCGCCTTCGCCTGTCTCTCGAGAGGTGGCACATGCCTATGGTTCTCAACCGCCGACTCCTCAGGCTGCCTATAGTCAGCGAATACCGCCGCCAGCGTCAGTGCCAGTGCCGCCACCCTTTGACCCAACTCGAAGCCGATTCAACGACATGCCCTTGGTATCTCGACCAGCTCCTGGGCCTTCAACGCAGCTGCCGGCAAATCTGTCTCCTCGCATTGCTGTCGGTGCTGGAGCGACGTCGTATGCGGCATCACCTAGCCGTACCGAATATGCAGGCCCACCGTCATATCATGTTCCTCGAAGCGAACTGCCTCCTCCGAGCGGACCACGTCCTCAAGCGTCGTTTCAGCTTCCGCCGATCCGAGCTCAGCCAGATCAGCCTGGGGCACGCCCATCGGGGGAGCAATCATGGCCTCGGGGGGAGCGGCCGAATCGAGTTGATATTGGAGGCCTGATCGATAAGCCTGATGCTCCAGGACGACCGCGGTAGGACTGTGAAAAGTCCCAGTGATGGAGCAAGGGGAAAGCGGCATACTGGTAATGAAGGGAAACTAAACATTTTTACATGATGAAGGAGGAGCCCGGATGGGATGTTTGATTTTTTTTGATTTTGGGTGTGATGGGATTTTGTGTCTATTAGGGCACCAGAGCATGTACAATAGTCCTATCGGTGTGATGCACCACATATACCGTTTTTGTTTTGATGTAGGAGCGAGGAAACCAGCAGGGTATGGATGGGATCCTGTTAAGGAGACTGTTTCGGGCATTTGCAGCCGGCGGCGTTGGGTTGCGTTGAGGACGTTGAAACGGCCACAGGCTTGCAGGGCTGAGCAAGCGGCCAAATGACGGGTTGAATTTGATTTTAGCTGACCCCTCTGTGTTGGGCAGCTTTGTATGCGGTTGTGTTCCTTGACGGTGAAAGAGAAGCTCTAGATGAGCAGCGTGATTGGTTCCAAGGGTTGGTGAAGTCTGCTGGAAGTTGTTGCATTTTGAAGGCGTTTTCAAGTATACCCAGGAGGGAGATTCGGTCGCAAGGGAAACAGAGAGTGGGCAGGCAAAGAGGAAGAACTCGAGCCAAGGAGAAGGACGATGCCGGCTGGCCGGTATCAATGCAGACCTGCTTATGAGGGTTGGGCAGCAAAAGGGGACGGAGAGGGGCAGCTTGTTTGTTTATGCGTCAAGGACACATTGGGGTCTATGATGAGGGGGACGATGCAGGCTCAGAGAGACGGGGAGTGGAAGGTAGAGGATATTGTTGTGAATACTCAAGGACGATGTTGAAAGCAATCCATGCGACGTCCCACGTGTTTGGTGCTGGTTACACAACGCAACAGGCATTGATCCCTAGCGAAGGATCTGATCTCACGGCAAAGTAGTTGGAAGGGAACGAGAGGGGGGAGGGGAAGGACGACAGATTGGCGCAGAGATGAGGCAGCCAGGGGATTAGAGCCGAAGCCACCCAATGAGGCGGCGGCAAAGACACGGCAAAGGAAGCGGGAAGAGCAGGTACAGCAGTGAATGTGTGTGTGTGGTTTGTGATACCAAACCCATGGCCAATGCGGCCAACGTCCGGATTTATCATGGAAACGAGGAGGGAGGTCAGTCAGCGGGTGAACAAGGGTTCCTTGGAGAGGGGGCGTGTGAGGGATGCGCGCGCGTCTGTGTCTCGATCGATGACCGCCGCCGCTCCTTTATTTTTATTTTTTAATTCTCCGAGAGCCGTAGAACGGCCCGCTCCCTCCACTCCCGGGACCTGGGCTTGCGTGGTGGCCGCCGTGTGTCGGGGATTTGGGATGGGGGAGACAAGAGGGACCCGGGCGCGAATATCGGAGTCGGAGTCCGGCGCCCCGTACGTGGCCCGGGTGCGGCGGAGGCTGGTGGAGGCATCACGGGTTGTGGGTCAGAGAAGAAGGGACAAGTTTTTTGGGGTATAAAGAAGTTGTTTTTACTATCGAACAGGGCACCTATACCTCCACATCTCCATTCTATGCAAAACGCTGGGCTGTGAGCCGATCTGCATTGCCCGATATGACCATCAAAATGGCGACAATGAGAATATCCAATCTAAATAATAACAGACAAGCTAGAAAAACAGAATGCCGTGGCCGACACCAATCTAAAAGAGGAGAATAGGTGACCCAGAAATATTCGTAGTGTTAAAGTACAAGGGCTCATGGCGAAACCATCTTTGGCGCCGAAAGGTCAGGAAAACCTGTTGTCGAGCCGGTCGTTGGTGTTGTCATTGAAGCTTCCGTGCTAGCTTCAGTGATGTGACGGCTATGTTGAGTTGCGTTGCTCTGAAGCCGCCCGCCCCCCGGCCTCATGTAGTCTGTTTGACTTTGTCGAGTTGGGTCGGGGCGAGAATAGGCCAACTCAGGTGAGCGACATCGAGGATTATTGCCGATCGTGTTTGATCTGCCAACAGACCGTATCGCCAAGAAGGCGTTTCCTCAACTGCCAGGGACCTCCTGGGCGTCATCACTGGCCTGGCAGGTTGTCTGGCAGCGTGGGCCCGGGCCGGATGGGAGTGAGCTTCTTGGTGTCAAGGAGGTCGAGTTCGGCGCCAGGGTCGCTAGCGACCGGATCGGAGCCGTCTCCCATGTAATTGAAGGCGTTCTTCTTGTCGGAGGAAGCTAGAGGCTGGCCGCCGTTGATCGGAGCAGGGGTGGGCGACACTGCGCGCTTGCTGGATGAAGTCGATCTAATAAGTGGGAGAGTTTATGTCAGCAAGGAGCGTCTACTGGAAGCGTCACCCTCGCTCAGGAGAGAGTTGAGAGACGGGGAAGAAACCTACTTGGCGTGAACGATGGTGGACGTATTGGCAGCAGAACGAGTCATTTTCGAAGTGTTTTATGAGAAGTTGGGAGCGTGGGAGCACGATGTGTTGTGATTGGTGTTTTTCAGGAGGGTTGTTGGTGGGTTTTTATCTTTCGTCAAGAGATGGAGGGCTTCATCTAGATGAACTGGTGTTGGAGCTGGAACTGGGCCTGTATTTAAAGAAATTGCCTACGGTTTGGCGAACCACGAGGCTGATGGTCAGCATATGGATGCTTTCACTGTACTTTCAACCTTATGACTCTTTCTGAAAGCTACGCGTTGCACGGCCACTTGGAAACTGGAAAAATACGTTCCATGACAAAGTGTGGTGGAGTTTTTGCACCGACCTACACAGCCAGCACTAGGCTACCACCACCACCACGGAGCACTTGATACGTCAATTCCCACAGCTGTGTGTGTGTATTAGGTACCTAGGCCTAATTCAAGTCAATTGTGAGAATCTTGTGTATGTTGGTTTGTCTCTGTTCCAGTGGACCTCTCAAAAGCCTGTGCCTTGCTTCCTGTGCCTGAACCCATGACCTCCGTGATAGCCTTGCATCCATAAGGTTGTGTGAACGGGACAGTCTGACAGGCACGATGCAACACAACAACCCGGCACACTGCGAGACAGTGTTGCAAAAATGGTTGACAAGCAGCTGCAAACTG
Organism: Fusarium vanettenii 77-13-4; assembly: GCF_000151355.1. Classification (NCBI taxonomy): domain Eukaryota; kingdom Fungi; phylum Ascomycota; class Sordariomycetes; order Hypocreales; family Nectriaceae; genus Fusarium; species Fusarium vanettenii. Next base: position 1,919,767 of record NW_003315867.1, read on the forward strand.
CCATTGAGAGCTCAGCTGAGAGAAGAGAGAAGCCCACCAAGCGCCCGCCCAGGTGCCCCAACTGCCACGACGGAGAGTTTTTCTGTCTCACACTTGTGGTGATACTCGGATGACCTTGCTAGTCATCCAGGCAACAACACGTTTTTGCCACCCAGAGAGCGGTGAAAACACTGGTATTCCGAATTGGGAGAGGATTGACAGGCGCTTCCCATTGTCAATGGGTTACGTGCGAGAGGAGAGGAGGCGCATGTTGTCTGGAGGCTTGCCCGTCGTGAAAATGGACGTGAGAAGTGGAGAAGCAAATTGAACACGCGAACAAGCGCCACAGGCTAAACGCCCAACGAAAGAATGAATTGTAAAAGACAGTGAAAGGAGAAAAAAGGCAACAGGGGAATACGGGTCCAATATGGGATGAAAATGAATGAGGAGAGAGAGCCTTGGAGGCTTAGATTTGGGGCTATGGTGAAAATATACAGTTGATATCTCAGAATCTCCTTAGGCAGAGCGTAAGGCCGACCTGATTGAGGCTGTGTGCTGAATGCCTCGCTTTAGGCTTCGCTTTAGGCTAACTTGGCTTGACATTGAGTCAACGAAGTGGAAAAGACGATCAAGAAATCTCCATGGAAGAAATGTCTGTCAATTACATCTTCTTTTTGCCATGTAAAATTTCACACGCGCACCCTTTGTAAATGTGCAAAGCATCCCACTCCCTTTGAGACATTGAATGCACAAATCGCACCACTCCATGTCACTGGCTCACAAAAACAGGCACCTGCTGCCACTCCGGCCCTACTGTACCTACCTTAGCTTGCCAACTTGCATTTCGTCACGCAACCTGTGCCTGGCCAAGTCTGGAGTATCCGTAAGGCGGCGGGGAATGAGGAACTGAGGTTGATGGTTTGGTTGACCCCATCACCGTGCACGCGGGCCCTCGTATCCGAGTTGACATGGACATGGCCCTCCCCAAAGCTAATCTGTATCTAGCATTGTTGGGCCCAAGCTTTTCAAGGCGAATGTTGCCTTGCAGATTGATGAGTTGTTCAGCGGGAGAAAAAGAAAAGAAGCCCGTGATATTGGACCGACCATGAGAAATAGAGTTTGATATAGTAAGCTGACGTACTAGGTAGGCAGGCAACCAGGGGAATTGTGGTGTTTGCTGCCGCATCTGTAGTTCGGTATGACTACAGGACGCACGCAGCCCAATGCCGTATCACGTGTCGCCGCGCCTGCCCAGTTGCCTGTTCGTTCCTGAGGCCACCAGCATTTCATCCGATGACCAGGTTCCTGTAACCTCCAGTCACAGATGGCTTGCTGTTGATCAACACAGTTCGTACTCCTGCATGAATGCGCTTCTTTTTTTTTCTGCTCCTCTTCCTCTGGAAAACGTCCGCTAGGTCAGGCCACCACGGCCGAATAACTCAGGCGCCTGGGGGAAACGAGAGATGAGATAACAACCAACGAGAAAACGGACATGGGATATGAGATATCAACCCAACCACACATGACCGTGCTTCTTGCGTTACTAGTACCATTTCCGCTTCCATCTTCACGCGCATTCACTTCCCTGAACCCGCATCATTTTGCTGTGCTAGTGCGTCGAGACAGCGGCAACACAGCCCCGGGCGAGTTCGTACCCAGCCTTGCTTGCCCGATTCACGGACATCATGGCCGATGTTGACATGGGAGGTGTCCCAACAATCGGCAATGGCATTTCTCACGCCGGCACAAAAAGGAAAGCCGACGGCGACCCCGATGAAAGCAATGCCCCTCGAAGAATAAAGGCAAGCGAACTATCCACGGCTGCCTTGGCCGCCTTGCATCACAGATGTGGCTCATCTCCCAGGCTAACATGAAGCCCAGGCACTTGATCCAAATGTCGTCAATAAGATCGCTGCCGGTGAAATTATTGTGGCTCCTGTCCATGCTCTCAAGGAGCTCATTGAGAACGCCGTCGATGCGGGCGCTACCTCCTTGGATGTGATGGCCAAGGATGGAGGCCTGAAGCTTCTCCAGATCACCGACAATGGCTGCGGAATCCAGGTGAATGACTCTGCCACCACGCCGAAATGACTCACAAGGCTGATTTCCAGGGCAGAAAGATGATTTGGCAATTCTCTGCGAGCGCCACACCACCTCCAAGATCAGCACTTTCGAGGACTTGTCCGCGATTGAAACATATGGATTCAGAGGCGAAGCCTTGGCCAGCATCAGCCACATTGCCCACCTGTCCGTCACCACCAAGACCAAGGACTCTGACCTCGCCTGGCGGGCTCACTACCTCGACGGCAGACTGACTGCCCCAAAACCTGGTCAGTCAGCCGAGCCAAGAGGTGTGGCGGGACGTCCGGGCACTCAAATCACAGTTGAAGATCTGTTCTACAATGTGCCCACCCGTAGAAGGGCCTTTCGCTCTACTGCTGACGAGTTCAACAAGATTATTGATATGGTTGGTCGATACGCAGTGCACTGCAAAGGAGTCGGCTTCACCTGCAAAAAGGCAGGCGAGGCATCGACCAGTTTGTCAGTACAGGCCCACGCCACCGTCATTGATCGCATTCGCCAGATTCACGGCAGCAGTGTTGCGAATGAGCTTCTGGCGTTTGCGACTTCAGAAGACCGCTGGGGTTTCAAGGCCGAGGGCTACACGACCAATGCAAACTATTCTGTCAAGAAGACGACGCTGCTCCTCTTTATCAATCATCGATGTGTCGAATCAACGCATATCAAGAAGGCGGTGGAGCAGACGTATAGCAATTTCTTGCCCAAGAATGGTCACCCGTTCATCTACCTGAGCCTCGAGATCGACCCGGCTCGAGTAGACGTCAATGTCCATCCCACCAAGAAGGAAGTCCACTTCCTCAATGAAGATGAGATCATCCAGGCCATCTGCGAGCATATCGAATCGAAGCTGGCTGCTGTCGATACTAGCCGAACCTTTATGACGCAGACTCTCCTTCCCGGCGCAAAGCCTGTTGAATCAACGCAGACCGAGTCCGACGGGACTCCTAGCCGAAGAACACCGGCAACGAAAAGAGTTAGAAGAAACTCGAATGACCTGGTTAGAACTGATACTGCGGAACGGAAGATTACATCCATGTTTGTTAGGGCTGGCCCGAGCGAGTCCACGGCGTCAAACGATCATGCAGGAGATGCATCTGCGGCACCCGAAGCTCTGGAATATGAGACGGTGGATCGAGAGACGGTCCAATGCCGACTCAACAGCATAAAGCAGTTGAGGCACGATGTCAGAGAAGACATGCATAATGAGCTGACAGAGATATTCTCCTCTCATACCTTTGTTGGTATCGTTGACGATCAACGTCGGCTCGCGGCGATCCAAGGAGACGTCAAGTTATATCTGATCGACTACGGCCGGACATGTTTTGAATACTTTTATCAGCTTGGCTTGACAGACTTTGGTAACTTTGGCACCATCAGATTCGGCCCTGCGCTGGATCTCCGCGAGCTTCTTCGAATAGCAGCTGAGGCGGAGAAGAATGCCATTGCTTCCCCTGATGAGGACTTTGACGTTGAAACCTTGGTCGACCGAGTGGTAGGTCAGCTCATTGAGCGTCGAGAAATGCTGCTCGAGTACTTTTCTTTTGAGATCTCCCCTGCTGGCGAACTCATCTCGCTGCCGCTTCTCATGAAGGGATATACCCCACCCCTGGTCAAACTCCCTCGCTTCCTCCTCCGTCTTGGCCCTGCTGTCGATTGGACCGAGGAGAAGGCGTGTTTTGAAACCTTTCTGCGTGAGTTGGCCACTTTCTACGTCCCGGAATCGTTGCCAGCACTGCCGGGCGATCCAGAAAGCCTTCGCGAGGAGGAAATTGACGAGGATTTGCGTGCTCGACGGCAGCACGTGAGGCACGCCGTACAACACGTTTTCTTTCCGGCGTTCAAGGCGAGACTAGTGGCGACCAAATCACTCATGCAAGACGGAGTGCTGGAGGTTGCAAGTTTGAAGGGTTTATACCGGGTGTTTGAACGGTGCTAAGAGACATGGGAGTATCTAGAGGCCGGATCGAGCCTATCGCATGCGGTTAAGAGGTTCAATATGTTGGCACTGTCGAAAATGGGAGAAGGTGCTGATTATTGGGATCAACTTCAAGGACAAAGTAGATGGAAGCGTAAGCTACAAGGGCACATGGGCGTCTCCTAGTTCACTTCGGGGTTACATTATGAGTTTAAAGAGCTTTGCTTGCGGTATATACCAAGATTCATATTCTCATCACATTAAAAACTCAACAACTTTTATTTAAACCTAGGCCTCGGGCTTGTTCTTCCGCTTGTACGCCAAGAAACGATTCAAGTTGAGCACAGCCTCATCCGCACGCAGGCGCAGCTCGCCATTGGCACGCTTGTCGATGGTCTTGACCATGGCGCGCGCCTTGGGGAGAACCTCATCGAGGTGCTTGACAAAGTTGTCCTTCCAGAAGACGTCCTTGTCGTATGAGTAGCCCTCGTCGGCGTAGATGTCAAAGACCTGGTTGAGAGCCTCGACGGCGTCGGCGGCCGGCGTGGCGGGTAGACCGGCGAGGAGGGTGATGAGAAAGGTGCCGACATCGCGGTTTCGGCCGAGGGGAGCGGGCTCGAGGGCTAGCTGGCCGAGGACGCCAATGCACTTTACGCTCAGGGCCTGGAAGGGATCCTCGGGGTCCTGGGCGGCGGGGGAACCCTTGGTGGCCTGGTAGAGGGCGATGAAGCGGCGGTGCTCATCAGCGAAAGGGGTTGAGGGTCGGCCGCGGAGAGAGCGGGCGACTGCCCATGCGAGGCCGGTAACATGTGTCGCCAGACCGACATCGGCAGTGTCAGTGGCGAGAATAGGGGCGACGACGCCGGTCCAGAGGGCGCGGCCAGCAGGGTCCCAAGCGGCCTGGATGGGAGCGTTGTGCGGGTCCGAGAAATCGATGAGTGAGACGGACCAGGCGATGTTGCTCAGGGCGGCGAGGGCATGGGACTGGAGGCGGAGGGCTGTGTCATCCGAGGGGGAGAGGGAGGCTATACGGATGAGCTCGGGGATGGCTGTATCGATGAGAACCTTGAGAACAGGGAGATCGTCGATGTTGCCGTCTTCCTCGTCTCGGTCAGCGCCTGTTACCATCTCCATGTCGGCTTCCAGTTCGTCCTCGTCCATCTCATCGTCATCGTCTGCCATTTCCTCTCCATCAGAGGCCCCATCGGCATCACCCATCTCCTCGTCATCCTTGGATTCCTTCTTTTCAGCCTTGGGGGGTCCATCAACATCTCCTGATGTGTTGAGGGTTGTTCCAATGGAGGCGAGAATCTCGAGGGCCAGCTGTTGACACTCGATGGGGTTCGCCCAGCCGAGAGCGTCCGAGGTTTGACCTGGCTCATAGGTCTTGATGGCCTGTGAGAGAGTGGGAATAAGAAGAGAATCATCGGCACCAAGAGCCAGGTCTTGGCCATCAAGAGCGGTAAAGAGGTTATGAAGGACACCACAGGCAAGAATGCCGTCACTGTTGGCCTTTTTCCTCAGAGATAGAAGGGTGCCGTATGTGCGGTGCTCCTTGGAAGCGACAACCTTGTCAGAAAGCTGCTGGTTGTCCTCACAGAGAATCATGAGACAGGCCAGAGCATCGCTCCTTAGTGAAACGATCTCTGGGTTGCTGGCGAGCTCATCAGATGTGAGGAGGAAGAGAAGGCGAGTGATGATGGTGTTGCGAGAGATGGCTTCCAAGATGTCATCTTGAGCTTCGGCGAGAGCGGTTAGAAGAGAGATGAGTGACGAAGCAATGCTGAGAATGACTGCTTGCTCAGCCTTGGAACGCTTCTGGAACTCCAGCTCCTTGGACAGCAGCAGCTCGGTAACCTGGTTCATGTGAGTTTGATATGTACTTGATGAGGGCTGAAACATTGACTTACCGACTTGGCCGCAAACTCGATAGCAGTGAGAATATCAACCCGATAAAGATGAACACAGAAATCAGGCTCCTCCTCCTGAGCAAGAACCTGCAAGATCCCCCACCCAGCAGCACGGCTCTCGAGAGCAGCGTCAGTGAGGGTCTGATCGAGGATGGTCTTGACGATCTGCTCGCGCAGGAGCAGCTTGCGACACCTCTCATCCTGAATGATGCTCGAGACGGCGGTAGCAGCGGCGGAGCGCGACTTGGGGTCCGAGCTCTTGAGGTCGTTGATGACGGGTAGGATCTTGGACTCTCTGAGGGCGGCGAGCTCTGGGTCTGAGGGAGGCTTGATGGTTTTTTCTATGGGGTTTTTGCGAGCGGCGTTGCCGCGATTTCTGCGGGACTTTGCCATGGGAGAAGAATAGTCTTATCAGGTTAGAGAGGGAGAGAGAGAGAGAGTTTGTTTCAAAGGAAGGGGACAAGATGGAGTTGTTGTTTCTTGTTGAATCGTGAATAATTTGATGGTGGATGAAAATTTACAAGGATGTTTTGCGACGACGATTCGTGCCCCACCAAAATATTTGTTTCGCCGTTGCTAACACTACGACAGAGTACATACATGCTGCTATTACTAACTTCTCATTATCACTCTGATTAATTACTTTGGCTGGGAATAACCTCTTGAAAGAGTTAACGTCTTGAACAATTCTTTGTGCGATTGCCGCGTATCCGTGTTTAGGTATGCCATTGTCTGACCCTGCTTTATCTACTTCTCCCTGCTCAAGTCTCAGAATCACCCTCGCCTTGGCAAGTGGCCCTGAACCTCTCGTCTTGAGTGTATTTACAAGGTTACATTATGGCTTTAGACAACGATTTCGGCTCGCCTCAGTTTGAGTAGTGCATGTATCAAGTTAAGGAACATGATCATTTATAATTGACGATAAAAAAGACTACATTATGTACAAATATCTCTCAGCCACTGCCTTTTATCTTGAGACACTGCCATCTTACAGCATATCTCCAGGTCCCCCAAGCCTAAAGCCACTGAAAGCTAAGCTAAGCGTTAGCCACACTGCGGGATGCCAAGCACGAGCCACGCTGTTCCATACAACCTCCAACAGCTAACTAGGTTCTAAGCAAGGGTCAGCTTCGTCATCCTTCTTCAATCTTTCATTAAAAGCAACTTTGTCCTTTAACTCCCTCCCTCGTCGTAAATATCCGCCGCCCATGAAGAGACCTGCCGCGTAAATGTCTCCCATCGACATTCCTCCCTAGTTCCTCGCCCGAAAGCTGCTCTCCTCATCCCACCTCCACTATCAGCAGCACCCATCGACTAAACGACCACCCCCCGAACAGACCCGAACGACGAAATCCGCCATCATGACTCCTGCGCGCGGCAGAACAAAGGCGCGCTTTTGGGTTGGCGACGAGGAAATGGCCAAAAAGGACGACGATCATCATATCCATGGACACAACCCCAGACTCCCTCAATGGCAAGCGACACGTGCGCCCCGTCGTCGCGCCCTCGGTCGCCTTGTCGCCTACTTCGTCTTCGCCTCGCTCATATTCTACGTCGTTTACAACCTAATATTATCACCGTCCAACAGTGTGACGGACCGCAGACAGCCTGCGACAAACCGCGAGTCGGTGCCGGGCCAAGGCGCCAAAGGAGGACAGGATAAGGCCTACAATGGACCCCTCAGGTTTCCAGAGCTGGCCAAGACATTGCGCAATATCCAAGGAACCGGAGGCAGCTACGAGAGAAATAGGAATGTCTTGTTTGCTGCTTCTAACCTCAAGAGTGTCTCTACACTGCTCCCCATGGCATGTCAGATGTCGGCGCAAGACATGAACCATGTTCACTTTGCTATCGCCGGCAGTAGTGAGGTGCCGCTTAAGGAGCTGCTCCAGATCAACGGCATCGACGATAGCTGCAAGCTGTTTCTTCACGGTATGGACTCCCTAGGAACCATCGAATACACCCTCCTAATCGTGCCTGTAGATGCCCGCACCGACCATGCTGCCACGTCTACTGAGACAAGGTTGAAACTCGCTACTATCCGCTCGTTTTGTAAGACCGGCCCCATTGCCCTTCTGAGCCTCATCTTGTCTAACTCGCCTGATCCCTAGTTTACATCAATAACTTTATGCACCCTCAGGCCATCATCGTTGATGGTTCACACCTTGAAGATGACTTTTTCCTACACGCTATTCGAGATCAAGTGATGGCCACAAAGTCGGCCCTCATAGAACTCCCCGATAAGCCCGAGACTCGTTTCTCTTGGATCTCAAAGCTAGACGCTTCGTCCCTGTCTGGTGAGCAGAGCCTCAACTAGTTGAGTTGCCAAATTGCTAACTAGTCTCAGCGTGGAACAAGGTGCATTTTGATATCCTCATCCAAGCACCCCCTCTTGGCACAGCCAACCTACAAAGGCTTCTTACTTCTCTTCGAAATGCGGACAAGAGCCCCATATCTATTCCTCATCTTACCATTGAGCTGCCCTCGGTTGTTGAGCAGCCTCTTGAAAAGTTCTTGTCTGGCTTCCAGTGGCCCTTGAGATCATCGGGTCAACTGCCCCAGTCGCAGATGATCTCACTCCGCCATCGGATCCCCTCTCATCAGATTGATGAAGAGGAGAGCTCGGTGAGATTCCTAGAATCATTCTGGCCGGGAAACCCTTCACATAACCATGTACTTGTGTTGGCACCTCACACTGAGGTGTCGTCCCAATTCTTTCACTGTAAGTGAGACCTTGGATTTGCGTGAACGAAGCTAAGCCGACCAGATGTCAAATACACCATGCTGCACAGCTTCTACTCTCGCGCCTCTATTCTCCATGACTGGACTGATAATATCATGGGCATTAGTCTCCAGTCCCGCGACACTCTTCTTGACGACACCACCCCCCTAACAGCCCCCAAGACTACCGACGACTCAGATAGCGACAACCCTTTCTTCTGGCAAGCACCAACCAGCGATGCCATTCTCATCTTGGGAGCCAAGTGGGTTGAGCTCCATGGTTACGTGTCGCGGATTCTGGAGAGGCAGCAAACGAAGACAGACACACCAGCCTTTTTGGCCAAGAAGCACACCACCAAGAAGCACCCAGCATGGCTGGAGTATGTGCTTCAGCTATCACGCCTCCGAGGCTACTTGACACTCTACCCCAGCCCGGAGACGGCCAACGTCATCCTCGGAGCCCACAGCGACTTGAGTAACGTCCCAGAGGAGTACTTGGGCGATGAAGAGGAAGACGGGGGCAAGGGAAGAGCAGACAAGGCTACTTCCACCTTTGATTCCACATCTCAGATAAACATGCTTGCTACACTGCCTGGAAAGGGAGAACTACCGGCGTTGGAGGACGTGCCGCTTGTTTCATGGGATGGCAAGACATTGACGTTTGCCGAGATGGAATCAAGTTCAAGGACACTCACGCGTCTTTTCCGCCAAGAAGTCGGCGGATGCTCAGAGAGCGAGTCAGATGAGGAGGATGACTATGGAATGCCACGGCGTGACAAGGACGCAGGTGATCTATTTTGTAATACGGCTGGATCAACCAGCGAGGCAGCACCAGGGTCAGCTGAAGCACCACAAGCAGTAGCGGTAGCACCAGCAGAGGCGGCGCCTGCGGAAAAGCTGGTCAAGGATGAGGCGTAATAGGATCTACCGGTTGGGAGGGCATGGATATGGATGGACATTTCCTTCTTCACCATCAACTACGGAAGGCTTTTTTTGCATGATGAACTCTGGCGCTAGAATATAATGGAATTTCAACTTTGGATATCTCATGTCATGGATCATGAACTTGAGTTGCGAATCTTTGCAATGACAAGCAGGATGAGGCAAGTTCCTATAATGGCAACAGCTGTGATGCTGAATATCTATACAAGGATGTCAGTCAACCAGGGCTCAGCTGTCGGTCTGTGCTTCTGCGATCTGATGAGGGGAAAGGAACTCACGGCATGCGTCTTCCAACCAATCTGAACGATTGCCGCTCTACGGCTATACTTGTTGACAGTTGCTGCGTGTGGCCTGTCAGCAGGCTGCTGCGTGCGGATCCATCGTCGCGACCACTCACTGATGTAGTTGCCCATGCCGGCAAACAGGGTCATGACGGACAGGGCCCAGAAGATGGTGCCGAGGGGTTTGGCCATGCGCAGCTCCAACGGCGTCGCCTCGGTCTTGAGGTGAAAGGAGAGGGTGATGGCAACCGAGACGATGGCCATGTAGATTGAGAGGCGTAGATATGAGAGGAAAGCTGCGATGCGTTAGTTCTGGTCGCGTAAAAGAGTAATAACCAAATGCGCACTTCTCTCGTTTGCGCAGTGATCTCTTGCATCACTGCTCTCATTCTCAACCAGTAGAGGTCCAAAGTACGGCCAGTGGAAGAAGGGTCTCCGCTCTTCTTCGCTGTGAAAGTATGAGTGTCAATTGTTCTTGGCGATGGGTTTCCCGATAGCCGCACCTTATTTCATTAACGTTGACAGGTCGGGTGAAGTTTTCGAGAGGCGCGCAACACGCGTGAACCGTAAGGTCCTCATCGTCGATGCCGTCGCTCTGACGGGATGCCATTGTGTGTTAAAAAAAGACAAACAGAGAAGTGAATTGGAAGAAGAGAGCGGAAGAGATTGGATTCAGAGGAAGTCGGCGACTACAATTGTCAAAATGGAATGACCATGTGAGGTTGAATTGAGAAGGAGGGTGGTGGTGGTGATGTCAATCTGGTTGGCCGAGTTAAACAGCTTCTGAGACAGGACGGGGACCTTCTAGTCTGGCTGTCGGGCGCCGTCGGTCGGATGGTGCCATGCTTAGCACCGATTGCCGCAGAATGTGGCTTGCTAACGTTAGCTACACCATCTGCCGAGAAATAACGGTTGCGAGTTGAATTATGAGATGGATTCTTGGAAAAAGATGGTGAAAATAGGTGTTGTGCCAATTGTGAGATGGCATCATCATCAATGGAGCACCTTTACTTTTTATTTTTACTTGGTATCTCCTTCCTTCACTTGACCTCTCAACTTGCGCTCACGTGCCTCTGGTTTCTACATGACCATCTCTGCCATGGCATTGATTACACAAACAATAGCTCTTTAGAATCCCCAAACCTCACGCCATCTCCCTTCATCAGTCCTAAGCGGACCATCCAGCCGTCCAAACCTCGCTGCTCGCCCTGTGTTGGCCTCTGGGAGACATAGCCACTCCCTCACACAGTCGGGCACCTCTTCCTTGACGTGAGCAATGCAAATGAGAGCCTGGTTATCAGAAAGACCCGGAATCTTGACTTGACCGGACTTGAAGGCATCGCTCTCAATCACCTCCTCACCTCGGTATGTCTTGGCCTCGCCCTCTTCCAGGAATAGCGTGCACTTGTCTCGTACCGCATCGTCCATGCCACTAAAAGCCTCGTCGAGAACCACCACATCTGGACTCTTGATCATGGAGCGGATAAAGAGAGCTACACGTTGCGCACTGAAAGAGAGACCACCAAACATATACTCGTCCGCCCAAGCGAACTTCTCGCCCGAAGGTGATGAGTAGCTTGGATTTAACTCTGGCGCAAACCATTCAAGGGCAGCCTCAACCTTTCCCCGGGCAGCATCATCCAGCTTTGGCTTTGCGCGAAAGGTGTCTGACCACGCGTTTTCGATAACCTGACGAACTGTCAGGTTACGAGGCATGTGCTGGTGAACTTCTGGGCTAGAGTGTCCGATCCGAGACTGGATATCCCAAAAGGTGAGTGGCCTTTTACCAGAGCCTGGCTCTGGAAGACGAGATCCTCCAAACAGTTTGATGGGAAGGGAGTAAGACTGGGGATGGTCTGAGCAGAGCAGGGAGACGATAGTCGTCTTTCCCGATCCATTGGGTCCAAAGACTCCCCAGCGCTCACCCCGTCGAACTGTCCATATCAATCCATCCTTGGAGCCGTCGGTAGTCTGCTGAGTCCAGTTGCCCAACGCAACCTTTCCTTGGTATTGAACTCTGCACCCGTCCATCTCCACTAACGGCTCAGCATTGGGGTTCACAGGCTCAAGTTCCTTGTAAGATGCGTGCTCCAAGTGACCCGATCCCTCAGTTGATGCGCTCGAAGGTAGAACACGTCCAATATCAACAAGAGAGTGAAGTGGCAACTTTTCGTCCTCGACGAGCCCACCCTTTCTCACTCCCTGAATGTACTTCTTGAGACCATCAAGGACCTCTTCCTTGGGTCCCATCGAGCCCACCTGGCAGTCTGTCCTCAGGTACACCAAGTCCGTTACCCATTCGGGCACCGGATCCTGCGGTCGCGCGCTGAGTACTAACCGGGGGCTTGCCTTTTCAGCTAGCGATTGAAGCAAGGGACTCAAGCCTGTGACCGTAGGGGGGTCGAGTCCCATGAAGGGCTCATCGAGGAGCAGCACCTCTGGCTTTGTGAGAAGGGCACGAGCGATACGAGCCCTTCGACCTTGTCCGTTGCTGAGGAACGAAACAGGCAGGTCGAGGAGATGATCAAGCTTGAGATCTTTGACAACTCTAGCAAGAAGATCCTGCGAAATGCTAGCATCGTCGTCCAGGTTTTCCTTCATAGGATTCAACTCCGTATTGCCCAGCAAAAAGTCTCTGAGTGAAAAATCGGTAATCTCACGTCTCGACTCATATCTCGCCGACAGATACGCACTCGTAGCAACATTTCCACCCAAACTCCCTCCACCCTGCTCAGCATCAAAGCCCACATACTGAATAGCCTTTTGCGGTGTCCGCAACCTGTTCGGCACAGCGTCTGTAGACAGGTACGGATAAGACCGGGCAGCAGGAGGATCGCAGAGAAACCCCCCCCTCAGCGCCTGTAGGAAAGTTGTCTTTCCCGACAATGAAGGTCCCACGATGCACCAGTTTCGAGGCTTGGATGACGCTGAAGCGAGCTCAAAGGTCAAGTCGCTAAAGAGCGGCGGGTTGGGACGTGAGGATGCCACGTTGGGATGGTGTCGGTAAAAGGTGCCATTGGCGATCCTTATAATTGGGGGACGTGTCGGAAGAGGTCTCATGATGTGAATTGAGTTCCTACAGAAAGTACAAGTTTCATTCTTGTATTCAAGTCAACTGAGCGAAGTCGGAACTCTTTCACCTTAGGTAAGTCACTGAGTGACGATGCCTGCGTGGGTCCCGTCTCCATCATGAATGGGAAACCTAGGTACGGTAGCCGGGGTTCGGCGGTACGTACCTCTAGGTGCGGCAACGCCAGCGCAAGGCTGCTCAAGGCAGCTGGAGCTTTCATCATCAACCACACACAACCAGCCAAACCTCCCATCAACGTCGCCTGCATTTCCTCCCACGAATAACCTCACAACACCCATTTCGAGGATACCACCAAACCAAAACACGCATCTCGTACTTAGCAACACTCTTCTCTCTCTCCGTCTCAGTCACAAACCGCCAAGATGGTAAGCATCAAACACCACCTATCCCATCCTCTGCGATAACATCAAGCTAACAAACCCTCCCTGCCAGTCTCAGTCAATGCGCATCGTCCCCGGAAACAACAACCCCCAGACCTTCACCCACACGACGCACACCTCGTCTGCGCCCTCTGCCCCTGGCATCCACGACACCCTCCGCCACGGTGTCGGCGTCTCTCCCTACGAGGCCAAGTCGTCTGTCCCCGTGTCTGCGCACCCCCTCGAGGCCCGCCTCAAGAACTGGGAGGCTACCCAGGAGTCTCTCCGCATGGAGACCCTCCGCCGCTCCTTTGGCATGGCCGAGCCTATCCGTCGTGGCATGGAGCTCAAGATTGTCCGCAACGGCGAGTGGCGACCCATGGCTCTCGGTGGAGGTCTGCCTAGTGTCCACGAGGATATCCTCAAGGGTCGCGACGACATGATTACCTGGGAGGATATCTATACTGGTGATGAGACGAGGGGTGTTGCTGGTTTCCACGACGAGATGGAGAAGAAGCTCAAGATTCAGTAAACATACACCGCAGTTCACCAGCCGAGCAACCATGTCATGATATTCTACATCACGGCTCAATATGCTTTATAGAAGACCAAGATGGTCGACCCTCAAGAGCTAAACAGGCCAGCTCGCCTGAGGTGTGCAGGGATGAAATAATATGAATTCAGCAATATGAGTGCCATCTATCCTGCTAGATATGCGCAAGGCATTGACAATCCTGTCAGCAAAGCGCTGGTGAAAAACAAACGAAAAAAAAAAAGAAACACGCAAACATTGAATATACACAATGATACGCCAATGTAGACTCCGATGTCCCCGTCTTCCACGCGTCATACCCATCATTCGCTTCTCCTTCCCAGAGACAATAGACCAAGAAAACACTAATGAATGTACGTGCGACACCCTACTGTTTGGACAGTCAGGGGCTGGGCTCGTCGATTGTTGCAGACAGCTCAACTCGCAGCTGTCGATAGATTCTAGCCCATTTTGTAGTGAGCCCCTTGACGGATACGGAGGCCGAGTTTGTTTTGCTCAGGAATCGCTTCAACCCATCGTGGATGTCGCCTATAATACCACACAGCAGCCTGACCCTCGAGATCGCTGCCCGTCAGCGCCCCCTGACGAGAGATTCTTGTTTCCAGCCTTGGGTTCTTCCTCATCAAGATCCTGTGGCCGAATGCTCATATGTATCACATTGGGGCTCTCCGTGCTCAACTGGTACTCTACAAGTCGGTTAGTAAAGATTTCCTTGGCGAATTGATATGAACAGCGGTGAATCTTACTCTTCAACTGCTCCTTATCATCTAATAGTTTTCCAAAATGGATAAGTCTGATGCTGCTGGGACTGGCAGGTTTGGCTTCCCAATCATTTCGCCATTCACGAAGTATCAACTCCTTGAGGGTGTAGATGCTGATGCTGAAAGGATCCGGTTGTCCACTCTCCGTCTGGTCTGGAATATCCACATTCCTCCGGTTCAAATACTTGGCGTCGATCTTGTAAGGATGTCGGCTTCCCGATGTCAGGAGAAGAGTAATGTTGCAAACAGGGCCATCAGACGAGCCTCCAGCAACAGCCTTGATGTCGTCGACAGCAGGTCCAATACCCAAGTTAGAGTCCTGCTTTGTAGGTGGCGGAGGAGCCATCTCCTTTTCCTTGCCCTTTGGCGAGGGAGGTGCTGCCGCGTTTGACTGCTCGGGGTTCTCGGATGTTGTTGGTGCGGCTGTCGACGACGATGGCTCGTTTGAAGCAGCGTTGTCGCCCGCCTTATCAGTGTCGCGTGCGGGATCGAGAGGCGCCTGTTGAGATGGCTCGTTCATGTTGTCAAGGGCGACAGCGTCATTAGGCTGTTCGAGTCGTGAGGTCTCTTCTGGTACGGCTTTACCACCGCTCATGGTGGATTCCGCTGGAGCCGACATTCTGGGAGAAGGGCGGATATTATGACAGGGCGGCGAAGGCTTATGATCACACCACGCGAGACTGGAAAACGTGTGATGAAGAGTGAGACCAACGCGACCAGATCATTCGCGGGCGTTGACACTGGTGTAAAGGTGGGTTCGCGATCAAGAGTTCGAGGATGGATGGGATGGCGGATCAAGGATGCGGATGAGAGTGGAAGCGTCTCGGTAGCGTAGCGTCGCCAGGTAGGTCTGGTCTCGGAATTAAAAGTGAAAGACGTCAAGTTCCTTGGGAGGATGGATCGACCAGGCCGGGGGCCGGGAGACCGGGGGTGGGGCAGAAATGGCCGGAGTCTTGTCAACCAGACAAGACGCTTGATCAAGTTGTGACAGGATGGATGCAACGGAGTGTAGAGCAAAGCAACGCACGAGGACGCAGAGCAGAGGAAGAGGCAGGCGACAGTAGCAGCGAAGCAGCGCAGCGCAGGTCAAGCAAGCAACCCTAGGCGGTAGGCGGCTGGAGCGTGGAGACCCAAGTGGAGCGTACGGTGCGACGCAGTGGATTTCTTGGTGGAGTCGCTCGATGGACGCTTTGCCCGACAAGGAACGGCCCAGGGAGGGGCCTGGCCTTAGGAGCCTTGGCTTGGGGATGGCTCTTGAGTCGCTGAGAGAGGCACGACCAGCGATGACGGGGGCGAGGACGAGAGCCAAGACCAGGGCGAAGCAACCCACGATGGGAAGGCTGCGAGGTGCAGGAGCAAAGGGGGGCTATGCTGCTTGGGGGTGTCGATGTCGGCGGATGAGATACGAGGGGAAACCGTTGGCGCCCACGGGGGGAGGAGACGTTGAATGGATGCAAGAAAGGTCGGACAGAGAGCCAAGATAAAGTAAGTACAGGCGGGGAGTAAAAGTGACGACACCGCTGAGGGAGGTACTCTCTGAAGCTTGGGCGGGTGGTTTGGTACGCGTAGCGTACTCCGTAGTATGCTGGGTAATTGCTGAAACGACTGGGGAAGAACGCTTGGCGCTCTGATGATGCTTAAAAATGCTTCGAGCCGACGAAGCAACGAGATCCAATTTGCCTCTGTCTCTTGATGAACCAAAAGCAAGATTTGAACGGGGAGAGGGATAAGAAGCCGACGGATGCGAGGATAGAACGGGAGGCTAAAAAGTTCCCCAGACCCAAAGAGATGGAGCGAAGAAGGAGGCCAAGCACACACAGTCAGGTACCTTCTGGTTCGGTTGGCGGGCATCGAGGTACCTTGCCCACACGGGCAGGTACTTCCCGTTCAGCAAGTCTAGGTTCAGTTCTTGCCTTGCGGCAGGAACCACTGGCACCAGTCGTTGCCCGTGTGGTTGCCCGCCCGCTGTGGCCGTGGTTTGACGGGCCACGGAAGCCGGATGGGCCGCTCGCCTAGCCCCAGCCTCGGCAAGCCATCGACCCTTGGCGTCTTCGGAATACGCACTGTATTTGCTGCCCCTGGAGACGAAGCTTTTGGCGGTCCATGGCCTGCTGGAGTGAACACCTGAGATGCTGCCCAACAGCAGTTACACAGTCTACCATTGGTTCCATTGTGTTTCCCTTTATGGACCTCCATCCGGTTGGTCTCCTATTCGCCCCATTCATCATGAGTTCGTCCTCTCTTCCATGATGGCTGGCCCCTTATGATATCTATCGTTACTTTTGATCAATGAGATCTCTTTCTTCCGTCTGTTTACACTAACAGAACTTTCGAGAAGAACTAATGAAGCAGTTTGCTCGGATAAGATCCGTTCTACTCGCACTACTGGTCACTGCTCAGTCCATCACCAGATTCTAGGCCAGGTTCATGGCCCCCGGAGATGAGCTATTGATGCCCGAACGGCCATTGCTGCTATTCCGTGATGGTTTGCTAACAAAGAGCTGATCAAGACAAGTAAAGGGCAGTTCAACTCGACTTGACTCTCAAGTTCACACTGACTTGCATGGATCCATCTCCTGAGTCGGCTTGTTCCTGAACCGTATCTCGCCCCCAAGATGGAGGGAACCGCCCCAGCGTTTTCCCGCCACAGTCGTTTGCGGACGACGCACATGCAACACGCTCGAAAAACGGTCTCGACACCGCTCACCGATATCTCGGGGTTTATTCCCCCCTCACCTGCGCCATGAGGCCACCCATACGTGCGACTGTTTCTCCGCCATTTCGCTCATCTCGGTCTTGATGCTCCTCAATTGGCCTCAATGTCCCGACCAAAGAGGCAAGTCTAGATCTCGCCAGTGTGACCCTATGGCTGGCTTCGCCCCAAACGGACATCTGGATTAAGGTTCTTGAGCCAAACCGAATCAAGCCCACTCCGTCTCCCGGGCCATCTTCCGGAGATTCCTGCCATGAGTCGAGAATCATCTTGACAAGGGGCGCCCATAAGACATGGTCTCAGGTTCGCTTCAAAGGAAGACACACGCGCTCTGACAAGATCTCTAACACAGAGCTAGCTTTGTACTGGTTTATTTGAACTGCTTGGAATCCTCACTATGCCTCCCGTCGCTAGATAGTTGACTCAGATATCGCTCATAGCACTAGAAGATCACCATTACTGCCTGCGCCCTGGGCTGGTTGGAGAACCGCCTGAGGCGCATGCGCGCTCACCACGTACCCGGTCGAGTGGCCATTACCTCCTCCAAACACATCATCCCCTTGGTCGATACGCATTGACGCCATCTGTTGCGTGCCGATGCTCGAGAAGTATGCATCCGCATCGTTGACCGCCTGCGCAATGTTCCCTTGACCGTTGCTCGTCATTGCAGTCCGGCTTCTGGGGTCCATGTCCGTCGGCTGCGCGGCGTGTCCAAACATACTGATGCTCTTCTGACTGTCCGCCGCCACGAGGAGATTCTGCTTCTGCAGGGCCGGCGAGTCCTGAAGCTTCCGGGGCCTCGCCGATCTGAAGACGGTCTGGACCGGCTTAAGGTACACCGTCGCCAGAGTTCCCACGTTGAGACACATCTCCTCCAACGTTGCCGAGTCGAGTCGTTCCGACTCGGCCGTGATCGCTGGCTTGTCGCCCATCACAATCTGCCTCGCGGCGTTCATATCCGTAGACAAAAGCCGCCAGTACATATACGCCCTATCTCGAAGATCAGGGTTGTCTGTCTCCTCCGTCGCCCACTTCAGGACCTTGGGCACCAGCTCTTGTCCCTTGGTTGGTCGCTGGATAAAGAGCTTCACTGTCGCCGTGAGCAAGGCCAGCTGGACCTCGACTGGCTCCTCGGCGAACGAGTACAAAAAGTCTTCCAGCAGAGCATCGCTGTTCTCGATTCGATCCGCGTACTGACCAATAACCCACACCATAGCCGCTTTCGCCTCAGGCTCGTCCAGGGAGTCGAGGTGCTCGCACAAGGTGCTGATAATAGACTCGTACTGGTTGGGGTATTTGCGGAAGATGTTTCGGATAACCACTGTGGCCTCCTGCACAATGTACGTGACCTTGGTTGCCACAAGCTCAAGGAGCAGGTTAATACACCGTCGCGCTGCTGGCTCAATCTTGATGGCAAGCTTTCCAATCGCACGCACCGCCTTGCGCACAAAGTGAACGTCAATCTCGGTGGCGTACTCGCGCAGTTCTGTCAAGACTTCATCGATATTATCCTCGTTGGCGAGCATAAAGATGAGTTCAAGCTTGGTGACCTTGACATAGATGGGATCGTTGTACTTGCAGAAAAAGACTCGAATGTCATTCCGCAAGACTTCTGGTCGTCGCTGGAGAATGAGAAGGGCATTTCGAAGAGCCAGATACTGGACCTCGGGCCCCTTGGCAAGAAGTGTAACCAGAGGGGGCGACAGTTTCCTGCAGAGAGCCGAGATCTGCTTTTGGTCGGCGATATAATTCATCAGATACAGAATCACCCGAATGCAGGTCAACACGACGGACGAATTAGAATGCGAGAGTCGTGGAGATATCCGCTCGGCCAACAATACCGCCTCTCCAGATTCCTGTGGTACGTATGACATGAGGGCCTCGAGGATATACGTCTGACCCCATCTGTTTCCATGAGTTAGCAATATTCTCTTCAACAATTAGCTGACTTACTCAGAACAGTCAGGGAGAATGGCCACCATCTTGGAGGCATTGTTATAGTCGATGGTAAGCTTAATGGCATCACTGCGTTCCCAGATATCCATTAAACCAGCCAACGCACTTGCGACTACCGTAGGGTTATCATCTCTCAGTAGAGAGTTTAGGCGGTCAATAAGATCTGAATTCTCCACCATATGTCGATCATGATCATAAAGCTTCGCCACGCAAAACGCCGCCGTCTTTCGAACATAGGGGTCACCGTCCTTGAGCATATGCTTGACCAGCGGTACAGTCGCCTCGACAAACTCTCGCACATGGATATAGGACATTGTGCGAAGAGCCAGTGCTCGCACTAGGGGGTTGTGGTCTTCCATATCCTGGGTTATGGTTAGTTTCTACTCGGTGATCAGAACTCGGTAGACTAACATGTTCCAACACAGGGATAGCCTTGACGGCAATTTCAGGTCTCATTCTTGCGTAGTTGACCAAGAATAAGAAGCACCTTCAATCTGTCAGCAATAGACCGTTTCCAAACCCAAAAAGACTTACATCTTCTTGATTTCCAAGCTCTGGATACCCATGCATCCGATGATGTCAGGGAACAGAGCCACCATATCATTGTTGCTCATTGTCATGTTGGCGACAATCTTCTTGAGCGCAATCTTCTTGGACGAATAGTTCTTGTCCTTCTTTCCTCCACTGTTCAGCTCGAGGCGTAGCTCGGCTACTTTGCCCTGCGGAGATTTTAGCCTCGAACTATACGTCGTCGTCGGTGGCATGTATGCGAGAAACATGGCGGCCATCCAGTGGTTCGTGTCGGCAGGGAAGGGCGGGTTGGCAGCGACATGAGGTCGAAATGCGTGATTGGGATATGGAGGGGTTCTTGTTGGGCGGCGAGGGTACGGGGGGGAAAAGGGAGGGAAAGAAGACAAAGATGGAAAGTCTCAGCGCAGCGGATTAAGGACGTGCTGAGGGAGCTCACGTCCTACGAGGCTGAGACATGGTAGAGGAGCAGGAAGGCTTACTCGAGCAAACAACTTGGAGTCCCCTCCACCGGCGGAGCTCGACATGGTGTTGTGCTTGTATCCCGAACGGGGCTATCGATGTGACTTGGCTTTGATGCAACCGATATGGGATGGGATGATGAATGCGGAATAGGCGCCCCAGAGTTCGCAAGCCCCTCACTTCTTGTTTCTTGGAAAACTCGCAGCGGCTGTCCAAAGATCCTGCAGCTAATTGGGCGAAACGCGTGGTCCAGCACCAGGAGTCGTGGAGGGTGGATGGCAGTTGGGAGGAGGGGACGGTCACATGTGCGCCTGAGGTGCTGCCCACGATTCCAAGCCACAGGGGTGTCTTTGATCTCCGGTGCGCTTTCTGTCGCTATGGGGGTCACTCGTCGCGTTCGGAGGGGGCGATGCGATAAGGGTCTCGGAAAACTATCGCGACGTTTGTTGTGATCGTTGCTGTGTCGTTTTGCGTCGGGCGCCGGCGTCGTCGGAGTGGGAAAGGGGAGCTCGAGAGACTCTCAGGTAAGCCAAAATAACAGCAGCCAAGACTTTCTAGGGGTATCAGACGTTATCGATAACGGTTCATAGGGGGGTTGCAATTAAGCGTAAATTGGCCAGCGCCGGCGACGCCACATGGCTTGAGTGGGCCGCCTCCAATGAACCAACGTCGACGTCGCCTCCAAGCTCACACCTCAGCCTTTCGCGACACGACGACCGACCGACGACGATATACTCTGCCACCGGGCAATTCGCACCTCTAGCCGCAGTAACAATGTCTGCCCAGTCATCCAACGCCCCTGCCTGGGTTTCGCAGCTTGAACATCCCCCTGCCGCAAAGGCCAAGGTGGCAGGTGTTCAGGACCCTCCAGGCTTCAGCTCCGGAGCCGCCGTATCCCACTCCAAGGTATGCGCGCTCCCTCATCACGTGGATTTCGATCACAAGGCGACTGACACCCATCACAGAAGCAGAACAAGGATGCCAAGATTCAACCGCGCAAGCCCCCGACCGCCGAAGAGATGGATACCCTGAAGCTCAAGAAGGCATGGGAGGTCGCGCTGGCTCCCGTCAAGGGACTCCCCATGACGGGCTTCATGATGTACATGTCGGGCAACTCTCTCCAAATCTTCAGCATCATGATGGTCTTTATGGCTTTCAAGAACCCCTTGATGGGTCTAGTCAACACGAACCAAGCACTCGAGCGATTCCAGACGGCGAACAACTCGGCCCAGATGCTGCAGGTCAAGGCTGTGTACGTGGCATGCCAGCTTCTTGCACTGGCTGTTGGAGTTTGGAAGATCAATGGCATGGGCCTATTGCCGTAAGTGTCAGAGACATCTATGCTTGATAGTTGCTAACAAGCCCAGAACAACACGATCAGATTGGTTGATGTGGGAGGTGCAGAGGGAACCTTTGGAACACGCCGTGGCAGCGTTATAAACCATTGAAGTGCTATGATTAACAGCCGGTCTATATAAAGACCCATAATGAAACCCCAACGCCACAATTACATTGAATAGAAACCATCATTTTATGCATCTGCGTCAACGTGCATACTAGCAGACTCACATTTATAGAATCAAGCCGCTGCGTTTGATGCTTCTCTTTTCGCCCTTGCTGCTCTCCATTGCAAACCTCTCTTGTCGAGCAGCCTCAGAGCAGGCATCAACGCCAGGTTGATCAGCGCAAGGAATGTGAAGCACCAGCCCCTGCCCATGCCCTTGATCATAGAGTCAATGGCTGCCGTTGCCGCTGCTCCAAACAAACACCGCACGAGGTTATTAGCCGCAGTGGCAGTTGCGGGCGCCTGGGGATTGAGATCAACGATCAGCGTGTTGAGGACGCTAAACGACGTTGGAATCAGCATGCCAATGAGAAACACTAGGACCAGCGGGACGGCAACTGATGTCTCAACCTCCAACGCCCAACCATATGCAATAAGAGCTCCAATTCCGAGAAACAGTGTAGGGTACAAAGGCTGGATCCGGGCAGTCTCTATGGGGAATCTTGCGAGATCATCTCCTCGACGACGATCAATGGTGAAACCAATGCTTTTTGCAATGCGGCGATAATTCCAGTCCAGGACATACCCTTGAGCAACCACCGCACCGGCACATCCAGCGCCGTAAGGGAGGTAGCAGAGTCCGACCTCGAGGTCGTTGTATCCGTATATCTCTTTGAACAGGGTGGACATGGTTGCCGCCACTAGGATGAAACCAAGATATATCATCGCGTTGATGAACAGGATGAGAGCCATCTCTTTTTCGAACACAATGCCCAGGGTTTTCAGGGGGTTAGGAAACTTGAGCTCCCGCTTGGGAATGTTTTGAGATGTAGCGTCATCGCGATGCCTGTAGAGGTCCAGAAGTGACCTGTTCCATCGCTGCGGTGCTATCGACCCATTACCAACCACATTCCGGCACGTTTCTGGGGCTGAGAGTACCCAAGGAACGAGCCATGAGACAGCAAAGATGGTACAGAACCAAAAGATGGCGGGCCATCCGAGAAACTGGCTCAATACACCCCCCAACACTGGTCCTAGTGCTGGTCCGACGTTGATACCAGCACCCACAATTCCCATGTATTTGCCCCTCTCAGCCGTCGACGAGATGTCTGCAATCACGGCGAAACCGAGCACCAGGGTCCCGCTACTCCCAGCACTCTGAAGACATCGTAATACCAGTAACGCGACGTAATTCCGCTGCAGGGCGAGTCCAATATTCGCGCAGATGTATATCAGGAAGGCCAGGATGTAGGCTGGTCGACGTCCTGCCATGTCACCAAGGTCCCCAAAGATGGTGGGGGACAGCCCCTGAAAGATCATGTAAGACGTCAACGTGATATTAATAAGCGAAACGGAAACGTCCAGGTCTTCGGCGATTGGGTTCAGGGCTGGAAAATAGATGTTGGCGGTCAGGGGTGAAACAAAGCTTGCGGTTGTCACCATGGCCGTGATCCATCGCTTGGTGTTCTTGGAAAAGCTGCTATAGGGCGGTCCGCTCGAGACTCTTGACATGCTTTCCGGATCGTTCAAGATGGTCTGGTCCGCATGCTCTGCAGGCTTCCGAATGGTCGATTCGTTGGGCTTCTCAGCCCCGCGCTCGGGCGCTACTGATATGTTCGATTCGCCCATCTCTGCGTTGGGATTCTCATCATGACCAACGGGGCTGCTAGCGTCGGTTGTTGGGTGATTCTTGCTGCTCCCTTCCATGGTCGATCCTTGGAATAGGGGAAATGATGAGTTTGTTGTTCATGACGTGAGGAGAAGCGAGAGAGGAGCATCCAAGTCTTTTTCTATTTGATAACGTGCTGGCGATATCGGCAATGATTCTCCATCTTCACTAGATGTTCTATTTCCGGAAGCCATGACGCTTATTTCCGTACTCTTCGGCCGGGAGGTCGACTCGGACGAGACCCACGTCCGGAAGGTCCCCGTTCCTGTCTCCGGCTTGCGTCCGTTGGCAACTCGGCGCGGTGCCGATGATGGGGACTTTTGCCGCATCATCAAAATACCCACCACCGCCAGTGGCCAGATCAAGAACCGCTGCAAGCTGGTGGGGAGTTCGTTGAGTGTCAACCCAGGGGTAGATGAAGGAGTGAAGCACGTGGGAGCATCTTGACTGTTAGTCGATCATTTGCTGGTCGAAGCTAGCGAGTGGAGTTAGCGAGAGTTGCACTCATAAGATGAGGACAACGAGGCTCTCGACGGTGAGCGATGTCTAGAAGCTGCGAAATATGCTATAATGAGAATAGAGCAATTTTTCAGACCTCAATGGCTCGTAATTCGGATGATGCTGGAGTCAAGATGGAGAGGAGAGAACTGGCAAGAGTCGGCTCTGGGTTGGGGTTGCGCAGGTGGATGACTAAGCCACCCAACTTGGTGCTACGTAACAGCTCTGCGTCAGAGCTTCATCGAATTGCAGCCATGGTGTCTAGAACCTCGGATCTTCCTGTTGATGCATGAGCTTGAGCCGAAGCAAAGCAGACAAGGCGCAAAACCTCGCATCCACTACCAGCTTAATATCGACGTTTCCCTCCTCTTCGGCACTTCACTCTCAGTGCAACCCTCCTTTCCGGCCCGGGAAGGGTGCGTATTGGACGCCATGGACATCACAATCGGCTTCAACGAGCTCCTCCGGCAACGAGATGCGCCAGCGGCGAAGAAACGAGTCACCATGGATGCCATCGATGGCTTTCTGAAGGAGGCATACCGGATCGTCCGTCACGCCCTCCCCCCTTCTCCCTAGCCACCACACTCGAGCTGACCGGCTGTAACAGAACTCGCACATCACCAGTCTGCATCGAGAACTCCAAGACGTTAGACAAGCCTACCTTTCGACTGCACAACCAAGAAAGACGCATAGCCGAGCTGCAAAGGGGCAATCACGCGTGCTCTCGGACAGAGATCGAGAAGACATCGACGCCAATGCGAAACAGATGATCCGGGAGCTCAACGCCAGCATCCGCGCCCTCGATGACGCCGAGCAGCTGAGGCGCGAGACCGAGTCGGCCATCATCCGAAAAAAGTACGTGGGAGGTCTTGGGGCGTTGGGATCATGGGCGTCCGGTGGTATGGCCAGCAACAAGTCGAACGAGCATGCGGCAGCAGAAGCAAAGGCGCGAGACGTTGGAATTCACCGGGACGGCATTCTATGGTTTCTGCGACAGAGACTGGAGTTGTGCTGCCGAACGCAGCAGGACATGATGGAGGCACGTCTGACACGGGAGATGGAAAAGAGCCGCAGCATGCTCTCGAAATCCGGGGCATCTATCGCCGGAGACTTTGCAGAGTTCCCCCCTCCGTCTGTCCGGCGACAGTCCCAGGCGACCCCTGCCTCTGGGGCGATCCCTACGTCCGACGACGGTCAGGCTCCGAGCGAGAGCCAGGGGTTGACAGAGGAGCAGATACAGATGTTTGAGGAAGGGAACCAAGACATGATGAAGCATTACGAGAGCAGTTTGGACAAAGTCAGGTACGTTCCATGCCATGTGTCCTTCCCACAATGTAGACCGATTGCTGGGGCGGCTCTATTCTGTGCCTGAGCTACGCTATGCTCTGTATATGCGCCAGGGTCCTTTTGATAGCAGCGCCCCACCTCGTCTACGGGAAAATGAGCCGGTGTTTGCTCAGGTGAACTGATTGAGGGTCCCGCAGAACCGCTGAGAAGTCTTTGCTGGAAATCTCTGAGCTGCAGTCACTCCTCGTGAGCAATCTTGCGACGCAGTCGGCGCACATTGAGCAGTTGGTGGCGGACTCGTTTTCCACTGCAGACAACGTGGGAGGCGGTAACAAGGAGTTGAAGAAGGCAACGGAGCGCGCAAGCTTTGCCAAGTACACTTGCTATGCGGCCAGCGGAGTGTGCGCGTTTCTGATTCTCTGGGACCTCGTGATCTGAGTTTTGATTAACGAACGAGAAGGGGGTGTGGGTAGGTAGGGCGACGTGGTCGTCGTGCCAGTCGACGATTGATTGATTGACTTGCTTGAATGAGCCACCACGCAGTGCAGAGCAGACCAAGGCGTTCCAACTGCCTGTCAGAGGGGGCGTGGGAGCCGCAGTTGGGGAATAGAACGGGAGGCAGAGACAACCAGGGATGGATCGTGTACGGCATATCACACTGCGCATTGGTTCCATGTTGCACCCAGCCCAAGTTTCTCACTACAAAAACAGACATGTAAAACTAACTGTTGGAAACTGCGCAATTGTTGGTGGCCAGAGCGTGGGGCTGCCCATTCACTCACCTTTCATGGCTGTGGAGATTATGCGGAATCACATTCAGGGTCGGGATCGCGCAACCGATAGGGTGCAATCTCGAGGGAGAGAGAATTGCCATAGATAGAAGTGGGCGTATCGTATGTGCACAGGTACCGAGAAGACGATCGATAGGGCAGCGGCCAGGCGATGGGACCGACCACCCACGCCCAGCACAGCAACGAGGACGGGGCGAGGGGGTCTACTCTGGAGGACCGGCCGGCAGTGTACTGCAAAGTATTCAATGTACATCATGGGAACAGGGGCCAGGCAAGAAATCTGCATGGGGAGCAAGGAAGCAAAAGCAAGATGGCCGTTTCCATCTGGGGGTACCTACGGCTACCGACAAGGTGTGAGGGTGAGGCGAAAGTGATCCCTTTCTCAGATCTATCCTTTGCAGAATCCATGGCTTGTAACGAGTCTGCCACACTACATGATGCCATACCATCCCATCCATCCATACTACCTACATGACAACTATGCGCAGCCGCGCAACTAGGCACACAACCTTTACTTAGACGCCGACAACTCGAGCTCAACTCTACATGCTCTTCTCTCTGGCGGGACTAGCCTGAGCCCGTGTGAAATGCAAAGACACGCGATGCGATGCCGTGCCGCAATGGATGGATGTCGTCCAATTACGCTGGCGGGGAGACCGGCCCCGCATGGAGCCATACTTTTGAGTAGAAGCCCTCAGGGGCGCGCGGGTGCGCTTGAAAGAGACGGGAGGGGGGAATGAGTGGTGATGAGGGATGAGCCTCGCAAGTTGCAACGACCGTTCCATCATACGACAAATAGGAATCGTCATGTTACGTTTTCAGCCGGGCGAAGTCGGAGGGCGCCAAACAGAGCTCCTCTCCTTTTTTCTGCTGACGACTGGGCCTCGACTATTACCCAACCGTGCATCTTGAAGCGCGCCCCCTTGTGATGGTCTTTTTTTTGCAACAAGTGTCTTTTTTTCCCCTCCCCGTGACACGGGACCCGCGACGGGCCTCTTTTATCCCCAAAGGGAGCCACTCGGCACCGGGAGATGCATATGTAGCGGGATGGAGCCCGGGCGATGGAAGGGGAAGTGAATCGAAGGGGTCTGGAAGGCCGGGTTTTTTCTGGGGGATGGGGCATGACCATGGATGAATGCAAATTCAGGTACCTAGAATACCTGTCTGTACCATACCGTAATGGATTGGACTGGATCCATCGGAGTCATCGGGGGATGGGGATGGGGGGTTGGGGAAGAAACTAACGGAAAAAAGGTATTGACAAGTACGTATTTTACGAATGTAGATCAGCAGGGAACGGAAGCAAGCAAACAAGCAACAAGAGGCGAGGGCTCGGCGAGGAGGCATGATACACGCGGGCCAAACAAGACAAGACAAGGGGAACTCGGTGAACGGGCATGGGCCGGCCTTGATTCTTCGCATAAATAAATCCGATGAGATATAGATCAGATGAAACAAGCAATCAAGCGACTCGAAGCGAAACCGCAAAGACAGGACAAGGAAACGAACGACGAACGTGACAGACAGAAGTTGGGTTGTCATGAGTCTCAGAGAAGTGACACTCGTTGACAACTCGAGTCTCAGCCAGAAAACAAGCTGTAATCAGTCACTTGCAGCACTACGTCAACAAGTCCCCATGTCCTGCTCCGTAATCTACCTCACCGTCCCCATGCCAAGCCCATGTACGAAAAGGTACCTAGGTAAGGGACGGGGAAAAGGTGACAGTTGAGTGGACGTCGCTCGGTCAGATCCATCCGCCGCGTGACGTTAGACTGACAAGGAGCCTCGGCGCCTTCGTGCTTCCTGTTGCCCAATCCTACCTAGGTACTTTGTAGCGAGGTTCTTTGCTTCGCCGCCCTTTTTTCCCTTCAAGGTGAGAGAGAGAAGACGTCTTGTTCACAAGCTTTTTCACAAGCACCGCGGAGGTTTTTCGGTATGCCGAGTTCCACGGGAAAGCATAAAAAGAGGATCGAGGTCACCCTGGACGGGGAAGAAGATGGGCATTAGGGAATGAGAGTCGAAGCATAAAGGTCCGATCCCAACTACAACATCTGCAAACTGGTCATTCCATCTCGGGGAAACGGTTTCACGGTCTTGCATAACGGACAACCCGCCAGATCCCATCGGGGAGCAGGATCTATCCTCGTTTTCCGCCACATCCAATCTCTCTCGCTCATCTGTGTTTCGCGGGTAGTCTCGCCGACCGTTCTGTCAAACTCCGTTTTGTTACCGTTGTCCCACTCGAGGACTACTATTATTATTACTATCATCATCTTTTTTGACCGCTGTATCGATCGAGAGCTCTCTGCTAGAAACTGGAGCTTTTCATCCAATACCCAACAACAGCTTAGAAAGCGCACTACTGTCCATCATCGTCTGAGGCAGAGCCAGAGCTAGGGAACCCCAGGAACTCGGGAAGCAGGCGAGTTTCAGCAAAGGTGAGTGAACGGCAAGGCTCAAACAAAACGAAAAGCTGCCCTTGGTCCGCTGCAGGCCTGTCCCAGTTGAGTTGAGAGCCCAGCTGCCATCTGTTTTTTTTTTCTGTTGTCCACCCCCTTTCCCTTTGCCCCTTCAAGAGGGAAAACAAAAGCCATGCACCCCGGCCGGCGGCAACCCGGTCATCCATTCCATCCGTGTCCATGCTCATCGTGGCATCCATTGTCCCTTTCTCTTCCCTTCCTTCCCTTCCCTTCGGACATGGGCATCCATAATTCACCATCGGACAAGCAAGCATCGCGCAAGCGCACGCACAAACAAAAAAGCCCACCTTGGAGAGTGGCCCGGTGAGCCCACCTTCGCCCACCTTTTGCCCTCGTTTGGCATCTGGCGGAGTCAGCCACCACAGCCCCTTGCCCCGAGCGCTCCACTGGTCCGGAACAACGGCGCCCAATTTGCCCGCGTGCGTCGAGTTCCTTGACACCACGCCCCGGCCATGGCCAATTGCATCAGGCCAGAATCTGGTTTACGCAACTGCCATGGCTGGCTCTGTGTGGACTGTGGAGCGGGCGGGCAAGCAAGCAAGCTCGAGGGGACCTGAGTGACTTCAAGTCGATAAGGTATCTTTCTTTACGGGCTTGCGGGCTGGGTCTGGGGCGTTGCGTGCAGTGTAGTGCAGTGTAGTGCAGCACACCTGCAGCGACGATGCATCGCTGGACCGGCAGCCTCTTACAGAGTGTTGCAGCACCCGGGGGGCCACAGGGGCGACTTGGCGGGCTCGGGGTGCGCTGTAGGCGGGCTGGGCTGGCTTACAGGGCATCTCCAGCGCATGTCGCACTCCAAACAAACAACTGTCCATCATCCATGGATGACACTGACTGATTGTTCCAATGTACTCCAGGTATCTTTTTTCGGACGCACACTCCCGGGACCTCACCTCACCTCGCCTCACCCGCAAAAACACGCCCCCCCCCCGGTCCCCACCCAGGCCACCGGAGACGGCTTCCCAAGGCCCCAAGGCCCCTCCTTCCTCCCCCCCCCTAATCGAAAATCCTCAGGGCCGCAGCCCACTATGACACCGTCGCTGAGCACGCCCCGTCAGACTCACGGTGGCCGTAGCATCCTCAGCTCGACTGATAAAACGGCGCCGACCTCGTCCTCTTCTTTCTCGAGTTCCATCTCTAGACTCAACCATATCGCTCGTCATCTATCGCCCATCATGGCTTCCACTACCAACTTCCCTGCCGACATTGTCCCCCAGGCCCCCGAAGATGCTCTCTTCGGTCTCGCCAGGGCTTACAAGGCCGATGAGAGCACCAGCAAGGTCGATCTTGTAAGTTGCTTCTTGTTCTTCTTATCTTGTCCCTCTTGTTGTTGTTGACTCTTGCTAACATCTTTTTCTCTCAGGGTATCGGCGCTTACAGAGACGAGAACGCAAAGCCTTGGGTGTTGCCCGTCGTCAAGAAGGTATGCCTTACACCGAGCTGCTCCCCGTGAGCTTGACTCTCGTCGCCCTCTGCATCCCTCTGTCGCATAAACCCATAAGCCCCATCCCCTCTGTCGCATGCACATGCATTGCCCTTCCACGAACGCCCTACCACCCAAAAACAATCCCCCCTGCTCGGGAGACG
Source organism: Fusarium vanettenii 77-13-4 (assembly GCF_000151355.1). Classification (NCBI taxonomy): domain Eukaryota; kingdom Fungi; phylum Ascomycota; class Sordariomycetes; order Hypocreales; family Nectriaceae; genus Fusarium; species Fusarium vanettenii. The sequence goes on from NW_003315867.1 coordinate 1,949,836, forward strand.
CTTCCGATGCGGATCCGCCAGAGGCAGCTCCAGCTCCTTACAGCTCGCGCGCTCTCTGGCTTCCGTATAAGCGCCTCTCGGGGGTCATGGGGCCAACACTTCACGATGCGCCTCATGGAGCCCTCGCGCGCAAATCCGTGCCAGAGCTCGCCCCAATCGCCCCAATCGGCCCCGCCGCGACTTTGCCCGAATTCTTGACTGCTCTAGAACTTGGCTAACCCCGCATGCGTCACAGGCTGATGAGATCCTCCGAAACGACCCCGAGCTCAACCATGAGTACGCCCCCATTGCGGGTATCGCCAGCTTTACCTCCAAGGCTGCCGAGCTGATCTTTGGCGCCGACTCCCAGGCGCTCCAGGAGAAGCGCACAGTCACTCTCCAGACCATTTCGGGCACCGGTGCTGTGCATCTGGGCGCTCTCTTCCTCGCCAAGTTCTACCAGGGCCCCCGCACCATCTACGTCTCAAATCCCACCTGGGCGAACCACCACCAGATCTTCAAGAACGTCGGTCTCACGGTCGACACATACCCCTACTTCCACAAGGAGACCAAGGGCCTCGACTTTGAGGGTCTGAAGGAGACTCTGCAATCCGCTGCCGAGGGCTCCGTCTTCGTCCTCCATGCCTGCGCTCACAACCCCACTGGTGTCGACCCGACCCAGGAGCAGTGGACCGAGATTGCTGCCATCATGAAGGAGAAGAAGCACTTCCCCTTCTTCGATACCGCCTACCAGGGTTTCGCCTCTGGTGACCTCGCCCGCGACGCCTGGTCCATCCGCTACTTCACAGAGCAGGGCTTCGAGCTCGTTGTCGCTCAAAGTTTCGCCAAGAACTTTGGTCTCTATGGTGAGCGTGCTGGCTGCTTCCACGCCGTCACTCCCTCAAGTGATGATGCCTCCACCACCATCACCCGCATTGGCTCTCAACTCGCCGTCCTTCAGCGATCCGAGATCTCAAACCCTCCCCTGTACGGTGCTCGCATTGTCAGCACTGTGCTCAACGACGCCGACCTCTTTGCCGAGTGGGAGGAGAACCTGCGCACCATGTCAGGCCGCATCATCAGCATGCGCGACGCCCTGCGGTCCAAGCTCGAGGAGCTCGAGACCCCTGGCACCTGGAACCACATCACCGACCAGATTGGCATGTTCAGCTTCACTGGCCTGAGCGAGTCACAAGTACTCAAGCTCCGGGAAGAGTTCCACATCTACATGACCAAGAACGGTCGCATCAGCATGGCTGGTCTCAACGAGAACAACGTCGAGTACTTTGCCAAGGCTGTTGACAAGGTAGTACGGGACGAGGTTGTGGTGACGGAAGAGTAAGCAAGCAACTTGATTTGTTTTGGGATCGTTTGTATGAACTCATGGGACATGGTCACACTACTACTACAAGAAGACCCTGGAAAGGACTCGGCGTTGGTTTACAGCTTTTGATTATCGCACCTAGGTACTTGCCTACCTACATCCATCTTGGCGGGGTCTCTGCAAAAAGCATTGGACGATCCTGGTTTTTGTGTTCTGCGTATAGCTCTAATATACCTCACCCGCAAGCCAATGCATTTCAAGACGAATTAGACTTTCACATGTTGCCTTGAGCTGTTTATCGTGTGATGTTGTCTGAGTTTGAGCTTGAGCTTGAGCCTAAGCTTGAGCTCCAAATCTCGAGACCTTGTTTCATTGTCCACGTTGACATGTGGTAAGGGCGTATTCTTGGCGTTAGGTACTTGGACGCCACACCTTTTCCCAAGCAGACGGGCATGAACACCCTGGGGAGGGAGGGGACCTGACCTGACCTGGCCCGGAGGAAGGCAGGCGCAGTGGAGTCGCAGCTTCCCTCCTTTGATTTCTTTTTTAAAATGCCGCTTCGAGCAGGCTCCGATTCCCGAGCTTTATCTGTGATTGGCCCGCCTCTTCACCTTGGACGGCGGGTAGTTCCTGCCTTGTTGGGCAAGTTTTATCTTTCTGTCGTAGCTGGGCCTAAAGTAGGTACCTAGGAAGAGGGGATGCAAAAACATGGGGATCATGCAAAAAAACCACCCACACCATTCGGTGAAATCTCGCACTCTCGGGGGACATGGTGACGATGACTTCTTTCTAAAGTCCGGGGCCTCGTGAGCGTTTCACGGCCGACGGTGAAGAGACTCCGATATACCGGGGGAGGGGGGAAGGATCGTTGACTGGTCGTCCCCCTGGTTCCCCCGTCTGGGGAAAGGGAATGGACGGTTCGCCCTCCCCACACGGAGAAGGGCGGTCCGGTTTTCGTTCTTCTTCTCCCGCTTCACCTTCTTTCTCTCAGATTTTTTTTTTTCTTTCAGCCCACCCCCGCATGGATGCCATTTGTTCCCCCGCATGGGAGCCGCTCTCGCTTGCCCTGACCTGGGGACCAGGGGGCGTTGATACTGGGACGGGGCCCAAAACCCGGCCAATGGCCGAAGGGGGTGTGTGTGTGTTTGGTCTTTCTTGCGAATTTTGACTTGACCTGAACGGGGGAAACCGGCGGAACGGAGGTTCATGGCGGTGGAGACGGAGGTGATAAGGAGATTCACCGTGGAACAAAAAGTTGAGTCCAGAGGGGTGGAGTGGATTTGTCTTTGATAACCAGGTGATTTATGTTTGTTGAACTGCAAGTCTGCATCAAAAGTTGCTGTTTGAACTGTCCTGCTTACCTTTTCGTTATGTCATGAGGAAGCAACTTTACAACATAGTATCCATAGTTTGACCCCGACAAACGCCGATGTCATGAAGTTTTTCCGCAAAACTTCTTCACGATCCAATGTTTTTTTCTTTCTCAAACCAGGAAAAACTTGCCGGTCAAGATGACTTGCTCTATGTACATTTGCAGGCGGAGGCTATTACACAATTGCGTATCCACCGCTGCGGGTCTATGGACCCAAACAATGTTGACCTGAAGGTACAAACCAGGACTTTGGGGAAGAAATTCCCACTTACATGAGTCTTTCTGGTCTCCGATGCCGGTGGGGGTGCGGCGATAGTAAAAAGATGGCCAAGAATAAATCTCTTGGCGGCCACTGGGACGGTGTAGATTACCAACATTACGTAGGGGTCTCGCAATCGGTAGTGTACCTTGCGTATTTTGTGTGTATCTCTCGGTGAGGCTGTCTGTAAGAAAAAAGAGAGACCCGGCTGTCTGGTGAGGGAGGGCAACTTCTAGCGGTCATGTAACTGCGTGTCTCGACTGTCTCACAGGATGAGGCTTCGGTCATTGAAAAAAAAGAAGCTGTCCTTGGTTCGATAAGCAAGGGTTGAACAGGGCGTAAACATTCGACTCGTGGCGAATCTGGGGTTATCGCCGGGGGTGTTGGCGACTCTACTCCAACACAACGGAAGTGTGCTTTCTACCCCGTTCCAGCATCTTATCTCTTCGGACACTGATCTTCCGGAGGGAGTCAGAGCTGGCGGAGACAGATATCCATCCATGTTCTAGGTAGGTGAGGTGGGCAACAAAGATAACCGAGACGGCTGTGCAAGATGGACTGATCTCCCCGGTTGAATCGACAGGCTGTGGCATGACTTGGCAATCTTGGAAGGTTAGGGGGAGATTTGCCTCGGTAATGCATTTTTTCTTGTGAATGTCCTCGGTGTGAGTTGTGACATTTACATGACCTCGGGATAGTTGAAGTTCATGAGAACAGGACTTGCATGGATGGTTGGGTTCACAGGTTGGCCAGCTTGGTTCAAGCAGTTGGTAGGATTCCTGTTCAAGTTCAACACACGGGACTGTCAAAGGCAGTAACTCGTATAACTAGCTTATGCAGGATGGTCCCTTTTCTGGCCTAGGAAATGATAGTATGTCGAGGTCAATCACAAGGTTGATAGGCGGAGTCTCGACTTATTCAACTACCAGCTTGCCTCCCTTGTACCCCCGTGGCGGGGAACAGGTTGAACCTTGCCTAGGAATGATTGTTGGAGATAGAAAAGCCATCTGGGCTTCCTGTGTCGCAAAATGACATTCCTTGTTGCAGAAAAATGTTCCTAGAGGCATTTCTTAGAAGGTAGCCATGTTGGGTTGATTGTTATCCATCTCCTTGTGTGACTCGGCGACTAACTTAGGCCCAAATGTCTGGGGAGGTGTAGCTGCCTAGAGCCACTACGCGAGCACAGCTCCAACCACTCCTGACCCCACCACCAAACACTATCAAGATAGCATCAATCAAATCAATCAACCACCCGTAATGCAATCATGGGCAGGCGTCTACCGTGGAAGACATCCACGACTACTTCAAGCGCCGATAAGAAACCGCTCGTAAAGTCGGATAGCCCACGCGCTTCGCGGACTCACTCACCGAGCCTGCCGTCAGCCTCAACCCCGGCATCGTTCATCAAGAAACCGCGTCGCGATCGCGTCATTGACGATGAAGGTATCTCACAACTTGCTCACACACCTCGTTTCGCAACTAAATGTGTTTTAAGATGGTGTAAGGAGCCCGTCCACGTCACCGCCGCCAGAACCACCACCAGAGAGGTACATATCACTCTTATCATCACTTGAGCCCCGTGACTAATATACCCCAGGTTCATGAGACCTGGTCCTCAACATGATGACCGCTACCGCATGGTCGAGGACGAATTCGTCAACATGGCTCACCAATTCACCACGCATCTTCACCGCGCAGAGTACAACCGTCTCAAGTCCCTAGCCAAGAGCCAAAACGCCGACACCATCCGCGAGATTGAGCGTCCCGTAATCGGGGCACCCACGCTCCTCGCCCGGCGAAGGCAGGAAAGCGCGCGGCGTGCTGTTAAACAGCGCGGGTTTATGCGTAACGGTGATGAAGAAGAGACGCCGTTCGTGGGGAGGAGCTTGAAGGGCTTGATGGAGAGTCCTAGAAAGGAGCACAAATGGATATCAGGAGGTATGGCCGGAGCAGCCGCCACAAGAGCAGCAGCTGGGTTTGATTCACAAAAGTTGAGCCCAATCAAGCTAAGAGCAACTCCGAAGGCGTTCTCGGCCAAGAAGCGTCAATTACTCTCCGCGGATGACGAGACAGACGACGGAGAAGATCTGGACCTATCCACGCCCTCTCGGACACCCATGGTGAAGTCAAGTCGCACTGCTCACACTTCATCTCCAACCATGGCTCGGTCAGTGACGAGGCCGACATTTAGCACTCCTCGGCCTTTGAGTACGACCACTACTAATACCCCAAGAACAAGTTCAAGTGTAAGACGACCAACTACAGCATCAAGCAAAATCGAGACGCCCTACATCGGCAAGACATCCAAGCACAAAGATATTCATGATGATGATGAAGATGACGACCCCTTTGGGATCAAGAAGCGAAGAATTCAACGGCAAAAGTCAAAAGAGCAAGTACGCAAGGTGGAACAGCCAACACCCGCTAAAACGAGGTCTTCTCTCGACGACATTCCCTCTTTTATATGAGCATCACGGGCAATACTCATCACAACATCATCAAACGCCAACACGCGATGGAAGTCAAATCAGTTCTTTTCATTGTGAGTCCTAACCTTGCATTTGCCGATCCTCCACCGTAAGCTCATCAAAGTCGTCCAGCAACTCATCCATGTCCACATGCGGCGCCTCATCATCACCCTCCTCCGTCTCTGCTATGCTCATCTCCTCCTCTGCCTTCTTCTTAGCCTTGTACAAGGCGAGCGTGGCACGGAGCTCCTCGTCTTCCTCCACATCCCGCAAGAACTGCTCGTACTCTCGGTCCATACGGTCCTGGTCGGCCTTCTTGGGAAGAAGCTCGCCCTCGTCCTTGTTCATACGCTTGAGCTTCCAGTTTCTGTTGCGGTTCTTCCGGCGGCGGGGATAGTGCTTCTTGACCAACACCACGTCGGGAATTGTTGACCCGTACTGGTTGGAGGCCTCGATAGCCTCGTATTCTGTGTTGTTGAAGACGGTACCTGACAGTAGGTAACCCATGGCCGAGTCACCAGGCTGGAGGAATCGACCCAAGTGTGTCCTTGTGAAATATGTTCGGTCGTTGTGGCCGAGATCAGAGGCTCGGGCAACTGTGGCTTCGGCAAGCGTCCACTTGCCCTTCTGAGTGTTGGTAGGCTCGATGTCCATAACGATAAACTCGACGAGCTCATGTGTATCGGTGAGAGACAGGAAAGGAGCACGCCAGTAGATTGGTGCGCTGATGTCGCATGTCTGAAGGGTCTGGGGGTCCAAAAGGTAGACTGAGGTGCCGATCCTGTGGCAGAGGAGGAGGGGAGAGACGTTGCCATTCTGCTTGGCCATCTTGATGGGCATGGCGACCAAGTCGTCTTTACATATAGGCACCAACTCGGCCGAGTATGTGAACTTGTAAGACGTCTTGGAGGTGTGAACATCGTGAGAGATGAGCTCCTGAGACGCCTTCACCTTGACGGGGACAACCGAGTTGAGGAAATCAATAAACTTCTCAGCCTGGTTCTTCTGGGAAAAGAAAAAGTCGATGCCGTCCTTGGCCTCCTTGATGTTGAGGGTATCCCGGTGGGCGCCGTGCTTCATGATCAACTGCTCGAGGAACAAAAAGGTTCGCTTGTGGAGGACCTTTTGGCGGACCTGGACGGCGGCTCGCCACACGTTGGCCGTGTACGACTTGGCGCACTCGGGGCATTGCTGGTAGGCCACGACATACATCACCTCGAAGCTCTGCTGAAGGAGCATACCATCCTGGACGGCGTCCTGGATGGTGAGCTTAACCTTGATACGGCGCGAGTGTGGCTCTGTCCAGACAAAGCTAGCATCGACGATGCGGACCTTGTTCAGGCCGCGCAGTTTCTTGAGGCACAGGGCCAGCAGCTCGCGGGACTCGGGGGAGGCCACGATCCAGCTGGTGGGGGGCATGAGCCATCGGTCGCAGTCTCGGCAGAAGTTGAGGGTGGCCTCGCGCTGGACTCCCTGGGAGATGTCGACGGTGAGCTTGATGCAGTCGTAGCAGAGGGCGCCGGCGGAAGTCGTTCCATCGATGGGGGCGCCGCAGTTGCAGCAGAGAATACTGAAGTCTAAGTCAGTCGTCCGTGTTTCTCTTTGCGCATGTGTGCGGGGTGATTAATGGGAATGAGGGCACACTACTCACGTAGCAGCGCCCTGCTGCTGAGAGACAGGGGCTATGGAAATAGGCTGGTCATCAAGATCCATCGACATGTTGGGCAAAACGATGTCTCTGGTTATGGATGAATTTGGTTGATTTGGTTCAAGATGGACGAGTTCGTGACTCTCAGGAAAGAGTGGGAAAATTGGTTGATAAGCGCTGCGGGAGCCTTATCGGCCATGATTTTTTTGCTGAAAAATTATTGCCCCTCCTCCCGGGAGGCGATTTTTTGGTGCATCTTTTTTGGGAAAGTGGGGTATTTTATTTAGTTGTGGTTACCAATCGCCTTAGATGTATTCGACTTGTTAGGCTGCATATAGATGTTAAAGATCTAAGCATGTGCCTGCGATGATTATATGCATGGGGGTGGTAGTGAGTACGATCTTGGCTATTTTGCAACTGGGTATGTTGTTTCATATGTCTCTGAAATGAGTCCCCTAGCTCTTAGGGTAGCAGAGAAGTCAGTCTGGTGACCACCCGTTAACTAAGGAGGCACCTATTAAACTCGACTTAATTCGGCGTCAGATTTAAGTTGAAGGCTTTGGAAATCCATATACTTATGCAATGCTATTTTATATGGCCCACGTTAATTGTCCTGTACTCCGTATACAAAAGTATCAAAAACTGGCTGATTATTAAAAAATCTTGCTTAATACTCTCGCCACCTCTGCTGGCTGTTCCTCCACTTCCGTCCTCTTCTTGGCCAGCGGAACCTGCTTGAAGGACCTCTTGACCTGCCGCACCTCATCCTCGCCCTGCTCCTCGGCACCAGCCTTCCTCTTCTTGGCCTTTGCCTTGGCCTCCATGCCGTCGAGCATCTTGGCCTTTTCGACGTTCCTGACAAACTCCTTGTTCTCGCGCGTCGTCTTGCTGATCTCGGCCCTCATGCGGCTGGTGCGCTCGGCGTTCTCGGTGGCGATCTGCTCCGTCAGGTTGTGCCACTTGAAGCCCTTGAGGTAGAGCAGGTTCCACAGGTCGTCGCGGTAGTAACTGCCCTTCTTGCCGCCAATGGTGCGCGCGTTGAGTAGCTCGCAGACGGTCTTGGCCTCCTTCTTGTTGACAAACTCGACCCAGCCCTCAGTGTAGGAGCGCTTCTTGTTGCCGCCGGCGCGGACGCGACGGGCGTGCGACGCAGGGTCCTCGGGGGCTAGGAAGATGCGGTTGATGGTGCCGTAGGGCTCGAGGAGGGAGCGGAGCTTGGCGGGCTTCATGAAGGGCGGGATTCGCGAGAGGTAGACGACGCCAGACTTTTTGATTGCGGCCTCGGATGCGACGAGGTTCTTCTTTGTTAGGGGCTTTGTGATATCGGGCAGTTCTGTCGATAGGGAGGCTTTTGATTTGCGTTTTGACTTTCTGGGTTCGTCTTTGGCTTCCTCGTCCTCCTTGAGGTCTGCACCTCCCTCGGCCGCATCGTCCTCGTTGTCGCTGGCATCGCGATCATTGTCGCTACCAAGATCGTCCTCATCGTCCGAGTCGAGTTTCCGTCGCTTGGCGGTGTGGCCGCCCTTTGTCACTTCATCTTCAGAGTTGTAGCCGACATCGTTCTCCTCGTCGCTGTCGGCGGTGTCGAGAAAGTCGTTCTTCTTTTCTGGCGCCATGTTGAAGTGCCAATTGGATTGTCGCGAACTGCAGAGCATTCAGACCCTGAGGCTAGGGATCTAGAAAAAAAAGTGGCTGATAAGATAAGCCATCCCTGGCTCATCCATTGAGGCGAAGGGTCATGTGACTTGGAGGGGTCTTGGAACGACGTCACCGATTTTGAGGGGAAGCTCAGGATATCAGGTTGATAATTGCACTGTTCAAGGCGAATTGATGTAATATTTGGAGGATTGATCTGTAGCTACAAGTAATTGTCATTGATGTCGGCCAAGAATGACAAGTTCATAGCCGGGACGCGGATAGTTAGCTCTATCATAGACATGTAGTAGATTTTAAGCCAGCTAGAGCTTGCCTTGCCTTGCTTAAAGCATTGACTTCTCGGCATTCATCCCAGTACCGATCTGATGCAGGTTTCTTTTTATGGAAGGGCGTACCGCGGCAGCCAGTTCTACCTCTCTCGTCTTATCATGAGGGCCTTGATAGCGGGGTTGATGAGTGATGAATGACCTTGGCTGCGGCCGACGTCGGGTTTCGGATGGGTTACGTGGGGCAAGAGCAATCAATCAATGGACTGGACCGCGAGCCGCGAGCCGCCTGCCGCCGTCATTCACTGAGTGAGTGAGGTGTATCTCCAACTCAAATACTCCACTCTTAGGTCACTCCAACCTCCAAGCGAGATAGTCTCTATCTACCCAAGGCTTCAACCTTGAACCTCCTCTTCTCAGTTTCTCAATCAAGTTTTTTACAATGTCTGTCGAAGTCATCACCACAATCTCCCCCAACACCAACGAGGCCATCCTCACCAGGAATGGCGCCTCTGCGGCTGACCTTGAGACCCTCCCCAAGGTCGCCACCGAGGCCTTTGAGAGCTACCGCAAGACAACGCTGAAGGAGCGACAGCAGATCGTCCGCAAGTTCCTGGACGGTCTGTTGGCGAAGAAGGATGAGCTCGGCGAGGAGCTTACCGTGCAGATGGGACGTCCCATCTCATACACCCCCGGAGAGGTTGCCACAGCTGTCAAGCGTGGCGAGTATCTCCTCAAGATTAGCGATGAGGCTCTGCAGGATACCGACGGTGAGGCCGAGAAGGGATTCAAGCGTTTCATCAGAAAGGTTCCTGTCGGTCCTGTACTCATCATCTTTGCCTGGAATGTACGTGCTAGCCCTATCACCACGTTGATCATCTTGTTGACCCGGTCTAGTATCCTTACCTTATCTTGGTCAACTCACTGGTTCCTGCTCTGCTCGCAGGTTGCAGTGTGATCTTGAAGCCCTCACCTCAGACACCCACCATCGTGGAGCGTGTTGCCGAGATCCTCAAGGAGTCGGGCCTCCCTGATGGTGTCTGCCAGTACTTCCACTCTGGATCCCCTAGTCTTATGGAGACTATCGTGAGGGATCCCAAGATCTCCCTGGTTTGCTTCACAGGCTCCGTTGCGGGAGGACTCGCAGTCCAAAAGGCGGCTTCTGACCGAATTGTTGGTGTCGGTCTGGAGTTGGGTGGCAAGGATCCAGCATATGTTCGATCAGATGTCGACATTGACTGGGCTGCTGCCGAGATTGTCGACGGCGCAATCTTTAACTCGGGACAGAGCTGCTGCTCTCTTGAGCGTATTTACGTGGACGAGAAGATCCATGACAAGTTTGTCGAGGCAGTGCAGAATGTGCTCAAGAGCTACAAGCTGGGTGACCCATTCTCCAAGGAGACTCAGATCGGCCCTCTCATCTCGACGCGATCCAAGCAGACTGCCGAGGACCACATCAAGGACGCCATCGCCAACGGTGCCAAGGATGCTACACCCGAGAACGAAACCTTTAGCAACCCGCCTGCCAAGGGTAACTTTGTGAAACCCACTCTGCTCACGGGTGTCGACCACAGCATGCGTGTCATGACGGAGGAGTCGTTTGCCCCAATCAGTAAATTCTTGCGGTCCATCTTGACGTACCCTGTACTAACGACGCTGCAGTCCCCGTTATGAAGGTCAAGAGTGACGAGGAGGCCGTCAAGCTCATGAATGACAGCGAGTTCGGACTCACAGCTAGCATCTGGACCAAGGACACGGACAAAGGATATGAGCTTGCCGAGGAAGTGGAGGCGGGTACCGTCTTTGTCAACCGTTGCGATTACCCGAGCCCGGTAAGTTTTCTTCTCCCTAGCGCAGGGAGTGTCGGCGGGAACGTATTGATGGAGTCATTTGCTAATCGACAACAGGATCTTGCGTGGACAGGATGGAAGAATTCTGGCAAGGGACAGACCCTTAGCCGGTTCGGCTTTGATCAGTTTGTGAAGCTCAAGAGCTACCACCTCAAGGATTATCCGAAATAGAGGAATATGTTCTTTGTTTGGGAACGGATCAGTGATAGAAGGGGGCGCGGTTAGACATGTGACTCGGATGAATGAGACGAACGCAGCCTTGGATTGATTCAGAGGATGTGTCAACTGCAAGCAAGCAAATAAGCATGCAAATTGAGAAATAAATATGAAATGATATGAAACCACGGTTCACAATTCGGTTGATGATGAGTCTCTTTTTTTCTCCTCTGTGAGCGTCGAGCAGAATGCACATGATAACGGATGTCTTGGCGACTGTCTCTGAGACGCGTCTCGCCAGAGAGCGATTTTGTGTGAGACGTTTTCAACAAGAGGCCGTCTCTCTCTCGCAACCAAAGCTACTACCGCATTCGGTCATGGTTGGTGTGTCGAGCAAATCTGCGACATGCCGTCACGGAGTGGTACAGTTGATGTGGAGGCGAACGAGTGACGACATTGATGGTTCCATTCCCTTAAGCAAGCACGCGGGTGAAAGAAAACAGGGCCGGTCCTCACATACAATTTCTATGGGGCAAGCGGCCTTGTAATCTTTCACCCGCGTGGCAAGTAAAAACTATCACGACACGAAAAAGGACGATCATTCATGGATAGTTTGGTTGCATAATTCATCCTTTTTGAAAGGTTGTAGATCATTGTAGCTTCTGCGATTAGCGATACGCCCGCCCGCCATCCCTCGTGTGACACGCATACACTAACTCACTCCCTGCCACCACCACCGTTCGGTAGCTCCAAGACATGGAATCCATAGCTCAGGTACCGAAAAGCCAACATATTTCTTCGCAGCGGCCTCCCTGTGACAGTTCCAGCTCCAGCTCTCGTTCACGGTTATGTCCCGCAACCGTGCGTACACCATCAACCCACCTCGCCTTGTCTCAGCTGAAGGGCGAGAAAGTGAGACAAGTTAGCTGATGGACTCGCGAGAGATGAAAAAGGGGACTTGTAAAGCCCCTGGAGGCGGTTGGAATTCCAGTCCGTCGGATCCATTCCAGAAAGATTTGTAGCTTTCTCTTCCCCTGCTCCCGGCGTTTTGGGGTCAATCTTTACTAGGACGATCCTTTCAAAAGTCTTGGATTTATATGAGTTGGCATTTTCGCTTTAGAGTCAAAGGGTCTTTTCTTTCCTCATTTATTTATTTAAAAAATACTCTTTCCTCTCTTAGAAAGAAAATTCCTGTCACTCATTTCTCTCTCTCTCTCTCTCTCATACACACACACACTCATTCCCACTTCCCGTGTCTTGGACTTTTCTAAACAGTCTCTCCACTCACTCACTCCCACTCACTTCTTTGTCTCTCATATCATCCAAATAAACACAGCCAACCACCTCGAGCCGCGTGCCGGGTTTCTCCCCTCGGCCTCTCTCTTATATTTCTTTGTCCTTTTTTCCTCCAGAAGCGAGTCTAGAAGCTTGTTATTACCCCCATCTACTTCCCGCCTTACTGTCAAATTTAAACAAAACTTGCTTCTTTCATCCACTTCTCAGCTGGTCTCGCTTTCTATTGAACCTGTGCGTCAAGACATACACGCACATCAGTTCGATTTTACTTCTTTATCGCCGGCTCTAGAACGTCCAGCCTCTTTCTTCCCGTTCGATCGAGAATTCCTTCCTCCTCTGCAGGCAGATGTTGTTGTCTGTATAAAAGCAAACACTATCCTTCTCTTCGACCTTCTAGAAGAAACAATACGACGCAACAGACCTTGATGGGATCCGCAGTTCTCGCCTCTTCCCCGGAAAGAGATCCCCGGTGCTTTCAACTACCTTTTACTCGTCTTCGAACTGTCAGAGCCAAGATGCACGTTTCGGACGATCTTCAGACGCTTTGCTCGCGTGTTCACGCTATTGTGCGGCGGCGAAAGGAGAAGAGAACGATGCAGATTGTGAGTATGCCTGTGGTATTGGGCTCGACGATGTCGTGTTACTGACTGTTGTTAGTCTGCGCCGTTCAACTTTGAAAAGAACCCCGTCCATCTTCCAGGTCTGTCCGAGGAGCAGTAAGTATATACACTACACAACATCACATCTTCATCTCTAACATTCACACCCAGACTCGTCATGTTCCGTGAAAAAGAGGCCGCCAGCCGAATCGGCATCGCAGACCCTTGCACACCCCCTCGAGCCCCTCGCTCTCCCGTCTCGACGTCGAGCCTCTTCTCCCACCCTGTCCGACCTCCCATCAAGTCGGTCCTCACATCCAACTCTGTTTCGTCGACCGAGAGCCTGCAGTGAGAAACACAGCCTCAGCAGAGCTATTGTTGTTATTTGTTGCTTTTTAAAGAATGGGGGGCGTCGCTTGTTGGTTTGGGAACACGTATTTGACAACTGTAGGTGGCATGGATCCCCTTGTACGATATAAACTAGATGGATACGGATATGGATGCCTGGGATTCGCATCTCAAAACAACAAAGGCACGGAAAGGAAGGCGAAAATGTGTTAGTTATCCATCATACCTGGAGTATAATGTAATTTCTGCTTTTATGCATCCAAGCCATCACCTGGAATGTGAATGAAACGTGGTGACGAGGACAGTAAAAATGTTTCATTTGGCGTCTGAGACTTCCTTTTCTTTAGGCTAACATGGCTCCTCCACGTCAGCTCTGCTTTCAGACCCAGCCTGCGTACACATCGAGGCTCTCGGCCCGGACACCTTGCATCTCACCCTTGACGGCCAGGAGCTTGACCTTGGTGCCCTTGTCCTGAGCCCACCGCTTCAGAAACTGCTCGACACGTTGCTTGGTATCCTCGTCGTCCTTCATCAGTAGTGCCACGGCGTCGAAGCCGCCAGCGCCCGGGACAACACCGCCGTAGACACCCTCGACGGTGCTTAGGCCGTCAATGAGCTCCGTCTGGCTCTCGGGCTCGATGGGCACCTCGCTCGCGTCACCCATCTTCCTGATCAGCTCCCTCACAGCCGCGATTCTGCTTGGCAGTTGCTCAACATCCCCAGCGTTGAGCGTGGCAATGAACTGCTCGTTCCTCCGCTGGAGCTCATCCCAGAGCTCCTTGGAAGCCTCCGGGTTCTGAGCCTTCCACGCCAGCACTTTCTTGACCATGCCGACCGTCTTGCTTCCGCAGTCGACATCGCACATGCGCAGAACCACGCCCTTGGGCATGATGACGGCGTCCTTGAGGATCTCGACATCCCACTCGGACTCACCGTCGACCAGCTTAACCAGTGCATCCGCGAATCCGGCAGCTCCCGGCTCGGGGATGTTGCTCAGCGTCGCCGGCGAGAAGCGCCTGTACCTGCAGGACCCGTAGACGGCCGTCGCCACGTCAAAGCCGGACCCGACCTTGCCCTGCGCAGCGCAGTGAGCCGCCTGCGCAAGGTTGTGCAGTGTCTGCCTTCCCTTGTCCGAGTCAATCTCGAAGAGGTCCTTGGGAAGGTAGTGAGCTAGGAGGGACGCCGTCAACGAGGTGACGAGGGCAGCCGACGAGCCCAAGCCCGTCTTGTTGGCCTCGCCCAGAGTCACGGGGAACCTGGCGAAGCGGCCACCCTTGGAGCCCTTGACCTCCGAATGGGAGTAGTAGTCATTGTCCGCGAGGATGATGAGGCGGGCAGACGTCATGCTGTGGGTGGGCCGCTGGCCAGCGACGCGGTCAATGTAGGTGAGTGCGTAGCTGAGAGTTGTCTCGACAAAGGGATTGGGGTTGATCTTGGTTCCGCTAAACAAGAGTGAGTAATGAGATGAACTTCTTCATCTCTCGGCAACTAACTGGCCAGGAGTCTCACTTACACCTGCAATTGAGTCACCTTGATGCCGCCGCCCTCCCCAGCCAGGTGGTAGCCATACCTCCACTGCGCCTCGAGGAACTGCGGGCTGTCGACGACGATCTCGGTCAGCTGCACCCCAGGCGTCGTATGAATCTCGCCAGCGATGATGTTGATGCGCGCATCCAGCCCAAACACAAACGCTGTGTACTGCTGGTCGAGCACCAGATACCCGCCTGCCAGGAAGACCTTGCCCGGGGCGGACACGGCGACGGTGGGGTTGCGTGTGGACATGCTGGGCGGCAGGTGCGTATATACAATTATATACAGTCGATGGAGAGGTTAAAAGAGAAGGACAAGACGTTCAATTGGGGCTGACGCTCAATGGCTCGGTGAGTTGTGAGCTCTTTTAACTTATAGTCCGGGAAGAATCGTAGACGCCTGGCGGGGCATCCTCATCTCATCAGCTTCCTTCCTACTCGTACAGTGCATGTGAGAGGTTTCCACACATGACCCACACTGTCATCTAAGCACACTCAAAGTCCCGACAGACCGTGTCCTAAGCATTGCTTCTATTCCAAGGCACAACCATGATCCAATCAGAGCAAACAACAGCAAGGCTTCACCCTTTACCAGACTATTTGACCTGATCATGATGCTCGCCTCACGTCATTGTCACTACAGGAGCTTAGCATCACCCCTCAACTTGTGCCATCTCCAACAACTCTCATCATCACTTTGCAAACGACTTGACTTGTTTGATCATTGTCATTTCTTCCTTTATAGGTAGATACGTAAATATTGTTGGTACAAGCAGCAGGACCCTTTGCTCTGCTTTCCCTTGACCAATTCTTCCCAGGTGGCCTCCTTTATCCGTTCCTTTCCCTTCCCCTTTCCTGTCCCCTAACCTGACCAGCTTCGTTCCCTGCTCTGTAGTCCTTTCATGCTGCAGACATGTAGTTTTCCCTTTCTTTGAGTGGTGATGTTCTATCAGGGAACGTCCAGCCCCAAATCCAATCATTCAAAGGCCAACGCTCCGTATCAAGACCCATTTTGTTTCCCCAAACGCCGTTCCAATCAACCAGTTCGAGGGCCACCAGCCTCTTGAACTTCATCCCAATATCCCCATAATAAAAACCCACCCAATCTCCAACCAGTACAACGGGGTATCAAGCACATGCGCCAATTCAACAAAGAAACAATTCCGAGTCCCACAACCATTCACACTGATATCATCCAACAAAAACATGCTTTACTCGGCAGCAGCAGTCTCCTGGCCACCACCAAGAAGCTCGAGAACCTTGTTGACGACAGCGCTGGGGTAGCCGCGTGTGAGCATCTCGCCCACGACACCCTTGGCTTGCTCCCGCTGCTCAACAGCCAGGAAAGCCCGGGTCATGGCCTCGTATGTGCTCGGCTCGCGCTTCTCCCGGCCGACGGCATCATAGATGCTCTGGGCCTTCTCGATCTTCTTCTCAGCAGCCCAGCCATGGATCAGAGTGTTGGCAATGTAGGGGGTGAGCTCCACGCCCTTGCGTCGCATCTGCTCCAGGACAGACTCGGTAGCAGCAACCTGGTGGTTGGCAACCATAGCCTCGAACAGAGCCTGATACAGGCTGGCGCTGACGGGAACCAGACCCTCCTTGAGAATCGAATCAAACATGTTGCGGGCGCCTTCCATGTCGTGCATCACACAGCCCCTCGCGTGGATGAGAGAGGCGTAGTGAACAGGCTCGACACGCTGGCCAGAGGTGCGGATCATGCCGAGCACCTCCTCAGCCGCAGCCATATCGACGGGCTCGAGAGTAGCGTGAGTATCAACCAGAAGCTTATAAGTGTGGGCAGTGGGAGCAATTCCCTTGACCTTCATGCGCTCATAGTAAGCCAGAACCTTGGACTTGTCTCGCTTGGTGGTGAGGAAGAACTGCATCATGCTGTTGTAAGGAGCGGGGCGAGCCTTGTAGTTGGGCATGGCCTCCATCTCATCAAACAGCTCCTCAGCAAACTTCTCATCACTCACTCGGCAGAGAGCATTGACAATGGTACCGTAGGTGACCGAGGTAGGCTTGATTCCAAGAGCCCTCATCTCAGCAAAGTAGAAGAGGCAGTCGTCGATGCGGCGGGCCTTGCCAAGCTTGCCAATCAGAGCATTGTACAGGAACGAGCTGGGCTCAACACCCTCAGCCTTGGCACGGTGGAAGATCCGGACAGCCTCAGAAGCCTCGTCGAAAGTCTTGGTCGAGTCCTTGAGAGTAGTGATGTAGAGACCGAAAGTGTTAGCAGAAGGAGTAGCGCCCATTTCCAGAAGCTCCTGATGGAACTGTTCAGCCCGTCCTCGATTACCCATGGTCAGGCAAGCGCCAACCATAGCATCGAGGATGCTGGACCAACCGTAACGAACAACAGCGTACTGGGGCATGAGAGGCATATCGGTTCGGGCCATGGCGAGGATGTCGTGGCACAGGTCAATCTTGCCATCCCGGGCAGCAGCAGAGATCAGCTTAGCGTAGGTGATGTAACGGGGGTGTCGGCCAGCACGTCGTATGTTTCGGAATCGGTTGAGAGCATCACTGAGACGAGGTCCCTTGCGGCCGTGGTTGCCCTCCAAATCGTCGGCAATCAGGGAAGAACCCTTAAAGTCGGTGTTGTGGGCGTATGGGTCGTAAGTGTCCTCGAAGCTAGAAACGCTGGGGGTCGACAGGAAGGGAGAGGCGGACAGATTCTGCTGGGGGAAGCTCGAGACCTGGGAAGCAGCTTCACGGGGATCAGTGATTCCTCGGCTTTCCATGTACCGTGAGATAAACTCGGCGCCCTCGTCGATCTCTTCGGCAAGATGAGACTGAGGGTCGGACACTGAGGATCGGATTCGCTGGAACATCATCTCGGACTGAGCCAGGCCCTCGGCCACTTGACCGGAGCCAATCAAGGCGACGGCATACATGGCGGTGGGCTCAATGAAGGCAGAAGTGGCCTGCATCTCAGGGGTGCTGAGAGCCTGCCAGTACTTGGTGGCACTGGCGACATCGCCCTCTCGCACACTCATGGCTAGAAGAGCGGTCGCTGGAGTGGCCAGATCCTCATAGTAGGTAGGAATACCGGTGTAGGCGGCGACAGCGGTAGCCTTGTCATCCTTGTCAGCGGCAATGGTGGCAATCTCGCCCATGGCCTTTGCACGAGACTCGGCCTCTACGGCCTGAGCCCAGTGGAATGCCTCCTGGTAGATACCTCGGGTAATGAAACCCTTGACAAAGCCGGTGGTGACCAAAGCATCCTTTATGTCAGCAGCACGAACACCATACTCGTCGACAATCTTCTTGAAGAACTTCATAGCACCCTCGATCTTGTCGGTCACCACATAGGCGTTGATGACCGCGGCGTAGACCTCGGCATCAAGTCGGTCATGAAGGGTATCGCGTCCTTCATCGTGAGCAATGGCCAGGTTGCGGTACTCGTTGTAGCATTCGACAGCACTGATCAGGTCGCCGGACGAAGCAAACGCAGTGATCATGGTGGGGAAGACTGCCGCGAAGGGGACTGTCTGATTGGCCTCCATGTGCTCGAAGAGACGGAGCATATCGGCAACGCGACCAGCCTTTGCACAGGCAGTGATCAGCTGATGGTAAGTCTCGGCAGAGTACTCGGCAGCTTCGCTGTCAACCGAGGTGTCGAACAGCTTGATGGCAAGATCGAGTCGGTCGTCCTCGCAGAGAATAGCATGCTCAAGCTCGTGGGATCCAAGCATGAACTTGCCAGGCTCATCCATTCCGCCGAATCGAGCGCGCTTGTCCTCCAGGATGGCCTTCAGCTCGGCCACCTCGAGGCATCGGGAGGCCAGAAGACCAACAAGAATGTTGAAGGTATCGGCATCAGGCGACACCCTCCTTCGGAGCATATCAGCGTAGACATCGAGAGCCTTGGAGACGATCTCAATCTTCTTGATGGGGATGTGGATAGCAGCCAGGAGGAGGGCATTGTAGGCACCAGCAATGGGCTGGACGCCAGTGGCCAGCATGGCCTCGAAGACAGCCGGGATCTCAGCATATCGACCACCCTCAGCGAGCTTGTGGAGGTGGTCGGCATAAGACTGTGACTGAGGGTCGACCGGCGGGGTGGCGCTGCGAGCGACACTCGCGGGAGTTCGTGACCTCTCAACCACAGGAGATCGTGACTCAAAGTCAAGAGCAGAAGCTGGTCGTCCCGCAGCGACGGCATTCTCAGCCGCCTCTTGAAGACTTCGCGCCTCAATCTCCCGCTCGAGGGCAGCATCGATGTGAGCGAGAGCTGCCTGGTCCTCAAAGGAGAGGTTGGACCTCTCCTCTTCCTCGATCAACGCCTGTTCAGCATCCTGGGCAGACGCCTTATCCTTGGTGAGAATGGAGGCCGCGGTGGGCTTCCACTCAATGCGCTTAGGAAAGTCGAATTGGGTCCATTCGGCATCGACTTCACCGGTGGCCTGCTGCTCCTGCAAGGCCTCGAAGTAGGCGTCTAAACCTCCATGGTTCTCGAGACGGTGCTCAACGGCGGGAAGGCCCGAGGTTGCTGTTCGCTCAGTGTGGAAGGCGGAGTGAAGCTGGAGGTTAGAGAAGCGGCCGAGGCGGTTGGTCTTTCGTCGAACAAAGACGGGTCGGTTCTGCGAATTGAGGACGTGAGGGTGAGTGGCAGCGACTAGTGATTGAGCGTAGCCGTGTGTGGTGATCGACTTGGCGAATGTTGATCCTTGACGGACGAAATTCGAGTAAAGGGAGGAGTATATGGTGGGCATTTAGAAAGACGCCTGGCGGGGGAGGACTGCGGAGCCTCTACATCAGCAACAGGAACCAGAGGGGAAACAAGCAAGCAATGAAGCTGCGTCTCGAGTATAGTGAAACGCCATTGAGGGTTGTGCCTGAGGAAGAGCAAAGCCGGAATCACGTCGAACGATTATGAGATCGTGGTCGGGCCATGAGATCTCGGTGGGCGCGCGGAGAGGGAAGTGGTGTGGTGGACCAGCGGAAAATGAGAATGCACAACTTACATTAGAGGAAAGAAATGATTAACGATTGCAGGTTCATTTGACAGCTCCCAAGCCGTCAAACAAACGCGCAGGCCAGAATAGGGAAGGAATTGTAGAGGGGAGGAAGAAAGAGCAAAAATGTGAAGGGAAAAGAATTCAAGAAATGGCTGGAGGCAGATCGAAGAAAAAAGTGTTCGTCTAGGATTGTTTGACCTGCTGGAGGACGAGGATGTGGGATTCGGCATGGACCCGGGCCTCGGGGACGGGGGGGCGGCTGCCTTTTTTTTCTTTGCCTGAGGGTGCGGTGTGGATACAGAGAGCTACGTACCTTCCGTACCTGCCACGGTAAATGGCAACTGCGATCGAGGTTGCGACAAAATGGATGCGTCAGAGGGCAAGAGGGAGGTCACCGAGTGTGGGGAAATTTCTTCAAACCCGCCCTACGACCGACAGCTTTACAGTGGACGACTCGCGCTGCCACCACCCAAGGTGAGCTCCCTCCGCAGTGGGCTAGACCGCTACGACACCGGCCGGGCAGTTTTTTTCTGTCCGCCATCGATGATGCCTCCGCGGCCTTTTCGGGGCGCGGAGTTAGGGCGACGGGCGTTGGCTGCGGCGGAGGCGGCGGCTTGTGTGCGTACAGAAGACCCCGCTGTGGCCCTTCTGTGGGTGTGTCGACAGGGGGGTTCCTCTGCTGTGGGTGGGCTCGGAGACAAGGCGTTCAGTGGGCGAGGTTCTGGAATGACTCAAGCCGTTGTTGTACCTGGTTCGTCGCCTTGGTGTTGATCATCCTCCGCCTCTTTTTCTGTTACCTTGATAAGCTCCCTAGAGCTCCCGAAGAGCAGTTTCTGGCAGGTCAAGTGCTTCTTGTCAAGACGCGGGGGAAAGGCGGCCATGGATCAATTTCCACTTTGATGGACTGGACTGCAATGGACGCTTGGATGCCCATGCTAGGCCTCTGCGTGCATGCAGACGAGCATCCCAGAGAGAGAAAGAGGATCCTGGTTATCAGAAGGAATCGGTTGGAAGGGCGTCGTTGCGTCTTGTCCCTCAGCCTATCACCTTTCACCGAATCCTATCACCGGTGGATTTTAGTCGGCATGCAACAATTTTTTTTCTCGCTGTGTTGCTTGCTTGCTTTTTGGGACGATCTCTGTCAATTGCTTTTTCTCCATATGTAGGATCCCCCAGTCAAATGCAGCGCAGCACGCACTTTGCGCCAGAAACCACGCACACGTGAAATTGATTTGATCCTGATATCTCTGTCCTCTGCTTGGTGGTTGAAAGGTCTCCTCCACGCACGCGACCTACGTAGACTTCTAGGCCACAACATGGCATGCGCGTAAAATGACGACAAATTTCAACAGGCTGGACGGCACGCCTTCGTGCTTGACTCTTGATTCCTTTGACAGTTACAGTACGCAGATCCATCCTTCAGGGCCCAGGATGCCGGAGTCGAGCACGCATCATCAGGGGTCTCGAGGTCATTGACCACCCTCTGCCCCCAAGCCTCCGTCCGTGGTGGTGGCCGGGGCGAGAACAAACCGGTGCAGCTGTCCTAGACTTTCCTTGGCTGCCCGCTGCCCTAGCCTCTCTACCATGCTGTGCCATGCCTCAATGGACGGGCCCTGACCTCGTCTTCCCGCTGGTGGTGGGGACCCAAGGGAGAAGCCGGAACTCCACGTCCAGCCTGTCGGGTCTCTCCCAGATGCCCCGTCCTGGAGAGGACACCTCGAGGCTTGACAATCGAGGGCTGTGAATCGTCAATCCAATTTCGGATTTCATAATTTTTGCTCTTCCTGACCGTTTCTTATTTGTCCTGGTCCATGAGTGTTCTTTTTTTCAGCTCTCCCTCGTGTTCAGTCTTGCAGAGGTGGATCCAGTTGGGGCAGTCCATTCATCATGATATGGATATCGACAAAAGCAATACGCCGCCACAACCTTCCTCGGCTATCATCCACGTTTTTTTCTCTCCTCGGTGTGGGAGATTTGAAAATCTGGAGAAGGTGTGGCAGACCTTGGGAAATTACCAAGTATCATCTACAACCACGTTGCAAGAAAGTGAAACGAAGTCATGACTGGCAGTAATTTAGCATCAGTACAGTAGAGTAATTAGTCCACCACCAAATCTACGGTTAACTCCGATGTCTGCAAGACACAACCCCCCGGGTTGCCATCCGGGCACTCTAGCTGAACTCCGTCTGCCCTAGCCACAGTCCCAGGGCAAAAGGCGAAAAAAAAAAAGAACCACAAGCGAGAAAAAAAAAACAATGTGGCAACGTCAGCACCAAGTCTACCTAGCTCCAACCGCTGGGAACCACAGGGCTGCAGTTTTCAATTTGTTCCCGTCACATGGCCAGGCAACAGGGCCGACGACGAAAAAGACCCGTCTCCCGTCGATGCCCGGATGTCACGGAGCCCCGTCTTACTGACTTTACTGCTGGCTGACATATCCCTTGCCTCTCGTCTCTCCAAGGTCCCCTTCTTTGGCTGCTTAGCCGAGCCCGAGCGGCTGTAAGCTGCAATGAGGCGCATCGGCATTTTCACTTGCCCCGGTCCGAACTCCATCAATCACCGTCTTGCATTTGGATCCTTGACGTCGTGCATGGCCTTCTTGATTCCTATCGGCTTGATGGAACAGTCCGATGTCCGATAATAACAACAAACACCTTCAACATGTGATGGTTGAAAGATATTGAACTGAGGAACCATGTTGAGCCTTTGAAAAGCCGGAAGTTTGCTGTAGATTCATGACGGTTCTTCCAATTGCCTGATCGAGTTATGTGTCAACAAGTGTAGCATCGGCTTAGATTGTTCACAACCTTTTTGTCAGGTACAGTGCGTAGATTACGGAGTATATCGCCTGCAATCAGGTTCTCCTGAAATGCGAACCGTGTCACAATGGCGGTTGCATCACTCTGCATCCGCGCGCCTCCCTTGTATGTCCTTGCTTACGCGCTATAATCCGGGGTTCGAGACTCTACGGGATTGAGAATATGCCTCGTTGTCCCGCCTCGTATCCAACTGCGTCATCCCGTTGTATTCGTCAACTTCAACGACAACTCATTTTCGCAATCTCGGCGCTTTCCTAGTGAGATGACTCAAAGGATCTTGGTCACTTGACAGGTCAAGTTCGGGAAAGTCAGGGACTTTCTTTGAGGTTGCAATTAAACTCGAGTCTTTTCCCCATGGAGTTTCCGCTTTGACGGTCATGAGACAACTATTTTCGTCATGGCAATCTATACTCGGATTTACGACGGAGCTCAATTGCATCTGAAATCATCATGGATGGCATTGTGGCTGCCCCATTCCTGACAACTCGGGCCTGGTACAACATGGGTGGTAAGATCGATAAGATCTTATCGATAGACCCATGGTTGTCATTCCCAAGGAGCAGGTCGGTCAAGTGTCGCCCGAGGCTGGTCTCACCAACATCTCACTGAGCAAGATGTTGAGCTGCATCTTTCAGAAGGAAGTGCTCGCACCTGCTGTGTTGCCTGAGGTATTTTAAATTGTATCTCCCTATAAGTACCGAGACCCAGGTCCATGCCAGCGTCATATACTGACTCTCCCAAGAAGTCTGAACAATAACTTCATTTTTGACCTAAAGGCCCTGCTCCAGACACCTATCGAAGCAAGGTGAGAAAGGGTCAAATCGCGATTTGAAGAAATCCCGAAAAATTAGCCGTCATTCATTTATAATCTTGACACTAGAATCTTCCATGTATACTGTTCCTTTATTCAGGTTTAGTGTCGTGACAGTGAGAAAAGAGCACATCAAAATGTAGACCAGCCTTGCTTGAGTTGAAGCATCACAGCAAAGACCCGCATTCCTAAAGCGGTTAGAACTGCTGTGGTCGACATGGTGTCCACCCAGCTTATCGATAAGCCCCAAGGAGAGAGGAAGAAAAAAAAATATCCCAAGCTTCAAGATGTCGAGTGCAAGCCCCACCTCTCACCTCAACCAACTCAAACAACAACCGCAACCATGGCTGACGATGGGATGCTCCTGAACTTTGAGCTGGGGTCTGGACCCATTAAGCCTCAAGTCAAGTTCAAGGGTGGTCGCTGGCGTGATAGGAAACAGGCCGAAAAGTCGGCGAGGTTGGGCTCAAAGCCGAAGCCTACAGAAGATGGATTTGATGAGCAAAGATCGACGAAACGCCAGAGAACGGATCATGGAGGATATGGTCATTCAGACTACAGAGCAGACCCTAGGAGCTTTTCACGACCAAAGCCTGCAGACACCGACGCCCAAGGATCTTCCGCCTCAGGCCAACCTCGAAACCCTCATGCGGACAAGGGAAGACAGGTCATCTCACGGCTTTTCTCTTACAACCCAGCCCAAAAGACAGACCTGGAGGAAAAGCAATCAGAATGGACTGCCCCGGAGCCGACCAATGCTCCTCTCTCAGATGTTGCCAGCTTTGGCACCTTGACATTATCGGCCCGCCTTGTCGATGAGCTGGCGAAGATGAACTTGGAGCGTCCCACAGCCATCCAAAAGAAGGTCATTCCTCACATGTTGGAAAACAGCTCAGATGCGTTCGTGCAAGCTGAGACAGGTTCCGGAAAGACCTTTTCTTACCTCTTGCCGATCTTGCATCGCGTTCTGCTCCTCAGTGAGAAGGGCAAGGCTCAGATTCACCGCGACTCTGGAGTCTTTGCCATCATCGTGTCACCTACTCGCGAACTCGCCAAGCAAACTCACACCGTACTGGAACAACTTATTCGGCCGTTCCCCTGGCTCGTCTCGACAGCAATCACCGGAGGAGAGTCGAAGAAGGCTGAGAAGGCGCGCATAAGAAAGGGCGTTAACTTTTTGGTCGCAACACCTGGACGACTTGCCGACCACATTGACAACACCAAGGCTCTCGATCTCGGTACTGTTCGATGGTTGATTCTGGATGAAGGAGATCGTCTGATGGACTTGGGTTTCGAAGATGACTTGAAGAAGACTATTGCAGCCCTCCGCAAGGTTGATGTCTCGGACAAGCTCGCCAATGGGACACCACTCAAGTCTCTTCCTGACCGGAGAGTCACTGTACTCTGCTCGGCTACTATGAAGATGAACGTGCAGAAGCTTGGAGAGATGAGTTTGGCAGACGCGACGTTCCTGGCAGCCAAGAAGGAGGAGGGCGAGGTGGATATGGACAAAACGGCCATGACGGCGCCGGCACAGCTTCACCAGTACTACTCGATTGTTCCCGCCAAGCTTCGTCTCGTCACCTTGATATCTTACCTCAAGTCCACCTTTTCCCGGCGAGGAAAGACTATGAAGGCAATCATCTTTATCTCTTGCGCAGACTCGGTCGACTTTCACTACGAGATGTTGCGGGATCCTAACAATGCCGAGGCGCCTGTGGCATCTTCGAAAGAGGCGGAGTCGATCTCCAAGACGGTGGCCAAGGCAGCGTATATCACGTCACCCGCAAGCCCCGAGGTCGTTCTGCACCGAATGCACGGATCTTTGTCGCAACCGGTGCGAACAGCTACTCTACGGTCGTTCTCGGCCTGCAAGTCGCCCTCTCTCCTGATCACCACCGATGTGTCCTCGCGAGGTCTCGATATTCCATCTGTTGATCTGGTTATCGAATATGATCCTGCTTTCAGCTTTGCGGATCATATCCACCGTGTTGGTCGAACTGCTCGAGCTGGAAGGCCCGGTGATGCCCTCCTTTTCCTTCTCCCCGGAACAGAGGAGGGTTATATCGAGCTTCTCAAGTCATCAACGCCCCCTACGCCCCAGTCTTATGACACAATCTTGCAGAAGGGAATGATGACCAAGCTCGAGTTCCCCGTCGAAACATCTGCCAAGCCTGACGACGGTACTTCCTACCACGACAAGGCCGAGAGTCTCCAGCTACACATCGAGCAGCGCCTCCTCGAAGACACGAAGCGACTCGAACTCGCCCGAAACGGCTTCAAGTCCCACATCAGGGCGTATGCCACCCACACTAAGGAGGAGAGGAAGCACTTTGACATTTCGGAGCTACACCTGGGACACACGGCCAAGAGCTACGGACTGAGAGAGGCGCCGGGTGGTATCGGCGCCGGCGTGGAGAGGAAGACGAAGAAGCGCAACAACAGGGGCGTCGAGAAGGATCAGGATCAGCAGGGTGGTGACGAGTGGCAGAACCAGAACCTCATCAAGAAGAAGAGCATGATGTTGATGAATTCCGCTGCTGACGAGTTTAATATTGGTTAAGGAGCGGGTTGCATTTCTAGTTTGAGATAGACCATTAAAAGCCGGGCGATCATGCCCTTGTTTTTTTTTTCTTTCAGTTCAAGTAATTTGTCAAAGGCATTTTTTGCGCCATTTCTGCATGGCCATGTTTATTGTTCAAATGCATGTGTAGTAATGTGATGATCCTCTCCTTGGAGAAGATGTCTTATGAGCGATATAAGACCTCGCTCCAAGGCTTCTAACGGAGGAGCCATGTCCAAGGCAGATAATCACTAGTATTCACGGCAGTTAGGGGCCATGGTTTGTCATGTCGTTGTGAAGGGCCTGTTTTGCGGCAGTACTTGGCAACAGTCGTCATCAACATGTTGAAACTAGGCCTGGGAAAGTTGACAAGATGTCGAAACTGCACCATCCCGGGACCCCCACGACTTGCTCATTGCTGGGAAAAATATGGCATGTGCTTTGGGGGCCTTAGTTCCGTAGTCCTCTGACGAGCCATAGGTCGAGCCTCCTCGTGCCCTTCTGAGATTCTTCCAGTGCATCCCGTCATCCTCGTCATCATGCAGGGGGGCATAAACATGGGTTCCCTTTAGCCAACAGATTCTCTCTCGTTCCAAGCAGGTTGCTGCATTCTTTCTCCAAAGTGTGAGGACCCGACCAAGGCATGTGCAGGTTGGTCTGGGTAAAGTGCACAAATCCGGGGCGGGCGACGATGGTTTCACCACGCTTGCTTAGGACTTGCAGCGACCTAGTGACCGTTCAGCAACGTTTAGTGTCATGCCGGCCTCTGACGGCCTCTTCCAAGTGCTTCCTTCATTGCGGAGTCACTGCAACTCCTCGAGGGGCCTTGGTTCTCGCAGGGTTCAAGGGAGACTTCCCCCTCGCCATAGCCGCAGCCGTTTCGAGTTGGGTCAACTTGTTCGACATGGACAGATTCTGTCCAGAGATCAGTTCCATTCTTTAGAGCTAGTAAATCGTGCATAAGGGCAAGGGACGGAGGAAGAAGACAAGGAACTACACATCTCCCTCACAGCCCACCACTATCATTCCTTGGGCAGGCGGAAGTGCGGGGGGATTGAGGCACCACCTTGAAGTGACATCATGAGGGGCTTCGAAACAAACGACAGCCTGGTTCCCTTGTCTAGTTGTCGTGCGTGATTGGGTTTGGTCTTGTGGGCGGCTGCATATGTGTGTTTGAGGGGTTGTCAAGCGTGACAACATCCCATTATTGAAGGGCAAACCAGGAGGCAGGCATCCAGGAAGCGGACTGTGAAGTGTGCATCAATTCAGTAAACCGTCTGTTTAGGATCTCATGCCGTCAAAGAGTGGCGAACGAGTTCTACTGATTCACAGAGCCGAGGCACCTCTCACTCTGGCGTTGATCCAACCCAGCGGTATGATGCTGCCGGTGAAGAATCGGCCAGATCGGATCTAGAAAGCTATCCACGAGTCAACCATGTGTCTGTGGCTCTCCTCTCTTCCCTTCCGAGCGCAAAAGCATCTCGCAGATTGACTATCGCCTCGTCAACGAGCTTACGGGCAGTTCCGTCACCACCCACCAAGAAGCAACTGTCTCGAGCTCAAATACAAACTCAAAGGCTTGGCGGTCCATTGCAAAGCTCAGTTTCCGATCTTTTCTGGGGCTGGTTGCATGCCAGTGGATAATCGCTGATGTTATAGACTTGAATGACGCTATTGATGGAACGTGGAGGTTGTTGAGGGCTGGTCGTGGAAATGTTAGTTCATCATCTTCATTCTGGCCTAGGAATGTCCATCTAGTTTCTTCTCTGTCGTCATCTGCCCCGAACAATGCCTTTCACGATAAGTTTACCGTGAGAGTGACGCCTCTCGGAGAATGACATCAAGCCTCACGACGCCGTGGTCTCGAGATGATGCTAGCCGGACCTCGGCTACCCTATAATATCGCAAACATGGGCACCTCCAGGCGATTTCTCAAACGCTGACCGCGTAATTATGTGTCCAAGGACGTCATTTTAGAGCTCCTGGGGTGTGGTTGACGGCTAATTGTCGATCCTGTGAATCCAATCGAGGCGTCGAGATGACAGCCCTGGTTGACGTCATATGGTGATGTAATTCGACCTGCTTCACCTGGGCGAGATCTTGAGATGGGTGCCACCAAGGGGATTTAAAGAGGCGAAAGCTTCCACGGAAAGAACAGAATCTTCTACCAGATCATCAAGCAAACATTTGCCATCTACAACAAAGACCAACTTCAAAACAAACCACCTACCACTACCAAACAAACACATCCACAATGGGTCTGACCGACGATAAGAAGAACACGGCCGACTCGGCCACCGAAGGTGTTACCGGAGCCGCTCAGTTCCTCACCAGCACGCTGGGCAACACGGTCGGCGGCCTTGGACGTACAGTCGGAAACGTCACCGGCGCTGCGACCCGAGGCGTTGGCGACACCCTGACAGCCGCTACCGGTGACCTTGGCCGTCCCGTCGGCGACGCGGTGGGCAACCTGGGCACCGGCGTCCAGGGCGGACTTGACAGCGTCTCCAAGGGCGTCGAGAATGCCGGAGAATGGAAGAAGCAGTGATGGAGGACAAGGCTATGATGGAAGGAATGGGAGACTGTAATGATATTAGGATATGAATTGGTATGGAGTGTAGGATCATTTGGGTTATTATTTACAACAAGTTGCACGATCAATGAATGCGAGCAACGTTTCTTCAATCACCATGTGTAAAATGACCTGTAGAACCCATGTCGATAAGATGCTGTTGTCCCGTGGTGATGATGCCTTGTGTTGAAGTGGCAAATCCTGTCACCTCGTCAACGGCAAACACTAAAACATACGCGTCTCTCCACGCGAGCCTGTTTACTTAGTGAACGCCACGTTGACTTCCAACACCCAACAGCTGTCACGTCTCTTTCCTCGTACATGGTTCAGTCGCCCACACTTCAGTCTTCCTCATGTCCCAGCATCAAGCCGAGTGCACAATGAAAACATGTGATAAATCAAAAATTACACCCCCCATGGCCCCGAAGGACAATGGAGCATGGAGCGACTCCGCGATGTGCAATGCAGGCCCTCCACGCTGATTTCCCTCATTCTTGAGCGAGGTAAATCGGAATAAGGTAAGTATGAAGAAGAAAAGAGAAAAACAAGCAAAGGCTGGATGCGAGGCGGAGCTATATAGATGGATTCTGCCGGGCGGTGTGAGGGGGCTGATTAGGCAGCCGCCGCCAAGTCGGACCGACCCACTGACGCCCTCCACCTTGAACGCGCTCTTCATTTCGGCTCATGAGATTCATCTCGCTTCAAAGCATCACCTTGGGAAATAGACGTGCATGTTTTGTGCACTCTCTAACTTTATTCTTTGTGCAACTGGCACATCCCGACTCAGACAGACCGCGCAACGTGAGGGGTGATCATCATAGTCGGGTACACCTTACAGAAGCCAAGGGCCACCATAATGAAGAGAATGAGAAGAGCTTAAGAATAAACCTACCTAAAAACTACCCATACATTTACTAGCTATTATGATCATGAACTACTGACCATCATCAAAACCTCCTCACTTTTTCTGCAATATCAATAAATGTTGTACGGCCCCAGTCCTCCAAGTTCATAAAGTAGTCCTTGCATACGTCTTGAGTGGCCGGGTAGGACTCCGACCCCTTGAACCAGCCACCGGTGTTAAAAGACCGCATTAAGCCGTTGTTGTAGAGCGGGATGTTGGTTGGCCCCAATCCATCTTCGAGGCCCTGCAGTAACTGGTAAATGTTGAATCTGTCAGAGACCCAGGGGTCAATAGTCTTGATTCGACGGTAGGTCAGCATCTCAGTCTGGGACGCTGCCCAAAGCACTCCAAGACCACGGCTATGAGAAAGTCCATCTATGATCTTCCACCCATCTGGTTCAACCCATTCAGAAACAGCAAACTCCAATACGGCAACGAATGTTCTCCAACCAAGCTGTCGCTCATGCGGCCAGGACTTGAGGATCTCATCCGGCACGCTTGAGGCAAGTTCTGAAGGTGTGACAGGGCTATGGGTGCAGTTTTCACCCGCATCAGCTCCAGCCCCAGTCCCAAATAGCTCAGAAACAGATATGTCAGCAGCCATGGTAGGGTCTGCGTAGGCGGCGAGCATGCAGCTCAAAGTTGCAATCACGCCAAACATGGTCTCCCCCGGGACTCCACGGTCTCCCAGATAGAATGCCACCATAACTAGGGTATGGAGCGGTCTAAGCTTCAGGTCCTTGCGACAGCAGGAACAACTCTTTGAAAACAAACCACTGGAGATATTGATATCGACACCGTAGTCTGACAAGCAAAGGGCTATGATTGAGTGACAAATGGCCTGGACCGAGGTGTGACAGTAGGGATGCTTCCATTCGAACGGAACCGTGCATCTGCCTGAAGCGTAGAGTTGTCGGATACACCTCGAGTCAGCGTCCCATCGCCCACAGATGTCCACCTCCTCGCCAGGAAACCGGTTTTGTTTTGCGAAGCTGCGGCAGACCTCGCTGGGTTTCATCAAAGTGTGTGATCGAAGAATGTTTATCATGAAAGAGTCGAGAACTGTATGCCCGAGATCGTTCGTATAGTTGTCTTCCAAGGGACATTTAAATTCCAGAGCTGAATGCAGGTAATTGAGGACCAAGCAGCAGTTATGAGCTCCATCCAAGTGTGACGCAGCAAGGTGAAATGGGTGTATATGCTTCAAGCTCTCAGTAGGCCTCATCCTTCCCAGAGCATCTAGATTCCTTGCCATGATGGCAAATCCCCACGAGTCTACCTCGATCTGGTCCTGAGAACGATGTACCGCCCTCGTTATCGATAATGTGGATAGTGGGACGTCGTGCTCGTCGATGCGTGAGAAACTGTTGTCTGAGAGTGCCGATCTCATTGTGTCTGCAGGGGTGGGGTGACCACGAGAAGCATCCCATGGCAGCCATGTTGACTCATCCTCGATATCCTGCTCGTTGTCATTCTCGGGTGGTGGTGATGGTACAGATTCATATTCTACGTCTGTGTCGTAGTGGATACTCCATCGACAGAGTTGGGAGGGTGGGTCAACTGCGATGCGAGAAGCTCCAGGTATGGATGTTGAGTCGCCGGGAGTAGCAGCTGAGCCTTCCAACTCGACTGAACCAAGGGTCTTTGCAGCAATGAGGCCAGGAGTCCAGGTTTCGGGGCCTCTACCCCAGTACTTGGCGGTCATGAAGGAATGAATCCAGAAGTCATGTAGCCAGTCCGCCACAACTCTATGTTGAGAATAAAGTTAGTCATGAAACCATCCATCTTAACTCATAGATACTCACTTGCGCTCGTCCCGGTCTAGTTGGAGCAGCAACTCCTGATACTGCCCTTTGATGAACAGATCTGCTCTTTCAAGATGCGCTTTATCTCGTATCAGCTGGGTCGTTGGTGAAGGCCCAACTGGTTGAGAAGAAGGAGTGCGATGGTTGTCGGGGCTGTTGACTATGATGTTTGCTGGAGAGTTGGGATGAGACTGGGAGACGAAAGCAAATGGCGACGGTGGACCGCCTGGGTGGATGAAATTGGCAACAAGGGCGTTGTATGGAAGATTCATGCGCAAGAAGCTAGGGAGAGTAAGTAATCAGCAATGGGCTTGAGGATTGTTGCTCAGAGAACTTACATCCCGCTTGTCAAGACGAGGCCATGGCGACGTTCGAGGTAGCGCTTCAGCTTCTTCTTGTCCAATGGCTTCTCACGCCCGCCTTCAACGATGGTGAGGTCAGAAGTGCTCGCTCTCTTCCTCTTCAATTGCGTGTTGACAACCTGTGCCTTGACCTTGGAAGAAGTGCTTTTCTTGATGCCCCATTTTCGAAACTGATACTTATAGGCACTCGGCCTCCATGTCAAGGTTAGTATCTACCTAGGTACCGGGAGCCCAGTTTGGGATCGGGACTTACAAAGCATCAAAAGAATACTCTAACTTCATTCTGGAGGCCACTTGATCAACCTTTTCACCCTCCTCAAGGTACAGCTGCATGATGGTGTCCTTCAAGTACTCCCATCGTTTGTTGTACGGGATGTGCAAGAACTTGGGATCCGAATTCATCTTGACGAGGTCAGGCTGAGGAGGACCTTTGAACTGTGAAGGCAGCGAGCGTGGGGGTACGCAGGCGTGTATTTGCGAAAGCAGCGCAATAAAGAAGAGGTCAGAAGAAGGCTGGATGGGGACAAGAGGTAGTAGGTAAAGAGAAACTGCACTGGACGATATCGGAGAGGGATGTTTGTCAAATGTATTGAAGATTTTGTGAAAAGCGATTGATGAGGTTGTGGAGAGTAGTTGATGAGTTTATGCAAAGTATGTTGAGGACTTTATGGAGAGTGTTGGATGATTTGAGGAAAGACGTTCTGGGAGCCTTCTTATACGTCAATGCCTGCCTACCTGTGTAATAACCCATGGTTCGCGGACATGTGGTTGCCTTTTGGGTGCCTCGACGGTTTGCAAAAGAATACGGGCCAATCACGACAGATACAAAAGATGAAAAGCCAATCATGACCTGCCAATGCGTGAGATTCTTGGCCAGTCGTCAGCTGGCAGTGCACTGCAAATCCAAATCAAGTCACCGCCATGCCATGTGCAGCATTGCAAAAGATTAAAGCCCAATGAACAATGCGGCTCGAAGCCATAGTGGGCCGCAGCAACCCCCCCTTATTGTCACCGCGCATCCCGTTGCGTTTCGCCTCACGACAACGAGGCTTTGGCCTCTTTTGCAAAAAGTGACTGTCCATTCACCATCGAATCTGCCAGCTACGTAATCAGGGCAAGAGAGTGATCAGTTGCAGTATGCCTGAAACCAAAAGAAGACTGTCCAATTGATATCAGTCTCTGGTGCATTGACCGAGCTGAATCCTGGTAGAGTAGGGATGCCTTAAACAACGGGAGCGAGAATGGCTTGCTGTTGGCATGAGAAGACCATTGTCGGGCGAAGAATGTAGGCGAGGGAAAAGAGACCTGGAAACGTTAAAAGGTCCCTCGATCACTTGTCATTGTTCTATTGTTTCCATCCCTCTTCAGTACAATTCTCTCTACCCCAATCCCCATCATCGACACCACGCTCCCCACCACCTTTTCTTTCCTCCCTCACCTGTCACCTACACCCAACATGGACCCTCAGACACACAACTCAGGAAGCAATGAGTATGCTACAGCTGTCCCAGATACACACTCTTACTAACTCTTGCAAGCATCATTCTCTCTAGCGGGGCCAAGGATGAGACATCCAGCATGAGATGCCGTCGAGGCTCCCCCCCACCAAAAGGTCATGCTGTCCCTACTGGTAGCATTGCTGGTAGTCGTTCCCAGGCTGCGATGGACCTTGAACTCTTTGGAGTAGGGTCCCAGTTTGATGGGTTAGTGACCCTTGCTCGCCTTTACTACTTGGCCCATCCAATGCTAACAGACACCCACAGAGTTGATACAAAGGCTCTGTAGCTGCCTCCATGGGCTTGTTGCATTACAACGTCATTTGTTTTCAGGGACTCGATTCAATGGACCTGGTGGAAGTATGGCTTATGATATTATCAAGTGGAGAACTGGGTTTAGGTTTCAAGAGATGGTTGGATACTAGTTACTATGTAGAGGCGCCTAGGTAATAGACTATTTTCAAACTCAAATAGGACCTACCGGTATGAGGGACTGATGAAACTATCCCCTTTGAAACTCAAAATGTAGAATCAGTCTCCAAGCCTTTGCCCACCTCCTTTCAGTCTCGAGATCATGCCATTTGATATTTGCACTCTTTCTGGGCGTGAGATGGAGTCTAATTTGGATGGACCGCTCCCAGGAAGAGAGAGGGACTGGTTCGACTGTGGTCGAGAAAAGCAGGCTGATTATTGAAGAATTGGGCGTGTGTATACCTGCGCACAGAGTTAGTCGCCAACTCATTCATACTTATTCGCATGGTGTCTATTCGTCATATCCGAGGTAGGTTGTCAGCTAGTGCAATATCTCAAGATGAAACATGATTGCCAATGTAGCACGGCACCTCAGCTATGATCAGTAACATACACTACTATACCTGGCTTTGTCTGGAGTGATTGTACCGGTTCAAGTTGATGGGGCCGGGTGCATGTCATTCCTGCAGTAACACAACGGCATCTTCATGCCCCTCGCGCCTCAACAAGATCAATCGACAGTGTTGTCATGCCCGTTTAAACATTGGCCCACTGAAGGGGTCCTTTTACTATCCCTTTTATGACATCTACGGCCTTGCAGATCTACCACCCAAGCTATCTGCAGCAATGGCCTGCAGCCTTGTCTCGTCAACCTTTGGCAGCTCACGCTCGCCCTTCTCTGTCGGTGGTGGCAGGAATCCAACTGCAACCAGATAAGCCAAGTACATGCCAAGGATATCCATATCAAGTCTGCTCGGAGAAGACTTTGCATCCCGACTCTTGTTCTCTTCATCATATGACTGCAGAGCTGCTGCGGCATTGCTATCATCCAACTCGGGAGCAATGGTGTTTGCGGGCAGGTTGCCCGTAACAAAGTGGAACAGCGGGAGCAGAGCGTGTTCCTCCTTGCTATCGTCACTTGTGTAGTCGATGACCTTGGTGCACCATTCCTGGTACGGTACCTTGGGCACGCCAAATCCATACAGCTCGAGGGCACCCATCCACTCATTCAGTCTTAAGCGTGGGTGACTGGTGACCTGAGCCACGCCCAGTGATTGCTCAGTAGTAGCGGAGAGATGGAACGCTGCCGCAGCGACGATGCGGCTGATCTGCGTAACAGGGACTGCATTGAGCGTGTTTGCAATGTCAGGGCGCGCTCCCACCTGCAGACAGCCCTTCCATAGGCGGGCAAGGAAGTCGTCCATGACGGTAATACCAGATGCTGGATCGCCTGTGATGTATCCGGGTCGGATAATGGCTCCTACAAGGCCCCTCCGCCCGGCTTCGCGAATGACAAACTCGCTCGCCCACTTGGACTGGCCATAGCCTGTGCCAAGGCCCTTACGGCTGCCCTCAAGGTCATCAGCCTCAGGCACGCCAGTCTCGACATCTCGAGAGAGCTGCACGTAGTGGTCATTGTCCAGCGTCGAGGTTGAGCTGACGAATGCCAGTCGCTTGGGCTTCCCTGTCGAGCAAAGTCGGATGCAGTCCAACGTGCTCAGCACATTGGCCGCTCGCATGCTGGAGTATGGCAGCATCCAGTTGACCTGGGCGCCGTTGTGGATGACTAGGTCTACCGTATTGGAGAGGTGATCCCATGTCTCCTCGAGCAGACCGAGGCGTGGTTTGGATATATCTCCCACCACAACTTCAAGTCTGTTTGTGCTCGCCCAGCTTAGGGACCACAAGCCGTAGGCCTTTGTTGCCGCCT
The DNA here is from genome assembly GCF_000151355.1 of Fusarium vanettenii 77-13-4. Classification (NCBI taxonomy): domain Eukaryota; kingdom Fungi; phylum Ascomycota; class Sordariomycetes; order Hypocreales; family Nectriaceae; genus Fusarium; species Fusarium vanettenii. The sequence continues at coordinate 1,985,067 of NW_003315867.1, forward strand.
CGACGCGTGCCAAGCCTGCCGCTGCATCCTTGGCTCTGACGTGCGCGATTACATGCGCTTTCTTAGGGCCTTCGAGGAGCTCGTGTAGGACATAGGAGCCGAGGAAGCCTGTTGCACCAGTCAAAAGCACCGTGGGCCCAGCCTCTGTGTAGCTCTGAGGCCCAGGTGCTTGCGGGATGGACTCGGGAAGCTGAGACGCTAGATCCCTCGCATCCGCGGCATATGCCTCATCCTCCGTGGTGCCATCTCCGATGAGAGGCATCGCGTCCAGTCGCAGGCCAATAGGGTCCTGGGCTCTGTCGATCTCCGAGGCGAGGGCTTCGAGAGTCTGCGACCGGAAAATAACGTTGACCGGTACATCGATATCCTTCCACTCCTTCTTGAGGCGGAAAAACATCTGTTGTGCAAGGATTGAGTGGCCACCTTCATCAAAGAAGTTGGATTCAGGCACAAACATACGTGCCGTGCGGTTAGGAAGAACTGTTGCCCATATTTTGGCCAGTCGAGCTTGAGTGTCGGTCATGCTGGCAATCACTGACGAAGCCCTCCTCTTGGCGACTTGAAGAAGATCTGCTTCGTCGGGGAAGGGGAGTGCGGGCTTGTCAATCTTGCCGTTCGGATTCAAGGGCATTCGGGCCAGAGGAATAAACATGCTGGGAACAGCGTACTTGGGGACCTTGGCCGCCAGGAACTTCTTGCAGTCGTCAGACAAGAGCTTGAATCGTCTGAGCATTCCAGCCATGGTCTCGTAGGCGATTTCCTGCTCGATGGCTTCCCCATCGTTATGAGGTTGGAGGTGCTGGAACCATCGCTTCGTCTCTGGGACAAAGTATGTGACAAGGGTCTGCTCCTCGTCCTTGTCTCTTCGAACAACCGTGACGTTTTCGCGTACGAACGGGTGCTGGGACAAGTTGATATCGATTTCGCCCAGCTCAATCCGGAAGCCGCGGATCTTGACTTGAGAATCAATCCGGCCTGTACACTCCACACTTCCGTCGGGGCGAATCCGGCCAAGATCACCAGTTCGGTACATTCGGTCTCGCGGGCCCTTGTAATGGGGGAGGTCCTGGTGCTTGTTCTGCTGTGTCCACTTGGCAGGGTCAACAAACCAGTTGGAAACGAACTTGGATCGGTTTAGTTCTGCCGTCCTCTCGTCATCGCCGAGGTATCCCTCGGCCAAACCTCCCGCCCTGATCCACAGCTCGCCTTGCTCGCCTTCCCCGCACAGCTTGTGCCTGTCCTCACGGTCAACGACCAAGAGCTGAACATCCTTCATGCCTTGGCCAACCGGAATGATATCCGGCACGGACTCAAGAAAGGCCGGATTCTTGGCCTTGCTTGGGACTTCGAAAAAGGACACTGCACGTTGCGACTCAGTCGATCCAAAGAGGTTTATGACGGTGGCGTTGGGTGCGAGATCGCGTAGCTTCTTGCAATCCTTCTTAGTGAGAAGATCTCCGACAAAGAAGGCATTCCGAAGGGAATGGAACTGAGTTGTGGCACCACCAACAAGGATCTGGCCCATGGCAGGAGTCAAATGAGTGACGGTGGTCTTGTGCTCATGCATCCATTCGGCTAGCAATCCGTACGTGATGACTTCAGCTGGAGGGACGACTATCACGGCACCCAAAAAGAGCGGCGTGAAAATATCTCTTTGGATCGGATCATGGGCAATGCCGGAGAGCATGGTGAACCTGTCTCGCTCCGAAAGGCCAAACCTCTCTGCCATCCAGGGGAAGTAGTAGGTGAGCGAGAAATGACGCCCCTGAACGCCCTTCGGCCTACCCTCGCTGCCGCTTGTATAGCTCAGGGTAGGAATGGAATCGGGACCGACCACAACGTTGGGATCTTGGTCTCTGCTGGACGCCTGAGCTGCCAGGCAGTCTTGGTCTTGACCGTCGAGATGGCCGCCACTCAACTCACCACTGTCGGAAAGATGTAGGGCTGGAATGACAGACTTGAGGTCGAGGGTGTTGGCAATGAAGTCCTCAACGAGCTCGGGCGGCTTGCCAAACTCGTCAACGGCCTTCTGGATGTAGACGAGAAATCTTGGTCTCGCGACATCCAAGATGACCTTCTGACGCTCCGCGGGGTAGTGCGGGTCAAGCACGCTGACGGTTGCACCAGCCTTGAGAGCACCCATGTAGGCAACGACGAGGTCAACGCTGTGTCGTCGTTAGTGAGATGGGTGACTGTACAACAAGTGACAACTGACCCTCGGTAGGCGTATATCATGACGACATCGCCCACATTGCAGCCGTGAGTTATGAAATGATGTGCCAGCTGGTTGGAACTCTCGTTGATCTGGCGGTACGAAAAGGTGCGTTGAGGAGACTTCGAGCTCCGAGTCTCAATAACACATGTCCTGTCGGGCACACGCTTCGCATTGGATGCGAATATCTCGTGAATGGCTAGACACCAGGTGAGCGATATGTTATGTCATGCCGTAGGCATAGAATAAAATACCTCCACGATAATCGCCCCAGTGTAGGTCACTTGTTGGGTCTGGGAGCGAGTAGCCCCTGTCGCTAGGCGGTGGTGACATGTTGGACAAGCAAGCAGCAGAATCCAATCCGAGAAACTCGAGCAAGATTTTCTCACATCGGGATTCGTTTTCGAGTGGTGTGAGAAGAGAGGGCTGTTTTAGTACTAGAGTCAGCTTATGTAATTTGCAGTTAGAGTCATTACTAGTTCCGATATCGGTGGAGGGTATCCCGCAGATCTACCTCCCCTCACTGCCCCGCCATCGGCCATCCTAGTCATACTCCACCAGTCACAGGCGGGCAATTATAGATCTACCTCTCAGGCACTGCGCCAGGCGTTGATGTACAAGGGGGGCGGGCAGGCTGCCTGCCACAGTCTCAACATACTTGGCAAAGTGATATGCCATAAACAGCTCATCTGCTATTGCGTTGGGACTAAATACCGACCGGCGGTCTTTAAAGACTCTAAGCTCTGTTCTCAAAGTGTTTTCGAGACCGCCCAGTCCTCACGCAAGCAGCCAACCAGGTCCTTAGGCAATGGGGACGTGAACGCTCTGTTGGCCAACGAAGAGTAGTTAGGGGAGCCCCCAAGAAGTCCAGGCTTGTTCTCAACCTGAACCATGGTGACAGTAGAATGCTCTTGGTCGACTTGCTTCAGATGCTGCATCAATTTCGTAAATGATTTGGTGTCGGCTGACACAAGTTCAGAAGACAGAGGCGAGAGAGTGTGAGTGATATCCACACCACTGGATGGGTTCTTCACCAGCACTGGGTGGAAACGTGTTGGATTGGTCTTGACCCATGACGGTGTGTACGTCGAAGCACCTAGTTCATATGTGTTAGTGGCTACCCACTGGTGAAACCAAGCAGAGATCGAGCTGCTCAAACTCAAGCTTGCCCTCTTGAGGCTCAATCTGTTCTCAACCGACCGAGCCAAGCAGAGTGCTGATGTTGGCTTCCGTCATGGTGGGCCACACACGTTCCATATGTTCTGCACTTGAAAGTGACTAGTTTTGCAGCTCGGCTCCCCTGACAAGGAAAGGCTTCCCGTTTACCTGAAGCTATCTTATTGACGGTTCATCCTCCGAAACGTACAGTTTGACAGTCATCTTTGAGGCTTCTTGAGTAGTGATGCTTGCAAGCCCATAATGAGACGCTTTGGGTGCGTTGATAAACCCATTGTCTTTTCCCTCATCATTCATCGCTAATCGGTATAGCTGAGACCGAATAGACTTTAACCGGGATCAACCGCTCTGGCTGAATACCATGCATAGATATTGCAACAAGGTTCAGCTGTGGTTGATCAGCTTGGGCGCTCATTTGCATTGAGCCAATCGCAGCATTTACGGCTACTGGTTCCGGCGGATTGGCAGCCAAGAAGGATAAGCTAGCCGTAGGGCCAATGAGCGGGATTACGGCTTCGATCAAGCCCTGGAACACCGAGAGTAATGCGCCAAGAGCAGCCCCTGGGATTCACACAAGGGCCATGGTGCGCCATGAAAGCCGCTGAGGCTGTACCACCTTACCACCGGTACCCCAGTAAACTAGCATGTTTCAGGGGAAGCAAGTGTGAAATAGACTAGGTAACCTCAGATACTTTGATCTCACCATGATCATCTTGTTGCCAGCACTGTTGTCCTGTACAAGGAGTCCTTCGGCGTCTAGTCCAGAGCAGAGCCATTCGCAGCGGATCCTTTGACGCGTTAAAGCACCAAAAGACCTATTAGTCAAGTGTACGGTGTGAAGTGCTTCCAAGTTCTCCCCACGGACATTCTCCGGTGTTTTTGAGGAGGAAATCGACCTCATCTGAAACTGTGGTTGTTTGTGTAGATCCCGTATATGGATCGTCTCATAGAAATAATCTCGTATGATCCTACCTAAATTATGGCCAGTTTAAAACGACAATCAAAGAAATAGAGGGCAGTTGTTAATCTCACATAATTACTGAGCTTCTGCTCGAACATGAGCAAGCACAACTTGCTTTCTTCTCGGGATTTACGTTGACCCCCTCAGGACGAGTCACTAACATATTGTGCTATTCTGTCACCTGCATATGCAATCATGCAGCTTGCCCTCATTCCTAGGCCACCCCTTGGTCTCTTTATTCACTTGCCCCGCCTTCGGGATCATTTTACCCGAGTAGTGGCCTGTTCTGTTTAGCCGGACGGTTATTTGCCCTCTCTTAAAGCGGTGACTTTGTTGAGGCGATTCAGAGGCAGCTCAAATTCCCTTACACTTTACTGCCCTCTCGACCAAAAAAAACACTAGAATTTTTTATCTTTATTGGTGAAGCATGGGCGAGAATAACCCCATTATTCCCGGCTTCGCGCCGGATCCTTCAGTTGTCCGTATCGACGACACCTTTTATCTTGTCAACTCGAGTTTCCATCTATTCCCTGGTCTGCCCATCTTTGCTTCAAAGGATCTTGTATCCTGGGAACACATTGGTGCGTGGTTATCTTATATGGACCATGTCGTTCGTGGGTACGAAATAATGGTTACTGACCGTCATAGGCAACGCCATTAACCGGCTGTCTCAGCTTTCCCTGTCGGCAGCTACTACACGGATTCACCACCTAGATGGCCCTCCCGGCGATGTCATTGTTGAAACAGGAGGCCTCTGGGCTCCAACCATTCGTCATCACCGTGGGAGGACATATATCATCTGCACAAATATTTGTCACGTGGATCCAGAGCTAAAGCCCGGTGAGGAGCCGCCTCATCCTTCCGAGCTTGTCAAGACAAAGAATTTCATCATCTCCACTGATGATATCGCGTCTGGCCAGTGGAGCGACCCGGTCTATGTAGACTTCTGGGGTATTGACCCAGACCTCTTTTTTGATGATGACGGTCGAGTCTTTATCGCTGGATGTTTATGGAGCAAGGATCTTGTGGAGGAGCCCACGATCCATGGCATTGAAATCAACATCGATACCGGCGAGCATCTTGCACCCCCGAGACTCATGTGGACTGGCTCAAGCAAGATTACACCCGAGGGCCCTCACATCTACAAGCGAGATGGTTGGTACTACCTCCTCATTGCCGAGGGCGGAACATTCGAAGGACATCAGCTTTCGGCTGCCCGCTCTAGAGACCTCTGGGGGCCGTACGAGGACTGTCCTAACAACCCCGTTCTGGCGCCAAGCCCTGGCAGCAGCGGCTACAAATATATCCAACACAACGGCCATGGAGATCTGGTCCAGGGTACGCAGGGCAACTGGTGGATCGTGTGCCTAGCTGTTCGAAAGGACCAGCAGGGACGATACGGAATGGGCCGTGAAACCTTCCTGACGCCAGTCCAATGGTCTACCGGAGATTCATGGCCGGTGATTCAGCAGCCTATTGAGTCTTTTCCTCGTATGGGCAGACAGGATAACATTCCCTCTCGCCTGAATCCCACGGTTGATTTAGTCTACCTACGCGACCCAGACCTCAGCGCCTATCAAATCAGTGACGATGCTCGACAGGTCACCATCCGAGCATCTTCAACTGACCTCTCCGAACCCTCAGCTGCTGTATCCTTCTTAGGTCGAAGGCAACGCTCTCTTCACGGAGAAGATCGAGTGGTTCTCGCTGTAGATCAGGCGGAATCTTCTTCAGTGATCGCGGGTCTGGCTTGCTTCAAAGACGAACACCGCTACGCAAGAGTCTTTTATGACTTTTCCGACCATTCTGTCCACTTTGAAGTCAAGAATACCGGGAGAGCAAAGACTATATGCAATCGTACCCAAGTCGCCTCGCTAAAGGACATGGGAAATCCAACAGGCGCCTTTAACATTCACTTCAGGTTGATGTACTCGGAGTCAAACCTTGATTTCACGTGGATGACTGAGCACCCCGAGACAGGAGACACCGGCTGGGTGTTGGCTGGCAATGTTGACATCTTGGATCTGACAGATCGGGACTTTACTGGTCCTTGTGTGGGTGTCTTTGTCACGAATAAGAAAGGGGACGCCGATTACGAGTGCACCTTTAGGGATATTTCAATCTGTATAAAACAGACTTTCGATTAGTTCATCATTTAAGATATCAGGTCACATTTTTGGGCCAGGAAATCATACTATTGAGCGCTATTGATTTTGGTGAGAAGAGCTGCCCATATAAGCGTAAGGTCATCAACTTCCCGCGTGATCGACATCTGACTGGCCTCTTTAACTCAAGAGTACAGGCTACTCGTTCTTGGTAGATGCTATCTATGACTGATCTGCTTGATGGCTACCCGAACCTTTGGTGCTTTGAGATCGTTCATGCCACTCTTTGGGTAACGGTTGATCCAAAACAATGAAACAAAGTCTTTTTTACTTTCTGTGTATTATTATATCTAAGACACGCTCGTCCAAGAGGGTCACTCAACCTGTCGTCAGGCTCTAGACCATGAGGCGCAACACTTTGAAATATGCAATTGCTTGAGGCTATTTTTCCTTTACTCGGTAATCTGACATAAATTTTACACGGTATCATAGTCTACATTGACCATTGATAATGAAGTTGGGGTTGAGTTCGAATATATCAGTCCTTCACGGCGAGCCTTGTCTCAGCAGCTGTCAAACATCAAGTGCGATACGGACCAAGCGCCAACGCCGACGGGGATGACATTAAACTCATATTAATGCAATATCAACTATTAAAGGCATCATCGCTTGGCTCATTCTTCCTTATTGGTGTCATCTGCAGTCTTGACGGTTGCTCACAGCACCGTCTACATTATTTCTCATGATCCTCTAGGGTGGCTAATAACCTGGCCTCGGGGTAGCTTGTAAATTAATGAACCCTGTACTTCGTAGTTACATGCCCGTTTGCAAGTTGCACTTTTTGGGTCAAGTACGGAGTGTATGTTTATGGAAACGAAACCTGAGACCAACAACGCAGAGCTGAAACACAGCGCATCAACTCGCCTGTGTCTTATATGCCATGCACAGGAGCTAAGCCTTGTATGTACAGCTTGAATTTCGCAGACAAAAAGTGACTGCTGTCAGCAAGACACACGTAAGCATTACTGCATTCACGATGCATCTGCAGAGAATTCCAAGACAGACAGACACAGAGGGGAATGGCGACACCTTGGAGGCCTGGAGAGATTCTCCCACCCGGCATGATTTGAAATATTGCCAGTTCCAATTCCCCCAGCCAAACCAAAATTCCTCACTAGCATGGGTGTAAAGCTTGGCCGACCAGAGGCTGTGCTGGATATGACGGCGGTCGCATGGACCCTAGACCCTTGACCCTGGTGAAACCTTGTCCCTTTCTGGGGGTCGCTTCGACGGCATGCATCTGCCGGCGCCAAAGGCAATTAAGTGCCATACGAGAATGAAAGGCCTCGGCTCTTGGAAGCTTCCGGTTTGATCAAGCGCGCCCTTCTAAAACGCTGCTTGGCTCATACCCCGACTCGGGCGCATCAAACTGTCCGTCGTCGTGGCTGTGTAAGAGATGCGTCCAGGGGCGGCCGCCTCTTGCTTCATCCCTGTTTGAGGCTAACCCCTCGATGAGTTTGGGGATACTACGTACTACTTTTATTGTTTTTGGTCTTGATATCAAGAGTATAAAGAGCTTCAAGGTTGACTCTGTTTTGTTTGGATCATCAATCAATCTAATCACACTCATCTTTTGTATATACAAGCCAGCCTTGCACCTCTATACCCACCAACCCGTCTTTCACCATCAATCAATCAATCACAATGCACTCCTCTACTCTCCTCTTCTCTCTCATCCCCGCCGCTCTCGGCGCAGTCCACAAGGTCAAGGTCGGCGATGGAGGCCTCACCTTTTCGCCTGCCGACCTGAAGGCCGCCGTTGGAGACACAGTCGAGTTCCACTTCTACAAGGGCACACACTCTGTCGCCCAGAGCAGCTTCGACAAGCCTTGCGAGCCCCTCAACAGCACCGCCTTCTTCAGCGGTGACTTTAGCGTCAGTGATGCGGTCAGCGATGAGGTCTTCACCATCAATGTCGATGCCGAGACCCCCATCTGGTACTACTGTGCCATTCAGGGCCACTGCCAGGGTGGTATGGTTGGTGTCATCAATGCTCCGTAAATTTGCCCCGACACTCAAAAGTTTGATTCAATACTAACCTTGTACATTAGATCCAGCGGACAGAGGACCCTTGCGGCCTACAAGAAGGCAGCTGCTGACGTTGATGAGACCGTCGAGCCCAGCTCTACTGGTGGCGGCGAGCTTGGCCCTGCTGCCACGGCCTCCTCGGGCTCTTCTGATGGTTCCACATCAACTGGAAGCGCCGCCTCTAGCACCGCCAGCTCGACCGAGAGCGCAGCACCCAACGCCGGTATCGAGGCCCGGGGTGAGATCCGCTGGGGACTCATGAGCCTGGGTGTCGCCATGGCTGGTTTCGTTGGCGGTCTGATGATGTAAACGGACATCTAAAAGGGACGGCATCAGACTACGAGAATGGTCATTGTCTGTGAGAGTGGAGGAATTCTACTGCCAAGAGCAAAACGGATCACCGGCCTAGAGCCATTCACAAGGGATCCAAGTTGAAACACAGCTGCTAGACAGCATGTAATGACTGTACTGAATACCCAAATCAATTGAGATTGTATGAATACGCTTGAAGTTTATAAGCCTGTTGGGAGCATCTGTTTCAAGTGAAAGAAAAGTGTAGACATTAAGGAAGGTTGACTATATAGACCCGTGTATTCTCCATGGCTAGTCGTTTAAACGAGCTTCCGTCTTCATACACCTCTAGCTTCCCCCTTTCTATGAGAAACTGGTTCTAGGCAAAGTTGGCTGCCTCGGTCGTAGTGGCAGCACGTGTCGAGGTCAAGAGAGTCGTAGCAGTGTTAGCCCCAGGGGTAGCCAAGAAGAAGTTGGCATTGTTCGGAGCAGCACACGTGTTATCGGGCTTAGGAGTATTATCATCCATAGGCTGGGCGTAGGTGGTTAAAGCCATGTTCTTGCCGTTGCAGGCATAGCAGTCAAGGTCGACAAACTCAAGAAGACTGGAATCATCGGGCTCCGAGATATCCTCAACGCGGTCCGTATACAACAGACAGTTGCGCTGCTCATTAGGATCCGAGGACAGAGAGAAGGCGACGCAGCCCGTGTAAGTCGCGCAGGCTCCGGCACACGTCTCTTCGGGGGTGCAGTCTGGTGCGGTGAGTCTGAGCCAGGGCTGGGCACACTGCTTGAGCGTGGCCTTTCGGCGGACACATGTTGGCGCTGGAGTATCGGCAAACTTGTTCAAACAGACGTTATCAGCTGGGGGCTGCCAGCAGGGGATTTGCCAGGCGCAGCTGCGGTCGTAGGCCCAGATGTTTGTATCGCCAGAAGGACCGGTGGGCGAGTCGGCGGCTAGTCTGGTGGAATAAATACGGCATTCCTTGTGGCAATCGTTGACATATCGATACTCGAAGTGACCGCACTCATCATCACCGAGGCAGCGGGTAGCACATTGCTCCTTTTCGATGTTACCCACGAAGGAGAAGTAGTAATCTGGGTCCGCTGTGACAGGTCTCTTGTCGCAACCCTTGCCGTCATCAGGGTTGGATCCAACGTTGGCACAGATTCTGCTGATTGTGGGCTCAGATGATGCAGAGGATGTGGTTGAGCTCATGGTGATGGACTCCTCCGAGGCAGTGGTGGATACCTCAGAAGCAGTGGTGCTCTCAGATGTCTCCTGGGAGGTGATGGTAGACTCGCTCTCGGTTGTGGATTGGGCTTTAGTAGTTGTGCCAGTCTCGGCATCTTCAGTCTGGGAAGTCTCAGAAGCAGTAGTCGTGCTAGTTTCAGCGCCCTCGGTTTGCGAGGTCTCGGTGGCGGTGGTAGTGCCAGTCTCAACATCGCTGGTCTCGGTGCTAGCAGCCGTGCTGGTCTCGATATCGCTAGTCTCAGTGCCGGTAGTCGTTCCAGTCTCGACATCAGTCTGAGAGGTTTCCACACCGGTAGTAGCGGTCGTCTCAGCGCTCTCAGTCTGCGAGGTCTCAGTGCCGGTGACAGTCTGACTCTCGGTTTCAGTGAGCTCGGTGCTAGTGACAGTCTGGCTCTCCGTTCCAGGAAGTTCAGAGCTAGTAGCAGTCTCAGTCTCAGTCTCAGGAGGCACAGTTCCCGTAGAACTGGCCTGGGAAGTCTCGGTATCGGAAGTAGTTGTAGGGGATTCGACATCGTCGTCATCACCGACGAGGTCAAAGTCATCGATGTTCTGAGGAGTAACCTGGTTGGACATGAAGATGGAGTCGACGTAAATCATGGCCGCATTACCGCTGCCGCACTGCATCTGAATAGAAAAGATAGCCGAGTTCGCCGGGGCACTGGCCTGCCTGACGACGGAACTGTAGGCAGCAGTAGGGCCCGAGGTGGAGATCGCCTGCTCGTAGAAGGGATCGCCACCGAGGTAGGCTCTGATAAAGCAGCTCTCCGTGTTCTGGGGGTAGAGGACGATGGCAGTATAGAACCGGATAGTGTAGGGGGTAGACGGGTTCAGACCTGTCACCTGCTGCGAGATGCTAACATCCGGACCCAGGGCTCGCTTCGGGCTAGAGTCGGCGTGCATTTGAACACAGCCATTATCCTTGCTACCATCGCCCTTGTATCCCTCATCCGCATGCTGAGCATCACCGCTGCTCTCAAAGTCAACGATGCCACCATCGGGAGCCCTGCGGGCGAACTTGGCGCCCTTGAGCTCGTTGGTCACCACGGGAGCACTCGTAGACGTCGTCGTGGTCGCAAGATCCGTAGTCTTGCTGGGTCTACAAACACTAGCTAAGGCGAGCTGGACAGAACCCGAGAGGGCCAAGGCCGCCAGGGCCACGATGGAACGCATCGTGGGTTAAACGAAAGAATGGAAAAAGATCAAAAGAGTGGATAACAAAAGTTGGATGATGGAGCTTCTCAAAGACCCGGCAGAGAGTGAATGAGCCTTTCATATAGGGAGAGCATCTTGACCCGCCCCTGAGCTGGCTTACACGGGCGAGCTCATTTAGAGGCGCTAGAACGGCGATAGTGGCATGCGAAGCCTTGTGGCTTTCAAATAGTTTCACGGACGGCTCCGGGCTATCCATTCCCCATACGGCACTTGGAAAGCCCTCTCAACGGCCGATCTTGCCGATGAAGGAGATTGGGGACATTCCACAATTTCAACGGGGCATTGTTACGAGATACAGAGCATGTCGTGTAGTCTGTCGTGGAGTTGACTTGGAGTATCTGGCAGCTTGGTTCATGGTAAGAAGCGATCAACCGGCTGAAATGCCAATGCAGGGGTACTCACTGGTCTTTGGGCTTCTTGTACTCTGTACCCCGGTCGAATCCCCCGGTAAATGAAAGAAGCCGTCATTGTTTCAGCTGGCCCAGAAATCTAGAATGGCGCATATCAGATCAATAGCGCGTTGAGCTAGAGACTAGCCCAACCCAAGTCCCCTGATCGGCGGAGCTGCAAGGGCTTACGAGCAGTCATTGGTGATACGGATTAATATATTAATATTGGCAAATAAATTCTCTCGATACTCTCTCAAAGGTGCTCTGCCCTACTTGCGTAGTAGCGTCTGGGGTCAAATAAAGGGTTGTATGACAAGCAGTATTATGCTATTGTATGCCACTCTGGAGCCAGTCAAAGGTATTCAACAAATCAAACCGAAACCCCAGTGAATGCGGCAAAAGTGATCCTAAAGACTCTAAATCCCTGCTGTTTTCTGTGGCTGTGTTTAGATGCTGGTCAAGCACGCGTTGGATGATAGTCTGGCAGTCACCACACATTATGCTGTTTGGTGCAGTCGGGCCAACCCAATTCAGAAACGCGGCAAGCAAACTCAGCTGTTGGACGATACTCGACCGTGATAGCTCAGAGTTTAGAGGGTGAGTGCCATAAAATGTTGGTCGAAGCAGTTCCTGACAGAGTATGCCACCCCCTGGAGCAGCATAGGCCATCAACTATTATTCCATTAGACCTGACACTTGATTAAACCGCAACAACTCACCAGCCATTCGAAATTACGCCGCATTTCAGCGAACCGATCTTTATGTAACCAGAGAACAACAGTGACTCTGACTAAATTAAAGCTGGTGTTGAGCAAGTTGCCCTCGTCGACCCCACCATGCTGGAGGAGCAGCCTCTCTACCAAAAAGATGTTTCGTAGATGAGCCAAGTAAGTCAAGATCCTGACGTAAAGAATCTTGATGTCAAGGTTGGGGTCGGACAGATCCTCGTGGTTATATTTTAGGCTTGAGGGGTATTCAGAAAAGACTTTGAGTTGACGTGCTTTAATGCTTCTGGTTGAATGTCAGCTCGTGTGTCTCTGAGAGGCCAGTCAACGTACTCAAGGTAATCAACTGTGATATTAGCATCGTTGCCGAGTGCAATCTCGACCAACTCATCGAGGACATAGGACAACATTATGCGTGCCCTCATGAACGTGACGCTGTGAACTCTTCCCTGTGTTTGCCAGCCCCTGTCGTCTAGCGTTTTCATAGCCTCGCCTAGAATAGCCTCGTCCGACATTAAATCCTCATCTTGAAGATCCAAGGGGAGCGCAGTTGAGCAGTAGCGGCGACTTATGAGTGGAGGTCTGCCAGAGAAGGAAACGATGGATTTGTCGGTGAAGAAGATGTAAGAAAAAAGACGCCGCTTGTATTCGGTGCAGAATGAAGGCACTTCTTTTTGGATATGTGATTTCGAGGCACCGTCCTGAGCGTGGAGCCCGAGGAATATCATCATGGACACAGCCAAGCTGTGCGAGTCCCAGAACGTAGAGCCTATCTTGATTCAGTATCCGGTTCTCGGGCATGCAGCCATTGACTTACTCGCGTCTCCGTAAATCAACGTCCCAAGTGTACCCTTTCGACGGCAGAGATCAAGAAGTAGGGCGTTTCCCGCGGTAAAGTGGCGTGAGATTTCGATACAGTAGCCCAGGCTGGTCAAGGCAAGTTCAGTTGATTCTTTGCCTGGCACCCACTGCAGTTGACGGGGATCAAGAGACCCTAGAGCATCTGATAGACCCTCTATATGAGCCCAAAGGAGACCGATCGCTTCCCATCGTAAATTTTGACCACAAAATTGATCCATCCAATCTTTGGCATTGGTTAAATCATCTCTCATGGGCCGTGCTGTGTTGCGGCATAGCACATCGGCAACCTTTTCCAGAGGGGAATCGTGTTGAGCAAAGTATGTAAATATGTCTTGGAGTGATTGGATAATTCTGGCTACCGCAACATGGGTCCAGGATTTCTTGCTGGCGGATGAAGGATCACCGTAGAATGCCATGCAAGCATCTCGCTGGCCTGGGAGATACTGCAGAACGAGAAGACACATCTGACGAGTGGGGAGAGGCAGATCGTGAAATCCAATGTCCAACTGATCTTGCTGCCGAGCTGTTTCTGACTCAATATTTGGGGTGTCAGGCTGCTCGAGGATGGAGAGGCTATCTCTGGTTTCTTTAAAGACGGAAGCATGACTCGTAGACCCGAGGTAGCCTGGACCAAAGACAGAGTTGCGCATGACTGTCCTGGAAGACTGAGATGACGGAGAAGATACTTCAGGCTGTTCTGAGTAAAATTGAATTCTGCTCCTCGATCTTGAGGTTGTCGTTGTATAGACGCATCGATTGGTCTCTCCTCGCTTTCGACATCGATCACAGCTAGGTCGAGTGTGATCACAAGCTACTTTGCGTGCTCGACATGGATCACAAGCTTCCGGTCTGCCATTTGGCCTTCGAGGTGGATGATCTTGATTGGTTCTCATTTCAAGTTTCTGGAAAGATTCAAATATGAGGTTAAGTTCACGTGTAAGTTGAAGATGAGGAACCCGTCATGTTTAAGGTGCTGTAGCTCGGACCGAAGCCATGAGATGAAGATGCTACTGGTTCGTTCTGCCTCGAAAACTGGGTATCCGGCTTCGGCTTCGGCTTCGGCTTGGTCTGCTTACAATTTCTATTGGCCTTAGACATTGTCTTGAGGATGTAATAATTGACCAATCGTCAATGAATGTGAATTTTACAACTTTCTATGCCAGTTTTTCGGATACAAGATACATCACATGCTGGTTTTTCGAGTCGCGCACCCACCAATGGTGCAAGGTTGAGCTTTGACTCTTTTCAACGGCCGCAGCTTTACGAGAACAGTTGATAAGAAAAATACAGAAACGATAAAGATATATCGTAACAAGAAGTGATACTTGCGATCTCTTTAATCTATTTTCCCCCTAACTTCTATTCCATCTTGAAAGTTATTCTTAGAGGAGGATACACTAATATTCTTCTCGCGCTGGGAGGTGTGGGCGGCCCACCAAGGGCTTGGAAAAAGTGACATTACTTGCCCGCCAACTCGACGCAAAAATTGGAGAAAACAAAGGGAAATGTGACATACCTTGAACAAGAGTCTGTATATCTTGCAACCATATGCTCTCCCTGAGGATAATCTGTGGGTCAAGGACCTGCAGCCCAGCCTCAAACCTAGCAGCATTAGCGCGCAGGCGGGGTGCTCAAAAGCGTAAAAGCGGCGGGGCATGGCCTGGGCCTTTACCTTTTTTCTGCCGTCGAAATTTCTGTCGCAAAGCTCAGCTCAATCACTCCAAAACATTTGCGACCATGGGCAAGAAGAGCTTCAGGGTGCGCACTCCCCCCAACCCGTAACGCGCCAATTGCGCTCTGCTGACTTGACGCGACATACAGGGAAAGAATAGAAGAGGCGGCGGCGGCGGCCGAGGAGGAGGCGCGCAGGACAGAGGCGGCTGGAGAGACTATCCCGTCATCCCCAAGGAGAACGAGAAGCTTCAGCGCTTCTACGATACCTTGCTTCAGCTCCCCGAGGAGGAGAAGAATGCTTACTGGGAGGCTCTCAGACGCGAGCTCCCCAACAGCTTCAGGTTTTGCGGTTCCAAAGGGTGCGTCTCACGTGTCGCCGTGTCGCGAACTGCCTGCTAACCTTGATCGCCACACAGTCACGCCCTCACCGTCAAGGGCCTCCTTCAGACCAGATACATCCCCGAGATCGTTAACATCGAGCACCAGGATGGTCGCCCTGTCGAGCCCCCTCAGCCTGTGCCTTGGTACCCCGACGATTTGGCCTGGTGGATGACCACTCCCAAGAACGTCATCCGCAAGTTCCCTCCCTTCGCCGCATTCCAAAAGTTCCTGGTCTCCGAGACGAGCGTTGGAAACATTAGCCGACAGGAAGTTGTCAGCATGATTCCTCCTCTGCTGATGGACCTCCACCCTGGCATGACCGTCCTGGACATGTGTGCCGCGCCTGGAAGCAAGGCGGCGCAGCTGCTTGAGATGATCCACCAGGGCGAGGAGGCTCGTGTTCGCAAGGTTCTCCGATCTTTCGCCAAGGATGATGGTTTGGACCTGGGCGCCGAGACGC
Source organism: Fusarium vanettenii 77-13-4 (assembly GCF_000151355.1). Classification (NCBI taxonomy): domain Eukaryota; kingdom Fungi; phylum Ascomycota; class Sordariomycetes; order Hypocreales; family Nectriaceae; genus Fusarium; species Fusarium vanettenii. The sequence goes on from NW_003315867.1 coordinate 2,000,857, forward strand.
AAGACGAGATCGAGGCCGATCTGGAAGCCGACCCTAGCGATGCCGGAAGAGCTACTGGTATGCTCATCGCCAACGACTCTGACTACAAGCGCGGCCACATGCTTGTTCACCAGTTGAAGCGACTCTCTTCCCCCAACCTTCTCGTCACGAACCACGACGCTACTCAGTTCCCCTCCATCAGGCTCCCCCCCAGAGAGGGTAACAGCAAGCCCACCTATCTCAAGTTCGACCGTATTCTGGCCGATGTCCCTTGCTCCGGTGACGGAACTCTGCGCAAGAATGCCAACATCTGGAAGGATTGGCAGCCTGGCAGTGCCCTGGGTCTGCACCAGACTCAGATCCGAATCCTGGTGCGAGCTCTTCAGCTGCTCAAGGTTGGCGGCCGAGTCGTCTTCTCCACCTGCAGCATGAATCCCGTCGAGAACGAGTCCGTCGTTGTCTCTGCCATTGAGCGATGTGGCGCTGAAAACGTCGAGATCGTCGACTGCAGTGACCAACTCCCCAACCTGAAGCGAAACCCTGGCATGAAGGACTGGAAGATTATGGACAAGAGCGCCAGGATCTGGAGTTCTTGGAAGGAGGTTGAGGACTTTGCCAAGGAGAGCCCTGACAACGTCATCCCCGGAAGAGTTGTCGAGACCATGTTCCCTCGGGTCGAGGGCTCTGACTGCGCTGATCTGCCTCTGGAACGCTGCATGAGAGTTTACCCCCACATGCAGGATACTGGTGGCTTCTTTATCACTGTTTTGGAAAAGAAGTCCGAGTTCAAGGCTCGAAACGAGAACGATCCCGGACCTCGGGCCCAGCCCAAGGCCAACGGCGAGGCCAAGGCTGCTTCCGACGAGAAGGAGCCTGCTAAGGAGGAGGCTGAGGCTGTCCCCGCTGCCACTGAGGCCGCCCCTGCTGCTGAGGAAGCCAAGCAGGAGGATGTCGCTATGGCGGATGCATCCACCAACGGACATAAGAGGCCGCTGGAGTCTGAGGATGCTGAGGACCAGCCCGCAAAGAAGGCCAAGACCGAAGTCGATACGTCAGCCAGCGCCACGCCTGTCCCTCAGGCTCAGGCAAAGAACCAGGAGGGCAGCAAGCCTCGCCGAAACGGCCCTGTTGAGGAGCCCTTCAAGTACCTTGACCCAGCTCACCCAACCGTCCAGAACATTAAGGACTTCTACCACATCTCTAGCCGTTTCCCCGATGATCGGTACATGGTGCGAAATGAGATGGGTGAGCCCGCCAAGGCCATCTACTACACCAGCGCTCTCCTCAGGGACATCCTGTCCGAGAACGAGGGCCGTGGAATCAAATTCATCCACGGCGGTGTTCGCATGTACATGAAGCAGGACGCCCCGTCCGCCGAGGTCTGCCGATGGCGCATCCAGGCTGAGGGTATGCCCATCCTTCAGGGTTACGTCGGCGAGCCCCGCGTCGTCCACCTCCATAACAAGGAGACCTTCCGGAAGCTGCTCATCGAGATGTTCCCTCGCATCAACGATGGCAAGTGGGAGCGATTCGATGAGATTGGCGAGCGTGTCCGTGACATCGGTATGGGCTGCGCCGTCCTTCGTATCGAGCCTGACGGTTCGGATCCCGACTTTGCTGAGCGTATGGCTCTGCCTATCTGGAAGAGCATTCACTCGCTCAACCTCATGTTGCCCAAGGAGGACCGATCTGCTATGCTCCTGCGTATTTTCAACGACACCTCCCCTCTTATCAACGTTACTTTGGAGAAGCAAAGGGTCGCCCAGCAAGCTAAGGAGGCCGAGGTTGAGGCTGGTGAGAAGGAGGCGGTTGACGTTGCGGATCTTCCTTCACCTGAGGAGCCTGCTGCGGAGCCGGTAAAGGAGGAGGCAGCTGGCGAGACAAAGGCTGAGGAGGCCGCGTGAAATGAGAATGGTAAATTGGGTGTACACGTGTTTGATTAAATTTTGGTGTTGTTACAATGTTTAAATCATGGTCAGGGATGAACTCTTGATACAGATGGTATAATACATGGGGCTTCCCCAACGTGTCCATTTACTCGTCCAAAAGACCGACGGTCCAGTGCACAATTCTGTCGACGCCTTGACCGTTGATAGCGCTTACCGGGATGGCAGTGCAGTCCTTGGTCCAGGCATTTTCAACGCCACTGGGATGCGGCTTGTCGCCCTTGGTGATGCCGTCGAGATATTCCTTGAGCTCTTTGAAGTTACTCTGAGTTTCTGGGAGGTCGGCCTTGGTTGCCACAACGAACCACGGCTTTCCAGCAATCTGAAGAGCAGGGGTCATCGTAGAGTCAGGTAGTCCGGTCTCAAACTCAGGGGGGAAATTCATGGGACCGTCCATGCCTGATTCAAGGTCCCAGTCAACGCGCGAGTCAATCTCGCGGTCTGCCTCCTCTTCATCGCGCATCTGGGCATATAAGCCGACTTCACGCCATAGCGCATCCAGAGCCTTGACAGCATTGCCCGCTGCAAGGTCAATGACAAAGGCGAGGACACCAGCACGCTCAACATGACGCAAGAAAGCAATTCCGAGACCGCGGTCCAGATGGGCACCCTCAATCAAACCCGGGATGTCAGCGATGGTGAAACGAGTGCGTGGCTCAGTCTCTATCTCCTCAGGGAGACCCATCTGAGCGGGATAACGGCGATAACTCTTGATAGTAGGTCGACCAGAATACTTATCAAGAACAACAGTGCCAATATTGGGCTGCAGAGTCGTAAAAGCCCAATTACCAACACGAGTACGGCTGTTGGTAATAGCACGAAGAAGGGTACTCTTCCCAGCGTTGGGTAGACCCACCAGCCCAACGTCGGCAAGGAGCTTGAGCTCAAGCTCAACCTTCATGCTGATGGCGTCTTCTCCCTTGGTCGCAAACATTGGGCGAGGGTGCGCTCGCGATGTGAAATGAGGGTTCCCCAAGCCACCGATACCGCCGGTTGCGAGGAGGATGGGCTTGGGCGTCGGACGAGACAGGTCGAGATGGATCTTGGGCGGAGGTTGCTTATAGAGGCGATGGCGCTTCGGAAGTCGAGGGAAGACGGTTTGCTTGACATCCGTCTTGGACAGACCGGGGTATAGCAACCACTTGCGACGCTCAGGGTTCTGGTCTTCCTCTTCCTCTTCCTCCTCAACCTCATTCTCCTCCTCTTCGTAAACTTCCTCGTCTTCCTCTTCCCTCTTCTGCCTTTCCGCAGCAGCCAGTCTCTCTTCCTTTTTGCGCGCCTTTTCCTGGACACGCCACAGCCGCATATCCATCTCCTCCTCAGCGACAGGATCCTCACGCTCCAGCTCCCGCACAACCGTTCCCACAGGCACCGTTATGATGACATCGTCACCCCGAGTACCGCTTTTTGCACTTCCTTGACCATGCTTTCCTCTACCCGCACGGATAAAGCGCTTCCGCGCAAGTTTGTGTAGCGAGGTCTCGCCGTGGGCAGCCTGGATGTAGACGTTGCCTCCATGACCACCGTCGCCGCCATTGGGAGGGCCCTCGGCGAGATATGCCTCACGCAAGAAGGAGATGCAACCGTTTCCACCTCGACCAGCATATAAGCTTAGCTGGGCCTTGTCTGAGAAGCTTGGGGCGGCATAGTCGTCGGGAGCTGGGTTGAGTCGTGTCTCCGGGAGGTCGTTGACAGTCGAGTTGTAGCGTCGTCGTAGAGCTGCTACGCTTGCAAAAGCGTGTCTTGACGCAAACAGCGACGGGTAGAGAAAGGGAAGGAAAGGCGCCGATGCGCTCGGACAACGCGGCGCCATGGTTAACAATTGAGCGACAAGCTCGTGCTTGAATCAAGCAACAATTTGATGTTGAAGCTCATTGACATTGACGCCAAAGCTTGGCCAAAATTTCTCCGATAAGAGCGGGGCCTGGGCGGGCAGGTGCGTTCACGAGAGAGCTATCCATAGATCTACACCATAACGGATACTGTATCTCATGACAATCTCAACCTAGGAAAGTCTAATCGTTAAGCAGGGGACGATTAAGTTGAATCATGTCTTCGACTCGTTCTATTTGTAGAAGAATGCCCTGCTCTATCCCTTCTCGTCCAATCTTGATCGCCATGTTACCGCGCTTCCCCGCCGTGGTCAGGAATACGTCCCAAATGGGAAAGAGGACTTTAGTGAATGTAGGCAACCGCGCATGCCTCCCGGCACTGTATGCCTCAGGTTATTATCTAGGACTCTCTCGTGAAACTACTAAGGCAGTCAGGATCGTTCATCTTAAAGTCACGGATCTCTTCCTCTTCTTCTTCCGTCCCTCTTCGCCGGAAGCGAAAGGCGATAACCGATACCGGGTTTCGACCGTCTTCTCTCATCTGACACAATCAACGTCCCATTGCCACTAGTCGATGCATTACATTGCCCTCACGGACCTTGTACCCGAGAAGTAGCTGTACGATTTGCCGAACGCTTTGGCCGGTTCTGAACGCACAAGCCAGGTTGTACAACCACGCAAATGTCAGTATGTTGCTGATGGAATTCTGCCCTTTCATCTAGTATACTAGAAACTAACAGTGAATGCTGATAGCTCGCGAATCAGCGACCCTTCTCGATGACTTGCCAATCAATGGACTCTCCAACGTCCCCTGGCCGTTCGTCTCGCCTCGCCCCGTCGGGATCCTGCAGCCAGACCGTAATGGCCCATAGTTGGCGCCGATTGCCATTCGGCCAGCAAGTGGACTGAGACCAACCGACCACCCCGATAGTGATGGAGCAGCAAGCGGCTGCTGACGCCAAAATGCGGTGAATCGGTGTTGCAGCGGACGGCAGCGCCAACGAAACCAAACGACTCTTGTGCTCTCCCTCACATCCGTCGACAGAGTCCTCTGTTTCCTCTTCTGCCGCCGGTTTGCCTCTTCGCTGGGGCTCCTTGCTGCTGACCTCGATCTCTATTCGTCCAATTTCGGCAAACGGTGCCCTGGCTCACCACCTCCAGCCCAACCGACTCCTCATTTGTCAAGCCCGACCATCTCCCGCCTTCTTTTAAGTTCGTCGGTTGGTTCAGCTCTGAGACTCGCTTCTCTACATGAAGCCCAGCCCAGCAGCCATCCATCTCTCGGACTCGGTCAACTTCGTCCCAGTTCCTCACGTCCACGTCCACGTTCCACTCACGCTCGACCTCCACCCCTCCCAGAGTGGTACTGCTGCTGCTCCTGCTGCTCATCAACACCACCCTTCCTGGCAGCGACACCTGAGAGCCGCAGCTTCGCCCAACGACGGTTCGCCGCCATCGACCCCTCCCTTGTACCAGCTCGAGGTCATTGGGTCAGCCTGCATACGCTCCGTGGTCCCGCATTCGAGCCACGACTGTAGACGTGGTCCGGCCGTCCTCATTCGATCTCTCCACATAGCTTCCTTCGCTTCCCCACGCGACTTCTTCCATCTCGCTCTTCAGTTTCTCCCTCCCCTTCCAGCTCGAGCCCCGAGAGCTGCTGGTGCTTGCCTTGCAGGATACATACTGGCTCCAGCGAAACAGCTGCTCTCTTCCCCCGTCTGTTGGTGTTGAACGGGCATACCAGACCATTTTCACGCCTGGTCTCGTTATCTCCTTACCGCCACGCCCGACAGACTCTAACACGGACGGCTCGTGCCTTTAAGCTACTGGTAGGTCAGTTTTTGACTCTTCTCTCCTCTGTAATTACACTTCCTGGCCCCCATCCCCGGCCTACGTCGTGCAATCTCGTCATCACTGGCCCTCTCTCCTACATCACACCTCATGAAATACGCCTGCGGGGCTGGAGGGGGATCTCAAACCTACCTTCACGTCGATGTCATGAGTTGACCGCCCGTTGCACACGACCCTACCCATCTACCTACCTACCTATTTTCCCCGACTCGATTCGACTCACTCCGGCTTCGTCGCCGCCGATTTGTCTGCCGCCTCCGCTAAGATGTATACCAGAAATTATCCGTTTGGCAAGCCCACCACCTACAGGATGGATCCCGATTGCGCGATATGCCACGCTCCGGCGTCAATGGCATGCGATTGTGAGGCCAAGGGACTTGACGTCGCCGTCAAGCAGGCCGAAGACCGCATGATGCGGTCGATATACACAGAGATACGGTTCGCAAGCCCGACTGATTATCAATCCCGACGTCAAGTCAATCCTAACTCTACTTGACAGATCTTGGGTCCGAGGACACGCACAGGACTACATTCTCGAGTACTTCCGCCTCCTCACCGATCAACGTAAGACAGCACACTCTGCCCACTTGGACCGTATCACCGCCCACGCATATCACTATTACCACGCACCACCTCACCCGACGCAGATTGCCGAAGCTCAAGCTTCCCTGAAGCGCGGCATTGATGAAGATTGGCAAGCGAGCGTACAGCGATACCCCGAAGTTCTTGAGTATTTCTTTGGCCTCGTTGAATTGACCCTGCCGGCGGAGGATGAGCCCGCGGTCAAGGATCCGCCCCTGGGATCTCTGTCAAACTTCCGCAAAGTAAATCGTCGAAGCGGAAGCGGCGGCGCCGGCGGCGGTGGTCCAGTGCCCGGAGGTTCTGCAGCCGTTGCACCCGTCGGATACCGCGACCCGGCCGCACTTCACTCTCAAACACCTCCTCCCATGCCCCGACTCGATCGCCGTACTCCAGGCCCCCGAGAGAGGCGACCTGCTGGCTTCGGGCCTCCTCCGCCACCGCCCGCAGCGTCTTACTATCCCGGCTACTGAAAGGGGCCACGACCGACGGACATGCCAAAGCCATCCATACACAACACAGCTGCTGCAAGGCATGCATACAATGCAGCCAAATCATATCATTACGACTCTACGAACATCACGACCATTGCATAATTGGGGCGTGGAGTATTACCGGCATAACAGACCAAAGTGGCATCATCATCGAGGATTCTCAAAGTTTGGGCCAAAGTTTCCACCTGTGTTGGACTAGAAGCCTGCCCGGTCTGGCAGTATTTTCATTTGGAGTATTTGGTTGGGGTTTACCAAAGTTGGGCATATTTGTATTTGAAGTCAAGCAAAATACCACGCCGCAGAAGGCAATATTTCACTCAACCACGAGCACCCCAACCCATCATCAATGGCCTGCCGAACGAGACAGTTGCCGCACGCGGGCAAGCGAGAGAGCGAGCGGCCGAGCAAGGCCAGCAGCATTTCTTGGCTGGAGGAGTGGGGGATGGATGATCAAAAGAGGGGCGTCCGAGTGCAGCTGAGGCCATGGCGATAGGCCGAAGAAGAGCTGGGGGCTGGCTAGTGTCAAGCCTATACCTGCATATTGCTTCAACCTACCTATTATCCGCGGATCTATGTGTCTGCAGTGCAGTGAGACGACGGGGCTTTTGCAAGGTTCGAATGCGGCTGGTGGTCATTGATGCACGCATGCAGGGCAACACCAAAGGAGACGATCAACAAAGCGAGCGCATATGCCCGATGCATGCCAACTCAAGTCTACGCTTTTCGACTCCTCATGACCCTTCATCAGGCTCTCGCCATTGAGTGGTAAGCGAGCGATTGACTTGGAGATCGCCAAGATATTCGATAGCCGAACATAATCACATCACGCAAAAATCCAAGCATTCCCAGATTGAACCAACTGTATTTTTTCTTCATCTCTCGTTCTTCTTTCTTGCGCATCACCTTCGTGAAAAATCAGCGCCTAATTACAAAACAGCACAACAAGCGCTTTTATATTCGACCAGGAGGTTATATAGGGAGGGTGGGAAAAGTGTGGAAGCGGCAAGAGACTCGGCATAATTAACTCAGTGGCCAGATGAGATTCGAATAACGTTTGAGGGCGCCTCAACATTTGATTCGATATACCGAGGGGTGGCGCGAGGAACGTTCAGAGAGGTGGATGCCGAAATGACGAAAGACGGGAGTAAGTGGTGAGGATGGTGGTAGGAAGATTCGAAGATGGCCCCAGCATGGTCGGCATGGGAGAATACCGACGAGCGGAATAGCGGTGTCAGAGAGGCTTACGACTCCTGCTTCTCAGCAATCGAAGTCTCCTTCAGGCCAGAGGTAACTTCCTCGACCTTCTCGCCGTTGGCCTCGGCGGCCTCAAGCTCGGCGATCTCCTTCTTGGCCTTCTCAATGTTCTGCATTCGACATCAGTATACTGGACTCCACATGACTCACTCGGGGGTAAAATGGAGGATACTTACACGCTTGGTCTGGGCCTCCTGGTCGTTCTTCCAGAAGTCGAGCTTGGCGCGAACCTTCTCAGTAACGCCAGGGATGTCCAAAGCACTCATAGGAGGGTCGATACCCATGGCGGCGCAGTCCTCGACAACGGAGGGGGGGACATTGAAGAACTTGGATGAGGCAGCATGACCACCCTTCTTGCCCTTCTTACCCTTCTTGACAGCAGAGAAGTACTCGTCCTCACGGTCCTCCTTGCGGACGAGCTTGGTGCCCTTAAGACCGGCCTCATCGACGCTTCGCTGAGCCTGAGCTCCGAGACCAGTGTCGGCCATCAGGGGACCCTTCTCAACCTTGTGGTTAGGGTCGAGGAACTGGAGAAGGCTGTTGGCGCGACGAATCTCATCAAGGTAGGCAGGGTCGCTGGCATCGCCAAGGCGGCGCTCAGCCTCGGCCTTCTTGCGCTCCTGGATGTGACGCTCGTGCTCAGCCCGCTGCTTCTCGCGGTAACGCTCACGGGCCTCACGCTCGTAGGCCTGGAAAGCCTTCTTCTGGCCGTAGTAGTCGTCCTTGAGCTTGCGGATGGCGGTGTACTTCTCCTGCTGCTCGGCCTGAAGCCTGGTGCGCTCGTCACGGAGGCTCGACAGACCCTTGTAAGCCTCATCCTGCTCGGCCTTGATGGCATCGAGCTCAGTCTGGATCTTGGTGTACTGCTCCGACATGGCCTTTTGCTCGGGGTCATCCATGGTGTCCTTGATCTCCTTGATCTTGGCGCGCAGGTCGTCAATCTGCTTCTGAGAGTCCTCAAACTGGCCAAAGTTCTTGCGAATCTTTCGGAGGCTAGAGATGTCGGAAAGAGCCTTCTTCTCGTCAACCAGCTTCATGGTACCCGAGTTGACCTGCTTGTCAAGAGTGGCGATCTGGCGGTCGACATCCTCGAGGGACTTGTAGGGAACCTTGGCCTTGGCAGTCTTTTGCTCGGCGATCCTGCTGCGAACCTGCTCATCGAGGCGCTTGATCTGGTCGAGCTTGGTGGTGCGGGCGTTCTTGCCTCCGGCCTGCTTCTGGCGAATCTCGTTGGCCTGGGCAATGAGCTCCTGTCGTCGCTTCTGGGTCGGGCTAGGCTGGTCCTTGTTCTTGTTGGGCATGGCAATTTCGATCTTGGCCTTGACAGCAGCCTATAGAGAGTAGAGTGTCAGTCGGTGTAAACCCCTTGGCCAGCACATGAGCCCACAGGTGTGGAACCTGGGCTGATAGGTATAGCCATTGCTCAAGGAAGGAGGGAATTGAGGCCGTACCAGCTGGTCCATGGAAACCTTGTGGTCCTTCTCAGCCTTTGCGAGAGCCTCCTTAAAGGCATTCTCGTCAGGCTTGGTAGGACGGGTATGGGCTTGCTTGTCCGCCGCAGGGGCGGGAGCAGTCGCAGTGTCGGCCATTGTGAAGAAGCGGGTACCAGAGAGGATACGGTGAGGAGCACGGGGAGAAGGTTGAAGCCGGGAGCGAAGCTGCTCGAGATGGCTTTGACTAGCAAGAGTAAAGGTGAAGGCGACGACGACACGTGTTGTCAGAAGGGAAAGTGTCAAAGTAAGAGAGGAGAGAGAAGGCGGGAGGAGGTGGACGAAAAAAAAAGGATATGCCCCCCCAAAGTAGGTAATTAAGGTACCCAAGTCACCTTCTGGACCCGTGTCTGGTTTGAACTTGCGATCAATTTTGAGCACTCGCCGTTGGGGCTCTGGCCCGTGCGTTCACGGGCTGGGCTCAAGCTGTTTTCTTTTTGTCTCTGGGGGCTTGCTCAGGTCCTGCCGGTGTCCTTTTTAGGGGTGTCCCCTCCCCTTGGAGTCGGGTCGTCTCCCCTAGCGTCCACTGGAAGGGAAGCCCCGAGACCACTGAAGGGACTGGACCCGGCCGCTGGACCTGGTCCTCCGGTGCCTGGACGCCGTCTGTCTGGGGCGGACTGACACTGGTGGGCAGGGGTTCGGGGCTGTTCCTTCCACTTTTGACTCTAGGTTAGACTTGGGGGCGTCGTGGCTGGTGCACCCCTACGTTGACGATCCAACTGTGGCGTATCTGTCAATTGCCTGTGGCGTAAATCACATGACCTTATCGGACGCTTGGACCCGCTCAAGGACTTTTTGGACTTTTGCGGCGCCGAAGCATGCAAGGCTGTGAGTGACCGCAGAAACTTTGACTTTTGAAGCCCGCGCGACCGCAAACCAACAATCGTAATCGATCACAACCTTCGCCCTCGAATTTGTATCCTATTCCTTAACATAACACTATGGATATCGATCACGTGCCTACGGATGCCAGGTCCAAGGAGGTCGTCCGGCTCTGGAGAGCGTGGAGGACCGTCCACGAGATGGTCGCGGATCGAGTATGTCTTTGTCTCTGATTGAATGACGGCGCAACACCATTCGCGCGTGTCTTGGTACGCCTTGGAACACACGAGACTAACATCGACTCTAAAGGAATACGAGCTGGCTGAGGAGGAAGTCAAGATCTCGCTCGACCGCTTCCGCGACGAGTACTGCAACCCCGATGGCTCCATCAAGTAAGAAAACAAAGACGTCTCATTCTCGCGATTACAAAAGATACACCGCATACACACAAGGCAGCACAGCTGACATGTCTTCGCAATCATCTAGCCGCGCAAAGCTCCAGTTCTCCGCCCGTCCCAGCGAGTCCATGCTGAGAAAGTTCACCCCCCCAGCCACGGCCGACAAGCCCGACCCAGTCCCGGACTGCGGCCCCATCTGGGTCGAGTTCCTCGCCGACAAGACCTTCGGCGTGAGCCAGATCCGCCAGTTCGCGACGTACGTCATCACCAACCACTACAAGACGGGCATCATGGTCACCCACGTTCCCCTGTCTCCCGCCGCACGCAAGTCGCTCGCCAGCGTCGAGTCCCTAGCCAAGATTGAGTGCTTCCTCGAGGATGACTTGCTTGTCAACATTACCCACCACGAGCTTGTTCCCAAGCACGTCCTGCTCTCCCGAGACGAGAAGACTGCCCTCCTCAAGCGATACCGCCTCAAGGAGACTCAGCTGCCCCGTATCCTGCAGCGAGATCCTGTCGCTCGCTACCTGGGTCTCAAGAGAGGACAGGTCGTAAAGATTATCCGTAACAGTGAAACGGCCGGACGGTATGCCAGTTACCGGTTGTGTGTATAGACGATGAACAAAGGAGGCAATGGGGATGTTATGTTTGCGGAGGTGAGAGGTCTGGTTAGATCAAGGAAGGATGGAGGCGTCAATCAACTGTAATTGAGGTTCTAAAAAGCTGGCGTTTCAGGGGTTTTATGTATGTTGCGCGATGCCGTAGCAAAGCCAATGAAGGATTATCATCTACCTTGAGAGCTGCTATGTGCGATGCCAGTGTTCGAGGACATGGCATCTCTAGCCATAGGCAGCCGTTATCACGCTGATCATGAAACATCAACATAGGCAATACAATAAGAAATATCAATGACACATGTCATCATATGGATCAATATTATCCTACTTGAATGCTCCCAAGAGCCGATAAACAATGTCCTTGTTCCTACCAATTCCATCCAATGTAAAACTTGGCTTTCGCCGGGGTATATATAACCAATCCAATATCCATCAACCCATTCGTCCATTCATCCAGTCTAGTCCAACCGGATGACCCAAAACCAAAAGAAGCCGACGTGAAAAACGTCGGTCGGAATAATAAACCCTAGGTATCAACCATTTGCGTAGGCGCCCAAAGCCCGCGCCTCTCTCATGTGCCTCTGAGATAAAGAAAAGTCATCATGGCATCCATCTTTGCACATTATTACCCCGTCGTGTCATCCACCCCTTTCCGTGAGGATCCTCCCACACCATGCTATAAACGCCAACCGGTTGCCGCTATATCTACTCCAAGAGCGGACCGGGAAAAAAGAATCGTGGTAAAACATATCGCTATCGTCGTAAGGCGTATCGTCGGCCATAGTATAAGTATATCGTAGAAGAGAGAAATCTCCGACCTCATCGTTGGTGGAAGTTGGCTTAACTCAGGAGACCTCCTGGATCCCTGAGCTCCGCCTCGGGCTTCCCGTGAGCGTTATACCGTGTCTCTTGCTGAGACTGGGGTATCGGCTGCAGCTCAGTACCTCCAGACTTGGATTTGGATCGGCCTTGTCTCGTATTAAGAGGGCCAAACATCCCTCCGAGGTCTTGGAGGAGCGCGGTAGAGCCACGGCGGAATCCACCCGTGCTGGCCGGCAATGAGGGCGCAGGAGGAGTGTGCTCTGATGCTGATTCGTCCTTGTTGGAAGAATCGCGGCTGTCGTGACGGAAGCTTCCGCTGCCTTCTCTAGGAGTGTCTAGTAGCCCACCAACATCAAAGAATGAGACTCTTCTTGGTGTAGTACCCGAATCACTCCTTGCCGCGGCGAGAGCGAGAGCATCATGTGGTAACAAAGAGTCGTCGCTTCGCTCTGCATTGCTGCGCTGCCGCTGCGGGAATTGCCAACGTTCAAGGTCTTGGTCGAGTTTCCGGGCAATAGGAGCGGGAGTGTATTGGAAGATGCCGCTATCGCTGTTGTTGTCTGGCTGATCACGTAGGTCGGGCTCAACGGTCATACCAACATCTCGGACCAAGTCCTCGTCACTTCCCCAATGACGGTGCAGAGTTGGACGCCTGGGATGAAGCGAGGGATCCAGGGATTCGGCCACGGAGGTTCGTCGGAACTTTTGCTTCTTCAAGCCTCGGTCCCGCATGAAGGAACCCAAAACTAGTGAGTTAGCCGCGGCCGTAGCAAACAGGAGCTCCACTGAGGCGAGAAGTGATCGGTACTGCTGGCGGCCATCTTCTTGGATAATATGCGGCACTCGGTAAAGAGTGACGCCCACAACGGACAAACTGAGAGAGAAGAGTAGCACAAGCTGGAACTTTCTCTTGAGTGTCATTGAGCTCGTCACAATGATCGGGATCGGGAAAATGACGAGCAGCAGATCCGTCAAAACGTTGCAGACAGCCATGGTAATAAGCTGCACATAGCCCTGGCGACATTGACCACCGGGGTCGGGCAACACCTGCCAGTAGGCGCGGAAAGGTCGGCATTCGATGAGGTCGCTAATGACGACTGCGACAAAGGTGACGGCGAGGATAATTCGGATGGCGTATAGAGAAGTTTGCCATGCTCGTTCCCACGTGGCACGTGTTAATCGGTGGAGAAACTCGAGGATGGCCGTCTTGAGCACCCAGAGACTATTCGAAGAGAGTCAGCATCTAAAACTCGACGTTGGCGCACGGTTAGACGTGGCGGGATGTGGGCAAGGCAAGGGGGTGAGAAAAGGGCGCGCCACATACGTTGCGGCGTAGAAAACCCGGCTGGCCAACACGAGGCCACTTGCGATGGATTTTTGACGTATTTGCTCGTCTGTGAGCTCGACGCCGTCGAATTGAGCATTATTCGTTCCGTAAATGAGGATATAGTGGACGCATGCCATGCGAGCATACAAGGGGATCAAGGCTAATGCCGCGACACGGTCTTCGGTAAAGAGTCGTTCGGTTCGGATGAAGCGACCTGCAAGTCGCAACAGGATAATGAGGGTGCAAAACGAGGTTGCCCACCAGCAGACAAGCAATGTCGGCTTGTCATACTTGAATTCGCGGAGGGCTGGAGGATCCGAGTAGAGCGTCATGGCTACGTCGGCGGTCCGCGCTCGTCGTCCTCCGCGGAGGGCTCGACGAGCGAGGTGAACGAAACGGTTTCGGGCTTATAACTCGATCGGAGGTTGCGGATGGGCCGGCGCTGGAGGCCGAGGATGTGGTACTGTTGGGCCGGCAGTTGGATCTGATACGCCTCGAGGATTCAACTCGACATGAGGCGGCCGGCGATGGCACTTGAGCGGTGGTAGTAACGACACAGGCGATGGATGCATGAAAATAGAGGCCTTCGGTGCGAGATCAAGAGCATCGATAGATCGGTGCACGGACAATGGGGGTTAGGACAAGATTGCCGTCAAGGTCGAGGTCAAAGACTGGGTAGCGAGAGTCGTTGAGGACGCATTCGCGAAGATGGTCGATCCGGGATGGTCAACTTGATTCTGCGAGTGGCAAGGGGCCAAGGTGATGGTTCGCGCCGGTCAATCGTCTCGCGGTCGGTCAAGGAGTGAGGCAGAAGGCTGTAGACAAGGCTCAAGAGGATGTCAAAGAAGAATGAATGTAGGAGAGAGTTGAGAGGGTGAGATAAGAGATGAGTGGGAGTGTCCAAGAGTGGATGCGGACAAGGTGCGGCTGGTCCCCAAGATATTGCGGAGGCGAGGAGTGTGGGCGAATCGACTCGACCCGGTTGTCTATCCGGAGGGCACAGTAGCGTCGACGGTCGAGTCCTCGAGTTGCACACAGACGACAACGCCCGTCACCCAAGACCTGGAGCCCCGTCCGTCATCTGTGGCCCTGTGCTGCAGGCTCTGGAGAGGGTGTCTTGGGCGTTGGGTTGGCCACCACCCACTGACTGGGCCTGTGGGGAGGGCCAAGGATGGGGAGTGAGAGGCCAGGGCATCCAAGAGCAACCCATCCATTGCCTCTGCTCCGTGCTCCACCGGGACTAGACCAACGAGTCCTGGTGAAGATATTGTTGGCTTAGCGCGCTTGGGGTCTTGGGGTCGCGGGACTCGCACGACCTGGGGGCACGCTACTTTGGTGATTCGGCGGCTCGCTCAGCCATGAGGCGTTGCGTTGACACGACCGTCGACGGTGAGCAGCAGGCAAAGAGCGAACAAAAGCCACCTTTGCTGCGAGGATCGGATCAGGAGATGTCCCAAGACACGGCATCCGTGTCTAGACATTGACGGTCTGCACATCCCCAGCATAGCCTGCCTAGTCAGGAAAAAGATAAGCTCGGTGACCCGGAAGTCTAAAGAACCTTCAAAGATAGCTAGGCTCACTCTTCACACCGACATGTGTCTGATTGAACAACACTGGCGGCGGCTGTTGGAGCCGCGCGGTCCTAGGACATAGTACAGCAATGAATACATAGACACTTGCAAGATAATCACAACAGCCACTGGAGTCCTTTAGCTTCAGCAGGTCAAGTTGACGAAAACCAAACCTCGGGCAGGGGCCGGGGACCTGTCAACGAGGGGGGGCAGGGCGAAGCGACGTGGGCGTTCTAGCTATGGTCTTGGACTACCGTAGCGCCATTTACTTGAAGAAACCGTTGCGTTGAAGAGATCTCGGCGCCATGTCGATCACATTCCGCGCGTCAAAGTGTGTCTCTGCGCCAAGTGAGACTGGCACCCAAATTGCTGTGGAATCAAGAGTGCCGACAGCACGGTTTGACTGACGCTGGAAGCTCGTGGCCCCCATCTTTTCAGGGTTTCCCTCTGCTGCTTCAAATTTGAACGGGGGTTACTGATTGCAGCTCTGGGCGCAGGCGACAGGGCGAGTCAGGCCTGGTGAGGGTCCGGGGTACCTGGAACGGGTCATGCAGATACCCAAACGCCGTTTGGAGAGGAGAGGGAAACTGGTGATTTGCCACTCAACCCTCTTGTACCAGGCAATGTACCTGATAGCTGCCCCGTTGTGGCTGCCTCTCGGTGGGCGGTGCGGTTCCGTAGCCGACCCCCCGGATGCCGAGAGATAGTAATGACCGGGGCCTGAGTTTTCAATCGCCGGGGATTGGCCGACTCGAGATCCGTCACTGAGGCCTTTTGCTTGGGCTGGACCAGGATGGCTGAGATGCTGCACCGATAACTGAGGGAATCTTGTAGGCTTCTTCACCTGTCAAGGCGGAAGTGGCCGATGGCTGTTGGAGTGCGCCGGAAAATTGATTATCATGTCTGGTGTTCCGAGAGACTGCCGCGGTGAATTTCGAGGTTTCGCTATCCCATTCGGTTCGAGCATCAGATGAGCTTTTTCTTTTTGGGTTTTTGTTTGCGTAGTCTCGGCAAGGCTGGGCTATCGCGTGCCATGTTACGCCGTCAGACTTGGCCATATGGTTTGTTACAGTACTCCGTATCTATCTCTTCTGTTGCTTGTCAGCCGTCGTTGGACAACGATGTCTTTCATCATGGTTCACGGCTTGAAACTTGTCCTAGCCTTCCAACACAGGCGACGGTGGGGGGAATGCCCGTTTGCTGGTTCGATGGCTTGAGATGGCTAGAACAAAGACACTGCCAGAAATCAAGCGTCCAATGCGAGGCGGGCATTCCCCCCAGGTCCAAACGTGCAGCAGGGATCCCTTCAACAGGGCCCATTACATCACGCGACAATGTCGTACTGCCCGCCTCTGAATGTGAGCCAAGCAGACAGCCCAGTTTCTTTTCCCTGGTTAACGTCGTACCTTGATCCTTTGGGATTCATCCAAGTTGCCCTGAGCAAGCCCGGTCCCTTGATTGAGCAACTCGTCTCGGCTGTCATGTCCCAGAAGCGCCTCCAAGCCGTACCGCGTATGCTCCCGAGTGGCTGCTCCAGACGTCACCCGCCCCCCGTCCAACCGTTCTGCTGGGACTGATCTGCTGGGTGGGAGCTTGTTCTATCGGTAACAGGTGGGAGCTTAAAGAGGATGTTGTTTGGAGGGAGAATGATTGATTGTGCAAGTTGGGATAGACCATATTGAGTTCTCCTTGAAACGGGCAGGTCCTCTCGTTGCTCCTTCCATCACCAACATCGAAACTTGGTACCTGAGTTTTTAGGAAACACACCCTCCAGAAACAGAAGTAGCAGCAGCATCAACGCCTCATCCCACAATGACCCCTTCACACGACATGTCGAAAAACGATCCTAACGAGGGTCTTGGATTCTTACGTATCACCACTTAATCATAGCTTCCCGCCCAAATGGGTTTTCGCCCCTCTCTTATCTGCGCCCATCTCCACACCTCACGATGCACGCATCTGTCCTATCTCTTGGGTGGATTCCTTGGGCTGCACCTGATGGCGATTCACCTGCGGCCTGTCTGTGCCTGGACTGCGCTTGTGCCTCGTCTCCATCGTTCCCGTCGACTGGCGCCCGCAGCGCAGAGAGCTACCGTTTGATCAAGAAGCCAAGCACATGCGATGCGACTCCCAACAATGATCCTAGGTGTGGTTTTGGTCTGATATCAAGTCAGGGGGTCATATCAGACCTGCCACAGCTCCAATCTCTACCCGTGCCAAGCCTTTCCGCTACTGGCCGAGAAGCCGTGCTCGTGTCGATTAACAGAGTTCAGGCTTTCCAGTGCTCCGTACGTCGCTACACAGGTGATGCCCTCAGCCCTGGAAGTTTACCCTCCAAACGAATTCGAGGGGATCGCTGCGCGGCCCGATTCCGTTCTACAGCACGCACCCAGGTTGCGCTCAGGCTCAGGCTCATACATCTCGGTTCCATGTTCGCTGGGTCTTTGCACCAAACACCTGGGACTACGACGCAGGGTGTCTTTGTGACACGATCACCGGCTCGTTCACGTATTCATTCTGCCTCGTCTCGTCGTGCCGCCTCCCCAAACCCCAGCCGAGGCAGAGGAGGGGCATGCGCGTACTCGTGATGCTCATGTCCCGTCCCGTCCATCCCATCCCATCAGCCACATGTCCTTGCTACCTTCGGCGCGTCTACGGTCCCCAAAAGAGCCAGGCACATGGCTAGCGAATTCCACCTTGTCCGCTCCCTGTTGCACAATCCTCTACGGAGTTTTGTGCCCTGGTCCGCCACGCCTCTGCATGGTGGTCTACGATGCCGGCATTTCGACCATGTCAGTTGGTGACCGCCCTCTGGTCAAGGCTCGAATTCAAGGCTCGTTGCCATCTTGCTCTCAGACATTCATTCATTGGCCAGCGGACGCGAGGTGGAGAGCAATGTCGACCCCTTAACTCTGAATATTATTGAAGGCTGGATGGAGGTTTCGCCATTATGATAGGCCTGGCGACTGGGTTACCATCCTGTCCACTAGTTCGACGATATTCAGCATCTGGAAGCTTTCTAGACCAACGCCATCTCAGCCTCCGGAAGCTTTTTTCCTGCTTTGGCTTCTCAGCTCAGCCGAGCGATCCGTCGCAGATAAACAACTCCTTTCGCATTGCCTCGCCATGTCACCGTCCCCCACGACATGATTCATGCCTTTGCCTAGCTTGGCAGCTGGGCTTCTACAAACTTTCCCTCCCCGCGTCCTCTTTGCTCATGGCCGCCACCTTATTGCGTGCGCAACGGTCGTCCAGGGATAATTAGCTTGTCATGCAACACACTAGCGAAGCGATGGAGCAGCAGATGGCTTGGCCAGGCTTGGCTAGAACATGACTAGAAACACGACGAAAACTCAAACCAGATTGCCATGGACCCGATACCGGGACGTCTTGACTGACTCGATCAGCTTCAGGAGACACGAACAAACACCCACAACCCGGTTCCCAACAAGTGTTGATAAGTCGTCGATATCAGTCTGGCTTGGCTAGCGGCCTCGTGGCTTTGCTCTACCCCAATCTCCCCACAAGCCACCGTCCAACATATCCGTCATCACTGGATGTCCTGTCACCCTGTCCTAGGCCCGATGATCGTCGTCACGTTTAGGCTTACTTGCAGATTCGTGTGGCTGTCGTCGTATCACTCACCTTCCTCTCTCGGACACAGCGTCTCATAGACCCTTACAACCCGTGAACCGTGCGAGGCTGACACTTGTTGGACGTCACTGTTGCGATCGGTAGATACCGGATTTCCAGCGGCAGCTGTGATCTTCTAACCCCCGTGACGGCGGGTCGATCAGGGACCATACTCTGCGTTGTGTTGCTGCAAGGCCGACATCCTTCGACTTGTTCAACAAAACCCTCAGCTGCCATGCCGGGCCATGATCTACAAGCACGCTAGACCAACCGCAGCTCTTCCATGGCCGTCTTGATCTGCTCCTTTCCAGCCCGGCCCCAATCCACACCCTTCAGCCTCTCGCCAACCTCTTCCTCATCCCCAACGAGACCCCAGAGCCCATCCACCACCATGCTCCTGACTTTGGGCCAGGGATGATACAACAGTGCACCTAGCCGTTTCCTAGCCTCCTGCACGCCTGCATCCGCACCCTCCTGGTCACCCATGGATGCCACGCCGCTGTAGACCCTGATAACTGCCTCGAGCTTGCGCACGTTGCCTGTCTTGTAGCCAGCCTTTTGGGTCTGCAGGCATAGACTGCGAAGATTGACGCCACTGCCCTGGAAGAGCTTCACATGGAAGAGGAAGGCAGTAATCTCGAGGGTTGGTACAATGACTCTGTCCTGCCCCTGACGGGTCTTGAGATTCTGAAGCAGCGCCTGGCAGACGAGCTCGAGGTTCTCCTGACTGGTCTCACAGAAGTCGCAGAGTGCGGCTCGGCTAGCGATGACCAGATCTTCGTTACCCGTATCGGCCGATGTAACGAACCCAGCCATGAGCTCAGTCATCCATGCGCTTAGGTCTGCCTCGGCCACATCGTGAAGGAGGGGTCGAAGACGGTCTCCAACGTGAAGGTTCAATAGGTTCTGAAAGTAAGTCTTTGAAGAGAATGTGAGTTCGCGGAATTTAGTAGCATCCCTAGAACGGTGTTAGTAGACTGCTGTAGGAACCATCTCACTCCATGAACATACTCTTCTTTTAGGACCAGTGCAATGACAGCCTGGGCTTCCGGACGAACGCGGTCAAGCTTCTCCGCAGAGAGACGAAGAGTGCTGAAGAAGAGGGACCGAACAGAATCACCTGTCCATTCAACTACCCCGTCCAGATTGGACCATAGAGCTCTAACTGCTTTCAGAGCTTGAACACGGACATGCGAGCCAACATCTCCCCGAGCATTGGTAGTGTAATCATTGAGTCCCTCGGCAATGAGATCGAGGAAAATCATGGGCTTATCTCGAAGAACGCGGCTCTGTGTGAGGCTCTGCAGGATGGCAACCCTCGATTCGACCTCTGTGTCCCACTCCCAACGCTCCAGTAGTGCCTTGGAGGCGACATCCTCGGATAGCTCGGCTAATGGCTGCGCAATGGTGAGGGCATGGAAGTAGCCATTGCCATGCACTGTAGTTCGGCTTGTAGGGCGGCGCTTGACCGTCTCAGCCCATTCATCCAGAATCGCCTTGCGTTCTATTGGACCACTAAATATCAGAAGAACAAGGGATGCGGCAGCGGCGGGTTCAACAGTTTCTTGCTCGTTGCGGTTGAGCCAAGTTGGAATAATAGATCGTAGTGAGGAGGTGAGCCGCAACACATGCTCGTCCGCAGTGCTATCACGCGAGTCGAGTGCAGAAACAAGACTCAGATAACTAGACGAGTTATCGGGATGAAGAAGCTCTTGGCCAGGGCGAAGAGCTTCTTCCGACTTGATGCCCAGAAGTGCCACCTGAAGTATCGGCAACGTCGAGACAACGAGACGACTGGCAGCCTCAGCTAGTAGTTCTGGTTTGCGGTAAGCTGTTGACTGCAGGTCCTCCAACACGGTTGAAACTGTCGAGAGAATTTGATGAATCAGTGACGAGTCAAGGTTCACTGTGCCTGTGGCAGCCAAGGCAGGAAACTTGTCCAAGACTGCGGCGAAGCACAGTAGAAGACCATGTCGCTCTTCAACCTGGCGAACTTGAAGGGTCTTGAGATGATCGGTGACAAGCCGAATTGAATCCCTGAAGCGAGCAAGGGGGTCATCGGACTTGGTGTCGGACAATTCAAAGGTTACAACACCAAATGCTGTGCCAGAAACACGTCTGGAAAGGGCATCAAGGTCACCGATTCCTCTCCACCCAAGCAGAGTATCAATGATGGCCTCGCCATACTGGTTTGACAACCGGGTCGCATTCACGGCCACCTCCTCAACTGCCCTTGAGCGTCGCGCAACAGCGTGGTAATCAACAGTCTGGACGACCCAGATACCCTGATTCACTGTATCCGGGTGTCTTCCGACCAGCTCTTGCAGAGCTGCTGATGCACCACGTCTGATATTTCCAGCAGGATCCAGAGACGCGGTTACCACAAGCTCGGTTCCAAGGACTTGAAGGATTGAGCTTGTGGCAGGGTGCGCCTTGGCGGCAAAGACAGACTGAGTCGGGATTGCGAGGAGCTCATCGGTTGCGTATCGGCGGGCGAGTGCCCAGATGCCGAAACATGCTGCGTCTCGCACGTTGGCGCCAATACTACCACCAGACATGCTCCTCTGCTCAAAAGATAGGCCTAGAAGAAGGGCATGGACAATGTCCGAGAGTTGTTCAGCCGGTGGAGATCGTCGATAGAGTAGGTGAGAAAGTGTAAGCATGAGACCATGCCATTCAAGGTTGTTGACAGCAGAAAGGTCTCTGACTGGCTTGCCTCCCGCTGGTCTAGTCCAGAGAACGTTTCGGTTAAGTGATTCAAGAACGGCTTCGACAACTTGAGAGGCCATTTCAGGGTCCAGCTTCAAAGTGATGATGCTCAGAGACTTGCTCGCTGCGAATCTCACTGGTGTGTCGTTGTCAGCTACACAGTCGAGGAAATACCCAATCGCCGTCTCTGTGATCTCAGTGCTGGCCATATCCTGGGGTGTCTGGCGGAGCAGAAGCACGACAACGGATCGGATGACCTTGAGGATCATTTTCCTTGCCAGGGCAAAGGAAACAATGGTTTTTGAGAGCTCGTTTTCGCCGGTGGCTATAGCGTGGATAGCATAGAAGATGGATGACAAGTAGGGGTTCATGTCGGAAGTATCTGACGACGAGCGCAGTACTCCAGCAAGAAAGGACAAGATTCCGAGGTAAAAATAAGTTGTCTGCGGAGACCGGTCCTTCTGCACGCGTAGAGATGCCAGGGACCAGTTGACAAGGCTCTCCAGGACTCCGAGTTGCTGCATATCGCGTCGTGTGGCCATCCTAACCAGGAGGGCCTTTGCAGCATCTCTCTCCTTTCCCGGTGTACCGATGTACTTGATGGCCAGAGGGATCATCCGGACAGTAATGGCGGGAAGGTTGTCAGGCCAAACCATACCCGGGATTTCCGGTGCCGTGATATCTTGCAAGTCAACCGAGGAGATGGTTGAAAGGTCAAAAGGTGCCAGTAAAAGGTGAGAAAGCCAAAGAAGAACAACATAGCGCTCCTCCCATGACCACTTTCCAAGAGAATCCTCATCTGCCGATGCCTGCTCCGACTCCTCGATAGCAAGGAGCAGCAGTTCAAGGTACTTGGCCTCGACGTTGAGGAAGCGAACAATGACCTTTTCGCCACGAATCTTGCAAAAAGTATACAAAATCTTGCAGATTGCAAATTCTACAGATACCAACAGCTTGGAACGAGACGAGAGCGTCTTTCCACGGTGACGTGTCTGCAGATGCTTGAGGAACGCCTCCGCGAGGAGGGGAATCCACTTGGGCAGATACGGATCCAGCAACTGAGGAAGTTCCTGGAAGGGGTCCAGAAGCTGTATAGAAGCGTCAGACAGGTTTTAGTCAGTTATGGAAGGGTCTTACAGCTGAAGTCAGGCGAAACGTCTCCTTTGCGCGCACCCGCGAGCGGACTCGAGTGCCGCCGTGGCCATCCGGCTTCCAGAGAAACTGGGGCAGGGAGCGGTCAAAGTCGCTGAGAAGATCGGCCGAGATCTTCTGCAGCTTGATGTCAATGTCGGCTTCTGGTGCGTCCATTGTCGTATCCACGCCGCAAAGGGGCGAGTTTGTGTTTTCTCTCTGTGGTTGTGAGAGAGTATGTGCAGCTCAGGATGTGTTCCTGACTGAGTTGGAGCTTCTAGGCACCAAGGGAAATGTGATGCTGGAGAAGCGGGTCCAAGGCGTGATGATTGATAATTGTTCAGCAAACAATCCAATTCAACGTGTTATCTTAACAAATCTGGATTGGGTAGCGTAATCTCTGAGAAGCTTTGTTTCGTATAAATATTAATCATATTTAAGAATGCAATGAACCGCTGTTCATAAGGTGGTGGTGGTTGATTGTACAGTGCATGTAGAGGCCAACACTGTAGCTACCTACCCGGGACACCAGGTCTCTAACACCAGGCTTCCAAATTATCCCCTTTAACATTACCATTAAAACTGTTGCCTTGTGTAATATCTCTTTGCTGATATGTTAGCATCATTGCCCATTGTCATGACATATCTCAATGAGAACATTAACCCTAATATGAGGGAGATTCACATACCAAATATCCTTCCCAAATCTGAGGATCCTAAACGATCACATACCGATTCATCCTATACTTACCTTCATGGAGTAGGGCACTGGGCCTCTATGACCCAAGACCAGTCATGTAGGTCCTCATGTAAGTCCATCATGATTGCACCTCGTTCAAATTGACAGTTGCGGGAACGGCTAGTTGTGGGCTCGCACGTTGGACCGTAGTAGACAGAAACATTAAATTCATCATTATCAAGGGTATCAAAGAACTCCCAGATCCTATCCCATATCCCATCCGTCATATTATCAGTCATGAATCTATCACTGAGCAACTCCAATAGCCGCCACGAGAACGTCCAAGGCGCTGCTATGTGAAGGCCCTGTGGCATCGACGTACGGACCCGTCCAGGCGACACCCAGCTGGTTACGCTTATTCCGGTTGTTCTTCCATATCGAGTCTGCATTCTTAATGATCAGTCTGCGATATAGATCCTTTGGCGAGGCCTTGTGTAGATAGTGGATGTTTCGAATAAAGATGCCCTTGAACTGTTGTCCATCTCGGCCGCAGTGGCCGTCCTTGAGCTCGCAGTCGTCCGTCTCGATGAGGATGCCGTCGTCGTTGGTCAGTTCCTTGATCGCTGCGTATGCGATTCGGTGCGCCTTTTCGATAAGAGCCCCGTCGCCAGTTGCTAGTGCAAGCTCGACGAGTCCACCGAGGATGACGCCCTGGTTGTAACTCCATGTCTGAAGGCCGTTGTTCTTGCAACCGTTCAGGCCATCGTTAATGAGACCGTCCTTGTTGATCATACCGCTGGCCTCGAACCATTTCCACTGCTTCTTGGCAATCTCCAGATATGTCGTGTTGCCGGGGACTCGCCTCGCCAGAGAGGCCGCAACGGAAAGGTATAGCTCATTGGCAATGGCGTTGACATATTTTCGATCTTTGTTCCAGTAAATACCACCGCCGCAGGGTGTACCCGCGCCCGTTCCCATGTCGTTAAATAGGTCAATTGCTGCTTCTAGGAAGTCGGCATCGCCCGCGGCGTCGTGACACCGAATCCAAGCCAGCGCCCACCAACCTATTTTGCTTCATTAGTTTTATATCCCTCAAAACCGTCCAGTAAACTTACCTTCATCATCATAAAACTCATTGATAAAATCATCAAAGCCGCGCTTGCCCAGAAAGTCCCGCTTGGCCATGCAGCCCGAGTCGGAATCGATGCAGTATGTAGAGAAAACCAACCCGTTGGTCATTGTTTTGAGTGTTTTCACCTGAGTTTTCTGGGCATTATTAAAGGTAGTCCTCATAATTCCTCCAAGGTTGAGCTGATTGGCCACATCTAGCCTCAGCATGGTGAAATCGGCGAGTGTCGCCATGGCACTTCCACTATTCCACCACGCGCCATCCCAGATTCCGGTGGCAGCGTTGTACCAGTCTTCGTTTAGCCTCTGAATAGCGACCGAGGCCTTTTCGGTGTATGTATCAACCTCTCGAGCTCCGAGATGTGTTGTGGATGAGGCAAGGAGACTTGCTCGGGCGACGAGCCCTCCCCAGGAAAAGCCGTGAAGCATCTTGGATATAGACAAATTAAGGAAACTGCTAATGAGCAGTGTTTGGGGAGAAAGAAAAGGGAGGATGTGACCTTGATATACTCGGCCCAGGGCTCGATGGGTTAATCACGATGGTGACTGTTGAAAAGACAGGACAACCAAGGAGACTATATACAAGTCCAACTTTTGCCCGCCCAGCCAGGTGGATGTCTCCATGGCAAGACCCACGTCAGGTTCCCCATGACTTGCATTATTGAGCTGTCTCGCCGCCAACACAGAACCATGGAGATAGGAGCAAAGAGGGAGCACAACCTAAGCATCCCCAACAAGGGGTTGGCGGATGTACCATGATGCCGGGGTGGAGCAGGGTGTGGACTCTTTTCGGAGCCGGACGTGCAACGGTGATTGGAGAAGAGCGCAGCTGATGGTGAAGATGTGACGCTGAGAAGCTGGTCGTTGACCTGTGATGGGGCGGCTGTGGTGTTTCAGAGAGAGATTGAGTTGTCATGCTAACACTCAAGAGGTGCCGAGAACCTGGGCATTGGCCGTGCTTGGCGAGGCCCGGTGTTAGTGAAGAAATGGATATGCCCCTGGCGCTACGTGCAGTGAGAAGCTGCAGCTATTTTTGCCATGTGGACCCTATGCGACCCCTGTGATGCCCATCCGGTCCCCTGTTCTTCCACGTAGAGCCTCAGGGCACAGGTTGATGCTCCTCCATTGCATCCAATCCATCTCGTCGGCGTTACCTTGCCGGGCGCTGTGCCACTCGTCGCCACGTGCTTTTCAGCTTCTGCGCAAGCCGCTTGCTGAACCTGATACGCAGGTACATGATCAAGGTCGAGGTGCTTTACAACTCGACGGTTCCTTGTTCTGTTTCTTTAAGAACACGGGGACATTCTTCATGGTGAGATCCTTTGGGTCGAGACTCATGGAAGCATGACCCAAGATCTTCTCTTGTGCATACATTGAAACCTCCAGGCGCATCGATGCGTTGTCTCTCGGGGGGAGGATCTCGGGTATCACGCCCGGAGCAAACCCATGCAGACCGAATTTTCAGACGTCATGCGCAGCGAGTGTGTGTGTGTGAACCATGTCGCATTGGCATCGCCTCTTCCTGCTGTTGCGCTGTCAATGGGAATGGGTCCAGGGTCTGGTGTTTCAAGCTTGAGCAATCCTTATGCGCCATTCGCCCAAAACCTCGGACGGGCATCTCTTATCGCGACTGTGCTATACCCTTTGACATGCTTCGGAATCATCCCATCCTGCGTTTTTCATTGCCAACTCAGATGTGAAAAGCCTCGTTGGTCAGCATGGCAGTGTTAGTGAAGTTGACTTGGCTTGCTGATCGCATCACGTCAGATGTTGCTGGACAGTTGTAAAATCTGCAATACTCTCTCTGTTAATGTCTATACGTTGGCATTGGAAGGGTACAGCCCAGAAGGATGAAGGATTTGGAAAAGACGGTGTGATCAATCCTGAAGAGTCGAGACTCCCGTCGAGGGCTTACTGAGTTGGCCATCAAGATATGGAAACTAGATGGGTACTTTGCTAGTACGAAAACATAACTTAACCGCCCCTTGATTGTAACTTCTTTCTGTATCTTGGAATTTTAGCTTGAAGTTGTGAGAAGGCCCTGGCGGTCACTCATAAACCTGAGACTCCAACATCAAGCTTGTACCTACGAATAGCATGGCGAGAAGCACGGTCTTTGGGGTTCAAATCGATAAGAGACCTTGGCCTTTGAGAGGGTCATCCAAGCGCCCTGAGCAGCCCTGGGGATTTCCCTCGCCCAGACTTGGCCAAAGTGCTGCTATATTGGGCGCCAAACCTGACGGGCGCTAGAATGCCTTGACCCTGAACCAGACGATATCCCCGAACAAGCGCCCTGTGACATGGTCGAACAATGGAACTTTCTGCATAGTCTTGTGTAATTGCACAGTCGCAGCAGTCCATGCCACGGAGGTCCCCGTTGTCGATCCCCCAGCGGGACCATCTTTCCGGAGGTACAAGCATCCAACGCATAGAGCAGAGGATTCTGAGGGAAGCAGAATGGATCTTTCAAGGTCGCGCAGCTCGCTTGCAAGGCGGGTGCCAGCTGTCACTGAGAGAAGTCTTGGACGTTTCATGTTGAAGTGCCAGCTGAGGTAGTCAAAGCTCCATCATCTACCGTTCTCTACCTATAAATGAATCGCACTACCAAGAACCCATGAGCTCTGAAGGTCGAGGCCCTCTCAAGAGAAGCAAAGCACTGATCATGTATGTTCCGCATTTAGGACGGCAGCCAGCCGTGCAGGCGTTTAAATCGACCCACGCTCGAGCGTCTCCCTTCGGTTCCTGTCTTTTTCTCCGAAACAAACTAACGTCCAACCCCCCACAACCGACCACCCCCCACAACCGACCACCTGTTTCCACAACAACACCAAGGTCATGCGATCGCGATGATCAATTAATAACCAACAACGGGAAGTCGTATTGATCTGATTTTTTGACTAGTGAAGGTTTAGATGGAATGTATGCTCTAGATCAGCTTGTTTTATCTTAGAAACCCTCATGGCGGTCCTGCGCGGCTGTACGATCTTAAGCATTGCCTCACGAGCTTTCTTAATCGCAGGAACCTTTGCAAACTCAGCGTTGCCGTCAAAGACGACTTTTTTCCTCTTCTTTGGTCTCAATTCTTCATTCTGATGCTTCAATATCGATATTTCCTTCGCCTGCATCTCCAATGTGACGCTATTATCCTCACAATGATGCCCCATTTTCCTCATAAGCAGCGACACGACCGGAGGGATCTCGTAGGTCAAGGAGATCACATCAAGTGCCCGTTTCACCTGTGCCGTTGAGCGAGGAGTCTTTAGAGGACATTCAGAAGGACTTTCTGCAGGCGCAGGCGGCGTTTTGGGCCTCTCAGGTGTCTCTGTGACCATCGGGTTCATCAGGACCCGGGCCACGCTGACTGGCCACAATCCTGAAGCCTTCCAGCCTGCTATGATGTTGTCTTTGGTGATTGCTTCGATCCGGGCCTTATGATAGTTAACGAGGAAGGTTATCTTGCCAATTGGCGTTGAGTCTGCGATAGAGGAGAGGTCGGAAAGAAGGCGACGGTACGCGGTCTTCAGAGGACCAAAGACGGCAACGTCAAGGGGCTGGAGGACGTGAGAAGAGTGAGGGATGAGGAATAGAAGATAGATATTATTGTCGTAGCACTCGAAGAGGAATTCCTCAGTCATATGACTGCCGTGACCGTCAAGAATAAGGAGTCGTGGTTCCCGGGGGTCCTTGGGCGCCGTCTCCGGGATAAACACATTACGCAGCCATTGGAGCGCGATCTGGTTATTCGTCCACCCTTTCTCAGAGCATGTGAAGTTCCAATCTTCAAGGAAGTCGATGTTATAAGGGAACCATTGTTGTTGAACTGATCTGCCTTTAAAGATCACCAGGGGCTTCAAGACTCTCCCCGTCGCCGAGATACACTCGAGAATTGAAATCCAGGACCTCGAACCAGGCTGCTTCAAAAGTGCTGACTTCTTCTCTGCTCGACCGAGAATAAGACCGTTGAGTCCGATCCCTTCCATCATACCGACTTCGTCCACATTGTAACGATGCTTCTGCTTGATCTTCTTGACGGGCGGCATCATCAGAAGCATAAAGAAGGCCTTAATTAGTTCAGTAGAAGCGCCGTGATAGCGGTCAGAGTCAATCTTCTTGCCTTTGAGTGTCTTCACGTCTGAAAAACGCGTCAGAAAACCCTCAAGCCAGTGTTTTCCGACACCATCTTTGAAGCCGTTGCGTACAGCCACCTTGCCGGCGAAGTCTCTGACTTGCGAGTGAGAAACAGGGCAGCCTAGGTCGTGCTGGATAAGAATCCAGTCTCGTAGCTTCCTTTCCTGCCGTGGCGTAAGCTTTTGCCGGGCCTCGTTATGCTCTTTTCGCGGATTACAGCCGTGAATTCGTCCCTTGAAGGTAGAACGCGGTATCCCATACGCGTCGGCGGCCTTATTCATTGAAATGCCGTCTGCGTACATCTGTAACGCATCTTGCATATTCTGTTCGGTCCATTCGGGCATGGCGAAAACGATGCAAAAGTCGGCTTGGCGATAGCTTCAATATTGGTTAAGAAATCGCGGTCTGAAGATGTGGCCTAATGGTGTTGCAAGGTGGAAAATGGGTGGTCGGTTGTGGGGGGTGGTCGGTTGTGGGGGGTTGGACGTTAGGTGGAGCTAGCCCTAATAAAGATCTCGTTGATGGAGCACGGCATGTGTTGTGCAGGGAGGTACCTGTACGCTGGACCTTGAGCACCTCAGCTGTTCCACTGCATCCAGGAATCTCTCAAGATGGATAGGAGTCTATCCTCAGGAGCCCTCAACGATATCTGTTTATTTTTTAGGCTAAAGTGAACCTAAAATAAAATAAAATAACCTCAAGCAGATACAACATTAAACTCATCAAGATACAAAATACTCTTACTTTTACCTACACTGAGATACAAGATCAAAGAGTAGGTAACCAGGTCGGTGTCACAGATCCACTCCATTATGCAAGTCCTCCACTCTTTATTCATCCATGATCAACGCTCATTCTGCAGAAAATCTACGATACTTGTAGAAACTGGGGCAATTTACGAGTCATCACATTTCAAACGTTCTTTTTATTAACATGTACCAACAATCGTCATATCCCAATCTCTCGTTACTGACGACCTGCGTCCTCCGCTCTATCATATCGCCATGATCACCACCCCACATGGCAATGCGGAACAGCCATGCTGTGTCGTACAGGAGTGACCTGAGCGTGTTTGCCAAAGGAGGCTACACAAGGCTTCTCGCACAAGGTTGTTTTAAAGGGCTGATTGGAAACAACGGCCACCAAGTGTTGCGATATCGGCTTTCAATGGACGGGAGCAAGTAGAGCTCAAGAACGCTAGAGCAGGACGAAGGGTATCCTTCGTTTCGGCGAATTGCACCGGTATAGTTAGTGTAGATGGAGTGTAGATGGAGTGTAGATGGAGACATGTACCTAGGAGTGGTAGCACTAAGCCTGAATTTGTATTCTCCTTTTGTTTGAGCCATAGAACCTTAGAAGTACATAGATTAATGATGATTAACAAAGATCTACTACCTAGCCACCGCCCATCTCTCTGCAGCGATGTGACGATGAACGTTTGCATTTGCATTCATTATCCACTCCCGAAGAGACAGTCATCGATTTGGGGGCAGGGGGGCCATATGCCGTTTAAGGAACAGCCATTTTCGTGGGAGGGAGACACGAAGGCAGGCATTGATCTAAAGATGTGCATTGAGGTGATAAGAAGGAAGCCAGGTAGCGGCTATTGCGACAAAAGAGAGATGGTCAGACAGTGCTGCAGAGAGACTCGAGAGGCTAGTCACAGCCAGAGAGGAGATAGTCGGGGGCTACGTTGGCAGCGACGGTGATCATTGGATCATCATCTCAGGCTGGAGGGCTCTTATTTCTCTGATCAGTCG
Organism: Fusarium vanettenii 77-13-4; assembly: GCF_000151355.1. Classification (NCBI taxonomy): domain Eukaryota; kingdom Fungi; phylum Ascomycota; class Sordariomycetes; order Hypocreales; family Nectriaceae; genus Fusarium; species Fusarium vanettenii. Next base: position 2,031,007 of record NW_003315867.1, read on the forward strand.
GAACGAGCTTCAAGTGAATGTAATCATAATTGACATCCACGTAATACTGATAAATCTTCTTAAAGAGGTCGAACTTGATTGTGTGATTGGTTTATTTCGATCTATTCGATGTAAAATTTCGAATAGATCGAAATCAACCGATGGTTAGGTAGACTCGATATTGGCTTACTTAGACCTGCTCTGAAAGGCATATTCAACACAAAAGGCAAGCCAGAGCAAATCGAAGGGAAGGAACCCTCCTTAGTTCTGGGTGACCTCTGTTACCGGAATTGTTAGTGGAGTGAGAGGTGCTCATGATGGGTACTCGCGTTGTGATTTGGCCATGCGATGCTCATTCTTCGCCGCCTGGCTTATCTTGGTGCCCTTCGTTAACAGGTTTGGTTTGTGTTCTTTGCAGTGCTGAGCTAGGTAGTGCTATGTCTATCAACTCATGCCATGCAGAGGAGGAGGGACGGCCTTCTCAACCACCACGCCGAACGGCTTCTTCCGCTGTCCATCACACAGTATGCTATTGACTCTACCTTGGGGCATCACGTAGGGGAAATACTGACACGAGAAATAGGAGTCGTATGCTTCAGCCAATGATGGGCTACAACTCGCCCAAGGAACTCTTGTTTGGATCAGATGCAACTTTGCTGTGTTCAATGACATGGGTAACCCATTCTAAGTCCTCGGGACAGAAAATGGAAGGAAATATGGGCGACATCCAATATGCCTTGGTTGAACTCGGTCTCGAAATAGTGTCATAATTTTCTCTACATGTGAACCAATAAACGCCATGCACAGCCAACCACAACCTCTCCCCAGGAGCACCATCCTCGCTACTCCTACTTCCTCCTCGTTGGCCGAGCATTCTTGGCCCTCTTCCTCTCCTTCTCCTGTCTCGCCTTGCGAATGTCGTCGCGGCCCTTGAGCTCCTTCTTGCTGCCCATACCGTCGCGGAACCTTCCAACGCGCTTCTCCCTCGCCTCGTCGACCCGCTTCTTGCGCACACGGTAGTCGTCGCGGTGCTTGTCGGCCTCCTTGGGTGCCTTCTCCTGCTTGTGCTTGTACCGGGGACCCGAGGGGAGCTGGGCGACCGTGTTGCCGCCGGTGCGTTCGACTTCGCCGACGTGCGGGAGCTTGCCCATGCGGTTGGCGCGCTTCCACTTGTCGAAGCGGCCGCTCTGGAAGCTGGCAGCGATCTTGACACCGCTCTCGCCGCGGATCATCTTGGCGCCCTTGGAGCCGTCGTCGTCGTTTTCGCGTGACACGTACTTCTTGGACTTTGTGTCCCATCTCATCTTGGCCCGAGTTGGTGCTCCAAACGCCTTGGCGCTCTCATCATTGGTGAGGTCCATGGTCACGTCGCGGGCTGCTTCAATGAAGCTTGAGCCCTGGCCGCCAGACTGGACACCGTATCCGCGCTCCTCGGCGGCGTTGAACGTCCGTGGTGTGTATGACATGAAGACCTCCGAGTCTCGCCAATCCGTCTGTCCCTTCTTGGAATTATTGTTGGAGATAGTCACCTCCAAATCATCATCGGAATCCTCCTCATCGTCCTCCATTTCAACCTCTTCCTCTTCCTCTTCGTCAGAGTCGACATCCATCTGTGCGCCGGATGGTACATCGTCCAGACCATCAAACTCCTCCTCGTCCTTCTTCTCCTCTCGCCTTCTGGGTGTAATGTTCTTGCGCAGCTGCTTCATAACCTGGGCAGCTTCCGTTGTTGACTTGTCGCGGTGACCAACCTCGAAGATTGTCTCCTGGGGTCTGAAACCACTGATTCTTGCCAGCATATCGGCTCGCGCTTGTTCTGCTCCGTCCACATCCTCGCCAAAGAGAGGGTGGAGCTGCGTCCATCCCTGGGATCCGACCAACTCCCTTGCTCGTTTCGCACTTTGGCTGGCAGCCGAGTTCCTTGTCTTCAGATACAACTTCTCTGCCTTTACAGCAACACCTCGCAGTGCAGAAACATCATCGTTGTCGTGGAGAACCTTGTTAAACCATTCCACGTGAGACTCTACCGAGTCTCGCTTCAATGCTCCCACTACCACATCATCGGCAAACGACGGGCTCGTGTTCTCTTGACCAATGACCAGCTTCTTGCCTAAGAACAGTTGCAGATCCAACAGGTAGGGAGCATCAGTATCTCTCACGAGACTATAACTCCAACCACGCTGACCCGCTCGGGCAGTTCGACCAACTCGATGAACAAAGACCTTGGGCTGAGGGGGAAAATCAAAGTTGATGACGTTGGCAAGCACGGGAATATCAATACCACGCGCCGCAACATCAGTAACAACCAAGATATTTGTCTTTCCTCGTCGGAAGTCTTCAACCTGCATACGTCTGGCAACTTGGTCGAGAGATCCGTAAACGTAGGAAACCGCAAAGCCTGCCTCAATGAGAAGATTTGCCAGATACTCGACGTGATGCTTGGTCGCTGTGAAAATGATTGTCGAATGTTCTGTTGGCTTGCCGCTGCCACCTTCGGGCCCTCGCTTCCTCTTCTTGGACCCCTTTTCAGATTGCTCCTTTGCGCTCTCTGGAAGTCCAACCGGCATCTTGATCACATCGTGAAGAATGTGCAATAGAGAACCCTCCTTTTCAGCACCCTTGACGGAGAAGAAGGCGCTTTCAAGGTCAGGGGAGACCTTAGTCTCAGCATCTAGTCGCACAAGGCTAGGGTCCTGCAAACCGGCGCGGGCAAATTCAACCAAAGATGCGGGTAGCGTCGCTGAGAATAGTAGACTTTGTCTCGAAGGCGGCAGGGCGTGGAGAATCTCGGTAAGCTGCGCAGCGAAACCCATCTCGAATAGGCGATCGGCTTCATCGAACACGACATATTGAATCGAAGAGAGATCCAGTGACATCTCGACTTTCAGGTGAAGGAATCGACCAGGTGTAGCGATCACAATGTCAGGATTGGCAGCCATGTACCCAAACTGCTCCTCCAGGCTGTCACCACCGACCAGCAAGACACTTTTCAAGTCGGTTCCACGACCAAACTCCTTGACAACCTTCAAGGTCTGGATCGCAAGTTCCCGAGACGGTGAGAGAATAAGAGCTCGTGTTCCGAATCTGGCGCTGTGGGCGCGCAATCGCTCGATCATGGGTATCACAAAGGCGGCAGTCTTTCCGGAACCTGTCCTCGCCATGCCCACCAGGTCTTTCCTGTCGAGGATCAAGGGGATTGACTTTCGCTGAATTGGGGTCGGAACCGAGAATCCTTTTCGTGTAATGGCCTTTAGAAGATTGCTGTTGAGGCCTGGGAAAGATTAGTACATAGCTTGCAGTTGACGCGCAAAACTCCTACCCATCGCCTGAAAGCCTCCACCCTTCTTCACCGTCCTTCCCTTGAGATTGGAAGCTTTTCGAAAGGAAGCCGCCTGCTGTAGGGCGATAAAGGCCTCGTCGCCGTCATCATTGCCAGGATCGGGGCCGTTCAAGAGACCGTCAAAATCAAGGTCGAGGCCAGCGTCGTTGCCGTTGGTACCATTGTCGCCGTCTTCGTCGCCGGGGTAGAGGGATCCCAGAATATCAACCTCGCCCTCTGAAGGGGTCGGTGAAGCTCCGCGGCGTGGCATGTTGACGCGCCTTAAGAAGCAATGTTGTAAAGGTTGTTCAAGTAAGTGTTAGCAGATGGGAGAGCTTCAATGTCGACCAGCCAATATTTTTTTCTGGGTGCCTTATCTTATCTCGTGGGGTAAGTGGGTCCCTTCCCTCCGGCTTCGCCTACCGCAACCAACACCCAAGCTGACCTACATTCCCATTCCCATTGTTCATTTCTTTCACTCTTTCAACCACAAATACTACATCGCATCAGACATCTCGGTATCAAAATGGCCGGCAAAGACTCAAAAGAAGACAAGGATGCGCTTGATGCCCTCGAGGCTGAGGCCAAGGAGTTTGACAAGGTTCGTCGCGAGAGGCGCATCGACATCATGACCACCGCTAATCCAGCTCCAGGATGCAGAGATAGACCGAATTTTGAAGGCGTTTCGACTTGACGCGTAAGTGCTGGTCTGACGCATGAACATTCATATACAATTAAGCTGACCATGACATAGCTACGCTGTATTAGACCTCCAGCCCGGTGTTCCCGACTCAGATATCAAAATCTGTTACCGCAAGAAGTCGCTACTCATCCATCCCGACAAGACAAAGAACCCATTAGCGCCCGACGCCTTCGACCGACTCAAGAAGGCACAGACAGAGCTTATGGATGAGAAGCATCGCGCACGGCTAGACGAGGCCATCGCGGACGCGCGCATGCTCCTCATTCGCGAGAACAAGTGGACGGTTGATAGCGAGGAGCTCAAGACTGACGAGTTCCGTCGCATGTGGCGCGACAAGTCTCGCGAGGTGCTCATCGACAACGAGCACCGGCGTCGCCGTCAGATGAAAGCCCAACTGCAGGAAGAGGGCCGCGAACAGCGCCGCGCCGACGCCGAGGTGGAGGACCGCAAGCGGAAGCGCCAGCACGAGCAGGACTGGGAGGCCACCCGGGATGAGCGGATCAGCAGCTGGCGACAATTTCAGAAGGGGCAATCTGGGGGCGAAAAGAAGAAGAAGAAGAAGCTCAAGCCCATCGGCTGAGGGCGATGAAAGGGGTTTTGCAATCGAGTTTTACGCGGATCACTATGCGATGGATGCCTGGTATGTGAGTTAAATGATGATATACAACGGTTTGGACTCTAATCAAGTCAGACAAGATCCGCCAACAGGCCATGCTCCTCGTCCCACTCAAAGAGGTTTGTTACGGTCTCCAAGGTGAGTATGAAGCTTCCAACGTGATGTCTGTGTCTATTGTGGAATGACATGTCCATGTTCGCGTAGCAATCACTCAAAGCAACCAGAGGACCACAGTCTTGTCCTTCAGTCATGCGACTACAATTTCATGAGGGGAGTGGCCTCCGATGGAGCTTTGAGCCCCCTCTTTCTATACTACAGGATTGGTATACAACAGATCTGGCAGATCTACGTAGACGAGTCGTCGGGTTTTGTCGTGACCTCCGCCGACGCCATACACAAATAATATCAACCTTTTTAACACCAGCAAATGCGCTCCCCATCTAGTATGTCGTGGTCTTCCAATTCATATGATACAGGCCATTCATTACCTCGAGCTGCTGCCATCCGACTTCTTGTCCGGGTCCTCCTTTTTCTCACCCTCGGTGCCCTTGCCAAGTTCCTCTTGGTGCGCCGGGTTGTTGGTCAGCGTGTGCCACATCGACTTGAGGAAGCCCTCATTCTTGTGCGAGTCGGGGTTGTTGGGGTCAACACTTGGGCATGGTTAGTATGGAGGTCGACGACGGCTTCCCTGCAGCGGGGACACTCACCTTGCAGAAGAGCCGACGTTCATCACACGCTTGGCCGTCTTATCTCCCATCTCGTCTGCGAGCATTTCCACAATCGTTCGCTGGTTGGCGCTCAAGTACTTGGGCATGGTGACTCGGTATTCGACCTTGAGGTCGCCACTGCCACCACGTCGAGAACCAAGACGCTTCATGCCCATGCCAGTCAGGGTCATCTTGTCACCGGTGTTAGTACCAGTAGACACCTTGACATTAACTGAGCCGTCTAGCGTCGGGATCTCTACTTGGCCACCCAGCAGAGCGGTTGTGAGAGGGATGTTGGCGGTATAAAGAATATTCGATCCTTCTCGACGGAACTTGGGGTCCTTGGCGACACGCACAAAGACATATAGGTCTCCCTTCTGGGCGCGAGCATTGGGGTCGGCGGTTCGGCCGGTAGCAGGAGCGTCGCCGGCTCCGTCGACGCGGAGTCGCATGCCGTCCTCAATTCCAGCTGGGATATCCACGGTAATCGTCTTCTTCTCCCTCACCACACCATTTCCTGAACATGTTCGGCATTCGGAGCCTCTGGGGATGGTCGAGCCGGTGCCTTCGCAGGTTCCGCAGGTAGACGCCATCTGGAAACCTCCCTGCATAAAGTGAACACGGGTTCCTGTTCCGTTACAAGCCTTGCAAGCACCTCGCGAGGCGCCTGGCTTCATGCCGCTGCCTGTACATGTTCCGCATGTGCTGAGCGGTGTGAGGGAAATGGTCTTGCTCGTGCCCTTGGCGGCCTCCATAAAGGTGATGCTGGCTTGGACCTCGATATTTTCGCCGACCAGGATCTCTTGTTGATATGCTTGCTGTCGTCCACGGCGGCCGAATCCTTGCTGTCCAGTAAATGCCGAAAAGATATCCTCAAAGTTGACCCCACCACCGAACCCTCCCTGTGCTCCAAAACCACCAAAACCTCCTTGTCCACCGAATCCGCCGAAACCAGAGAAACCTCCAGCACCACCGAAGGGATCGCCTCCGGGAGCCCCTCCTGCGTTGGGGTCGAAGCCGGCGGCACCGAATTGATCATATTGCTCACGCTTCTTAGGATCGGAGAGGATTTCGTATGAGGACTGGATCTCGGCGAACTTGTCCTTCGCGGTGGGGTCCTTATTCGTATCAGGGTGGTATTTCTTTGCTAGGCCATAGTATGCCTTTTTAATCTCGGCGGCGGATGCGCTTTTGTTGACTCCGAGTGCCTGGTAGGGATCCTTTTGCTGGACCGAGTTCGTGGTGTGGAACAACTATTTACACAAGATCAGAAATGCCGGGCTGATCCATTGACAAGAATTACTCACCCGCTTGGTCGAGGGGACTCGGGTATCTCTCTTAAAGGATGACCGGTCCCGGGAACCGATGCGCAATGCCGCGGTATGCAACTGTGCGCCTTTGCTTAAGCACTGGATTTTGGAGGTGCAGAGATGGCTTTGCGCCAGGGCAGCGCGCGCGGGAGCGGCGGCCTTTGACAGAAGGCAGGGATTCATCTTGTACCACAGTGATTCATCTGCCCCGAAAACGAAGAAAATATCGAGGAGCAGAAATAAGAAAAGGTGGGAAAGTTACAAGGCAAAAACTAGTATCTAGGAATAGCTTCGCCGTGCTTCCTCAAAAATCTTTGAAGTTCGAGGCTTCTCCTCCAACCGGGCTTGAGCCGAGCTTTTGGTGCCTCAGACATCCACCAAAACTTCGTCATAGGGCCGACGCCGGATCACCTGCTTTGTAAGGTCGGCTAGTTATTGGCTGAGAGGCGATTGAATTCAGGAACAGGCGAAATGCCGATGCAAAGCCGATGGGGGATGTTGAACTTTCGCATCAATAAATCCTAGAGGGGGCCAGATTGAAATATTGTAGGCAAAAACGCCATTTGCGCTGCTTGATCTATCTCCAAACGTAGTCGTTCTACAACTGACGATCTTCCAGCGGGTGACGATATCGGCCATGCTGAACAATCAAGAAAACTTATGCCGAAACTACCCCGAGGTATTGGCACCGTCACAAGCCGAGCGGCTCTCAAAGATGTCTCAATATTCAGAGGAGTTGATTCACATCTGAGTAAATAGATCTACTTTTTATGAACCACTATTTTTGCTGGGCTCATGGTTTCTATTATACTGCGTAGGGATGGGTTTTGAAACATGACTTAATTGCAAGGCGCCCGTCCCGATGCTGCGGACCACTTACCAGCGCTGAGACCAGCTGGAGTCAGCCATCAAACCTCCCTACTTTTATGTCGTCTTCAAGAAGGGGCTTACAGAATGGCCTTTACAAGTTGGTCAAGGTCCTCGGCCAGAATCTGCTTATCTATTTCAAAGGCAAGATGGCACGCATCAGACCCGGTATTTGTTGGTGTGTGCGGTCGCCAGGCGCAACCGGTCAGCTCAGGGATCTGGGCGCCTCGGACACTAAGCGCCCACAACACCATTTTGCGCTCGAAAACATAATCACCATGTGCACTTTCTCTACAAGCGAACATACATAGAAGATTCAGGGGGAAAGACTGCAGCATGTAGGAATAAAAAAGGAAACTCTGTTCCAGCTCGTCATGGTATCTAATGTAATTCGAAACCGCAATACCTGTTTATAACCTGTGCATGCGACCAATGCAAACGTGCCTGTCTGCCTATGCAGCTTTGTGCAAAAAATCACAAGTCGTCCCGAAGCGACTGCGCTTGGTGATGCCATGGCCCAACGCCTAAAAACTCCGTCCCAATGTGTCCGTCCCTTGCTTGTAAAAGCACTGCTCGCAAAAATCCCTTATTTCGTCGTGGCTGTCGGGGCCGAGTACGGCTTCGAGATGCGGGTGGTGTCGTGACGAATCTTGTAAATAAAGTCGACGATCACGTCGTTCTCTTGCACGCCCATTCCGTTAAAATGCTTGCGCACGGCCAGAGCAAGCTTGTCCTTGCTCTGGCGACGGGCTTGCTGACGTCGAACCATGGTTGGGGAGTGGAGGCCAATTCCGCTCGGTTGCGAGAGAATCCATTGACGGTAGGGGTTCGAGAAGGAGCTCGGGGTGTTGAGGCGATGCTCGCGACGGTAAGCATGGAGGATGTCTCGCTCGAAGGTGGCCCATTGTAGCTGTAGCAAAAGAAAAAGAGTCAGCTCCATGATAATGAATAGACACGAGGGGAGCCGGCTGTGAAGGCTCAGGGAGGGGCTCCATGAGACAGCCGGAGAGGATCATGGTGCGAGGACGGAGAGGGGTGACCAACACTAGGAGGAGAAGGCTCAGCAGCAGGCTGAGGAGGATGAATGGCAGCAGCGTTTGTAACTTCGCGCAGATGAGAGTGATTCTGCTGGCTGGCGCCCCGACGCATCTTGGTCGAAGAGTGACCGTTGCCGCCCTTTTCCTTTGAATTGGGGCCGTCGGCCTTGGAGTCGTCGTGATTTCGCGAGGATTTTGCTGGAGGCATGATGAAGGCTAGCTGCGCTGATGTGTGCGAAAATGTGTAGAACTCTTGCTAGACAGCAGAAAAATAGATCGCAGAGAGCAGACGGTCACATAGCAGTACAGCTTCAATCGACGGTTTATGGAAGAAGAAGGAGGAGGAGGAGAAGTGGCCGGCGTCGGGGGGGCGTGACCGTGAGCGAGGGCGTGGGTATGGGCAATTTTCGGGGATCTGGGGCGCGTGCTGGATTGATCGCCTACCGCCCACCGCCCGCACCAAGCTCCGACGTCACAGCATCTGGAAGAGAAAAATCTCACCAGCCAGAGACCAGAGTTAAGAGCATGAGTGGGGCCACTTTTGTTCCCACGCTCCCTCGTGCCATCTTCCCCTTCGTCCATCAAAGAGACCCAGAAACGGTTAAGAGGACAGAAGGAATTTGGGGTCCAGAAGCGGCACCAGAAAAAAAAAGAAGGGTCCGGCCCGGTGGTTCAACCGTCGGACAAGCCCGTGGAAGCACTTCTCTTTGCTTTCTGGCGCAGATCGCCCCTATTCCGGCCTTTGTCGACAGTGAAAGCCATTCTGCAGGGCTAGATGAAAGAGTCTTGCATCCATCTAGCCTTGGGGAGGCGTGGAAAGGGGGGGGGACGGTTCCTTTTCTCGTTCTTATTAGGAGGCGTCAAGAACCGAACAGGCGATGTCGAAAAATAAGTAGATGGAGAAACTATCTTCGTCATGTGGCCGCCCGGGCGGGAATACGGAGCGACGGCGTCTGTACTGCCGCTGCCGCTGCCAGGGACTGTCTGCACCATCTGTTCCCAGCCACTTCCATCACCTGAACGGCTTTTCTTTCTGCCCCTCTTGAACACTGTCGAAGTGAGGCATTCTTGAATATCTGTTCAAGATTTCAATCCATGCTGCTCCATGAGATGAGTCATGAAATTGTGAGCCAAGAATTCCATCTCGTATTTGCCATGCGCCCTGAATCTGAAGAGGCTCGTGAGGTGCAAAGATCTTCGTTGGTTCATCGCTAGCTGTTCATGCTCTCCAAGGCAAGCTACCGTGGTCACTTGTTTTCCAGGGTCCAGGGACTTTGCGTCCGAGATGATGCAGGCAACAAAGAGACAGCAAAGCTCGGAGCTTTCGGAGCGGGAGAACAAGGAATCGTGGGGACTCGAAATTCCGACATGGAATCAAGAAAAAGAAGGCACTGATGAATAAGCACTCTTCATCAACGCATGGATATTGCCTCCAACTCCCATCACGAGACCTCGTGACTGACAACACGCGCTCCAAGTTTCATCCCATCATGGCCTCCCACGCTCTGGTGGATCTCCTCCAACAATAACCCCCACGATCCCCACGCTGCAAAGCTTCATTGCCGTGTGGGTCGGAAGTCGAGGCCAAGGAAACCCTAGGTGATATCTCCGATCCATCTTTTGTTAACTTGCTCGCAAAGCGCGGCCTTGAGCTTTTCCCACGCGCCTTCGTCATCTTAGCCTCCTCACGATCGCCGCCAATCTCAGCTGCGCCCAGCACTTGGTTGAAGATCCAGGGCCCGATTCTCCACTACTGATCCGACGGGACGGGGCGCCCCAAAGCGCATTTCCTTTTCGTCGACCTGCATCTTATCCAAACCATGTGGCTTTGGAGAATTGCTTCTTCAAGGCCATGCTTTGGCAAATCATGAACCGTAGCACGCCGTTGATTACTTTCCCGGCGTTTGAGAGTCAAGTTCGTCCTTCGCTGGCCTCTCCGGTAACGCCCTAATCCTCCAGTGCCGCATTTCCACCCGATGGTTGGGTCGCCAACCTTGCCTAAAACACCTTACTATCCGGGCTACCGAGGAGTCTGGTCAAGCCTCTGCATGCTGGGATACTAACACGCTACTGCAACTCGCTCGATGCATAGATGCCCGCCGGCCCATCAGTCGACATTCGGCACATTGCGAGGGCATCTCCTACGCCGATTGGGCAACGGCTCACAAGTGTCCTCGTAATCTCAACTCGGCGATGAGGCTTTCTCCAACCTCATCTCGATGTGATACAAGTCAACCGGTGGGCCACTGCTGACGGAGATTTTAGCATACCACCGGTTCATGCAGGGATAACATTGTCCCTCGTCAACGAAGAACACGGCGATCCTCCACTCGAAACATGTCCAACGTCCAAGTGGGAAATTCGTCACGGGGGTCATGGCACCATGTGCTTTGCCGCGGGCAGACACGCAACGTGCATGCGAAAGAGGCGGTAGCGAGTGACTGATTGCCATCTTCCCCAGACCCCAGACCCCAGAATCCAAGACTTGGGTTCATTACGTCGGTATAACTAATTCGATGAGCCGACAAAATCTCAGTTTGTGTGTATATGATATCAGGGGCCCAATCAATCTCCAGCAGATAAGGATCAGTCGAAAGGGGTGCTACGACCCAACTGCTGGCCCCAGGAGGCAACAAATCAGGGTTCTTCGGATTATAATGGACCTGCGTGCCTAAGAAATAGCTGCAGACGCGAGAGACGCAGCCTCCAGCAAGGCTGTCTGGGTACATTGAAATTCAACATTCCCAGCCAAACGTGCCGGCCGCTGTGGAGAAGCGAGAATCTGGGGGGGGCCACTCTAGCAGGCGACCTGCTAGCGCTAAGGCAATGAAAGGGTAGCGAGCTCTCAAATCCCACCATCTCTGCATCCACTCATGCCTGGTTTCTCTTGGCCTTTGATGGAACCGCTGGGTCAGCGGTTTAATGGGCTGTCTCGAAACAAGACTAGCAGCAAATGAGGTTGATTGGGCTGGCCTGACTATGTTAGTTAGTGCAGCCATAATAGTTACCGAGCAGAAGGTCGACCGATCTCGGTCTCGACGGGCAGACTCCGGCAGCCTGTCATCTAACTTGGTTGACAAGTTGGTGTTCCAGCTCTCTGGTTGCCAGCCGGACCATCAGATCATCGTGGAGGTCAGTACTGTGCCCCATGTCAGTTGAAACTCTCTATTGCAGGGTCCAGGGGAACATGCTCGTCAGAAGTGCCAATCCCTTGCAGTCTCCTCTCGTTAACCATGCCGCTGGGCCTTGGCAAACCGCGTGAGCGTTGGGCGTTGGAGAAAATGGCGCACCCTGGCCGCCCAAGCTTCAGCCAGCACCCCACTAACTCAGCCGCCTGGAGACTTGGCTTTCGTGGTGGTTGCTCCAGTTCCAGCTTGATGGACGACAGCCTCATTCTTTCGAATCCCTCTCGTAACAGAAAGCTCGAGGACCATATCAGAGGCTTATGGCAAGCCTGGATCCAATTAGCGACTGCCCAGTTGTCAATCGGGGATGCGATTCGTTCGTCCAAGATCTCGATATTGGCTTGGCTCCATTGTGTGCTGCGCTGACGCCTATCGAGATCCTTCGGAGCGCAATGACAGGTCCTCAGCAAGTGCGTCCAACTTTGAACAGTCCGAAGTAAGCCGGGCCAGGGTGTGCCATCGCAAGATTTTCTCGAAGACCACGGCGGTTCCGATGTCGTTCACCGCAAGCCACTTTAGCTAACCTGGGATGGAGCATTGCTTCCAGCCTTGCTCGCGAAGCATCGCCAGACATACCCTTTCTAAATCTTGGTGCAGATCAGCGATCGACAAACCCACACCGATGACCGAGGAGACGCTGGGAGGCATGGCATGCTACCACACCTTGTTAATAAATGCAGGGCCTTGACCTGGGGTTGCGGTGCCGACATATGGATCACGCATTTGCATGATACCTAATGGCTGCAACAAGCCGTATTCTGTTTGTTGAGCGCAAAGACCTCGAGGTACGGTGGCGGCTCGCTGTCATTGAGCATCATCACGCATGGCGAGCCGCTCATGTGGTGGATGTCTCAGTCCCCCAGTACCGGTACCGGCGTGCCCATGGTGGTGGTCATTTACAGTTGCTTTGATAGATCCATGTTTGATTTGCTTGCTTTGTCCAGGGCTCTCTCTTCGGGCACTTAGGCACACGACCAAGCGCCAGATTGCCGACGAACCCGGTTCATGCCATATGACATTTCAAGGGGATGGACGCCTTGGATCAGTCCCGAAGGTATTACTAGATGCGTCCGTCTCCGTGCAGGCGCCGGCGTCATCGACAGTCCCAGGAGTCCGTATGTGGTCCGTCCGTATGCCGCGACTCCACCCCGAGGACCCGGGAGGAGGGTACAGATGGGCACGCCACTACTCGTGCCACGGACAACGAGCTGCTGATGCTGATGAAGAGCCAGCAGCCAGCCTAGAGCGGGCCGCTGACTAGCAGCCCATCACGCAAGGGCCAGTGCTGTGCGGCGACGTGACAGCGCCAGGTCGAAGTGGCCCGTGAGCGAGGGAACGAACATTAGCCCCATCGTAGCCTGACCAGCCGGTCAAGAAGAAGCTCGAGGCGTCATCCATCAACAACGGTTGCACGCGACGGCGGGAGCGAGCACAGACTGGTGTGCTTGTAGATGATCCATCCTGTCGTGTTGTGTATATCAAGGACAAGGCGCATAGAGCTGAAAGATGCCAGGCAGCTCTGACGACTAGGACTTGGTCAACACCACAGCCCACATCGCGAGGAACCAACAGTTGGCTGACCCCCATGCGAATGTCTCAGAGCGAACATACCAACTACCATCAGCCACCAACGGGACCATGAGCATTACGGATCAAGTACGGAGTCCTCTTGGGCGCAGCGCAGCTTCAGGGCTCCATGGTGCCTAGGTGCCTTGAGGAAGAACCCGGCATCGGGGTTTCCCTGCTGGTCGCCATGCAGCAACATGGAACCGTCGACCGTGGGAGGTCCAGGCGTCGAGCCATGAGTGCGCAACCAAATCGTCAGGGAAGGATCATGGATGCCCGGCCACGGCGAGCAAAAGAGTCTTTGACAAAGCGCTACACCCCTGCCGGCGTCCCCTCCCCGGTCATGGGTCCGCAGCCCCCGGCCGACTACCGAGTTTGGACGGCCCTTTTCTGTTCAGCTTTGTCGTACTCGAGATGCTGCTCTGTCGACAGATGGCAATGTCGAGGTTGCCTGCTTCGGGAATATGGGCCAAATCGTCAAGATCAAGATCAAGGCGACGACGATCCGAGGCCGGGCATCCAGGGCGTGAACGAGGCGACGCTAGTCTCGAGCGGAGACGGAATGGAGGGTTGATGGTTGGAGGTGGTAGCCAGCCAGAGGCGTGAGCGAGCGTGCGCGCGCAAGACGAAGCACATTGTCGGCGCAAAAGGAGTTAGGGTGGAGAGGCGAAGGTGGAGCAATGGAGAGGCGAGGGTGGAGGAGCAAGTGGAGGGCGGACGGGCGCTTTACCAGGAGGGCAAGGCCTTGGTACGAAAAGGGTAGAGGCTTGTCGATTGTCGAGACTCGGATTGGACATTGGGACCCTTGGGTGTGGATTGGGGGTGATGGTGATGGTGATGGGTTTAAAGGTTGGACGGTTGGTGAGACTCTGTCGTCCAAGGGGTCTGTCTCTGCCCTGCCATAAAGAACCTCTTGAACCCCCCACCCTACCCGCGTCCACGCGTTTCCGCTTGCTGCCACTTCCCCAGAGCAACTTCTTGATCCATCCCACCTTTTTTTCGAAGCCTCGGAGAGTCTGTGTTGCTTCTTTTGGTTTCTGGGCGGCTTTTGTTGTTGCATCTGCTGCGTGTGCCTGAGCTATTATTATTTGGGGGACGGCCCGTTTCATTTTACGCAGCCGTGGTTCCTGATTATCTCATCCATCATTATCTCATCTCATCTCATCTCGGTCAAGGACGCCTTCGGTCCTCGCTCGCTCGCCTCCTCATCTCACCTGTCACGTCCTGCCGCCCTTCGATCTTCGAGTCCTCACACTTTCATGTGAACCATCACATTTCATCAGCCATTCATCTTTGAATCTGCCTCAGCCTTGACTTGTTCAGTGTTGCATCCTCTGCACATCATCGCATACATACATCCAAGGTAACTATTCGTGTGCTTTCATATCTTGTATCACCTCGGCCTCTGTCGCATTTCACATCTGTCCCTCCTCTCTTCGTTCGGCCATCTCCCGACTCCACATGAGCGGCCGTATCCGTCCGCCGTCCATTGCATGCGCAGCGCCAATGCAGCTTGCCGTTGCCTGGACATTCATCAACAACGGGCCGTTATACACTACCCGTCAACGTCGAATACCCTCAACCGTCGCGCTGGATATATCTCTGTGTCTCTCTGCAGCCGCCCGAGTCCCTGCTGTGTATCGTTCGACCCTGCTTGCTTGCCTGCCGGCCGGACAAGGGTACTTTTTTCCTCCCAGGGTTCTCCTCTCCACTACGTCTCTGGAGTCTCCGCATGCTAGCCGACTGTTACACCCAAATCTTGGACTTTTCCATGGCCCAGGCAAGACCGCAAAGACAACCGAAGCCTCACTCAAGCCTCACTCAAGCCTCGACAACGCCTCTCCCAACAGCCTCCGTACGTCACAAGCTGAAGACGCAGGCAAGACGGCGAATCACGGCGTCCATGACTAAAAAGTGGTCTCCGCGCCGTTTCGGCATCACCCAGTCTCCAGTTGCGGCCCACATCCCGGTCTCCCCAAAGCTGGCCTGTCGTTACTCGATCCACTTCGCATAGCATTTTACCCGCAAAAACACGCGACACCTCTTCTTGACTTCGCCTGCTGACATTAAGGAACCAGTCCAGCTCCCATTCGACCCATCCGCTTGGGCCACCCCGAGTCCAAGACCTCGACGCCGCACGCCGACCTTCCGTTGCGGCGCTGCTGTTCTTCTTCACGCATCCGCCCAGCTCGACGGCGTTGATCCCCTCGGGCTGTCATGCTTCGCGCGCAATATCCAATCATCAATCCGTAGGGGTCTAAACGAAGCAATTATCGATTTATTTCCGCCCTGTCCCACTCTCGCGGCCCCTCGGCTGTCACAACCCCGCCATCCTCTGCGGCAACGCCGCCGCGACACTTTGCGACTGTGCAGCCTCAACTGTTAGAGCTTGCTCCTTCGCGCCCCCGTCGTTTCTAGCTTATGACTGCCTGCCTCGGTGGAGTCTTGTCTATAGCTCACAACCTTGGGCCATCTGACCCTTTCTCTCGACACCCGTCCCGCGCCGCTCTCGACCTCGATTCCCTCCATCCTCACCTCAGGTCATGGCATCGATTCTAGCCTCACATCCAAACGACCTGAAACAGATCCTCCCCATATCTCCGGTTAGCTCCGGCGCAATGGGGAACGCCCAGAACCCCTCACCCATCGACGCATCGAATCCTTCCGGCCGTGGTCGGCAAAGAAGTCGCTCACTTGAGAATGAGGGCGCCGAGCAGGATGTGAAGGCCGACGGCCATAACGGCGCGTCCTCCAACTCGGATGGCCCTGGACCGGCCAGGAAACGGAGACGAAGTCGGAAGGGTCTCGACAAAAGATTTGAGTGCTCTGCTGAGGGATGCGGGAAGAGCTACTCAAGAGCAGAGCATCTGTATGTCTTGTCCCAGTGCAACACTTCGACTTGTATGCTGACAAACGATACGCAGGTACCGCCACCAGCTAAATCACAACTCGAAGCAGACCTATCACTGCAACTTCCCCAACTGCACGCGAACTTTCGTGAGAGGAGATTTGCTGAAGCGGCATATGGACAGACATGCCGCAAAAGGCTCTCAGCTCAACCAGAGGGACTCTGTAGCAGGGAATATCGCCCCAGTGATTGCTCCTGGCAATGGTGCCGGTGTTGGAGTAGGAGTTGGTGCAAACTCACCCGAGTTTAATCGCCCGGTCGATTATTCAAAGGCTCACCCCTCCAACATGCCATATCAAACAGCCCTAGACGCGAACGGGAACCCTTACTCGCCCATGATGAATACTCCCACCGGAATGTATCCAAATGGGCAACTACCCGACGGCCTGGGAAGCTACATGTCCCCAAACCCTGGTTATGATAGCCGTACACCCCAACTTAGCCAGCCACAGTCCCCTTCGGTGGCACAGAGACAGTCAATGTCGGCCAGTAACACACCATTCAACGTCATGTCGCCGATCGCAAACCAGCAGGCCTTTCCAAACCAGCAAAACAATATGGCCCAGGCCAGCACATTTGTCAGTCAGCAGAATGTGATGCCCATGAACCTGCCTCCAGCACAATACTCGAACCCCCAGAACTCGGTTGTCGGCACCTCGGCAGAGTACACGGAGCCTGGAACAACCCAGGCGAGTGAGTTGATGATGTTGGATCAGATGGCTATGCCCGCAACTGTCCCTGTCTTTGGAGAAGCTGGCGATCTCAACAAGTCACCTTATGTCGGAATGCCCGAGGACTTTATGGCATATCTCTTCAATTCGCCCGGCCAGGCCATGACCCCTGTAGTTGGCCCAAGCTACACAAAGTTAGTATCACGCAACACGAATATCTGGGATTCTTGGACTGACATGATTTCAGCTACAGTGAATTGCAAGGTAACCAGTTCAATATGTCTCTTCTGGGCACCGACAGTGCTTCGATGGGGTATTTCCCGACTGCTCCTCAACAAGTGATGGCCGTCAACAATCTTTTGGATCAACAAGTACCAGAAGCGACAATATCCGAGGAGAAGAGTCAGGAGCTATTCGATTTTATTAGGGAGCGCTTCCATGACAACAAGCACTCTCCGTCTGAACGCCAGTGGGATGATATTCTTGAGGGCGACCGCATGAACAACGACCATATGCTCAGCAAGAGGATGATGCAGGCATACATTGGCTCTTACTGGTATCACTTCAGCGACCAGATGCCTATCCTTCACAAGCCAACGTTCTCTCCTGACAAGACACCAAACCTCCTTTTGCTCTCCATGATGGCTATCGGAGCTGCGTGTCTAGATCGAACGCATGGGCACAAGGTTACAAAGGCTGGCGCTCAGCTCTCGAATTTCCTTGCTTGGCACTTGCGCTGGGACATTTTCATGGACGTCAGCTTCCGGCCTCCTGCGAAGCTGTGGGTGTTCCAGGCTCTCATTCTTCTCGAGCTATACGAAAAGATGTACTCATCAAGAGAACTGCACGAGAGAGCTCATATCCACCATGCTACCACCATCACTTTAATGCGGCGAGGCCGTTCTCTGATTGGAAAATCGGCCTTGGACTCACCACCGAACCCTCGAGATGGGTCCAACGGATCACGACAGTCGTCCACCTCGAGCTCGACTGGAACTGCCGACAAGTGGTGGGAGCATTGGGTTACGAACGAAGCGACCAGGCGCGCAGCCTTTGCCGCTTTTATTGTCGACTCGATTCACGCTACTATGTTTGGCCACTCGGCGGTAATGGTCGCTCACGAGATGAGACTTCCCCTTCCCTGTGACGAATCCATGTGGCGGGCTGGAAGTAGCTCTGAGGTCTGGCGGATCGAGTCAAACCTGATGTCAAATGGAATCAAGCCGACCTCGTTCTTGGAGGGTCTTAAGCGAACGCTGAGCGCTCAGGAGGTGCACACAACCTCGTTCGGGAGAACCGTGTTGATGGCAGGTCTCTTGAGCGTGTCGTGGCACATGCATCAGCGGGATCTTCAGGTCAATGTGCTAGGCGGTGGTATTATCCAGGCTCTTGGTGGCCGAGATCGATGGCGTGCCACACTTACTCGCGCGTACGACACGTGGAAGGTTGACTTTGACAAGCATCTGGATCGCAGCGAATCTTCGGATCCCTATCGAGATGACGCCCTGAAGCGAAACGAGTTCAACGTTGTGTTTGAGAGCCGCACGGTTCTGCACCACTTGGCACACATGGCCATGCATGCGGACATTGTGGATTGCCAGATGTTTGCGCGAGCGAAGCGTCTTCTTGGCCGTGCTATTGGCCCGCAAGAGTTCAACAGCGCTCAGAGGCGTATAAAGGACCACTGGGCTCATTCGGCTCGAGCGAGAGATGCAGCCTTTTATGCACTGAAGTTCTTGTGCTCTGTACTGGCCCCTGATCAGGTGACACCCGCACATGCAGGAGGTTACCATCTGGATGAGCCGTACGATGCCCGTGATGACGTTCTCCTGAACCGACCTTGGGTGCTGTACTTTGCGGCGCTGGTGGTCTGGAGCTACGGTTTTGCGCTTGAGGGAGCTTGTCCGGAGGTGCCGCTACCAACGAATCGACAGGAGAAGCTCCAACACATGAGGAACTACTTTGTCAAGTTCGGTACCATCGAGAACCCAGGCAACTTGCAGGGCAGGACAGGAATCAACGCGAACACTGCACTCCTGATGATCCTCAAGGACACTTTCGAGGGGACACGATGGGAGCTCTTGCACGAAGCGGCGACTCTGTTGAACAACTGCATCATCCTCAACCAGGGCGGGACAATACATTAAAAGGGGGTTGGGTATGATTTGAAGGCGTGTGGACACATATACTGGGATATACGGAAATTGGCGTATGGAATTAAGACATGGAACATGAATATATAAGGCACAATGGAAGGGAAGGCATGATGGATTTGAGACGAGACGTTTGATGAAAGCGACGTGCATGTCGCGATTAGAAGGGGTGGGAGGCTTCATATGATGGGCTGCTTTTGTATTTTAGAATACCCCCAATGTCTTTACGACAGCGCGTTTCCTTTCTAGCTCCTCGGTGTTGCAGGAGAAGTACACAACTGATGGGCGTTTGCCATCCTCACTCGTTCTGCTTTTTCCAGTCTAGCTTGTGATGTGTTGCCCGTGTCCATGATGCCTTCGATTATTCTAAATCAACAATGCTCATTCATTCATAGTTGTTGGTGATGAACAATTATCAAGTCAGAAACACCAACATCTGTAAGAGGTAGCTCTGCATCGTGCAGCAACTCTGACAGTTCTTCTCCGTCCATCTCGTCATCGTCATCATCCTCTTCGTCCTCGTCGTCAGAGTTGTAGGACATGTCGGCCTCGAGATCAATCTCGGCATCCATGTCAATGAGAGCTGCATACGGGAGGAAGAGGGCGTTCGGCAGGAGATCATCCTCCATATTAGCAACCTGATCAGCAGTTCCGACCTTCCAGAACGCTGTAGGGCCAGCGGGGCCATGGCCATCATAGTCCCTGCGACGGGGTAAGTAGCTGTTGAAGACTGGATGGGATAATCAAGACATACCTATCAAACCAGTTACCCACTATGCCGCGAGCTGAGCGCACGCCACCGATCTGAACGCCTTCGCTGCGCCAGCGTTCGACGCCATGGAAGATGGAAAAGGTTGTCCAGCGGACTTCTCCCTCCCTGGTTAGACGGACGGTACCTTTGGAGGCGAATGCTCACTTGTTAGCTCTCATGCTGCTAGTCAT
Source organism: Fusarium vanettenii 77-13-4 (assembly GCF_000151355.1). Classification (NCBI taxonomy): domain Eukaryota; kingdom Fungi; phylum Ascomycota; class Sordariomycetes; order Hypocreales; family Nectriaceae; genus Fusarium; species Fusarium vanettenii. The sequence continues at coordinate 2,050,970 of NW_003315867.1, forward strand.
GATGGAAAGCTGGCCAAGACTGGAAACTAGAGACTTACCTCGGATGTTTGAGTTGGCGTTGTGGTCGAACGAGTCATCCAGGGACCGCGAGACGCCTTTGAAGTGCACAACTGGCAGGTCTTGCCCATCGTCCGGTCCGGGGTTCTGAATAGATGTGACCTGGAGACGAAGCATTATCAAACGAGTAGCCTCGCCGACGTCAAGGGCAGGTCGTGGCGCATCAGGAGCGACAAAATCGTGATCAGGAAAGTTGAAGGCGAAGAAGTCGCTGTAGTCGAGGAAGCAAACAATCTGACGCCTTGTTGGTCAGTCTCGCCCAGATCATGAGACAGAAAAAGAATGAGGAGATGAGGGATGAGGGGGGTAACAAACGCGGTACCATGTGCCTGTGACGCCGTAAGGATCGCGGGCCTCGAGCGAGGTCAGATCGCGTGGCGGAGGAACTTTGAAGCTGTCTGACCAGGAGCCTGAGAATGGCTTATCCCAGATCTCACCAAATATCTGAGGAACCTTGCGTCTGGGGCCGACGTTGTTGCTCAGGACCACGAGGATGGCCTCAACCTTTTCCCAGTCAACACCATCGGAGCCGTCAGCCAGAAAGGGGCCCCATCTAGAGTTCATAGTGTACTCGCGCATGTCATACACCTTGGAGCACGCAAATGGATAAGTCCTGTGAGACCGCAGACGGCCCGCATTCAAAATCGGTCGCCCATGGAGACAGTGAAGATGAGCGCTCTTCTGCTGAATGGCCCTACGGTCCGCATTTACTGACTGAGGAGCTGCTGCAGATGCTGAGTGGTGGTGATGGTCACGAACACGCTCAAATAGAGAAGAGCGCTGGAGAAAGGCCTCTGACGTGGTTCCATCGCGGAAGATGCGCTGCAGCAGGGCGGCGTTGCGTGAGGTTGCGTGTGTGCGGGAGGGGTTGACGGATTCATCCGAGGGGGAGGCGTTTTTGAGGAGATGAGTGACGATGTCGTGAACAAAGTCCAGTTCTTGACTCTAATGAGTTTGAGTATATGTTCTTTGGTGGTCAAGATGGTGGTGCGCTTGAATCTCACCTTGTCCGCCGCAGCTTGGCGATTACATATCGTCTCGAGTCGGACAAGATCTCGAACCTCTTGCTCCCAGTTCAGACCGGTATTATCAGTGGGTTCATCCTTTATCTCATTAGCCATCATCATCTCTAGAAGGGCAGCTTGGGGTTTCACGCACAAGCACATCCAGGTAGACCTGGCGGAACAAGTTACGGTTCCCTTTGATGAAAGCGTGCAGGGCCGAGCACACGCAGGGCACTCTCAACACCAGATCAGCGGGGGGGAGAAACTGCAGTATATGATGCAACACCTCTGCGGGGAGCAGAGTGAGGAGCTTGGATTCACCAGCGCCAGGCAAGAAAGCGTCGTCCATTTTAGAGGTGAGTGAAGAAGAGGTGAACAAAGGTAAAGATGACGATATCGACGGGGTTTCTGTTGTACTCGAGAGTTTCTTCGGACTTAACGGATGGAGGGGTCTTTGTTCGATAGCGGACCTACGCCTCCACTGTTTGGTTTACGGAGGTTAACGTTAGAGCGGTTCGTCCGGAGCCGGTGAACGTCCATGCAGGTGGGGGTTGTGAGATGATGGCAGTGCTACCCTAGATTGACACGAGAATCGTTGAATTTGGTAGTGGATGTCTTTAACAACGGTTACAATGTAGACAAGTTATTCGTGAATTATGTTTAAATAGAGTTGGACTGGTACACGTGAATGTTTTGCAGTGTACGCGTCATAGTGCTATTCGTGGGTAATATTTCGACTCTATCTGGGTTGCCCAAAAAAGGAATCTGGCATCAAACCTGTATTTCAACGACAATTTCAACAATGACTACTATAGAGGCTTGATATTTAAGCCTAACAGTTCATCAGAGACATGTTTTTTCTTCTTTAATGTAATATTATTGATATTTTCATGACGCGCATTAAGCAGCCTTATTGAAAATAAACACCTTGTCTTTTGCTGATTGAGGCACCGTCTCACTCCTTACGCAACCTCCCCAACATTGACCTTTGGATGACCCTTGGGATGCTTGACGTATGAAATCTATATCTTGGCCTTTGGCTCGGGATCGATATTCACTTTTCCATGCTCACAAACAGCCAGCAGCGAGTTATCGCTCTTCTTTCTCATCGTTCCCCTCAGAGTTGCCAGCTTCTTGCCGACCTGAATGATCTCGCAATCAATGAGCACCTCCTCACCGACAGGTACTGGTCTCATGTAGGTGACGTTGAGAGTGCGGCTCACGCCCATGCCCAGCCAGAATCCAGGCCGGTTCACCAGGGCGAGCGGCAACGTGGTGCACCAGTCGAACAGAGTAGCCGCGCATCCTCCGTGCAAGTTCCTGAGGCGGTTACAGTTGTCAGGTTGCACTGTGTAAGAAAATACACATGACGGATGAGGTCCTTCGGCGTTGACGGATACCAGGGAGAGATGAGGGATGAGGGAGTGCATCCAGTCCTGGGGATGCATGTTAGAGGATGTACTTTATGAGATGCAGGTCATTGCTTACTCCGGCTTTGAGATGACCGCTCTCATCTTTAGTGAGCTGAAGCCATGCCTTGACTTTGTCTTCGGGGCTGCCTCCTAGGATTGTATCTCGGTGGCCTTTCATAGACTCGGCTGCCGCCTTGAGGTTCTTTTCCCGAGTGTCAGACATTATAGTGAATGAGTGATAATGTGATTATTGTGGGAGTGAGGGATGATGGGAGAGTGTGGTTGATATCGAGAGTGCTCCGTATTATTGCCGAATTGGGAACGACCGAGGTAGATGAACAGGAGAAGCCTTTTACCTAGGAACCAAGAGAAATACACAGCAAATACTAGCAATAAAAGCTGAAAACTACGCTTGATAACTAATTCCCAAATGCTGATGATTACCCCTTCTAGGAAAGACCGCCAGAAGTTGCCGAGGCACGTCGGCCAACGTCACAGGCGCCCCCGGTCTCCACCAGCGGCAACGCGCGCCGAAAGGGAATAGATCGCGGTCGGAATCTGGGGTTTCTCGGGGGTCAATCAATCCACCTCCCAACTCCACCATCATCAACCATCATTTGCGAATCCACCTCGTGCAACTCTCCTCTCCGACTCTCATCACCCCAATTCATCAAGTCGCGCATCTATAGCAACCTCATGGAGTTCGTCACAGCCCTTCGGGGCACCTTTGACGAGCAGAAGCCGTCCCTCTTCGAAGTTCTCTCTGAGCAGCAGCTCAACGCTCTCCTCCCTCCCACCCTCCGATACCTCCTCACCATCGCGACCCATCGACACCCGCGATACCTCCTGCGAATACTAAACTCTTTCGATGAGATCTACGCTGCTGCCATGCTGCTCGTCGAGCGCCACTACCTGCGAACCCGCGGCGGCTCCTTTACAGAACACTTTTACGGGCTCAAGCGCGAGAAGGGTTTGCATGCCGAGGTCCCCCGTGCGAGCATGTCGGCTCCTGACCTCGTGCGCGAGACTTTGAAGCTGTCTACAAAGGACGTGTGGAAGAATCTGCTCGTACTTGTTGGTATCCCTTATCTTAAGCGGAAGCTTGACGAGAGCTACGAGGTGAATGCGCCTAGAGCCTTGCTCGGTGCGGCGTACACGCGAATGCCCGATAATCCGACCCTTCGGGACCGCTTCCTGTATTACTACCGATGGTTCTTGCGGAACATATACCCGAGCGTCAATGCTGGCTACTACTTTGCCATGTTGGCATTCAACCTTGCCTACCTGTTCGACGGTAGCAAGTACCATAGCCCGCTCATGTGGCTGATAGGCACCCGTGTGCGGAGGATGACGGGTGCCGACTACAAGGCCATCGAGGCTTTGACCCAGACACCCGAGAGGGGACATAGACCTGGGTTGCGCTCGTTGTTGAACCCTCGTGAGATGGGACCTCGGCTACTGTCTGGGCTGGCTCTTCTATTGCCGACCAGCATCTTTGCGTTGAAGTTTCTAGAGTGGTGGTATCAATCTGATTTTGCAAAGCAACTATCAAGAAAGGCTACAGAGAGTGTTGATCTCCCTCCGCCCGTGATATCCGGGCTGGGTCGCAAGGGAGGATCAGATAAGAAGAAGAGCGAAGACACAGCCACCGAGGGCGAGACGACACCTTCAGCTGAGGATGCCCCCATTGCCACACCATCATTGCTCCCAGTTTTCACAGTCCCATTCCCCGAGGACTCGGCATTGTGCCCAATCTGCGTTGACGAGATTGTCACGCCAACGGCCTGCCAGACTGGAGTCGTCTACTGCTACACATGCATCCACAAGTGGCTGGAAGGACAACACCCGAAACAGGAGGATTTCATGGAGGCCCACGAAGGAAAGTGGGAGAGCGGAGCAGGGAGATGCGCCGTCACTGGGAAGCGTGTACTAGGCGGAACTGAGGGCTTGAGACGGATCATGGTATAGAGAGCGTTTTACTGCATGCGTCGGAGGACGCGAATTTTTGGTGGGAAAGAAAAAAAGCGTGCAATTTTCAATACCCGGGCGTCTTGGGGATGGATGTTTCACCCTTAATTGAGGAGGCTTGATCAAAGTCTCAATTCGGGTTGATGTTGGAATCTAATTAAAATGAGACACCATTACAGATGCATCATAGCATCATTCTATCTCCACACAATGATGAAGCTATCATGAGAATCATGATGTGACAACAAGGCATTTATAGCATTGGCTTCTAATACGAATATCGTTTTGTATTATCTCATGTTACCTATTTGCATGTTTCTATACTGCCAAGTAACACTTCAACCGAGTTATGTGCTGCCCTTTAGTGTCTCATCTATTTACCAACCTGCTCATCCACATGCCTGGAATGCCATGTCTCACTTAACATCCGACTCGCACCCCGAACTATCAGTTAAAATGTCTCACCAATGTCCTTCCCTCGAAAGATGTACGGTTCTAGTTACCTATTCTTGGCAAGTGACCCAAGAAACTTGAATGCAATTATGAGACGGAGCAGCCCGAGGTGGAATGTATGGGATGGCAAACAAAGAGGTCGGTCTACTCACATAGCATTCTCTTCCCCATAACCTGGCCATTGTCACTGAGTCTTGGTTCGGATCTCGTGGTGTCTCATCACGGGCTCATCGTCGTCAGCCTCGAGGACGTATGCATTCAGACGTTTTTTCCAGCCAGGCCATCGAATTCCTCATGCGGTCATTGTGGACTCGCCGCTCCCAGGCAAGGAAGACTGAACAGGTTAAAAGAAGGCGTTGATGCCCGTTGTTGTTTGCAAATGTTGATCCTATCCATCTACCAAACAAGTTTCTGAAGTCTCCTACTTTCCTTTTGGTCTGTTCTTCAGGTTTCTTTTGTTTGTTTCATTTTGTGTGTGCCTGATATGGCTTACTCTCTGAATACCTCCTATATTGGGGAGGAACTGTTGTCTGGGTTCAACTGGCAAAATGGCGTGGATCTTTCCAATGGATTTGTTCAGTAAGTACTCGCTGACAGGAGAAGACGTAACAAGCTAACGTGAGGATAGGTACCAAAGCCAGGAAGATGCCCTTGATCTTAGTCTCTATTCGGTCGAACCTTTCTCGCAAGTTGTCCGCCTAGGGGTTGACAATACCGAAACGTACGGACTTGATGAGGGAAGACCGAGTATTCGACTCGAGAGCAAGCAGGCCTTTCATCATGGTCTCTTCATCGCCGACTTTCTACACATGCCACCTTCAGAATGTGGTACCTGGCCAGCCTGTATGTACTCAAGTCAACTCTACTTGTCTGCACACTAACATCAACAGACTGGGCTTATGGCCCCAACTGGCCTTCGGGCGGCGAGATCGACATCATTGAAGGCGCCAACCTTGCTTACACCAACACAATGTCCGGCCATACTGCCGAGAACTGTCAACTAGACCCTGCAGACTCGGACCTCTTTTCAGGCGAACGACGAAATCTGGACTGCTTTGTCGGTACGGACAACATTGGATGTGGCTTCAACCCACCCTCGAGTGATACTTCGTCCTATGGAGATGGCTTCAATGCTGCCAACGGAGGAGTCTACGCTATGGAGTGGGACTCTGACTACATCAAAATCTGGCATTTCCCACGTGGTGCCATCCCTGCCGATATCGAAGCCAAGACACCTGATCCCAAGAAATGGGGACTTCCACAAGCTCTCTTTGGAGGGAACAAGTGCAATGTTGATGATTTTTACGAAGATATGAACATTGTTCTCAACATTGTGAGTTTCTACTTGGAAGAGTTGATATGGCTGAACTAACTCTGTTAGAACTTCTGTGGTGACTATGGCGAGGGAACATGGCAGAGCTTTGAGACGTGTAAAGCCCTGGCACCTACATGCAGAGAATATGTCGCCAACAACCCCGAGGCTTTTGAGAATACGTGAGTTGGACTCTCTGATTTGTGGTTTATGATGCTGACAACCCTAGGTACTGGGATGTTGCCTACATCGATGTGTACTCACGCGATGAGACCATCCCACCAGTTCTTCCCTCCAGCCAAGAGCCGTCATCGGATGTAATCTTGCCAACTACACCTGTCGCCGCTCCTAGCAATCCCAAGGAACCTAACGAATCCAATGAACCCAACCCCAGCGAACCCAATGGACCCAACTCCAGCGGTCCCGATACGCCCGGCCCAGTCGATTCTTCTAGTTCAACTCGCCGGACCATGTTCTCGAACCAGACAACATCAGATGAATCAACTTCTACCATGACCAAGACTATGACGATCCACTCAACTATCATGGTCACTATCCCCGGACAAGGCACCAACAGCCCGACTGTCAGCCCTCTCCCTGTGGTAGGCGGCGGCAGCTCAGTCAACCCTGACCGTATCGGCAACTATTCATATATTGGCTGCTTTGGCTCTCGAACTGGTTTCTTAACCTTTGAAGAAACCTCCCAGAGCGCTGATATGACTATTCAGAGTTGTATTGACGCCTGTGGTGGCTCAACATATATCGGCGTCTACGAAGAGTGAGTCTTCAACCTCCTATAGGTGAACATCAATACTAACAATAGTAGAACTTGCTACTGTGCTGAAAGGCTCGACGCCAACACCCGTGCTGTCGCCGACGAGAGCGATTGTGATGTGCCATGTCCTGGAAACGACAAGCAACTCTGTGGTGGTCTCGCTGCTAAACCCACTAGCAACCCCCGTCGTTGGATGCTCGCCCGTCGGGATGCTCCTAGTAGTGTTCTCCTCACCGTCTACGCCTCTCTCGCCGACACGGAGTCGCCTGAGCCACCGCCCGGCATGGGAGCGTCTCGCCCATCTGCGCCCAGTGGCCAAGTTGATCCGAACGATTCTGATAACCAGCCTACTGCGGTTGTCACTGATGACGTGACGGAGATCGTGGTGGTTACGAATACCCTCGCTGACTCTACCATCACTCGTGTCATCACTCAACTCGGTCCCTCTGAAGTGACGACAGTCACTCAAGCTGTCGAAAACTTGGCTCAACCCAACGTCAATACCAGAGTTCAAGTCATTGTCGAGCCTGATGATTCCGGAGCAACGACCCTGACCCGGACGATCGCCGTGTCTCCCGTCATGGCCGACCTAGACCGCCCCGGTGTCAGAACCACAGTCACGTACTTTACAGTCTTCCCCTCGGATCCTGCCGCGCTTGTCCCGCAAGAGAGTGTCGTGACCTTGCTGTATGAGGACTGCGATTGCGAGACACCCAAGTTGATGGCGCCGCCCATGGAGACCAAGGTTGTTGAGTGCGATGGTTGCGGTGTCAATGGTGAGAGCGCTGTTACCTTGACTGTTCCTATCACGGTTTCTGTTACTGTACCGGCGAGGGGAAGCGGTACCGGTCAGGTCCAGCCAAACGGTGGCGAGTCTCAACAAGATCAGCCTGGAAATGGACAGGAGAGCCAGGGAGAATCTGGTCAAGGAGAATTTCCCCAGATCCAATCCAATCAAGGACAGTCTGGTCAAGGACAGTCTGATCAACAGCAACCCCAGCCGACCCAGCCTAATCAGGCTCAAGCACCTGAGATCACCACCGTCCTGACCTCATACCAGACCATCCAGGTGGTAACAGAAGAAACCCTGGACAACAATCTTGTGGTGACGAGGACGAAAAAGCAGACCATAGTTGTTGTTGTTCGGCCCTCGGATAGTGCCGACTCACAGATCGACTCTCCCGGAAACGCCAATGCCATCCCGGATGTTGTTCCTGCGCAGCCCACAACACCCGATCAACGTATTGTCCCCACGGGACCTGCTAACGCGACTGTTGCAACACCTAGTGCTGCAAGAACGCCGGGAGCGCCGGATCAGCCCGTAGCTGTTGGTGAGGCGTGGAGCGCGACCAAGGGCCTCAAGATGAGCATCGTGCTGTCTGTTGTTGTGGCCCTGACATTCGCACTGTTGTTGTGATGGAGGAGCTGTTATGATTGTTTGTCAAACCATTCCATTTCTTTTGTTTGGTTTTCTTTGATGTCTCAACGCGACATGTAATGGATGAAATGTTGAGAGGCGGGCATTGATAAGGCGGGTATACCCTTTGCAAACATTTTCTTTCCTTTGTCTGGGTTACGTTACGAAGTATTGGAACACTACATATAAATCTTAATGCAAAGACGAGTTATTGACGCTTTTTCTACCATGATGCTTGGTGATCATGTCATGATGTGGCCATGATGGGACTTTCTATACAAATACACGAACTCGCCTTGGTTTTCAAATGTCAACAACAACGGCTCGGTTCTTTACCTTGCCCGAGCTTCCATACATCTGAGCTGCGTTGACCATCAGGCTGCCATTGTTGCTCCCGGGTCCAGACATGAGCCATTTCCAAGCTACACTGTGAATGCCGTGAATCACAAGGTGGAGGATATCAAGCCATGCTTCGTTGGGGATAAAGTCTCGGATGAGACCACGGCGGGGACGTGACATGAGGCGCTCATATGTCTCCTGGAGATCATCAAAGTAGACAGACTCTTTACCATAGCCCCAGTGGACGTGGCCAAAAACGTGAAGACGGGGCTTTACGCGCCATACCTCGCGGAGGAGATGGCTGTCGCCGAGACCAAGGTCACGGTGATGTTTCTGAGAATGGTGTAAGTTGAATTCGACGGGGAGAGTTGTCATGAGAGAGATGGGGAGATAACTTACTGGAGGACAGTGGGTGATGAGAATATCCGTTTGAGGGGGAACTTTGCTGAGCCAAGGTTGAGCTTCATCGGTGTATTGAAAACTAGGGGAGTCAGCGTCTGAGTGTAAAATCACAAGTACAGTGGCTGATGGACTCACGCAAACTCCTTGGGGCCGATATTTGGAATGTCTGGGACTCCAAAGATGGAAATAGTGCGGCCCTTGATCTTTTGCACAGTCAATGCGCTCTCAAGATAAATCAATCCATCCATGTCAGGCTTGGCGCCAGAGCGAACATCCTCTTCGGGTCGGCTCTTGGGATCGAACCAGCTATCGTGGTTACCTGCGACGACGACCTTGACGGGATGCGGCTGCGAGCGGAGCCAATTGAGCTGCTTCTGGATGTCGGCGACGGTGCCGGCATTGGTGAGGTCGCCAGCGTGGATGAGGACATCGCCCCTGGGAATATCGACGGTGAGGTCATGCGTGTCTGAGATGCATACAACACGGATGGCGGGTTTGTCTCTGGGTGGATGGAAAGGGCGGCCACGGAGAAGGAGGACCAGCTGATAGAAGAGAAAAGAGAGGTATGTAAGAGGTGACGAGAGAAGGTGGTCAATGAGCGTCATGGGCTCCCACTGGTTCCGTCGCCTGAGGCGAAGACAAGTGAGGAGACCCATGATGGAGATATCGTAGGATTGATGATGAGCCTCCGAGGAGGGAATGTGCGGGAGCTGCGTCAATTGAGCGAGCGTCTAATCGCGAGTCGGCAGGTGTAAAGAATAGAGGTGATGCTGAGTGAGATGGAGCTTCAGGGAATGATGGAGCTTGGTCCTGGTGGTGACGACGGGGTACTGAGCCTCTAGCGTCACTGCGGGGCGGTCCCAGGGTGACATTTAGGGGGCCAAGCGATCCATTGGAATACGCCGTATTACGGAGTATTTAGCGAGGAATTCACAGAGTGAGAGGCGAGTTGAGACGAGGATGTAGTACTTTATGTAAATATGAGAGCCATGATGAGAGGATAGAACAAGAGTGAGTCTTTCATCTTGAGTATGTGGATATCACATGTTGCGTCTGTTGGCATGAGATGGTTTGAATGCCACTGTCACTGGTCAGCAGCCTAGCTCTATAATAAGCTGCACTCGCCTGCAACTGTAACGGCCAGCGTAGATATGAATAACAACTATTTATCGACAGTCTGAATAAGAAAGAGGCTTCATCTTATATAATCATTTTATATAACAGCTGAATATCTGCATTAATTCTGATACATCATGACCTCTCACCAGAACCCATGTCCAGCTGAAAGCACGGACCCTCCCTAGCTCTTGCCCTAAGATCGGATGGTGACGTCGCCTCCCGCGCCAATCTTCCCACTTTCATGTTCCCCTCTGCTACTTCAAGACTCCAAGAGCCAAGCTCTTGCTCTTGAGCTGCCTTGAAGCTTGTTTCTCCAAATCCTGGATCCTGCTGGAGCGTCATCGACCATATCCTGTTTTTTCCTTTTCCTTTCCCCTCTGTCGATAACCTCCTCTTCCTCTTCTTTCTCCTGCGAATAGCTCAGCTTCAACATCTCCCTCGCATGAGCATCTCCTACGAACCATGTCCAATCTAAAGGACTTTAGCCAGCCCGGCAGCGGCCAAGAAAGCAACTTTGGGTTTGTCCACGAGAGTCAACATCATATCAATCCCAGCTGACAACTCCAGCGTCGACTTTGTAATTCATTACAAGGTCCCTGCCGCAGGTAATTCCTATCCCGCCATTCTCCCTTGCCAAAGACCCCTCCGATAACCAATTACCCCTCCACAGAGCGCGACGAAGCTGAAGCAGGCTTTGTACAACTCATCCGAGCCCTCACCACCGTCGGACTAGCTACCGAAGTTCGCCATGGAGAAAACGAATCCCTCCTCGTCTTTGTCAAAGTCGCATCTCCCGACCTCTTCGCGAAGCAGGTCTACCGTGCTCGCCTCGGCGACTGGCTTCACGGCGTCCGCGTCTCGGCTCCCCACAATGATATAGCACAGGCACTGCAAGATGAACCTGTGGTCGAGGCCGAGCGTCTGCGCTTGATCTACCTCATGATCACCAAGCCTCATAACGAGGGCGGCGCCGGAGTCACGCCCACCAATGCCAAGTGGAAGCACGTCGAGTCCATCTTTCCTCTTCACAGCCATTCCTTCAATAAGGAATGGATCAAGAAATGGAGTAGCAAGTACACTCTGGAACAGACCGATATCGACAACATCCGAGACAAGTTTGGCGAGAGCGTCGCCTTTTACTTTGCCTTCCTACGGTCCTACTTCCGATTCCTCGTCATCCCGTCCGCTTTTGGGTTTGGTGCTTGGTTGCTTCTGGGCCAATTCTCATACCTCTATGCCCTTCTATGCGGCCTTTGGTCTGTCGTCTTCTTCGAGTACTGGAAGAAGCAGGAAGTCGACCTTGCCGTCCAGTGGGGCGTCCGAGGAGTCTCCAGCATTCAGCAGTCCAGACCCGAATTTGAGTGGGAGCATGAGGCCGAGGACCCTATCACTGGTGAGCCTGTCAAGGTCTACCCGCCTATGAAGCGAGTCAAGACCCAGCTGCTCCAGATCCCCTTCGCTCTGGCCTGTGTCGTTGCCCTGGGTGCCCTCATCGTGACCTGCAACTCTCTCGAGGTATTTATCAATGAGGTTTATAGTGGTCCAGGCAAGCAGTATCTCGTAAGTACTATTATTACACTGCCGAGAGCACCACTGACTCTTTTAGGGATTTCTGCCCACTATCTTCCTCGTTATCGGAACACCAACTATCTCGGGCGTCCTCATGGGAGCTGCTGAAAAGTTAAATGCCATGGAAAACTATGCAACCGTAGATGGTAGGAACTCGCCTTGTCTCTGGATACGCAGTTGAGCTGACCAATGCTAGCCCACGATGCTGCTCTCATCCAGAAGCAGTTTGTGCTCAACTTTATGACTTCTTACATGGCCTTGTTCTTCACGGCCTTTGTCTACATTCCGTTTGGACATATCCTGCATCCCTTCCTCAACTTCTGGAGAGCGACCGCTCAGACCCTCACCTTTAGCGAGAAGGAGTTGCCAACACGGGAGTTTCAGATCAACCCTGCTCGAATTAGTAACCAGATGTTCTACTTCACCGTGACAGCTCAGATCGTCAACTTTGCGACCGAGGTTGTCGTGCCCTACATCAAGCAACAAGCATTCCAAAAGGCCAAGCAGCTCAAGTCCGGGTCAAAGGTGCAGGAGGACCACGAGGAGGAGGCCGAATTTCTTCAGCGTGTCCGTGAAGAGTGTACTTTGGAGGAGTACGACGTCTCAGGAGATTACCGTGAGATGGTAATGCAGTTTGGTAAGCTTACGTTATTGAGGATGCGTGATGCCGCTGTTCTGACTTGCGTAAAGGATACGTCGCCATGTTTTCGGTTGCTTGGCCATTGGCGGCATGCTGCTTCCTTGTCAATAACTGGGTTGAGTTGCGATCAGACGCACTCAAGATCGCCATCAGCAGCCGGCGTCCCATCCCCTGGCGGACCGACTCGATTGGCCCCTGGTTGACGGCCTTGAGCTTCCTCTCCTGGTTAGGCAGTATCACAAGCTCGGCTATTGTGTACCTCTGCAGCAACTCCAAGAACGGTACCCAAGGCGAGGCGTCTCCCCTGAAGGCGTGGGGTCTGCTACTGAGCATTCTGTTTGCGGAGCACTTCTACCTGGTTGTCCAGCTGGCGGTCCGCTTTGTGCTCAGCAAACTTGACAGCCCCGGGCTGCAGAAGGAGCGCAAGGAACGATTCCAGACGAAGAAGCGACTGCTCCAAGAGAACCTGGGGCAAGACGCCGCTGAAGAGGCTGCGGCACCTGGCATTGAGCATAGCGAGAAGATCACTCGTGAAGCCCTTGAGGAGGAGGCCCGACAGGCGTCGATCCGGGGCCATGGAACTCCTGAGGAGATGTAGGTTTGACTCTAGGTTCAAGTCTTTCGGTGTACTGACAGGAAGGTGCAGGTTCTGGCAGCGCCAACGGGGTATGCAGGAGACAATTGAGATTGGGCGAAGGATGATTGAGCAGCAAGTAAGTATCTACCCATGCTCAGTACATGGGTTACAAAGGCTAACGATGGTGGTAATAGCTTGCTGCCGGGAAAAACGGAAAGAAGAGCGCTCCCGCCGTTCCAAGCGAAAAGGCCTCGTGAAACGTTTGATGTGAGGCAATGGAGCAGGAGTTGACACGATGTTGAGTAAGGGTCGACATTGGTTGATGAGTGACGGGGTTGGGATGGTGACTTGGTGGCATATGGATGGTTACGAGGTTATGATTGGCTTGAGCTTTGGGTACTTGGGTGGGATTGAGTTTCGTGAGGTTCGAGATTGAAACCCCTTGAAAGACAGGATATTATCGACCAATATTTGAAAAGATGGTGCTTGATCTCGGTCAACAAGAGAGAAAAGGCTGGAGATACGTATCTTGTTTCGTCGGCAGACATACAACAGCCTCATGCGTCATGGGTAACCTTCTAGAACGCCCCGTCGACCCCAATCAAGAAGAGTGCGTGCTAAGAGTGCCTCGCGATCTGGCCTTGGGGGCTTGCTTGGCTTGCTTGGCTCACGGGGACACCCTCCCGCCCGACAAGGCCACAGCCGTCGGAGGAAGGCGTGCCAGCAGCCAAGGCATTCGTTGATATTGCCGTTGCGTGGGTGGGTGACACGTCAATGTTCTGGCCGCTGTTGGTTAGGTGAATATGCAGTCGTTGAAAGATTGCCGCTGCAGCAGGGCGGAGGCTGTGTCGCCCGCTTTGCATGTGGAGGTGGGAGGGCAGAATTTCAAGTAGCGGCTGCAAAAGCGTTGTAGATCAGAGAGAGAGAGAGAGAGAGATAAACGGTGGGCGATGTGTAAAAAAGGCAGTTGGAATTTCTGCGATCGACGTCTTGGGTTACGTTTACCAGGCTCCCCCTGATAGTAAATGTTTCGTGTTCCTGGTCGTAGTAAAGGATTCTACGATTTGATTTGGTCGTCTTTTAGCTGATCGTGATAGGGACATGAAGAGATGAACATTTCTAGAGGTTGAAACTCTTCTAGGCGACAGAAGGATCGTCGGTCTCCATTGATCAATTAGACTGCTGCTGCCTGGTTATAAAGACTATCTTCAAGCGCCCGCCTTAAATGATCTGCGCTGTCAAGACCCGATTCGCGAGGTTGCTTTTCCTGCCCTACAGCTTGTTTTTTTTTACCCCATGATTTTGGTCCACTGGATGGATGGATCGTCAAGAGGGCCTTGCCTGGTTTGCAGAAAACCCGATGACATGGACCCTAACTTGACAAGCGGTGGAACTCGTCTTGAAGGTCTGTTTTGTTTTTTATGATGTGAGATATCTTGGCCCTTTTGATACGAATCTTTTGCTGTTGCTGGCTGACTCGAGACTCTTACTACATGCATCTTGTACTTCCCAAATCTCACATCCCGCAGACTCTGCTCTCGTCAGGCAAGACAAATGAATGCCGTGGCAACAAGAATGAACCCCCCACCGGGTTCAAAACGCCATGTCAGGGGCAAAGTGTTTCGCAGGGTCCAGTTCAAAGTTGCATCCGTAGATGGGGGAGTGGTAATGAACTGAACGGTGGGCTTGACCAGAAAGAGGCCTCGGTCAGAAGTCGATTGCCCAGATCATCGACCGAGCTTAGGAGTCGATAAAACGGTGCGAGTTGCCCACATGGTCCGTTGGTTCGTTTCGTCTCGAAGAAAGTGAAATAGTGTTGAGATCCCCGTCGACCAAAGTCCAATCCGTTGCGCACATCTACCACACGTGCCCGGCGGCAAGTGGGGCAACCAACGATTCAGCCGTTCCGCCTTGTCGTGATTGTTACTGGGGTCATGATCCGCTAGCTAATCAGTTCACGTCTACATCCGAATCTCTAGCAGGCAATTCCATTCTCCATGAAAGTGGGAACTTGGTGTCAAAGCTCTAGAGGTCGGAGACAGGCTGGCCAATCGTCCTTCGTCTTCGCACACGCACCCTCATGCGACATGACACACGCCCCCCATCCCATGAGAGAGAGAGCGAGGATGGCACAGGCGCGGGGTTTGGACTGACATCTGCCTCTTGCTCAGCTTGCCCATGGGCTGGTTTGCCCTGGTGAGAGCCCCGGCGAGTGCCCTGGCGTAGTTGTCGTTCGGTGGGGTTGAACTCCAACAAGATGGGTAGAACCCATGGCTTTTGCCTCCCCCCTTGCTAGAGCTCTTCCTTTCCTTCTTCTCGATCCTAGACTAGTCGTGAGTAGTCCTGCAGAAGCCCATCCCATACCGTTGGCTTCCGGGCCCGCTACCTTCACGTCCTACCCAGGCACCCTTGACGCCTCGTTTATTTCCCTTTTTCACATCTTTGTCGTGTGATGGTTGCCCCCTCTTAGTCTTTCTTGTTCCCTGTCTGGCCGCCCCTCATCCTCTGTCCTCTTATTGACTTACACGCCCGCACACACCCCGTTTTGCGACCGTGATCCTTTCAACACCACATCCTCTTTCTCAACCATAACGAGTCTTGCTCTCTTCAGGCTCGCCATGGATGACGTCGCTGACCTCGTCGTCACGCCTTTTCGTGACATTGTCGACAAGGGCCGTACAGCTGTTGAGAATGCCGGCGACGACAAGGTCATGCTCAAGGCCGCTCAGAGCCTCGTCAAAGAAGGCGAGCGAGCCCTCAAGAGAATCGAGCCTCTCTGCCGTAAGCATCTTGACGAATATGGCTCCAATTTCCTCGACGCCCTCAAGGAGAATGGTGAGTATCCCTAGTTTGTGTTTGCTATTGGGGTAACTGACCATGGTAGACGATATTGCCAACTTTCGTTCAGAATTGACCGATTTGCTATGGGAGTTTGACGATTATATCGAGCTCGAAGACTTTGAACCCGAAAAGTTTGCCGAGCTGCAAGGTCTTTCGCGAAAGGCGGCTCCCAAGATCTACGACATCTTAATGCGCATGAAGCTTGAGGTGCCTATCGACCATGATACCCGCTCCATCATGACACGCCTTTCCGGTCCGCAATCACGTCCAATCTCCCCAGACGCTCCTCCGATCCCACCACTGTTTCCATTCTCAGACATGAGAAAGGATTCAGCTTCTCCCGCTAGCGTTCAACGTAGCGCTCCCGAGTCTGTTGCCGACTCCCGCTCCGTACATGATCCCCCAACCGTCGAAGCAGCTACAGCCCAGCTACGGCATCTGATGCAGACGCAATCCGGTCCGGACGAGGGCCTATATGCCAATATTCCAGACTCACTCAAGCCTGGGCCTCCACAAGGGCCGCCTCCTATGGAGCCGCCTCCAAGACCTCCCTCGACGAACCCATGGGACGTCAAGACTTCGCCACAACAGCGAGAGCAGCGCTTCCCAGACGACTTTTCCTTCGAGAGGAGGGCACCTGTGGCACCGGTCGAATCCCCAATCGAGCCAATTTCGCCGCCTCTCAGTCCGCAGCGGGCTAGAGAGTCCCCGACGTCTCGACCACGACCTCTATACATGGGTTCAGACCGTTCATCTCAAATCAGCAACGATTCGAGACTCAGTCCAACAGGCGCTGAGCCCTCGTCGTATGAGAGGACTTATAGCATCTTCCCTACTCCTCGAGGCCGATATTCAAACGGAAACTCCATCATGTCTACCTCCATTCCTGAGGATGTTGCGTCGGATAGATCCAGCGCAGGCTACATCGCTCAACTATCATCAAGGCTCCCCCCACCTCGAACTCACTCGTTACCAAAGTCTCGTCCAGAGTCGGTCGAGACTAACCAGAGCTCCGTTTTTGATCCTGCCAGAACTGACGGAGTAAACACACCCCTTACAGATCACCGCGGGTCTGCTGTTTCGGCTGCCGACTCGAGTCCAACTCTCGGTTCTTCTGAACTAAGCTCTCTCCCGCTCAAAGCTCCTCCGGTAAACAACTACCAAGGCATGGTTGAGCTGCCTCAGGTTGTGCGGATGCCTGAAATCGACAATCTTCCTATCCCTGTCGAGACTGAGATACCCACGCCCGAGCACCCTCCAAACCCATTTGCCGTTGATTGCAAGCTCAGCCCCCAGAGTTCATTCTATACTCACAAGGGGTTCTGCGATGGGGCAAAAGAGATTCTGAATGGAGGGGCGGGTGTTAAGAAGACGGTTAAGGCTGTATGTTTGCTTCCCCTTTTCTCTGATATCACATACTGACCAATGTAGGGCTTCGCTTCTGCTGCTTCGATTGCAAAGTGTGTCAAGTGTCACTTTGAACTTGACTTTAACGAAATTGACTTGGACGTCAACAAAGCAGGTATGTTACTGAACAATGATTCAACATTGCTCAAATACTGACTTTTTCACAGCACGCGGCAACTTTATCAAGAATGGCATTGGTTACCGTATCAGGTTCCTCCAGAAGAGCCATCTGCCGACACGACGCTCTGACGATGTCATGTATGGATGCATCTTTTGCATTCACCAAGGCAGAACTCTTCATGCCAGTGACGCAACAGTCTTTGTCTCCCAAAAGGCCCTGTTTGCCCACTTGGCTCGTCACCCAAGACCTCTACCAGCCGTTCCCGGATTCACAGTCATTGAAGAGGCCGAAGTGCCAGATCGATATCGAAATGACTATGACCTTCACTTCAAGAGCCCTGCCGAGACACATCCCGTGGTGGAAAAGTCAAACGAGATCTGCAACATGCCTACGGCTACGTCTAAGGAGGCTGCACGTCGGATGTACGGTCAGAGACTCTTGTATGATCGGACGCCTGCTCTTGAGATGGTGCAAGGGGCGAGGATCACCGGCATCGAGTGGCCGGCAAAATACTTGGGTGAGTGGTGTATGGGCTACCATGATGCTGTTCACGCCTCTGTGCCGTTTGAGATTATGAGGCTCGATCCTCCGTCTCCTGAGAATATCAGGATGGACGGGACTAGTCCAACCCAAGTCACGGCGAGGTGGAGGTTCAACGTCAAGGATAAGACAAAGGGTGATTGGCTCAAGTTTGAAAAGGACGAGGTCATCACCAATATCAGCTGTAAGTTTCCCGCCCCAAGACCGATCCCCGCATCTAGGCTCCGTGACCGGCCCCACCACAGTCGGGTCCGAGTCCGGGTCCGGGGTACCGCACATGTATCTCATGACAACCACTAACCTCAACACAGATCCATATCAAGAGTTTTGGTGCTGGTCTGGAACGAACCAGAAAGGCAAATGGGGAATATTCCCACAAGCCTTTATCGATATCGGTACACTAAGAGACTTTGGCGTTGGCTCCGACCGAGCAAGCGTCATTAGCAGCGAGAAGAACAAGCCCACAGGCGGCGTCTTGTCCCGATTCTCAACTCGCAAGTCGGGACGATCCGGGAGAAGAAGCAGCGTAGCGGGTTCGGTGGGAAGTAACGAGATACTACCCCCTCCGACACCAGTCCCAGGCATGTACGGACGGGAGTGACTGGATCTAGGGAAGATATAACGGATGATGGGATATGGGTAATGACGAGCCACGCTTGAGTGGTCGTATGGATGGATGGGCGTCGGGAATAACTGGTTGATATACCCCAATGATCTTGGTTTCCTTTGTTCTTTTTTCCCCCTTTGCTGCATATCTTTCATCTTGTATATTTTTGTCAGGTTTACCAAGCATCGGGTCTAAAGGACTTGACAACTGACAGTGTAGAATAGAAATCGAGCCATATCTGTATGGCTTTGACGATGCTTGCTTTCCTTATGGGTTGCGTATGCTGATGATCGCCACCCCATGTGGCAATGCAGAGTAGCTAGATAGGTATGTTGTGAGGTTGCTCACGATGAGTCCTAGGGCAGGCCAGGCTCAAGCATTCTTGTTCAAGCACGTGTTTGTATTGCCTGTTATTGTGTCCTTACATGATACCTATTAGTGAAACAAAGGCTAATGTGTTGAAGTTATGAGTTTTCCAAGCTGACCCCTGACCCGTATTTTTAATACAGTGAACCCCCGAGGAGATATGGCGTATCTTATAGTATTCCAAGGTTGCTTGCTATGGCCTGAGTATCATCTTCTTGCTCTTTCATCTTATCGGAACAGTCCTCAACACCCCGAGGGCAGCGAGTTCCATGTCACTATCCGAGAGCCAACTTCAATCACAAGGTATACAACAGACATCCATCTTGAGTCCAACCCAAGCCAACAACCGATCAAGTCACGGAGAGAACAATTTCAGAGAAAAAAAGGCCAAGTCTATTATTACTCCCTGTAATAGCCATCCTTCCATGTTGAATCGCTCGCCTGACTCCTAGGCTATCCCTTCCCTCTGCGAAACGCCAACCCAACCCCCATCCAGGTCAGCTTCGCCAGGAAGCAAGCCTCAGGTGCAAAAAGAACAAGCAAGCAAAATCCTTCCATCGCTAGTCGAACGCTCCCATTTCCATCCATATGAACCCAACCAAACATGCCAAAATGCATGAAATCAACTCGAAATCTTTAAATCATGAACAATGAAAAAAACAAAAACGAAAAAAGAGAAACGAGGTCTGTGTGTATCCACTTCCCTCTCGAGGCAGGGCCGCAGCCTCTTCCAAATCTCGTGCGTGCTCAAGACGCACCTCCATGGGGGTATCATTCGACGTCTCTGGTAGGAAATGGTGGTGATGGTACATCCGCGCATAATAAAGAGACAGGCGGATAACGAACGCAAAGAAAAACAAGTCATAAAGTCGTTAAATAGGTAGGCTCCTTAATCAGCCTCATCCATTGGTAATATCCAAGTTGTCCAGCCATATGTTGATGGCGTCATGAAGTAGGTTTCGTGATGGTGTGTTTCTCGCATTGCCATTTGTCTCGAGGTGCCTCTTCTCGCGCACATCGATGACTTCGCGAATGCAGTCTTCCAGCGCAGAGAGCACCACAGTCTTGCACTGGACACGGGGGATCTCCAGAGGTGCATTGGGCAATGCCGGTGTCTCGGGTGCTGTGATGGAGACGGGCTCCTCAGCTTCGGTGCTCATGCGGACCTCGCTATGTGTCTGTGATGAGGCCAGTGAGTGGTCCTTGCTGGTATCCTGGTTGAGGCTGATGACCCTCTCAACAGCGTCAGTCAGGGTCTCGTCCGAGTGTAGCACAGGCTCCTCGATCCACTCCTCTTCCAGCTGGGTCTCATAGGGGAGAATCGAGGGAGTCAAAACCCCTCCATATGATGTGGAGAACGCTGCAGGTCCGGAAGCTGGCCGATCAACTGGTGCCCGTGGCTTCACCAGTCGGCGATAACGAAGACGTGTGATCGAGTTAGTTGTAGTGTCAGCAATCATGACACAGCTCACCTCTACCCAACGCTCCGAGAGGTCGAGCAGAGGAAAAGCTGGAGCAGGGGTTGGCTCGGCCCGAAGGGACGCCTTGACCTGCTCCATGAGGTCCTCCTGGGGGGGGATTGCTTGAACCGCAAAGTCGGGGTGATAGCGATTGAGCCAGCCCGCAGCATTGAGCGGGAGGTCTCCATCGACACACAGGCGGGAAGCTTGTTCAAAAGAATCTAATCCTCCTTGGAATCCTGGGGTGGAAAGATAGCCACTGCTGGAGGGAGAGCTGATTGCAGACTCAAAAGATGTCATGTAGTCCGGGAAAGAAATGTCCACGTCAATGACCCCGTCATCGGCATTGATGGATGTCTTGACCGGTGACTCGAAAGCACCATTGGGATCTGGTGTTCGTTCTGGTCGGATCGATGGTTCCCTGCTGTGACCCTTGCATTCTCGTGGTGTGCCCGTCTCACGAGCCTCCATCGAAGGACGAGCAGCCGACGACGAAGGGGCGTGGAGGTCATCGCCAAGAGTCACTTCCTCCACCATCTGAGATAGTTTGTCTGCCCTGGGGAAAGCCTGCTTGGTGGGGGATTTCGGATCTATCTGTCCGTAGCTGCTCATTGTGGTGGAATCTCTGCGGCGAGTGCTCCAAAGACCGCTGATGACACTGCCCCAGCGCGAGCTCTGGCTCCTCGAGTCGCTGCTGGCATTGCTCATCCCGCCCGTGCTCTCTCCTCGCTTGAGGGAGCGCTTCAGGTCATCCGTGGCCACGCTTCCACTGCTGCTCGGTCGAGGCCTCCTATGCGTATCGACACGTTGAATAGTGGAAAAGTGTGGCACCGTGGTTTCGGGTAGAACGGTCGTGGTAGTTGCGGCACTGCTCTTCCTGCTAACCATGTCGTTACCAAACATGCCAAAGTTAGATGGTCGGATCGAGGCAGCATCCGAAACGCGCCGTTCGTGATTACGATCCATGGTAAGGTGAGCTAGCTGCATGGGCACAGCAGAAGCCCTTGCGCTCTGACTGGTTGTCCGAGAGTGTGAAGCTCGACGAAGTCCAGTGCGACGATTAATCTTGCGGCGGAGAGACTCCTCTCGAAGAACGGGGATCACAAAGGTCGGAGGAGAGTTCGAGAACGTGCCGACTGAAGTCGATGTGCTAGGACGATGGGCCCGGGTCGTAGGAAACTGGGAATTCGCGGGGAGGAAGGCCGAGAGAAGAAAGATCATGCGTCGAGCCGCCATCTTATCCTCTGAGACAATGATTGTCCGTGCCGGGAGTGACAGGTCCTCCTCGTTTCGGTTCTTCTGCTGCAAAAAGAGACGTCTTCGGTACGAAGGGGGGCAAAGAGCCTGAAGCCAGTCGGTGTGAGTGGCGAGAAACCCGGTCAGGAGATTGTAGAAGAATTGGTTGTGATGGTCGATTCCAGAAGTCCACTTGCACGTCCATCGAGCTTCATCTCGCCATATTCCCCATCGCCCCTGACCAGTAACGACTCTGGCCGCGCTTAGGCCCATGACAATTCTATGTCTCGCCGCATCCACCTCACCCGCAACGTTGGCATCATCCGCAAGACAGTTGGGCCACAATGATACCAGTTTTGTAGTGCTCTTCGGGGGCTTAACCCGAGGCATCTCAGGGCGTCGGTCCGAGAAAGATGGCGTCCTGCCGGTTTTGTTCGAGGTGACTGATGTCGAAAAGGCTCCAGGGGAAGAAAGATCGACATGCCTGAGCATCGTTCCTAGAATAGTTGCAACTACCGATTGGAGATGCGTCAAGGTCCTCATGATAATGTCCCAGTGCCGGGTTAGGGAATCGATTCGGTCCTCCATATCGACTGAGAAGTTTGACTCGGTTCCATCGCCGTAGTTACCGGAGCCAACCATGGCCCATCCTGAAGGTCGAGCTGAGCTAAATGATGAAGAGAAGAACTCCTGGTCGTAGGAACTTGATTCGCGCTGTTTTGGCTGGGATGCAGCAGGCGTACGGGTCGAAGGAGGAGCAGCGGGGAGCTGGACAACTAGAACCACGGCATACATTGGTGTGCGTCGTTGCTTGGGCTGCGGCTTCTTCTTCTTTTGCCCAGATTCGTCATTTGGCGAAGGGAACGGGAAGCCGGAGCTTTCGTCTGTGTAGCGGCTCGGAGGCGAGACGTTGGTGTCGGTGTCATCTGCAGCTAGATTCACGGGGAAGAGGCGAGTGATGAGGACCTTCTTCTTCTCACTCTGGCGTGGTGTATGAGCATGAGCATGCGCTGCACTAGAGACGTTGGTTGGTGAGAAGGTCGTCGAGGAGAACGACTGCGAAAGACGGCTGGAGCGAGCACTTGAGCGGCCAATGGAGCTCCTACCATCACCTAGAATACCGCCGGAGGGATCGACAGGTCGGGAGTCGCCTGGTACTACATGTACCTTTGTTGAGGTCCCCTTGTAGGACATCAACTCGGAGTTTCCAAAAATGCAGCTAGAAAAGGTTGCCAGTTCCTCCCGATACTCACGCGCAGCTTTCTGACCGTCCGTCTCAATATGGACCTGGCTGCGTCCCTGCAAAGAAGCTCGACGGTCAAAAGCGCCTTGCCGCGGAGGCGGTTGAGGACCCTCGGGCTGGATGACGAGGGGGCGCGAGAGTTGACTAAGACTGCTCTTGCGCGGCGAGGTTGGAGTACGGCGAAGTTCTTGAGGAACAACGGGCCTTTCTATCGGAGACACTGGAGGAGCTGGATGACTGTCAAAGAGGAGAGAGGCGTTGGTAGGACCTAAAGCATCCTGCATGATAATGACCCGGACGTCGCGCACATCGAGGTCGACATCGCCGCTGTAGTCGAAAGCGTTGGCTGTGGATGTTGCCGGGGTAGCTGGAGTTGTAGATAGAGGAAACACCTGGTCATTGCGGTGTTGATATAAAGCTTGAGCATCCGGGAAAAGAAGATTGCGAGTATGAATATCCTCCTGAACAGATTCAAGTGAGGATACTGGCCTCGACGTCTTGGCCGCCGCCTGAGAGGGCGTGACCGAAGGACCGCCGGTGCCCAGGTGCAAGAGCCGGCCGAGCATGTCGGGGGCGGCACCAAGGGAAACGGGCGGCAGCGTTGGGGTTGGTGAAGAGGGCGGCCGTCGAAATTAATTACGACGGCGAGCCATCATCAGGGAGAAGGACCAAATATTCTGAGCTGGGCGTAATCGCATAGTAACCACGGCGCGTGGCATGTGAAGGTGATGGAACGAACAAGCTTCCAGTAGAGTTGCCCAGCTAGCGGAACAAGCGGGCGCAAGGTGGCGGGCAAAGCCCAGGGCAGGTCCTAGAGTGCGACAGATCCGGGGATGAAGATGCTTTATGAGCTTTGTTTGTTTGCTAAATGCAAGCAATCAATGAATGAACCTGAGCTCACGGCGTCGCGAGAGCAATGAGGGTGGCGGCGTCAGGGAGCTTGATTGCTGTGGCGCGTGCGTCCACACACAGGGAGGCAAGGCGTGGCAAGCTGCCTGGAAGAGATGTGAGAGGTGGAAGAAACAGCAAGGATGAGCTGAAGGTACGGTGCAGGTGACGATGATGCTGGTTAGGACATTCAAAGCTGAAGTAGGATCGGGCACGGGCTCTAGCTTGAGCTGGAGGAGACAAGGGATTTTGTTGTCAGAGTTGCGCGAGTTCTGTGAGTAGAGAAGCGAAGCGAAGCGAAGCGTGAGGGGTTGATCGTGTGTGGAGGCGACGATATGCGCGGGTGGGAGGTGGTTTCGCGGGCGGGTGATCAACAGGAGAAACTGGAGCTGGAAGACCCAGGTTACGTGTGGGGGTGATAGTTGTTGATCCTGCCGTGTTACTCGGGGGCGATTCTGCTGGTGTTGTTGCTACTGCTGCCTCTCGAAGCAAACAATAATCAACTTGTGAGGGTGTAAAAGGCGTCCAGGTTGAGGTGAGAGCTCGATGTTTGGTGGTTGATCCAGATGGCCGGGACGCCGCCAGCTCGGGCGGGTGGCAGCGAGTTTTGGTGTGTGTGGCAGCAAGCCAGCGCCCACTAGAGAGTAAAGCAACCAAGGTGCAACTCCAGCGGGAGCAAGGCGGCTGCGGTACCGCAGTGTAAGTACTCGTTAGTGGCGGTTGGGGGTTGGCGCTGGTGGCGGCTCAACCACGCGGTACAAGGCGCCCGGTACCTCCTAGCTCGAGCTTTAGATCGTCGTCAGCAGGGCCCAGGCGGGCAAGGTGGGATGGGCTTGTAGGCCCGGTGGAGATTGGATTGGATTGGATGGATACTGGAGACCCGGGCTCGATGGGGACTTGGGTCTGATGGAGACGGACGGGTGGATATTGATCGGAGGGGCGGGACGAGGGAACAGAGTAGAGACAACCATCAACAGGACAGGACAAGAAATGTGGATTACCTTACCTTTGGCCGAGAGGAGACGGAGAGGGGAACGGAGCAGAGATGGAGCTGGAGGTAAAAGAGGAGAAAGATCCAGGAGGGGTTCAAGTCGTGGAATGGGGGTGCATGTTTGTTTCCAATGTTATGCTTGCTTGCCTTCCCCAGAGTCTCAGAAGTCTGAGTGATGGAAATGCTGATGCCGGGATGACGACAATGTTTGGATTGGCTGCCAGACAGACAGATAACAAGACGTACGTCGAGACGAGACAGAAAACGTCGAGACATGAACAAGGGAAAGGTATCCCGTAAGTGGCTGGCACTGAAACCCGGGGGGCCGAGACCTTTGGATCAAAGTCAAGACAAGCGCCCCTTTCGTTCTTTCTCTTCCTTTAGAAGCAGATTGTCGGTCGGTTGATTGGTTGTGTCGAGTTCAAGCACGGGCTCGAGTCGAGGCCATAGTCATTGGTGTGTGGGTTCTCTCTCTCTCTCTCTAACACGCAAGTTCAATGACTAGGTCTTTCGGGAGAGGCGATATTTAGGTAATATCGGATCCCAGGAGGCGACTATGGAGGGCGCGAGCTAATACGGGAATTAATAATGGGAGTAAAAAAATCGTCGGTGTGCGCGATCTCATTCCACAGCGGCTGTTCCGAGGGAGGTTAGGGGAAAACAACGGCGGGCCCAGCACAGCAACGCGAGAGGCTCTGGTATTCTCGTTGTTTGCGCGGGTAACGTGTGTTAGTAGAAGAGTAAAAGACGATGAGTAAAAATATGAGTTAAAAAAAAAAGAGGGCTGGGTCGTCGGTCGAGGCCCAAAGAATCGACTCGTTTGTCAAGTCAAAAGACGTTGGAGATGTGACAAGACGAGCAGTGATGGATCATTCAACTGCTGCCCCCAAGAGCTGCTCCATCCAAAGGTCTGGAGCCCGGCTGCTGCTACTGCTTCTGTCAAGCAGAAATTGACAGAGAGGAATAAAAAGCACACATGAGAACAAGAAAAAGGAACCCCCGTCCAGTATGTATGAGAAAAGCCCATTGCTCCATCCCCAAGGCTACTGAGCCCCCCAAAAATGCGGTGAAAGCAACCAGATTTGTGTCGTCGGCTCGACCAGGGGTCTTCCCTTCCCGGTGTGGCCAAGGCCCCCAAGGCCCGGGTGAGCCATCCCAAGCACGGAAGCCAAGTGTGTGTCGTTCGGGTTCTTTTGCACAAATTATGTCATCGGCCACGACCTTTCCCCGGAACGAGGCACAAAAGCGAGCGAATACCCTCTAACCTTCTGCTCCATGAAATTCCCATGGCGACGGGTCATGATAGTGGGGACTTTTCGTCGCGTGCCCTGGCTCATTGATGGCTCGTGCAGGTCTCCTTTTGCTGGGGTCGTCCGGCGTGGGCGCAAGGCCGCGGATCCATCACCCATTACCAAACTCTCCGTGAGCATGGTCCAGGCTATGGTGGAGTGCAGCCTCATCAACAACACACAGCACAGCACAGCACAGGCCAGATGAAATGAAATGTCCGAATACGCACCGCACTGCTCTCTGATGTAAACCTGCGTTGCACAAACCACATCTCCAAGAGCCCAAAAGCCAAGTCGTACACGCTAGTGCCGATGGCAGGCCAGTGCCAGCCTAGACGTGCCGAGCCCAGGCATGAAGCCGCAGCAAAAGCCGGCTAGAGGACGCCATGGGTAACGGTGCCGCGGTCACGTCCCCTTGTCCTCCGTCGGCCGGCGCTGCCTTGTGCTTGCCTTTCTTATGAAAGGAAAACAAGATGTCGGTAAGCAGAGCAAAGCTGAGGATTCCATCCGACTCGACGAGACGCCCCTCGATAGGGCATCAACCGGTGAGTCAAGCTGAATGTACGACTTTTGAAGCCCAACCCTTTGACTATCGGCGATCCCAGTCGCCGAGATATGCCATCTGCCCACCGCGTTTTGATGGCCTCCTTTTGGCCATGACATCCATGACCTACTACTACCTCCGACAACTTGCTTCTGTGTACGTCGTAGTCGGCCAGCCCCCTTGGAAGCCCGCCGTCGGCTCGCTACCTACCGGGCGGTTTCTCTTCTAACTGGTCAAGGTGGACGTACACATGA
This sequence comes from Fusarium vanettenii 77-13-4, assembly GCF_000151355.1. Lineage (NCBI taxonomy): Eukaryota > Fungi > Ascomycota > Sordariomycetes > Hypocreales > Nectriaceae > Fusarium > Fusarium vanettenii. Next base: position 2,077,801 of record NW_003315867.1, read on the forward strand.
CGCTACTGTACATGTGCGAGGACCGCAGTTCAAGTTCAAGGCCAATGTAATTTTCTAATGGCATCCTTCTTGTGCGCTCGCATCTTGGCGGAAGTAGGGTTCCCAAAAGAGATGCGAGTCGTCGTGAGTGGGTGGCTCTCTTCAACTGCCGCACCGAGATGATAAATTCCCCGAAAATCCCGTCAGAGCTTTCGGGTGAGTGGGCTCTTCAATGGGAACAGGCTTCAATGTTGGGGCATATGGTACGTAATTAGTAGACTTCAGACTCGACTCGCCGGACTCGACTTGACTCGCTCAAGACCGGCTGTGAGAGCCTCTTCCGGTAGGACTCGAAGAAATTGCCTTGGGATGTGTCCGGAACGAAACTGTTTTTGCTAGGTTGCCAAGACCAATTGTCCCTCCCTGCCATCGGTCAAACCAGAGCCCTGACATTACTGTACATGACAAGCCCAGCCGGTCTGCGGCGTTGCCAATTAAACCTCAAGCCCTCCCCGGGGGCGGCGCCCGGAGACGACGTCAGGCCCCTTCCCCTTGTCCAGCCTCGTCTAGACGCCATCACAGATACTTGCTTCTTCTCCTTCTTCTCTTGGGACCCAGAAGGTCCGTCTTGCGATCGAGATGGCTTCCTGTCAACCCCTGGTCCCTAAGTCATGGCAATGGCCCCCCTGCCCGCCCCAAGTTGAGCCATCACCGTGTCGCCGGGTTCGATCTCTAACCTTCTGCCGAGCGAGCAGGGTCCAGCGTTGGTTAGGTAGTTCAACAGGGAGTTTTCTCGGGTTTCGACCATTTCAGTCCAAGCCTGAAAACTCTGTTTCCCGGGGTTACTGCTCTCCTGTCCCTCGGTTCACCGGTCTTAGGGCAGTGCCATCCATGAGGGCATGACATACTGAAGACGTCGGCCCTACTGGAGGCTGCTGCGGTCGTCAAGGGATGCAATCGAGGCTAAACAGCAACGCTTCTCATCCATGGATCCAATGTCTTGGTGATCCCCTGTGGGGTTGCATTTCCTTCGTCATCGTCCACTGAACAATTGTGCCCCGCGATAAGCACCGCCGAGCTCGCCCTCTTCCCCTCAGTGACCTGCAGGCACGCAGACAACGGTCATGTCAGTTGAGACCACGCGCATTTCTCAACGACCTCTGCCTTTTAGCGCCTTCCCGTGAGACACACATGGTGGGCGTCTAGGGGCAACCTTTGGGGGGCCTCCGAGCTAGGAGCTCTCAGAAAGAGACCTGGGCTGCCGCCGCGGCACTCGCGCGGGAAGAGCATTCTTCCCCTGCCCTGACCGGCTGGCGATGCAGTATTTGCCGATCTTCATCCCACGTAGGGACCGGCACGGGCTTCTGTCACCGTGTCTCGTGTTCCATGGTGTTGGTCATGACTTATCAAGGAGCGCGGCAGTCCCGGGCTGTTGGTCACAGGGCTGTTGGGGGGAGCTGGCCTGAGCCATTCTGCCTGTAGTCCTGTCGAGGCGCAGCCTACTGCAGCTCCCCTCATGATGGCCCTGAGGCATGATGATGGAGATGCATGAATATGACGATGGCGGTGATAAGCCCTCCCCTCTTCAGCGGCCAAGTTAGGCTATCGACAATCCCGCCAAGCTGCATCCACAAATCCCATCAATCCCTTTTGGGAGTCGCTCGTCTTCTTCTCTGATTCTCAATGGCTACAACGTTGCAGTTGCATGCGGGTCCACGTCTGTCTGATGAGCCTGATGTCTGTTGCCTACCAACGCTCTTGAGACAAGTGCCGGTCCGGCGAATAGCTCAGCGGCTAATCCAGTGGTTCAACTACAACTCTGTTGTTATTGATGGATGGATACTGTAGTTGCGTCAATGCCTATGAGCTGCCACTTTAGTACTTCTCCTACCAAGCCCTGACGCGCGGGTACTTTAACCGCAACATCTCATCACAGCCAGTTGATCTATTCACAACATTCCGGCCCGTTATCCCAGAGATCCTTTCTCTTCCAAGGCTTGATCCCTGAGTTTCCAAGAAAAACTCCCCGCTTGTTCCGGTTGCCGGTTCCAGAGCTAATGTTGCACTGATCGCAGTATGGCGTCCGTCACGTGTCGTATTTCTCTGAGCCTCCACCTCCACACACAACTCCATCACGGATGGATGTCTCCTCTGCTCTCCACCTGCACGCCTGTCTCCCATCTCCAATATCTCACCGCCCAATGCGAGCCACCGTGAGCTGCAGCGAGAATGCGTCCCAAGGACCAGTCCCAGCCACAGCCAAGGCCGCCTCAGCCTGAATGCGCCCTGCGGCATTTGCCCCTCGTTCGTTCGTCCTCAGCTCTGAGCATGGCGGCCCCTCGCTGAACAAATTGGACTGGCTCTTTCTCTCACCTTGGCCCCTCGGCGATGCTCACTGGAAATGAGGTGCCCCAGTCAACGGGCGCGCGCGCGTGGAGCGGCCGCATGAGCTCCTCCATGCCTGGGCTTGTTACAGGTCACATTGCTGTCGAGACATTTGCCAACCAGAACCCCTGCTGCGTCCTCCGGCTGCTTGGAACCCAGATTGCGCTCGGCTCATCGTCTCGGATTTGCTGGGTCCGCTACGCTACGATCGGGCACTTCATCTTCATCAATCCCTCGCAGAACTTGAAGCACCAGGCTGGTTTGGTGCGGCCTAATAATTACACCCATGCTACCTATCCGCAAGGAGCTATTCGTATCTCGAAGCAAGGGAAGGATTACTGCGGCTTGGAGAATTATTCCAGGGCAAATATTGGTTCCATTTATTCCATTTGGTGCGATAACTGCCTGTGGATGGTGAAGCTTCATCAGAGCTCCTCTGATGAGCCCATGTTGCAACTCAAAAGCACCTCACCTTGACAGTGTCACGAGCATGTGTGGCATAGTATTGACATAGTGCTCATTGCTCTCACTCGTCCAGTTGGTCTTGTTTCATGCTCCTCATCATTGGACCAACTAACGTAGTTGTGCGCGGCCCGTCCCTTGGCCGACTCGTCGTTTGACCAGCTGACCTCCATCTTTCGGCTCCAACCCGACCAGTCTCCCTCTGACAGCACCCATCAAAGGGTCTCGACCGTCCCCTCATGTCCAGCTGGACCTCTGGGATGGGTTCCCGCTACACTCGAGACTGTGGGAGCCTGAGCAATGTAACGCCAGCACCTCGCTGATGGGGAGACTTGCCCTCAATGCCGACAACCATGTTCCTCGCCCAGCATGAGCATGAGCATGCTCTGATGATGGCTGGCCTCGAGATCTCTGGATGCGTGGCTCACCGACTTGCCCTCTTGAGGTTAGCATGTCGCCGCATCTTCAAGGATTCCAGCAGAGTGGTGCGATTTCCGCATATGCCATCGTGAGGCTGGCTCTCTGGCTCAAGCGCCAAGGATCTAAAGGCGCATCCCTCTGGCGCCGGGCTTCATCTTGACCACGGCCGCCGAGGGCTGTGGGAGAGAGACATCGGAGCTCGCAGTCAGCTTACGAAACAGAGACGCGCATCCTTTTTATTGTCACCCAGCCCTTGGCCAGGTACAGTGTGCTACTACCTATCTGCGTCCATGCCGGTATACCCCGTATTAGTGTATATCGCTATAGCTCTATGAACACTCATCCCTCCTGACCTCAGCCACCCACTGCAATGCTAAGAAACCCATGCTCGCTGAATCGAAATCATCATACCCCATTCTGCTCGATGGCAAAAAGATCCGCGTTCACCAGTCTCGCAACATGTTCAGGGATCCTCCTGTTCCTTTAGCGCGGACATACGGCGCCATGGTCGAATAGCAACGCCAGAGCCAAGAATACAGCTCAGGATCCGGCGACTCAGAGCTTGTGCCCCTCTCCGGTGACCCTCAAACCCCTCTCGCCCTCGTCTCAGCTCTTCGTCCGAGGGCGAAGGGTCAAGAGCGAACAACGACGAAACCGTCGATCACTGCAGCTGTACCGGCGCACAGCACCTCAACCCCTCGCACAGCTCGCCACAAATCAGCTGGCACTCCTCCTCGCCTCGTTGCTGTCGACGCCTCAAGGTATCCATGCTTGCGTCGATCACTGTTGCCTGAGTATCTGTTGCGCCGTCGGTCATGGTCACGGGGGGGCCAGCCAGTACCTCTGGCTGCAGGGTTGCCGAGTGAATGCCGTACGCGTGGAGACACTCCATGATGATCCTCGCCTTGTCCGAGAAGCTCTTGACGGTTCTACCGTCAACGACTATATGGGCAGATGCGATGGATTTGTGCTGATCTAGTCGCCAGATGTGCAACTCGTGAACCGACTCGATCCCTGGGATCTAAACTCTGTCAGTTCTGACCTAGCAACTCTTCCCGTCGACCTACCTTTTCAATGTCATGCTTGACATCTTCGAGGCTGATTCCACCAGGTGCAATCTGCAGCAGAATGGCGCCGCTGTTCCTGACCAATGGAATCGCCGAGAGGAAGATCATGACTGCGATAAAGACCCCGACTGCAGGATCGGCGTAGTATCGGCCCTCCCCCTCGACCTTCCAGATGATGAGGGCTGCTATGATGACGCCAAGGTTGTTGACGGCGTCTCCCAGGATGTGGATAAAGACCCCCATCATGCCAAGGTCTCTGCCTGGCGACATTACTGCCACGGATGTGTGCTTGTGCTCGTGATGGCTACTTGTGCTCTACTCTAGTTAGCAGTTGACAACTCATAAAGTGTGTCAAGAGAATACGCACCGGCGTCAAGCGCGCCTCAGTCTTGCTAGCTGCATCGTTAGCCAGCGTTCCAGCAACCTCATGGAGTCGCACATGAGGAGGACAGTGCTGTTCTTCGTGCCCATGTCCCTGTCCGCCGTGCTCATGGTCATGTTCTGAAACCTCAAGGTCAGCAACTCAAGCGCATCTCTCAAGATGGGGGCGGGGCGTTGTTCTCTCACCGTGGAGGAAACTCAAAACCAACATGTTGAGAGCCAACCCGACGCTTCCGACTATCAGGATGAGCTGAGGGTTCTGCACGTCTGGTGTCGTCAGCCTCATCTTTGCCTCGTGCCATTCATGCATGCTTGATAAGGGGTGACTCACGGGTGAGATCGATGAATCGCTCAACGGCCTGCACCAGGATACTGACGCTCAGCGCCACGAGGAAGACGCCGTTGAAGAAGGCGCCCAGTAGAGTAGCCCGCTGCCATCCATATGTGTACTCTTGCGGTGCTGGCTCAGGTCGCTCTTGTATCTATACTTGCCTTAGTTGTATGTTTCCATTCGGGTTGGTAGTGGACATCAACGAACCAGCAATGCAACCAGGGCAACTATGATGCCTATCAAGTCGGAAAGCTAGGGTCATCAGTATCTGTGTCTCTGCTTCGTCTGTTGAGTTACTTACATAGTGGAAGGCATCGGCGACTAGGGCGAGAGAGCGTGTATAAAAGCCGACTGCCAGGTTTGTCAGTCAGGGGTCACGGAACGTGTTGGTTCAACGGACCAGCCAGTTCTGCGACAAAGAATGAGAAAGCGATGCATATCGTGGCCATAAGCCGATGCTTTCGAGAGACTTTCATGACCAACCCGTGAGGTCTTAGTGATAGTATAGCCAGTTGGTAGGTAGGTTGATTTAGTTGTGATATATTAAGTTCTGATATGTCGATTTCGGTGTTGATTACTTTTGATATTGGGAATATCCGTATGGAAGTAACAACTGGTAAGGGGCTGCTTCTGCCTCACGAGAATCGCTCCTGGAGAAAGCCTCGCTCTTGGCCTTTTAAGCAACCACAGCCTCAGAATGAGTCTGATGGCCTGACCGGTGCGCGTACGAGGACTGAGTCTTGCGCGAGGAGTCATGGAATCCAAGCGAAACATCCCCCATCGGCTCGAGATCGCAAACGACGGTGATTTGGTATAGAGCGGAAGCAATGGCAGAGTGAATATGGGCAAAGGACTTTGTAGAATCATATTGAACCTCTTTCATGAGCAGCAGAGTCAGAGGGCGAAGGGACAAATATGTTTATCAGGGTTGTTGTCGGGCAGAGCATGTAGCTAGCCGGCCGGGACGATGCCGTCGCATTTGCCGAACCGAGCGACGGTGACGGTGACGGTGACACCTATTTCTGTCCGAATCTGGCATGCCGTGCAGGAACCCTGGAGTTTAGTGTTTCCCAATCCCCAGGCCATCAAGGTGGCGGTTCGTCCGTGTATTGGGGATGTTGAAACATGTTCACCACGACGGTGACTCCGTATATAAGGAAGCGAACTGGTCACTCACTGACTGGCGAGGAGACGTGACAGCTAGATCTCTTTGTGATGGTTTGAAGGGTGCTCCATGACTACGGTTCAGTGGCAATGGCCAAGTAACAACCGGCAGATGTAGGTCAGTGTCTAATTGCCATGTAACATCAAGGTCCAGATGTAGGGCTCTGGTCTAACGTGGACTACGTTACACAGCATTTTGGCGCAGGATCTGTATTAAGAGACTAATGGGGTCTTTTTGACTGATTGAGAAACTGAGATACTCGTGAATCCTTCTCTGTGAAGCTATATCAGGTTTTCCCCCCTTCCTAACTACGAGGCTTGGTGTCACACCTACCCTATTCCATCTTGGCGTACGATATTAAACAGCTTCTCGTGAAACACATTACTCCCAAAACGGCTTCAGCTTGGGTATAAGCGAAGAATATGCCATTCTACCTTGGCCGTGGGCTATCAATTCAGTCCTGGAGCGGTCCACTCCCAATTCCCAACCGATCAAACCCTCCATAGGCCCAGGGCCCTGCCCAGGGCCGTAAACCCTTTCGTACTCGTCAAGTGAAGGAATCTGAGGATACTGGTGCGCGTTACAAAAAAGAGGCCATGCACGCTGACGGTTAAGACGAAGGTAGTCGTTGCAGTACCATGAGGTAAGTGCCCTGCGGTCGCGGGTGGTGATGGGAAGGTTGACGTTGGTCTTGTCGACGAGAGGGGGTCTCTGACGTATATCCATACTGAACTTGAAAGTAAACCTGAAAAACTCGTGGCTACTGGATGTAAGAGTCGTGGTGAGAAGATCAAAGCCGACTGTCGCCATCAGAGACACTGGAACATCGCTCCAGCTAGGACCACCAAGATAGTGGAGGCCCTCAGGTTCGTTGCTGGGACTGCGGTCGGGGAAATTTCCTACTCCCCCCTTCAGGGGCGCATTCTCGTAATCTGGATGCTCTCCAGGGACAGGAATGGGAGCCCCTACCTGATGCGCAATGAGAGCGCCATACATGGCGAGGACGTATTCGCGAACACATGGGAGCAATTGGAGCTCGATTTCTCCCGGCAGTCTTCTCTCGTACATGTATAGGATGTACCAGTTCCAGTAGAGAAAGGGGTCACTCTGATCAAGTAGAAACCCGTCAAACGGATCTCTCCCAGTCCGATGACTCTCCCCTTGGGTGTCCGTCTTGCCAGCGACCGGACCATAAGTCTTGCATAGAAGTTCGTATCTGAGGAACGCCTGAAGTATTTTCCGGCGATCAACACGTCCAAGAGAAGTCGTGTCAAATTGGTTAACATATTGTTGCAGCCATATTTGAGCTGGATGGCAAGAGAAGTGAGCGTGAGACCATGATGGGAGTCGACGGTAGGCTCGTGGAAGATAATGACTGGTCGCTTTGGAGAGATAATCTCCAATGTAGAGCCACATCTGACGACACAAAGCGTGCAAGTCGAGCATTGTAGGAATATCGCGTGTGCTGGGATCAAAAGGATCCGAAAATTCTTTATCGCCCCATTTGCGAAGGTGGCCATGAATGGCAGCTAGTCTTTGTTGTGCATCGACATTAGCCGCTGTAGCATCTGGCCTTGGGAATTTTAGAATGGCCAAGGCGTCTTGCAAGACGTCTCCAATGAGATCGCCATCTCTGAGCACGTAATGGCGTACAATTTCCCCCCTGGACACCTGAAGTTGCTGGAGAAGAGCTGGGGATGCCTGGGCAGCTATCACAACTTCTGCAAGGCTGTCCAGCGAGACGAGGAGCATGAAGCGAAGATCTTGGTGTAACTTTTCGAATGGATCCATTTTGACTTGTAGCAATGGTATTGTGAGAGAGGCGGGGGATGGGCTCTGCGATTGTGAGGGATGCGGGAGAAGAGTGTGACTGATGCTTGAGCATTGGGAGTTAATTATCAACCTTGAACAGCCTGGGAAGCCGCAATCCAACCAACATACACCTCGAGCACTAGCATTAAAACTTTATGGCCTAGCAACCCATTTAACAAGGGACATAGCCATGTTGTCATGTCGACCGTTATGGCCTTGCTAACTCTCACTACAAGAATGATGGAAGTCACAATACACAAAGCGTAAATGCTTCAGCAGATAAGTAGCTAAAGCTTCTGATGTACTTTCAGAGGGCGGATGCCTGCATACAGACTTGATGGATATTTGATATCCATAGGTACATCAACAAACGAAATACTGGTGCCACGATAAGAAGGGGGGATGAATCATCTTAGAGGGGACTTGGTAAAATCTCTACTCTTCTTTATGCCCCTTTTAGTCCAGCTTAAGGTTAAAGTCTCATCATAATGGTACTATCTACAGAAGAGGATTTGCTAAGGGTAGTCTGATTTGTCTGTCACTCAGTGAGGTTAATTTGCTAGAACCCGCCCCATGTGTCTTGACAGGCACCGATTACGTTGACTTCCCATCTTCATCCACACTCGTCCACAGCAAACTCAGTCTTGCCTCACTGAATGAGACATGAGGACACTCAATCGGTAGCCTTCACACACAGATTTCTCGATTTCGACATCGAGGAGTTTGACCGGTCCTTTGAGTGCCCGAATTTCGAAAGTGAGAGCCTGCCCAGCTCGACAGTCGGATCATTTTGGGCCAATTCCCGCAAGCAGGTCCGGATACAGGAAGACGACAACAATATTTCCCTAGTCGCCAACCACTTAAGTCTGGCTGGTCACCTTTCCTAGGAGTCTCTGACCAAGACCTTGTAAGGAGAACAGCTCGGAAGACGCCACTTTGAGGACCTGATGAGTTGGCTGTCTGCACAAGCAAAGCACGTCTGACCGCGTCGGGTCGGAGTCAGGTGACCTCAGGCATAAAGGCACAGACAAACAAGACTGGCGATAACCTCAATCCGACTCACATCACTCACATGGCTCCCCAGGAACCTTTGACTCCGACTTGATATTCAGCTATCCAAGGTCAACTCGACGCACCAATCATCTTTCACAGCGATGGCTTGCTGATGATGGCGCCACAAGGTAGCTACCAAATTTGGAAGGCGGTGAAGATGCCCCATCCTCCAAGCTCGATTCTGCCGCGACAGGCGACCTCAGCTCGCGATCGCCTCTCATGCAGATGCAGTGCCGACGATATCCACTTGCGACTTGGACGACTCTGCATTATCTATCAACCCCGCGATCGGCTTCGTCGACCGAGCCAATCTTCCGCGACCAACATGCGAGCAACGGGATCGTACCCCTTCCTGTCGAACCCACCCAAGTAGAAACCGACCACCCGATCCCATGTCCCGAAATGGCAGCACGAGGAATCCGGTCCCGCGCAAGGGACCGCATTGGAGTCATCTTCGACAATTCAGCAGGTCCAGCTTAGACCGCACCCATACCGAGCCCTTGACCTCGCCCACAAGCGTTTCGACCCATTCCACCATCAAGGAAGAGAAGCGCACGAGGCTAGAACGTCGATGCACGGTCACGGTGAATGAGGGGTACGCCAAGGATGAAGTCCTGCTCAACTTCGACCTCGTGGGCGGCGATATCAGACCTGGCACGTTGATGTGCATCTCGACGGTTAAGGATGACACGCGGAAGCCCTCTACTGGGCATGGCTCTAGCAGCAAGCAGAGCCAGGACCAGAATTCCGGCGCCAAAGGAGGATCGACATGCCAGAACGGAGATAGCGCTGGCTTCAAATACGTCTTTGTCGCAAAAGATATGCCCAAAGATATGAAGGCACGGCAGCACGACGTGGAGGTCTATGTCTTGAAGCACATTGCGGATGCGTTTGGGATGAAGAAGGGCTCCCAGGTTCTCCTAACGGTGGTACGAAGCACATCTCCTGATTGACTGCACAGTGCTAACTAGAAGCGAAAGGTTGACGCCAAGAACCCAGCTACCGAGGCTTCTCACGTTGAACTATCGTTCAAGGACCAATACTTGTCGAGATCGGACATTTGGAGAATGACAGTCGGGGAGTTGACGGGGAGAACCGTCTACAAAGGCCAATCCATCTTGTTCATGGGCACTATCAAGGCTCAGATTACCGCTATTTATGTCGACGGTCGGAGAACGCATTCTGCCTTCTTCACTCGTGACACACGGCCAATCTTCCGGAGTGAATCAGCCAGATACGTGCTCTTCATCCAGATGGCCAGGGAAATGTGGGAGTTTGACTCGGAAAGCTCTGGTGCCATCATGTTCAACAAGGTTGTCAACGGCTTTCTACCCGCGCTGTTCAAGAGGTGGGCGATGCTAAAAGCAAAGCATCTGGTCAGCATCGTGCTCTTCGCGCGCGTAGAGTACGATACCGGATTGACGGCCGAGTTCGACAACCTCGAAGGGGATTACTACACGGGCATTCAACCCTCGGGACCCCGTCGGCCGTACAAGGACTTCTATCGCGTGGTTGTGAGCGAGATGAGCAGCGGAGAGTGGACAAAGATTCTGCACCAGTTGAAGATGGAGTTCAACTTTTTCCGTCGAGACATTAGTCTACATCACCACAAGCTCGTCACGCAAGCAGAGACTGAGGGGTCACACACGATCCCGAGAGACACTCCCTCGACAAGAGTCAAGGCAGAGTCGACCTTTTCGATGTATGGCAACCTCTTGGAAGCAATCAACTTGGCCTCATCCCAGTTCGCGCACGACCACATCGACAGAGACCTCACCAGGACAGGCATTTCTATTGTAATCATCAGTCCTGGCCCTGGTGTTTTTGAAGTCGACTATGAAACTCTTCGAAGAACGACTGAGGCATTGGTTGGTAACGGTATCGGTATCGATTTGATCTGTATGCCCAAGATGCCTTTGCACTCGGTACCTCTCTTCAAGTATCGTAACCCGCAGTATTCTGAGGAGCACGGTCATCACCCCCATTCTGGCCTCTCAAGATCGTTTCATAGCCGTGACAGTACGCCAAACCACCCTACGCCCGTCATCGGCAGTTATCAGTCCTTGGCAGAATCCTTCTCCCCTTCTAAGAGCATGAGCCTTTCCCGCCGTCCTGATCCTCTCATGTCCATGGCGACGAGCGATGAATGGTGCTATGCCCTACCTCAATGGCTTCATGTTTCTTTCTGGACCGGAGCGTCTGATGAAGCCTTGTCCTACGAGGGCATCGCTCTATCAGTGTCCAACAAAGTTGAACAAGATGATGAAGACGAGTTCAATATCCGGTGCCGCATGTATGCTTTGCAAATGAGAAGCATCCTCGAGACTAATGAGATCGAGACGACACCTCTACAAGTTGACACTCATTTCCCTGCCAACATCACGGAGCCACCATCAGCGCAAAAGTTCCGCCAGACCGGCATCAACGATACCGTCTACATCCCCAACAAGCGTGCTCCCGAGGCCCTGTTTGACTATGTATACGGCTTCCAACGGTTTGTCCCAGACCGACTGGCAAGGCCTGGTGAGAAGTCTCTGTGGAAGCAGCTTCAAGAATTTGATGATTACAGAGCCAAGATCTCGAGCAGCCGAAGGCACCATCATTCGTCACGACACGCCAAAGACTTGGAGGAGATAACACGGAGGCAGCTGGCCGAGGACTCGGGGCTCTATGGGACCTCCTTACCTGAGAAGAAACCAGCCATACTAGGTTCCTCAACAAGAAAGCTGTCGATGAATATGATGGACGCCGACAAACCATCTCCTGCAGCCATCAAGAAAGCCGAGTCAACCCCCAAAGCTTCCAAGCCAACAACGGTGGCGAAGCAACCAAAGTTGATGCGGCAGATCAGCCTTGGTCAACGGGGATTTGGTATCGCTGCCCCCAAAGCTGTGATTGCAGAGATCAAAGCTGAAACTGTCAATGCCTCTGGTACCTCATCCGCAGAGACGAGGCAGCCATCAACACCTCGTATGCGCCCAGAGCTGCGTCCCAGCTCGCCTCAGACTATCACAAGCCAGTCTTCGACATTGTCTACACAAAAGTATCGGCTGGATACACCTGATACCATCATTGAGGGAGTGCCAATGACGCCGAGTATTCCTATTCTTAAGAGGAACAACTCTGGTATCCTCGACACTGCTGCAACACAACTGAGGACTGCCTCCTCCATGATGATCTCCTCACCTTTCAACAACCGGCACCAGAAGCGGGAAGATGATCGCGATCTGAGGTTTTCAGACGCCCTTCGAGCGGATGATGCTCAGAAGGTCTATACCAACAAGCTGCGCGCTGGTGCTGTCTTGGATCTGCCGACTACTCTGTCTCCTACCACGGCCATCACCCCTTGGTTAACGCTGTTGAACCCATCCAACCCAGACAGTCTCCTGATTGACGATAGCATCTTGTACAGCAGATGGCAGCACGTGTATCCTCAGATCAGCCAGATGAAGGTCCAGAAATGGAAGGCCCTCTGCTGTCCTGCCTCTGTGCCGTTGACGACTGAATACTTTCCCTCAAAGGCTCAGTTTGACACGGAGTATCATCGACATCCGTACACTCTCGACCAAAATGCAGATGATGACCTGGCTGAGGAGCCCAAGACGCGTCAGGAGTTTATCCAGGAGCTCATTAGTCTGCGATTCACTCAAGGCTTTCAGATCGTGGTTGGCCCAGCAGTTGCACGGGCTTTCGGACAGAACCTCATCAAGATTGGCGACATCTTCTCACGGGATCAGCGCCTAGAGGATGGCACCAGCATCTTCATGTCGGTTGGCAACACCATTCACCAACTCTCATGCGTGAATGGCACAGAGGTGGAGGTCAACATATTTATGCGGAAGCCAATAGACACATCCATCACCTGTCAGGGCTTCTCGCCAATCTACAAGCCCGCCATCCGAACTCTGCTGGACGATTCCTACGAAGCACGAGAGATTGACATTCTCACGCCCCGGCCAGAGCGCAACTGGAACATGATTGATTCGTACATTGCTGGCCATCATGATGAGATGATGGATAGCTTGCGCTTCTGGCGTGCAAGGTTCGTCCTCATTCCTGTGTCGCGCAAGGACGTCCCATTGCCCAAGACACAAGGAGGAGACAATGCCGAGGAGGTCCGTATCGAGGGAATCAAGCGTCTCGCACAGTCTTGGCAGAAGTATCGTTACATTCCTCCATCAGAGCGGCGGTATCATTCACTTGGTCATCGTCGTAAGCGGGACCCCAATCCCCTGGACATTGTCTACAAGACTGAAGATCCCTCGGTTGTCATTGCCGCTGAGCTCGAGACTCTTCCTATCCTTGAAGGTCTCGACGGCATCGGCCGCAAGGGGCAGCTTGTATCGAGCAAAGAGCGTTTTAAGAAGTCCAACTTGAACTTGTCTGCGCTTGCGGAGGCCATGCAGCAGCCGGTCGAGAATGGAGGCGTCAGGTTGCAGAATCGAAGGTGGCATCTCCGTCTTCACTATGCCTGCTTCATCGGCTCCGACATGGTGACGTGGCTACTCGACAACTTTGAGGATCTTGAGACTCGAGAAGATGCCGAGGCTCTGGGCAACGCCCTGATGGTGACGGACGAGGCCAAGGCTGGCACACCGAAGAGCGAGAAGGACAAGGGCATCTTCGTCCACGTCGAGAAGAGACACCAGTTCCGTGATGGCAACTACTTTTACCAGATCGCCAGCGAGTTTGCCAAGGCCCATACGGGATGGTTCAACACGAGAAGGGCTGGAGTTCCTCCCACGCCGATCCTTGAGCCTACGAACCGAGATTCACCTCGGGCTTTGATGTCGGCTCGTCCAACCTCACTTCACGAAGAGGGCTCCCCTGCGTCAACATCAACCACGCCAACTCTGCCTCTGTCTCACAACGGAAAACGGCCTAAAGTGGTGCTGAGCAAGGTCATCAAGTACGACGTGGATCATCGCAAGCGATCATTCAGACCTGAGAGGATCGACCTGCACTATGACCGTCTTCACAACCCAGACAGTTGCTACCACATCCGGATAGACTGGATGAATGTGACTACAAAGCTAGTTGAAGACGCAGTCGAGAGTTGGGCTCGAGAGGCTAGTCAATACGGCCTACGTCTTGTCGAGGTGCCCATCAAGGAGGCATGCACCATCACGGAAACTAATCCTTTCCGGAGACCCTTCCGTCTCAAGCTGGCAGCGCATCCTCCTGACCAGAAGCCCGAGACGTACTTTGACCCCAACTCTCTGGGCCCGACAACCTCTCCGACTAGGCACTTTTACCAGACAGCCATCCTCAAGAAGTTTGACTTTGTCCTCGACATGGAGGCGGGATCCAACTTCCCCGGCAACGTCGATGTGAGCTACTCTTGGGGCAAGCCCGATTTCAAGTACAGTCAGTACATCCACCGGAGCGGCACACTCCTGGCTGAGATCACCGATGAGGGTGACTTGCTATTCTTGGCGAATCGTCTATACAGCAACCGACCTGCGAACCCGCGAGACAAGGAGATTCGGGCCGCTGACCCCCTGGTTGAACGTGGAGGAGGCCGCATGTCGGCATTTGGCCCTTACAGCGCCTACGGTATCCCTGAGTCGACAACCATGGCCTCGCCCCTGCTCAAGCCGACTCACTACTACCACTCTCCGGCGCTCAAGCCCGTGGACCAGCCGGCCAAGGCGGTCCCGGTCTCGTCCCCGGATCCGGAGCTCATCAAGATTGAGATCGAGGAGTTTTGTCACGACGTCGTCGCCCTTGAGGCATTTTACCGTGAGGCTATGGAGAAGAACCAAGCAGTCCAGGGCACACCCGCCACTGCTGCCGTGCCCACCGTGCTCGAAGCTGTGCCTGAAGCCAGCATCCCGACCCTTGGCCTGCCGCCCGGTGTGCTCGGAGGCAATGATGGCGCACCCACCAAGCGGCTCAACAGTCCCATGTCCTTTTTGCGAAGGAGCAGCGTGCAGTATGACGGCGGCTCGAGCCTAAGCGGGCGATAAGCCTGCTCGGCAGGATATAATCATGAAAAATTAGCGACGTTTGTATGTCAGTTGGACCTTGCGATAATGTTTATGAGTGGCTTGGCTTGAGAGGGCAGGGTCCTTTGCTTTCCATGTAGATGAAGCCGTCATGTAGATATCAGCATGAACTTTTTGTCTAGGTAGTGTACTCAGGATACATAGAATCTTCATTCTTGTCACTTGGTGTCAATGGTCTCGAAGCATGCGTAAACCAAGTTGATGTAATTTATTGAACCTTCCAACTCCGATTCCCAGACTCTTGATATACTATATATACAAATGACGCCGTGTAAGGACTGCTCCAAATTCTTACTAAAAGAGACTATTCTGAACGTATATGTTGATGAACTTGGTTAATGCCAAGGGGTATGTATGTGTATGTGCATGTTTATCGGCTCTTCGAGAAGGTGTAATAAAATGCAAGAGCTCTATTCATCAGAGTGGGTGGGATACCCTAGATTCTTGTCAGTAATCGGGACAACTCAAACTTGATGGGTTAAGACTTACACCATGAACAAGTTGCGATAATGGCGTAAAGGCAGATCAACAACCAACCCTCTAACCAATGACTCTTGCCATCGGCAATGAGATAGTTGGTGAGTAGCACAGCCACAAACATGACAGCGACCTGGAACAGGTCAAAGCTGAGGTTCATGCTCTCCTCACCCATGCCCCATCCAATGATGACCAACAGTGGGATCAGGAACAGGGCAACTTGCATGCTCGAACCAACAGCAACACCAATAGCCAAGTCCATCTTGTCCTTGATGGCCACCGTCACGGCCGTGGCGTGCTCGGCAGCGTTTCCAACAATGGGAAGAAGGATCAGACCGACAAACTCCTCCGAGACACCGCCATCCTTTGTCACGGCGTCGATCGAGTCCACCATGAATTCAGCGCACAGGGCGATCAGGACGGTAGCAAAGGTAAGCGTACCCACAGCGACCCAGAAGTGCAATTGCGGCTCCTCTTCCTCGTCTTCCTCCTCCAGTCTCTCAGGATTCATGATCATCTCGGTCAGGCGCTCATTCTCATCGCGACCAGCCATGCCGCCACCGACCAAGGCGCCGGGGACCATAAGCCCCTGACGGATACCGCTTGAGGCAGGACCGCTGCGAGACCAGGGCTTCGCAGCAACCTTTTGGCTCTCCTCAGCAAAAACACTCTGGTGCGTCTTGAGCTGGAAGATGAGATAGGCGCCGTAGACAATAAGCAGAATGACGGCAGTGCCGCGGGAGAGATCAGCAACGGCCTTCACGGGGGTCTCGCTGGCCCAGTCAAAGACGGTAGGGACAATGACAGACGCGACAGCGAGGGCAAGCAGCGAAGCCGCTGTCTGGGCCACCGTCACGTTGAAGTATTGCTGTTGTCTTCTCAAACCACCAAAGAAGAAGCAGAAGCCCATGACAAGCAGCAGGTTCGAGAGGATGGAGCCGACGAGCGAGGTTTGGACAATGATGACCTTTCCATCCACAAGCGCGAGGATAGCAACGATGAGCTCGACGGCGTTGCCAAATGTGGCATTGATCAGACCACCCAGAACCTCACCGGTTCGCAGAGCAATCTCTTCGGTAGCGAAGCTGAGGATAGCGGCAAGGGGGACAATAGCGATAAAGTTGACGACGAAGACGGCGATGCGGTTGACGCTGTGGATGTAGTTGAGGGCGATACCGACGGGGGCAGCGACGAGGAGGATGTTGATCCATGAGTTGAGAAAGGTTCGCTGGAGCTGGTTCGCGACGGTAAAGGGCTCCTTAGGTTGGACATTGCGAAAGAGCTTGGTAGACTCTTGCTTCTGGAGCTTCTTTTTCCTCTCCTGGTAGTCAGCATTGTTGTTGGCGTTGTCGTCAATGACCCCCCGAGAGTCTTCGGGCTTTCTGTTTCGCAGGCTGCCGTCCCCTACAAGGGAGCGCTGAGAGACGGGAATGTCATCAACAGGAGAGCCTCCGCTTAGCCTCTCCCTGTCAGCCTCGTCTCCTTCTCTGCTCCTCTTCGTCTCGGCCATGGTCTCTGCTGTAGACCATTCCCTCGCAGGCCCGCTGCGTCCAGGCTCTGTACTGGCGTGCGCCAGCTTCTCTCCTAGATTGTCATTGTTTTGTTGTTGTTCGAGACGGCCGGCGTCCGAGAGAGCGCGTTCTCGACGATCCCAGGCGACGTGACGGAAAGGATTCCAAGATTGGTCGGTGCTGCTACGGCTGAGCGTGTGCGCCTGGCGCTTAATGTTGAAGTGATTGACTGTGACCATTGACGCGAAGGGCGAGAGATTAGTTAAAG
Organism: Fusarium vanettenii 77-13-4; assembly: GCF_000151355.1. Classification (NCBI taxonomy): domain Eukaryota; kingdom Fungi; phylum Ascomycota; class Sordariomycetes; order Hypocreales; family Nectriaceae; genus Fusarium; species Fusarium vanettenii. The sequence goes on from NW_003315867.1 coordinate 2,095,120, forward strand.
AAACAAACGGTAGGTGGTGAATGGGTGACGAAGAAGGAGGGAAGAAGAGAAGGAGCGAGTGGGTGTCGATCGAAGAAAGGATGGAAGGTGCAAGTGTAAAAAGGATGAAAGTGCAGTGCTACTGCTACTGCTACTGCTACTGGGAAAACTGGAACCAATGGATTCAGGGTCCTTACATGAAGACATCGCCAAGACTTGTTCAAGTTCTTGGGGATTCTGGCCCGAAAAAAAGAGGATATGTTGCTTTCGGTTCCAATGCCAAGAGTCGAGAAGCCAAGAGCCAAGAACTGGGGCACCCTTTTTGAATTCTTTTCGACGCCTTTCAAGCCAGGTTTTTTGTTGATACAATAGTAGGTACATATAAATGAGGTCACCCACCACCCAACAACCGGGTCCCCTCCCTTCACTTCCCTGGCGAGTGGCTAATTAACACGTCAAGGATGTAACAGGTTGCCTCCCCTTCATTGGATGCCACGAGTCCCCAGAGGCCTCCTCTACCTTGAGCCTTTTGAATCGAGCCTGGTCTGGTCTAGGGGCGCTTCGCGGCTTCTATCGACCACTGCGCCATGGTTCTTTGCTGGAATCACTCGAGAACTGCTGACGACGCGACGGCCATGATGCACTGCCAGCTGGTCTCTCGCTCTCGCTGCAGTAGGTAAGCGAAGCGAGAGCGCCTAGGGGAAAGCCCATCATCGTCTCAACTAAAGCCCATCAAGTGATTTGCAGTCGTTGCTGGGGCCCTGACTCTTGACATGCCTGATCCCTGCAAGTGTGGATGCCAAGACGGCCAAGAAATGCCGAGAGATCTGATGCTCATTTCTTGGCGATCTCCTTTGGGCTCTAGAACGTCACTTTTATGCATTTTATCCATCTTATCCTGCTTATGCCCATCCAACGCCCGTGTCTTATTCCCATGTCCAACCTCGTCTCCCCCCTTCCCCGTCTTCTCCAAGACTCCAACAAAGAAATCATGACCTCACGCTGAATTCAAGCTTCACTCAGTCTAAACCGTCTTTGGTCGTGTACCTCTTAAGCTTAACTAAATACATGGTACACACTTTTCATCGCTTCCCGTTAACTTGGCCTCAAAAAGGTGAGCTACATGATCCGTGGATATGAGCTCAGGTATCATCAAATCGCAAATCCCTGTTGAGCTCCGAAAACGCCCATTCTCCCTTGACTCGACTTGACTGCTTGATTCCAGTTCAAGATCCATCCCTCCAGACCCCCCAATGGTGTATTTCCGACCTCGTCATCCCACCAAAGCCACAGTGCCGTCCATGCTTGCTAAATTCTCTCGCCTGCTGCAGAGTCAGTCCAGGCCGCTGTAAAAACGCCTCTCCATCACATCTCCGTCCGATGCACCGCTCAAAAAATCAGCCCAAATAATGCCATGCCCTAGTATCCCATGCCGAATGCCTTGCGCCTCGTTCTTTAAAACCAGTCCCCGTCAAGGTCCGCCTCAGCATCGTGCTCGACGCTCTCCCGGTTCTTGCGAGGTCGGCCCCGTTTTCGAGGCTGTGAGTCCGACCGCGCCCGTTTCTTGCGTCCTCCTGGTGTCGACCCGCCCTTCCGCTTACGTCCTCTCTCCGCCATTACATCGCCCTCCTCGTCCTCGTCCGCGCTGGGAGTCGCCGGCTCCAGGTCCATCTCGCCAGCGTCTTCTACCACTTTGAGGTCTTTGTCAACGTTAAGGAGCTCCACAAACGCCGAGCATGCTTTGATCATGTGCTCTTGGTCCTGGAGGCCTTTCATCAGAGACTCGATCTCGTCCCAGACCTTGTCTCCATGCACACCTTGCACCTTGACTGGAGACTTGTTCAGATCTTTAGCCAGTGCCTTGACCTTGGTGTCCTGTCGCTTGAGACCCATGCCGAAAAGACGACGAATAAATGTCCGCACCTCCCACATGGACAACAGGATAATTGCCGCCGTTGAAAGCTGTCGAAGACGGGCTGGCTCGACTGTTAACGCAAATGCTGGCGCCGGTGCAACCGATGGGTGGCCGTCAACAGGTGCCGATACCGAAATGGAATCTGCTGTATGAAACCCAGGCGGTCCATCTGGAGCCGCCACCGGCTGGTCGATATCCATCCGGACGTTGAACACTTCCGACTCGATGGCTTGAGCCACTGGGGAACCCGTGCTGGTCAGGATCTTCTCCATCGCGTTAACCGTAGTCTGCAGCTCTCCCACCGTTTGGTACTCAAAGTATGCCAGATTCTCAATGATGAACCGTGCATAGACCATCTGCGTTGGGATGTCGCCTGACATGTCCAGTTTGGCCAATTCAAAGTCCACCTGTCCGCAGAGCTTGTCCAAGAAGCGCTGGCGGTTCTTCATCTTGCTTATCTTGAGCGTTTCCATCAAGTAGTGCAACTTGGACTGGAATGGATTCGTGGTAGCCCCATGCGGCTCTCCAACAACATCTCGCTGGTAAGCAAAGGCGGACTGCACTGCCTTGACATATTCTCGTTCCAGCACCGTCTCGTGTTTCTCGTGCAGAGATCGGTGCTCTTCCCACGCCAACTCGGCAATCTTGCGGTTTGAAGACGTTTCGAGTGTTATCAGAGTCACGCCGGTTTCCTTAGGATGAGTCAAACCCTGTCGGTTGATGCTTCCCAGGACCTCCATGGCGAGAAACGCATGTTCATCCTGGCTTGAGAGCGCAATGCGCGTAATGTCCTTCAAGAATCTCTGCGTTGTAGCACTGGCCACATCATCATAGCTGGTTCCTCCCATGACTGTCAACTCCTTCTTCTTGCCTGACGGGGCTTGTCCTGCCGTCTCGGACCGCTTCTCCTCGATAATGAGGAATTCTCTGAATGATCTCAGGATCGCATTCTCAAGGCTGGGTACCTGTTCGTCAAAGACCTGCTGGAACGCCGTATAGACCTTGGGGATGACATAGTTGCGGGGCCAGGACTGACAAGCCAGCCCGATGGCGTCGAGGGCTGGTCTGCGGCTGTCCAGAGGCTGCGAAGGGGCGGTGAACGGCGCCAATGTGTCGATAGCCAGTCTTGCGACTGAACCCCCCGGCCATTTCGGGAATTTCTTCTTGAACGGTCCCGGGCAGTTGTCCAGGTCACAGTGCTTTGCAATCATGCCGATGACGAGGCAGTAGGCGCCGAGATATAGGCTGGTTTTTTCATCCAACTTGCCCATGCTGCGCAGACGCTGCAGTCCCGCAAGACTAGATGCCATGGCATTTGCCAAGGGCTCGAACACATTGAGCAACTCGCAGACGACCAAGGTGCAAGCAATTAGATCATCCAGGGGTGCCCGCAAGTTGAGTTTGCCGACCGCACCCAGTAGCAACTTTCGAACTTCCAGGAGAAAGTCGGAATGGACAGTCGAGAGTGTGGGAAGAACTCGCCGATAGATAACTGTAACACTTCGGAAAGCGGTCAACTCCTCGGGCTTGGTGAAGCTTGCCAGATGTGGCTTCAGGAGGCGGATTTGTTCAAAGTTGAAGAGCTTAGGGTCCGCATTAGCAAAGATCGTAAGCACGTTCAGCGCATCACGTCCAGAGGGGACGGTGGAATCGTCCGAGTCGAGGTTGTCGATGAGTCCGAACATGTTGGCCACGAGCTTGGAGCAGACAGAGAATGGTCCCTGTAGAGATTTGTCCTTTGGTCTGAGAATGGATCTAAAGACCTTGTCGAGTGTCTCGGACAGCATTCCCGAGTTGACTGTCTGTATCACGAGGGACACGTGCTCGGTGAGCGAGGTCTGGTAGACAGCGGTCCCATCGTCTCGATAAAAGGGGGCAAACCAAACCTCTTCGATAACTTGACGGGCAAGATCGCACACGCTTTCATCAGGATCGTGCACTCGGCGGAGCAGGCCGTTTGCAATGAGGCTTCGCAGAGCCTTGCTGTGATTGCGAAGGTAGATGTCACGGGCAAGCTTCATGGCGCGCTTCCTCACACCGACACCAGAGTCTTGAAAGCGGTTGACAACTACCTCTGTCAGTGCGTCTTCAAGGGCAGGTCGCATAGTCATGCAGTTGCCAAGTAAACCGAGGGCAGAATCTCGAACTTGTGTTGACGTGTCGCCAGCACACTCCAGGATCTTGTTGAGGACATTTGAATTGACGTCCAGGATGGACGGATCTGTCTCGAGCACCTGGTTGACACTCTTCAAACTCTTGCTCCGCACTGTGGCTTGATCGGTTCCCATTGAACGGAGTAGAATGTTGAGGATCTTGTCATAGGCCTCGCAGAATGGTGATCGTAGCAAAATGATTGAGTAGGCAAGCTTGGCTTGGTTCGCTGAGACAGACTTGAAGGTGTACTCGTTGACAAGCCAGCGACGATCTTCGATCATCATTCTCAGTCGGTATCCCAGGCGCCCAAGCTCCTCGTCTCGCTCATCGTCGCCCTCTTGGTATGAGTCGTAGCCATTGTGAACCTGGGATGCCCAACCTGTGACCAAAAACGAGATGGCACTCAGCAGGTGAGGGTCGTCATGACACCGACCCTGAAGGAATTCGAGGGTTGCTCGGTAGGGACCGGCCCAAGCGACAATTTGCTCCACCCGGGTCCTCTGCTCCCTGGCTTGAGTAGCAAGATCTGCAAGGTAGCGAGAGAGGTCATCCGCGTCATTGCCTTCGGAAGAGCTTTCCAATCTCTTGACGTGAGATCTAAGGCGAGAGATTGCAGCACTGCAGCCACCCAACAACTCCAAAGCCATATTCTTTGCTGGGGCTGCCGTTTTTGGGCCTTCAAATTGCTGCACCATCATGAATACCAAAAGACGAAGAAGAAGCTCAGCTGACGGCCAATCAGGCAGGTCGAGGCAGGTGGTGAAGTCCTCGACAAAGAGATCAAGCAAGTTTCGATAGGGGGAATCGCCTGACTTGGTGGAGCTAATGGCACGCGAAACCATAAAGTTGATAACGTAGCTTGCGTTGCGCTGCGCAGTGTCCAGGAGCGGAGCAACCGAAGTCTCGAGATCTTTAATAGAGACCGCATGCTGAACCGCGCCTTGCTCCTCACTTTTAATCGAGGACACGAAGCGTTTGCTTTCAGGGGGAAGATTCTCGTCATCGTCCTCTTCCTCTTCCTGGCCATTGATGTTTCGCATCAACTTGTTGCGATTGCGCTCGCTGCTGTTGTTCACTCGCCCCGAGCTGGCTTGAACCAATCTCATGATCAGAGCCGAGACGGGCTGAATGCTGCCTCCATCGGAAAGCTTGAACTGCCGAGCACTCTGCTTGCCGACTGGCAACTTCTCGAGAGATGTAAGAATCTCGTCAATGATGCCTTGGCGTTGTTGGGGCTTGATCAGAAAGATTTGACAGAGCATGTCCATCGCCACGGAGCGTAGTCCGTCGAATTTCTGAACACCAACAACCGAGTCCTTTTCGAAATAGGCGTTGTCCATAAAGATAAGTCGGGACGCGGTGAACTCGAGCGAATTGATGACGGTGTCTGAAAGCTCAATCTTTGTGACCAGCTCTGCCAGCAAGGCGAAGAGCTTCTGGCAACCCAAGAAGATTGTCAAAATGGGTTTCTTGTTCTTGGAAAAGGCCTTGAAGGCAGTTGCAGCAGAGCCAGATGGACGGAGCTCCACCAACGGCATTACAATGTCTTCTGTGACCTTTCTGAAAATGTCGACACTTCGTTGAATGACAGTCTCTGAGTAGAGTTGCTTGTCGTCTCTGCCTCCCGAGAGGATTCGAAGGCATGTTCGAGCTGACTTCAACATCGTCTCCACGTCCGCAAGCTGTTGCACCCAGGTGTTGACCTCTTCCTCAGACCAACTATCATCAACTCGCATTTCCCAGTCTTCGACCTGCTTCAAGCTCGCTTCACTCAGCTTCATGATCTGCATCAAATGCTCAACCGGAACGCGGTCAAAGCACCTCAAAGAGATGGTCTTTTGAATTGCACCATGCATCTTCTGTTGCGTAGAGGCGGTCATAGCGACCTCTTGATCTTGAGACACCGAGACGATATGATCATAGCCGGGTTCCATCGAAAGCACTCTATGCACCGAGGTGTAGACTGAACGGACAAGCTTGTCAAGCGTGTCCAATGCCGCATCGCTCCGTTGACGCTGGTCAAGACTCTCGCCAATCAGATCTTGGCTGTCCGAGTACTCTTGTTGGTTTCCCTTCCGCACCGATAGATGATGCGGATCGTCCGGTCGCTCCTCCACTTCGAGATACTCATCACGGTTGATATTCGCGACGGGAAGTTCGATACGGAAGGCTGGGTTCTGGCCAGCCTCAGGGGTGGGCTGAAGTGGTTTGGCCAGCAGCTGTGGTTGCGTTTGCATCTGCTGCGGATACTGTTGTGCTTGATGCAGATGTTGCGACTGAACAGGAGCGAGAACCTCTTGCTGGGTGAGGCTGCTGACATCAACGTACGCGGATGGATCGAACTGTCTCTTAGACGGTATGGCAACCTCGATCCTAACGGAGTTGGACCTATGGGCCTGAGAGTTTTGAGCCGGGTGCGAGGATTGGGGAGTAGTCGGCGCGTTAAGTGAGGTATGAGGCAGTTTGGGGGTCGGATGGCCTTTCGGATGTCCGTTCGGTTGCTTCGATTCAGGTACGGTCGACTTTGACGCTTTGTAATAGGATCCTATGCCTACTTTCTCAACGATCGTTTTCGAAATCGGCGACAGGTCATCGATCAGACCCTTGCCAGTTGGCGGAGCTGAGGACGTTCTCGAGACGGCGCAAAACTTGCTACTCATGATCAGCATGGATATCAAAATGCGCGGTAGTAGTTCCCTTACTAGCGAGTTCTCTGGCCTGGCTTGATGTCCTGCAGAACATGGTCGACGACTTGCTTGACGTTTCGTGGCATATGGGGCTGCCCGGCGATTTCTCTGTTCAGGGTGTTGAACTCTTGGGCTTGGAACAAGTCGGATAAGGGCAACGAGACAGAGCCTGAGCCCAGAGTCGGATCGGGTATTATATCTGTATCAGGTGAGAAGGAATTCGTCCAATGATGATGCTGTCGTGGCTAACCGGAAATGAATGGGATAGTCGAGGTCTGTGGTGAATAAGGAAGCGACTCCTGTAGCGTGAACGGGCGCGAGATGGAGGGATTGGGGTTCGTAGTCCCCTGGTGGGCAAACAGCCCATTTTGGGGGCCGCCATGGCTATTTGGCTGCATATTGTTCATCCTCGCACGGCTCGGGAAGGCGAATCATCACATAGTTCGCAGGGAAGAAGCAAACGGATGACGCTGCATCGATAGGTAGGTCGGGGTGAATTGGAGATATGCGCTGCAGGGCGCGTGAAGGTTGAAGCAGCCTTCAGTATTGTTCATTCGAGTGAGGTGCTGCCTCGGGTCGTGGTTTGTACAAATGAATGTCGGTCAAAGCATTGTTGACCCGTTGAATAAAAGTAGCCGGCGAGGTTGAAGCCTGGGAAGCAACAGCCTCGCGAGCTTTCCTTAGATGTTGATTGACAGATAGTGGCCCGTGCGCCAGGCACGGGACCAGTCGGCGTTTGTTCCGTTGCGCGCCATCCGTCGCCTTGTCGTTATCAGTTTTTCCGAGAGACCCTCCCAGCTCCGTTTGAGCCTATGATGGCCAAGCCAATTTTTGTCTCTAAATTTGTCCGCCCTTCTTCGTCCATCTTGCGCTCCCCGAAATCCGTTTGAGCAAACTCGACCCAACAAAGCACAATGGCGGCGATCGGAACCCTTGTCTTCTGTACCGACTGCGGTAATCTCCTGCCCGCGACCAAGGGCACGCAGAGAAACGTGTTGCGCTGCGAGTGCTGCGGTGCCGAGAATAAGGGTAAGTTTGCTTCCCAAGCTGCAGATTGATTGTCTTTTTGGCGGCATTTCTCACGCGTACTCGCAGATACCGGCTCCAAAGTCACTGTCACGCAAACAAAGCCCTCAGATTTCCCATCTTTTCTGAGACAGAAGCTGCAGTCGAGCGTGCAGGCCGTCGAGAAGCACAATCTGCAAACGGAGAGCACAGCGCATGAGAAATGCCCCAAGTGTGGCCGCGAGGAGGTCAAGTACACCACCGTGCAGCTGCGCAGTGCAGATGAAGGTTCCACGGTCATCTACAACTGCGAATGCGGAAACTCGTATGAAGAACCCAAACTTTTTTCTATTGGCTTTATTTTAACAGCGTTTTAGGTGGCATGAAAACAACTAGACACCATACTCGATCGAGCAAATTCATAAATCATGCAGCAGCTCCTCCGACCTCGGGAATCAAAGCATACTCCGTCTCTCCACCCTTTTCGTAATCGGCGATATCGAGCGCGACGATGACACTCTCTCGAACCACCTTTTCCTTGTCGTGGAGGAACCGCCTCAGGGTATCCTCGACGCCCTCCTCGTCACCAAGGCTACCCAGCGCCTCAGCCGCCTCGTGCCGAACCATGCTAGCCTCGTTGACATCGCTCAGCGCAGCAGTGAGGGAGGGGATGGAAGCAGGGTGCGACAGCTGGCCAAAAACAAAGGCAATCTCATGACGGAACAACGCCGACGAATCGGCGAAGCCCTTGGCAAGCTCAAGCACGGCAGGAACTGCTGTAGGCAGATCGGGAGGGGAGGCAAGATCGCGAAGGGCAAACATGGCACGGTATCGGATGAACAGAGGCGCCTTCGTGTCCATGAGCTTTCGGCCGAGCTCCGCGACCTCGGCCTTCTTGTCGGTTTCGGGCATTGGGGGCGCAGGGTCGATAGAAGAAAAGGCACTAGAACAAGATGTCAGTGGGAGGGTAACCTCAGAATTGAATTTACAAACCTTGGGCGCAGCTTCTCCTTTTGTCGTTCCTCCGAGTTCTCCCACTCAACGCGCTCAATGGCGATCTCGCACGTCTCAACAATGCTAATATCCTCCCCCTTGCGGTCGCGGTACTCTCGGAGGATGTCCAGGTTGTCAGCCCAGCCCAGAGCACCCAGGGCCTCGGCAGCCTCATGACGGCACATGGGATCCTCCTTGAGATCGGCGAGAACCTCACGGAGAGGCTTGACGGCAGCAGTGTTGCATGTCTGGCCGAGACAGTAGGCAAGCTCGTGCTTCAGAAGGGCAGATGGTGAGGTGAAACCAGCCGCGATGGCCTCGATAGCGGCAACCTTGACGTCCTCAGGGTTGATCTGGGTCACTGCCACGTGCTTGAGAGAGAAGAGAGCACGGAAACGGATGGGGAGAGGGGTATCCTCAGAGCAGAGGGACTCCCTCAGCTTGAGGACCGTCTCCATGGAGGTGGGCTTCTCGGCGTCGGACGACATTTTTCTTCTTCCTCTTTTTTCAACGAGCGTCTGCGGTGATGGCGATCGCGGCGTCGGTTTAGGCTGCGGCTCTCTTCAGAAATTTGAAATTTCCAGCCGCGGGGCACTCGTCTTATCTTATCTGGCGGGGTGTGTGGGGTGGGGTTTGGCCGTGGACATTGGATGGATGCAACGCGAAAAATCGCTGCGCAAAAAGCAAAGTTTTATCAATCAGGGTCCAATTTCGGGCCTAACGGGGCGCCTAACAAGTCAATTTGCAAGGAGGGTCGACTGATTCCGTGGCGATGTGGTATGAAATCAGGAGAGGTTTGGGGGTCTCTGGTGCTTTGCTGTGTGGGATTGCTCGACTCAACTGAGGGGAAGACCTCCCCCTCTCGATATCTCCGAGTTGTAAGAATTGACATTGCCTATAGGCAGCGATGGTATTCCGAGATGGTTCGACGCGGCATCATCCATCTCCGCATGCAGCTGAAGCGGTGGCGGCCAGAGCGGCTCGGAGATGGGACCTATAAGATGTGGTTGAGCGAATTGGTGTGGTCGCCGCGTCAGACGGGTGCATTTTCATGACAGGTTCGAGCTTGGCATGCCGTACAAGTGTCTGAGGTCGAAACAGTCATTGTAAAGGTTGACAGCTCCATGTATCTTTATCAACCAAGGATGATTGCAGTCGAAAGAGGAGTGCTCATAACCCAAAGTTGACCGAGTACGGAGCCGAAAAAGAAAAGTGGAACCACAATCTGACCCACGAAACGGATCTATAAGTTGAAGCAAATCGCGCAGATCCCACTCAATTCGAATCGTTTAGAATTCATTGGTTTCGTGGTCTAACGGCTATGACTGCGGATTCTGATTCCGCCAGCGAGGGTTCGACTCCCTCCGAGACCTTTCCTTTTTGTCCATGGCAATGATCGAATCTTTGACTGTGAAGCCATCGCGAACTCTACATATCCTGAGGTGTGGGGTATTACCAAGCAAACACCAGAAAGGCGGCGCTGGTCTATGATTGAAGTGTTTCTATACGTGTCATATTTTTCTTATATTTTTTACTGCATGGAAATATACCGTTATTTATCCTTTATGTTAGGCTCCGTTGTCGGCGATTGGGACCTTTAGGTTAGGTAGGATACATAACGCTGGTTAAGCTGCAAAAGATTGCTTGAAATAATACCTTTGTAAGCCCGAAAGAATCAATTAGAGAATTTTCAAACTCGTCTTTATTCTCTTATTGATCTCAGTCCTTTCCCTGCATTTATTCAACAGTCTAATTCCTTGGTGGGTATTTTGTCATTGAAGCCTGTCACTCCGCGGCGATAGTAGCGCAAACCATCATTCGACGCTTGCTAAGCAGCGAATCAGCGTGGACGCTTACTTACCCTACGTTATGAGCCTCGACTCAACCGTCTCTCGATCTCCCATACACCCATCTCTCTATATCTTCCACCTAGAATATTCTTTGTTCAGTTCTTTCACGCGGGTATTCCGAGCACACCTGTCGCACCCTTTTTGTCTGCGCAGTGCATTAATAAGCTTCGGCGCTCATATCGCCACCCTCTCTCGTCACTCGACTCCTCACCAAACACAACTTCAGCACAAAAATGGCACCCTCACTCGAGGCGCCGGAGCCGGTGGAGGATGTCTTCGCAAACCCCATAAAGCAGAAGCCGCAGCTCGTCGCTCCGGAGCCCCAGCACTGCGTAGGTCCCGAGTCAGAGCAGGCCGGCACAGCGGACTCGTGTGCCGGGTGCCCGAACCAGGCCATCTGCGCTTCAGCACCAAAGGGCCCCGACCCGGACATTCCTATTATCTCAGCGCGTCTTGAGAATGTCAAGCACAAGATTCTCGTGCTGAGCGGCAAGGGCGGCGTGGGGAAGAGTACTTTTACGTCGCTGCTGGCACACGCCTTTGCGACAAACCCGGACAGCACGGTGGGCATCATGGATACGGATATCTGCGGGCCCAGCATCCCCAAGATGATGGGCGTCGAGGGAGAGACGGTCCATGTCAGTGGTACGGGATGGTCACCGATCTGGGTCATGGATAACCTTTCCGTCATGAGCATTCAGTTCTTGCTACCGAACCGGGACGACGCCGTCATCTGGCGAGGCCCCAAGAAGAACGGTCTCATTAAGCAGTTTCTTAAGGACGTGGAATGGGGCGACCTCGATTTCCTACTCGTGGATACACCACCGGGTACAAGCGACGAGCACCTCAGTGTTAATTCATTCCTTAAAGAGAGCGGCATCGACGGAGCTGTCATGGTCACCACACCCCAAGAGGTGTCACTACTGGATGTGCGCAAGGAGATTGACTTTTGTCGAAAGGCTGGAATCAGGGTATTGGGACTCGCAGAGAACATGAGCGGCTTTGTCTGCCCAAAGTGTTCCAACCCGAGCGAGATCTTCAAGGCGAGCACAGGAGGTGGACGGGCACTGGCAGAGGAGATGGGCATTCCCTTCCTGGGATCAGTACCTCTGGACCCAAGGATTAGGATGGCGTGTGATTACGGCGAGAGTTATTTCGACTCGTTCCCAGACAGCCCAGCTTGTATCGCGTTCCAAGGGGTGGTTAAGAATGTTGCGATGCAGTTGGGATTGGATACCCAGAGCGTGTTGCCGGACGAGTAGGCGACGGCTCTTATATAGTTACGTAGATTATGATATCGCTGATTTTCCATCTCTTGTTCTCTTGGCATATCAACCCGACTTGAGCTTGTCGGGGATCTCTTCCAAATCTTCGACGGATTCGATATCAATGATTCGTCCGGCCTCGCTCGTGTTTCGGAACAGCTCCTTGGCTCCGGCGTAGAGCATCCTCATCTCGGCGTTGCATGTAACGGGGAGGTAAAAGAGAAGGACATATGGGACCGACAACCGTCCGTCACCCTAGGTCTGTCAGCATTGTATAGGTTGGCGTAGGTTTGATCGGGCGTACCATGGTGAGGGGGTAGCTCAGGAGGACGAATCGCGGGGCGTGATCGGGAAGGTCATCGCCAACTTCCTCAAGGGACTTGTAAACGATCTTGTCTTCATCTTGGCGGATCTCGTATGTGTGCTTGTCAATCATGTCTGGCGAGTCGGTGAGCTTGGGCATGCCATGGCGAGGCGGCAGAGGGACTGGCGCGGACAAGGAGACATACATACAAATAACAGCCTGAGGATCCTTGGCCCGTGAAGTAGTCAGTCGGAACTTGCGGAGGTGATCCTTGGTCTCCCCGGAGAAGGTGTACAGTCGCGATTCGGACGCCTGGACATGTGAGCTGGTGGGGGATCGGGATGAAGGCGTAGGGGACATACCATGGTGACTGTATGTGATCAAACAAACAAGGAACAAGGAACTGAAGCTATAACTTCCGCTATCTTGGAGCTCTAAGCTAAGACGAAGCTCTGGTAGCTATCACGAGATGGACTAGGGCAGTCAGTTGAGAGTCGCAAGTTGGGCAGCCCCGCCACGAGCGAACTCCGAGAGAAAACCGCCCCCACTCTCCGTCCATGTCCCGCAATGAACCAGCGAGTAACGTCATCTGCAAGCTCCATCCCATCCCCAAACGGACGACATCCAACAAGGATCACGAGGGTAGAGGCTCCTGCATTGGAACATAAGAACTCGCGCATTTCTCATCCTTCATGTTCTCACGCATCTCCCAGGTTGCAAGGCACCTCTCCTCTCCCGTTGCTGTTACTGCTGCTCACACTAGACGATTTGCATTTGGAAGCGTCATGGCTCCTATATCGGCGGATGAGCGCAATGCGCGCACCATTCAGACGGCGGCGTGCCTGATTATTGGCGATGAGGTTCTCGGTGGAAAGGTAGACAATCTGTCTGCTGCTGTTATATGTGCTGTGCTAATACAAGATAGACTGTTGATGTGAGTGACTGACACGGCCTCAACCTTGAAATACAGGGATTGACTGAGTAGACCAACTCTGCCTATTTTGCAAAATGGTGTTTCGGGCTCGGCATTGTAAGTCACACGGCTGCGTGATACAACCTGGAGCTAAACTGTTACAGAGCCTCAAGCGAATCGAGGTCATTGAGGACGATGAGAGTGAGATCATGGAGGCCGTTCGAAGAATGAGCGATCGTTATGACTTTATCGTCACAAGGTAGTACTCACGTCCATAAATGTTATGATGAATAGCTAACGTGTATAGTGGCGGAATCGGTCCTACGTAAGACAACAACCCCCAGTCGTGGTTACTCACTAACTATCTAGTCACGACGACATCACCTACCAGTCTATCGCCAAGGCCTTTAACTTGCCCTTAAAGCTCCACCAGGAGACGTTCGAGAAGATGAAGCTGCTCTCCAAGGCTCACCCCAACCAGCCCAACTTTGACTGGAACGTCGACTCGCCTGCTCGAAAGGCAAAGCTTCGCATGGCTGAACTTCCAACTGACGAGTCACGAGATCTGAAGAAGCAAGCTCTTTTCCCTCATGAGGACATGTGGGTTCCCGTTGCCGTCGTTAACGGCAATGTCCACATATTACCTGGTATTCCAAAGCTTTGTGAGTAACCCGATGATGTAAATTTGGGCATCAATGGTCACACGCGGGGATGAGGCCGTCAATTGGAAAGAAAGTGCTTTTCTTTGGTGGTGTGGCTGTGACAACACATGTGTCACTAGTGATGCCTTTTTCATGCATCACCAATACCCCATTCTGTATACTAACCAGAAACAGTCCAAAAGCTTCTCGAGGGATTGAAGCCATATATTCTGCCAAGGCTCGTGGATCCTGAGGGCACAGGAACACATAGAATTCTATTCTCAACCCCTCTTCCTGAGAGTGGTGTGGCTGATTTCCTCACGACACTGGCCGCCAAGGTTGAGCCAAAGGGTATCAAGGTCGGAAGTTATCCTCGCTGGGGCAAGAAGCACAACACGGTCACTCTTGTTGGAAGGTGAGTGTCCAAGCGAACTCGTGCCGGGCCATGCTGACAAGAAACAGGGACCAGGATTATCTTGAGAGTCTGGTTGCCGAAGTCGAGGCCGGCATCAAGGGTTTACGGATTACCGCCGAGGGGGAAAATAGCGATGAAGAGTCCGCGAAGGCAACCGGAGATGCGACCAAGGACACTGCAGAGCCTCCAAAGGAGCCATGAGACGGTTTGTATAATCACACCATAATGGATACACTGGTCGACAAGTAATCGTTGCTCTTGGTTGCAATTGTGTCAATATAGGAGGACGGCAGCTTGTTGCCATTGGATAGATCATGTAGTATTTACATATCTTGAATAATATGGGTTAGAGATGATATTCATCTACTCCCACGTCTGTTCATACGCCCCTGTCTCCAGGGTTGATTTGGATGTCCGCTTAGTTACCCTAGCTGTTGTAGGAATATCCTAGAACCTGGTCCTCTGATAGCTATGGCCATGGGAGCAGCTTACTGGGCGTCGATCTTGACGATTTTGATATGTCTGAGCTGCATCGCGCCTGCGGGCCGCAGCTAGTGAGGGGTTTTCAAAGGAAAAGCAAGACTGTTAATGGTCGTGTCTCAGCCGACCTTTGCAGGTACCAGTTGACAGCCTGTTAATATAGTCAATGTAATAAAACAAAGTCCCCCCGACAGTCAGCATCTGCACCCACGCACATTATTCTGACATGACCGGAGCAAGGCCGAAAGGACTCGCCCAGTCTAGGCGACGTTGAGGCCGATCTGCACACCTGAGCAACCGAGATAAGACATGGAAGCGGATGTGAGTCTCATTTCCCAGGGCCGGAACGTGGTAGCGAGCGAGCGAGCGAGCGACCTGGACAAGCCTGCTTCCGGCAAAGCACACAATCCATCATACGATTTGAAGCAGCAGAAGAGGGGCTGGTCGACTTTCTTGCATTGCAGATCCCCCGAGTGAGGAGCATTGAATCCGAGACGCATCGGCGCGGGAAGCTAGGGGCTGGCTCGAGCAGCATGGAATGGCACGTCTTGGGTTCAAGACTGACTCGAGCTCTCTTCAAGTTGCAAAAGGGCTAGAACGAACCTGGGGTGCGTTATCGACCAGGGGTGGCAGTGGACAAGGCGGAGGTGGGGACTTTGGGCAGAGCAGAGCAAATCACGGAGGTGGTGGTAAAGCTCGTGACATGATCAGCGCCGAGGTCAAAAGGTTAGAGCTCAAACCGGACCTGAGGGAGATTGAAACATGACATGACGAGCGCCTTGGCGTGTAGAGCTAGACGCGAGGGCAATCTAAATACCGAGAAAAAAAAGGGGCTCTTGAAGGTGTGGCATCGTGGGTATCGCTACCAGTCCAGAAAGGAGCCTAGAATGGTGGAGACGGGAATGCCCCATAGGACGTCATGTTCTAGAAGGCTTGACGAGAGGCTTGAGAGCTTGGGTGTCAGTGTCTAGTTTAGTTTCGAGGCGTAGTTTGTGGTGCCTGGGAGGCATGCGGCAGTCGGCTGGGAGCTGAAAGGCCGGGAGCAAGTCGAAGCATAAACATGGATATTGCGTTTCTGTTCGATTATTGATGACGCTATCTGTTCAGTCTTGCAAGCTGTTTCCTGAAACGACCAAATTGGAGCTTTGAGAGCTCAAGTAGAGCTTGTTTTCCATGTCACGTGAGCACGTGCCCATTTCTAGAACTCGCATTCAGGCCGCCAGTTGGAACAAGCATTGTTTCATGAGGAACCATATATCTCCAGAAGCAGAACAGTACAGTTCCCTTGCGTAGTAAAAGACTACAAACAGTACATGGAAAATCTGAAGCATTTTCAAGACAACCAGTCCTTCAGGGCCAGTACAGCAGTTGCTTATTTTCCGCAAGTGGACGTATCTACCTACCTACCCGTGAGGGTTTGGTGCCGCCAGACGACCTTCATATCAAGCATGAGAAACAAGGGTGTTGCGATTTTGGTTTGCCGTTGCCAGGATTCCTCTAGAAAGCCATATGGACGTTACGTCCTGACATCTGAGTGCAATGTGTGACCAGAAGCCATGGTTCGATTCTGAATGCTTTGTTGGGGGGCGATGCTTCAACTTTCTCTCATGGTTGGTTGTAGTGACTTGTTCTATTTGAGCGATGGATACTACTGACAGTCGAGTGCCGGGCCTGTCAGCACACCAGACAGTAGAATACCACGATTTGATGCACTACCTCCACAGCCAAGCAACAAACCACAGCTAGTTTACTCGACTCGTGGCCTCGTTACATGACTTTTGACAACCATCTTGAGTTTCGGTAAAACGAAGGCGATGTTTCAGCCAACCGCCTCTGGTGGTTCTCGGCGAAGATCGCCCTAGCCATCTTCACTGACCGAGAAAGCGCATCGTACCGGCAGTCCAAGTCAATGCTTGTTTTCGTGGTGCTGTAGTTGAGCAGGGTCCATCATTCGCTTATCATGTGTTGTGAAGAGACTCTGTGATTGGCGATTGCATTGGCTACTGGAGTTCTGCAAATCTGTGGTTCCGTGTAGACGTTGAATGTTACGGTGCCTCAAAAGTCAAGAGTCAACTCTTACTATGCCGTACAAACCCAATTTCTTAGCAATAATTGCTATGACAGAACAAATGCATAATCACTGTAATCTATGAATATCAGACCGTTCGATAAGTTGTCTGGACTTGATAATCCAGTTGTCTTCAAGAGATAACAATATCATAGTCTTGTCACAGATCAACCAGATCCCACCTTGGGTGTACCGGGCCTCACACCAGCTGAAGCAACCCAAACGGGCATTCCGTCAAATCAGGACCCCCAGAAACGCCTCCTGCATCTGCATCGTTAGCCTTGTCACTCGTATCAAGACGCAATGACGGTGATATCCTGTGATGGGTGCGATCTCTGTTGCATTTTTGGTGATGAGATCTGGCTCACCCATCCCCGTCACCCGTGCATCTGTCGCCATCCATTCGCCCTAACCCCCACCCGGCACCTTTTGAGCACATCCTCGCATCTTCAACAGCCTCAAACGCGCCGGCGCCAATGGCACAACGTGGTGGATGTGCGCCGGCACCTAGGGCGGCGGCCACTGTGACGCTGTAGCCCTGCATGGGCGATGCGATGCGATGGTGCTGGCCGTCGTGGGGTGTGGAGTCGTGTAGCAGCCAGGGAGCATGCCGGCAGGGGGGAAGCTCTCCGAGAGGATGGGTGGGCATGTGTCTGTCTGTCTGGGGATGACAATGACGGATGCCGCAGAAGTGGTGAGACTTTGTTTCTGTGCTGAGCTCTTTGTTCTCTTTCAACGAGATGAACCGGTGAATGGGGAAGCCGGGACAAGAGATGCAGGTCCTTATGGGCCTCGGCAATGGTTGGCCCTGTCTCTACGTAGTATGCGGTTGAGGCAGTTGATGCATAAAGTGGTTGAGGGGGTTGCGTCTTCGACTAGCTAGTACCTATCGTAAAGGCAGGTTGCTTTTGGTCATGCAATTGCGTCGCACCTTGAGAGTTGAGACGTAATGACAACTGAGCCATCAACTGCGTGGTCATGATAGTGCACAGTAACTGGTATCTGTTACATACCGCGGGTATAAGCATACCTCCCAGGCACGTACGATAACGACGCAAAGACGTTATCAGCAGCCTGGGGATGCCAAGTCGAGTCTCGCCCACCAACTTCAAATCAATCCTAGGGTGGAACTCGGAGACACAAGAGAAAGAGAGACGGCGTTCAACAGGACCCTGGATCCCTGGGCCCTGGGACTTGGCCTACGGGACTAAGCTGTTTAAGAGCAAGCTACAGTAGCATCGGAGCTTGTCCCAACTCCTCACCCCCTTCCCCAGGTCCAGGTCCAGGGGCATGGAGGCGGAAAAAAGATGTTGGAACCGTTGCGAAGGGCGGGACGGAGAGACAAAGGGACCGGTGAGATGGGAGAGACAGGCTATCTATCACATGAGGCGAGAGTGATGAGGGTCATTCATGATGGGAACCAACGGCCGAGAAGGGCTTTCTCGGTGCTGCTGCTGGTCAACTGGTGATACAAGGCGCGGCTCACCTTGGTTGTACTGGCGCTTGGGCCATGAAGAAGTGCACCCTATTGGATGGCGAGACGGCCGAGGTGACGGTGATGGGCGAGTTGGTGATGGCGATTGGGTTCCCCGAATGGGTCGGTTTAGATGTGTGAACCCTCGGTGATCACTGCATCTTGTAGGTAAGGTGATTGTCGCTCAGGTCAATAACCAGCTGATTTAACGACTGGGAATGTCGAATGAAAGAAACAAAAGATGGAGAAAGATACTACGTAGTAGGAGCGGCGGCAGTCGTGGAGTAAATTCTGTAACAAGCGGGATTCTCTCATTTCCAAAAATCCGCGGAGGCTCTGGACGGATGGAGTAAAAGTCGACGATCGATTGATGCCAGGGCCATTGCTCAAGTGAAAAAGGCCGGGGTCAGGACCGGCGTCGTTCGGAGGTGTTTCCGCAGTCCATGCACCAAGGCGAACGATGGATGGACGACAACGACTTTGACTACCACCACCACCTGCCTCGCTCGGCGAAGAGGAGAATGATATTAAGATAAAGGGATCATACTAATTTCTAGGTATTGTTCGGCCAAATGGTGAAGTAACAGTAGCCCGTTGAGCTCTTACCGGTGACGGGCTTCTAGACCGGAGGTCGGAGTTGTGATGAAATCAATGTGAAAGAGACCCTGGCAGGCAATCAATCCAATTCCCCCTTTTCTGCCCACTTCTGCTGCCACCCCCTCCCCAGTCGGGGTATAGTACAAAAATGTTACTCGACTCTGCTACGGTAGCGAGAGGAGAGCCATTGTTTGTTCAGTTGGGCGCAGCACGCGCTTCTCTGCTGCGGGAGCACAAGCAGCAGCAGAAAATGGGGGTCACCAAGATATACGGTGAGAGTTATACATCCATCCATACATACATACATATAAAATGGAAACAAACGGACGGGGGACGAACGAGTACGAGGCCAGCGCGGACCGTACCTTGACGCTGCTGTGCGAGACGTGCAGCAGAACAATGGATGCAATGCAGAATGGATGGAAGCAATCCACAGGAGAGAAAGAAGCACAGCACGCTACAGTGCGAGTACCATTGGCAGAGCAGACGCAGCCAGCCGCTGCCCTTGCAGGAAAACTGCATGGAGGCCAGCGACTGAAAAGAATCTCTGACCACGGCAGGGGATTGATTGATTGATTCGATTCGACTGGCCCCTCCAGAGCATGCTCGCAAGGGCCCCAGGCTTGACGTCCATCCGTCCATCCATTCAGAGAGAGAGAGCCAAGCTTGACCCGCGGAGTCTCTCTCTCTCTCTCTCTCTCCCACGCCACCCCCCTCCCCAACCTCTTCTGCAAGTCGACCATCCATCCGTCCACTGGGAGAGCTTGCTGAGAAGCCACTGAAAGTTGTCGATTGATGGCAAGCAGCAAGCAGCCCACTGGGGCCAGGGAAGGAAAAGAAAAAAAAAGACCAACCTTCTATTCGCCGCTGTCGGGCATGATCAGTCCAGCTTCTCTCGCCATCATGAGTCGAAGAAAAGTCGGAGGCCACCGAACAGTATGTTTTTCCTGGCTGCTTTTCTGTCTTGTCCCGTTTGTCGATAAGGTTGGCCTTGGCTTTTGAAATTCTTGGTCCCCCAGGTAGCAGCCAGCCAGCCCAGCCCACGTCCACACGTACCTGAGCCCAGCGAAAGCGAACAGACGGCGACATGGTCCAGAACTCGCCCCCGTTCCGTCGTCGGATCCAGTTCATTTTCGTCCAAGCAAAAGCTGGGCTGGTCCAAGGTCCAAGCCAGAGCTCGCCAGCACCCAGCCAATCCCGCCGTCCGGGCGGCTGGCTCTTCCAGCCACTCTCCCTGCGTCAGTGCTAGATGCTGTTGATTTCTCATCGAGAGGCTTTATTTCAGTTGTGTAGTCGGCGCCGCAGGGCTTGTGGGAGGGCAGCTGGACGCGGATGATAGGTGCTTGCGCGCCTCGCACTAAAAGGAGCGACGGGAGAATGCCTTCCCCCATGTCTCAAACGGGTAATGTCCAGATTCCGTGGAATCATCACGGCATCCTACAGCACAGTAGAGCACACACACAGGTCATGAACGAACCTCTCTCTCTTTCGCAGGGACCGCCGCGCCGCCCCCCTTCGACTATCGTCCCCTTGAGCAACCCGTAGAGGCTGGGCTTTATCGACCCTAGTGACCAATCCGGCCGTGCTTCCACTGGCCTAGCGGTCCCAGCATCCACTGACAGGACGGGACGGGAAGTCTCCTGTGATGGCCGGACTCCGCGCGCCCATCCATCCAATCCATCTCAGCGCCCGGGAGCGCCCAGTAACATTGGCCGTGGGTGAGCACTGAGCATGACTGGGTTCGTTCAGTTGAGGACGAGCAGGCCAGCCCGGTCGCGAGAAATCGGTGCCGTTTGCTCCTGGCAGGCGACGGATACTGTTCTGCTGGGGATACTGGGTGTTGTTGACCTTGAAGTACCTGATACCTGCCGAGGTGGCTTTACTCACAGTCCAAATGCACTACAAACTCCCCAGCGGGCGCCGTAAATGTCCAAATGGTCTCCAGGTCACAGGTACCTTGCCTTAGCCTTGCTAGCCTCCACTCCAGCAAGCAAACTGCTCCAGACCCAAGCCAATCCCAGTGCTTCGCGGCTTGTACACAGTACACACCTCCAGTTCCCCAATCCACGCCCCCCTTCCCTTCCACCTCAACCTCATGGATGGTGGATGCTTTCCCTGCCCTGCACTGCACTGCGCGCTGCACACCCTGGCTGGTCTTGTCCTCCACCTTTCGACCCATTCCCCTTTCAGGCTTCTTCCCCTTCTCTTCTCTCTGCTCTGCGACCAGTACGTACCATACTGCCGACTGTCGACTCCCTCTGCTTTGGCCTTTTTTTCGAACCTTTTGGCCCTTTCCGTATCTTCGTCGCCTCTTTCTTCTCCTCCTCCCCCACAAGCACCAGCACGAGCACCTGCAGCCAAAGCCAGAGTCCGCCCGACCCAGCGGTAAATCATTCATTCTCTCTTCCTTTGTTCATCTCATCGACCATCCCGCGCAACCGACGACTCTTCTGCAACTTCCAGTCCTTTGACTTGACTCTGCTTCCCTTCACTCCCCGCCGGACCAGACAAGACTCGATCCCCACCGTCCCGTCCGTCTGTCCCTTCTCTCCCGACTCTTCGTCGCCCGCCTCTGAATCCATCCGACGGCCCTGCGACGACGATTCAGCCTCCCTGCGCGCGTTAGATTTCTATCCCACCGCCCCACGAGTGAAGGCTTCTATAGAGAGAGCTCCTCAAACAACAAGACACAATGGCTGCGAACACAAAGGTACGACACAACCGACACCTACGGGTAGCGAGCAGCTCTGGTGCACCTGGGAACCTGCTTGTTTGCGGGTCCCTTGCCGGCTGTTTACTGTTGCCCCTTGATGCCATCACCCTCATGTCGCTAACCATTCCTCCGCGCTGCAGTTCCTACGAGAGTACAAGCTCGTCGTTGTCGGAGGAGGTGGTGTCGGTAAATCATGCTTGACCATTCAGTTGATTCAGAGCCATTTCGTCGACGAGTATGATCCCACAATCGAAGGTTGGTTGGACACGTGCCCTGCTATCTGCAATCACCCGTAACCGTCTATGCTAACGCGTTGAACCCAACAGACTCGTACCGAAAGCAGTGCGTTATCGATGAAGAGGTTGCTCTGCTCGACGTCCTCGATACCGCCGGTCAGGAAGAGTATAGCGCCATGCGAGAGCAGTATATGCGAACCGGAGAGGGATTCCTACTAGTCTATTCCATTACTTCGCGACAGAGCTTTGAGGAAATTACCACCTTCCAGCAACAGATTCTGCGAGTCAAGGATAAGGACTATTTCCCCATGGTCGTTGTTGGCAACAAGTGCGATTTGGAGGGCGACCGAGACGTGTCACGACAAGGTATGCAGCATCACAGGCGTTCGCTTCCCTGGGGATACACTAACCGATTTTGCAGAGGGTGAGGCGCTGGCAAGGTCATTTGGCTGCAAGTTCATTGAGACGTCGGCCAAGTCTCGCATCAACGTTGACAAGGCCTTTTTCGATATCGTGCGAGAAATCCGGAGATACAACCGCGAGATGCAAGGCTACTCGACCGGCAGCGGCGGCACCGCAGGCGCAAACGGCCCACCCAAGCCCATGGATATGGACAACGGCGAGCAAGAGGCTGGATGCTGCGCCAAGTGCGTGCTTATGTAAAGAGGAATGATACGAGAAGGTGATGGAGTGGAGGACAGATTATATCTCGAGACGAGGCGAGGCGAGACGCGACAGACAGTGTGGTGGACGGGCGAACATCTGCCATGTCGGGGCTCTGTTGAATCCGTGCTACACGATGCAAGGATGCAACACGGCCAGCTGACTTTGGAGGGGCATGGAGATGAAAAATGTCGATGGCATGGGATTTGGGGAGTCGGGGTTCTGGGCTCAGGCACAGGCACACGCGTGCCTGAACCAGACGCAGCCAACGGACGGAGATGCCCAGCGGCGATATTCGGGGCCAAGGAGCCCGGCAAGCCCACGACATGTCATGTCTACGTGAGTGAACAAGCCAGATGGTTCATGCTTGATGACCCATGATCCATGTTACATGGCGCGTGGTTCGGCGTTTCTCTGGAGGCTCGTTATTTGGACGTTGTGGATAAAAAAAAAAGGACCATGAATCTACCGGAGGGAGGAGAGAGAAGAACCAGATCAGATGCCCGGGGGGAGGAAGCCTCTGCTGCCGATGTCGTTCGTGTACGCAATGGATGCTACCTTGGCTGTTTGCACTTCCTTCTAGAAGCGCCCCCGAGGACCTCGCGAGAGACCACCCACCCGACTTTTTCCTTGCTTTTTTTGTGTCAGTCACCACCGGGGAGGATGATTTTTCAAGATCAAGTATGGGTTCTGCAGGCTCTTCCTATATCCATTATTTCATACATGTAATTATTTCAGTTTCGATCCTTCTTCTCTTTTTTCTTTTTTTACCTACCTACCTTACCTACCTATTTTTCTAGTCCATCTCGAGGTCGGTCTCGTTCTCTCCGGCGGCAATGGTTCAGTCAGACAATTCAAGCAACCCCCTTTTTTTGTGTATGTGTTTATCCGTCAAGTCAACTTTGTCTTTTGTGCTGCGGGCAGCTCGCATTCCGATCATTTTGGATGCTTGGCCATGTGGCTTTCACGTGAAGAGGTAGCGGAATGTTGGATCTCAGATGTTTCGGGCGGCATGATATGATGCTCATGGTTGCTAGGGGCTGGGCTGCTGTTCAAGGTCAGTTGAATACGTTGTTTACGCATGTCTGAAAGTTGATCTATTGTCCAGACTTGACCAGTTCCAAATCGCCAAACTCCGAATTCCAAACTACCCAGCACTACGCTTGATCCATTCTCGACGCTGCTCAGACATCCTCCATCTCTACGTCACCATCAAACTCCATAATCGTCGAAAGAAAACCAGGGTTCATGGTCCTGCTGTACCCTTGACTATCCTGGCTCACAAACCGTCCGCTATTCATATCCACATCATCAGGAGGCTCGGTGACCCTGGCGAGGAGATCAGTTATCCGCTCGGCAGTCCTCAAGGCCCCTTTCACAACATCGGGCCTGTTTTGCTCGTCATTCTCCTGGTTCACAACCCATTCGCTACATGACAGACACGCCCACGCCGTTGGGCCACCCTCCTCAAAGTTGTGGTGGTCGGCCGACACGTTGACTTCGTCGAGTGGCTTGTAGGCAAGGCACCCGGGGCAGACGGGCTTCTTGAAGTATGAGAGCCGCCACTCATGTACCAGCTTGGATTGCTTGAGCATCTCCTCGGCGTAGTACAGTCGGTGGTAGCGGCAGAGCCAACCTCCAAGGACCTTGTCCGCGCAGAAACAGCCAGTACCGGGCTTTGGGTTTCTCCTGAACTCGACCGCATTTTCTGGATCGTCGTCCATGTTATATATGCCCTTGGGCGCGTCGTATTTGGCATATGTACCGTGAACAGTACGAGCCCCAGCATTGTGGAAGTCTAGCACGTTCAGGGCTCTGCTGCTGATGTGTCCGGCGCAGTCATGGCATAGATAGGCGCGCATGCCGATCAGATCCTTCCTTGTGATGGGCCTGTTTCCTTCGCGAAACAAATCGTTTATGCTGGCGACATGGCATTGGTTACAGACGGGGAACTTGTACGGCGACGTGTTGGTGTGGGCACGACTCTGGCAATTTATTCGAAATGAGTTTTCTCTGCTGCAGTAGCCAAAACCACCATCGTTGGGCTCGACGCACCTCTCTATGATCCGCTGTTCGGCTTCCTCGCGAGGAACATCGCGGAGGACGTCACGCAAGGGCACAGGGAGTTTTTGACCTTCTGCCATGTTGAAGACTCGAGGATGAGTCTTTCTGCTGTCTTGATGATGACGGGCGACATGCCAGTGGGACATGTTGAGGTGCTCGAGAGGGTTAAAGACCTTCCAGCGCGAGTTGCTGGACTTGGTCTTGTACCGCACCTTTGTTTTCCCCTTCATGGTGAAGCCTAGAAATGGGTTGAAGGGAGCCTCTTCGACGGCTGTGGCATCTTGGGGCGCGCGGCCTGAGGGTATGGTCTTGCGGCGGGCCATGACCAGACGAGCATTTGCAGGCGCTTCCGGGGGGCTCGAAATGCCTACGGTTGGCTTCATGGACCGTCCGAACGTGTCCTCACCGTAGCGGCGCTGCCGACGCTCAGCCCGAAGTTGACGTTCAGACATTTGACGTTCAGACCGACGTTGAGCCAAGTCGGCGACAACATCCGGCTGAGAACCATACGTGGATTGTTCATTACTGTACGTGTATTGTTTATTTTTGGGTGGCCTTATTGTAGGTGGCTTCCAACCTCGCCGTTCGCAGGCTGGCTGCTTGGGTGGATGGACAGGTTCACCCACAGGTCGTCGATCCCGAGCAGCCGAAGTCGTACGTGATGAATCCGAGTTGAACCACGCATCGAAAGATGCAGTTTGAACTGAAGGGTTCTTTGGAAGCTCATTTTCCAACTGGAAGATGAGGTTGCGGTAACCTTCAAACTCGCAAGGGTTTTGGTAGCCGGGCCACATCTCGTATATCATCTTCTGGAGCTCGCTCTGTTTGATGCTTCCCATGTTCTGCTTGGCGAGGAGTTCACCACCCTGAGCGCCGTGAGGTGGCTTTGCCGGAAGTGGAGGTCGGAAGTTCCTGTGGGCGTCGAGGATCGTCTTGTAGCGCTCGAGGCCGTCGTTTTCAAAGTTGCCTACAGCGTATCTCGGAGTCGAGGGACCGATCCAGTCCTCAGGCCCGGCCCCTTTTTTCACGGAGGTGACGCCGTCAGCTCCGAACCCCATGGCGAGGTAGTACAGAGGACCGAGGTTACCGACCTCGGGCCTGGGAAGAGTGTTTTGCTTCTTGAGCCGCTGATGTTCATCACACTCGGTCTTTTCACCGTTGAGGACGCACGAGTCACAGGGACGTTGACGATCGCAAGCGCGGTCGTTGACACGACAGTTCTTGCAGGCCGCAAAGGGCATGTGCGGACCAAAGCCAACTAGACTGAGGCTGTACAGAGGCCAGTAAGTGCGTTGCCAGTAAGTGCGTTCTGTGCCATAGTCGCTGACGCAACCGACACCGATCTGGCTACAGCGCTCGCAGGCGTGACTAGCGCGAGCAAGATGGACTTGACACTTGACGTTGCTGAGGATGCAGGCGTCGCAGGGTTTTCGCCAGGTCGTAGTCCTGGTGAGGTCGGCCACGTCCCAGATGATGTTGTAACTCTCGTCGATGGACCAGTCTTGGGGAGGCTTGACATCTGGGTGGTCCTGGACAAGGTTGGTCGAGTCGATACATGACATGCCCTCGCGTATGCACCTGGAGCACGCCTTGTCGTCCTCCCACTCGGAGCGGTTTTCCAACCACGAGCACATCTCGAAATCCTTGAGCCTGCCGTCCTCGATGGCGTGAGAGCGGCATCGGTCGCACGCGTGCCGGTACCACGGCTGCACGGGGGGAAGCTTGTTGGGCCGCTTCAGGGGCAGCACCCAGCCGGCGGCGTTGCAGGCGTAGTCGTATCTACAGTTGGAGCACTTGTATCCGAGGATGGTGTCGGCGTCGCAGGTCTTTTCAAACCCAAACTTGACGCATCGCGTGCATTCCGAGTGGTCTGGGTACTCTTCCGGAGCCCCGAGGCCGTACCGCGTGTATTCGTACTCGTCGTCGTCGACGACGCACACATGCGACTTGTTACGCTTCGGGTTCATGAACCGGAAGTCGGCGCAGTGCTGGCACTCGAGGTGGTACACGTCCCTGCCGCTGCCCTGGACTATTTCAATGGTGCACCGCCCATCCTGGGCGTACATGGCCTGGCCTTGTCTGTGGTTGAGGCAAAAGTCGCAAGGCCCTTCGGGGAGATTGCCCAGAGCTGCTGCCAGTGTCACCGTCTTGGCTCGCTTGCTCTGCCGACCTGCCGTGTCGTTGCGCTGCCTCTTTCTGGGTATCATGAGCTGGCCTAGCTCGTTTTGTTGGTTTGGGTCGTCGCTGTGGACTTGTTCCGTTGGGATGGTACCCGGGAACGGGTCCGCATATGTGGAGATTCCGGCACCGAGGTCCTGTCCTACGAGGGTCCCGAAACCGCCGGCCAACGGGTCCGGATACGACAAGCCAGTAAAGTGCTGCTGCAGATCCAGCGGAGTCGGGTCAACCGGGTTGACGTAGCGTGCTGGTCTGGGAAAGTGATCCGTCTGGACGAGTTGCGGTAGGAGCCTCGGCTCTCGAGTCGCCGAGCGGCGGTTCGGGAGTACCTCGCCTTGTTCAATGACATCAGGCCCGTTGTTTCTGAAGGGGAACATGATGAGGGGAGGCTCAAGACCCGGGCGGGAGCGAGTTGAGATGGCAGTGGGTTTGTAGAACGACTTTGGACGTGGTGGGTATGTACACTGGTTTCAAAGAAGAGATGAGGAATAGAACAAGAGTCAAGGAATGCACTTTGGGAATACAATGATGATTGAATTTTGTTACATTTCGTTGCAAATCTCGAGAGATGCGCGACAGACTTGATTTTAATCCTGCCATCCCCAAGAGTTTCTTTGTCCCTTCTATGGAAACCCCCTAACCAACAGGAACCCTCTTTGTCTCGTCGAGTCCACCCCCCACCATGTATGTCCCTTTCCTTATTTAACCGTCTGTTTCTTTCAACTCGAGAAAAAGTGGCTGGCCTCGAGAAATCGACTATGCCGCATACGAAGGCGACTCCTCCTGTTGAACACAAAGAACCCTGGCATCCCTGAATAGCAGCCAGGTGCACAATCCAACCCATGTAGTTTGCTACCTCTTGACTTGAATGGCTCGACGCTCGAAGCTTTGGTCATCTTTGCCCTACCCAGGCCATTGTGGTGGTCAACCCTTGGCCCATCACCAACCCGTGGCAGCTTCATTATAACTCTTCTTTGTTCAACTTTTTTTTTAATCCTTCTCGCTTTTACATCTACACATACTCTCCACATCTTGTCTTGCCTTTTACCCTCTCATTGTTCAGGTAATCAGTCGTCATCATCCCCATCCATTGGCACCTCCTTATCGTCGTCAATGCCCGAGTCTCTTCGAGCCTAATATCGTATCGCTATGCCTCCCCATTCCATGAGTTCCTGCCCCATTTTTCCCCGGTAAAAAACGCTCAATTATCTTTGATAATCCCACCATACATACACGTCTAGTTTCTCTCAAGTCGATCCATCTTCTCATAGCCCTTGCCTGATTACCTCTGGTGATATACCATATAGATAGGCGGGCTTCAACCCCCCTCCCAACCCTCCCATGTCCTGCATTTCCTCCATTTTCCCATTACTGCAGTACCCTGTGTGATCAACCCGAGAACTGGAACCGGGTAGCTTCGAGCTGGCCGAGACCGTCGCGGGGTGCCACGTTACGTCGTCTATACGTGTTGGTAAAGTCCTGTAGGACAGCACGCACGTTCCTGATAGCGCTTGGGTCTCCTGACTCGAGCTTCTCCTTGATCTTGATCATCAACCGGTTCGCCTCCTCTGGGGATACAGTACCCTCGGGCAGGAGCTGTATCGTGTGTGATACCCACTGGTGAGTCTCGGCCGGGAGTAGTTCAAACAGAGCCAGCAAGACACCACTACCGTCTGCGAAGCAGTCACGTGGGAACGTGATCATCATACCCGCCATGACCTGCTTCACCAGGTTCTCTCCAAGTGCAAGCAAGAGGTTCCTGACAATAGTCTTGATCTCAGCTGCTGCAGCCTCGGGAATTCCGTCACTGGTAGCCGGGTTATCGCCTCCATAGGAAAGAAGGTCCCTCAGGAAGTGCAGCGTCGAAGACAGGGGGTCACGCTGCTCCAGAGTGAGCGCGTAGATGGATGCCTCAAAAATCGACCTCAACAGGTGAGAGGGGATTAGCTTTTGAGGGTAGTAGAGCAGAGCATCAATCAACAAACGAAAGAAATCATCAATGACATCAGGAAGCTCCTTCGGCTGCAGCTCCGTCATGACCCTTAGGAATGTTGTCGTCTGAGCCTCAAAGAAGGTGTAGATGTTCTCAGTAGTCGCTGGGTCAACGTGCTCTCGTGCCTCGGAAAACTCGCGCAAGATGGCAGAAGTCACCCACAAGAAGCAGCCCTCCCTCGAGTTGTTGAAGCCGCTCGCCAACTTGTTTGCCATGTCAGGAAGCATAGGCGCCATTGCTGTGCGGTAAGAGATGACCATGTTACGCCAACATCTGCAAACGCGCTCGCAGATGGGCGTAAAGTTGAGGAAGTTGTCCAATACAGTCGAGAGAATGGGGAACACCTCCTGCCAGTATTTGACAGCAAGGTTCTCCTGACCTGGGTTGTGAGGCGGCACCACGTTCTGAACAAAGATGGTGATGAGCTGGAGATGATCTGTAAAAGGTTAGCTGGTGCCCATATTCACTTTCATTGGTGACTTACCCGCAAGTGCCAACTTGCCGTCCTCATCAGTGGCATGGTTTGCCTTGTCCATCAGTCGCTGGATCAATGGGTCGCAGTACGTCTTGAGTAGTCGGTAAACCTCCTCCACGGGCTGGACAGCTACCACGTTGGCCACACCCTCCGTGATCTCCTCCTTGCTCGCGTCGGGGAGCTTGTCCAGGATCTGATCGTAGAAAGTCTGCAGCTGAAGCACCTGCCCACTAAGGAGATGCTTGCAGTCGGTGCAGAAATACTTGATGGCGAGAGCAGCTCCACGGATAATCTCCTTGGAATCTGTCTGGAACGAGCTCACGATGTAGTTGAACTGAGGCTCGAGGTACTCGGGGTGCGCTGCCGTCCACTCAGTGTAACGTCCCAGCACCATGATGGTGGCGAACCGAAGCTTCTCGTGGCTGGGGATCTGCACAAGCAGAGGCATGAGCTGGGGCAACACAATGTTCTCATCCTTGTCAACCATACGGCCCAGGGCACGCATAGCAAACAGAGGTGCCTCCAGCTCCTGCCAGTGAGGGACGTTGGTGTCCGTAACCTGACTGGCATACTTGGACATCCATACTTGAATAGCCTGGAGTGCCTTGGTCAGACATTCCGTGACACCCATAACCTCGCAGCAGTCCTTCAACGTGTCACCCATATGGTGACGGAACTCTCTAAACTTTTCCTCCTGCTCACGGTCTCCGTCGAAGAGGTCGTTTTCGTTGCCCGAGTCCGGCTTGGGGTATTCAAGATCCTTCAGCAGAATGTCCACCAACTTAGCGTAGATATCCACGAAATGCAGACGACCCTCGATATAGATGTCCAACACGAGATACAGCTTGAGTTCCAGCCAGAAGTTGAAGGTGTGCTCAATCACGTCTCGCTCCGTGTCTCTTGAGGCGCATTCCAGGATGGCCTCGACCAGGGGTCGGAAATGGGTGGGCTGGCGAGCAATACCCACAACCCAGCTCTCTCCCGCAGTAGCAAACACCTTGGTCAGAGCCTTGAGAGTCTCGGCGTCCTCCTCCTCCGCTGCCTTGGCCACTTGAGGCTTGAGGGAGATGACCCTTGGGAACAGGATCTCAATGACATCCGGGGTCGCATCCACATCGCTAGCCTCTCTAAAGATGGTGCAGAGGCACTCGGAAGCCTCCTGGCTGCACTGGTCGCTCGTAACGCCGGTGAAGATGAGGCCCAAAAGGGGTGACTTGACAATGTTGCCGACGGGAACCTCTCGCAGCCAAGATGTAATACACTCCATCAACTGGGGATTTTGGGCAGCAGCAGCTAGAGAACATGTTAGCTAATGCGCGGGACTGGGACCGCTCGACATACGTGACGATTGAGAATAGTTGATGAGGAGTTGGACAACCTGGTCCGCATTATCTCCCAACAAAGCTTGCGTTCGTGCCGCCAAATCTTCTTCCTAATTCGAACAATTAGACTTGTACTCGGGTTGATGACGACCAGACGATACGATCTCGAAGAGAGCGGGTTCCCGGTCTATGGTTGCGCGATCCACGTACAGACAAGGTGATCTTTCGACCTTCGGTGACTTCTTCAGGGAGGACTCGGAGGAAATCCAGGACGCAGGCATAGCTCTCGGGGCTGTCGCCAAGGGACTGGACCACAGACGCCAGGACGTCGTTCCAGTCCTTCATCTGGATCGCTAGAATGGCCAGGCACACGCACAGCTGGACACGGATGGGTTTGGGCCCGGGGGCGAAGTGCTTCAGGAGAAGGAGGATCTGGCTTCGAAGCCCGGGGAGTTCGCTGGGAGGAACCTGAGTTGAAAGGTCGTATGTGATCTAGGAGCTGTTAGTGATGTTGAGGTGTGGCACTCTGCGAGTCTCCAACCTTTCCACGCAGGGTGATGGCCGCAAAGAGGGTAGCCTCTGGTTCGGCATCGGATTGCAAAATTCCTATTATAGTTGCCCATGAGGCTTTCTAGAATCAAATGTTAGCATGGCAAACAGTGTCCGTATCAAGATATCAAGTCTGTGCGACCCACCGATTTCTGAAATCTCTCCAAGTACTCATGGGCGTGCTTCTTGGCCTCCTGCTCCCCGCTCCTCATGGTCATGACGGCAGCCAGCACATCGGGTGGCGCGAAGGCCTCCTGGGCTCCGTTCGTGGCCATTATGTATTATGCGGCAGTGAAAGAGACGTAAAGGTCGTAACTGAGAGGGTTTGCGTAGCCTGCGCGCGATCGTACGTGGTCGTCGTGGCGCATACAAAGGGGCACCGTAGCTTTGAAGCAGCCGGCGGGAGATTGTGATGGTCGGGGGCGCTGGAGACGGTGATGAAGGGACTGATGACGGCAGCCTCTAGGTCTAGGGGAGCTGGAGAAGGACGATGTGCGGGCCCAAGGGAGTGAGGAAGGCAAAGAGCCAAGGCGCAAGAGGTGATGCGATTCTGGTGACTAGATGTGAAAGTGGGATAGCACTCAGAAGCAAGCAAAATACACAAAGCCCACCTCCCGACTACGGGGGACGACGTTGGTGGAGAGATGCTTGGCGGGGCAATCTGCCTCGGGTTATTCCGTGGTTTTTCCGATTCGCCTCATGAGCCTCAAGGTGAAGGTTGCCTGCCAGGCTGAGGGTGAGTATATGTAGATGCCTGAAGGACGAGATTGTGATTCGATGTCATTTGTTGGGAGCGTAACGGTGCGCCTTGTTGAACTGTATCTAGAGAAGCTTTGGCTGTGCCGTTGCTGTGCTGTCTCGAGCGGATTAATCTCATTTTCAGAGGCGCTCCTCACAAAGCTAATAATACCCATGTTGTTGTTTCAAGATGGAACCTTGCCGAATCAATAGGCAAAGAAATGTCCCTTGAGGCGGCCGTTGCAAAGGCCACATCTTCGAGGCCACACGGCCTGTCACGTGGCATAGATCTTTCACACATCCGGCATTTGTCTAGACCACCTGAGATTCCGAAATCTATTCAAATCTACCTCTACGGATATCATGACACGGCCCCTTTAATCTCGCCATTGCCCAGGATAAGGCCATTGAGTCTACGATCATGGGCATCGGTGGGAACTCTTTGCTCTGATGACGCAGGGACCAGCTGCTCCGTCAGAGCCAGTCCATACAGCAGCAGCGGCCTCTCCTGCACGACGTCCTTTGTCTGGATCTTGGCCAGGTACCGGTTGATAAAGAAGTCGTAGAACCCCTTGCCGTGGCCAAGGCGCCTTATCGATCCTGCGTCGTCAACGTCAAAGGCGACGCCGGGCACGACCATAAAGTCCAAGGTGGCCTGCTCCGAGTGATGGACATCTGGTCCGCCTAGGATGCGCTGCCGCTGGTGCACGGTGGCAGGATCCACGCTCGGGATCCCCCAGCGATCGAGCTTGAGGCTCTCGTAGTCTTGTAGGTTCTCCAGGTGCACCATGTCCATTACCCGAGCCGGGGTGTCTGGTGTCTGGAGAGGTGACCTGTGAAGGTAGGGGACAAAGACCTGCTTGCCAGCGCTGAGTGCGTGCCGGACAATGGCGTCGGTCTGGACTTCGGCCGTGGGCATGGCCAGGTAGATGCTGATGCGGTTTGCATCCTTGTAAGGCTGAAACTCTTTCAGAGCCTCAAATATGCAGCGACCTACATGACGGTTGTTAGGTGACAGACGCTACGGGTGCAGGCATGACAATGATGGTGATGGCTGTCATACTCTGGGTAGTAATGGAATCCTGGGTGACGGCCGTGAGCTTCTGTTTCATGAGACTCCTCAACTGCTGCTTGGCAGAAGACAGGGGTGACGCCATAGCGAGGCTGACACAGGGGACCGGAGAGGCTGAGGGCTGGAGGCTGAGAGGGTGGATTGATACAGATTCCTGTTGGTGAGAGGGAATCTTGGTTATAGTTCATGGAGGAGCACGCTAAGCTTGAGGATGCCGGCATGACCCGACGGCGACCGGCTTCGTTGGCGGGGTACATGGCCGGCGATGTGAGCCGTGTACTCGGTGCCTCGGACTTGGTACCGAAGTCGATGAACTTTTCTCCCTGAATCAATAACAATAGGTACATACAATGCGTAACTGCTCACATGTCATACTCGTGCTGGGGAATTTTTCCCTGATGGTATATCGACAGGCATGTTCCTGGTGCCGATGCCGTCACATGACCGGTGTGTAGAGGAGTCTAACGTCTAAGAACCAGAAGAAGCTTGCCCACACTTTGAAACAATAGCATCACTCACCATATCTCATGGTATGTCCTCTTCATTCGTAATTGTGGCATCTAGGTAGCACGTGAGTAAAATCCCCCGCTTAGTCTCTGAACCCTTGGAGCGTGATCTCCCTTCAAGGCCCGCTTCGAGTGGTATGAGGCTGTCACTCTGTTTCGGTGTCGGGCCTCAATACCTCACTCACCATCTGAATCATTTGAGACATGGGTAAGTCTCGATTGTCTCGGGGGGTTTGAATAGTAAAAATTCGCCGAGAGGGATGCTCTGTTTCGCCGATCTATAAATATGCGAGGAGAATTGCTGGACTTGAGCTGGCGTTATCGCATTCTCAGGGTCGAGAGCTATTGCTTGGCTAAGGTTCAACCAAGGCGAGCTAATCTAGCTTCAAATGGATTCTAGAAAGTTGGAAAGAAACAACTCATCCAAGATTTGGTTTACCTGGAAAGACAGCGCCCCGTAATGCTTCATAGGGCCTTGGTTAATACAGTATCTGAAGCCTTGATCCTGGCAATAATAGCTCTGGTCCAACTGCCGACTGCTGGCCAACTGTTCTGATCAGCGCACATGAGCGCGATGAGCGTTCCAAGATCCATCTTGATCTCCAAGAATTTATGCGGATAGCCCCGAACTAGCGCGTCATCGGGGTCACGCAGTCGGTGCTGCTGCGGAGCGGGCGTCGGCGGTGAGGCCCGAAGTAAACTTGTAGTTATTGGATTTCAAAGCAGGCCCCGATTTCGCCTCGAGTTTTGTCGACAACGGCGGGTGTTTAGAAAAAGAATTCGAGCGAATTATTGAAAAAAATCCAAAACGTGTTAGCATGTCTTTGTCTCGCAACTGGGTCACGACATGACCTTGTGAGGACCATGTCCACGGTGATGGTAACCCCCACGCTTCATTCGGCAAGGTTCGTCACCAACGACTGACGATCATACATGCGACGGACAACATCCATGGTACATTTCCCGGTAACGGCATAGCAAATGCAGAACACGGCGCTATTAAACCGGTGAGCTGTTGGCCCCGTTTCTGAACACGCAAAAAGAACCGGCTGCCTTGTTTGCGACATCAATGGCACGGAGTGAGTACCTCTCTAGTAAGACCCTCTTTGTCCAATATCACCAAGTCCCTGCAATAACTAAGCCAGCCACTTCACAGTTAGTCAGGCCCTTTTGGAAAAGCGATGTTGCTCTGCAATATCCCGTTGATTTCTCGGCCGGCAAACTTGACATGGATGAGGCGGAACAAATACAAACCGCAGACCACCCACGTCAAGCAGGCCACTTTCCACTATTCCTGTCAGAGTGGTGGGACTGGAAAGCCAAGAAGCTTTGAAGAATCCATCCGTACGTCAATATCCTTCGACAGCCGGGCAGCTGCAAGAAAGAGCACCACGTATCGGTTGAATTCTGCTCCGCTCAGAGAAAGCTGCTCCGTGAGCCCGGTCTAGCCCCCGCAGAACGCCCTGTCTCGCCCTGCCCTTGTCGTGGCAGGTTCACAAGTTCCAGGTCCGAGCTGAAAGTGAGCCCCCGAGACAGGCGCAGGAGATGCCGGCCATTTGCAATGCGAGGCACGCTATTGCTCAGTTGCAGATGTGACAGAACACCATGTCTCAGGCGGCCATGCGAAGCATATCCCCGTCCGGCGGGTGCTGACAGGGGGGGATCCCGTGGCTGCTGTATGGAATTGGATCTCCAATTTGAAAATTTGACGATTGAACATGGATTGATGCAGCGTGGGATGCGTCTGGCCACGGGGGCGTGATGTGCGAGAGCCGAATTCCGTCGATGGGTTTGCATTCGTGCAACTTGCAAGCAAGTGCACCTATGCGAGGTCGAGGTAACAATCAGAAAGCTTCTCTCGACTTGAAAGCCAAAGAGGGGCACAGCTTGGTAGCTTGAAGATCAGGGACTGCTGTGCAACATTTCAAAGACCAGGAACGGAAACAAGAGGGCCCCTGGATCTTTGCGACTAGACGCGGAAGAGAAACCCATGACCGAAAGCAGACATGGACGGGCTACAGCAGGGGTGGCAGTCCTCTGGCTTGGCCTGCCAGGGATTGAGGCGCGCCGTGGACATGTCGATGGCGTCCTCATGGGAGGGGTTATCTAATCAGATCCATCAGCGGACGGGGGGGGGAGCTCCTGCGTCTGAGCGTCACGGCATCACCCACACAGGCAGGGGTTTCTTTGGCCCGCCCGCTATTACCGGCCGTGGTGGTTGATGTGCTCAGTGCGTCCGAGATGGACATGGATTGACTAAGATGAGGATGGGGAGCCTGCATCTGGGGTGGGATATGTAGGTACCTAGAGCTCCGGCAGGCTCCATCGCGAGCTTTGAGCACTCGGCAACAGTATCCATTACCTCAGATCATCGACAGCATTCAAACGATCAAGGCGAGACGGTGCTTTTTCCAATCCTGGTTCACTCGCGTCGTCAACTTGGCCATCATCAACATCCTGACTGGTTAAGGCGGCGCAGCATAACCAGGCTTCTCCCGTAGTGTACAAACATGATGCAAATCAGCACGACCCTATGTCAGCTTCAGGGGAAATTGCTCTATTGGCAAGAAAGCAATTGCTAGGCCAGGCCTCCCGTCCGTCCATCAATCTCAGGGGTGCTCCCCGACGGAATGGTGCTTGGCGTCCGCAGCCTCCCGCGGGCTAAGCAGCTAGAGGAGCGATTCGCGATCACGGATGCTTTGGAGTCTATGATTGGCGGTTGAGGGAGCGGGCTGCGCCCATTCCGTGGCTCATCATTCCTATTCCTGGATTTGTATCCCTCGTCGTCACTCTTTAAGCGTCCCTGACAAGTCATTCCATGAATTGACTGAGTCGAGGCGCCTTCAGGACCTTTTCAACACCCCTGTGGCTGTTGTAATGAGTCCTCCCTTGTCTTGACCCTTGTCTCTCGCCTGGCAATCTCTTGGTTGTCTCACAGTTGCACAACATGCACATGGCAGACCTCTCGGAGCTTTGCTTGGGTCGCAGAGAGGACACCCTCTTTGTCCCTGCGACGTGTTTCTCGATCCCTCCTCCTTCAGGATCGAGATAGATCTATCCATCTCTATCCCACCACCCTCTACACCCAACTGACTCGACATCGCATCGACCATGTGGTGCTTAGCCAGCCATCAGCTACGACGGACGCCGTGAGACTGGCATTCCCAAAACAGGCGCGGCCAATGGTCGTGTGGACATTGCCTCCGTCATCCCGTCACCGACTCTCCGCCTAATCCCGGTCACCACCCACTCAGCGCGCCTCGGCTCCCCACGCGTGCCAGACAGGGCTACCGGATCAGGGCTTATTCAATCAATAACCACTGTAGAACTAACTAGTTACCGGCCGAACAGCATATTGCCGCTGCTCGATTCGCTCCCGCCCGCCACAGCCTTGCTTTTGCCTGTTTGCCTGGTTCAGGACGTCTTGGCTCAGGTGGAACTCGACAAGGACCCCTCCATCCACTCCATCCCATCCCACGCAGGGCAGCAGCGCGCAACACCAGCTACGGCATTGGATCTTCAATCACTGGCTCTCTATTCGTAGAAGCTACCGCAGGCTACCGGCTGGCTTCGATCACGCTCCAGACGTCGACAAGCGCTAGCCTCGTGTCGTGTCGTTGGGTCACTGTGCGTACCCCCTGAGGCCTCTCTCCGTCCCCAATAGCTCCCAATCGCATGCGCCATCGCATTCTATTCTCGCCGCCACGAGGAGCATCCCATCCCCATCCATCCCATCCCACGAACACTCCCACTCCCGCCCCGCCATGCCCCGACACACCACCTCCTCCCGTAGCAGGAGCACCAACAGCCGCCAGTCCTCCTCGTCGTCTTCCTCGGCCCAGGTTAGCCAGGCCAGGGCTGATGACTCCCATCTGCAGCAGGACGTCGCCCTCCAGCCCCTAACCTCCACGTCCTCCTCCACTGCCCGGCCCACTGTCTCACCCTCGCACGCCTGGGGGGCACCCTACCCGCCTGATCCGTCTCTCGATCAAGGTCAAGGCCATGTATTGCCGCCGTACCAGGCTCCGGCCGTTGGCGATTCACAGACACTATTAACTACCGCCGCCGCCGCCGCCGCCCCGGCCGTTGCTCCTTCCCCCGTCCTCGTCCGCGACCAACATGCCGGCCAGCCCTTGCCCGTTTCACAACTTGAACCTCCTGTCGCCGCCGTAACTCCTGCCATTGAGCTTCAGCCTTTCGTTGCTGTTACTGCTGCCG
This sequence comes from Fusarium vanettenii 77-13-4, assembly GCF_000151355.1. Taxonomy (NCBI): domain Eukaryota; kingdom Fungi; phylum Ascomycota; class Sordariomycetes; order Hypocreales; family Nectriaceae; genus Fusarium; species Fusarium vanettenii. The sequence goes on from NW_003315867.1 coordinate 2,132,587, forward strand.
CCGCCGACGACGACCCAGATCAAGAAGCCCTAGATGCCTCTGACCTTGGCTTCCTTGCTCCTCAAACAACCGAGGGCACGTTAGATATGGCTTCCAAGAAGACGCCCTTCCTACGCTCGGCCGCCACCAGGCCCGACGCTGCTCCTTACGGGTCCGTCTCGCTAACACCCAGTCGCAACAATTCGCCAGCTGGTAGTGATCGCTGGGATCCTGACGCCCACCAGCTTCGACATGTCCCCGACACCATGCGAAGCGAAACCTCTCGTACTTCTCGAACCTCTCGCCGTTCCACCCTTACCAAGCAGTCCTCGTCGAGGTTGTCGGAAGAGATAGATTCTGCTGTTCTTGTGTCTGGCCTCGAGGGCCGTCTGGGCGTGGCCGAGCCTGCGCCTGCTGGTGTTCTAGAAGAAAGTATGAAGGACGACTATTCTGAAGACGGTGCCTTGCTCGACGACGCTTCCTCGACTGCCTCAGAAAGCGAATACCAGGAAAACTCGCCCCATGAAGCTGTTCGCGCCTCAGTTCCTCCCACCGACAACACTGCCCTCTCCATCAACACGCCGCGCATGTGGTGTCTCTCTGTCCTCTTTTCTATTCTCGGTTCCTCTACCAATCTCTTCTTCTCATTAAGATACCCCAGTGTTGCTATTACTCCAGTTATTGCTTTGCTTCTTGTCCACCCCCTCGGACATCTTTGGGATTTCCTATTAAAGCGCCCTTACGACCCTGAAGAAGAGTTTGTCGATGGCGTCCGGACGACGTCTATTTCAGAGGATGGTCATATCCATCATAAGACGAAAATGATTACATCCTGGCGACGATGGCTCGCTCAGGGGCGATGGAACGAAAAGGAGCATACTTGTGTGTACGTCAGCAGCAACGTCGCCTTTGGTTTCGCCTTTGCGACAGATGTCATTGTCGAGCAGACTCAGTTCTACAACCAGGAGGCTCCAATTGTTTACCAGCTGCTCCTCACCATCTCGACCCAGATCCTTGGATATGGATTTGCTGGTTTGACGCGCCGCTTCCTCGTTCGACCGAGCGGTATGATCTGGCCTGGCACCCTCATGTCGGCTGCCATGTTTTCGACGCTCCACAAACAGGAGAATAAGCCTGCTGGAGGCTGGACCATCAGCAGGTGGAAGTTCTTCTACATTGTTTGGACAGTTTCGTTCCTGTTCTACTTCCTCCCTGGCCTGCTGATGCCAGCTCTGAGCTACTTCAACGTCATTACATGGTTTGCTCCCAAGAACGTTGTCATTGCCAACCTCTTTGGCGTTTCGTCAGGTCTTGGATTGTTCCCCTTGACTTTTGACTGGGCCCAGGTCACCTATGTCGGCTCTCCCCTGCTGGTCCCATTCTGGGCTGCCATGAACGTCATTGGAGGTTTGACTATTGTCATGTGGATTATTGCTCCAATCCTCTACTACGCCAACGTCCTGTACTCGTCTTATATGCCAATCCTATCCGCTGCCGTGTTTGACAACACAGGAAAGGTGTACGATGTGAGCAAGATCCTCACCCCGGACTTCCTCTTCAATCGAGAGGCGTATCAGAACTACAGCCGCGTCTTCCTTCCCATCACCTACGTGCTCAGCTACGGCGTTCAGTTTGCGGGTCTGGCTGCTCTCCTGACACACACGGCATGCTGGCACGGTGCGGATATCTGGAGATCTTGGAAGAAGGCGTTGGAAGAGGCTCGCGAGGAGGGAAAGCCAGCATACCAACCAGTGGCGGACTCACCAGGGGCGCCCCCGTCTCGACAGTCAACCGACGATGAGTATGGGCGAATGTCTTCGTCTACGTCCCACGTTGATGGCCTCATCAGCCGTGAGGATATCCACAGCAAGCTTATGAAGAAGTACAAAGATGCGCCATTGAGCTGGTACTTGATAACATTCCTATCCATGACTGCTATTGGCATTTTCGTGGTCGAATAGTAAGTTGCCCCCTGGATTCACGTGTAGTAACCAGCTAACACTCTCAGTTATCCTGTCCATCTCCCATGGTATGGACTTCTCCTCGCACTCGCAATTGGAGCCATCTTCTTCATCCCCAACGGTATCATCATGGCTGTCACGAACCAGCACAGCAGCATCTACCTCATATGCCAGCTCATCTGTGGTGTCGTCTTCCCTGGCCGACCCATCGCAAACATGGTATTCGTCACGTATGGCTACATCTCATCAGCCCAGGGTATCAAGTTTGCGTCTGATCTCAAGCTGGGCCACTACATGAAGATCCCGCCCCGTATTCTCTTCTCCGTCCAGCTCGTGGCGACGCTCGTTTCCTCCCTAACGCAGATTGGCGTTCTCAACTGGATGTTTACCAATATCAAGGGCATCTGTACCTCGGAGGCTATCAATGGTTTCACCTGCCCCATTGCTAGAGTTCACTTCAACGGCTCTATTCTCTGGGGCGTTGTTGGTCCCAACGAGTTCTTTGGCCCCAAGGCCATCTACCGCGCTTTGGTCTGGTTCTTCCCTCTCGGCGCCCTCCTCCCTATTCCCCTCTGGCTCTACAGCCGACACAAGCGCCAGAGCATCCTCCGCAAGGTCAACCTCCCCGTCATCTTTGGTGCCATGTCTTGGATTCCTCCCGCGACGGGTCTCAACTTTTCCGTCTGGGTACTCGTTTGCTACGTCTTCAACTACGTCATCAAGAACCGTCATAACGCCTGGTGGAGCAAGTACACCATGACTCTCAGCGCCGCTCTCGACTCTGGCCTTGCCTTTGGCATCGTCGTTGTCTTTTTCGGCTTCATCTACCCCGGCATCACCAAGAACCTCAAGTGGTGGGGCACCGAGGTGTACAAGCAGGGATGCGACTGGCAGGCTTGCTCGTATAATACTGTGCCGGAGGGCGAGCACTTTGGACCTGCTACGTGGTGATTTCTCAATGATTGGTTTTACGGTGTTTGGTTTGGGTTTTGTTACTCGGGAGACTACGGTCTGGACTGCATATAGAATCAGTTGAATACTCGGAACGTTTGCGACTTGAAATAGACTTTGCATGGTTATGAGCATGAACAGGGTATGGTTATTGGTTGGTTGTATGGCGATGCATAGGAAAGCACATCTTGCAAAAATGCGAGTGCCAACACAAGCTTAAAATTATAGCTGGTTTGATCAAGTTAGTTGATATCACATCACGTCCAAGACAAGATGATCTTGTTTACTCGATTCTCCGTCTATCAATTGTCCATGTTCCTCCCCTTCTTGGTTGTTGCGCTTGTACTTGTACTTGTACCGCAGACTACCTTAGTATACAGTGTATTAGGTCTGGCCTATGTTATGACCTACCCCATCCTGGACCGACACCCAAGCTCCGAAGAAGTTCAAACATTCTATTTCTCATTTTCCCACTCGGGGTTCTGTTGTTCAGTCAGCATATATTCTCTATAGTCTACGTCAGGGTGGGAAACAAACCTTCCGCAGAATCACCAAGCCCTCGAGGGTGCTGTTAAGGCTGATGTACTCCTCGTCCTCAAGCTCGGCACGCTCGCCATGTCCAAGCACCACGGGGGTGCTCTGAGTTTGCCAACCAGTGATGGTCTTGGGTCGTCCAGCCTGGCCGACAACATCGACGGCCTGACCAACGCGAACGTTGACCTTGAGGGGCTCGAGGTTCTCATCCAGGGTGACGAGGAAACGGGGGTGCATGGCGGTGACGAGGAAGTACAGGAGGTAGTGGGATTGAGAGGTGATGAAGTCCTTGGGCTCGATCATAGCAACGGTAGTGGCCAGGAGACCGGCGGCCGCGACACGGGACAAGACCTGGCGGTCTGTGTGGAAGGGGCTGATTGACAGAGTTCCCTTGCCCATGTGAAGGAGACCCTGTGCGATACGAACCATGAACAAGGCGTCTTGGTCGCGGTGGTAATAGCTGGCAAGCTGTCGTAGCAGCTGTGCCAGTCGGGCGTTGTTGGTACCGGCACCCAGGATACCCATGGCGAAGATGGCGTTGATGGCAACCTCGGGGTCATTGTCGTGGCTGTATCTTGAAAGAGTGTCGTAAACCTTCATCTGGGGGTTGCTTGGGCTGATCAGGCCCATGGCCAAGGGCACGGCTTTTCGGATGTTGGGCTCGCCGTAGTGCATGAGGTGGCCAAACTGTCGCAACACCATCTCCTGACCGATGTCCTCGCCCATGGCCACCAGGGCAATTCCGAGGACAGCGTAGGCCTGCAGGAGCTCGTCTCCCTTCTTCTCATCAGACTCCTCCTTGTGCTCATTGCAAATGTGGAGAAGCTCTTGGATCTTGAGGACGGCACCTGTGCCTGCCCAGGCGCAGATCTCGGCCATGACGGCTGTGGCCTCTGCCATGGGGTGCTCGATAGCCTTGAGGGTCTCAAGGATGACATCAACCTCTTCTTGTCGGCCAAAGAAGAGGAGGCCCAGGCCAAGAGCCAAGAATCGGGTCCACTTGTCCGTCAGTTGGCTCTTTCGGTCGTCATCCATCAATGTTGTAACGATGGCCTCGCTGATTTCAGGGTGCGAAGATCCGGTGAAGATGAGACCACAGCTAAGAGCAGCCATGGCCGAAATCTGCATGTCTTGGCTCGAATCCGAGATAATGGGCAGAAGGAGCTCGAGGACCACTTCCTTGTTGGAGCCGGCGTATGCGAGACCAAGACCCATAATACAAGCTGTTCGGATGAGGGGATCGGGGTTGTTTAGCTTGTCATTGTCACCCAGGATGGCCAGGGCAGGCTCAGCCTCCATCTGGACTCCCGAGTTGATGATACCAATGGCAAGCATGGCACCAGCCGAAATCTCCTTCTCGCTAGAATAAGTGTACTTGTCAATCTTGTCGAGACCGTTCTCAGTGTCCCACATCAAGAGAGTTCCCATGGATGCGACGGTAGACATCATACCGTCTGCCTTGGTCTTCCACACCCATGTCTCCTTCTCGCCGTCGATCAGCATCATCTTGTCGTTACCGAAGCCGGCGTTGACAAAGGCGTTGACGAACGCTGCGGCCAGGTTATGTCGGGCCGAGTCCAGGTTGGTCATTCCCGCTACTCGGCTGCTCTCGAGATGGCTCTTGTAGATATCCTCGGTGCTCTTGGGCTCGAGGATGTTAAGCTCTTTACCTAGTGACTTGAAGTGACTAGACAACTTGGAGTTGGAGAGGCACTCTGCGATTTCCTGGTCGTCCAATGTGTCCTCAGGATAGTCCAAAGCTATTCGCTGGCGGCCAATGAGAAATGCGAGTTGCTTCTTAAGAGCAGGGTCTTTGGCCTTCTGGAAGTCGTCCTTGATGAGTTCGACATCGTGGAGCCGAATCGCAAGAACCATGGCCTGGGCGAACTGCTTGTACTCCATGTAGATGTTGTGGGCGGTCTTGAGGAAGGTCTCGTTGTCGGGATAGGTGAGGAGGTTGACCATGCTGACCATGTAGAGGCACACTCGGGCGTACGTGTTCTCGTCGACGAAATGGGGAATCTCCTCGATGATCTCAAGTTCGCTCATGAGATCCACGGCATCAGCCTCGGCGTTGCTCTTCAGGAAGAGGGGGATCAAGTGCTGTGCGAGGTCGATCAGGTCCTTGACGGGCTCATCGTGCACAATGCGCTTGGCATACACCTCACCAATCTCCAGCGCCAAGTGCCTGGTGTACTCGTGGCCCCACGAGCCAATGTCGGAGGTGGGTGCTAGGAGGCGGTACTTGAGTGTGTCTTGTCGGTCCTCGTCCGAAAAGGTCATACCGATGACGGAGAGAACATCGGCCAGTGATGTCCTGTCATCGGTCGCGGGCCATTCTTCGTAGAGCTTTGTCAGAGTCTCGTAGTGTGGTCGCAGGAACTTCAAGGGCTTCGGCACTGCTGTCATGGATGATGTCGATGTCTTTATGGAGGTCTTCATCGCTTCCAGGGCGGGTTTGTAGAGAGACGAGTCAGACTCCTAGGTCAACATTAGCGCATGCGCTCTCGAATCCACGTCGAAAACTGACCGTCAAACGCTCGACCATCATGTCAAGCTCATTCTTGAGTTGCTGGTCCTCCTCGCTGAGCTCCTCCTCAGCGGCTAGGGCGTTGGTTAGCATAACATGGCATGGCCAACATGGCTGGGTCGCATACTCTCGATCTTGTCGTCCTCCTTCTTTCCATTCTCTTGCTGCTTATCCTTCTTCGCATCATCGACGGCCTTGCCCTTGCCCTTGTCCGCCGCCTTGGGCACTTCGCTATCCTGAGCCATGTTGACGTCGACGGCTTAGGCGCCTGGTATAGCTTCACAGAACAAGATTAAAAAGGACAAAAGGTCGAATAATGGTGCTTGAAGACTGCCTGAGCTGTGTCGCCGGTTACCGCTGGGGGTGATGTCGAATTACTGATGGGGTCGTGATCGCTGGTCGTCGTGGATGGAAGGTGATGGAGCCGGCTTGGTTAAGCTCGAGTGATGGAGGTGGGTGCTGGCTGAGGTGTGCAAGGTAGGCTAGGTAGCTCTGCTGGGTTACGCCAGGCACCTCTGCCTGGCCAGCCAGCCGCGCCGTCACGTGATGCCTAGGTGCGGGCCAGGCGGCAGGGGGGGGCAACGGAATCTATCAAAATTTCGAGGACCCCACCATTTGCGATAACATGTAAAGAATCAACCCCACGTTCAATTCAATATTGACCATTTATACCAACTTCTTGTGGAACAACAAGCAGACTTTTTCCCCAAGTTATTGAATTGAAACTGTCTGCCCATCATGAAGTTGGATACGAGGGCAATGCGCCACCTCGCCTCCGAGGACTGGCGAGTTTTGACAGCAGTACGCATCCAATCCATCAAGGTTTTGGCACTCATGATGCTCACACGAATAACTTAGGTCGAGATGGGAAGCAAAAACCACGAACTCGTCCCCACGCCTTTAATCGAAAAGATTTCGCGCCTCCGTGGCGGTGCCAGCGGTGTCCACAGAAGTATCTCTGCCCTCGCCAAAGTCGGCCTCATCGCTCGCGTAAAGGAAGCCAAGTACGATGGTTATCGTCTTACATACGGTGGCCTCGATTATCTTGCACTACACACCCACGCCAAGCGAAAGGATGTCTACAGTGTCGGAAATCGAATCGGAGTTGGAAAGGAGAGTGATATCATGGTTGTTGCAGACGAGACCGGCACTCAACGAGTCCTCAAGATCCATCGATTGGGCCGAATTTCCTTCCGAACCGTCAAGTCGAACCGAGACTACCTTAAGAACAGACAATCCGGATCTTGGATGTACCTGTCGAGGCTAGCAGCCATGAAGGAGTTTGCTTTCATGAAGGCCCTTCGCGAAGAGGGGTTTCCTGTACCCGAGCCCATCGCACAATCACGACATACCATCGTCATGTCATTGATAGATGCCTTTCCTCTCCGCCAAATCTCAGACGTCCCTGACCCCGCCTCTCTATACGCCGACCTGATCGGCCTCATCCTTCGCCTTGCGAAGCACGGCCTGATCCATGGCGATTTCAACGAGTTCAACATCCTGGTCAAGGAGGAGAGGGCCAAGTCTGAGGACGGCCAAGAAGTTGTCAACCTCGAACCCATCATCATTGACTTTCCCCAAATGGTCTCGATGGAACATCAAAATGCTGAGATGTATTTTGACCGAGATGTGAATTGCATAAAGCGCTTCTTCGAACGGCGCTTTCACTTCGTCACCACCCAACCCGGCCCCTTCTTCAAGAATGCCAAGAAGACGGTGGGCAAGGATGGCGTCAAGAGACTCGATGCCACCGTCGAGGCCTCTGGCTTTACCAAGAAGATGTTGAAGGACCTGGAGGCTGCCATCAAGGACAAGACAGAAACCAAGGAGCAGGCTGCCGACGACGAAGATGAAGATGACGAGGACGAGGAAGATGAGGACGAAGATGAGGACGAGGAGGGTGATGGCTCAAGCAATTCTGGGGGCCTACTTGGCGAGGACGCCAAAAATTCGCCCGACGAGGACGTCGAAGAGGGCATGTCTAAACTGGCAGTTTAACATGAATGAAATGCAATGATACCCATTTACACGTCACATATTGATCATGTCGCCTGTTCACCAATGACCTTGTCTACTCAGCTCAAGACTCATATTCACATATTTCGACAACGACAAAGGATTTAAAGAAGTCTAATTCGACATGATTAAGTATTCCGTCTTGCTCAACGCCGCCGTCGTCTGCTCTTCTGACACGAATGTCCCCGAATCTAAAGTACAAAAGCGCATGAAATGGAATCATGGCCCAAACTCGTCTAGAGTATCAGCTACCTCAGTCCATAAAATGTTACGCGATGCATAACTCTGTCTGTCTCAATCATCGAGCACGAAAGCCCCAAGGCTTGTCGGAAGAAATAAAAGCACAGCAAGGTTGCGACGACGTTGTCTAGAAACAACCATCAACAACCCACCCACCAGTAGGAAATCACTTCACCTCCTTCTTCGCTTCCTTCTTGGTCTCCTTCTTGATCTCCTTCTTGACAGACGGGGAAGAGTGGAGCGAGGCGTTGGCAATGACAGTGTCCGCGTGAATAGTGACGTTCTCATCACATTCGGACGATGTGGGTGTAGCAATCGCTTCGTCTAGGCTCGAGCTTGCGGCCGTCCTAATCAGAGTGTCAGAGAAAAGCCAGAAAAGCAGGGGAATCAGGGTGCATACTCCATTGACCGGCGCTGAGACGCAGATCGCCGGGTACCATTGCTCCCGTCAGACCCAGAGGTGTTGGTGGCAGAAGGAATTGCTCCGCTGGTCATGGTCAGCATCATGAAGGGAAAACAGAGCACAGGACTTACGACCGGGCACTAGAGTTGTTGGAGCGCTGATACTGTGACTGGTACGACGAGTACATGTGAGTATTCAGGCCAACCAGAGGGGTACCATAGGCTCCGATGTTGTACTCATTGGTTCGAAATTGACGACGCTCCGCGGTCACACGCTTCAGCTCCTTCTGAGCTGGGGTGTCGGCGTAGCGAATGTTCATAAGAAGACCTTCTTCACCAAGCGCAAGTCCGGTGAATCTCTCGATGATCTCGTCACAGACATCACGAGACTCAAATCTACAACGACATCAGCGATTGGGAGTGTGTCACGCCATCCAAATCTTACCGAGCAAATCCAACGCCGCGGCTGTTGCCCATGCTGTCTCGGAGAATCTTGCTGGACAAGATGGTGAATCCCAAGAAAATGGTTCCAAGCTCCTGCGAGCAGTTAGTGCTGTCTTCTCTCTTAGGATTGGGCACGCAACATACCACTTCTGTCAGTGACTTAGGGAGATTGGAGATGTAGAGGTTGGTAGAGGTGTCGTCGCCCTCGGCCTTGAGGCGAGAGTTGAAAGACTCCTGGAATCACATTAAGTCGAGTTCGTGGGGGCAAACAATCAAGCAAGGGATGACTTACGCGAGCAAAGCCAACTTCGTACCCAAGACGATGGAATCCGCGGATGCACATCTCGGAATCCGCAGAGCTGTAGAACTTGGCGAAGCCAAAACTAGAACCAGTCAGCAACCATCTAGAGGAGGCGTCAGGAAACTTGCCCCTTGCATGCTCCAGTGCCGGTATCAATGATGGCCTTGGAGGTCTCGACTGGGCCAAAGCGAGAAGCATAGTGGTACAACAGTTCATCATCGGTGGTGGGATGAAGACCTCGAATGTAGACGTTGCGGTTGCCAGGAATAGGGTTTTGGAGGCTCTGCTCCACACCCTTCATCTGAGCAGCGGGGGTAAAGACCGCGGGCACAGCCTTTGGGATGCTAGGCTTCTTCTCCAGCAGTTCATCCAGAGCGTGCTCAGACATGGGCGAAAGCTTGGACTTGGAAGCTTCCGCGTGGGCAGGCATCAATCCGAGCTGCTGGGGTGAAGGGGTGGTATAGGCCGATCGATCGAGGCTTGCAACTCGTGGGCCATTCTCCTGATGGGCAACACCACCCGCATAGAATGGCGTGGCAGGGGCCGACTCTGTAGTCGAGTAAGAATTGCGACGGTTCTCCAAGCCAGGGACTTCAGACTGCGTACGGTCGGCACGAGTATGAACTGCATTCGCGCGTCCAGGAGTGAAGGGCATCAGAGGAAGTTGCATCCCCATGTATGGGTTGGAGAAGGCTCCGTGGACGTAGTTGGTGTATCCATTCTCGTTGGAATGACCAAGCGGGATTGTCTGCGAACCTTGAACTGGTGCAAGAACGAAGTGGCCATCAGAGCCAAGCATGTATGGCGGGGCCATGTGGATGGGAGCAGTATGGGTGTTGGGCATGCCCATGCCACCCAGAGACATTCCTTGGAACTGGCTCAGGAGTCCGTTTGGGTCGCTGGACCCTGGAACGGCAAGATGGGAGTTGGGTCGTCTATCCTGTGGAGACGGGAGGTAGGACGCTGCAGTCTCCATGCTGATCGCTGAACGGAAACGATAAAGACTGAATGTCTGCAAACTTGGGGGTCAGCCAACTGATGGATGCCATGTGAACGGGTATGGAAACAAGGAGGAGTCTTCTTGAAAGCTCATGGGGAAAGAGAAGCACACCACCTGCGTGTGCGGCAAAGGGAATGGGCTGTGAGAGGGCGGGCAAGAGAAAGATGGGCAAGGGGAGCCAACATACCTCACAAACAACAGATCAGCTGCGAAAGAGCAGAGGAAAATGGCGAATGATCAAGCGGTATTGTAAAAATCTGGTCGCAGGTCCAAGTCAGCCAATCGAATCATCGATTACCAAGGGACAAGACGGTAGATGTGGTCAAAGAGGCACATGACAACGGTGCAATCGGTAGACGGAGGGCGATGCCTGGCGATAACAAAAGGATGATCGACCACGGCTCTCCCTCCCATCCAGACCAGACATGATGGAATGGCAGCCAACCGTAGACAGCCAGCGGAGGAGGAACTCACCTTGACCTCTTCAAAGAGCGCCAATACCTGACAGGACAGCGTGGATTCGAGTATGCCGAAGAGGGCAAATTTCGGGGTACCAAGACTTTGAGATGAAGCGAGAGTAAGTAAGATAGGACAAGCTATCGAGCAAGATGGGGTACAGAAGAGATTGTCGGGGTGATGGAGGAGGCTGCTGGAAGGGATCGGTGATGGAGCTGAGGTGATGCTGTGAAGCGGAAGAAGATGGAGAAGAAGAAGAGAGGAGAGGGAGAGAAGTCGGCCAAGATATGGGTGGGGGGACGAGGCCGGACGAGGCGAGCACATACCTAAGAGTGTGCCAAAATGTGATATTGGAAAGAGGTATCGGTGCAAAAGGAAGTCTCTCTCTCTTCAGTTGATGATACCAAGGCAAGAATGATGCTGAAAGGGATCAAAAGATGATGGATCTGCCTGCTCAGCGACGAAGCGCGCTGCAGAAGCACACGATGGGCAAAATGTTAGAAAGTATGATGGAGGAGGGAGAAAGCAGGTGCTCTCTGCGACCGAGGAGAGTTTTGAAATACTGAAAATTTTTGCGTTGCTGGCACTGGCAGGAAAGAAGGCGACGATGCTCTGACACTGACAGCACCTGTCAGTCGAGCTTGAGACTGGTCGACACTGTCTGTCAGCTGCCAGCCAGCACAAATGTCGACAAGACCAATCGCGAAGGTTAGGTTGATCTTCTCGTGCTCTTGACCAGGATAGAAACAGATTTGGCGTGGAAGGTGGTATCCCGATTTGAGTTATCCTTAACGATGCGTGCCTACCCGGCCCGAACTTTTGGTGCAGGGGACCTTCCACCCTAAGGATGGGTACCAGCTGCCTGGTCGGCAGAATAGATGCTTATCGCTCCTTCTTTTAGAGTCTAATGAATGGATGCCAATACGGGTCAGCCCTATCGTATAGTCAGTGGCAGGCGTCAGCAAGTTCTTCGGCGAACGATGAAGCCACATCGTTATCCTCCCCAGCGTCACATGGTGTTGGATGCGGCGAGATGGTACTCAACATCCCAGAAGTCGGCATGCTCCACTTAGAACAACATTCGAGGAACAGTGCTCTTGGGTAGTAGGAGCCAAGGTTGGGATGGGCATGTACCTACTCTGATACTAAGGCAGGTCCAGATGGAGAGGCCCAGAGAAGCAATCGGCGCTCGAGATCAGCTCTTGACAGGCTGCGAACAAGACTAAAGGCGATAATAGAGGAAAGAATGATCTCTTAAGAATATTTGAGTAAAGAAAGGAGCGCAGCAGATCACCGTACAGTCATGCCGTCGTCAGATACTCGAGAAATTTTGAGTGTCGTCGATCCAAAGATGGGAGCAAGGTGGGGTGAACAGCGTTCTTATGGGAGAGAAACGCCTCCTTGATTTTATGATCTTCGGTCACTAGAACAGAGATCTTCTTTGCCTCAATCCATGGGTAGCCAACTTGCTTTGCCCGTCATCATCTGGTCAGACATCCACAGACACGGTTTGTCCCTTCCCTCCATAAAACCCGCGTTCGTATCTGGCACATGCAGTTTGCCATATGTACTTCCCTCTAGACTGGTAACTGATATGGATGGCAAGTAGGTAGATGAGTCTTGAAAACACCTGGTCAATGATGATTCATTGCTCCTTGGAGGCTCGGGTTTGGGCAGGAGTTGCAAGCCATGAACGGCCAGGGATGTCGGTACGACCCTAAGTTCGTCAGTCCAATCGCCCACGTGTGGTTCTCCCATGGTCTTGTTGTTTGCCCCCAAGTAAATGTCCGAGAGACTCGAATTGCTTTTTGGGTCGTTCCCTCTGAAACTGCCAGGTGGTCGCTCTGCGTGTGGTTCTGATTGCTCATGCAGGTTTGTGGCAAGGTGATGCATGACTGGCCTGCTAGGGTCGTACTATTTGTGTAGTTCATTTCGGAATTGACCCGTAATGGGGATCCAATCGTCCTAGAGTCATGTCTCAAGTTGGGTGTTTTCTCTCCATGACTCAGGTCCTGGAGGCACGAGCGAGCAAGTCGACTTCGATAACTGCCATCAACTACTAAGAAGCCAGCCGAGCCCTAACCTCGAGGCTACATCGATCCATCATCTTCCTGACACATCTACCATCCTTTCCTTTCGAGTAACCCTCGCAATAGGGGTGCCAGAAGCCGCAAGCGATCCAACGTCCGAGCACTGGTCAGGCAAAAGCAATGAGGCATGCAGGACGGGACGGGCGCAGGAGAAAGGAGGAGCGTTTGCTTAGATATGATGATGCCGCCTCTTTTCTTACTTGCTGCATCGATTGCCTTTGGTCCCGACGCCTAGTCCATGTCTCAGTGTCCTGAGCAACCACAACGAGCCCGATGCATGTTGAGGTGAGGTTGTCTTGCGGCTGAAAGTTAGTCTGTTTCCCCACAGTCGGCCGCCAGGGTTCACAGTCGAGATCCATCAGTCAATCATTTGCACGTGCTCTCACGTCACCAGCGATCTCGGGTCTCTCTATCCACATCAGAACCGTGGAAGTGGGATAGATCACAAGTGAGAAGGGGAAGTTTTTTTGGAAAACAGTACTGCAGTTTGCTCAGGATTTATCATGGGTCTACATGATCGCGACACATAACCTAGAGCGTGGGTAATCGAGCCATCAAACAAACATGCATGCATGAGAAAGCGGTGCTGATGCGCCCCTCAAACGAATCTCTGCTCCCCTTCCAGACTCGAGAAGCCCCAATATTGACTACAGGAGGATTGCACGACTTTGAAAGTTTCCATTGTCATTAGTTGAAGCCTTGTGATGGCATGGAGAATCCCCAAAACCAGGTCCATTGTCAGGGTGTAGGGTAGACATTTTTGGTGCACAAGAAATTTCCCCATCTTCATGACACAGACCGTTTTATCCTGACGAATCGCTCTCGTCTAAGGACTCACGCGTGGAAGGGGTTCATTGTTTGTTTATCCCTATTGGGTGTATTTAAAAGATCATGATGCAAGTAACTATCCTTCCCCCATGATATTCCGAGGTAACCAGGGTACAGCAAGTCCACTTGTGTAGATGCCACAATCCATAACCCTCACATGTCCCCAGCCAAACCAACACCTCTCTAAGCGCAAGAAAACACTCGAGTCTAGCTCATATACGCTCGTCGAATATCACCACCACGTGGCGGAGAAAACGCCAGTTGTGAAACCGGACAGATGCGCCGCTGAAAATCCCATGCAGTCCTTTGCAAACGCTCCTTTTTCATGACCAGACATCCTCCTGCACACGTTTGTTAGTAACCGTTTGCTTAAAAAGAGCCACATCTCTTCACATACCTGGTATTGGTTCGCCGCCCTCATGTTCTTCACAATCTCCTCACCCTTGGCCTCGGAAACGCCACGTCCCTCAGCCAGGATCTGCGCCAAGACAGTGTTGACCTCACGCGCCATGTTTGCAGCATCACCGCAAACATAGAAGTAGGCCTTCTGGGACAGTAGATCGCTGACCTCCTTTGATCGCTCCTTAAGTCGGTGTTGCACGTACACCTTCTTGGAAGATTGGCGGGAAAAGGCAGTGATGAGTTCGAACTTGTCGCCGAGAGCCTCCTTGTACTCCTAAATGACATTAGAAACGTGATGAATAAAAGACGAGGGGTAGATAACTTACCTCCCACTCAGACTCATACATGAAATCCTCAGTAGGCTTGCGGCATCCAAAGAACAAGAGAGTCTTGCCAACTTCGATTCCATCTCGAGCCTGCTTGGCACGTTCCTGAACGAAAGCGCGGAAAGGGGCAACACCAGTTCCGGGGCCAATCATGATAACGGGCTTACCAGGGTCCGAGGGCAGCTTGAAGTTGGAGTGACGAACGTGGACAGGAACGTGAATACCATCATACTTGTTGCGGGGACCCATGATTTCGTAGCTCTGACCAAAGGGCGTAGGGTTGTCGTCGCCATTCTGCTTCTGCTTCAGGGCCAGGAGATAGTTGGTGGCAACGCCGCGGAAAGGATCGCCACGTCCAGGAATCATCTGGGACTCAACAACAGCAGTGATGGAAATCTTCTTAGGCTGAACCAGAGACGAGGACGAGATGGAGTAGTAACGAGGCTGGAGCTTGGTAATACCTTCGATGAAGGCAGAGAAGGGGATGTTAGTCCACTTCTCGCCCTTGCTAACAGCAGCCAGGAAACGCGCGATGTTGTAGTAATGGGGACCGGTCTTCTCATGGAAATAATCCTTGTCGTTACCAAGCCGGTTCATCTCAGCTTTGATCTCATCGTTGGGAGCAAAGGCGGCTAGGGTAGAAACAAATTGACGGGAAACAGGAGCACAGATCTCGAGATGGTACCGGAGGATAGCATCGTAGGTTGTAGGGTTGGGGAAGGGGACCTTGGCGGTGGGTTCCAGAGACTTGACATTGACAACTTCGTGCTGCTTCGCGGACAAATCGAGGATATCGAGGAAGCGGGCGACCTCCTCGCCAGGGTTGGTGGGCCAGACAGCAATGTGATCTCCAGTCTCGTACCTGAGGTTTGAACCGCTGATGTCGACTTCCATGTGGAGACAGTTTCGGTCCTTGGCGGAGAACAATTCCCGAGACTCGGCAATAGGCGCAATGTAGGGGTTGTGGGTGTTGAAAGGTCCCTTGGCAGTGCCTTCGAGGTGCATCTTGTTGGGTTCGCCGAGATAGACTTCGGTGGATTCGGGGGTCAGGTCGTCGCGTTCGGTGATAGCAAAGGTAGGCTCGTAAACGGCCTCACGCTCCTCGAGGCCAAGCTTCTTAGACAGAGCCTCCCACATGGGGTCCTTCCAGGCCAGAAAGTCCTCTTCCATGGTGCCAGCGCCGTCGTCACCCTCACCAGCTTCGCCGATGCGGTGAGCGCCGAGCTTCTCAAGAGCCTTGTTGACGTTGCGAACCATCGAGTTGTAGTGCTCGTAGGTGTTGTTGCCGAGACCGAAAGCGACGTAGTTGAGGTTGCCCAGAGGAGGATCGTTGTCCTCGGTGAAGCTGGCGTCCTCGCCGGTGATGAATTCGTAGAAGTCGACAGCGTTATCGGTGGGCTCTCCCTCACCGTAGGTAGCGAGGACGAACATGACGACTTTGTCGCTGGGAATAGTGTCAAGGTTGTCAAAATCGTATTCTTCAAGATCGGCGACCATAGTATCGAGACCAAATCGGCTCTTGCCTTCCTTGGCGAGACGAGAAGCATAGTCCTCGGCGGTACCAGTTTGGGAGCCGTAGAAGACGACGCAGTTTTTGCCGGACTCCTCCATCTTCTCAACGATGTTCCTTGTGCGTCCAGGCCTCGCTGCGGCGCCAGCAGCGAAGCCGTTGGCGTAGGGGTCCTTGGTGACGCCCCATACCTTGCCTTTGGTAAAGTATGCGAGGGTTCCGAGCAAGATGGCGCCGAGGACGATAACGTCCAGAGTGTCGAGTTCAGCCATGATGGCTATGAGCGAGTGCCGACCCGGACTTGCGGTCAGAGGGCGAGAAGATGTAGAACCAAGATGTAGCCAACGATGGAGCAAGTTTGCGTAGAAGAGTCAAGAAGGCGGTGTTCCAACTGCTTCCCCAACTCTTTATTGCCCGTGGATCGTCTTCGGCCGGAAAGGAGGCGGGGGGAGGAGGAAAGTGGGATGTGGCGCAAATTGTCTAGAAAGAGGATGTGTTGTCAGTAACAATGGCGCTAAGACGGAGGGTTCCATGTGAATGCCTCATTAGGCATTCATATGGAGGTTAGATGGAGGTCAGCGCTGCTTACCCAGAGGCGACGGACAAGGCCACTGTAGACTCGACTGACACGAACTTTCCGAAAAAGGAAGCGCGATGCGAGAGAAGATGGAGGGACTTTAAAGGCGGCGGAAGCGAGGCGGAAAGGTGGCAGCCAGCTACGGAATACCACGGGCGTTTTATCAACGGATTCGCTCTCGCTGCCGGGGACCCGTTGCCGCTGGGGTTTGGGTTGAGCCGGGGCACTAGTGGACTCCGACCAGGACCCTCCACCTTCGCTGTAGATACCGACCACGGAGGGTGAAAGATTACATGGCCCCTCGGCCCGTACAAGTTGTGTGCGACCACCAGCGCTTTTTTCTTTCACCCGGGTGCCGACTCTTGTCCCCGATCTTCAGGGCCCCCTCCCATTGTCTATGGCTGTTTTAGCGCTCGGAGTCGTGGGCGGGACAGACAGTAAACGGGCTGATCCTGCAACCAAGATCTCGCGCAAATGGTTAGAGTTTGACATTGCCAGATTCTCCTCGGAAGGCTTGTGACAATTGGATTTAAAAGATACCCATTGCTACTTGGTTCTCCAAGTTATTCTACAAATACTCTTTTTCTCAATGGCCGTAACAATGGAGGCCGGCCGCCGGAGGATGAAACTGTGGCCATGGATGGGATCCGCCGCAATGTGAGGTGGTGTCATCTTCATGATGAGCCCATGTCCGATTGGGTTCCGAAAACGAACACGGTAAGGCTCTTTGATCTTGTTGAGCCCCAAAACCCAGCTTGTGCTTGTTGATCTTAGCAAAGATTACTGTGTTCACCCGCTGACGGAAGCTTGTCACGTCGGATTTCAAAAGTTGGGTTATGCCTGTTGTCCGCGTGTACCGTGGGTGCCGTGCTTTGATTCCGGAGGGGGTTATCCAGGTGCCTCGGGCTCGGCCCTGCGAGCAGTGACAATGGAAGGCCATGGATCCATCCATCCATCATCCATTGGATCTGTCTCCCCCCCGCGTTTTCATGCCACCAAACAACATCCATCTTGTTTCCGTCTCCTCCTCACGTGCCGGCTTCTCTACCCCAAATCCCCCCATTGAACTGCGAATGCCGTTTCTTTAACTGTGCTTCCCCACGATCGGCTCGGTTCCGCTGCTCTTTACTCGTGATTCCAAGTGCCGAGGGCTGTGCCGTTCTTAACCCGACGGATCCAAGAGCTCCGATGATGTCAAGCGAACCCGTGGACCTGGGAGAAGCTATTACTGTAGTCTGATGTGAAAGGCATGGCTGTTAACCATTGGTTTATGATATAATCTCTCAATGTCTGCTCTGGTTCATACTAACCCGAAGTACTGTGTGACCTGGTTCATCAGATGTCGGTTCTTTCAGTGTCCTCATTGAGACAGCTGGGCTGAAGCCGGTGCCGAGGACATTGAAGGAAGACCTTTGTCTTGTCTTGCCCCCGCATCTCCCCCCCTTCTATCGCCTTCTATCCCTTCGGAATTCCCTCGGAATCTGGAATCTAGGAGGTTACCAAGGGAGAGTTACCAACACGCTGGTTGCCCAGGCCGATCAATCCTGATGGAACACGGAATAAAGATCTGAGTCGAGTGAGTATTAAACCGCCCAGTTTCAAGAGCATCCCTCAAAGTTTGACTCCCTTCTGGAAATTGTTTACGATTCGAACCCCGCACAAACCCCGAGGGTTCAAGACAAAACACGACTCGGGAAACTTTACCGCAAATGGCAATGTTCCCGTAACTCGTGGTGTTCGATCCCTACTCTGGCTATACTTGAGGCACTGACAAGCAATCCGCATGATAAAGGCCACGGGGAGAGAGACGACAATAGATCGTACTCTATTGGCTAATATCTAGGTGATAGAAATGCTCTGATACCTGCTTTTCTGGTGATCATGTCTGTTCAGGGAATATTGAAAGCTGCGTCTGACATGCCGACAGCATACTCGATGGGCAAATCAGAAGACATCTAGGAGGGTGCGCTACCTGGTTCACTCGTTCTTTTGGTAATTCGACGGCGTAAGGTGAAAGCCACCTGTGCGAGGAGCTGTCAATACATTGGTCGAGTTTACGCATGTTGCTAAGAGGCACCCCAAAAGGCATCCTGCACTCTTGGATACGAGTTTAAGATGCCACGGATTTAAGTACCTATTTTCACAACCATTGGGTTCGTTTCCATTTCTGTCCATACGAAAATGTGCTTTCAGCCAATGAAGTACTAGGCTTCACGATTCTAATAATACATATCTCGTTCTGTCTCGTGATGGCCTGCTTACACCAGAATCCTTCGGCGTGATGATGCCTCTGACAATACCCTACGGCCACGACAAACTAGGAGACCCAAGGATATCAATCCCATACCAAACATCATACCAGAGCTGCAGTCCCCATCAAATGCCGTGATCAGCATAATAAACAAATGCGACATTGATGATCCTCTGGGGCTCGCGACCCTTGCCCTCGAGCCCCAACTTCTGGTAGCCCAAGATTGAGATTTGCGTTTGGCCCATCACCACACTCCTTCACGTGTGACGGTCAACATCACGTAGACTATCTATTCGCAGATAAGATCTCGACCCCAGACCATTAATGGCGATCCGCCAGCCCCCTTTCTAGGAGGCCAATGGCCAGCGCAGCAGTGGGTGGCGCGCCGTCCTTCCCAAGGTCCCGTCATCCCATGTTAACCCTAGCTCTGCTGATAGGCCGCGGCCCTTGCAGGCTGCAAGGATGATTGTCTGTCCAGGACCCAGAATCACTGCAGAATGGCCGGCCAAACTGCCATGTGTTGAAGGCCCTTGGGCTGCTTGGCCCCATAGCCGCCTTTAAGAAGCCCTGGCTAAAAAGCCATACAGCGGGTCGGACCAATGCTGGACAAATCTGGCGCTCGGGCAGTAGCGTCATTGTGTGTGG
Source organism: Fusarium vanettenii 77-13-4 (assembly GCF_000151355.1). Classification (NCBI taxonomy): domain Eukaryota; kingdom Fungi; phylum Ascomycota; class Sordariomycetes; order Hypocreales; family Nectriaceae; genus Fusarium; species Fusarium vanettenii. The sequence continues at coordinate 2,152,030 of NW_003315867.1, forward strand.
CCCAGCCGCCAGAGTCGGTCGGTCGGTATCCGTACCTAGGTAGGTAGGTGTCTTTGTTGTCTTGGATCTCTCGACTCCCTCGTGTACATAGCATCCCTTCGCTTGTCAACTTCATCCCAGACCCGCAAACCAAACGCCCTTCCTTTCCTCTTGTTTACTTCTGCCGTGATCTTCGCCTTTGAGATCTGAAAACCTATCACAGATCATGGGATATAGTCCAACTTGAGATGGGTAAGTCCAAGTATTTTGAGGGTGCCCACCCCCCCTCGATATTCTGCACCCGCCCCTCTTCCCGCACCACCAACTTCAAAAATTGTGTCGCGGGAATGCCTTCGTTCCTGAACAACAACAAGCTTGTTCCCCCGCAAGGCTGAGGATCTGTCGATACTACTTCACCAAAGCTAGCTACTGCTGCTTCCTTGTAGCGGCTGCAGTTGGTTCACGGCCGGACCCTCCTCTCCCGCTCTTGACGGATCCGCTCTTGTTTCACCAACGACCGCCTCGAAACACCTCCAACGAGATATACTACTGGCAATCGCTGACAACCTTTTGTGCTACCCAACAGTGCCGTCGCAGCCGCTGCCGGACCACCTGCAGGATCCGCTCAGGTTCTCTCCCCGGTCCGTTTCAAGACTCGACGAGGAGGAGGAAGAGGATGAGAGCAGCTGGGACCGAACCCTACGTCCCATCGCCCTCGACCCGCCTGTTGCCCATCGACCTGCGCATTCGCGAGACTCGTCCGCCGAAAAGATATCCCAGCTTCCTCCGTCATTGAACTCCCCCCGCATCCACGGGCCACACACGAGAGGCGCCATCGGCGGCGTGGTTGAACGAGTCGTCGACCCCAAGAGTGCCGCCTACGGCCACCATCGTCAGACCTCCATCGTACACGGCATTCAGCACTCGAGAAATGGCAGCTTGGCCAGCACCACCTCCAGCCCCCTCAGTCCGCAGATGATCGCTGCCGCCGGCGTCGGCCTCGACCGCCCAGACATGCCATCCGTGGCCGCCCGTCTCGATGGCGATGCCACCTTTCCATCGCGGCCCCCCACAGCTCTCTCCGGAAGTACCGTGGCCATGGATCGACCGTCCGCCGACATGTCCCCTCATGGCCCGGCCCAGCGAAAGCTCGAACGCATGCACAGTAAATCACGGCGTGACCATACCCCTCACCACTCTCATTCGTCTCGTCACCACAAGGATGACCAGAAGACGGTGGGCGAATATGCGTTACACGTCTTGTTCACCTCTGTCAGTTTAGGTCCCGAGCCTAAACGCGCCCTGGCTGACCTTGTCACAGTTCATTGCACAAGCTGAGGAGAAGCTGACAGAGTGCGTCACTGTCCCCTTCGATCCCGAGCCCCATGTCGAACAAGTATGCGGCCCGGGGGTCGACCCGGCCTTTGACCAGTTAATTGTTGCTCTCGGTCACATTGCCAGCCCTAAACCAAAAGCCTTAATAGACTCGATGATGCTGTGGAGGAAGAGTAAAAGCGATGCCGCAAATGAGGCGCGCAACCAACTTCAACAATCCCGTGGAGTCCTACCCGGAGGTCCTTTGCTGCGAAGAAATACAGAGCCCGTTCAAGCTGGAGCACCCGACAGTGTTTTCCCCAATGGCCCGCCAACTCTCGCCGCGAGACAAGAATATGTTGCCCAAGCTGAACGACGATCGACTGTGTCGATTTACATCCTTTGCCGAGTCCTCCTCGAAGTGATTAGCCAGAGTAACCTATCATCGATTACCCCTGAAATGGAGGACAAGCTGGAGAGCATAATTTTTGGGCAGCTCAAAATCGCCGACACGGAGCACTTGATGGTGTCTCCCCTGAAGCTTGCTAACTGGAACCTTTTTGCCCAGCTGCTTGGGCACATGAGCGACATCAATTTCGCCAGCGTCACCAGGAGATTCATTGAAGATTTGGACAGCTCCCTTCAAGAACGAGTGGTCAAGAGTCCGACTTCATCATCTGGCCGGGACGCAGAAGGAAAGGTGGAACTCGTCTTGGGAGGAATGAAGCACCTCAAGCTCAAGATCTCACCTGAAGATGCGTGGGAACACTCTTGCGACTTTCTCATCTCCTTGGGCCGTCTGTTTCAGAAGTCTCATGGCCAGAGGGTTAAGACAGCCTTTTGCCAGGTGATTGAGATGTTGCTTCTTCCGATTGCGGCAAAGGCAAGCAACAGCCACTTCATGCATCCGAAATGGGCAGAGGTTCTATCTGCTGTTGGACCTCGTCTGGCCCAAATGTTTATGAAACCGAGGCATTGGACCTTTGCGTTCCCATTGACTGCGACCCTGCTCTGCGTCTCTTCCCCGGACAACTTTGGCTCTCAGTGGCTACAACTGATCTTGCCTCTGCAAACCAAGGTAAAGGATCGATTCACCAAACCGCTTTGTCTCCAAGTTATTTCTCGTTTGCTTTGGACTTACCTATACCGGACCAATGACACCGTTCAAGGCTCCTTACGGAAGATCGACGAGGTGATGAAACTGGTTTTACCTTCGTCAAAGCGAAGCCTGGTAGCCTCTGACACCATTTGCACTGAGCCTTTGATCCAGATCATCCGAATCATCGGCTTCAAATATCCCGAGTACTGTTTCAGAACCGTCGTGTTCCCCCTGATCAATGCGGAACTATTCACATCGAATAAGGAGTTGAAGGTTGAACAATTGGACCCTGATCGAGTTGTTGTGGGAATCAGGGCCTTTCTCTACATCATGTCGGACCTGGAAAAGGGAGAGCAAGGACAGCCACCTTTCCCCCAGTTTGCCGAAAACCCGTCGTCGACGTCAACGCCTGACCGATTCCCCGTATCCCCTGCCGCCTCTTCTCCCCGCAACTCCCCCTTCTCGCAACCAACAGTTACTTCAAAAGAGGAGTATGTCACTCGCCCCGTCCTGACACATGTCTTGAGTGACGGCGTTCGGGAATACTATCTCAAGTTCTGCGAGATCCTTGGCAAGATTACCATTATCTGCGACAATACCTTTGGCGGCCAAGCGGCCCTAGATGAGAAATTCAACAGTCCCGGACCAAAGACGCCCATTGCTGAAACTTTTACGTTCTCCCGAAAGGATGACCACCAGAGTGCCGCGGACCAGAAGCAAGCGTTTTACGAACTTCTCCATGTTGCTGTACAAGCATTACCTCGGTGTCTGTCAGTTGACATTCCGTTCAACTCCCTCATCAACCTGCTATGCACCGGCACAGCCCATGTGCAGTACAACATTGCTGAATCATCAGCCAACTCTCTGAAGGCCATAGCCAGGCAATCGCATGCCCAGCAAGTTACCATGGGCTTTGCTCGATTCATCTTCAACTTTGACGATCGATATTCTACCATGTCAGATGGCGGAATGCTTGGCCATAGCCATATCGAGAATACCCTCCGGCTTTATGTTGAGCTTCTGCAAATATGGATTGAGGAAATCCGGCAAAAGTCCAGGGATGCCGCTACAGATCAGCCAGAAGCCAATGCGTCGGACAAGCGAGCTCTCAAGCTCGATCTCTCCAGCATATGGGCCGAAGTTGATCAAGCAGAAGCTCATGGTCTATTCTTCCTTTGCTCACAGTCCCGAAGAGTTCGTCATTTTGCTGTTACAGTTCTTCGCCTCATCGTCGATTTTGACAAGGCCCTTGGAAAGGAAGCATCCGAGGACAAGGATTCCATGAGACTTATTGACATACTCGAGAATGAGTCTAGCAAGGTCATGGATTTCAACGATGAACAGCTGTCTGTTGCTGAGCGGAGTCGATTGCAGCGAGGTCTTCAGAATACCAACAACCAAGGAGCCTTGGTTGAGCTCTGCGCCAGTGATGTCTCTTACGATACGACCCTGTGGTTCAAGATCTTTCCAAACCTCATCCGGATGGCCTACGAGAAATGCCCGTTCACTGTCACGATCTGTCGAGATCTTATTTGCAACCGAATTCTTCAGATGTACAAACCTATCGTCTATCTTTCTGAGCCCTCGCGAGGCTTATACTACAATGGAGACCCTGGCAGTGCCAGAATGGGAGGCCGGTCTGCAACAGCCCATCCAGAGGTAATGGTGGAGCAATGGAAGCTGTACCTGATATTCGCATGCACGACGCTTGCAGACCCAGGTGCTTTGCCTACGCCACAGGATCCCCAACACGTCCGAAAGACCTCCAAATCATCTTCCAAGGACAAGATTGTCACCGCCAGGATGTTGTTCAAGTATCTAATTCCATTGCTATCAGTCTCTTCAGCTTCTGTTCGAGACGCCGTGGTCGTCGCCATGGGCTCAATCAACATTCACATCTACCGGACATTGCTCGAGGAGTTGCAAGGCCAGGTTTCTCGGTGCAACGATGAGGCACGCGCTCGGATACACCAGAGAACGAACAGTAACCCTCGAAGGAACCGCAAAATGGACCTCCTTAGAACGGAGATCACACACGTTTTTAAACTGACCTCACACTTTCTCAGTGAACCTGAGGTTTACAATGGGGAGTTCTTTTTGACAACCCTGACTACATATACAAAGGATCTCAAGCTCTTCTTGATGGATGGTGAAGTTCAGATGGATTGGGAGTTTCAGAAGCTCCGACGACACTATTGTGGACTGATGGAGGCCCTCTTTGAAGGCATCAACCGAACAAAGGACCCATCTCGATGGATGACATTTGAGTCTCGAAAGTCGGCCTTCTCTCTCATGGAGGATTGGTGTGGCTTTTCGCCAAATCAGACTCAGATACGTGCTCGCGAAGATACCATGCGACAGTCCTTGATTGATCAGCAGACTTTAGGTGAGAGAGGCACTGTCACTGCCGCCATGGAGATTGAAAAGAGGAACCTAAGGACCGCGGCCCTCAGCGCCATGGCTGCCTTGTGCGGAGGACCAATCAGTGTTACGACAGAGAGCAATAACGTTCTCCAGTTTGACATACGGCGCATGCTCGCTTGGATTGAGGCCATCTTCAACTCGGGAAGCGACCGGATGAATGTCATTGGAAGGAGGGCTTTGAAGAACCTGATCGTTCACAACCAGGAGGTTCCTTACCTGATGGAGCACTGCATCGCGCGGTGTTACTTGGCCGACGTCCCGAAGGTCCTCGAAAGCTATTTTGCCGTCGTTACTCAGGTTTTGCAGGATCACATTGATTATCCGTGTCCGTTCTGGAAACTGCTTGGTCTTTGTCTCTTTACGCTTGGCAATGACCAGAGTGAGATCAGGTCCAAGTCTGCGACTGTTCTACGATCTCTGGAATCACGCCAGCAGAGGAACTCGAAGATCCAGGATTTCGACATCAGTATTACCGACAAAACACAGGCTGTCTACAAGCTTGCACAGTTTGAAATCTCCAAGCGTCTTGCGAAGCAACACACCGAGTTGGCTTTCCATATCTTCTCCGAGTTTACACTCTATTTCAAGGACCTGCAGCCCGCAGCTCAACGGAACGTGGTTGCTGTGATCCTCCCCTGGATTCAGTCCATTGAACTGAAGTTGGACCCCAATGGAGGCCCCACGGCACAGTCTTTCGTGCTGCTTGCAAACTTCCTGGAGATCACAATCAAGTCCAGCGGTGCGCTGCACAACGAGGTCCAAGCTCTCTGGCAGGCTCTTGCAACAGGACCATATCCAGGCAATGTCCGACTAGTGCTGGATTTCATCATGCAGCTGTGCCTTGAGCGTCGAGAACAAAACTTTGTCGAGTACGCCAAGCAGATTGTCGTCTTCCTGTCCACAACGAACAGCACACCAGGTATCAAGGTTGTCGAGTTCCTTCTCATGCAGATTACACCGAAAGCCATGGTGCCGAACGAGAAGCGAGACGCGGTTCCGCCGCCGCCTGACATCAGTCTTCTGCCTTACTGCGCTGATCTGGCCGAGGCTCTCCCGGTGGGTACCAAGCAAGCTGGGTTCTCCCTTGGTCAGCTGTCGTTGATTTTGCTTGTGGACTTGATGGTGTCTCCGGTACACCTCACGCAGGAAAATGTCCCGCTTCTGCTTCAAGTGGTGACTGTCCTGTGGGATCACTATACACCTCTGGTTCAAGAACAGGCCCGAGAGATGCTCGTGCACCTGATCCACGAATTGGTCATATCTCAAATCGACGACCAGACCCAAGAAGTCGACAGGGCGTCTATCGAGAACTTGATTGATCTTGTTCGTCAACATGACCGGTCTGTGGTCTGGGGATACGAGGACAGCAATGGCAAAGTGGACGACCATGACAGCAAAGTGCCACCGAGCATGGAGTTTCTGACGGCAGAAGTAGTCAAGACGTTTGAAATCACATTCCCCGGGATCAAGGACCACTGGGGCCGACTATCATTAACCTGGGCCACGTCTTGTCCGGTTCGCCACCTTGCTTGTCGTTCGTTCCAGATCTTCAGATGCGTCCTGACTTCAGTTGATCAGCTGATGCTCGGAGACATGCTTGCACGATTGTCCAACACGATTGCGGACGAAGACCCTGAGATTCAGTCCTTCTCAATGGAGATCTTGACAACTCTGAAAACACTCATCGTCAAGCTAGATGCAGACAATCTTCTTAGCTTCCCGCAATTGTTCTGGACTACGTGTGCTTGCTTGGAATCCATCAACGAACGCGAGTTTCTTGAAGCTGTCGAGATGCTCAACAAGTTCCTTAGCAAGCTGGACTTGAGCCTGCCTAGTGTGCGCAGGATACTTGCCGAGGGTCAACCAGCCAGATGGGAGGGATTGTTTGATGGCGTGCAGCCCTTACTTCACAAGGGTCTGAGATCCTCTCTTTGTTGGCAACCAACCCTCGACACAATGGACAAGCTAGTACATCTCCCCAGCGATGGTTTGATTGGCGACGACACTCGACTGTTCTTCTCTTTGCTGGCGAATTTCCCCCGGTTCTTGAACGAGCTTGAGAAGCCTAGCCTAGGCGAAGACGTCTTGCACACAGCCAAACTACTTCTGGACGAAGCTGATCGTCAGGGACTGGCTAGCATCGCTTTGGCTCTGCATGACTTTGTCTCAGGGAAGTCTCAAGGCAGCAGCAAAGACTTCATCCTTGAGCTTTGGGGGGCCTTGAGGGAGTACTATCTCCCCCACCTCGACTTCCAAATGGTAACCTTCCTCATCGGACTCCTCACAAACTCTCTATCTTGGGTCAAGATCCATACGATGAGGATTCTCTGTGTTGCTATCCCCGAGGTAGATATGCGCAAACCAGAACTCGCTGGCCATGGATCCGATCTCATCTCGCCATTGCTTCGCCTGTTGCAAACAGAGTTTTGTATGGAGGCGCTCGAGGTGCTGGACAACATCATGACCATGTCTGGCAACCACATGGATAAACACCATCTGAGGATGAGCATGACGCGATCAACATCAAGGGCGATCCGCAAGGAATATGAGCGCACGCAGAGCCTGTTTGGAATTCCCGAAGCGTCAGGCTGGGCCATTCCTATACCCGCGAAGAAGACGGATGCCACTCGTGCCAATATCCATGCCGCCTTCTACACCTGCCAGGGCTCAGAAGGAATGTTGACAGAAACCTCGCCAACTCCCGACGTGGAGTTCCATGCAGACGACTTCCCCTACGGCTACTTTGGGGCGTCGGAGCGAACCGAGACGATGCTTTCTGACGAGGGTCGTGGCGATGTTCATGTTGGCGACCTCGCGACCAAACTGGACAGTCTCGACGATTTCTTTGATGAGCCGTCAAGCCCTACTACTGACGACGACGGGCGATCATCAAGGACAATTACTGAGTATACGCCCGAGTCTTTTGAGACTGGAGCGCAACTATACGATGAGCAGATCCTGCCCATTTTGCATGAAGCTTCCAACAACACATCATTCCAGAACGGGTTTGCAGACCGTTCCCCGGCCCTGTCAAGGGAAGCAAGCTCAAACACGATGAACCCCGGGGCCTTCAATGTCATTGTTCCTACTACGCGGCCTGGGCTTCATTCTAGATCGATCACGTCCCCATCCGCTCCGGCTTCTTATCAGCCACAGATGGGGGACATTGCTTCGGACGACGAGTACGTGGGAGGATTCTCTGACGCTGATGATGAGCGACCCAGCACAGGGCACACAGAGGGCGCCTTTTTCTTGGAAAACATGATCAAGCCTGTGACTAGAAGGCCGCAGTCGAGAATGCGACGTGTAACACAGAGCAGGTCGAGAGATGAGAGGAGCAGGGAGAAGCCGCCACCACAGCCAGCGTCACGCTTGGCGAACAACATGTTTCCACCCAAGATTTCAAATCAAGGGCAGGGCGACATGCTATGAGGATATAGAAAGGAAACTGATGTTGACGGCCGCACCGCATGTATTTGAACGTTGAGAATGTTGTATGATGTGTAGAGAGAGCATTTGTTGCATCGGCGCTGGGGATTTCTGTAGTCGTGACTCGGATAGGCATTCCTTGGGAACATTGTTTTTCAGCGATACAAAAAAGGAACTGGAAATGATATTTTGAGAAGATGATTCTTCTTTCTCAGCAGCTCTACTATTATTGTTCCCCCTTGTCTTTGTTGTGATTGACCTCAATTGAGTGGTATACTGGCTTAATGCATATTGTGATGTTATTGGCTCGCGATCAACGAATTTTCATCTGAGCTTCAAGGAAGCATTCACAACACTCGCTCATGGAATAATGTCTGTATTGTTTCGAGGCGCTCAAAAGGCCTCGAGACGCTTCATATTACCGTCGAAATGGGGTTCTACAAGTCTCGGGGTGCGGCACATTAGCAACAAAAACGGCCAAATGCCCAACCCCTTGCAGCTGATATACCCCGAAGCTCCGAACAAGGGACACTCGGATCTCGCCACGTTTCTGGATTATGTCGAACGCACGAGTCTAGACAAGAGGACAACCGTATATCGGGGCACTCACTACGAGTATACGGTCGCCGACACGCTCTCTCAGTATGGCTTCTTCCTCAAGCGCGTGGGAGGCGCCTCGGACCAAGGCATGGATCTCCTCGGAACCTGGAAACTGCCGTCGACCTCAAAAACGATAAAAGTCATTCTGCAGTGCAAAGCAGGCGTGCGGAGTGTAGGCCCGATGTATGTACGCGAGCTCAAGGGCGCTCTGGCAGCAGCACCGCCGGGGTGGAGAGGCGCGGACACCTTGGGTCTGTTGGTGGCAGAGAGGCCGGCAACAAAGGGGGTGCAGCGCGACATGAACTCAGCCGAGGTAGCGCTGGGGTATGTTTGTTGCTCTAAAGAGGGAGAGTTGGTGCAGCTCCTATGGAACTATAGGGCGCAGGAGATGGGCTTGGAGGGAATCTCGGTCGGTGTCCGGCATGGGGTGGACGGAGAGGAGAAGAAGTTGGTGTTGATGAAGAGAGGCAAGATTCTCCCGATGTTGGAAAAGAGGACACCCGAGGAGCAGGAGTCGAGCATACCTGTTGACGGTTGAAAGATGACGACACCGCGTTCAGGCTCGGGCTGTTTCCGAGATGTGCATCTGAGAGAACTCTGCTTGTGCTATCAGCCAAGCGAGCAGTGCACAACAGCAATATTGGTAACTAGACAAGACTTATGAAGCAATTCAACTCCCCTTTCCAATATCAACGCCTTCATCCTGGTGCTGGGTCTCTGGAATTGCCTGACAATCACGACAACTTGGTTGGGACTCATTTTGTATCACAACCGTTGAATATCAGCTGGTGATGACTGGATTTATACTTCCGAGGGACGGTTATCACGACATGCGCTTGTCATGGAAAGGGCGTTGTTCAGCATTGGGTAACGATAACGAATAAATAGTGGAGGACTAACCATGGACACTCTAGATCTGCACCCCGCACATTAAGCTTGACCTTTTCAATTCCGGGACCGGCACCAGCTTTATCTATTCTCATCAAACTGGATCAATCCTCCACTCAAAACTCTGCTCCGTGTCATTGAGCAAAGGGACAAATGGAGACGAGGTCTAGCGGTACTCGATCACGGCATGGTCTGTCTCGTTCTGTTCGGTACGGCTACTTCCGCGAGCTGACAAGTAACAGGATGCCTGACATGCCGGCGGAGGCATAGAAAATGTGATGAAGAAAAGCCGGCCTGCAAAGTTTGTCGAAAGACTGGTCGGGAATGCGAGTATGGCTCCGACTTGAAATGGGCCGCAGTTGGCCACGCCTCGTCCTTTGCAACAAGGCACAATAAGAGAGTGAGGGAGAACCCGGCCCGGCGACGTCTCGACGACGGTTCTCAGCGATCAAGGACTCTTTCAGACGCCTCAAGCCAGTTGCGTCTAAGTGACAACGAACCCTCTACTGTGCTTCCAAACTCAACGACCAATCAGAACAACAACCCTGGACTGGATATGTTGATCTCGTCATCTATGGACCTCACACCTTGGGAAGACCCTGTCCCCGATCTGGCTTGGAGTTCCTTGATTGGTGTGTCTCTTGGAGCTGATACTCTTCCTGAACCTCTTGAGCCATCTTTCCGTGTCAACACGACGGATAATAATCAAGAAATCGAACCTGAAGTGCCAGTGACGAGTGAGGTTGACCCAATTATCTCGAGGCCAACCCCCCTGCCAACCAAAGACTCATTGGGCCCTTTACTATCCGCAACTCTATCATCCCCGAGTGAGGAGATAGCCTATACTTACTGTATGCCTTACCCTATGTTAACCCATCCTTCATTTGCTAACTTCTGTATGTAGACCTCAACCATACCTCATCACGAATACCCGCTTACGATGGACCCCACAACCCCTACCGGAAACTCTGTCTCGTCTCCGTGTCTTATCCACTGCTTTTGCACACCATCCTATATGTCTCTACCGTGAGCATGTTCAACTATGGGCGCACTGATAGCTCTCTGATTGCCAAGCACCAATCTCAAGCATCAAGCTTGTTGCAAAATGCCACTGCGTTTCTCAGAGCAGAGAATGGGAAGCCAGGCCAAGAAATGTCTGGTCAGAGCCATGCACTATCTGTCCTTTCTCTTAGGGAGGTCACTCTCGCAGCATACCTGATGCACATCGTGACCGAGGTCATGTCTGGCAGCCAAACTGCAGAGACCTTTCTTCAGAACGCCTATCAGCTCATGATTGAGTTGGGGTATATCGAGAGCATGCCAGAGAGCTACTATGCCCGACTTCTCGTTCACAGATTCGCAATTATCGATGTCGTCCTCGCTTTCTTACGACGACGAAAACCTATTGCACCCATGAGCTTTGTTCTTTATCAGCAATATGAGGAAATGGACCAAAATGAGCCGTCTTTTCGTGAGCTGACTGGCTGTCCTCAACCAGTTCTTGCCTACCTGGCTAGGGTATCCCATCTAGCCTATGACGCAGCGGCCTATCAAGGGGATGCCTCATCGTATCTGGCAGAGGCCTATCAACTCGAAACCGAAGTGCGCATTTGGGGACAGAGATATCCTGTTCCATTTGCTCAAGGAGCTGATCAAGCAAGCACACAGATAAGCCCAGCAGACGATCGCAAGGATCTCGACACGTTAAGTGAGTGCTTCTACTGGACGGCACAACTCTTGCTGGCGAGAAGAGTGTTTCTGGATCCGACATCATCACCCCGAGTCCAATTTCTGAGAAAACATTTGTTCAATCTCATGGATCGTCTCCCAGCGGGCTGTGGGCCAGACTCCTCACTCCCATTCCCGTTTTATATGGCTGCTCGCGAGGCCATGACTTCTGAGGATCGTGACTGGGTGCGGACAAAACATGTCGAGATGATTAATGTGTACAGTGATAGATCTAGAGAGATCATGATGGGATTGACCGAGGAGATATGGAGTAAGGCAGACGAGGCTGTAAATGGGGGTATCTCGGGCGGGCATGGAGGCTTGGTTGTGTTGGAGAACGACATGTATATACATGTGTTGGATACGGTAGCTTCTCACTTTGTGTTTTAGATGGGAATCACAAACGGAATACTTCGGTAATATTTAATCCTTATAATACTTGTTTGTTGTAACTACAATTCCCATGTCATTTGAGGAATGTTCGTCATGATATGTCCCCTATTCCCAAAACGGAAGTGCGTCTCGCATCTCCACCACAGGTGCATCATGAGGTCTTGAGTGTAACAAACATGACGCCTCACTTGATCCTCAATGGCCGCCAAAAGAGGGGTTTGCAGATTAAGATCAAGGTATAATATGGCTACTTCTTTCTTGACCATGCCTTTAAGCCATATCGAGTAAGACTTGCCGCCTTGTGCAGGTGAGGCATACATTCATCTTAGACTGCATTACAAGAGGGAGGCTTATGTCCTAGGCTTATATATCACTCTTCTTTGATATTTCGTTATTTAGAAAGCCGTTCGCGTCTCGCCCTTCTCAGAATATCCTTCACGGTCGTTTCAATTTTTGCCTTCTCTCCGAGTTTTGAGGGGAACCCTTGCCCCTTTACATCCATCTTCTAGCTACGATAAACAATCTCGGCTGGGTCTCTGTATACAATTCGAAAGCCATGCCGACGGTCAAGGGAGACAATTTCCCCTTCCAGCTTGCGGATCCTACCCTATTCCATCAGGACTCCTACGTTCACGGACAATGGGTATCCGCAGCGTCCTCGAAGCGCTTCGACGTCCTTGATCCAGGCAGTGGAAAACTCTGGGCAACATGCCCAGACAATGGACCTCAAGACGTCGACGCAGCCATCAAGTCCTCCCACAAAGCCTTTCAAGAATACAGCGTCATGAATCCCCGCAAGAGAGCTCAGCTCCTTCTCGCCTGGCACGAACTCATCAGCAATGCCCGTGACGACCTGGCGAAGCTCTTGACGTACGAAACTGGAAAACCCCTTTCCGAGGCGCAAGCAGAGATTGAGTACTCTCTTGGCTTTACGTGGTGGTTTGCTGGAGAAGCAGAACGCATCCAGGGCTCTATCAGCATCCCTTCTGCCCCTAACAGAAGGGTCCTGGTTATCAAGCAGCCTATCGGGGTCTCGGTTGCTCTGGTACCTTGGAATTTCCCAGTTGCCATGATCCTCCGAAAGGCGGGCGCTGCTCTCGCGGCTGGCTGCACCATGGTCGTGAAGCCGTCTCCGGAGACCCCTTTGACTTGCCTAGCCCTGGCCGACCTCGCCACGAGAGCAGGGTTCCCTGACGGCGTCTTCAACGTCCTGACAACTTCTCTCGAGAACACGCCCAGCCTCTCCGAGGCCATGTGTCTGCATCCGCTGGTCAAAAAGGTGACCTTTACTGGGAGCACTCGAGTGGGCAAGATCGTCGCCGGCTTGTGCGCGCGAGGCTTAAAGAAATGCACGCTCGAGCTCGGAGGGAACTGTCCCTTCATTGTGTTTGACGATGCCGACCTTGAGCAGGCCCTCGATCAGCTCATGACGTTGAAGTGGAGGAACGCCGGCCAGGCTTGCATATCTGCGAATCGCGTCTATGTCCAGGCGGGTGTCTATGACAAGTTCGCAGCCATGTTTGTCGAGAAGACGAGCAAGCTTAATATCGGCCATGGTGCAGCCCCTGACACGACATTTGGCGCAGTAACAACATCCATCGGGCTGGAGAAGGCAGAGGCACAGGTACAAGATGCGGTATCACGCGGTGCCAAGCTGGCTCTCGGATCTGGAAAGCCATTCTCTCCCGCTGGACAGGGCAGCGGCGGCTACTTTATGGAGCCAGTTGTGTTAACCAACATGGACTCCTCCATGAAGATGAGCTGCGAGGAGACATTCGGCCCTGTCTGCGGACTCTTCAAGTTTGATACAGAGGACGAAGCGATCAAGCTGGCCAACGACACGAGTATGGGCTTAGCAAGCTATGCTTTTACCAAGAACGCCGATCGTCTGTGGAGGATGTTTGAGAAGCTCGAAGCAGGTATGATTGGGCTGGTAAGTTTTCTATCCATCAGGTTACTTGAAGTGAGACTTATCTTTTCTAGAACACTGGAAATGGTTCGGCGGCCGAGAGTCCATTTGGTGGTATCAAGGAGAGTGGTTATGGCAAGGAGAGTGGCAAGGATGTAGCTGTTGCTGAGTATCTGATTCAAAAGACTGGGACTTGGACCATCAACTAGATTATTAAATGAAAATTGTCGTAGGATATTGATATCCTGGTTGATATCCTGGTTCGCATGTTCTACCTTCTCCGGCTTGTGCTGAAAGAGAACTTGGAAGTGGATGCTGCCGTGCTGGCCGTATCTCAACGTGATCTTCATTTTTACTAGGTTTTCATGATGAATTTAGAATTACATATGAGCGCCAAGAGGTTGAGCCATCACTAATGATCTGAGTGTGAGCTGTAAATGACAACTTGACCCCAGCTACGAAACACAAACCTCATTCCCTCGCCTACATGTTCAAGCCGAAGAACATATTAACGAGGAGTCATTCCGGCTTAGAAATCACCATCGAAGGACCGGGCCGGTTCATACTTATTGGCTGTGATTGCCGGCACCACCATTATCTATCTGCGAGACGGCGTCATGGTGGATTACCGCATTGGGAAGTGCGAGTCGCAGTCCCAGTGCCGAACAAGCGCCACGAGATAGAGTCACAAGGTTTGGGTATAAGAAGTCCAAGTTGAACACCAGAGCCTTGATCAAACAATTGCATACATTCAATCTGTCTCTTTGCTACTAAGTCATCTCATTCGCAATGGCTCCCTCTGCAACGGATATCCTGCCCGAGGCCAGCAGGGCCTCTAACAAGGACCTCACTCTGTCCAAGCAAACCTCGCATTATGTCGACTTATGGTCTAAGCATGTCCGAGGAGGCTTTGCTACATTTCCTGCAAGTTGAGCCGTATCGTCTCAATTGCGCTCCTCTAACTTGTCTTAGGTGGCCGTCGAGAGTGCCCAAGACCACATCATCACCGACGTAGATGGGAAGAAGTACATCGACTTCATCTCTCAATTCGCCGTCATGAACTTTGGCTATTCACACCCAAAGATCGCCAAAGCTGCCGCTGAGCAAATTCAAAAGATGCCGCTCGTCGGCACCGCCTACATCAGCCCTCTGTATGCCAAGTTTGCGGAGCGCATCACAACGGCAAGCCCTGGCCTTTGCTCTCAATTTACATGTAGTATCTAACATGCGCAGAAATTCGGCTATGACTCCATTGCTACTATGCTTAGCGGTTCTGAAGCTGTCGAGTCCGCTGTCAAGATCGCTCGCAAGTGGGCTTATACCAAGAAGGGTATCTCGGAGGGTGAAGCCTGGATCCTCACCACTGATCAGTGTTATCACGGATTGACGCTAGCAACCATGCCTCTTGCTACCGTCGTTGCAAAGAGTAACTCACTCCTTGGTTTCTTTACTGTATCTTCATCTGACTTGTTCCTCAGACTTTGGACAACACGTTCCCAATGTCGGTCCATATGCGCCAACGAGTGGAAAGCTGATTCAGTACGGGGATGTGGAAGTGCTGGAAGAAACTTTCAAGCAAGACGGCCACAAGGTTGCAGCTTTCCTAGTCGAGGCTGTCCAAGGTTGGGCTGGGTGAGTCCTCATTTCCATCGAAACTAGAGCTGGTCGTTGACCCTAATTTTACCAGTACCCGCTTCCCACCAAAGGGATATCTCAAGGCTGTGCAGGATCTCTGCAACAAGTACAACATCCTCTTTATCTGCGACGAGATCCAGTCTGGTTATGGACGAACTGGAAGGGACTTGGCTTACCAGCACGAGGAAGGTGTCCATCCAGATCTGGTCACGCTTGGAAAGGCTGTAACTGGAGGTGAGCATCTACCCGTCCGCGCTTGTACTTCTGAGAACTAATAAGATGCAGGATTTTACCCCATGTCCGTCATTATGGGCAAGAAAGACGTGATGGATGTCCTTGGGAAGAACGAGGTCCTCTCAACCTTTGGCGCAGCCCCTGTCGCGTGCGCTGCAGCCATAGCTTCTCTTGAAGTTCTCGAGGAAGAAAAGATCTCGGAGCGCTCTCAACGCCTAGGGGAACTACTATCCAAGACAGTCAAGAAGTTGTCGCCCCCTCACGTCAAGGAACTTCGAGGAGGTGCCCTCTTTCAGTCTCTTGTTCTGGACGAGTCTGTCCCTGGCGTCACCGCTCGACGGGTTGCTGCTCTGGCAGCGCTCAGGGGCGTTTTGGTGGGCATTGGAGCTGGCCGTCTACGTTTCAGCCCGCCAATCACTATTACTGAGGAAGATCTTGTCAAGGCTATTGAGATTGTCGTGCAGGCATTGAAGGATGTTACTACCTTGGGAGACTTCCCTGGCAGCGACTTTCTCAACTAGAAAGGTTATTTTAATATAGAGAGATACTTTATGGCATGGCTTAATGTTTATCTTGTGCGGTGAAGCTTCTAGAAACAGATAACCAGTTGGGGTTTCCTGCTGAGAATTGCCTTTCAGTAGGAATTACTGTTGGATAACCAGGGTTTCTCAGAGATAATAATGATATTGTGATGACATCAATTGATCTTCCATTATTCGCGCTTTTCAATGCAATGTCTTCTTCTTGTTCGATCTTCCTGTCCCTTCGAGCCCGACCTGAGTAAGATAACTGTCGTATCTAGACATGTCCGCCATTCCTTAGAATTCCATTGGTTTTTGACGACCCATATCGCAAACTCCTTGGATCGATCGTAAGTGCCTCTGATAGTGCCTGGCACGGCCAGTGATGGAACAGCAGAGCTTGCCATTGGAAAGGTTGGGGAGCAACAGGGGCTCGGTGGACAGGGAGTGATAAATGACTCGGATTGTGGGGGATCTGGAGGAGCCCCAAGTGCAGCCGTGATTGGCGATAGTTGCGAGAAGAGACGTGCTGTCGTAAGAAATCCGATCATGTTCTTAATCGTTTATGTATATGATAAAATAAGCATCCAGCACTCTGACATGCGAGAATCAGATACTAGATGATAAAGTCCCGCAGTGCGTACACTTCGGGGTCGAGAACTCTGTACAAGTCCACACTGGGATGAATGAGGAGGCCCCTCGGAATCAATTAAAAGCATACATGTCCAAATCGTGGCAGCTCAAGTAGAGTGTCGGAGAATGCAACTGGTTGATACAAGTTACCGACAGGTCAAACGAAAAACCCCCAACATCCCTGCGTTCGAGGAGCGCGGCCACGTCTAGGGGGCCCTCGTCGGTATCTCCAATAGAGATGTCGGCGTCTTGTAAGTAGCCAGAGGGGGGCAGGCGTACATAGCCAAAGAATCATGGGTTGCTCTTGGTCGTCATGCCCTGTGCGCGAAGGGGAGTAGGTATATAATATGGATATAATAGGGGGGTAGGTGCTTTGTCAAATCGACGATACGCAGAACTCAAACAAATATTATGTAGAATTTACCAGGCCTCTGGGTCCCGGATGTCACGGCGTGATGCACTGCGCCTCTATTGTGCAGACTTTTCAGAAAAACAAATCAACAATATGCAGATCCGTGAGGCCACCTTTCGCCCTGGCCCTTGATCACCAGAGATTGCATCGTTTCGATGACGGAGAAGGCAGCCAAAGCGTTGTATAACCTCTGCCTTTTTCAGGCAGCGGTGAGTGGACCAATCTTTATGGCTGCTCCCGTTTCTCCAGCTGCTGGTATAAGGACCGAGAGAGAGAGATGGCCTGCATTGAGCCACGCTCGGATCAACCCTATTGTGATCTATATCCTGACCAAAAGCACGATTTGCCCAGCGAAATCTCGCAGGATCCCACAAATTGTATGGCTTGTTTGCGGCACATATGGCCGCCGTATATACGACAAGGTAACTCTGAGGACGTCGTATGCGCTTCAAAAAAGACATGGACTTATCCTGAAGATGCTGCAACAACCAGTGAGGTCGCGGATCGGCGACGAGATGACAGGATTTGGCAGTAACACCGATGAATTCTTGGCACATTCGAGTGAGTATGACATGCGTCTGGCATCACATCGGCCAACTGAGTAGCGAGTGCCTCCAGTTTCCCCTTGGGTAGCAAGTGTATAGCGATCTTCACCAAGATCTTAGAGAGTTCGACATTCAGAGGAAGGTCACCACCCTGTCCCGTAAGATCAAGGAAATAAAACAGAAAGTACCCTTGCTCTGTGTGAGTCAGACGGATTATGAATGCATTGAGCTCTTGGGACTTGAGGTGGTCGATAGTGTGCCCCAGTCGGTTTCTCCGTGGGCGACGGCGATGCTATATAAAAGGTACTGATTGGCTACCGCAAACCCAGGAACTCGTTGGTCGTATGGGAGGCCGTCCTGTCCACTGGCACTCGGCAAGAGGAGCAGGCCAGCCATTCAAGAGTGCTGTCGTGTATGAAGACACATACCCTCCATGTTTGTACTCGTGAATGCTGTCGGAGATATATAGAGGGCCGTAGGCAGGAGACATGTGGGGGAATTGCAAGGGATAGATCCCGTGACAAGACTGCTTGGAACCATGCGAGGACGAGTCCAAGTTATGCGCTTGGCGAGTCAGTGAGCGTTGCCAATGAATCCGATCTTCGAGCACGAACAGACGCCATCGTGTGGGTAGGAGATGTCGTCTGCACCGCCGAGTATATTAGTGAGCCCGGACTTGGATGAAGCCTGGACGTTTGTGCTATCTTCCCTACCCAGGCCCTAAGCAGATGCGTTTCGACACACAGTATGGTTTGTTGCTGGGTGCTGGGTAGTATGAATACGAGCGCAGAAACCCAGTTGGGAGACTTGGTTGCCCATAATCTTCGGTAGATGGGGGTAAAGTCGAGAGCTTCCCACTGTTGGTGTATATAGACCACAGACAGCAAGTAACAGCTGCTGACAGATGGTCATTCCATCTTTGCCTCGTTTCGACGGTCTCGCGTCCTGGCGTGACTCTTCCCGGGGTCCGGAAAAGCGAGAATGATCTCCTCATCGTTATAAGGATAAGCCTCCTCGCCTTTATAATCTCTCTGTTATAGTGTAGGAAGGTCCTTTCGATCCCGCTTGTACAGGTTGCTGCAATCGAAACTGTCATCCCCAGGGGGTGGTAAGCTCTCTATAGGAGCGGTAGTCGTCAGAGGAAGGGGTGGGTTCTGCCAAGCATCGAGCACACGCCTCAATCTTCAAACGTGTCGGAGGAGAACAACCCATAGCCTCAAGCCGTCGTTTTGGTAATATATATGGAGATTCCGGGTTTATTGTATTTTCTGGCGTAGCAGCCAGCGCGAGTACGAGTGTAATTTGCTCTCTGGGTCTTCTCTGAGACGAACTGTGGTCCTCCAGTCACATCCGTGGAATTGAATAAAGGGCCAAGGTTGCTCTGGATGGACCACACTAGCCCCCAGGGCACCTTTAGCTCCGGTGAGCGACGGTGCACAAGGCCGCAGTAAATCTCTGTTTTTGCCAGGCGAGTATATATAAACCGTTGGAACGGCTTGCCAAATCCTTATGTGCCGCTTGAGTGTTAGCAAGACAGACCGAAAAGAGTACAGATCTTTGGCGGCTTGAGACGGTTTCTCGCGAGAGGAGTATCAAGCGCCGCCGGTCTATCTACTGAGCAGCCTTTGGTCCGGAGGTTTCAGACTGCTGTCGTAGGTTGTAGCGAACTGGCAGATAATTGCTGAGTGGTAACCTTCATGTTCAGGCGTGCGAGCAAACCAGCAGAAACCCTTGATCATTTCGTCATCGTCTCTACCGTGTATAGTATATGGGTGCATAGAACAAAAGAAGCGGTTTAATACAGACGGGGGGAGGGGGTTATATACTCGTTGAGGGGTTGATTGCCATCCGATTTTGGATGAGACTGCTTGGATCTAAATTCATTCCTACTAACAAACATTTCCTTCTTCGGCAGGAGAAGAAATCATCACGTACCAACCAATAACTAGCATGCCGACTCAGGAATCTCACGTTTGATGAGAATTGCCAGCAAACTAGAGCAGTTGTGGTAGCAATAGCATCCACACACGCCCAATCCAAGAGACACAACATGAGTAAAACAGTTGAGAGCATACACTATTGGAAACATGTATCGCTTCCATGATCAATTGATTAGATTGATTGTACTTTGATTTGAGCGCTATATCCTTTTGCAAGACAGCAAGGCGCCCTGCTACAGTGATTTCATACCCCGGCACCCAAACCACCCCCTTTTCACTTACGTACAGGCCGAGTCCGAACCTTCCCAGCATTCTTCTTAGCAATCATAGCCTTCTTGATGCCAACCTTGATTTCCCTCAGCTGAGTCTCTGGTGATTCCATTTCAGGCTTCTTGGAATCCCACGACGGCTCAAACACATCCGCAAAGTCAAAATCGCCCTCGAACCCGGCATCCTCATCAGGAGCCTTCCACTGAGGCTCAACGGCCGTCCCCATCCCGTGACACTGACGACACATGCGCTCGCCGACCGGCGCGTCCCTATCCGAGCGGCACTTCCACTAACCGCCGCTCTTCTGTCGGACTGGAGTCGACCACGCAAGGCTTGGATCGTGCCATTCAAGATCCCACTTGGACCGCGCAGGAGTGTCGGGGTTGTTAATTCTTGACTCGAGCTTTCGAATGGTGCGGAGGAGTTCGTTGAACTGATCTTGGAGTTTGTAGCTCTCGAACTTGAAGATGTTGGATTTGACAAAGAAGGGGAACCAGTCGGGAATCAGAGTCGATGACTTGGCTTCGTCCTTGACGGTCGTCTTGGGTTTGGGACACAGGAACGCCTCCCAGGGAGCTGGCTCAGTAGACTCAATAGGCTCAGTAGGTGGAGGTAGTGGGAGAGAAGTTACAGGAGCGTGTAGAAGCTCCTCCTTTCGCTGCTTCCAAAACGTTTCCTGGTAGACCTTCTTGCTCTCCTTTCGGATATCGTCGAACAGAGGCTGAGTAGGATTCCGACTGCCGGCGTGCCCATGCAGGTCAGCTTCAGTGACGACATAGTCAAGACCAGTCAAGACCTCAGGCTTCTCCTTCTTAAAGACGAACTTCTCGAATCCCTTGATCTCGCGTAATGTAGCCACCTGTTCCTTCGTCGGCGCGAGATCAGCGTAGTCCCAGTTGAACATGAAGGCCGCCGCGATAGCGCCCTCAGTCTCGGCACGGTTAAGCGCCACCTTTTCCATCAGCGGTGCCAGATCCGCCTCGAGGTCAATAATCCTGTGTTGCTGGTTTCGAGTGAGAGGGTCAATGATGATGTGCCCTCCCTTGGCGGGGTTGTGATCTTCCCTGCGCGATGCCTTCTCAGCCTTGGCATATCGGGCGTCGTTGATCTTGTTCCAGGTCGCAGTAAGCTTCGCATGTTGTCGAGCGTACTTGGTATAGTCTTTGGTGTATTTCTTGCTCTGCGCGGTGAGAAAGTCTTCGAGCTTGTCGCTCTGCTCAACGTATTCTCCCATCGGCTCTTCCAGGTCGACAACCTTGGACGATTCCACAAATGTAAACGGGAACCTCTCGATGTTGGGGTATGCGTCGCGAGATGCAGGCGGGAACATCAGTCTATACGGTCCCGGGTCGAGCACAGAAGGGTCGCCAACTGGGCAAGGACCCGTGAACTGGTCCCTGAGCACCTCACGAGCAGGGGCTCCTTCGCGCTCGAGCTCGCCGCTTTTGAAGTTCCTCAGGTCGGCGGGGGTGCTGATGACCTCTATAGACGAATGCTGGTGAGAGGATGAGCTGGGCAGGTGGTGGTCTGTCGTTGGCTTCGTTGGCGAGACGGTGTCGGGTGTTGGGGAGAAGACGTCAGGTAGGTCGAGGCGCGTTTGCTCATTTTGGATGATGGCTTTGGGTAAGATATGTGGAACATTCGCAGGAGTCGGAGAGAAGACATCGGGTAATTCAAAGTGCTTCTCCTTATGAACGACGTTTTTGGGTGAAGTAGATGGACCAGCCTCGGGGCTTGGAGAAAAGACGGCAGCTGATTCGAAGCGCTTCTCGTCATGCTGGACGATGACTCTGGGGGAGATGGGTGAAGCAGCTGGGGAGCTTGGGCAGAAGAAATCAAAGAAGTGGACGCGCTTCCCCTTCTCCTGGGCGTTGGCGGGCTCATCGGGCTCGACAGGGCGCTCAATGAGCAGCGATGACGGCGGTCGTATACAGGAAAGCGAGGACTCGCTGTGGTCGAGGTCCATGATCGGATATCGCTTGGCAAACTCAGCCGAGGAGATGAAGTTTGAACGCAAGGCGATGAAGCTGTGAGGGTGGTTGCAATGATCTCTTAGAGAAGGTTGATAGCTTCAAAGAAAAGAAGCCCAAAGAGAAAAAGGCTCACGCATCAATATTCAAAGCAAAGAAGTGTCAGGGCAGTGACAGAGCCTGCCGCCGTCAGGTTCGTCAACACACCAGCTGCCATCACTGCCATGACAGTTCCCGCCAGCCTCGGCCGAAGCTGACCAACTTCCCCCTCGTTGGTGTTGCTCCATCGTCTATGAATCACACGCCAGAGGAGTAAAGAAAGAGGGGGGGGGTGATCTCGATGACTAGGAGATACAGTCGTCTGCTCCCTTTTATTCAGTCCCTTGACTCCTTTGGTTTGCTCGACTTCGGACATGAGCGATGTCCTTTGTGAATCCCCCCTTGTTCGGCGAGCCCGGTCTGTACACGTTTGATGGGATGGTTAAAATGAGATGGATATAGTCTTTCATGTGAGTAGGTCTCTCAAGCTCGTTGCTTGAGTTGCTTCCAACTATACAAGGAGGTGATACATGCCAAACCCTTCATCAAGTCCCGAGATTCTATACCGGCTTCCAGAGGACAATCTCTGAAAACCTCCTGATGCACAAGCACCAAAAGATTATCCAGCCAAACGCCCTTTTCTATAATGTTGTACATGTCTTGTTACATAGCTGACGAATAACAGCTCCTTCCGGCTCATGACCCCGTCAGACGGCCACAGGTCCGACACTGACATGCTCGCGGAGCCTCTTGGTCTCTGCCGCCACTCTTTGCCGGGCTTGCTTCTTCTGTCCCGCTTCAATCCTTGCAAACTGACCCCGGGCGCCGTGCTTGAGCTTGGTGATCATGTCGGCCGCTTTCCCCTTTGTCAGGTCGTCGACAGTCAGGGGCTTGGCCTTGCCGCGGAGCTTGTTGAGAAAGTCGACCTGCCCCTTTGTGGGAGGTAGTGAACGCCATGCCTGATAGCGGTGAATAAATTTATGAGGGAATGCTTTTGCAGCGAAGCTGTCCGCCCCGTGCACAGCGTCGGTGAATGTTGCGGCGGTGAGGATCTCTCTTGGCATCGCATAAGGTGACTTTGCCATACCAGGAGGAAGTGCGCGCACTTCGACGGCTCGAAAGATGGGCTCAGATGCCTTGATTCGCTCACTGATCTTTTCGATCCTGATGTAGGAGCCGTTTGGGGATGACAGCACAAACTTTTCCTCTCCCGCCTGAACCCAGGCGTATTTGCTGATGGCACGAATGTGCTTCTCGCCTGATGTGTCAGCGATGAGGTCCAACACGGACGAGTAGTCGGTGAACGTGACTGAGTCGGGGGAGCCTGGGCCGCCAGATGTTTGGTAGGAGAGAGACATCTGAGAGTCCACGTGCTCTACATCTTGAGACTCCTTGATCTTTGCTAGATCTTTCACTGTTGCTCTCTCAACCAACACGTTTGGATCAAGACCAAACAGCGTAGGAGTTGTCACGATTCCAGTGTCCAGACTTGACACGAGATCGATGACATGGCAATTCTTCTTTCCAGGATGCAACCGCATTCCTCTGCCAATCATCTGAACAAGAAGATTGCGTGACCTGGTTGGTCGGCCCAAGATGATGCAGTCAATATTCGGAATATCAGTGCCCTCGGTGAAGACGCCACAGTTGACTAGCACAGGAAACTCGCTGTTCCTGAAAGCATCAAGAGTTTCGCCCCTCTCAACCTTGGGGGTGTCTCCTGTGACATATCTCGCATCAAACCCATGTTTTCGGAATCGCTCAGTCAACTCGACGACATGAGCCACATCGACACAGAAGACCAATGTCGACTTTCTCCCAGGAGCTTTCGCCATCCAGCTGCGCACAGTGATGTCGTTGATTTCGTCCGTATTGACGGCCTTGGAGAGCTCACCAGGCTGATAGTCGCCAAAGGCGCCCTTCTTCACTTTTGATAGGTTGGCGTGTGATTCAACGGTCGTAAAGATGACATCCGAGAGCCATTTCTTTGAGATCATGTCCACATAGTCCTTATGGTAGACAATCTCGTCAATGGCTGCACCAATTCTAACTCCATCAAATCTTGAAAAGGTAGCAGACACACCAACCAGGTTTGGAGAGTTGTCCCGCTTCTCCTCAAGCCCAAAGTGGCCCAGTGTTTTTAGATAACCTGGCGCAACAATATGATGGGCTTCATCGACAAGCACCAGCTTGAACCGGGAGGGATTGAACTTTCTCAGTCGGTCCTGTGATGTTATGCTCCGTACGCTGGCAACAGTGATGTCGGCTGTTCCCGTGGCGTGCACATTGCCCATCTCAATCTCGATAGTCTTGTTAGGATATGCTCGTTGGCAGTGATGAGCAGCTTGCTCAACGAGCTCTCGACGATGTGCCAAGATCAAGGTTTGCGTGGCCTCCTTGGATATTGACGGGACCTTGTCGATGAGCTGTGTAAAGATGACCTGGCACTTGTGAGTTCAAGGACTTTCACGCTGTGAGTTCAACATACCGTCTTGCCACTACCAGTAGCCAGGGATATTCCCACTCTCTTATGACCCTGTTCCAAGGAATCCAGAACCGATGAGATGCATTCCTCTTGATAATCTCGAAGTTTCAGCTTTGGCTTCTTATGAGCCACAGTCGATGCGAATGCCTTCAAAGCCAAGGGGGTGGCCGCGGATGCACCCATCCTGGTACGTGGACGGAAGAGACATTTTGAAACAAATTGTAGCATTGTACATGATGAGAAACACAGCGCGAAAACGTTGAGCCTGATGCAATGTGATTGATGAAAATTGGTGATGCAGAGGTTGATGCTGGCGCAAGATTAGTAATCAGGATCAAATCTTCTGGCCAATGATCCTTGAGCACACTCACCTTTTCAGTTTTACTTTGAACGCCGTGAAGCATGGGTTGAAGCCCAGCTTCTTCACTTTTTACAAGCTTCAATCTTTTTCCATTCTTCACTGGCCTTGAATTCACTCCCAGGTCGGAACTCGCCCTAGTCCCGCCGTTGCTATCATGTTTTCGCCTTTTCACAATCTTCGACACACAAGGAACGAGGGAGCATGGAGCCGGGAACCGACTATGATCCCCTCGCTGAGGAGGGACCTGACATGGGCGACGCTGAGCTGAGAGCCCAAGTCGCACAAGGGTTACTTGGAGTATACGGCCAAGGAGACGGCCAAGGAGAGAGCGATGCCTCTGGTAGCATATACAGCGGTGACGAAATCGACACAGCCGAGGACGATCAACAGTCATCACTCAAACGCCCAGCAGAGGAAGACCCGGCACCTCGTGTTTTCAAGCGGCATAAAGGAGTTCTTAACACCGACTATCTGAACCTTCTCAACATCGACATTAAGGATGCGGCGCAGCGGGTTTGTGTCGTCGATGAAGAGGGCGTCCTCGATGCGAGCCAAATTGGCCTCACACTGTGGTCCACTCTGGAAAAGAAACTCTTCTTTGAGGCTCTCGCACGCCTAGGACAAGGGGATCTACCTGGAATTGCCTCACGCATAGGCACAAAGAGCGAAGTCGAGGTGAATCATTACCTTCACGTGCTCCAGAGGGCACAGCTTCTGAGACAACGAGAAGTCAGACGTTCAGCTATTGAATTCCCTGAGCATCCTGCAGCGATCGAGCTCAGCCAGCAGTGCTGCCATGCTCTAGA
The DNA here is from genome assembly GCF_000151355.1 of Fusarium vanettenii 77-13-4. NCBI lineage: Eukaryota > Fungi > Ascomycota > Sordariomycetes > Hypocreales > Nectriaceae > Fusarium > Fusarium vanettenii. The sequence goes on from NW_003315867.1 coordinate 2,177,644, forward strand.
AGAAGCAGCCGACGCCATATCTGTCCGCCAGGAGCGCAAAGAAGAGCAACGGGAAGAGAGCAAATGGGGAGAATGCTGGGACATTACCCCCAAAATTGCCCGCCAACTTGATAATGGCGAGAATCGTGAAGGTCAAAACCTGCCCTTCTCGACACTTTTCCATCTTCCCACCTGGTTGGGGCTTTCTGAGCGCATCTTTATGAACTCCTCCATTCCTAGTGAGAATTGGAACTTTATCGACAACAACCCTCCTTCAATGTGGGCGACGACATTCGAGGACTTTCACTCTTTGGCAGTCTCCATAACCAGAAGACTCGTCCAAACAACCATCTTTCTCAGCATGTCCAGGATCCGAGCCAAGAAGGAAGTCATGCCTTCAACCCGCGACATCATCAGGGTAGAGGATGTCGAAACTGCAGTTGTTTCGCTAGGCCTGAAACGAAACTCTCTGAGGTTCTGGAACAAGTGTGCTCGGAGACTTCGTCTTGAGGTATACAACGAACCACCAAGCCGGGACGAAGAGGCAGATCAGGAAGCTCTTAGCTACGATCAAATTGAGAGTGACTTGCCTGGACGCGAAGACAAGGCCAAAAGGGCACTTGAGCCAAGCATGGTCGAAGATCTTTCGGATCTCTCTAATGAGGAGGTAATAGACGACTCGGATTTCGAGACAGCAATGGTCGCATCTCGCGAGGAAGAAGCCGCCATCAACCGAGAAGCCATGGAGATCCTACAGTTCTCCGCCGCCGACTTTCCAGAGACGTACCGCAAAAAGGAGTCCCTCAAGAACCGCATCGCGACAGAGAGGCGACAGGAGCAGTACGCCGAGGAGGGCGACCAGCACGTCAGCCGGCAGGCCGAGGCCGAGATGTGGGATCTCCTACAGAAGAAGCCGCCGATCGAGATGCCCAAGATGTACCAGCCGGGCTCGGCGCAGCGGACGACGCTCGATGTGGAGAGCATCTTTCCCATAGGACGGGATTGGAGGACCCAGACGAGATACCGCAGCGAGTGGGAGAGCAAATAGACGTCGAAAGACCAGACATGTACAAGCATTTACTGGGCCATGTCCATACAACTAGACGAACCATCTAAAGTAATCATTACATATTCATAATTCCATTGCTTAAGGGTATCTAAACCATAACATCCCGCCGCCAAGATGCAGAACCACCTCGACCTGAACTTCAACGTCTTCTCCGTGCTCGCGCCCTCGTCTTTGCGGGCGCAGACTTTTGTCCTTTTTTGGCACCTCTCGTCGCTTTCGAGACAGGTGTTCCACCCTCATCAGCGCTCCCTTCTTCCTCCTCACTCGACGAGCTCGAGCTGCCTTCCTCTGCTTCCTCTTCCTCTGTGGTCTCGGCCTTTTCTTGCTTCTCAGCCTTAGTCTGTGTCGCGCCCTTCTTCTTCTGTCTTGATCCTCGCTTTGTCTTTGGTGCTGGCGATGGTGCGTCCGTTCCCTCTTCAGTGTCCTCCACCGAAGTACCTCTAGTCTTGGTGTCACCTCGCTTTCGCTTCTTGGCCGGGGATGACGGTGCTGGTGAGAGATCGAGTTGCGCAGGTGATGTTGGCGCTTCGCTGGGGTCGGCAACTGCGCGCTGCATCATGGCGTCAAAGAATTGTGCTCTGGGGAGCGAAAATTCGACATAGCGATCCTCCGTTTCGTCCTCATCAAAGTTCTCCCGCTCGTCAATGACTTCGAGGTTGTAGTATGTCCGAAGCTTCTGCCAGATGTAGGGGATGCGCGTGTGTGGGTATAGGTCGGGGTCGAAGCCGTGGTTCCGCAAGTGCTCTGAGATTGCTATCATTCGAAAATGCCTGTGCATCCCTACAGACAGCTGTTAGAGGATGTCAAAAAGGATGGAGATGGAAACTAACCAGCTGGCTTCCAACGAATGACACCCTTGAATAAAGAGGCGACTTGATCATCCGTCCAGTGGTCGTTGAAATTGTTGTCGGGCTCCTTTTGTTCGGCGGCTTCCTCCTGATCGCCGGCCTGGGGAGTATCGACGTCCATGGCATCGTCGTCGCGCGCAGGCGTTGGCGTCGCCGCAGTCTGGGTGCTGGCGCGGGCACGCTTTCTAGGCGCCATTGTGATTAAGCTGTGACGAGTAGAGGGGATAGAATGTATCCGGGTCAAAGAATTCGGTGAAAGGGCTCCCGAATGTCTCGATTTTCGGCGGTGATTCTAGAGATGCTGCAGGAAACCCAGACAATTGAGGTGAAGGATTCAAGCTCTGTTTGATCATGAGCTGCCCTCCACAAAGTGTGGTGTGAATGATGCGCGATTCGCTAGCGCCATGTTCTGGAAGGAGCTCAGCTCAGCTCCAGTGCATGCTTAGCGCGAAAAGCGCTGGAACGCGTCGCGGGGCCGCTAATTCGCGTAAATTGACAGCCCGAACCAATGGACCTCATGCGCAACAGCTCAACCCAACCATGCACTCCACACGGCCTACGTCTTGGACGATGCCGGATTGTTTGCTCGAACCAACATAGCAGTCATGGCTGAACCTGATGATCTATCAGCTGTTTTCGATATTCCTGACTTATGGAAGACGTCAAAATGGCACGCGCAACTAAACGACGATCTCGGCGGACCGAATCCCTTCTTCTCACCCAGTCTCAAAAGTCGTGCCCCTCTTGTTATCTCTGACTTAAACTATGCTAATAAACTATTCAGAAGATCTAGACTCTGATTTAGTGCGATTATCATCCATAGCCGTCGAGAAGAACGGCTTCTTCCAGCTACCGTCCCTACGGCCTGAGCCTGAAGAGGCTGAGCCCGAAGTCACCACCTCCTCCAACGATGTCCCGACCCCCAAAGAGACCATCCATAATGCGGAGCCGACGGACGATTTATGGATGGACATCGACGAGCCGAAAACAAAGGTTGCCGAGCACAAGACTTGGGACGGCTTCATCGCTGGTAGATCGACAGTTGGTCAACCACATATGGTAACGGAAGCTGGTGCTGGTGTCTACGATGCCCTCCTGACTTGGTCGATGGACCCTCTGGAACTCAAGAACTCCGACATACCTATTATCGATGCCAAGGCCTACTTCACCTCGCTACTTGCTCTGGCACTTGGGCAAGAGTCAGTCTTCTTCCTCAGGCCAGACAAGGGACGGTCCTTGGCGCCAGCATTGCCCAGCATGCGTGTTTCGGGGTATTCAAGAGATGTCCTCGAAGGATTAGAGAAGCAGTGTCACAAATGTGGTTTGATGTTCTTGGAACTTCAATCCTTTGTACAAACCACATATTCAAAGCGTACTAACCGATGTGGTGTTGCTTTGGCTGGTGCCCTTGATCAGGTCCTCAAGGATGTCCAGCAGCATGTGGCGGTGTCTGGACAGAACCCCCGATCACTCTTGGAACTGCAGTCAACTGTTAAAGGGCTTTTGGCAATCTTGGCCCCCTTTCGCAGACTGACAGCCAAATTTCGCAAGGGCTACACGGACGAGCACGTCCTCTCTTACGTGTTTCACGAAGCATATTCGGTTGACTACGGCGAGGAGCAACTACGCGGGACCATGCGTGAGGTTCTGCAACGAGTCTCACAGCCATGGATTGAGTTCCTTGAGGAATGGATCGGGACCAGGCGGGAAGAGGGTCTCCCACTAACAAAAGCCAACGTTGGTGAGAGCAAGGGATTCATCAAGGTCGACAAGGAAAAATACATGGATGACTTTGGTCAAGAGGTGGAAGATGTCGATTTCCGCTTGGATGAGAGCAAGATGCCGCACTTTATGCCATACGACATTGCCAAGTCCATCTTTGAAACGGGCAAGAATCTGCGGTTCATTAGGACGTGTCACCCAGAACACCCATTGGCAACGCCGAATATCCTCGATATGACTCGGCCTCCTAAGGTCGGCTGGCTTTACGATTGGGACGCCATTCACGAGCTCGAGGCTCGGGTCAACGAGTATCGGGCTAATCTCTTTGAGGCGGTTCAAAAGGCCAGGACGCATCAAGACCCAGATCAGCATGAGGAGCAGGATCTCCTGAAGCGTTACATGCTTCCGTTGGCTTCCGGGGCCGAACTGCAATACCATGGTATCGAGGCGGACCAAATGGAACAGCGACTCTTGGCGTCTATTGAGCAGTTCAACCAGCCTCTGCCTGACCATGGGGCCGAAGATTCTCTGAGCCAAGTTGTCCGCCAAAGGCTGTCCGGGGCCTATCGGCCTCCCGCCCAACGTCCTGATTTTGCGCCTCACTGGTCACTGCTCCCAGTGTTGTCTTTCGGTGGTATTGCTTCAGCTCAATCCTATGTGGTCAACCAAGAGAGTCTGCGGCTTCTGTTTAGCGACCATGACTTGCGCAGCCACCTCAAGATGCACCGCGATTTCCACATGTTTGGAAATGGATTGTTTGTCAGCCGCTTATCACACGCCTTGTTCGACCCTGAGTTGGAGACAGCTGAACGACAAGCTGGAGTCGCACGACAGGGTGGTGTCATGGGCCTTCGTCTTGGAGGTCGAGATACTTGGCCACCAGCGAGCTCTGAGCTGCGGCTCGCGCTGATGGGGGTATTAGCCGAGAGCTTTACATCCGACAATGGCTTTTCCAAGGAACGGTTGACCAGCATATCCAGGGACTCGGCCGAACTACCAGGAGACCTGAGCTTTGGCGTGCGAGATCTGTCGGAAGAGGAGATTGAGAAGTGCATGAATCCAGATTCTCTGGAGGCACTCGACTTTCTCCGCTTGTCCTACAAGGCGCCAGGTCCCTTGTCCAGCATCATCACGCCAGTCATCTTGACACAATATGATCGCATCTTCAAGTTTCTGTTGAGAATCCTGAGGATGCTGTATGTAATCAACCAGCTCTTCCGGGACGTCAACTCCAGAACAACCCATTGGTACGACCCCGAGGACATCTCGTATCGATTTGCTCGAGAGGCACACCACTTCGTGTCAGGCATCACTTCATTCTTTTTCGATTCGGGCATTGCTATCCCTTGGCAAGCTTTCGAAGCCAAGCTGGACAAGATTGAGTCAGATCTGAACAACCCAGACCTCAGCAGCACCCCAGAAACAGTCGAGAGTCCTGATAGGCTTCGAGAATTTCACTCGCGAGTCCTAGACCGGATTATGCTTTCTCTTTTCCTCAGAAAGAGACAACAGCCGGTTTTGAAGCTTCTCGATGAAATATTCGTCTCTCTACTGGCGTATTCCAAGTTCTCTCGAATGAAAGCCATGGGGATAGGCCCGGACACAAGCCCTGAAGAAACGCGAGACGAGATTAGGCGACTCTACAAGAACTTCAAGACAAAGGTTCAAATTTTTGCCACGGTCTGCCGAGCATTGACAGAAAAGAGTCGATCTACAAGCAACAAGGTGTCGGACGACTTGGGACTGAAGCAGGAGGGCATTGGAGAAGATCACATGGTGGCCCAGCTTCTGATGAAACTGGAGATGAACGAATATTACACCAAAGGTTAGAATTGAAGAGAAAAGAAATTATTCATAATATACTTTGACCTTTGTTGTCATGCCTTGGTGATGCACCAGATGCAAGATACCCCGCCAAAGTGTCAGTGCAGGCCCGCCAAGACTGCCCCTCATCGCGTCCCCACGCGCGGCTCCAATTTATCATGAGCATAGTAAACAAGCAACCCAACATCCGTCATAGCGACTTGGACAACCGCTGAGTATTACAACCATGTCTCGACAAAGCAACGCAGCTCGCAATCTGTCTTTGACAGAGGAGCTTGAGAGGCTCGAACAATCCATCACCCTCACTCTTCAAGGTACTAATTACCCTCGTTGTATGTAACTCGTTGGGTGCTAACCTGGGCAGAAATCGATCACAACTTTAGCAAGTCGCATCGCATCGTGACCACGAGCATCCTCCCGCTAGTCGAGCAATATGGAGAGCATTCGCGCGCCGTATGGGAGGCATCAAAGGTACTGTCCATCACCTTCAATGAAAGACGCCCAAAGCTAACAGCGTCCAGTTCTGGAAACAGTTCTTCGAGGCCTCGGCCAACGTTTCCCTCTCTGGCTACGAAGAGCTTGCGAACGATGACGAGACGACCAACGTGGAAGAGAGCACGGCCATGAGGGAGGACACCACCGTAGACTACACCGCCCAACATGATGATGGCATGACGGCCACGACCGGCGCCGAGCATTCCACCTTTCACGCCGACGACTCTCTCCTCGATGATGCCGAGCTCTCGGGTAGCACCCCCCGACCACCAGCGTCCAAGACCAGGACTCGCTTCTCGGATATGCAATCGCCGTATGAAACCATGAAGCGAGAGATGCAGGACGAAGAGGATGAGACGACTGTGCTGCAAGATAACGAGGACTCGACCGTCCTATTCGCCCAGCACACCGCCAGACTACCAGACATGGCCATGACGCCACGGAACAAGTTTGACGACGATCATACAGTCGAGCAATCGGCGCAAGCGAGCAAGGATCCCCTGCTCCATCGCCTCCTCGACAAGAACTACCGCATCCAGGCCACACCACACAAGCCCGCCTATCGCATCTCCCCTCTCAAGAGCAACCAGCCCAAGAAGGAGACCCCCGCGTGGAAGGACGACTCTCCCGGCTCGTCACCCGAGATGGCGGTGCCCACCCTCCGCAGTGAGGCATTCATGTCGCCTTACAAGAGCAACGCCCGGCAGCGCCTCGCAGCAGCCACGCAGGGTCCCAGAACGCCTGGCGTCAGTGTGCAGACGCCGGCGACTGCGAGGAAGACGCGAGATGTTTTTGCTGAAGAGAGCACTATCGCCAGTGGGAAGAAGAAGTATGAGATTGACTGGGAGAGCGATGAGGAGGATGAGGATGTTGATCTTTACGCTGGCATGAGTCCGCCCAAGACGATCCAGTTTGCCCTTCCCCCATCTAAGCTTTTACAAACACCCGGTAAGTTGTTCAAAGTATCCTATTTCAAGCCCACCATGGCTAACTTGTATCTCAGCACGAGAAGCCAGCCAGAGAATTGTTGGCGATATTCTCCTGGATGCCGGCGTTGATCCAAATTCATCCGAGTACAGCCCTACCATGGTCAAGATGAACGAGGATATTCTCAACGATAGCTTCTAAGCGTAGTCGCGAACTCGCAAAATAATAAGATTCAAGTTTAACTAAAGACTGCCAATGCCAGTCTTGTTCATGTGAATGGTAACTGTCGCTCACTCTCTCCAAGTCACATTGACTGGTGAGCTTTAACCCAAAGTCCCCAAAAATATCCAACACTAGGCCGTTTCTTAAAACGGCCCTTTTAAATACAGTGCCATGACGCCTTCGTGGCTACGCCAAGCCCCCCTTAAGTGGCCCTTTTCAAGATTACCGTTTACATGGTAAAACGGACTTGCGATCGCAAAGCCTGCTCCTGTAGCTTCTGGGCGTCGATTTCTGTTTCCTTCTTCTGCTTTTGTTCCTTTTCCTTCTTGTCCTTCTTAACCAGGGGTGTGGTTGAGGAAACAGTGACAATGGAAGCTGTCTCAGGATCGGCGGCCTTGGAGCTGGTATACTGGTTCATGTTGGCTAAGGTTAAGAGTCAGCATACAGTCGAGTTTAACTTGCGTGAATCCTTACTGCTGGTGGTGGGGTTCGACATGTTGCTGAGTTGTTTGGGTATGGATTGGTTGATGGTGATGAACAAGATCTTGACTGAGAGTCAATTGGGTTCAAAAGTGTAAGTGTTTGTGATTGTAGTTAGGATTGAATAGTGTGTGATTGAGTAAAGTCTACAAGATGCTTCATGCCCATCTCTTTATACTTGAAGCCCGATGACCGTAAACGACCACTACTCTAGCACATCTGCAACTCCTATCCAAAACAGACAAGAAAAACTCAATTGCAGGAATTGCATTGCGTAGCAGCATTGTCACCTCTCAGAGATTGCGTGAGTCATGACGAAAGCCTGATCATCAAGGCCACGCCGAAGGCAACAAGGCAAACCACATCATCGTAAGCAACTGACAACGGAGCGGACGAATACACAGATGCCTACGTACAAGGCTGACGACAAGGAGGTGTAAGCGAGACATGCAGGATATGCACGAGACCCTCCTCAGTACTGTAGGTAGACGAGCGGTGCGTGTGCGTGAGGGCAGCATTAGAGCATGCGGGGGATAGGATGCAGGGACGTTGGATCCTCTAGCCAACCATGACCGCGCGTTTTTTAGTGGGAGTCACAGCTGCTTGTTACTCATGATGCTAAAATTGTCGACTCATACAGTCTCGATGAGTTATTACAATGGGTTTAGCTCGAAAATCCTTGAGGTCGGATGATTACTCGAGAACTTTTGAGTGATGATGAGAATTGTCGTCTCTCTCAGCCATAAGCCAGCTCGGAAGCAGTCTTCGGACTGAAGGCCAATAATAGAAATCTCACAGATCACATCATCCGCTAGTTGACAGCTCTTCAACAAGGAGGAGGTCATGATACCCTTCTCATGGTTTCCATCCAAGACTTGGGTGCCAAGAACCCTTGTCGCTCGCCCTGTAGGATTGGCCCATGATGTAATTTCGCACCGGACGAAGGCACGGAGAAACGACGATGAGTACGTCACGCCGAAGGGCGAATTGGCCCTGCAAGGCGATAAGATCCATGCTTAAACAGGAAGTTGGAAGAGTCCGGTTGGGAACTTTTGGAGTTGAGATTGAAGTTGAGCCTCATGTGGCTGAGTCGTGGCTAATGGAACAAGCTCTGAACGAGCTCTAAACGAGAGGGGCGCTTGCTAGCCAATCAAACTCAACATCAACTAGACGCCCCGCATCTCTATCGATAAGCCAATTTCAATGTCTTATCTGCTTATCGGACAAATTTTCCCAAGAGACCATAGAAATTTTGAAAGCGACCAGGCCTTTTGGTTTGCTACTGGTGATGGACCGTGGAAGCCCGTGAAGCACAAGCACGCGCAACCATGGAGGACCAAGTACACAAGCCGCATCGCAAGTCCAAGGACAGGAAGGAGAAGAAGCCGCACACGGGAGGTTTGTTTTCACTGCACAATCCGTGATCGAGGCGCATGGCTAACTTGATCGTAGAGCGCAATCCCAAGGCGTTCGCATTCTCTAACCCGGGCAAGCTTCAACGACAAGCAGCGAGATCGCAGGATGTAGGACCACATTGCGCAAGCTACGCTGACAGTATAACATGCTGACGACTTCAAATAGATCAAGGAAAAGCGCCTCCATGTTCCCCTCGTCGACCGACTGCCCGATGAGGCCCCGCCTCGCCTCGTCACCATCGTCGGTCCTCCCGGCGTAGGCAAGACGACTCTCCTCAAGTCGCTTGTCCGACGATACGCCAAGGAGACGATAACCGACCCTCAGGGCCCAATTACCGTCGTCACTTCCAAGAAGCAGCGCCTGACGTTTGTCGAATGCCCCAACGAGCTTGAAGCCATGGTCGACATCGCCAAGGTGGCCGACATTGTCCTTCTCATGATTGACGGAAATTATGGCTTCGAGATGGAGACTATGGAGTTCCTCAACATCCTCGCCGCCACGGGTATGCCTGGAAACGTGTTTGGCATCCTGACCCATCTCGACCTGTTCCGAAAGCCCCAGGCGCTCAAGGATGCCAAGAAGAGGCTCAAGAAGAGACTGTGGACCGAGCTGTACCAGGGCGCGCATCTCTTCTATCTCTCTGGTGTCATGAATGGACGATACCCCGATCGCGAAATCCACAACCTGTCACGTTTCCTCTCCGTCATGAAGAACCCTCGTCCGCTCATCTGGCGCAACTCGCACCCTTACACCATTATCGACAGTTTCCGAGATATCACGCATCCCACCAAGATCGAGGAGGATCCCAAGTGCGACCGATCAATTGTCTTGTCTGGGTATCTACGAGGCACAAATTTTTCGTCGCAAGGACAGCGGGTACACGTTCCTGGCTTGGGTGACTTTACAGTCTCCAACATGGAGGTTCTGCCAGACCCCTGTCCAACTCCTGCTATGGAGCAGGCGCTTGCTAAGATTACCGGCAAGACTGGGCGACGAAGGCTGGACGAGAAGGAGAAGAAGCTGCATGCGCCCATGTCGGATCGTAGCGGCTTGAAGATTGAGGGCGATGCCATCTGGATCACACGAGAGAAGGGTTTCACCTTTGACAAGGATGATGAAAACGCCGAGCGAGGAGAGGGCGAGGAGATGATTGTCGGTCTGCAGGCTGAGCGGAAACTCTTGGGTCAGATGGAGGGTGGTGTACAGCTCTTCAAGGGCGGTGGTCAGGTTGAGGCAGTGCCCGAAGAGGAGGATACAGGACGTAAAACACAGCGCAAGGCTCGATTCGCCGAGCGTGATGAGGAAGATGATGAGGAGAATGAGGACGACGAGGGCTTCGTCAGCGGCGACGATGAAGACGACTCAGATGCCGAGGTCGAGTTCAACGAAGGCAAGCTGGGCAAGATGTTCCGCAAGGATGCCGATAAGAACGTTGATGAGGATGATCTTGCGTTTGCCGACAGCGACTCAGATCTTGGCTCAATGTCTGAAGCCGAGGAAGTGGATGATGACGAAGAGTACGACTCGGACGAAGAAGCCGCAGCACTACGGTGGAAGGACAACCTAACAGGCAACGCCCTGAAGCTTCACGGCAAGCGACGCGCATACCACACGGGCGATCTGGCCAGGCTCATGTACGACGACTCAATGACCCCTGAGGATGCGCTGAAGCGGTGGAGAGGTGACGATGACGAGTCGGAGGAGGAGAACATCGAGGATGATGACGATGATGACTTCTTCAAGAAGTCAAAACAGGAAAAGGAGGACGCTGTTGAAGACAGGTCAATACCTCTTTACGACTACGAGGACCTCGCCGCAAAGTGGGCAGAGGAGAAGAATGTCGAGGCCCTACGTCGCAAGTTTACATCAACAGCCCTCGCCGCGGGAGACGATGACGATGATGATGACGACGACGACGACATGGAGGGCGGAGAAGACTCAGACGACGAAGGCGACGGCGTGTTTGAGGATCTCGAAGCCGAAGAACAAGACGAGGCGGAGCAGAAGCCAGAAACCCCCGACGACATTGAAGCCGAGCGAGAAAAGAACGCCAAGCGAAAGGAAGAGCTCAAGATGCGCTTCGAGGAGGAAGACCGAGAAGGCTTCCTCAACGACAAGGCCAAGGCGCGTAAGGAAGGCGGAGACATTCAAGAGTTTGGCGAGGACGATTGGTACGAGGCGCAAAAGGCCATGATCCAGAAGCAGCTCGACATCAACAAGGACGAGTTCTCCAACCTCGACGAGAGGCAGCGAACAGCCGTCGAGGGTTTCCGCGCTGGCAAGTACGCCAAGATCATCCTTGAGAACGTCCCTGCAGAGTTCGTCTCCATGTTTGACGCCCGGCGGCCCATCGTCGTCGGCGGTTTGTCCGCGACAGAGGACCGCTTCGGCTTCCTACAAGTCCGCATCAAGAGACACCGCTGGCACAAGCGCATCCTCAAGTCAAACGACCCCTTGATCTTCTCGCTCGGCTGGCGACGCTTCCAGACCATGCCCATCTACAGCACCACCGACTCGCGGACGCGAAACCGCATGCTCAAGTACACACCCGAGCACATGCATTGCTTCGGTACCATCTACGGGCCCCTGATCGCCCCCAACTCGGGTTTCGTCTGCTTCAACTCCCTCTCGGGCTCCACGGCTGGCTTCCGCATCGCAGCCACTGGTACTATCCTCAGCGTCGACGAGTCGACCGAGATCGTCAAGAAACTCAAGCTCACGGGTACACCCGCCAAGATCTACAAGAACACGGCCTTTATCAAGGACATGTTCAACTCGTCGCTCGAGATTGCCAAGTTTGAAGGCGCCTCCATCAAGACCGTATCAGGCATCCGCGGTCAGATCAAGCGTGCCCTGTCCAAGCCCGAGGGCCACTTCCGTGCTACCTTTGAGGACAAGATTCTCCTCAGCGATATCGTCTTCCTGCGCGCCTGGTACCCAGTCAAGCCGCACCGCTTCTACAACCCCGTCACCAACCTCATCGGCTGGCAACCCATGCGCCTAACGGGTGAAGTCCGCCGCGACCAGGGCGTCGCCACCCCTCAGCTCAAGAACAGCCAGTACCGATCCATCGAGCGCGAGACCCGTCACTTCAACCCTCTGCGCGTGCCCCGAGCCCTAGCCGCTGAGCTCCCCTTCAAGTCCCAAATCATCGAGACCAAGAAGCAGAAGCGCGACACCTACATGAAGAAGCGTGCCGTCATCATGGCCCCCGGCTCCGAGGAGAAGAAAGCCCGCGCCCTCATGCAGCAGATGCTCACCATCCGCAACGACGCCGCCGCCAAGCGCCGCGCCAAGAAGGAGGAGAACCGCGCCGCCTTCCAGAAGAAGCTGGCCGACAACGAGGAGAAGAAGGAGGCCCGCGAGAAGCGCGAGACCAAGGAGTTCTGGCGCAAGAATGGCCGGAAGCGTGCTGGCGACGAAGATGGAGGAGGTGGCAAGCGAAGGAAGTAAGTATAGGTCTCATCAGTCGGCGACAGTCGTGGGGAATGGCAGAAAAAGTAGATGTATACCTCTTGGGGTTGGCGTTATGAGAATAAAACTTGAATATATTGCATTAGTACTTGCTCTACTATCAACTCAACTTCCTACTCTAGTATCACAAGGTTCTTGTATGCACTCAACTCCACATCATTTGCGAGAAACGTCAAAGTCAGTATAAGAATACAAGTTGTAATTGTGCATCTCGGCTACAAGGTTACGCGCAAGGCCAAGGCCCTCTGCAAGAATACACGGTATACAATCCTAAACACCAATCCTCGAGAAACAAAGACAAGACGCACGCATTCGCACACACACAAAAACAAGCCTTGAGCCAGATGCTGGCGTTCCATCAACATCAACCATCGACGACACATTAATCAAGAGCCTCGCCTCCTTCCACTACCAGGCCCTCGCTCTTCTTCCGAAACCCAGCATCTGCCCAACCCATATCCATATTTTAAGCCATCTTTCATCACTGTCAACTAGAGTCGTTTCTCGCATTGTTTGCCAAGGATTGGATGCTCCCAAAAACCAATTCGCGCCCGATTCCAATCTGACAATCCCTTGCCCTCGATTAAAGGAAAGACATGCGCCCCGAAATGCCGTAAAACACATTCATTGCCTAGGCCAGCTATGCCTTTTCTCAGCTCGTGTACACGTCGAAACTGCTTCGTATCGGTTGCTTAGGAAGCAATCATGGGCTCCTTGTTGGCGACAACAGGCTCGCTGGGAACCTCGGGGATTGCAGCATCGATAGCAGTAGGCTCGGAGATCTCCTCCTTAAGGGCCGCAGGGGTCGGGATCTGGGGAGCCGCCTCCGACTTGACGGGGTCCTCAGTGGGAGGAGAGGGGAACTCGGGCTCCTTGACGACAGGAGCAGCGCCCTTGGTGGGCTTCTCAATCTTCTGGCGCGAACCATGGTTGCCTCGAAGGAGGTCATGGACCTTGCCGCTGTAGTCGCCAGCGTACTGCTTGCCAATGGCCGAAACCTGCTCCATCTGCTTCGAGGCAACATCTCGGACCTGAGCGGTCTGCGAGTTGATAAGCTCCGAGGCGTGGTGGAGTTGCTCATCAATAAGCTCCTGGTTGGAAGTGTAAATCAGAGGAACAAAGAAAACGACAGTGGTGCCAATAACAGCAAGGCCCCAGTAGGGAACGAGCTTGACAAGGTAGTAGGAAATGAAGGCAGCGACAAAGGCCTGGGTATGTCAGTTGCATCCATCATGTAGCTCTTGCGCAAGCACTTACAGCAGCAGAAGCAAAGACATTCTCAGCAAAGATGATTCGCTGGGCCTCAATAACAAAGAAGTTGACGAGCTCGTGGGCATCTCCAATCATGTGGTCGAGAGTCTCACGGGGAACGGTGTAGTATCGACGAGGGCGAACCTGAGTAGCCAGGCCATTGTTGAGTACGACCTTGCCAACAACCTCCGCGAGGATGGTCACACCAAGGACCATCCACGAAACCTTGAAAGCCCATCGGAGGACATCCAAGTATCGGGCAGCGAAAATAAGGGAGACGGTGGTCGCGTAGGCAATACCGGAAGCTCCTGTTTTACAAGCTGGTCAGCCACATCAAATTGGCTAGCAGACAGAGCTTGACTTACGAGGGTTGTTCCAAGACAGGAGCTCAGAGAAAAAGGAGTGGTAGTGAGTGAGAGGCTGGCCAGTGGCAGCGGGAGTCGAGGGAGTGCGTCGAGCAGCAGCCAGGTTGGAGAACTCGTTGGAAGCCTTCTGAGTGTGGTCGTAGACATTCTGCGCAACGGGGCCTGTGAGAGACTACGTTAGCAAAACATGCCAGATATCAGGAGAGGTGAAGGAGAAGCTCATACCGTTGGTAACAGACTGGTACGCAGCGGCGGCGTCTGGAGTAGCAAGGTCAGCCATATTGCTTTACAGAAAGGAGCTCGAATAGTTGTTGCGATCCAAGTTATGGTGGTGCAAAAAGTGCAGAAAAAGACTGTGGAACGTGGTTAGCAAAAAGCTGCGTCCGAGATGTCCCGTACGAGGACAGCGCATCAACGACGCACCTCACTGGATTTGGTGGCCTCGAGAAGAGAACCGCCGTTGACGGCCGGGGCGGAATCAGCCATTTCGACGAGCTGGCGAGGAGATGAGGGCGTCTGGAAGCTGTTGCGCTCGCTGAGCAGTACCGTCGGGGCGAGTTAGACTAGGCGAAGCAAGACTTTGGACGGGCGCGCGTTGCGTGGATAGGAGGTGATTCAGGAGAGGATGGAGATGTTCTGCAGGAAGCGAAAGGCGGCGTGAGCAAAAGTGGCCCGAGAATTTGGAAGCTTTGATTGATGCAGGGTAGGATTTGACAAGGGAGGTTGAGAGGAGCTACGTAGCTGTCTCTGTCTCGCTCGCACGCGCGCACTCCCTGTGGCTCTCTTGCTCTGCCTGCGTGTGGTCTGGTCTGGCCTGGCTGGTCTGGAGCTTTTTTGTCTGCCGATAAGGGGCGGTCGGGGGAGTGTCGTGTGGGAGAAACGGGCAAAGCAAGCGAGACGAGCCCCCCTGGAACAAGCAGAAGACGAGGATGCTGAAGACGTACCTGATGAGCGCAGCTGAGAACAGGAGAATGCTATTCGCAATGTCGTTGACGTGGGGAAGAGGTTTGGTGATTATTATGGTGATGGAGGAGAAGAAGGAAGAAGTGAAGGAAGAAGAATGGAGGAGGAATGACGTTGCTTCAGAGGTTTATTTTTTGGTCTTGGAGGGGGACAGGACAAATTGGA
This sequence comes from Fusarium vanettenii 77-13-4, assembly GCF_000151355.1. Taxonomy (NCBI): domain Eukaryota; kingdom Fungi; phylum Ascomycota; class Sordariomycetes; order Hypocreales; family Nectriaceae; genus Fusarium; species Fusarium vanettenii. Next base: position 2,192,844 of record NW_003315867.1, read on the forward strand.
AGTAACCAAGTTTTGGAAAGGCAGGTACGGAAATCAGTGACGGCAGTGACGCTCGACGACAGAGAAAATTATTACAGGGACATCACAACAAGAGCCTGTGACAGCGGCCTGAGAGCAGATTTTTAGTGGAGCGTTGCAGCACGGCAGGACGCTGAACAACGCCCGGCATCAACGGACGGGCATCAAAGACCGTTTTCCGTTACTTTCTTTGTGCCATCCTGTCCTGCGCTGCGCTGCGCTCCGGACGATGGAGCTTGGATCCATGATGGCGTTGCTTTTTTGCTACAAAACCCTCCCACCCACACAGTGGAGCTCCCTCTCATTAGCTCTGGATGACGCATTGCAACATAACGGCAGGACCCGAGAGGGACCTCGAGGTGCTTAGTGGAATACACACACGCTGCATGTACCTGCCAAGTCACACACCACCACAACTTTCCAAAACGTCCGAGCAGATCCGGCCAAGGCCAATCCCGTCATCGAGGCGCTGAAACGACGACATTCCAGTTGGTGCGTCCCACAAGGGCAGATAGCGCTGGGAGGTGCAGACGACAGCTTGCTCTTTTCAGCGGCCAGGTTGACATACATATCCCAAAAATAAAAGACACACTTACTCAAGGATCACTCACTGTCCCCAAGTCAAAACCCCCCTTGCAGGAATGGGGTGAATGATGTCTTGACATGATGGATGATCTGGTCATTTCAAAGTGAGCCAGCTTGTCAATGCATGTGATAATCACGCTAAAAAGGGGGGCCTCCTCTGATGGGGCTAGGAGCAGCCTAGGCGGAAAAAAATAACAAGACACCCGGGATCTTTCTCGAAGCACAGGCCTCATGTTATTGCGAGTAGCACACGGCAACTATCTTTAGCTTTAGTTGAAAGAGATAAGGAGTTCAGTTCAGCCTGGGCAAAGAGTCAATAGCAACAAGGGTTGCAACTCGTCTAGGCCCCCGCGATAGTCCTCGATAGATCTACATTCGAATCAGCGTCTCGTCCTCTGTATGATACTGTCTAAACAACCTCATGATTAGTCCAAACCAGGATAGGTAAAACTGCACGTAGGCAACGCCCATCCACTCGGAACCTCCCTTTCCAAGCTGCATCTTCTCGAGTCTTCCCATTGGCCAACCCACTAATTTTCACCAAGAGCCGATCCTGCGTCATCAACACGTACCTTGCTTGGATCCCCCAAGCCCCTCTCCGGTTTTCCACGAGGCGCATACGGTAGTGATGGGGCTAGAATCGTTTCTCTTCTCTTCATTTCTTTTTTCGGTTCTCAATTATAGATGCTGTGCAACTGTTTGTCTATCCGCAGATCTTGCGGGAATCTAAGAAAAAACTTCCAACAAAGAATCACCGCCAAAAAAGGACGGCACCAGCCTTCAACTCCAACTCCCGTGCTAAAGTAGACAAACGCCCTGACAGATGACGACAATGGTGATAACATGAGGCGCTGTACCACGAAAACCAAGGAAACGAACGACTGATGATGAGGGGTGGAGTGTGACTGAAACAGAACCAGCCCAGCAAAACTCCACGAGTCCCCGAGTTTTCCGCCATGGCGTCCCAGCCATTGTGCTCAACAAGAAAGAGGGACTCGTGCCTCCAAACAAATATGTACAAAGAAACATCCTCGGACCCCGGAAACCGATCAAAGGCATGTCGCGTGACCCATCATCGAAGCGGCTGAGGCTTGGTTTGGCTGTGACCTAGATCCCACAAGCTGTAGCCGTACTCATCAAGCTCACCTCCTCCAGCCCCAGAACCCTCCGGATGCTGGCGATCCTGAATTCGTCGGTGCCGGCTTGGTTGCCTGGGGCTCGTTTGCCGCCGCAACTCCGTGGCCCATCCCGTGACCGGTAAGTAGGCCGAACACGCCTCCGGACCCGGATTGCGATGCCGAGGAGCCGTGCGACGACTCGACACGGCCCAATCCGTGAGACTTCCGCAGAGCCTCCAGCTTCTGCCGAGCCTCCTCTGCCTCCTGCTTGGCTACTGCCTCAGCCGTCTTGGCCTGCACGAGCTCCACCAACAAGGCCTCATGTTCACTTGGTGATGGCCCAGGTGCTGTCGTGGTCACCATTGGCACAGCTTCATGGCCCCGCGGCAGAGACGATATTCGCTTGTTGAACTTGCTTGTCGGCGCGGATTCGGATTCGGACTGCGATGGTGTCGATTTGCTGCGACCAAGCTTGAATTCTCGCAGACCAACTCCACTCGCCTTGCTGCTGCGGTCCGCCTCTGGGTCCCTACTCGACTCATGTGCCGAGCTGGCCGACACTCGAGACTTCAAGCCATGCATCTGCTTCTCTAGCCTTTGCTTGTCTTGGTGGAGAGTTCTAACATGGGCATGGCTCTCACGGAGTTGCTCCTTGATCGTTGACATCTCTTGGTTCAGGTCATGAATCTGACGGCTGTACTCTTGCGATTGCGACATGGCACCAGCGAGCTGATCCTTGGCATGAGATAACTCTTCACGCAGTTGCGCTTTCGATATGAGCATCGAGGACCGTCGCTTCTCCTCTTCAGTCTGGAACCGGCGCTCCACCATGTCAAGCAGCTTCTCCAGATCCTGTGTGGAAGGGGAGTCTTCCTGGGCCTTCTCCTCTTTCGACTGATCGTTTTCATCAGATACTGGTGTCTTGGGCTCCTTAGGCTCCTTTGTCTCGTCAGTCTCGTCTTCTGCATCTTGCTCCTTGTTGTCTGCCGACGAGACTGTGACCCGAGGTCCGCTCGACTCAGTTGACGACGAGTCACGGTTTGCCTTCCGCCTCAGGCCATTGAGAAGCGACTGAACCGCCTTACGATCCTCTTGTCGCTCCTCACGCTCTCGCTGAAGCTGGTTCGACAGGAGTGCATGGTTGCGCTGTAGCTCGCTCAGAGCCGTCAACAGGTCCTCAATCTGGCCATGCAGGTTACGCTCGTCAAGGTTCTTATGGGCGATCATGGACTTGGTGCCAACTGGAGTCGACTCGCGCACAATGCCTCCATCCTCGGTATTGGAAGAATCCCTCGAGACAGTGGTGGCGTCTGTCGACGTCGAGCTGGTGACGCTTGCTGAGCTGGCCTCCATGGAGTTTAGTGTTGATGCGAGACTCTGCTTCGAGGCACTGCGGCGCAGCATGCTTAGCGGCCTTGCGGGCGCCGTGTGTCCTGGGCTCAGGTTGGTCGACTTGGGTGACAGACTGGTTGTGGAGGTTGCCCAGATACGACCCAGAAACCGGCTAGCTGCAGTAGTTATCTCGGATCCCCGAACAGGGTTGGTGGTGGCCGTCTTGGATTCCCGGTAGCTTTGCTCCAGCTGCTGCATGTTTTCCCTTGTCACAACGCTCGTCAAACCGACAAAGTCCTGGACAAACTCATCGGCGTTGTAGTGGTAGCAATCCCAAAGGCCACGGGACAGAAGAAGCTGCATCACATCCTCCATCTCAGTGCAAGCCAATAGTCGCGCCTCGTTCTTCCGCATTAGGGATAGCGCGACTCTCATCAATGTCTCTGAAGCGCCCTCGGCAAAGATAACATCGTAGATGCGGAACAACATCGGCAAGGGGCAGGTCACGGCGAAGAAGCTCAGAAACCATTGAGAGACATAGGCAGGGTCCACCTGGAGGTCGTCGAGGTGATTCGACAGCACCGGCAGGCTCTGCCTCAGAAGCTCCTTGAACTGGTAGATGCGGACGTGGAGGCCAGAGAGATCAGGGAGGAAGCATGCCCTCAGGTCATATCGCTCCATGAGGCTTGGATTGTTTGTCAGTTATTGCCGGCTTGGCACGGGAGGGAAGGGAGGGATATTGGGGCTGATTCCTTACCGGACCAGAACACAAAAGGCCTGCTTGTCGGGCATGTGCATCAGCAATGGGCCGACCAGAAAGGCGAGCCCCTGGCAATAGCCAATCTTGGTGTCGTAGAGACTGAAGCACTTGAGGACGCGGCCAAGCATACGCTGACCATCGCCGTCGGGGTCGCGGAACATGTCTACTCCTGGGAAACTTCGGCCCAGGTCCTTGCCAATGATAATCTCATAAGGACTAGATTCACCGCAGAAGCGATCATACTGTTCCTCCAACGCGGCGTCCCGGGCCCCGGACATGCTCTGCCACACCACCCCACGCAGCGGCGGCGGGATGCCCTTGCGGATCTTATTTGAGAGGAGCGTCGGTAACCGGGCGGCCGTCTGCTGATAGTCCTTGACCAGGGCGGCGTAGAACTCGAGGTCTGTCATGGGAGGCGGTGGGAGCATCGAGTACCGCAATGCAGGGGGCGTCGGTCCTTGGACCATCTGTCGAAGCTGGGCCATGGAGGGAGGGCGAGGTTTGCTGACCGCACTGCGCTCCGCAGTGGCGCGGTCTACGGCTTGGACTTTGACGCTCTTTGGGTTCGTAGCCAGCTTTGCATTCTCCTGTTCAAGCCGGGCCAACAACAATGCCGTCGACTGTGGTGGTCAGTTTCTGCTTTTCAAGTTCAAGGTGCTGCAATAACTCACGTTATCCGTCTCTTCATCCTTGGTCTGCTCATCTTCCGTCTTCTCCAGTTGCTCCCAGTTCACCTCTTCCTGATCATCCGAAACGTGACCATCGTCAGCAAGCTCCTCCCGCAAGGATCGGGTTGTAAGGATGGGTGGTGGCATGGTTGGTGAGGATTCACGGGGGGTTCCCGCGTTTGTTGCCTCTTCCGTACTCGGAGTCTTGACTTGTTCGACTTCTTCGTCTTCTTCGTCGACTTCTTCGATCGTGTCGGCCCGCTTCAGGCTGGGCGCAGGGGTTTCGCAAACGGAGACTTCGTCAGAGGCTGGAACCTTTGTCGGCGTCGATTGATTTGTATCAAGTTCTGGGGTGGTGACGGGGGAATCTAGTACGATGGACTCGGGTTCTGAGAGGCGAACCGTAACCATAGAATCGTGAGCCATCTTGGGGGTCTCAGGTCCTGGGTCTCGGGACATCATGGAAGTTCGTTCGGTAGGCGCGGTTGAAGGGAGAGACTCATGTCCGCTCTTTGGGACGTCGACATCCATGCCGACGGTGGAGAGCTTGAGTCTCTGGACTGGAACGGGCAGCGTCGAGACACAATCCAGTGCCGGCGGCGGGGGTTCGCCAGGACAACGACGCTTGGGAATACCAGGCCGTCTGTCGCGTGCTGGGTATCGACGGGAGTAGAACCGAAGCCGAAGATCAGGCCCAGAGTTTGAAGATCAAGAGAGGACCAGCCTGCTGAACAAGGCTCCTAAAGTATGGTTGGGTCATCGAGGGGTGGTCCCAGAGGCTGAAACGGGGGACGAGCTTGAAGCTCCTCCTGGGGCGATTTCGCGATTGGAATCCAAGGGAAACCTTAAGGACAGCGGATGAAGGATGGTCGATGGGCGCCGACGAGAGTGGCAAAGCGAAGCGTGATACGCAGAGAGAGGGTGAGAGAGTCGCCGAGACGTCGATACGGCTGGAGAATGGTTGTGGGTAGGTATCCTCTTGTTGTCTGACTCCCGACTCCGAGTTTCTTCCAAGAAGTTCAAGGGGAAGCCGACACGGACGGACACACTGAACCCTGGGCTGGGCGGCTGCAGGACTAAGGCGTCCCTGAGCGGCTGCAGGTGGTCGACATGACCCTGAGCGCCCTGGGACTGAACCTAAGGCGGCCGGGGGTGCACTGACAGGGCACCTCCACCCACCAGCCAGTGACAGCTCCCCTAAGCGACCCGCTAATTTCTGCCGCCGTTCCAGCGGCCAACAGCCTTTGGCGATCCGCTCCAGGGCCGGGCCTCGCAGGGCCACTCAATGGACGAGTTCTCCATGGGCTGCGGTCTCGAGGTCACGGCGTCCGGGGCCTAGGCCGGGGCTGGTTGGATCGGGACCCCGTCCGCATTGCATTGTCATCCTAATCTCCAGCCCGGCAGGAGGCGGCCATGCGTTTGCAACACCATGTCTCTGATCCGGACAGATCCAGTGCGTCCGTAGCTGGGCACAGAAGCCCAGAATCGTCCCAATTCGGAGCGTTGACGGGAGCAACTGTCTCTGTGCTTGTGTGGCGCTGAAAAACATCAAGCCTCCAGATGGATACACACGCGATGTGCTCACCTTAGCCGTCAACCCATTGACAATAGATCTCGCTGGTGGATCGTTGTCAAGGCGATCGACCTCGTTGGACTGCCGGCCGCGACATTGGCTCGCAAAATGAAGCACTTGAATAGCTTCATGCTTGAGTTTGGCCCCAAGTCTCGTCCATGACAAATGTTGGAGATGTCGTCTCCCCTCGATTGTCCAATACCCTTTCTCGCCAGAGCCGCTTGGGTCAAGGGGTAATGATGCGTCTCCTGCAGGCAGAGTCTTTGTGGCGTCGGGTGTGGCTTTCTCTATGCACGTTTCCGGGACCCATTCATGCCATTGTCATCCGGTGCAACCTACCATGCGTCTCTGTCTTTGTGTCTTTAAAGTCAAAAAATCATCTGCGGATCGTGGAATACACGTGGACTCTCTAAGTTTTGCTGACTTGACTCGCTAATTGACGCCTCTACTTTCGTTGGAATGGGTCGAGATAGTCGCAACTGAGTCGCCATTGCTGACGACTCTCGTCAAATCCCAACCGCAACTCAGGCACAAGCTTTTGAACATGTTGCCACGACAAACGCCCCTTACTCTCTTGTGAGCCAATGTGTAATTTCTGGCGAGATTTAGTCATACTTTACCCCGCGATACTAATATTGCAGTCTCAATACATCCAGATTTATGATATTCTCAAGGATATTGTGCCTATCACCGAGGATCTTGGTCGTCAAGGGGAAGCGAGGAAAGTATCACACATCACATCACGGCAGAATACACATCGTAATAAGCACTTTCTGACATCATTTCATTCTTTATTCATCATAAATCTACCCATAACTAAGCTCAAGGGCTCACGCCATCATAAAGAACGCTACCGAAAGGCCCGTCGTCGTAGCCTGCCCATGGGGGCACCCGCCGAGCCCCCTTCGTCATTGTCATAACGCCGTTGATGCGAAATATGACCCGATATGAACCTCCCAGAAATCCCCATCCCCATCGGAAGCATTCCAATGACCGGGAAAGTAGTCCATGCACAACATCGGAGCCGAAGCGCTCCCACATCATGACCCCGAAGAGCGAAGTCCAGTAGTAGCTAGTGAAAATCCAGAGGGGAACCAATAGAGGAAGACTGCTGAGGAGCATCGAAGGGAAATCCCTCAAGTCAAGTGAGTGGCAATGCCGAATGGGCTTTATTGCGGCCTGATCGCGTAGGTAGCCGACGAGAAGCTTTTGAATCGGTTGACAAATGGAATGCGAAAACAAGTGCTGAACCATACGTTCGAGGGGTTCATCGTCCAAGAAGTCGTCGTAGTCTATGTTGACGAGTTCACTGCGGCTGGCAATCCTTGGGGGTGACTTGCCACTGCTCTTCGACTTGGTAGTGCGAGCCCAAGTGCGCCAGTTGAGTGAACGAAGGATCTCGCCATGCGGGAATCCTTGGGAGAAGATCTGAAGGGCGATCGCAGAGGCAAATACGTAGCCAAAGGTGAATGTGCCCAAGGCTCCTCCTCCGTAAATGCCAGTGTTGTCCATGGCCATAGGTAGCCTGTTACTGCTGTGGAATAATAGCTTGTGGCGTGTGAGTTGATGGAGAGCATTGGCCAGTATGAGCTTAGCAAGAAGGTAGAAATCCTGATTGATATAAGTAACAAAGAATTTCAAAGGGAGACAGGAACAATCATGAACACGGCGCATTTTCAGATGAAAGCGTGGGTTTGATCTTTTCCGCAAGTACAAACTAACATCCAAAATTTCCTAAAACGACCATGTGAAGTCTCATGGGCGACGCTCATTGGCATGGAGCTTTAGTCTCTCCAACCTCGTAGTGTCTCACAGCCCGCTCAGGGTCTCAACCCCGGATTTGCAAGATCATGCATATTCATGTTCTTTGTTCAGCATTACTCCACCGTTTTCATGCTCGGAGATTCTGATATGTGAAGACCGGTTTTTAAAACTCGGGCGTTTGCATCATGTTCCTTGGTGCTAGGGCTGAACATCATCCGAGACACATGGAACGCACCAAATAGCACAACACAGGAAGCTGCACTGTTTCTGTCGGTATGCTGATCATGGCCTTGAACATCCAAATCCCTCCACGGCATGTTCAAGTTCGGACCTAGCTCTGTTTCAGTGTCAACGAGGACGATAACCCAACATCCGGCTGGCTACATGCGGTCGCAGTATCAGTGATTAGCTGGACTTCCAAGTAACATAATCTACCAAGCTCAGGCTGGATTTTTATAGCCAGGAGAAATTATGATTGAGAAACTTCTAGCTGTGACATCTTGGGGTACTCTTTGGTCTCTTATTGGTGTCTATGTTGTGTATTTCAAGATACTTGACACGCCAACCAATCCATTTATTCAACATGGATGCTGCCAGGGCTCTCATTGGCAAATACTCATCTGTATCTCCTCAGGTGTACTATAACAGTTATCATAGGTTAGTAAGATGCCCTTGGGAAAATTAGAGTTTTTGAGTGCCTTCTAGCTAGTTCTTAATCCCTATGCTAAGACCTAGGTTATCAGGGTCTCTCTCGAGGAATTGTTTGCATTGCGTCGGCTACGGCGCTCCCGTGATGGATGCCACACCACTTTTCACAACATTGCCGAAATCGGAGTGCCTGCTGCGAAATGGCCGAAAGAAGGGAGACGGATGATAGGAAGAAGTAGAAGGGAGCGGATTCCCGTCACCGAGACGCCCATGAACGCATTATCTGGAGTTGAAGGAGACATGGTGATGGATGGTGTACCTCCACTACCTACCTACCTACCCTATGTTGCCCGATACCGCCCTTGGTGTTGTGTTAGTTGCCGAATGCTAGTTGCGCATCATCTTTAAATAAATGCACGACACAATGTAGGGACTCTACAATTTACACCATTTTGAAACTACAGCCGGGAGAAATGTTTGTTACCAACAGGTCCAACATGTTCTATCCATGATCTCGTATCAACCTCAGGTTCATGAGCTGAACCATGAACTAATGCACTGTGGCGGTGTGGCTTCCAACAGCTTCAAAATTACATGCGGGGCGACCTACACTATCTTTGGTTGGACATGAATGCCGGACAAAAGCACACAAGACCCAAGATTGGAAGATGAGATGACATGATCAGCTGAGGCGATGGGGAATTCCAGTGCTCGCATCAACGGCCTCCTCCGCAACCATCCACCTGTCTCACGATGCGGTGAAGGGCTCGGCCGAGGGGGGATCTCTCCACGATGGGACTGAGTTGCCCTGAAGATGCCGGATGGACGCATGACACCTCTGCTTGGAACGCCGCAGGACGCATACTGCCTGCAGTGACCGTCGCCTGCAACGGGGTGGGCTGCCACATGCCAGCCTGGAGATGCCCATTGGAGGTCCCTTCACCAAACACAGCGACCCGGGGGAAGTCGAGCAAAAGCCGGGGTTGGCTTCTGCAGGGCGAGATGCATTGGGAGGCTACAGTATGTGTGTCGTGACGGTGATTCGACTACGAACCGGGGGGGTTATTCTGACGAGATACGCGGCACTTTGGGAAAAAAGGATGGGCGAGATAAGGTAGCGATAGCGGAGCGAGGCCATCTCTGGCGAATGAGATTGTCTGTGCTCGTAATAGTCTGGAGGTGTTAGTGTAGATCGGCAATTCATCGAGATGAGGATTTGTACCCAAGATGACGGGCCATCATCTGGTGGATTTGCTCATTGCTCTTTCGAATTGCCGTTGGCTTGTGCTTGGTGTACTCGTCGCACACGGACAATTTGTCAAGAAAGGGGGGTTCACTAAGGAGGACGAGAATCAGGAATTGTCTTATGCATGCCTGAAAGAGGAAGATGGTGTTGATGGATCGGTGATTTCGATGCCCTCTAGATCATGGGATCTGCCTTGGTTTTACAGACCAAGTGTGGGACATGGATGCTGCGACCAGGGCTCCAGCTGGAGTGAGAGAGAGTAAGGCGTCGCATCTGGTCTGTTTTGTCTAGGCGCGAGTGGTGTTGGATGGATTGTGAGTGGATCAACTATTTCCAGGTTGTTGCTTCTTGCGACGTTGGACGAGTAGGGTGCGAGCAGCATGATTGCCAGAATCTTTTTTGATCATGCTGTGTAATGTGACGTGAGGTGAGAATAGTGGCCAGTTTTCAACCACCTCCCGATCCTTGGACAGCCTGAACATCAGTGCCGAACAACACTTCATCTCTGCATCAATTCTATACAGACTCTGCAAGAGACAAACTCGGTGCACCAAGTGACGATAATCCACACTCGACCTCTCCCATGACTGCCAACAGCGAGTCATGGTTGGTCCAAACAAAGCCCGACGTTCGTTACTTGAGGCGCCTCGACTCCAGCAGTCCCGCAAATGGACGAAATGTCTTAGCAGGGACATGGCTAATTTGATGCTCCACCTGGTTTCCGTCTGCTCGGCCGGTCTGACTTGCGTTTGCCCTGCGATCCATTCATCATGGGGTGGTTTGCTTGCTTGGTGAAGGTGAAAACTTCCGGTGGTGAAGTAGTTGGCGCTACAGGCGGTCTAAATAGCATCACCATCAGATCTGTCTTGCATTAGCTCACTTGTATCAAGAAAAATAGACAGAAAAAAAGCCTCCAAGTCATTGAACTTCCTTGATTTTCAAGGCAATGGAAGTCGACCGTTCGTTCGGTGGAACCCCCCGTCATCAGCCAGATAGAACCCTGCCCACCACTCCTGGCCCTAGAGCCGCTAAACCATTAGCTCGTCCAGGGGGCCCGTCGTGATACTGGGTGCTCTCGCTAGCGTCCATCTTGTGCGCGACAGCGCCCCGGGCCTGGCCTGGACGGGCAAGTTTTGAGGTGGATGGATGGTGGACGGGATGGAGGTTGTGTTGTGTTGTGGTTGTGTTGGATGGACCCCGTCTGACCTTCCCATCCCGCTCCGTCGCTCGCCTTCCTCCAGCCTCGAGCCTCGACGCCGACGACCTCCTTCGCCTGGGTTCTTTTGTTTTTCCTTTTTTCTTTCCTTTCCCTTTTCTTCAAGTTCCGTGTCTATTGTCTTATTCCCCAACTAATTCCCCACACCCGTCGCGGAGATCCCGTTCTCTCGCTTCCGTTCCTTTCATCAACCCCCGTCAACGCCATCCCCCTCCATGGCGCGTTGAGACGATATCGAGCAAGGCGCCAAGCTTGCACCATACGGGCGACTGCGACTGCGACTCCTCCCCAACTCGCAAACATCAACATTGGATCCAATGTTCTCTTCGCTGTTGCGTCGCCCTAGGGCTGGCCCCCGTCGAGTCGACCGTCGCCGCAACTCGAGTCCTTCTCCCTCGCCCGGTCCTGCTCGTAGGCGCTACACTCTCGAACGACATGCCACAGCCGATTTCACAGAAGCCGATGATGACGACGCCGATGAATCCCACGACGAGGGCATGGCCCGGTTCCACAGTAACGATCGACATGTTGACGATGATGGTGACGAAGAAGACGACCAAGACGATGGACAGGATGAAGATGGTAGAAGACGGGGTGGCCTGCCTGTTCTACCTTTGTTTTCTGCCAGCCATCTGGGTGCGTACCCTGAACTTGGAGCAAGAGTAGTGATTTTGACTAGTATTCTGACTGTTGTACAGATTCACTTCCTATATACAGCATAACTCATGCTATTCGAGTGGTTGTTAGTGCCCGTACCGAGACGACCCTTTCTTGGGATCAACTCCGATCCCCTCAGGTTTCTCAGTTTCTTGTGAAACCTATGCAGCAGCAAATCCGAACACAGCACTTCACCCGCGCAACTCTATATGCCCTCATGGCAAACTGCCTCCAGTTTAACAAGGAGGGCGAACGATATCCAGGCAATGCAGGAATCAGTGGTACTCGCGCCAAGGTTTGCGAACTGCTAGCCTTGAAGCTACTCAAAGAGTACAACACTCGGGAACTCATCGATGCGTTGGCCTACGACTTTTATCCCCTGCAAGGCTTGCCTGGAGCTGGGGTACCAAACTCACCTCGTCGGACACCAACCTCACCCAAGCCACCCCTGATTGCGTCCCGAACATCAACACTCGAGGTTGCGATCCGAGCCTCGGCCAAGCATTTCCTCGCCCATCCTCTTGTCGTCCAGCAATTGGAGGCTATCTGGAGCGGCGCCATCACCTTTCACTCGTCCGCCGACAGCCTACATCGTGAACCACCACAGGACGCAGGTCGCAATGGAAATGGGCACATTGGCAAGGTGGATGATAGGACGCCTCTGCTGGGACATCAATCTAAAGATTCGCACTATGTTCCACCAGGGCGACGTACGGCCATCCTCTACGACCCTCGACAGGCGTCTCTTTTCAAGCTTTCTCGACTCCGAGTTCCTCGCTATAGATCGTTTCTCTCTACGATATCTCTTGCGGTGTTGATTTGCCTCTTCCTTGCCGTTCTCACGGAACGTTCAGTCCAGATCACCGGTCTCGAATTGGTCTTTTGGTTTTGGAGCGCAGGATTTATGCTGGATGAGCTCGTTGGTTTCAACGAGCAGGGATTCGCCCTCTACATCATGAGTTTCTGGAACATCTTTGACCTAGGCATCCTTCTGCTGCTTATCGTCTACTACTGCATGCGAGCATACGGTGTTTTCCTGGTAGATCCCCACCATTGGAACGACATGGCCTACGATGTTCTTGCAGCCAACGCGATCCTCCTTCTCCCGCGCATCTTCAGCATCTTGGACCACTACCAGTACTTTTCGCAACTCCTCATCGCCTTTCGGTTGATGGCCGTCGATCTCGCTGCTGTTTTCATCCTGATCCTGATCCTCTGCAGCGGCTTCTTCTTCTTTTTCACGCTATCCAAGAACTCGTTTGGCGCCAGTGACGTTGCCTATAAGATCTTTCAGATTCTTATGGGATTTACACCAGCGGCGTGGGAGGTGTGGGATGCGTACAACTGGCTGGGGAGAGGCCTTTTGGTCCTATTCCTCAGCATCACCCATTTCCTGGTTGTGTAAGTCTACTATTCCATATGCGCGTTTCCCTTGCTAACTACCCATCCAGGACAATCTTGATTACCGTCTTGACAAACTCGTTCATGGCAGTGTCGTCCAATGCCAATGAAGAACATCAGTTCCTCTTTGCCATCAACACTATCTCCATGGTCAAGAACGACGCATTGTTCTCATACATTGCCCCCAGCAACATCTTTGCTTGGCTGCTAATGCCCCTGCGGTATTTCATGCCGCTGAGGCTGTTTGTCTGGCTGAATCGGATCGTGATCAAGGCCACACACTTTCCAGTGCTCTTCTGTATCTATCTGTACGAGAGATACTGGCTGGCGCCGTCCATGTACGAGCCGACTGATCTGGTGGAACACCCAACCCGTGACCGAGGCCGAGCTATTTCTTTCATGGACCCAACGAGTAGGGCAGCCATTTTCAGCCCCAGTGTAAGGGTTCGTGAGGAGTCGGTTGCTGGTTTCCAGAAAGATCGAGCTCTCGAAGAGGTGTTCTTGCGAGTGCCCGATCCCCTCACGCTCAGAACACAGAGGCGGAACGAAAGGCGCAAGACACAGACGGCCATCCGTAATTGGATGGATCAGCATGACGACACTGGCACTTCGCCAGGCAACTGGCCAGCAATGGATAGTGCCATGCCTCCTTGGCAAAGGAGGATGAGTGTGGGCTTTGATCGCGCAACAAATCTGAGACGTGTCTCTGATGTTAGATCAACGGCGAGTGATCCCGCTGATCGAATGTCAAATGCAGGCCACCCCCTCCGACCCTCTCATTTCTCGAGGACTCGGTTGACTGCTGAGATGTCCGAATACAAGGACCAGACGGATGCGGATGGCGATGATGAGCTGGTCACAAATGACGAGGACGAAGACGATCATGGCACGAATGCTGGGCGGAGTCGAGCAGCCAGCAGCCATCGGATTGATGAGGAACCAGAGGATGGATACTTCACGCCAATGCCTGGCAACTTTGGAAAACTCGCCTCGTCCGTAGGCTCATCGGGCAAGGGTGCTCCAACTCCCCGAGCAAAAAGAGCTGGTCATAACCGGACACTGTCGACCAACACGATACTGTTCAACCCACAAGATATCAAACAGATTCAGGGCGCTTCGCCAGTGTCACCTCCCCACGGAGCACAGTCTCGCCCAAGAACGAGTGGACGCACAACCGCTGGAGAAAAGACGCCACGACGCAGCTCACCCCGTCGCTCTTTGTACGTGGCGAATACAAAGCCTCGGCCAGTAATGCCGCCGCGGGGTATGACGGAAGCGGGAGGTGTTAGTCGGTCTGCCCTGCTAAGTATCGAGCCGCGAAACCGTCCAAAGGATATCAGGAGACTCTCGTCGTTAGATTTGAGCGCGATGTCGGACCACCTGGGTGCAGGCGATCCCATTGGAGCCATGCCGGGAAGCTTCCAGACGCAGATGGCAATGGCAATGATGAAGGACAACCGGCTGCGGGCGGCCGGAGGTGATACAGGGGATCGCGATAGGATGGGAAGACTGGTGCTGGCTCGGATGAAGACACTGGAGGAAAGCTTTGCAGATATTATCAAGGAGATGCGGGACCTGAAGAACTCATCCACGGCCCCTACGACTCGGCGTAACTCTTCGGGTGACGAGGCCAGAATGGCCCCGTTGATTGAGGTTGCCGGACGGGACCGACTACGGAAGTACAAGCATGAGAGCGGAAACCGAAAGGTGGCAGCGTCTAAGCGTCCTGCCAGTCGGAGAAGTATGAAGGAGACAGGCATGTGGGATCACAAGGCCAAGGGGAAGGAGGTGGCATACGAGTCTGACGACGAAGCGGAGACGGACGACAGTCTCTTTCAGAAGGGCGGCTCACTGTAAAAGGAACATCATGGGGAGCATATATGGCGTTGTGGGATCGTGTTTCATGGCTGAGAGGATGCCAGGTTTGGGGCGATACAAGGATCAATATATAGGACGGGGCGGAATAATCGTAGGGGTTAATTGTGTATATACCGAACGCTGTTCAGATGCATCATTGATACGGACGTTTCCATGTTGGGATGTCGATACCATCAGGTTGTCTTCTGGGCATTCTCACCAGAAGCTCTTCCACTTATTGTAAAATAGCAGTCTTGGGACAAGGGAACCAGTTTCTAATGCTGAAATTGCACCCTCTGAATGGATTGTAGTTCTGACGGCAAGATTATTGCCGTCAAAGATCAAGTCTCGAATGTGCCGGGTTCACCGCTACCGTCTTCATGTTTGTGTTGTTGGCGTTTCCAGCTCAAGTGAACGGCTGTGCTTTGCCGAGGTTGGAGTAGAGCCTCTAGTCGACCTTGGAGGGAGGGAAGTGTCGAGGATTATATGCCACCACCGCTGCGGTCGACCGAGACATAACCATGGGGTGCTTTGCGGGTTCGTTGCTCGATGTCGTTTTGGTTGAGAGAGGCAGCTTGATACTTGAAGGCAACGGCGGTGGCAGCAGCGGCAGCGGCAGCGGCGAGGACAATAACGGCTTTACCACGCCTAGATTCGCGTGTTAGACGAGATGGAAAGGAAGGCGTGTAACTTACAAGAAGGGTCGAGTAGAGATGGAAGTGATGGCTGCTTTTGTGGTTTCCATGATCAAGGTAGAGCCCGGTCACGTTGGTGAGAGAAGAAGCTCTCCCGGGTGGGAGTAGGGATGGATTGGGGTTTATAGACCGGCATAGCTTGAGCTCGGCACAAGTCGTTCGGAAAGCTCATTACGAAACCCCTTGCCTATCGGGGAAGATGCCCTCTACCCGAACCCGTCTTGGCCATGGCGTTCCCGGGGGAAGCTAAAGAAGCTAAGGGAGCTCAGGTGGGAAGGTCTGGGGTGTGTGGGTGGCGATTGAGATGGAGGGGTAGTTTGCTTTTTGTTGGGAGTACGAAGCCAAGAGGAGGCGTTTTTGTTACATATGGCAGTGAGACATTGTGGCCCAGAAGGGGTTTTATGGGGATCGTTTTGGATTGGTGGTGTCAATGGATGTGGTATCGATAGTCATGAGAGCTGTCTATCATGAACCTGGAGGTGAAGGTTGATGGTGGAGGAGGTGGGGCATTGATGGCGGGGGGTCTTTGGGTTTTGCGGGGGAAGGGAGCATGAAACTCGGCACATGCAGAGGGTTGATGGTGATGGTGGATATTGAATGAACTGATTGATAGAGTATGTGTTTTTAGGAATAATACTCATGTAGAAGGTGTTGGTACAGTATTTGGCAAGTCTCCAACGGTCTTTGCTTGAGGTTGTATGACCTGAGCTGCCAACTCTCAAGGCACCCAACACGTACATAGAAGTGTATCAGAATGCGTACTGGATTAACTTTGGTGTCAGCAGATCATGACAGTTACGTTACCGAGTCCATGTCTACTGTCCCAACGGCGATGGCTAGAGGCTCAAGCCAATTGCTTGTCTGCCTATCCATCCACGCAATGCCAACTGCGCAACTGAACGGGTCTAGTACCCGGAAATGCCATCACCATTCCTAATTCCACCTCTTGTTGGTCCCGTTTACGTTTACACGAGGGCGGCTGATGTTGCCTTGTACGTAGCACCTGCCGAAGTTATGCAGGCTGACATGACAGCCTCAACCTACCTAGGCAACCATCCCACTTTCAAGCTCGAGTTCAGGCATCAACATCCATGGCATGAGATCCATGTTCTGGGGGGTGTTACTCATAGGGCTGATCACCAATTCTTATCGAGTCAGCCCATCTCTTTCATTTCATCTTTTTTTCCAATCTCTCGACATTATTATTGATATTTAGTATCAACGCCTCGTCTTTACATTTGTCGCTTCAACAGCACCAACAGTGGCACTGCCTTGTTACACAGCCCTCCTCCATTCCTAGTTGTCCGTCTGCCTTGTCTCGCCTCGGCATCCGCCCTGATTAAATCGCTGCAGCCTGCATTTGAATGTGAATTTCGCTGCCTTCTTGTATTCACCCTCATCACCGTTCCATGCCCTCTCCTCTAAATTGTCTTTGTTCCATCATCTCTACCGCCCTCGACACTCCTCGCATCGACATCGATCACTTGGGAGGTCAACACGACCACGCTTGCTTGACTGTCATGGATTTCCCCGATGACTGGTCAGCCTCGATAGAGGCCGAAATGGCCCAGCTTCTTGAAGATGAGGCTGATGAGATGCCTCTGACACTTGCTCCCATAACCGCAACCTCCACCACCACAGCTGCAGCCACCGCCGCCACTACCGCCAATTCTCAAGACAATGATATCAACCGACTACTCACCCTTGACGACCTGTTGTCACCCAAGCCCCCCTCCCTCTCCAAATGGACCACCAGTCACTTTAACAAGCCTACCACGACGGACAAGATGCTCCCCTCGCTCATGAGAAAGAGTCAGATTGAAGAGACGCGGAACTTTGAGCTCTATCGTCTTCACTCGATCGCTTTTGAGCTCAACAAGGGCGACACCCTTGTCTTTATTGACTACCCTATTCACCAAAAGGCAGCTCTCAGCTATACCGATTGCAATGGCATTACATTCAAACCCCTCCAGTTCCGCGTCAACTCGGCCAATCTGGTAGGCAAATTTGCCGAGATGCTTGCGCCTACCTATCAATTCCGCGTTCTCAGGCGACTCAAGCTCGTCAACAAGCTCGCCGACGGCGTCAAATATGTGTTGGATCTGACTCCACCTTCGGAAGGCGATGAGCTGGTCTTTCAGATGACTGAGCTATCATTGACACCTGGCATCATCAAGTGGTGGAGCACCCACTTGACGAACGAAGTCGATCCATGGCTTGTTTGTGGTCACGATGATATTTGCGGGTGCAAGAGACAAAAGGAGGAAGAGACTAAGGAAGATGAATCAATGGGAGAGGGCTCATCAGCCGAAGTACAACAAGATGCCACGGCTAGTTCTAAGGAGAAGAAAACGTTACCCAGGCTTCCCCTCAACGCAGATGCCGCACTTGGTATGAAAGCAAGGGGAGAAGATGAAGTCTACAAAACACCGTCTTTTCGAAAAGTCCCCGACTACTGTCCTATTCGGCATCGGAATGGAATACTGCGGCTGTTACTCCTACTAGAAGGGAAAGGAGTCATCCTCGATTCCGCTATAAGGGTATGGACCCTTGTGAAGCTGGGCACCATCTTTGACTGTGCTCATGTTCTCCGGGATCGTGTTGCCCAATGGATCATGCATGGGCCCAATACGGCGCTGATCGAGCACTTACCCGAGGAAGCCCTTCAGATAGCCTTTGCCCTGGAGTTGCCAGAGGTCGGGCAATCGGCCTTCAGGATCCTTGTGAATGAGGCCGCTCTGAAGTTGGCCTCTACCTCTAAGGGACCCGCTACTCAGTTCACCATCTTTGGAAGAAGGCTGGGTGATTTGCCCGACGACTTGCAAAACCTGGTCCAACATGGAGCCATGGCACTTGTGGAACGTGTGTCAAACATTGACGCCCAGCTCCGAAACCCGGATATCTTTGACTTCTGGGACATTGAAGAGTGGAACAAGATGCAAGAGATCGAGCAATGCCTCGTGAATGGAAAGGGCCCTATCTATGAAAAGGCTCTGCATTCAGTCCAACTTCTAAAGGACGCTCTCGTTTACGAAGTTCGGAGCGCTTATGAGACTGCCACAAGCAAATCTCAGAGTTACAATCACCCAGCGCTGATCAGTATTGACCAAGACCGGCTCTTGTATGTGGAGCCTAGGCATTTCGAAAAAACGAGCGTCATCATGTCCACCTTTAACCGAGTTCAGCTGCTTCTCTGCTCCATCACCTACAACGATTTCGGTACTATTTTGGATGACCGAAGGTATCGTGACTGCAAGTGTCAACTAGTTGGCTATTTGCAGACAACTTACCGTACGCTCACGAGCGAAGCATTTCGATCTTTAAGGGACGTCCTTATATGTGCACCAGCACATGTGAAAACTGCCGGGTTGGAATCGTATATCCGCAAGTGGTTGGGTGAAGATTCCACGGTGTGGTTGGACTGCATTGAGCGGGGGGTCAAGGATGCCCTTCGACCGATGACGCTCTCCTGGCTGCGTCACGACATTGAACCGCCGCTGAACCTGACCCGTCACCTCCTCCTGACACTCACCAATAATGAGATGAAGTACTTGCCTCTATGGGCGGGAGGCTGTGACGACGGCAGTGGAGGAGTATTCCAAGATCTGCTCCCGCCAACATCTTGGGGAGCCAACGGACCTGGCCCAGGATACCACACAGGCAGAACTATCCCATCGGCGCCACCAAGCGTGACGGAGTTTATCACGGAGGACATGAACGCGCTACGTATGTGGGGGAGCACCACCGGGGCTTCCATCGACGTTCACGACAGCATCTCGACCGTGTACCATCCGGATAGGGTCATCTCCGACGATCAGTCTATTGCCTCAGAGTCATTCACCGCAGGGAGATCAGACGATTACGAAGATGCTAGATTCGAGATCCCTGCCGACCACCAAAGCATTGGACAGGCTGTAAATTTGACAGTCGAGGCGGCCGACTCGGATACACGATCTATGACTGAAGGTCGGCAATCGAGTGATGATGACGACAGCGACGACGACATGTGTTGCTGGGACAGTGACAGTGATGACAGTGGGGATACAGTAATGATTTGATGGGAGCAAGATACACTTGGATGTGAACACTGGCAGGATGACTACTATACAAAATGACTGGACATGACATTTGACGCACTTACATGGAATTAGATACATGGCATTTAGCTGACACAGTGAAAAATATTGTTTTGTCGAGCACATTGATCTCATACTTATCATGCTCCTATATCTGCCGAGGTTGCTGTTGTTGCATGAGTCGATGAGGCGAAGTATGATTGACGACGAAACCAGCTCTTTCTAGATGTTGGCGAATACAAGATCCAACCTGATGGCTTCTCAAACTATGTTCAACTAAAGAAGTAGCAGGATTTGCAGCAAATGATATCGTAAGAAAAATCGCCGAGGCACATCACGAGTGAATGATGGTTCTATCCAAGCTTGTGCAGCACTAGGCGATCACCTTACAGCTCAGAATGCCATCATAGCCTACTACCCGTGAGTACGTCACTCAGCCTCCCTCATTATAAAGCTTCTAGTAAGATTCCCAAGATCAATGTCGGTGATGATTCAAACCCCTCTTATATTCCCGACGACCTCCTGCACCGGGCTGAAGCTCCAGAGAGATTGGGACATGACCACAAGACTCATCTGAACATGCATAGATTTCTCCTTGAGAACCACCCTTGATCGGTGACACCTCAATACTGCCCGTCTACCACCATTAATTTCAACATCCATCTGGCTTCATCAGTAAAGGCCGGCAGAGCGTTTGGCTCGTAGGGCTGAATACCATCCCACTACCCCACATGCCAACTTCGAGGGTTGTCTGAGCCTCATATCCACTTTCAACGTCAGATGCCTTCAGGAGAGTAGTAACCCCAAGGCATGAATCAAGGGGGCTTAGTAAATGCCAATAAGATAAAATGCTTGATAAAATGGCTTCATTTAATTATGTTGAGGCTTTGTCAAGGTTGCAACTTGCTTATGAAATCGTCTTGAGACCCTAGTCAAGAGAGAACCTAAACATTAGGATATATATACAACAAATAAGTCCAGCAGAAGCTATCAAGTACAACAAGACAAAAGAGTAACGCACCCGTCAAGAATTCAAGTTGGGCTCTCTTCGCATTGCTGCTGAAGCATCAAGCACTCTCGTGTAATGTCAGGAGAACGCTTGATGCTTCTCTAGCATGCTGCCACTACCTGCACCACGAGGGCTTTGGGTCATCGGGCTGTTTTACAAGAGAACAGCTCTATTGAGATATCCAAGGCACTACGGGCCCCCTTCCTTCCCTGTTCGGGTTGATAGAAGATCACGTGAAATAGTGTCGACGAGGCCCTCTCCAGTCCTTTCCTCTTCCTTCCCCTGAACCATCACGAGCACAACACTCTTCCTTCGAGCCACTGCCGAGATAAAACACACTCTCATCTATTACTTTGACTCAATATTATCAAAGCGAAACGCATTTTTTCTCCTTTGCTAGCTGCAAATGTAAGTATACATCCTTCCCTTCATTCTAACATTATAGCTAACAAGGTGCCACCTAGTGCAGCAGCAACAACAGCAACAACAACAGAAGCATTGGAATCGGTATTGGCAGCAGCAGAAGCAGCTATAGCGATTGAAGCATCGGATTCTGAATCGGAATCGGTCATGGGAGCAACAGCAGAAGAACAAGAAGAAGAAGAAAAGAAAGGCTCGGCTGCTTCAAAGTCACCAGCCCCCTAGCCCCTGTTTTTACTGCCAGTTTGGTCTCGTCATAATGATAATGAAAGGGTTTCCCAGCCATGTCTGATTGTATTGTTCGTGATCTCATTGCCAAATGATATATGCCTATTTTCTTTGCCAGCTCTATACAAATCCTCCACCTTGTCACAGCCCACCCCAAGAAACGCCAATGTTGTTGTGTCCATACATTATTTTCACACGCCTTTTCAAGTTGCAACCTCGACCTTGATTAGCCCCTGTTGAGGGTATTTCCAGCTCCCTTGGGATTGTGGTCGACAAACTCGTCCCACTCGCGCTGCTTGTACGTCTCCCGGTCCACGGCCTCCATGTCGTCCTCGTCCACTACCGTCTTCTTCTCAACACCACCCTGCAGGATATTGCCTTGCCGCCTCTCCTCCTCGAGATATTCGTCGATGGACATGGTCGGCAGGTTATGGCCTGACCGGAACACACCCCTCGCCCGCTCATCCCGGGAGCCCACTAGGGTAAAAGGCTGTAGGGGCTTACCCTGCGCTGAGAGCAGGGGGCCGCCCGTTATGGATTGTAGCCTCCGTAAGGGTTGGTCAAGTCGGGACGTGTGATCGTCAGCGGACGGTGTGTCGACGGCCGAGGGGGCGAGTGGGCGGGGCGCCTGGGCGAGAATTGCCACCTCGCGGTTCAGTGAATCGAGGGCCTGGAAGGTCGCGTGCACGGTCGAGGTAAGTTGTGTGAGATACAGTTCACGGACGATCTCCTCGTCGCCGTGTTCCAGGTATCGCGGGTTGCGCCGCAATGTCTCAAGTTTCTCCTTCAGCTGCTTCTCGGCGCGGTAGTTTGCGATCTTGCCGTCTCTCCGGGCTGCGGGGTCGTTGCTCGCCACTACAGCGAAGGTGTCTGGGTCGTCACGGTATCGCTCCAGTAGCTTATCGTATGGGTTTCCCACAAGACCATAGCTGTCCAAGGCAGCGAGAAAGCGTTCGTAGGCAGAGCGCGACTCGGAGAGGACGCCTTGTCGCTGATCGGGGCTAAGGTTGGGTGTCTTTTGCACGAGCTCGGCGACGTGAGCATCGAGTAGTAGGTATGGTAGATCGGTGGTCGAGATATCTTCTACTCCTTCGTTGGCAGAGAAGAGAGAGACGGCAGCCATTCGATCGCGAGCCTTTGCATAGAGGGAGAGGGCTGCTTCGAGATCGGCGCGGTAGGCGGGCGAGGTCGCCTCAAAGGCGTTGTCCAAAGCATGACGCTTTTCTTCGGCAGCTTCGTAGAGCGACCGGAGGGACTGCGGCTCGTCTGATGAAGCCATTTTCCGAGGATTATGAAGTGAGAGACAATGTGAGACGGAGAGTGGCGAGTAAAGAGAGAGTGCAAGACGAGGAATGATGGAGGTTGACAAATTCCACCTTTGGACCCTGCAGGGAAAGCCCCGCGTTGGAGGGGAAGCTAGCTCTTATCGATAAGGTCTTGGCACCTAGGGTAGCATTGGCAAGCACGAAGCTCTACAGGGTCCTGTATAGCTTCACAGTTACTGTTGGAATCCAAGAGTCATGCAAGCTACGAAATACCAAATTATTTATCAGTAGCAAGTGTTGGTATGTGCTCATATTCGGATATCAACCCCAAAAGAAAAGTAAATAAATGATCATCGTCCTCGACGCCGCCAAATCACAATCCTCAGATTGGATGCATCCATCCTTCACTCCACACCCATCATGACCCATGCCTTGGTGTTCTGTGGCCACTCAAGGCTTCATAATCGAATAACACAAGCAAACAATGAACCAGAAACAACGGTTCTCGAAAAGAACAAGTACTCTTCATGTGCTTCCCTTCCACCAACTCATGTTCAGTAGACGAGTCTAGTCCTCGTCGTCATCCACCTCGAAAGGATCATCACTCTCTTCATCCGGTTGCAAGGCTGAGGAATCATCGTCAATTACAACAGGCCGTCTCGAAGCTGCGGCCCGGCCGGGGCGTCCTCTCGACGCCTTGACGGGAGGCGAGTCGGCCTCCTCCATCTCCTCGTCAGAGTCGTCATCCAGGACCGACTTCTTGACTGCCTTCTTGGCAGCGTAGGCCTTAGCCGCTGGAGACAAGGTCGTCTGCTTCGTAGCTGTCTTGGATACAGCCTTGGCAGCCGTCTTGGTGGCAGTCTTAGCACCAGCCTTGGTAGCAGTCTTGGCGGTAGCCTTGGGCTTCGTGTCGTCCTTGCCCTTGTTCTTTGAACCAGCAGGCCGGCCACGTCCCTTCTTCACCAAAGACAGGCCTGCGGGCAACGCAGATTCCTCAGGGCTGGCCGCCCTTGGTCGAGATGCTGCCGATGTCTTGGATGGTCCAGCAATGGGTTCATCATCTGACAGGAAGCTGTCGATATGATCCTCCTTGGCTGCCGTTGCCGTTGCCGTTGCCGTCTTGTGTGGTGAGGATTTGGCAAGCATCTCGTAGTTTGTATCATCCGGGCTGTCATCGTCAAAGTCGAACGCCTTAGCTGATCTGACCTTTGGCTTGGAGAGCCCCGTGATGCTGCTATTGCCCTGGCTGGAGTCTGGCCGGCTCATGGCATGCAGACTAAACCTGCCTCTGTCCGAGTCCACAGCTGACTTGCCGATGCCCTTGACCAGAGCACCGACATCGCCAAGCATCTGGTCGTCGTCACTCTCAGAATCGTCGTCAATGATCACCTTGGCCCTAGATGCGGCGACTCGTTTGACGCGTCCGGTGTCCGGCGCCTCGGGCGATGATGGGCCAGCCTTGGCTGCTGGCTTGCTCCGGCTGAGAGCCGCATAGTCATCATCAGAGAAGTTGTCATCAACCTCCATAGGGTCGGCGCTTGCTTCCTTCTTGACCTTTGGCTTTGCGCTGAACATCTCGGCAAACCGTTGAGCACTCTTCGTCTCAACCTTGACTGGGGCCGCCTTGGCCGCCGCCGCCTTTGGTCTTCCACGACTCTTCTTGCCGGGATCGTAGTCATCATCATCCTTGGCCTTTCGCCCACGACCGGCGGGGCCAGCTCCGATCTTCTTGGAGACGCGGCGACCCATGCGGCGAATGTTAGTCTTGAGTTCGGCATCGAGCGCAAGCTGATTATCCCATTCGGCTGAGAATTCGTCAAGGTCTCTGCACCAGAGATCCTTCTCGCTTAGGGCAAGAAGGTCGTCATGCTCGGCCTTCTTCTTCTCGATAGCCGCCTTGAGCTTCTCGAGGCGCTCAGCCGTGAGAGACCAAATGGGCATCTGGAGTCGGTTAGCTTTAACTGTTGACTTAGTCCTTGCACATGACCTACCGAAAGGAGATAGTCGTAATCCCGGGCACCACCGTCCATGTCTGCATCCGCATCTTGGTTGTCGTCTGCATCGTCCTCCTCCTCGTCGGCTGTCTTCTTCTTGTCGCTACCGCGAGGGAAGGCTTCATATTTGCGGTCTCGAAGCTCCTGGACGAGCACAGTCTTCTTCTTTTTGCCAACAATGAGCTCACCGTCAATGATCTCCTTGATGAACCTAGCCTGGTTCTTCAGCTTGCGGTAATCGGCATGGTAGACACCCAACCAGTATTTCTGTGCAAATTAGCACACGTCATCAAACATAGGTGCAGCATTACTAACCTTTCGCTCCGTGTACATGTCGAATCGGTAGTGGTAGTACTCTTCCAAGATGTCCTCTACCTTCTCGTACTTGCGAATTTGACCCCTAGAGTCGAACGCAACCAAGTTGGAGGTGGCCACCTGCTTGAGCAACTTGAATCGCTCAAGAATTCCTTCTTCCAGGACCTTCTCGGTGTGCTTCTCGTCCATCATCACCTCGAAGTGGACGACGCTGTGATCGTTGAACTCTTTGTAGTCCTTGATCCATGCCGGGCCATCATTGCCGCTGATGATCTTCTCCAGTCGCGCCTTGAAGTCATCTGTCCACACTCGGATGGGCAACTCGGAGATGGTAATTTCATTGGGGTTTCGCTCGTTTTGCTGGGCAATACCGTTGAACTTGTAGCGGTCGGGTCCAGCAGCCTCAGGCTGGCCCTTCCATCCACGGAACCAGGGCATCATGGTCTCGAATGGTAGCTCCTCTCCATCCTTTTCATCAAGGCGACCCATTCGTCGCTTCAGGTTCCTGACGATGTCTTCTGGGTGGTAGTTGGGAATGGATGTGCTCCAGCCTGTTCCGATACCGTCGGCGCCGTTCACCAAGACCATAGGAATGATGGGTGCATACGCTACTGGCTCGATCTTCTTGCCATCTTCGTGTTGATGTTGCAGGTTGGGCTCATCCATGGGTGAGAAGATCTTGCGAGCAAATGGAGAGAGTCGAGTAAAGGTATAACGGGGACTAGCAGCATCCGAACCACCGGCGAGTCGAGAACCGAAGTTTCCACTTGGCTCCAGGCAGTTGATGTTGTTCGATCCCACAAAGTTCTGGGCCAGACCAATGATGGTCTGTTGGAGAGACGCCTCACCGTGGTGGTACGCTGTCTGCTCGGACACATAACCAGACAGTTCCACGACCTTCTTATCCTTGACCAGGTTTCTCTTGAAGCAAGCATAGAGCACCTTGCGCTGACCAGGCTTGAAGCCATCCAGGACCGAAGGAATCGATCGCATGTTATCAGCCATGCTGAAAAGGATGAGCTCCCTGTTGATGAAGTCCGAGTAACTGATGGATTTCGTCGAATGATCCAAGTAGGTGCCGGGTACAAAGTTGCCCAGCCACTCCTTTCGAGCATCTGCCTTCTTCTTGGAGAAAGCCAGGTCCAGGAGATCTGCTTCTTCGGGTTTCATCACCTCAAACTCTTTCAAGTGATCATCTAGGTTGGTGAAGTAAACTTGGGCGTCCTCGTTGGAGCTTGTTCCCAAACCCTTGTAGTACTTGGAGTGCCACCGGCCCATGTCATCTTTGTGGTCTTCTTTCCACTCCTCGTACTCGGGCTGCGTGAAGAAAGACTTGAGGCGAAGGGGCTTCTTTGGGTTGGGGCCCTGCCAAACCTTGACGATGGGAGTGATGAACTCTCGGAAGAAGTCGGGAACCTTCAGAAGAGATGGAAATTGGACTTGAAGGAAGTTGATGAGAAGACCCTTGATGTGACTGCCATCGTGATCCTGATCAGCCATGATCATTAGATGGCCGTATCGAAGACTCTTGGTGTCTGTGTACACTTGCTTGTGCTTCAGACCCAGAAACTGCTTGATGTTCTGGATTTCCTGATTCTTGGTAATCTGATCGACACTAGCATCACGAACGTTGAGCAGCTTTCCACGGAGCGGGAATACACCGATGCGGTCAGGGTCAAGGATAGCACGTCCAGAGACGGCCAAACCCTTGGCAGAGTCACCTTCTGTCAGGATCAGGGTGCACTCATGGCCTCGTCGGGTGCCTGCCAAGTTGGCCTCGACCAGCTTGGCGTTGCTCACTCGCGATCGCTTGTTGCCATCACTCTTGGCCAACATCTTGTCTGCCTTTCTCTCCGCAAAGTCCATGATGTTCTGGATAGCTTCGGATTTGGCAACCTTCTTGAGAAAGTCTTCACCAAGTTGGCACTTGCTACCGAATTGGCTGGTCTTGGTCGTCATGTGCTCCTTGGTTTGCGAGTTGAATGCGGGGTTGTCGATAAGACAGTTGACAAATATGAAGATGTGGTTCTTGAGGTGACTCTGCTTCAAGGTGTGTCCCTTCTTCTTCTTGTTGAGGGCTTTGAGCAGATAAGCCGTGACTTGATTCGCGATGTAGTCCACGTGGCTACCTCCGGACGTTGTTGCGATCGAGTTGACGAAGGAGACTTGCTGAAATGTGCCATCCGAGACAGCGAAGCCAACTTCCCATCGGGGATGTCCTTTGTCTTTGTCCATCTCCACGCTGCAGGTTGGTGTGCCGCCCTCTTCATCCATCCTCTCCTTTGCGATGGACTTGGCATAGAGATCGCAGTAGCCTTTGAAGTCCTTCAACTTCAGAACCTCACCATTCAGATGCACCTTGACGCCTCTGACGGTACCTGCCATGTCGTAGACTCTCCTGTACAAAAGCCTCTCGAGATCATCATCAATGCCATCCTCCATGCCGAATCGCTTGTAGTCTGGCTTGAAGGTGATTCGAACAAAGTCGGCAGTCTTGCTGCTGGTGATCTTGGCCTTCTGCATCTTCTGCATGTTGTCGGTCCAGACCTGCCTGTACCTTTTGCCATGTTCGTTGTCCTGACATTCAAGCTGGAATTCTGTACTGAAGACGTTACAGAGCTTGGCACCGTAACCGTTACGACCACCAACAGTCTTCTTCTCGTCATCATCAAAGTTGGATCCAGCCAGAAGGTGGCCGAATACAAGCTCAGGGATGTAGATTTTTTCCTTCTCGTGAATCACAATGGGAATACCCTTTCCGTTATTCTCCACACTGATCACTCCAGTAGCGCGGTCAATGTTGATCTTCATGTAGGTCATGGACTTGTCACGCTGCTTGTTGTCGGCTGCGTTGACAAGGATTTCGTCAAAGATCTTGTAAAGACCAGGGACGAAGGTGACGGGGCGGTACTCCATGAGCGAGGTCTCTTTGTTGTACACCCACATTGTTTGCTGGGTCATCTCAACAGATCCAATGTAGGTATCGGGTCGCTTGATGATGTGTTGCAGCTGGGTCAGCTTCTGGTATGTTTCGGTAGCCGTCTTGGGCTTGGTCGTCTTGGGCTTCTCAGGAGTGTCGATATCCATCGTGTCGTTCTCGGGCTCCGTCAACGGAGTCCCTGACGACTTGCTGGATGTAGAGTCCTTCTTCTGCTTCTTGGACTTGGGAGGGCTGTCGGAGGAGCCCGATGCATCGCTCATCTGGTCATCGTCGCTCTCGGGGGTGGTGCGCTTCTTGGGCACCGCCTTGGTTTTTAGGGTTGTCTGAACCATCTTTTTGCCGGTAGGCCGCGCGGCAGCCTTCTTCGCGACGGGTTTGGCTTTTGATTTCTGAGATTGCGATGTCAGTTACTCGGCTTTTGTTGTGTTGCGATGCGAAAGAGTGGTGTTGTTGTTGTTTGGTGCGGGCGAAGGCATCGGTGAGGGGAGAACAAAGGGTATGAATGCGGGCAGTCAGGCAGACTTTGATGCAGCTGACAGGCAGAAGCAGCATTCACGGTGACATTGATTGACAGTTAAGAAAGGCGTCTAAAATTCACTTACCACCTCGGGGACGTAGCCATCAGACTCGTCGTCGAAGCTGAAGTCGGAAGCCTCCGAATCCATCTTGTTTGCGCTCTTGGGAGCAGAAAAGAACCTGGTAGGAGGGGCCAATAAACAAGGTTTTGACAACGAATGCGACAAAAGTGAGCGTGTTGGCCGACAAGACAAAGACAATAGACTTAGAAGCAAAGGGCGACTCAATCGAATAAAAGGAACAGCTCGCGCGCAAAGTCGCGACAACGAAGGAGAGAAAACTTGATGGGCCAGACTGACAGGGCCTGGGATTAACAGCACACTAGACCGAGTATGTTGTTTTGGCAACAAGGGTCCGCAGAGTGTAAACAAACGTGAATGTAGGGGACGCGGCCGTTGATGTGGGGCCGTGTTTTGATGCCTTAGGCGTTTGCTCTGTTGCAAACGCCTGGTCCCGTGACTTGTCACCTGAAGCTGCCTCTGGATGCAACGTACCTCGAGCAGGCATCTTTCCCGTCTGAAGCCTCTTGGAATAAATGAATTGCTGCGTCTTGCTTGGTGAATGCTACGTTTTCATTATATTCTCTGCAACGATCCTCTAAAAGCCGGCTTTTCGAGTTTGGAAATCCTACTTGGACGTTGTACTCTGCAAGTCTCTCGAACCACTGCCAGAGACCGAAATTACTCCCCAGATTACCTCCAACAAGTCAGATTCTGGCCCGATCATTTCAAGATTCAATGTTTCTTTCAGTTTGATTGCTTTGCAACGCCAATTTCTTCTTTCAGTGGAAATGTCAACAAACTGCCGTTGCCCCTAATCACTCTCACACTCGGCTCGTGCCACACGTTCCACAAGCTTTCCAGAACAGGAGCCTTCCCCATACAGACGGCGACAGCTTGATAATATCGGAAGTTGGCTCTCTGTGGGCCAGTCTTCCCGCGGTCGCTTATTCCTTGAAACGAGCCTGTCAAGCTCGAAGTCAGACATGCACCGGTCTCGTCTTGGATGAGCGGGCCGAGTCTGGATGTACAACCCTCCCTCACTGTACTGTCGCCCTCCCCAACGAGGCGTGTGTTGCCTGGATCGAGACGCCATTCCTTGCTAATTCTCCTGGTTCCACCGTCTTCGAGATTAGCTTGGCTGAGGCTGGCCGTATCACCCCGTGGGACTGAACGAGGTCCGGCCGTCGCCCTGAGGCCAGTCTGACTTGGTCAGCCGTTGTGCAGGGCGCGTCCTCTACATCATGTACCCGTTAAGCTTCATTTCCCTCTGTGTGGTACTAAAGTGCGGGTCTAGGTCGTCGATCACTCTACGCACCTAGTCGTCCAACTCGTCGTTCCTCGAAGCGTCCAAAGTCTCGACAGCGACGTGCCTGTTCTGCAAACCTCTCGTGACACACCTGATACCAAAAGACTCGGGTTTTGCATATTACCTGCAAGTAGATTTGGCCATGGTCTTGCAAATCGCCACTTTTGAAACCAGGACTTCTACCTCCCTACCACTTTGTCCTAAAGGAGCTGTCCAACGCAGCACGTACGGACACGGCGGCACATGCAATGTACTCTCACAGCACCACAGCACCTACTACGAAAGAAAAATGGCAGAATGCTCCGAATTCGATGCAGGGAGCCGGTGGGCGCCTCCAGTCGCACCTCGCGTGAGAGCAGTGACAGTTCCTCGCCTTGGCCTCCCGCTGTCCCACATCGATATCGTGTACAATCATCTGAAACTATGCCTTGAGACTCAGAAGCTTCTGCTCACATCCAGGTCCCGAGGTGTGGAAGCAGTTGTTGCCGAATCCGTGTACAGCTCGGCCCGATGAGCTCACCAGATGATCAAACATGACGGGTCTCTATCATCTGGAGGGGAGCTCATCTGCGGCAACAAACTAACTGTGACTAACCAGACAGACAGTGCCAAATTAGCCCAAATCTGCACACCGCGACGGTGTTCTATCGGGACACATCCTTGTCAGCCGTTGCCGCTGCTTCTTCCCTTTCCTGGCGCCTCTGGGCGTGCTGGTGGCTGCGGTTGAATTGCACCATCACCAATCGAGCAAGAAGCTTGGATGAAGGGCAAGAGGCCGAACCCGGAACTGTGTCGCTGCCCGAGCCGTCGGTTGGTCGCATCAGATATGATCCATTTCGCCAGAGCCAGTATTGACATTTCTGCCAGGGGTCACTGACTCGAACGATGGCGCTCGAGCTGGATGCCATTGCGAACTGATCGAGGCAATTGGGGTGACCAAAAACTCCTTGCTGGGCAGACCCTACCTGACGCCTTCATGACTGATGATGCAGCCTACTGCAGCAGCTCGCAACAGAGGGCGGCTCGGCGAGATGATTGCCCAAGAAGTATGCAACATGGCGACCTTGGGCACCATAGACCTACTGACTTGGCCGCGCGGGCCTAGCAATCCCCAGGAGCTGAGGGGCGGGCGTATCGGGCATGGACTTGTGTTCCCTCGGACATTTTTCTTGTGCCTGTACTCCTAACAGCTCGTGTGGGTATCAAGGGCCGGCAACATGACAGGCCTCCTTTCAGTCTCTCCCAGGGAGCTCCTCAGGGAGAAGCTAGCAAACCGACTTCTGGAAGACTCATCGAACCTCACCAGACAAAAGACTACCGGTGTAGGATGCAACGGCTATGCACAGCCCTTTTGCACAGGGGGCGGCAACCTGTTGGGGAGCGGCGGTCCCGTCATAACAAACCGGAGCCAAGTCATGCTGCGACTGGCTGCGGTGGGAGAATGATCTGATAGGGTCTTCGGCAACGTCAATCACCAGCCTGTCTCAGCAAAGAAGTGCCCTTCGTAGCTGTCAGTTGTCATACGGACACGTGGGGCGACTCGAGCAAGGTCGGGGGGAGTGTTGAGATTAAGGCGGGCTTCTCAGTGGCAGCAGGACCGTCATTCTTTGTTGCACAGGCTTCAGAAAACGGACTGGGGTAGAGGGTCCTGGACGATGTGGTATGCAGGCAGCCGTCGGCGCTTCAGTTTTGCCAAAACCTCGTGGGGCGGGCTCAAACAGGGCGAAACAGCTAGTTTGCGGTCTGGGGTCACCCATATTTGCGCTTCTGGGCTTTATTTGCTGTTCCCGCCGACTCCCTGGGCATCACGTCCGTGTTGGGAGGGAGGCGAGATGTCGAGATGGCCTACTGAGACGGCACGGTGTTCAGGACGGCCGGACGTCCCTCTGCGAGGTTCGGCTCCAGAGATACATTGCGGGAGTGTAACGAATAGCAGGGCGTGAGGGCTGAGCCAACCACCCCCAGTTCTGCACCCCCTGCCGCAGTTTCTCTGGTCTCTGATGTTTATGCGGAGAAGACGGCCTGGAAGCATATGGGGGGAGCTCCAGCTGTTTGATAATAAAGCGGGACTCTGGGGATTCACGCGCAGCTCTCGGAAGCGACTGGGAGAAACCTCAGCAGTGGGACAGACCGCGTCTTTGGCCATCAAACCAACAGGCCTAAGCCCTCGTCATTGCTTTTGTCCCCAAGGCTCCAACCTGAGCCCTCTCTCTCTCTTTCAGTCACTCGGCGTCGCCTTGCCCCCCCCCTTTGACGGCCTCGTCATCTATCACTTGGTGGCTTTGCCTAGTAGACAAGGCGGTGGAAGTTGGTAAACGGAGCCCTCTCCCCTGAGAGGTTGAGCCTCACGTCCAGAACAAAGAAATCTTGACCGGGGAACGGAGCCGTGACCGACTTTTTGAAGTTGCAGATGCCCTTCACGCAGGCGCCCTGAGTTGCTGAGCCTGACCGACCCAGGGTTCCTTGTTCATCGTCATCTCAGCGCAGCAAGCTAGGTGTGTCTGTCAGGCGCGAGACTACGCTCTCTCTCTCGGCGGCGCGTGTTTGTCAAGCTGAGGAGTGACTTGAGGGCGAGGAGTTTCCACTAGTTGTTGCGTTGCGACTTGTCTGTCCTTCCCTGCAGACCGGAAGTAGGTATATCACGGCCGCTGCCCGCCGTACCCTCCAAACCACCCGGGTTCATCCACCCTTCTACGACCAGTCCCTTGTCTCTTGCATGCCGCGGACATCCTGTTTACCTCTCGAATCGCGGCTTCTGGGAAATCTGACAAACTTGACTGGCTTCCATTATGCTCTCACTCAAGACTCTCCTCAACCCAGCCCCTCCCGGCCAGGATGGCCCCCTTTCCTTCCGTCCAAGTCCTACGCCCCCGTCCCCGACGTTTTCTGCTGCCACGGACACCTCGAACTCGGCGCTGAATCGTTCGATAATGCCTCCTGCCCGAGTGTCCAAGGACTCTGGTGGCCTGGCCAAGTCGAAGCTGCGAGGCCAGGTCAACTATCCCCCTTTCGAGAACAACCTCGACGAGCTGTCTCTCCGGGAGATGCGCAAGTTCAGAGTCAAGCCCCTCGGGAGCATCCAACAGAATTGCCTTCACATCCCTTACAACAGCGGCAAGAAGGACTTCTTTGAGAAGACGGGACGAGAGAGCTTCGAAGGTATGTTACTCGAGATGGGCATTGATGTTGGCTGCTAACGATCACAGTCTTTCGATACGAATTCACCCTCCCTGGTCAGGACACCGAGTACGCTGTGATGTGGGATTACAACGTCGGCCTTGTGCGCATGACTCCCTTTTTCAAGTGTTGTCGATATGGAAAGGTCAGCATCCTGATGCCACAACACTTTCGCAGCATGGGCTAACGAGATCTAGACGATACCAGCCAAGATGCTGGGTCTCAACCAGGGTCTCAAGGAGATCACGCACAGTATCACAGGTGGCTCCATAGCTGCTCAAGGTATGTTTCTCGCTGGTGAGGAGGTGTTGATGGCGCTGACTCTTTTGTGGAAGGCTACTGGATGCCGTATCAGTGCGCCAGAGCCGTCTGCGCGACATTCTGCTATGAGATCGCCGGAGCTCTCATCCCCATCTTTGGCCCTTCGTTTCCTTCGGATTGCGTCCCTCGCGACTCGCAAGGGTTTGGCCGGATGGTCATCGACTCGCAGCTTGTTGTCGAGGCCGCTCGCGAGGCCGACATCGCTCGACGCATGCATTTGAACGCCGCTGCCCCTGTCTTTGGCGCTGCTACCAGCTTTCCTAGAGATGGCAACGCCCATCAGACCATGTATGCCCCTGAAGAACGCAAGCATCACTTTCCGTCGCGCATAGTATGCAACCCTCCGTGGGTGCCGGAAAACGAGAGCGACCACCACTTCATGTCGGCCCCTAACTCTGCGTCGAGCACCGGGTCGGGACCTCTTACATACATGGTGGCATCACGCCCAAACTCGAGCTGGGCTCCTATCAACCATCCGAGCCCACAGCCAGACTACGCATCTCCTCATCCATGGCTCAGTGCCGTGCCACGCATCCCACCCTTACTGCACCGGTCTAACCTCTCCACTTCGTCCTGGGGCTCCAAGCGACGACTCGAACACGAGGACTGGGACTACAACTACAGCTACAGAGACAGTGCTAGTCCCAACCTGAGCATGTGCTCTGTAGTTCCAGCCTCCACCCCCGAGGGCAGCCCCGCCGGGCAGAGAGAAGACAAGGTTGAGCTACAACCTAGAACCGACAACTCGCAGCAAGATGCCGCCATGCTGCTCCTCAACCTGTGCAAGCGAGATCAAGAGTCTCCTGCTATGGGCTCGCTGAGACCTGTACACCGAGACTCTGCGCTCAGGGATGAGCATCGAAGCAAGAGACAGCGGGCCACATCTCTCTGATTTACACTTGTCGGCGTTGAGAGGGCGATCATGGTGATGGGAAGCTTGGGATATATGACCAAATAGCGAATAGAATGGACTAGCTCGGGCAGGTGTTTTTTGGGGAAAAGTTTGGGTTCTTGTTCTTTGAATGCTTTGGATACTGCAGATGCATATAACAAACTTACACATGGACTGGTTAATTATTAGCAATCGCAACTCTTCTTTTGTAGTTGATCTTCAAGTCATAAACACATGTACTTTTTCTTTTTAATCTACCTGTTCAGATCTAGCTCGCCTCACCCTTCTCGGCTGCCCTCTTGGCCTTGTGCTCCTTGACCCACGACTCGGCCTTGTCCTTGGGCACGACAAAGATCCTCACAACCTCGTCCACCACCTCGACCTTGCCCGTTCCCAGAAGCTTCAGCAGCGACACCTTCTTGCCCATCTTTAAGAGTCCTCCCTCCCGGGTCTCGACAAAGGCCTCGACGTTGGCCAGCGTGTACTTGCCTTCCTTATCCCACGGCAGAGGGAAGACATAGCCTAGATGGTCCTCCAGCGTGTGCGTCTCCTCAAACGCCTTGACAAAGTCCGACTCGAGGTCTAGCGGGTACAGAAACACGGTCGGGAACGCCAGCGCGCTGCGAGGATCATCCGGGTCAGGAACCAACGCTATCCCCGCGTCTTCCATCTCGGGCGGCTGCGAAGTCGTGCGTGTCGGGATGTTGCGGGCTCGGAGAGCAGCCTTGACGAGCATCTCGCGGCGCTTCTCCTTTGCGACGCGCTCGGCTTCCTTCTTGCGACGGGCATCAATCTCTTTGGCGCGCTTGATGATGTCGTCAGCTACACCGCGGAGAGAAGCGTTGGACTCGTCGAGGGAGAGACCACGGGCGCATACATCGTCTGCCTCTTCGATGCGGTCCACGGCAAGAAGGGCGCGGGCACTGCGGTAGTAGGCCTTGAGGTTGCGAGGGTTGAGGCGTAGAGCGGCAGCGCAGTCGAGCCAGCAGCTGCGGTAGTTCTTGACTGCGAGGTGGCATGCTGCGCGGTTGACGTAGAGTGTCTCGAGAGTGCTCTTCTGCTTGGCGATCTCCTCCTCCGAGTCCTCCTCCCCGTCAGGGTTCTTGGTAACCTCTCCTCTTGCGCGCTTTCGCTCCTCTCCGGCGAGAATAGCAATACCCTTTCCGTAAAACTCCTTTGCGTCGACGTACCCTCGTATCTTGAAGCACTCATTGCCACGCTCCTTGAAGTCGACACCGTTCTCCAGCGGCGTACCCTCATACGCAAGAGCCTGCAGCGCAGCAATATCGTCATTCTCTCCCTCAGCGGCGTCCAAGTCCGTCATGAACAGCGGCGACTTGTTGAGATCCTCCCACACCTCATCAACCGTCTTGCCGCTGGCGATGGTGTGTGCGGGCGGGAGCTGAGGTTTGGTGGCCTCGGAGGCTGGCGTGGGCTCCGAGACCTTGAGGGACTCGTCCATCTTTTCCGTGATTTCCTCAATCTTCATTTTGTGTGTGTTTGTGATGCGAATGTTTTGTCTTCCTTCTCCTTGGTTATTTGTTCGTGTCGTTGATGGTGCTAAAAATTGATGAGCCTTCTCCAACTTTCTGTGGGTGGCGAAAATCTTATTGGGCATTGACCGAAATATCGCAACTCCAGACCAGATGAAATAGTCTACACTTTATATTAGTTAGCAAACTCGTTCCCAAGGTTTAACTAGTTTCTGAAAGAACCAGAACCATTTCAAGGGTGTAATTTAGACACTTTAACTCGAGACACTTGGGGTTGTCTTGCTCCTACTAACCACTCACGATAAGATTTGGGCCGCGACAAGTTATTAACTCTTGATATTGATCTCTATTCCTAAAACAACCCAAGTAAACCGTCATAAATAATACCCTTTTCTAATTCCCGCTCTTTTTCTAAACCCCAAGACATCTGAATGTCGAAATACTTTTTTTATAGTCCATCTCAAAACGCCCACATATCCATCCCGCCCAAACACAACGCTACCAAACCTGACCCAGGGGATATCCGATAAAAAGGGGAAACAAAATAAACCTGACCGTCTAGAGCTTTTTTGCTTTTTGAGGCTTGAAAGAAAACCGAAAACCATGACGCCTTGCGTGTCGCTTAAAAAGAGAAAAAAAAAGGCAAAAACAATACTTGCTTGCGTAAGTTGAGCAATCTCGGAGTTGGTGTAAGTGTGTGTCATCGGTTCATGTCGACCCTCAAATCAGTCAAATTACGAGCAATCATCATCTGCTCTTCACTCCGAGTCGTAAAACTCAACCTCGGTAACAGTGACAGTCGTGTTCTGTTTGTGAGGCACAGAGGGAGTCTCTTCAGTAGGCTCCTCGTTCTTCTGGCGGGGAACATAGAAACACTGGATGGCTCCGAAAACAGCGGCAATGGCACTTCCGTACCAGGCTAGGGCAGAGCAATCAAACTTGCTGCCCAAACTCCAGAGGTAGCCAGCGATGGGAGGGGCAATCATTCGGCAGGCTGCACCGGCACTAGCAGCAAGTCCGTTGACCTTACCAAGGGCGCTGGGAGTGGGAGTGGCCTCCTTGATGAGGATCATGAGAAGGGGGTAGAGGATGATGGAGAGAATGTTGCGGACGATGAGGCAACAGTAGATGGCAGGGAAGATGAGGGCCTCGGGGACGAGAAGAAGCATCGGCATCAGCATATAGGCGATGGGGTGAAGAATGGTGACAAAAATGAAGAGCCGGTAGGTGCCAAACTTGTTGGCTGCCCAGGGAAAGATGAAGACCTGGATGCACAGGGCGATGCCGCCATCCACAGCCAAGATCATGCCCACGTTGCGAAGAGTCAGTCCCAGGCCGCCGGGAGAGTAGAATGGGAAGATGGAGGCAGAGTGGAGCATTTCGATGGCAACTGCGCGCTTCTCTTCGAAAAAGATGGGCAAGAGATGATCAAACGTCATGGAGTGGTAGGTGAAGATGGACAAGGCGACGATGAAGCCAACAACACGACGGTTCCAGACCTTGAAAGAGGTCACGGGCACCTCCTTCTCGTCCTCGACAAGCAGAGGGTCCCAATCTTCGCCGGGGGTCTCGATAGCACCATATGTCTCGGGCTGGGCATCCGTAGTAGGAATCAGAGCAGTCTCCTCTGTGGCATCGTATTCAGGCTCAGCAGACTGGACGGGCTTGGGCTGCATATCAGGGTGGGTTTCCACAAGAAGGAAGAAACCTAGCACGATGCTCACGAGAAGCAGTCCGGAGCAGATGAGGTTGGGGAGCAGGTATGGGAATCGCTGGAACAGGCTGCCGGTGGGAAACGTCTCGGGCCACGATTGGTGGGGGTTCGCAAACAGTCCTCCTATCGAAGGACCGATGATAGTACCGATACTCCATACGAAGGGCATAATGGAGAATGCGCGAGCTGTATCATTACTGTTAGTCCATGCGAGACTCGTGCGTGAAAGAGGCATCTTATGTGACTCCTAAGCTCACGTGGGGTTTCAGGCTGAAAACACCACATCTTTGCTCTCATCGATTTCACGGCCTCAGAGACAATGTCATGACGGGGAGTAAACTTACGCTCATGCTCTCGCTTTGTAATAAGCTCGCCTACCATTGTTTGGATAACGCCAATGTTACTAGTTTCACGTCAGTTTGCGCTCTCAATGGCTTTAAAAGGCAACGCACCCGTTGAGCAGACCACCCAGGCACCGTCCAAACAGAGCAACCCAGAAGTTTGACGCGAGTCCTACGGTCAACATCGAAATGATAGTACCCCCAGACCCGATGATAAGCACAGGCTTGCGCCCTATCCGGTCAGAGAGAGCACCCCAGTACATTCCCATGGCAGCTTCAGCGAGAGAGAAGGCTGAGATGAGGATTCCTGAGTAGACCGAGGCGTGGGCTTCGTCGCCAATCTGAAAGTCCTTGACAAGAGCCCAGGCATAGGGAAAGATGGATGTCAAGGCAATAGGTTCTGCCAATCGGACAATTGCTAGACAGTAACTGTTAGAAACTCTCTCGCAAGTTTGAGAAACCCAGGATAAGAGCAATCAACTCACCGAGAAGAAAGAGTTGCATGGCAGGGAATGCATCCGGATCGCGAGAACCGGTCAGCTGGAAGACACCCATGGCTGCTGACTCAACCGGGAAGCAGACAAGGAGCAACAATGCCAAACAATGGCAAACACAAGGATCCCGTGATATTCAAGGCCAATCGTCAAGCAGACGATATATGTAACAATGAAGAGCAAAGCTTTGGTTCGAACGAGGATGTACTGGTTGATGCGCGGCAGGAACGTGGACTTGTCGTGGTGTTTCTCGTAGTAACCAGGAGGCAGATTTCGTTTGGGAGAGCGAGGAGCGAGTTTCACAAGAAATCAGCAGAACTTGGAGCAATCACAGCCTAGGAAAGACGACTGGAAGGAAGGCGAAGACGGAGACTGCTTTGGAAGTGAGCGAGCAGTGTGCAGCACAATGAGACAGTCACGGAGAAGAGGGTGGGAGAGCAGATATTTGAACCATCCATGGCCAGGAGGAGCCGTGTAAGTGCGGCGAAGGCTCCTTGGTGGAGACCGAGACCGCCGCCTGTCAGTTCAAGCTCAGGAAGAAGCGACCGATAAGGCCCGTTCAGACAAGCCCAAGGTAACATGGAGGCTTCCATCGTTTGCAGCATGCATGTGGGGCCATGAGCAAAACCGAGCAGGCTGTTTCTTCCAAGGTGCATACTGCCTGCGTCAGGTCCAAGCAAGGGCCAGAGGGAGAAAGCCGAGAGAGAGATGCAAGAGAAGGTTCGACGACACCCCGGGTGCGGCCAGGGTGACGGGCGGGAGTGAGACAGGGCAAGCTCCACGCCGACAGCCAGCTCTGGCGGGGCCCAGACGTTTTGGCGTGTTGATCGCTGTGCGTGTTCAGTTCGGGGAGTTGGTTGACAGGATAGGATGTGTATGTAGCAGAGCAGTTGTGAGAAAATTGGTTTCAGTGGCAGGCGTGTGCCGTTGGTTCCTTGAGAGCCTCCCTGGTCCTTATCGTCTCGAGGAATGAATGCGATGTAATGGAAACGACGTTTGCTTCGCTGATCTGAGTCACGTCCAGTCCAATCCGGCCGGACCAACAACTCCTCAGACGTGTCGCGTGACGTTGGACAAATGTACTCTTGTGCTTCTGACCGGACCATCGCGAAACGGTTGTCGGGCTGTCGGCATGGTGATCAGTAGGACAAGCTGTCCCGTAGTGGAAGTGAAATGAAGCCATCCCTAGACGGAACCGCAATAGTTTTTGATGGGGATACGGCCTGGTATCTTGTGGTGGATGCTTGGCTGGGGAACCTGGAACCTGGGCCTGGCGGAGAAGCTGACGGGCTGGATTCTGCAAGCAGCTAGCGAATTGAAGCT
This sequence comes from Fusarium vanettenii 77-13-4, assembly GCF_000151355.1. Taxonomy (NCBI): domain Eukaryota; kingdom Fungi; phylum Ascomycota; class Sordariomycetes; order Hypocreales; family Nectriaceae; genus Fusarium; species Fusarium vanettenii. The sequence continues at coordinate 2,232,269 of NW_003315867.1, forward strand.
TGTGATTGGATGTGTTCACCGATAGTGGTCCGTGCCATCTTTTTTTTTTCTTCTTTGGATCCACGTTAATCTGGTCCAAGCGTCCAACCTTAGTGTATGCCTCTGTCCGGTATTGAAAATTCTCTCCTGTCGTTACAGGCGCGTCCAGATGTCGGAGCCGATGGCCGGGCCTCGTTATTCCGCTGCTCGCTCGAACAATCTCGTAACATCAACTCTAAGCGCTATGCAACGACTCAAGTCTTGGCTTGGCCTCGATGCGCCACGCAAGCAAACCGATGCCCAACAGCCGGCTTCTTCCTGGATCTCCGGCGAAAATGCCCCGTAACCCGTAACCGCAGCGGACCACCCTCCTCTTGCTCCCCTCTTCGCTTCGGACGCTTTTTGACTCTTGCTTTGACGTTGGATGCAGAGAGCACCGTATTGATCCAGGTCACCAAGATCGTTCCCTGCAACCCAACAAACCCACAACCAGTCAGGACCCTGATGGCAGGCCACGGTCCTCTGAAGTGCCGGTGAAGCTCCGTCACTGATACATACCTAGAATCACATGTCGACACTGATAACGAGATAAGATACGCTCACGGATGCGGCTCAACGACGTCAGCGCTGTACTGCATCTCGAGGTCTCAGATGGGTTCCTCTCAGGCTGCGGCAAAGCATGAGATACGGATGGATGGATGAGTGGCGGTTGCCCAGCACAGAAGGAATGGAAGGACGACCCTGAAAGCCACGCCCCGAGAACCGGAAGCATTCAGCACTAAGGCATGCCGTCGCAACGTGCTTTCATGATGGTGGGAGTCTGTGCGCAGCGCCCGCCCGCTGCCTCGCTTCATGCAACCGTCCAGGTTGTTGTACCCAAGGATCCATCCAGATGGCTTCCTGGGCTTCCGGAACGTTGGTGCCAGCCCTCCATCTTCCTTTGCTCCCGTCCGTCCCTTTTCATTTTCCACAATTCCCATGCCTGTTGTCATTTTCCCATCGATATGAGCACCAATTGCGTGTCTTTTTTTGCTCCGTATGCAGGCAAAGGAGGCGTCGGGCCGTTTTCCGCCATGTACATCTTGGCAATCGTTGTGATACAGGCACAAACGCCTCCCTCGGGCAGCCGAGTTGGATTGGGTGGTGAGGACGAGAGGAAATCAGTCAACCAAGCTGGCTTATCTCGCAGATCAACATGCGTTGGTGTTGTGTTGCGACCCACCGGTTGTTGACCTGCATGCTCCGTACGGCTGCTTCTGTTGCTGCTGCTGCATTCATGGTTCCATGCAATTTCCAGTGCCTCCATGAGGTGGTTCCAACGCCGATGGTGCTCCGTGCCGAGTCACCAGCTTTTCTCTAGCTCATGAGAGTCCATGGTAGCTAGCGCGCGCAACCACCAGGTCCGACCTGCGCAGCACCCAACCCGAGCAACCGTCCACCGCCTTTTTCGCAATCCCGCCACCAGAGAGAGGTTGGTCCATATGATGGATAGGTAACCGGAGAATTAAAACAAGAGTGCCTCCTGACGACGACAACCCTCTCGTTCGCAGTGCGGGGGAGATCTCATGGCATGGCTAACGACCTCCCTAAAACCGCCCTCGTGCCCTCATGAGATTGTCCATGAGCCGCCAAATCAACTTGTCTAGGCCCACACCGTCCGGCCTCCCAAAGGTTTAGTTAGGGTATGTATATATCGAGCGGCTAAATTGGCTCGATCCCGCCCCGTCATGGATGGTGGGTCTTTTTTTCAACTACACGCCATAGTAAAGCTGCCCTGGTTGCTTCGATCAATGCGGCTTGGACAACAACAACTCTGCACTGCACCGCATCCCTGACTGAGCTGACCGTTGCGGCGGCTGAAAAGGCTGTGGTCGGTTCTTTTCGTTAAAAAAGGTACATTTGAGCCCCTGTTTCACGTCATGTCGTCATTGCCGACAGCGGCACTTTTCCTTCTCTTGTCGATCTCTTTTTCTTACTCGGTCTCCCGGAGGAGGTCCGGAGGGTATTCCGAGCCGAACTTGACTCGTGTTACGCCTAGCAATTTCTTCGACTGCCATTGAAATCCGTCTACCCTCGGCTTCTTATCCCATATTGTGCCGATAGCTCCGTACGCTACCAAGTGAACCAGATGACCAGTTCTCCCCCCTTTCATCTTGCACCCCGCAATTCGGAGCTTGGAGCTGGCTTGTGCTTCGCGGGGTTTGATCCCACACGAAAAAAACAACAGTCGGTTCCAATGCCGTCAAAACAAGCCGACAACCCGACGGCAGTATTTGGAGACGGGCTATATAAGTAGGGAGGATCCAAAACTGGTTACATGAATCTCAATAGTGTTGCTAGCTTTGACTGGCGCAACTTTCTGATCGGGGCGGTGTCATGTTTGGTGCGGGTCTTTCATGATATTACCGAAGTAAACAAGCCAAACTCGACACAGCAACAGATCCGTGAGACCGCGTATTCTCTAAAAAGCTTCACCACCCACCGTTTTCATGTGCTCACCGCTCCATCCGAGGACAGTTTCCGAATTGGTAGGCGACTATGTCCTGGCTCACGTGTGTATCGCAACTAGCTGTGCCTTGGTCTGTGATTTCTCAACAGTTTGGCCTTGACGATGTCACCTCAACCGCCCATCAACGACTTCATCACGCCTCCGGATGCGACACCTTTAAAGGTCCCCGAATTCCCCGAAACCATCGAGGAGACAGTTGTCTAGGGCTGACGATGGGTGTCGGAATGGTCTCAATTCTTTCCCATGCCTAGCTCCTCGCGCGCTAATCAAGACATGGCAAACCCCTCCTTTGAATACGAACGGGTCTGGATATACGTCGCTGGTCATGGCGACGGGAGTCGTGCGCCCTACTTGTTCCCCGTATCTTAAGCCAAGAGGTGGCCTTCTGCATATCGAACTAACTCTAGAGAGATGTCGTGAAAGCTTGATAAGCGATGCTCAAAGGTTAATGTCCATGGTCTCGTGCGCAGGTGGCAGATGATGGATTGGCATTCCAAGCCCATGGTTAGACAGCACCATGGTCTCGGGCCAGATAGAGCACCAGGCTAACCTACACCATGGGACCATTTGCGCGTGGCGTCGCGGATAACGGGAAATGCAATGGCTCAGACCAAAAGTACGAACAAGTCAGAATATAGAGCAAATGTTCTGCTACATAGTTAAAAAGAATTCCATAATCTAAGTTCATGCTGTATTAGTTGGCGTGAAGTGCGTGTGTGGCACATCTGTTTTTAGACCTTCGTTGGTAAATCCCATCAACTATTCAGTTTACCCCAAGACAGTTACTGATTACATTGTAAACAAGCAATCTAAGATAAAAGAGAACCTCTACATAACCACAGCCAACCCCTATTTCGCTCCGACGCTGAGTGATAAGCCGTGAACATATCTTCACTCTTGTTGGTATGTCTCATATCTACTGCCTTTATCTATTGCCAGACCTTAGTCGCTAAAACGGTACTTTCGGTCTTTACCCATGCCAAACCATCGTTCAAGGCTAATCAGTCCCAAGCAGGGTACAACGCTCAAGCCCGGCTTGCTATGTTGGGCATCCTCAGCCCTAATGCAACATCACTTGATAGGCGAACCTTGCCAGTCTTGATCCAAAGTTCCGATTCACGACCCAGATAACGCTTAACATTCGAACAAGTCTTGGCCAAGCCTTGGGAAATGGTCTTCGGAGATGTCTTGCGTGTGGCTGTAGACGGCGAATTCTCTATAACTCCATGCTCTAATACCAATGCACTCTATACACCATCACTCAACGCCCATCTCCTTCAGAATCGCCTTATACCGCTCTGCCTCCTCCACCATGGCCTCCTCGGTCCTTGGCTTCCTGTCCTCATCATCCACCCTCTTTAGACCACCGCCAGGCTTGGGCCTTTCCATCTCGCGGTCCCACAGCGCACCGCCCACGTTGCCCTCCTCGCCGGCCATCTTGACGTAGACGGCGTCTGGGGCACCCATATCGCCCGGGGTCCGGGGCACAACGTGGACGTGAACGTGCGGCACCGTCTGTCCCGCATCGGCGCCGTCCTGCACTGCGACTGAGAAACTACCGGCCTCCGGCTCCGGTGAAGGGAAGTAGGCACGCGCGAGGAGTCGTTGAATCAGCTGCACCGTCGTGAAAAGGTCGGCTGTCTCGGCGGGTGTGAGGTCCGTCAGGCGTTTATGGGGTGAGTGCGGGCAGACTAGGACATGACCTGGTATGAGGGGTTTAAGATTGACCAGTGCGAAGGAATATGGTGTTGTGAAGAAGACCTGGCGTTGTCAGATCAGGCACTCGATGTTTGGGTGAGCCCAGGCCATTGAGCCCGTTCAACGCTGAAAAACGGCCCCAGAACATAGTTGAGTGCTTTGAAATGTTCGACTTACCTGGTTCGTCACCTCAAACGGGCCAAATTTGATGGCTCTCCCGGTTTTTGTCATGATGCCTCTCACAGAGCGGACAGTTGTGAATGACCGAGCTGCCGTCCTCACCCTAGACGCGAGCATGCTCCAATGGAAAGGCCTAGAGTCGGGTGTGAAATGATACGAATTCACCCGTTATCGGACAGTTCAATTGATGCAGTGGATTCGTCAGGTCTTGGTGTGGCTGGTTGGTTGCTGTGAGTGAGTAAAGTTACATAGAAAAGTGTTTATGAGGTCATATTGCCGTTGTCCCGGTAGGAGAATGAGCCCCACATCTTTGGACCAGTTGGCTAACACGACAGACAGCGAACAGATTGCGGTTACTACACCTGGGACAGACACTGTGATAGCTTCATTTACTTGTATTCAATGTGTAATACATTACGTCGTGTTCTTGCGACTCCTTGTATTCCGATATCGCCCCAGTCCCGCCAAAAGGTATCAATGCGAAACCAGCAACTCCAAACACACAGCAAAGTATAAGTATAGGTGATATATCGTGTATTAAGAAATGACAACTTAGTTACTGAAACCGGACTTGATCTTCGTCGATAGGAACCTGCGCAGTAGCCGTATCGAAAGTTCCAGGGTTGAGTGGTTCACTCTCCTCCTCTGGCTCGTCATGCCATACAACTGGAACGTGTCAGCTCTCGCTCATCAGGAATTGCAGGAGAATATGGACTTACCATGGGGCCTGACGAGGAAGCTCGCCAACAGGCCAATTCCAAAGATACTTGCCAGCAAGACAAAGATGGCCTTGGGGAAGAAACGAACTGTCGCAGCGTAAAGTCCGTTGAATAGAACCGGGCCAAACACCCTCGCCAGAGCGTGCAGCATGCCAATGGCTCCCAGCAACTGACCTACCCTCTCTGAGGGAACATGCTTGCTGATGATAGCCTGACTTGTAGCACTTCCCAACCCACCCAAGGCCGTGACCATACCGCTGGTCACAAAGCACTCTTCCGAGCGGGAGAGGACGTACCCCACTGTTCCCAGAACATCTGACATGAGAGCGATGCGGAGTAGCCACACATCCAGGTTGTCAGCACCCGAGTTTCTCTCCACCGCTGCCACTCCAGACTCGCGACGAAGTCGAGCTGCTGGACGAATACGGCCAAAGTAGTTGATGAGGGGTAGTAGACCCATGAGGATAAAGACCCTGACCATGGACAGGGCTGAGATAAACAGGGAGCTTTCCAAGTTTCCCCAGTCGAAGCTCAGCTCGGAATACAAGATGATGACGGCCCCAGCAGAAATGGGAGCACCAATCATGATGGCATCATCAGCCGCGAGAGCCACCAAGTTGCGCCGAAGAGCAGGAGACGTCCCCGGACCCTTAGGCCACAGGACCCTGAGGGGTGCAAATGGATTAGTAGTTCGGATGGTGTGAAGCCAGGATCCTGAGGCTTGCACTCGCAGCTCCTGCTCCTTTTCCCACTTCTCCCGAGCTGCCAGCTGCTTCCTCTTGGAAAGAGACTCGGGCACGACAAGCCATACAAAGAGGGCAAACGCTGTGTGGCATCCGAGCACGACGTAGAAGAGATAGACAGAAGTGCCCGTCCACTTGATAAAGAAGCCCGCCAGCAGAGGGCCAAAGGCGAGTCCAGCAAAGAGACAGCCTTGGATGAGACCGAGAGCGACGGCCCGGTTGGAAGGTGGTGTGCAATCACTCGTGTAAGAGTAGCACATGATGCTTCCTGCAGTGAACGAGCCTGTCAACCCATCAAAGACGCTGCCGAGGATCATCCACCGATAATTGACAACCTCAGGAAATTGAGCCGCGAGGACCGTGATCATCTCAGCCATGACTCCTCCCACTGAAGCAAAAGCCATGAGACGACCTCTACCATAGCGATCCGACAAGTGACCGATGCGCGGAACGACAATGGCGCTGAGAGAGCCTGTCAAGAGGCTCATGATCAACATGAATGTAGCGACATTCTTCTGAACCTCTGGAATCTTGCACTCGGGGTTGTCGCTCCCAAACTTGCGCTGAGGGTCCGCAAGCAAGGCAGGATTCAAGGTAAAGTCTGGATCATTTGTTTGCTTATCGGCGAAATATTGCCTACAAACAAGATCAAGGATCCTTGTACCCGGTAAGCAACTTGATCGCGACAAGGAGGGAAGCTGACATACAAGTTGAGCTTTGGAATTACAACGCCTCCAAAGGCGAGGGTAAAGATGACATATGGGCCGAGCAGCCAAAAGACCTACGAGGTCGTGTCAGATAAAAGGGGGCTTTCGCGAGAGGCGCCTCGCGCGCCGGGGCTCAGTACCGACGGTCTACGCCACCAGGGCAGGCCTTCAAAGTCCTTGTAGCCATCCCAGCCGCTGCCGCTACTAGAGACTGTACCCTCTCCATCTCTACTTTCTATGCTGCTGGTCGCAAGCAGACGAGTTGTCTCGGTCGCATCGATAGTCGCGTCCCCCGCGGGATCCTTGGCTCTCGTCATGGTCGGCGCGCAATCTTGTATAGAGGCGCAGTATTCGGTTCGAGGCTGGAGTCGCAAGTCGGCGACAGTTGAGGGCAGCTAAAGTCGGCTTTATCAAGCCCAGTATCGATCAAGGTAGACACTGGTGCATGGCCAAGCAAGCTTGGTATGGGATATTTTTGAAGTTGTTGTAGTTGCGCCGAGCTATCCGTGCCCCCTTGTCTCAGAAGCAGCGAAAGTTTGGTTGTGCTCCTGTAGGATGAGACAAGAGTGACGAGGGGAAACTCGAGAACAAGCAACAAGAGGATTAATAATGGGCGAGATCCATGGGATGGGATCCATGATAAGTCGAATGGCTAATGGATGGTGTGGAGTCGCCCGGGGCATCTCGCTAAGGTACCGGTAGCTCTAACTAACCAAACCAACCATCCAGAGCTGGACAACGCAGATGGGAGGAATGAATGAATGAATGCCATGGCTCCAGTCACTGAGGAACAGCAAAAAGGGTATTTTCAGACCACGTTTCATCTTTCTCTCGTCAGCCTGCCCTGGCTAATCGTCTTCTCTTGTCGCCATCGTCAGCTCCATCACGGCATCGTCAGGCACGCGGTTAGCAACTCTTGATGGATGAATGACGCACTCCATCCCCCCTTTGAATCATGCAGCTAAGATCTTGTCTGATAAGCTACAGCTGGGTGGGATGTGTCGGACTTTGGGGGGTTCCGACACGCCGGGCTCCTCCGCAAAGTCCGCAGTGAAGGGAATGGACCAGGCACGCGGCATTGGGTCGGATCGGATCCGGTTAAAACGTCACGAGAGAGGAGTGGATCATTGTTTTCTATGACAGCATGTTTTGGGGTGTTTTTGTTGAAGTTGCTGATTTGACGCGGCAGCTTGAGATGATGCCTTTATGGGTAATTATTTGACAAGTTGTATCAACATGACGGCTAATGGATGGAAGATGGAACGAAGGCCAATAGTCGAGAGTATGATGCTTATTCTTGGAGCTTATTTGACGACAAAGCCGTGATATATTGATTGCAGCTGGCCTTGGGCCCTGTTGTTGACATCAAGGGCCTTGTGAAACCCCATAGAGTTGAGCGAAACACACAAAGTAAGTACAACTGGTTTCTCAAGATAGCATCAATAGATAAGTTACTCAAGGCTGGTCTAAGTAATGCATATTCTCTTCTTTTTACCTTCCATCTCAGGCAACCTCATCATCACCTTCCACAGCATGCAGGACGGTTTAACTGTGGGTCACCAGCACCACCAATTACAAGCTTGGTACTGATGACTCAGCTTTCAATGCGCGCCGCAAGGATATTTTCATGAAAGCGTGTTTCGCAGCTCAAGGCTCCATCGCATTCAACCTCACACGACGCGACTTCAAAAAACACCGCCATCATGCCCGTCGTCAAGGGAGGCGTGTGGACCAACATCGAGGATGAGATCCTCAAGGCCTCCGTGTCCAAGTATGGTCTTAACCAATGGGCACGTGTCTCGTCGCTGCTTGCGCGCAAGACGCCCAAGCAGTGCAAGGCCCGTTGGAACGAATGGCTTGATCCCAGCATCAAGAAGATCGAATGGAGCAAGGACGAAGATGAGAAGCTTCTGCATCTTGCCAAGATTATGCCCACACAGTGGCGCACCATCGCTCCCATCGTCGGTCGAACTGCCAACCAGTGCCTCGAACGATACCAGAAGCTCCTCGATGAAGCCGAAGCGCGAGAGTCATCTAGTTTTGGGTTGATGGGTCCGGAGGGAGGTGAGACCCAAGCGCCAAGCGCCGATGATGTGCGACGACTCCGTCCCGGCGAGCTGGATCCCGACCCCGAAACGAAGCCTGCACGACCCGACACGATCGATCTCGACGAAGATGAGAAGGAGATGCTGAGCGAGGCTCGTGCCCGCTTGGCGAATACACAGGGTAAAAAGGCTAAGAGAAAGGCGCGAGAGCGTCAGCAAGAGGAGTCTCGCCGCTTGGCAGCCTTGCAAAAGAGGCGAGAGCTCAAGACGGCTGGTATCAACATCAAGGTGACGACTCGGAAGAAGGGCGAGATGGATTACAACGCCGATATCCCCTTTGAGAGGAAGGCCCTGGCTGGTTTTTACGATACGTCAGAAGAGATGGTAATGAACGAGGCCCAGCGCGCAGCCTTCGACCCTCGAAAGCAGCAGCTGGCCAACAAGCGCAAGGGAGATGATGATGACGACAAGGATAGAAAGCGGAGGAAGAACGACAAGGACGGGTCATCAGAGTCATACAAGGCCGCCTTGAAGGCTGGTCAACTTCAAAAGATTCGAGAGGCCGAGCAGAGTAGCAAGCGTCGCTCGCTGGTCCTGCCGTCTCCTCAGGTCAGCGAGGGAGAGTTGGAAGACATTGTCAAGATGGGAAAGATGGGTGAGGCTGCCAACTTGAGGGCGCGAGAAAGCGAGAACGATGCGACGCGAGGACTTGTCAACACATATTCGACCCTGAACTCGAACGCCCCTATTCGAACACCCAAGGCCCCTGAGCAAGAAGATCACATCGCCAACGAAATTCGAAATATCCGAGCGCTTAACGAAACAAAGTCAGCCCTTCTGGGCGGCGAGAACACACCTCTGCATGAAGGTGCTTCGTCGACCGGCTTTGATGGAATTGCCCCCCGAAAGCAGACAATCTCAACACCAAACCCCCTGGCTACACCTCTAAGAGGACCCGATGGCGTTGGTGCGACCCCTCGTCGGCCAGGACAGACCCCATTACGGACACCACGAGACACCCTCGCTCTGAACCAAGAGGACGGCATGTCGATGGCTTCCGCTACTCCCCGAGACATCAGGATGAGGGAAGTGGCTCTGCGCAGTCAGTTGAAGTCGGGTCTCGCATCACTTCCAAAGCCCAAAGATACGGAGTGGGAGTTTGATATTCCAGACGAACAGAAGGAGGCTATGCAGGTTGATGAGCTTACGGAGGAAGATGCCGCGGAGCGAGACCGGCGGGAACAGGAGAGGCGAGAAGCAGAAGAGGCTCTTGAGTTCCGAAGACGCACTCAGGTCATGCAGAAGAATTTGCCTCGACCAGTTCGTGTCAATTTTACCGACCTGGTGAAGAAGGCAAGCCGTATCACCAATGAGGCCCAGTCACTCATCGCCAAGGAGTCGGCCAATCTTATGGCCAACGATGCCATGAGATACCCCCTTCCTGGTGGCCAGGTTAACGGTGCGCCCCGAGCATTGCAACATATTGACGATGATGCCCTCGCTGAAGCTCGCCTCTTGATCATGTCGGAGACAAAGCCCCTTCCCAGCCTTGAAGATATCCAGAGTGCATTCGAAGCTCGTGCAAGTAGCTCGCTGCTCCTGGGCTTGGGATGTTACAACGACGACGAGGAAGAGCAAGGGGTGGCGATGAAGGCGGCATTTGATGTAAGTCTTGTCTAATAGTTCAACCCCTGAGAAGTGATACTAACGTTTTGCAGTCTGTTCAAGATTCTATCATGGCATCAGCCGAGCAGGGTGCCAAGTTGGAAAAGAAGCTGTCACTTCATCTCGGAGGTTACCAGAAGCGGCAAAAGATGCTCCGCGACAAGATGGGCGGCGCAGCCGATGCTCTAGAGAAGGCCCGGTCTGCACTGGCTGGTTTCAAGACCCTGGCCATCTCAGAGGATGTGGCTATCGAGCGACGACTGAATGCATTGCGTGAAGAGGTTGGCTTTGTGAGCCGACGAGAGAGAGAAGCGCAGGAAGAGTACAGGAAGGCCAAGGAGGAGCTGGACGGGCTGATGACAAACGGAGTCAATGGGGTTCATTAAGGGACATTTACAGTGTATAAATAGGGGTCAATCAAGGCTGGTATCGCTTGAGTCTAATGCTAACAATCTGAACCACTCGCCGGTGGTATTTTCTACCATACATTCTGTTTCATTCCCTCCCTTTGATAACTTTTGACATGTTGATTTCATTTCAGTTCAAGCCTACCTAGATCTGTGCTTTCTAACACCAAGACGAGGAAGCTTGATGGGGAGAACCAACAGCACCGAGAGCAGGGCAAAGAAGGTACAGCAGACAAAAGTCAGTCTCAAAGCTGCCTCGTAACTCTTGACAACCTGCTCGCGATAATGGGGTTCCAGCTTCAAAACCTCCTCGACTGAAGCCCTCACGCGGCGTATCACGTCTTCGCGCTCGTCGCCTTGGACAAAGACGTTGAGGTAATGCAGCAGGGCGTTCTGGACGACCAGACTACTGCTCGCAACACCAAGGACCATACCCAGGCTGCGCCATAGCATGAGCGTGCTTGTGACGACGGCCTGCTCAGTCTGGGCAGATGCGGCAAGAATAGCCATGAAGGTACCGGGGAACTGGAAGCCCTGGCCGATGGACGAGGGGAGTAGGATGAGGAGGTAGACGGGGGAGGGGAGGTCCCGGCGCAGGGCTGAGAGGCCGATGGTCCCGATGAGGATGCAGATAGTGCCGCTCATGACGGGCCACTTGAGGCGGCCGGTCCAGGTTACAGCGAACCCGACAAGAGTACCTGTGAAAGAGGACGCGACGGTCGGGATGATAAGACGGAGGCCAGATGAAGTGGCACTGGTAAGGAGGACGGCCTGGAAGTACAGGGGGCTGGGGGTTGTTAGCAGAGGCGGCGATGTATATAAGGGCTCCTTACATGTTGAACAGGATCGAGTTGGCAAGCAGCGCTGCAATGACATTGGAGAAGATGAGGTTCGCTCTGGGGGCGTGGCGGATGAGGTAGAGAGGCATGATGGGCTTGTGAACCCATGATTCTACCCAGAGGAAGGTCGGGAAGACGACGGCAAAGATGACGAGCGAGGCAATGACAAAGGGGTGAGACCCTGCGAAGTGTTAGCTGAGTGAGTCTTTGATGGTGTTATGTAGAGTTGGCACTTACATGGCAGAACGTTGCCTCCAAGATTCTATCACCAATTGCATTAGTAGAAATTCATCTTGTAGAAAAGAATAACTCACCAATCCAAGAATCACAAAAGTAATAGAAGTAGTCAGCAGCAGAGATCCCTTTGCATCAAACTCCTTGAGAGCCTGCCACACACCCTTCCTCTCCCCCTCGATGCCAAGATCATCCGGGATGGCGATCCAGGCAACCACCATGCACAGAAGCAGCGGAGGAACCTGGACGCCAAACTCCCACCGCCAGCCAAAGTAGTCGGCCATGGCACCTCCTGTTGCAGCGCCTAGGGCTGAACCGACGCCGTAGTTCATGTTGATGTAGGACTGGTAGGCACCTCGGTCTCTGAAGAACATATTAGGAATAGAGGAGCATATGCGTATTGGGGGTTTACTCACTCGATAGGTACGAGATCGCTCACGATGATACTACCAAGTGTCATGACACCACCAGCACCAAGACCACAAAACGCCCTACCAACAATAAAACTCTCAATACTCCCCGCAAGAGCACACCAAGTAGTAGCAACAGCAAAAACACCCAGACAACCGACAAACAGCGGCTTGCGGCCAACAGCATCCGAAAGACGGCCCAGCAGAGGCTGGAACGCCGACGAGGTGAGCAAAAAGGCAGTCGAGAGCCACGAGGCAGAGTTGGAGGCGCCAAAGTACGACGTGATGACCGGGTGCGACGACGCCATGATTGTGCCGTCGAAGCAGGATATAAAGTAGGCTGCTAGGATCTGTGAAAAGATGAACCAGAATCTTGTTGTTGATGTGCCGTTGAGGAAGGGGGACGAGGCGGTTGTTCCATTGGTTGCGATTGATGCTATAGATCGACCTGTAATTGAGTGACGTCGATGTATTAGAGGAGACTCTTCATGAGGCACATCCCCATCATCTTCCTCTTCTTCATCCTCCTCGTCATCCGTGTAAAACGCCTCCCCATCTTCACGATGAATTACAGGGTTAGGGTTAGGCCTAAGCATAGCACTCTCCATAGACTCTGGCTGTAGAAAATGACCTCCCGTGGTCAACGACCTCGAGAGAGCCTGAAACTCGCTTGGATCAACAACCTCGTCGTCTTGGTCATCGTCGTTGTCGCTGTTGGTCCGGCCGCGCGCGGGGACCGGCACCGGAACGGGGAAGCGGCCCGCATCCGATAGGGGAGCCGTGCCCGGGACGGAGGAGGTCTTGTGAGACGGACTCATTGATAAGACCACGTGCAATTGAGTGATCAAATTAGTTTAAAAACAAGTATAGAAAAAAAAGAAGGAAAGAGAAAGTAAGAAAGAGGAAATGAAAGAGAAATCAGGTTTAGTAAGGGTGCTGGGTGGAGTCACTCGCCGTTGTCGTGATCGCAGACTTTTCCCGGGGGTTGCGCACTTGCAGGCAACCCGCGCTTGCAGCTTAGATTTAGCCCCGCAAAGCCCACGGCGGGTTCGGCGCGACCATCGGGGGCGGGGAGGCTTATAAGCGTTCAGGGATTAGCAAAAACCTGCCGTGTCTTGTCGGCGAGAGTGGCTCTACCAACCTCGAGTGGCTTCGGAGCTGGTGGTGTATAAGTCTGACTGTGCTAGCTATTGATAGCCTTTCAGAGACATTTGACAGTTGAACTAAGAACAAGTTAGTTCAAGCCTCTTGAAGGCATAACTTGGATAAGCCTCGACTCGTGAGAATCGACCGTCTTTTTGTTTCTATAAGCGAGCAATTAACAAATACAACAACCAAAAACAGAATGCTTGCCTCTTCCTCTTGTCTCTTCCCCCCTCCTCCTTTCACCGGCTTCCCCTCCCCCCTCCATGTCTCACAATCACACCCACGTTATCATAAAAAAAGAGAGAAAGGACCCCCATGTGGGATGGATGGATGCTCATGGCGATCATGTGTGCCCCCCCTTGTTAATTACAGTACCGGAGCAGACCGGCTGCCCCCCCAAACCAAACCCGTTCGTTGCTCCATGTGTATGCAATGGATATGTAACCCAAGAATCCCAACCAACCTCCTTCTACTTGTCTATCTTCTTGCTCGACGACGCAGCAGCCACGAGAATACCGGCTCCGGTAACACCACCGTCGTGACACGGGCTTAGTACCACTCGAACCGTCTTCTGCCCGTTGAACCGTTTCCTCACCAGCTGGTCCAGAAACTCCTGGCAGTCCTCGAGGTAGTCTTGAAAGTGCACGATGCATCCGCCCGTGTACCCGACTCCCAGTTCGTGATCCTGCTGCAGGACGTCGGATCCCTCTGCTGGAACTTCCCCCGCCAGCGTAAGCAACGCCAACGTCGCGGCCGCCACTATGCCAGCTGCGCGGACTTCTATGGCCTTTGCAATCTGGTAAAGGGCGCTGGCGAGTTCTTCGGTCCACGTGAATGGCGGCGAGCCCGATGACTCGGGGAATTCCTCCCGCAGACCGGCGAGCAGGACCGATGGCCGGAGCGGCTTGAAGTGACTCAGGAACGTGGTTGTGAGACCGTGCCGCCGCAGCAGCTTCTCAGGCAGCGTCTCCGCCGCGATGCCCAGGTGCTTCGTCATGTAGTCGACCAGCATGATGCGCCCGAGCTCGCCCAAGTACCTCCCCGCCGTCATGTACTCGAGCGGCTGGAACCCGGGCAGCTCGTTCTGCGAGTCGAGCACCTTGTCCCATGCGCTCACCAAGCCCACCTCGTGCAGCGGAGGCGCCGTCCCGTTGATGCTCCACTCGGTGTTGATGGCGATCTTGACGTCCTCTGCTCGCTCCTCCGGCCGGGTCACAACGCTTCGCGGGCGTTTGCTAGGATGCAGTTGGCTCACCTTGAGCGGGATGGTGGCGTTGCAGCCCGTTCCGAGGATCAGGCCCATCGAGGCTCTTCGGTTAACAGCCTCGTCAAAGTTGAAGATGAACGAGACGAGTGTCGACACTGAATCGTTGGCGATGGCCTCGACGCGGATGGGCGGCAGCTCCGACGGTTTCGCACGGTTATATCCGTCGGTGAGGCGATCACCAAGGTCCAAGTCAGCAGAGATGGCGAACCCCTTGCCCATGGACATGAGGGTGGCCTCGGACAGAGAGTGCTGCACCATGGGGAAGCTAAACGTCACACCCAGCGGCATGGCCTGGTCGAGCGGCAGACGCAACGTCTTACAGCCATCGTGGACCACCTCTGCGATGCACTTGCCAATCCAGAGGAAGAGGCTGTCGGGGTTCTCGTTCTTGAGGTGCTCGTCGATGGGCCACGACCGTTCCAGCAGACGCTTCACATATCTGTGCAATCCGGTGCGAGTGTCTGATCCATTGACAGCATGACCATCTGTATTGTCTGACGAGGACGTCCCGAGTTCGACGAAGCCAACTCTCAAATTTGTGCCTCCTCTATTTCCAGGTTAGCCGTAAGCACAAGTAACCATATCTCATCTCAGTCACTGACATGTCTATGGCTAGGTGGCTAATGACATTCTACGTCAGCCAAGAGTCCGGTTCATACAAAGACTGCCAGAGAAACATCAGAAGCTCTCACCATCCTTGGCTCCTCTCAGCCTCTGGCCGTAGAATGGCATCCGAAATGGGGGTAGGCAGAAACTGGTTTTGCGAATCTGACGCAAGCTTCTCAAAGGCCACCAAAAAACGTTGAGACAGCGAATGGATCTTGTCAATGTCCACCGAGAGAGGTTCCAGAAAGTCCTCGATGGACGATGTTTTCGCGGGTGCCATGGCGAGGGCGGCGCAGTCGACGCTGAGGTGAGCTTTGAAACGGGTGACTTTGTGCGGCCCCAACTCTAGGGCATCGTCACGATGACAGGTTTCTTCTTTTTGTGTTGAGGCTTGAAATATCAGGCTGAGGCGGTCAGCAAGTTTGATCTAGCGGCGTTGGAGGCGTTGTAGTTGATTTCGATGTCAGATTCGAATGTAGATCAGGGGCCCTTCTTATAGGCAGAGCCGTAAGTCTGGGTCAACGTTGAAGGGTGGTCAAGATAAGCAGTGGGAGAAGGTTGAAGGTGTGAATCAGATCAGTTCGTCTTCACGACAACGTCTGAGAGAGCAGGCCGTGACTTATAAGGAAACGCACTGACAGCAAATTATTCACTGTCAATAAACAAGAGCTCGTCAGCGATGAGCAAGGTCCCGGTAATGGATCGGTACGGTCTTATTATGGATTTTGCAGGACGGAGGGCGCAATCTTTAATCTTTTGTTCCCTTCCGTCAATCAATCGAGGAGCCGCGAATGCACGCAATGTCCAAACGGATCGCTGCGGGGTTCGCAGGCTGTGCCCCGCCGCAGCGCCAGCCCCAGCGAACGGCGCCCTGAAACGTGGTGACTGCAGAAGGGGTCCCATCAGACCTACAGCGCATCTACAGGGGAGTGCCCAGCGGGGAATCCAGCGCGGGCCGAAAGAGAGTGGAGAGGATACAGTCATTCAGTCAGGTCAAGGCATCAGTGAGTCTGTATGTGACGCGAGAGAGGAATATCAAAGGTTAATATGAGAAAGGATTCAGAGAGCTACTATACCAATTATGACCAGCTGTTCACTGCTCATGCCAAGAATATTTGGCTTCGTGTTTGGTATGGAACGTACGTTGGCATCCCTCGCCCGGATAAACAATCCTGCGCATGTGATGCCTTACACCTACTGTCATAACGACATCCATACCTCCACCTCCACAATCCCCGGCCCTCTCCACCAAGAGAGTCGCAATAACTCATCATCATCTATCTATCTAGTCGCAATGGATGAGAAAAGAGCCTCGCAACGAGCCATGTCCCCAGTCCGCTCCGTCCGCCGTAATCGGCCTGCCGTCATCGTATTCTTCGTCATAGCATCTCTATACACTTTCTGGTTATGGCATCCCTTCTCGCCCGTCGGCCTCAACCTCCCGAATGACGTCTCGCAGCCTGTCGATGTCAGCGTAGCCGACACTATCCATACCACCGACCGACTCGTCCCTCTGGAGGCGCATATTATCAGTAAATGCCCAGACACAAGGGTAAAAGCTTCCTTCTTGTCGCGACGCCTCAGACCAAGTACTCATTGCGCGTTAGGACGCCCTCCGGTTGTTGATCCTTCCCGTCATGCAGCGCGTCCATGACAAGGTCAACTTTACTCTATCATACATCGGCCGGTATGTCTATCCGTCGCAGCCTCTACCCCTGAGTTGCGACACGCGCTGACACGTCCTTCTATTCTCAGACCAACCGCCAACGACGGCGTCGACTGCATGCACGGTCCCTCAGAATGCATGGGCAACATTATCGAACTCTGTGCCCGCGAGCTCTACCCCGATCCCAAGATCAACCTCGGTTTCATCATGTGCTTGACCCGAGACTACGAAAACATCCCCGACCGTTCCCTCATCGAGGACTGCGCCCTTGAGCACGCCATCGACTTCCAAAAACTAAATGACTGCGCCGTCAAGGAAGACGGTGCTCACGGCTTGGACCTGCTGCGCACCAGCATCCAGAGAACCGCAGATGTAGGTTGCCGCGCAAGTTAAAGACACAAAACATATGCTAAATTCATCGCTCTCCCAGGCCGGCGTCACCAAGAGCTGTACCATCCGCCTCGACGGCCAAATCTACTGCATCCGAGACGGCGGCGAGTGGAGCGACTGCCCCACCGGTCCCGGCGTTAACGACCTCATCCTTGCGATCGAGAAGCTCCGTCGCCAGTCTTGAGCGGTCCGAGGACGTCGGTCCATAACTCACTCGCCTCTCCTATTGTATAACTCATCGCGATCGAGTCCATACCCCTCTCGTCATCACCCCCCATGGCTGAGAGGGTCTCTATAATGCTGTCCAACCCGACCGCCTTGCCCGTCGCCTGCGTCGCCCCAGCCTCGAGCGCAACGTGAACGACATGGATGTGAAAGTGGTAGTAGGTGGGCTGGTAGTGCACGTACATCTTGAGCTGGTCGGACTCGATGGACGGGTACGTCGCCACGGTCGCGGCGAGGAGCCTTTCCTTCATATCCTTCAGCCAGGGAATGTGCTTCTTGTGGAGGTCCCGCAGCGACCAGATATCCCGCCGCTCAACCAGTACCAGCAGGTGCAGCGCGTCGAGCGTCTTGCGATCCCAGTTCAGGTCGGGCAGCATGAGAAAGCCCAGGTCGCCGGCCTCGCCCAGCTTGGTCCTGTAAATAACGTCCTCGACCTCCTTACGTCCTTCGATAATGTTGAATACCCAATTGAGTCGCCCTTGTCCCCGCTTCCTCTCCATGTATGGTCGGACATGATCCCTGTAGATTTCTGGCGTCTCGTTCACGAATCGAACCGTTTGCTTGGTGTACTTGTCCATGTGTGTCTGGGTGCAAGGGTGGATAAGGTTGATCTTGAGGTCGGCAAAGAAGTCGGCGTCGTCGGGTTTGCTCTTCTCGGTGCCACTGCGCGCCATGTACCAGTGGTAGATGTCATTTGCGCCAAGATTCTGCACCCGTGCGAGCAGGGCGGGAACGTCGGTGAGGTAGGCCTCTGATGAGGGGAAGGGAGCGCGCTCGAGTATCAGGAGGGCGGGTTTGTCGTCGATGGATCCGTAGAGAGAGATGCGACGGCCGGCTTGGTCTTTTTGCCGCATCAGTAAAGATATGTTTGACGACAAGCATGCGATCTTCTGTTGGCATACCTTGGTTGAGCACGCGAGTGAGCTTGAATCTGGGGACCAAGGCCTCTGCATTTGCTTTGGTCTCGGCCGTGACCTCTGGATTGTTGTTTGTCTGAGTCATGATGGAAGATTTCTGAAGGTGTGCCAGTCTCTTAACCCTCGAGCAAGGTTGTGACTTGAGGTTGTATAAAGTAGAAAGAAAGTAGACGGGAGCTGCCCCTCTTCAGGTTTGCAAGAAAGAATGGAGACTCCCCGCGGTGGGGCTGCCGTCGGGTTCATTGTCTCATGTTCCAGCTCCACCTCAGCACCCAGATCCAGATCGAGAGCAAGATTATCAGATAGGATAGATCTAAGACAGCTTGGGAAACACGAGGGCTTGTGTAACTTGTGACTGGAATTCAATTGTTCTAGATTGATCAAACATCGACGTCACTGGTCATGGTCATTCATGGTCATCAAAAGGACAAGCAGCTCTAAACTCGTAGTAATTTTCGCTAAACTAAATCGTCAGGCCTCATAGAGATCCTGGTGCTGAAGAGCTCTATAGTAGTTAGTACTCAATGTTTATCAAACATCATCGTGAGAAGCCTTAAAACGTAATGAATGTGGTGGTTGACTTTCAACCTCGCGTCTCAGCCCGTTCCCTCATCTTCATCTCATCTTCATCTCCTCCCAATTGCCTTGCCGCCTTGTTCTCCTTGGCCACTCATACGGGCTAAAACCCTTTCTTTGCCCGATTACACCATTATCTGGCCCACAACCGCCCGCGGCATCGCGATAAAGAAAATCGTTGGTGGTTCGCACCGGGTATATAAATCAGTGTAAGAATTGAAGCCGGGAAAAGAGTCCCAAAGGTTGGTTGGTAGAAGAGTTGAATGATGAAGAGTTGGGGTGTTGTGGCGCGAATGGTAGCCAGGGGGTTTCCATGGACAAGACGGTATTGAGAATGTCGATGATACGGCGCACAATATCCATCCCACGAACCCGAGGCTATGAAAAGCCAATCAAAAACGCCTAAAAGCAAAACGCCATAACCAATGCGCCGACAACATGTGCCTCCCGAGGGCCGTATTCAAGAGTAAAGACGTCGTGACTGTATTGATCATGAGAGTGGCGAGTGAGTATTGAAACCATTCGATCCAGATTCCGTGGAACCGTCACCCTCGATTGTCTTCCTCCAGTGCTCGGGCAGGCAGACGCACACCAAGGGGAATGCCTTGATTTCGCCTTCTGCCGGTGAGCTGTCACGGCGCCCCGACGTGTTGGACACTCCGCTGTCTCGCTGGGCCTGTCGTCGCGCTTCCCACTCATCCGCCCGCTCGTTGAGCATCACACCCGTCGCCCAGCCATCATCCCATATTCCAACAACCTTGAGCATGTCGCCGCGATCCAGAGAAAACTCGTCTGTAGCACGAGGTTGGTACGCCCAGAGAACCGCAACCCGGTCGCCAGGGTGGACGTCGTCCTGAGAGTAGTAGTCCTTGAAAAATGGTAGCTGTTCTGACTGTTGGCTAGTCATGGCCTGTGGTGATGAGAATCCCCCAGCACTAGTTGGGGACTGTGGCACCGAGCTCCCAAGCGCCGAGCTGCTTGAGAGTGAGCCGTTGCGCCTGGGCTTAGCAGGCGGTGGTCGAAGAATTCCGGCACGGATGTCTGAAGCAGGGCTGTCGCCGAAGCCGTCAGATGCAGACGAAGAGTTGTCGGCACCCCTTCGTCGGTAGCCTGCTGCGCCTCCAATGTTCGACGAGTCGTCACGGTGGTGTGAGGGAGAGTCGCCAGAATGTCCTTCCAGAGCAGACATGCGTGCTATGCGGCCACCCGGAAGGACCTCGTAGCCCTGGGGAGCAGCAGAGTGTGTTACCGTCGGTGGTGCTGTCTGTGTCATAGTCCCACCCTGTCTTGCGGGCGAAGGTTGGTTGAAAATGCTGCCCTTGGGGCTGCTCGGTCTGCGTCGCCTCCTGAGACAGAAGAAAAGACCCAGAGCGAGCAGTGCAATGCCCGCCAGAACGCCGATAACAATGCCAGCGATCGCTCCACCGCTCAAGCCGCCATCATCGTCGTCGTCGGTCTTTTCGTCATCCTTGTTGTTGTCGTTGCCAGCGGCAGTCGTACTGGTTGATGTAGCCGATGGCAGTGTTCGCGAAAAGGTCAGAGTAGCAGTGAGAGCTGGCAGTTTGACGTCCTTGCAACGCTCCTCGGCGTTTGAGTTGTAGCAGCAGGTGTCAGTCGAATTAAGACCTCCTGAGCCGCAATAGGAACAGAGCCCCACGGTGCTGTTGCCATAACCGCAGTTCTGAGATTCGTTTTCGATGCCCGAAATGCACATCGAACTATCGAGTGAGCCATTAGGAAGGGCGCAGTTAGTGAAGTCAGCTCTGATCAGCTTAAGCAGGTCAGTCGACGGGTTGGAGCATAGATCGTCATCTGATGTCACATATGCCTCGCTTTGGGCAAATTCCGCGCAGCTATCTGCGCAAAGGGGTCGGGACTGGTCATCGGTGAGACCGCAGGGACCGATAGAGTTTTGGACAATAGCATTGCACAATACTGTTGTCGTGAAGCGCGCGTACATGTCGCTAGGGTCCTGAAGGTCGACACTGCCACAACCAAACAGGGATTGATATCTAGGTGGTTTATAAGTAAGGTTTCACCATAACCAACTAGGTAAAACTTACTTTCCCTGCACATAGGCCGTCTTAACGTAGCTCGACATCTGGTTGTCGAAAGACGCTCTGTCTGACACATATTGCAGAAAGGGGCTAAATGCGAATTAGTTAAACGTGACTGTCAAGGCTAACAAAGGACTCACAAATATTCAATCAGTGTTGCGTTGGTGGAGATCGACGCAGACTCAAACGCCGGGCAGGCCTTTGAGCCTTTGAGAGAAATACAATCCTGAGCTGAGACCACCACGGGGGCGGTGGACAGCAAGGCAAGGGCAACATTCTTCATGCCGAAAGGCTTCCGAGGTGATTTGCGAACCCGCGATGGGGTCGCAAGACGGTTGGGTGTGTCCATCTGAAGCGTTGACAGTGATTCGTCCAAGTTGAGCAGGCTGATGCGGAAATCGGTGAGATCGCGTGAGTCTTGGCGGCACCTAGATCATGATCGTCTAGGAAGAATCTCGGAATGAATACGGTCCACAGAGGTTGTCGTCGAAGAGTTTTCGAGGTCAGGTCGGAGTCGGCCTTTGTCGTAAAGAAGGCTACCAACAGAGAAATGTTGGGTCGGAGTTGTAACCAAAAACTGCTCTCCTGAGCAAACGAGTGATTGGGAGATTAGCGTAGGTCGAAACTCGAAAAACGTCGGCACGATGTATTTGCTGAGTTCGTGATGGACGGTGAAAAAAAAAACGATCGATTGTAGTTGGTCAAGGTTGGATTAGATTAAGATTAAAATCCCGCGAGGGAAGAACGAGAGAATGTCGTGAAGAGCGAAGTAAAGGAAGGTGTACTCGAGAGTCGGCCACTTTGGAGGAAGACGAGCTTCTCAGCTCGTTCCTTTCGATTGTCGTCGGGCAGAGAATTCGTGCGTGCAGTTGAGAGGAGCCAGGCGACGAGACGCACGCTGACCGGGCACGGATGGGGGGAGGGGAGAAAAGAGGAAGAAACGAGACAAGAGAGGAGGTCCCAGAGAAACCCAGAACAGCGGACGAAGTGCGCACCAGGTGGTGGTGAGAATGGCGCAGTCCGGTTCGTCAGACCAGAGCCGACCAGGATATTAGGGGGGGGGTTAGGGCACTGGGAGCTGGGAACTGCCCAAGAGATCGTCCACGTCCAGGCTCAGGCTTCGTAGGAAATGCGCACCAGGAGAGAGAAGAGAGAAACGCGTGCAGGTCAGGGATGAGGGAAGAGTGAAGGACCTGAGGATGGCCAGAGTGGGCAAAGGTGGTGCCGCCGTCTGGTGTTTGGACCCCATGCTCGCCGTCCCAAAGATGACCGCACCGAGAGGGAAATGGCGATGGCCAGGGTGAGCCGACCCGCCCTATACCACAAGAGGCATAGTCCAGGGCCGGGTTCGCGACAACGGCTTTGACAAGAGGTACCTCTCTCACCTTGATGTTATGTGTGAGGTACTTGTCCTCTCACCGGGCGCCTGGTCTTCCTTTCTGGACGGTAATTTTGGGGAACAGGGGGTGAGGCGGGTGCTGGCCGGGGGCACCCATGTCCCCCTAGCTTCTAGCGCCAAGATGTCCCCTCCTCCACTCAAGCAACGTCTCTCGTCACCACCACGGACCACTCTAGGAAGCACTATTTTCACTAATAGGCGCCCCCACTACGAACAAAGCTGAACCAGTGCCGTCAACACCACGCTTGCGAGTCGTCGTCCGTCCCGTCTCTTTCTGTCAGGCTGTCTCTGTCTCTGTCTTGATCAATTTATCAATCTGGACCAACACATGCCACAATCTCGGCACACGCAAACACGTCGCACAAGGTGACACGCGCTGTCGATGACGAGAATGGAGATAGCGCTTGACCATATCCATTCTCTTCCAAGACCTAGAAAACTGCAAGTCATCATCTTCTTATCCTACCCCTCACATGGATCGGATCTCGACCCAGTCTGTCTCGCGACTCAGGTCGATTGTTTCTCTCGCCAACGTAACCGACTCCAATCGTGTCGGTTCCCACGTGCACTAGAGTCAAAGTCCTCCGAGACTCTGATCCAGTCACAACTCGAGAAGCCGATGCAGGCTCCGTTCGATTGCCCACTTGAATGAACCTCCTTGCCTTCAGAGGTCTTGTCTCTGATGCACAACCGCATAAAAAAGAAAACAGGTTTTCACAGCATTGTGTTCTGGCCCGGTTGGTCAAACTTTTGTTAGTGTCCACGCCGTCATCTCGATTGTCTTATCGGAGCCTTCTCTTCGAGCCAGTCACTACGGCTCACGAATCGCTAATACTTGACACTGCTGGTCGCAAAGTCAACAGTTGATGACAATTGGTTCCATAGAACACACAACTGCTATGCACAAGCAGAAACACAAACACACAAACATCAAAGAATTATACAACATGGATGTGCGGACGCGGATGCTACCCTCCCATGTCGTATTGTGCAGCCACCAGAATTTGGCTGAAGATGCGAACTATCAATTGCGACTGGCCGATGAGACACAGCCGAGCCCCAGCTCAAATTTCACTTCATCGTCAACTCTCCAACGCCTCATCCCCCCCATGGCTTTCCTCGACAACAAAGACATACACTTTCTTCAACTCGTATCGTGTGACTTACTTTTGCTTTCTCAAGGCGGGGAAACAGCTGTGCCTTTCAATTGCAGAATGTCCCTCGTGTTGCTCGAATTGGCAACTCGGCAGCGACCTTTCCATGTCACCGCCGCGCCGCACAGCGTAACATTGCAACCCCAGCCAAGCTCGACAAACCCTCGCGCGTTTCGTCAGGAACCTGATCATGCTTCTTTCTCCTTGCTCTTGCATGTTCTAGCGGAGAAACGTTTGTGTGCCGTCTCATTGGCAGGAGGCTGATGCTGAGACTGTGCACGCCCTGCATCACGATCGTGGAGTGCATATTCACAACTCGTCGGATGCAGATGTAGGGCATTGTCAACAATCAGCGGAAAGCCACACACACAATCGAGAGCCAAAAATATGATAGTAGTACGGAAAGTTTCCATTGGTAACGCCTCGCCGTTGCTTGCTCAGTCTCGTGCCTTTTGAGGGTACACAGAAGCAACTGTGCCCAAGGACAAACACAAGATGCCACAGAAGAGAAACATCAACAATCCCACGCTGGCTCGGCATTAAACCTTCACAATTACTTCGGAGGCTGGAATCAGATTAGCCAACACCCACGACGTCGAGAGTCTTGCCTAAGATCAGCAAGGCACAAGCTCGGGTTCCTGCATGTGTAATTTCCCTGCCTCCCAGGGTCCCCTGCTCGCTCAGGAAGCGCGTTTCACTTGGAGCCAGGGCACTGTGCGGTTCGAACGACGGACGGCACACGAACGGTGGCATTTTGTCCGGTGCCGGGATGTGACGGTGATATCAGGAGCGGCGTTCCGTCCAGGCAGGTCGAGGACGCGGAGGTTTCGGGAGCTGGGCGGATGAGGGCTGGTTCCGGCTGACTAGCAGGGGCAGTGATGTGAGACAATTCAGCGAAGTCGCAGGTCTTTCCTTGCAGAATCATCAACTGCTCATTGTTTCTTCTTTCTCGGTTGCTATTTGTAGGTATGAGTGCCGAGAGACTGGACGCCGTGGTCGGCGCTCAGTGGGGCCGAACTTGGTCAACCTTTCGTGACGCTCACTGAGAATTGTCTTTGGCGTAGTGATCAGGTATACATTTCAGAGATTTAGCTACGTTCTGCAAGGGCAGGAGATGACACATCTGTTGTCCTCGAGGTCTTTAAGACGGGTTAATGCCCTGTTTTCGATGCATTGACAACATAATCCTGATAGCCCGGTCAGGCGCGCAGTTGTTTAGCACTCACGAAAAGCGTTTATTATGCGAGCATGAGATTAAAATCAAGGCTTGTAAAAATGAATTTATTCATTGGAAGTCTCCTTGGTCGAGCTCATTTATAAGACCCAGTTGAGTAGAGGACGGAGTAACACTCTTCATTTCATGACGTGCCACCCTATACATGTTGGCAGTTTTGAGATGCAACTCTGTCAAGGTCAAAGTTGGCGACATTGAACAGGCAAGCTGTTCATTTTTTAAGTTATGATAACATCAAAATTTCTCTTCCCACTGGATGAGGTTAATTACTCTTTTAATACCTCTATAAAATAAAATAAAACGCCCATCGAGATGTCAATTGAGCTTCAACAGTCTCGGTCACAGCAACTCGATTTGTCAGCCAAAAACAGCGGTGATGCCAACATGGGAAGGGCTAACCTATCACGCAATACTAGCCACAGAATAACGGGCAAACTCGCATGTAATCTAGCAAATCGTAGACCGTTGATAACTGCGGAAGCCTGAATATAGCGCAGTGTATTGCTAAGCCGAACGGAAATGCGGAATGGGAAGCTGCCCCTCGTCAAGTGTCGGCTTTTTCAGCCACTTTAAGGTCCAACTGAACTATTTCTCTATCAACCTTCAACAACACCAACACAACAACAAAGACAGAAGACAAAATGACTGTTTCAAAGACGACAAAGCTATTCACGCCTATCAAGGTTGGTGCCTTTAACTTGCAACACCGAGTTGTTCTGGCGCCTTTGACACGAAGACGTGCGGATGCTGCAACAGCTGTACCAGCAGAATGGGCGGCTGAGTACTATGCTCAGCGATCTACACGTAAGTTATAACCAGATAGAGCGAATATGATACGGTGATACTATCGTGATTTTGACTATTGGGCTTTAATAGCTGGCGGGTTGCTTGTTTCTGAAGGGACCTTTATCGCTGAAGAAGCGGGGGGCCTTACCCACGTTCCAGGTAATGTCTCTGCCACATTCTTGCTGTCCCATGGCTTAACAAATGACAGGAATCTACTCCAAGGATCAGATAGCAGCCTGGAAAGATATCACGGACGCAGTTCATGCCAAGGGAGGCATCATCTTCTGTCAAATCTGGGCTCTCGGGTAATTCACTCACCATCCTTGACATCCCTCAAGTTGGAGGAACTAACTGGTTTGATAGACGGGCCGCAAGACCAAATGTTGTATCGACTGTCTGGAGTGCCGGTTCAAAGCCCCTTATTCAGGAGGGCGCTGCGTCAAGTGACCCGCCTCCCAACTTCAAGGTCCTGAGCGAGTCTGATATCGATCGATTTGTTGGGCATTATCGCCAGGCGGCCCTCAATGCAGTCGAGGCTGGCTTTGACGGCGTAGAGATCCATGGTGCTAACGGATATGTGAGTTCCAACTGCCATTTGAATGGGTTATGAAGATGGATATGTCGACTAACACGGGATGTGACACAAAGCTCGTTGATCAGTTTGTAAGTAATCCCCTGCTCCTCTAACACAACAGGCCTAACACTCCACAGCTTCAGTCAAACACCAATGACCGCACAGATTCGTATGGAGGTAGCATAGAGAACCGCCTCCGCTTCCCACTGAGGGTTCTCAATGCCGTCAGTGATGCCATCGGTCCCGAACGTGTCGGCATCCGAATGTCGCCCTTCTCCCGCTTCCAGGGTATGCGTGAGGCCGACCCCCTGGCTCTCTTCGTCCCTTGGGCCAAGGCCATCGTCAAAGCTCAGCCATCTCTGGCATTTGTCCATGCCGTGGAGCCACGAGCCGATGGTTCGTCGGATACACCTGAGCACCTGCGAAGGGCAGAGGACACACTGGCACCTATCCGGGAGGTACTTGACAGTGCCGGAATCAAGCTCATTGTTGCTGGAGGATTCCTGCCCGAGACGGCCATAAAGCATGCGAGCGAGACGGACGATCTCGTGGCCTTTGGGAGATACTTTATTCGTATGTTACCATTGTGGTTGCTGGTGTATTTCGGAACTGACTCTGGAGTAGCGAACCCCGATCTCCCAGCACGAATCGAGAACGGATGGCCACTGACAAAGTATGACCGGTCGCTCTTTTACACCCAGAATGAAGTGGGATACACTGAGTAAGTTGTTCGACCTGCTGATTTGGCTGGTTTCTGACTAGAATTGGTAGTTATCCCCCGTACAACGACAACGAACCCAGACTCTGATAGAACCGGCTTACTTACCTACCGTACCTAGACAAAGATGAAATAGAAGTTGGAAATAAACTTGTTCCATTAGATGCCACTATAAACGAGCAACTTCTCTACCATAGAGCCAATCTTCCCGTGTGTTCGGTTTTATTGTGTGTCAAAGTCAGGTCTCTTCCTGCAATTGTGTTTAACTTTTCCAACCCATCAATAACCCCATTAACAACAGATCAAGCTTTTTCCGATAACCTTACATCTGCCACCGACACCACGAACAATCCATCCAGAAGCCTCCGCCACCCATCCCGGTCCGAATCGTCAGGCCTCCGCCATTGAGGAAGAAGGACAATAGAGAAGAAGGAAGTGTCGATGGCAAGCCAGAGGAAAAAGCCAGGGAATATAACCTCTCATGGGAAAAAGAAAGGTGGCATCTTGCACTGCGAGGCTCATCTTCCAGCTATTAGGTTTCTATGGCTATAGAACTTTACATTAGGTTTACGGTGTTTTGCGGTATTGGGTTTTGATACTGCCGTGTGTCTTTAAGTGTGTTCTTTGCTGCTGTGGCTGACAGCGATGTCATCGAAAAAAAAATAGAACGACACAAATATTGTCGGTCCCCAATACCTAGTCACTTCTCATCTCCCTCTCATCGCCACCATCGCGGCCCTCCCTGTCCACTCCTCGCTGCTCATATCTCCATCGTTCGGCCCACGATTCACCTCAGTCAAAGCTCAAGGACTCCCAGCTTGTTTCCTTCCCTCCCATCTAGACAGCCATGTCCTTCGTCAAGGAAGCTATCCGGGACCTTTGTACCAAAGCTCAGGATGTATTTTCCCGTTCCGAGAGAGCCTGGCTCGCCGCGCGTGAGGCGTGGAACGAGGAACCCGATACACAGGCACAGAATGACGGCACAATTCTGACTGAACCCCAAGAGACTCCAGAATCGGCAAGCACGCGCATGGGCAGGAAGTACGGGAACAAGACAGAAAAGGCAGAAAAGGAAATAGGCAAGAAGATGCGAGTTGGGTCGCCCGTCGATATCTTCATTAAACCATCACAAAAGGCAATCGAGCGAGCACTTCTGTCGGACGGCGTGCCGAGCGATTCCTCGCGCTTGGCTCTCTGGACTGATGCTTCAGAAAAGTGTAGCCCTAGCCACGTCCGCAGTCCCGCAGGAATAGCTGTGGTATTCCGACACAAGTTTCACTGGGTACGGATTACGGCACGGT
This sequence comes from Fusarium vanettenii 77-13-4, assembly GCF_000151355.1. Lineage (NCBI taxonomy): Eukaryota > Fungi > Ascomycota > Sordariomycetes > Hypocreales > Nectriaceae > Fusarium > Fusarium vanettenii. Next base: position 2,260,420 of record NW_003315867.1, read on the forward strand.
TGAACCATTTCAACAACATCGCCATTGCAGAGACCCAGGCCATTCTATATGCCCTTGACTATGCAGTGCAGCAGTCTGCACAACTGGGCGTTACTTTGCGCCAAGTCGAGATCTTCACTGACAGCCAGAGTGCGCTGATGAACTTGGCCAGAGGAACCCCAAAGATCAAGCGCAAGACCCGCGAGGAGGTGCTCAAAGTCAACAAGGCACTACTCGAGTCAGCCAAGAAGGCAATGGACGCGCTGGAGGCAGCTGGTATCGGTCTGGAGTTGCACTGGGTCCCGCGAGGCAAAGCCAAGGGGAACGAATTTGCAGACGAGGGATCACGGCTTGCAAGACTGGCAATGACAGACCTGGTATCGCCCGATCACGTCATGATCGAAGTTATCCCGAATCTCGATGATAAGGAAGTTTTCCAGGTGCCTGTAGAAGAGACACTTGCGTAAGCATCTTGATATCGTTTGCTTTGCAAATGCGCTGACAAGTGTGATTGTATAGGAGCGCAAGAGCTGCATCTGCTCATCGCCGACTCATGGCAGAAGGAGTCGCAAAGATGTTTACGTCGCAAGTCGAGCCGCTGCCAATCAAACCACTGTCCGGCAAACCGGCTTCGATCGAATCACCCGCTGCAGCACACTCCCTTATCCCCGACGCGGCGCTTTACCCTGTTGACTTGATGGGGATGAAGCCTGTGTCTGAGAATCAGCCAATGCCTGAACCTGAGCCTGAGCCCGAGCCTGAACGAGAAACCGAAAATCAAGCAACATCGCGAGTCGGGCTTAACATGTCACGACCCGAAGTGGCATTTGTCAGAGATGTACATGTCCCAGACGGTTGGGACGCCCCTCAATCCCCTCGCAGCGATAGGGCTGAGGGATGGCCCGATGTCCGAGATGCATCTCGCTCTTGAGTCGTCACCCAGACGTACAAAAACTTGAGACACCAGGACGTCTAGACTTAGTGAAGAGTGCTTAAATAATAATCTAATGATAAGCTAAATAAAACATAAAAATGAGGAATAATGTTATAAGTCTTTGATTGTTTTTATTTATTACATTCTGCGAATGCGTGGGCAAAGGGCGGCCAACGACACAACTCCGCACATCAAGGGACGGACGCACTGGCCGCCTTCGCCTCGTGGACCCGGCACGCGAGGAAGCTTGGCCATTCCCGCGCACATGGTCGCCAGTAACAAGATTCATCTAGCCAGCCAATCAACGAATTCCGTTCCAACAAAAGCGCGGGCTGACTTTTGCCCTCGCGCCGACAATAAGCTCCGACATGCCGACATTGGACCAAATCTTTTACCTAAAACGGAAAACAATCTAGACCCCCGGGCGTAGATCTGCCGTCTTTGCCGCCCTTTCGCGATCCCGACGACCGATCCGCCGTGTGATTCTCAGGCACATTGCCGACTTGCAATGGCTGCGGGCGTCATCAAAATGAAATATATACTCATGTTGCCCTGGTCGTGACGAAAATACCTTTTTCTTCATTTTCACGCCAAGTTCAGCCTCATCTAGCTGTGACACGCCTCGCAGCGAACTCAATCGCCATCCCGGGAATCGACTACACCCTATCCAACCATTCTTGGCGTCGACTCGACCTTTGAATTCATTATACCAGAGCACGCCTAGGAAAGAGCAAAGGAATTTACGTCAAATTGACTACTGGGTGATAATCTCACAATGTCTTCACAACAAAGTCAAGGCCAAGGCGGCGGGATGCCTCCTCAAACTGTGAGCTCTTTTGCCCCTTATAGTCAAAGATAGTCTATCACTTCCAGGACTAACATGGCTGGTTGCCTCTTCAGGGACCTCCATATCTCCCAACGACCGCAGGCCTCGGCGGCAGGCCTACCCCATCAGTTGACGATCCAATCAGCGGCGTGCTACTGGGCTTGTTTGTAACTGGTGCCGCCCTCAACATGACCATCTTCCAGTTGAACAGACGTCGCTCGCACAAGTTCATCCTCTCGGCCCTTCTGTTCGGTTTCTGTATGGCCCGAATCATCGCCAACGTCCTCCGCATCGTGTGGGCTGCATACCCGACCAACGCCCGAATCGCCATCGCAGCCCAGGTCTTTGCCAACGCCGGTGTTATTCTACTATTCGTCGTCAACTTGATCTTTGCTCAACGCATCCTCCGCGCCTATCACCCGCATATTGGTTGGAGCAAGCCAGGCACACTCGTATTCCGTTTCTTCTTTTTCAGCATCGGCGCTATGCTCGTCATGCTGATCGTCGCCGTCGTCTACAACTTTTACACCATCGACCCCCACACCAAGCACCAGCTTCGTGATGTTCAGCTCACTGCCATTACTTATCTCGCCATTTTGGCCTTCCTTCCTTTGCTGACTATCGCAATCTGTCTCATTCTCCCACGGAAGGCTCCTATGGACAAGTTTGGTAAGGGTCGAATGCGCACCAAGCTCGGCCTCCTTATCTTCACCTCAACTCTGCTCACTTTGGGTGCTGCGTTCCGTGCTGGCGTCAGCTATAAGATCCGACCGGCTAACGACCCAGCCTGGTATCACCACAAGGCCTGCTTCTACTGCTTCAACTATGTCATTGAGCTCATTGTTGTCTTTTCGTACGCCCTGTCGCGGTTCGACCGACGTTTCCATATTCCCAATGGCAGCAGCGGTCCCGGCGACTACTCGGGAAGTGTCAAGTCGGACAGCCCTATGTATCGTGTCTGCACCGAGGAGGAAGTCTTTGGTGACGATGAGCGGCCACGAGCTGAGCGACGACGAGAGCAACAGCAAGAGCTGGAGGAAGGCCTGAAGCGCAAGGAGAACAACGAGAGTGTCTAAGGGTGGAACTTTTCAGGGTCTGTACAAGTTGATATTTTCCTTTGTTATACCAATCCGCGATGGAAGAAATAGGCATCATCTGCGGACACCGGGTTAGTAATCGGATGCATACTGATTAGAGTCAAGGAGAGAATAAAAAGGGGACTGCGCACGGCACACAAACGGGTATCTAGATGGATGAGTTACGAAACTTCTCACCACAAACTTAATAATGGACCATCTCGCGATTGCTCCAAATCAAATACATTGTATAAATTCCTTGACACTATTACATTTGCCTGAACAGACACTGAGCGACCCTCAACCCCATCTTGGCCCTTTATCATGACTACCTACCTGTGTGACGGGGGTTTTGAGGCAGCCTGTCCGCACTGTATCATTAAGCTAGCTAGTTAAAGGGAGCATAATGCTAAGGAATAACATCTGTTGAACGCGCAAGGCTGTTATAATGATGATATAGCTCTAAGGGACTAATCATTATGTCATAATTCTATTATAATGAAGAGATGTTTTTAGAAGATATTATGATGACTTTTTATCATGAAGCTAATACAAACCCGACAGTATGAGGCAAGCCATGCATCACACTGTCCTAACCCCCCCCTTCACCCGGGTAGGTACATAAGTCTGTCTCCGTATTCCCCAAAATGGTTTGTGACCCATTGACATGTAGAGACTTCACACAGTGATGTTGGATATGCAGTAACAAAGTACAAAGTACAGGGCTTGATCATGCAAACTCGTTTCTGTGTCTTGGACCGCGGAACTCAATAATGCGTATCTAAACGACCATGAAGATTCAAAGGGGGCTGACGTAGGAACGACGGCAAAATCCTCTCCAGCAAGGGCATCAAGCCGCTCCTACTGCCACCGCACCTTCCCCGTCATGTCCGAGAGCTTGCCACAAGCAGATATGTAATGTCCGTACAGGTCCTGCGCCAAAGGGGGTTTTGTCTAGTCTTTGAGGGATTTCGTTGTGTGGAATCGCACGAGGTCGAGCGGCAAGTCTCCGCGACTGGCGCAGTTGTCGCGGAGAGGAATGCGGCCGCGAGGGCTCGATGTTGGTGAGACGTGGGTATACAGAACGAGATTAGAGGAAGTAGTCAGGAGTCCCTGCAATTGAGTTAGAGTCGCGTTTCTAGACGGAATGTGCAAGAGGAACTTACGCCTTGAGACCATGGGCTCGCCAGCTCTGGGGCATGGGTCGAATTGCAAGCTAGACCTGGTTAGTATGCGACATGTTTGTCAATTAGGTCGAAACTCACAAAGTATACTTCAGGTGCTCGTCAATCTCCATGATGGCGGCCTGGTTACCGCATCTATAGCAGTAGTTGGGTGCTGCAATGCATGTTAGCTCCAAACTCAGTGGGGCGAACCCTGGGAGCATACCTGAGAAGATTGTCACAACATTTCTGTCTTGAGACCAGTTGTAACCCTCCATGACGAGCTGATGGGCTCGCGCAATCAGGGTCAAACCGTTGTTGTGATTGAAAGCCTCTGAAATATCCTGGCCGAATGTGTACCCCGCACCACGGGGGGAGATTCCCCAGCCGCATCGGTCGTCGGGGTCTGACCACAGGAGATCACACATGGGACCCTCGTGGGGGACCTCCTGGATGCGATCAAGAGCTCGGATGTTATCCAGCGTGTCGATACTGGGGGAGAGACCGCCGTGAAGACAGAAGATCTGGTTGTCGATCAAGGCAGTGAGGGGGAGGTAGTCGAAGAGGTCGGTAAAGTACTTCCACACGTTGGCGTTGCCGTATTTTCGGAGGCACTCGTCGTAGAAACCGTAGACCTGGGTGATCTGACGGGACTCGTGGTTTCCTCGGAGGATGGTGATTCGCTGAGGGTATCGGATCTTGAGGGCGACGAGGAGGGTGACGGTCTCGACGGAGTAGTAACCTCGGTCGACGTAGTCGCCTGGACACATTGGAAGTGAGTATGGTAGTCCTTGGCTATATGCCCGTGTGATGCGTACCCATGAAGAGGTAGTTGGTATCGGGGTTGGGGCCACCAATCTTGAAGAGCTCCATCAGGTCGTGGAACTGGCCGTGGATATCACCACAGACGGTGACGGGGCATTTCTGGCGAGGCAGGATCAGCTCGAGCACCTGGCTCGCCGGCGCGCATCATCAACGTACCACGGGCTGCACATTCGATTCCTCCTGTAGAACTTCTCGTGCCTGCGATTCCAGTCAGTCAGCGCTGCGAGTGGTTGATGATCACGCGAGGGAAGTCCGAGCTCGTCGACTGGGATGCGGCGAGCAAGACCATCACCATCTGCGACTCAGCTGCCTCGCCCATCCCGTTCAGCAGCATCCCAAGCGCGTCCCATTGCCAAGCAGCGACTCACCTTGTCGCACAGTCTCTGAACATCAGACTCGGCCAGCTGCTTGCAGCCCATCAAGCTCTCGATCCAGCCGTCGAGGGTGGGGATGGTGGTGGGCTCGAGGTTGAGAACGGGGGAGGCATCGGCGGGTGCGCGCCCGACATCCTCCATATTGGTGTCCATGACGGTTTTCGGGGTATCGAGGGGATTGCTAGGTGGTTGAAAAGGGTGGAAGAAGGGGGTGAGAGGAAATGACGTTGACAGTTGATGCGGTCACGCCTGAATCGCGAGCGGTGGGGCACGAGGCACAAAGGCGGCGGTCGTCCGTCAGGGGAGAGAAAAAAGAAATGGAAGCTGGGGAGGAAGAGAAGGGGTTTCTTGGTCACAGCGGGATTAGCTACCGACTACCAGCAGCAGCTTCGAAGGGAAAATCGTCTATGGCGGCGCGTGGCAGGCGGGCGAGATGTTTCGTGAGGCAGGAAAATTTGGTGTGTTGTTTAGGTGATGATGATGGGAGGAGGAGGAGGGATGGATGGTTGCCAGCTGGGCTGGGCTGGGGCGACTCCGGGGGCGCTTGTGCTTGTCCAGTGCTTTGAGGTCCAGCGTGGGTGGTGGGTGGTGCGCTGGCGTTGGCGCCCCTTGCCACTTCCACTTTCGGCCTTGGACGACGCACTGGAGATTGCGGGAGCTCTCTTGCATGCGCCTCGTGTGGCGCAACCTACATACATGCATCTAGACAATGGGATGTGAGACTCGAATTTCAATGCACAGGTAGGCAAATGATAGTCATGAGATGAAATGATAAACCTCTTTTTGCTTTTATCAACGCCCATCAATTCCTTCTTTTCCCGTCAACACTCCCTCCATGATCATATCATCAACAAAGCCTAGCCCAAGGCGGATGTGGCTTTACCATCTTACATACCAAGCAACCACCTCGACGTCAACGCCCACGAACAACTCAACTATAAACAGGTTTCTCACAAAAGCAAAAAAGAAGACAATCATCGCGGCTCTCCAGTCCCAGCCTGGATTCGCACCATAAACGCCATGTATTATGCTGACAAGGTAACCAAAATGTTCCCAGCATCAGCAAGCACATTCAACTTTCTCACGACAATCCCAGCCCGATAGGCGCCTCCTCTTCCACTGGACCGCTGCTCTGCAGGTCCCGTCCCACCAGGTTGACAAAGTCCAAACCGACTTCTGACAGCTTCTTGGCGTGCTCCTTGGCCCTGTCCATGCACTGCGTCCAAACTGCTCCCCCAGGCTCCGTGCTACTAAGCTGCCGTGCTAGGATCACGTTGAAAGCTTCCACCTCCTCCTTGGACCATTTGACACACACACTCATCATGGGAGGAGGGAAGCAGGACTGGAAACACTGAACCGTGTTGTGGATGATGGTGAAGTACACAAACGAGAGCTCCCAGATGTAGAGGTGGAGGTCTCCCTGAAAGATGCATTGCCTGAGCCTTGTTAGCTTATGTTCCCCACGTTACCTCGCACTCTCAACTTACCTTGCTCGCTTGTGAATCGTGTCTGTCCTCGCTGCCAGGTATGACTCCCTAGCACTGTCTTCAAACCCAAGTCTGGTCAGCCAGCTGACGTTGCGCCGCGTCTTGGCATTGTTGTCGTGCGTCATTTCAAGCTCGCGAACAATCATGGTAGCCAACCTGGCGCATCGCTCGCCGACTTTAAAGTTGATGAAGTCCTGAGCGATGGCATTGTTTTTGAGTCCTCGAGCAATCGCCTTGAGCTTCTCAACGCGGACAACAGCCACCTCGAACCTCTGCATTGCAACATCGATATCGAGGTCGTCCATCTCACTCTCAACCCAGCGCAGGTTGTGCTGCTTGCCGTCCACCTCGATGAGCATGTCCTTGATATCAGAAAGAGTCGCCAAGAGCTCTGTCTTTTGAAGAAGACCGGGGTCTCGAGAGGCAAAGTAGTTTATCGTCTCACGTGCCTTGTTGTTGGCCTCCATCTCAGATCGAAGACCCTTCCGGAGCTGCTCAACTGCTTTACGCACATTGAGAAGCAGTTGCTTCTTCTCGGGGTCCTGAGGTTTCTCCGTCCGATAGATGAAAGATTCCTGACCGACTCCTCGCACCATAATAGCATCAGCCAGTTTGTTGCGCCCTCCAGACTCTGCAGTGCTCGTCATGTCCACCACCTCGACATCCAGGAGCGGCCAGCAACGGTCCGCCACCATCTTCATCATCGGCCCTCGTGCGTCGGAATTCGACGCATCAGTCTTTCGCTTCTTACGCGAAGCTATGAGCAGGTGATCGTTGAGCAAAAAGATCTGCATCGCCCGGCGTGACTTGTACGTGGCATTGTCCAGCTCGATCCAAGGTCCTGCGTTCTGGACAACATGACGTCCTGCCGCGTTAGGGAGGAACTTTTGAGATCCTTCCACGCCCTTGAATAGTGCTTGCATCTGTGTGTTCCAGAGAGCGCTTCTGTCTGCGACGGAGCTTCGCCTATCCCTCTTGCTGAGAGTGAGGTCCCCGGACATGTTGGAGTCGTCGCCCTTTGCGGCGGCTGCCCGCATTGCCGTTGTGTTCACCTTGAGCTCCGACATGAAGTTCTTTAGATTTCTCATTTCACTCTTGAGCTTCTCCGCCTCCTTGCTGATCTTGATAAACTGTGTCCTGTTCTGCATGACGCTCTGCTGCAGGTCTGTTCCCACACGAATTTTGACCTTGCGGAGCGAGTCCTCGAACTCGCGGATCTGATCCTCAGTCGCATCACTCAGAACGGCCGCGACATATTGATCCGGAGTTAGGTCTGGGTCTCGCAGTGCCTTCATGTCCACGACGGGGGCAGCTCCGGCTCGTGAGGGGGGCGGTCGGGCAGCGGCATGATCTCTGGGCTCGTAGTTACCCAAAGAGGGCGCTGGCGGCATCGGGGGAGCACCGGCATTGTAATTGCTGGTAGGTAGAGCATTGAATCGTGTCGAGTATCGTCGCTTTACAAGATCCGAGGTCTAGGCAGAATATCGTGAGCATGTTGGGCTGTGAGGGTTTCAGGCAGAGCACACCTTTGTACCAGCCACTGGAGGTGGACGCGTTCGAGGTCGAGGGGCAGCCTCGTTAACCGGTGGCAGTTTGGCTGAGCCATCCTGAAGAATAGGACTCGAGATCTGTCTGGGAGCGCTGATGGTCGGACGCTTCTTCCTCTTGCCGCTGCGGAGCGAGTATATCTTGCTGCGCTCCTCCGACATGTTGGGCGAGGTACGACGTGAGGTGTTGGATCAGGCAAGGCGCGCGGGAAACGGCAACGACGTTGGAAAGGTTTGGTTTGGTTTAAAAGAAGCACAATATGGCACCGAGTCGCGTGTTACAATGGGTACGAGGTGTCATTCGAGTTCAAAAAAGGTATGTCTGGCTATGACGCCAGCCGAGCTCTCTCGTCTTATTGAAGGTACGTACGTGTAATCGTCGAGCTCTCTACCTGCAGGTAGGTCTTGAAGCACAGGCCTGGCCGTGTCAGGAGGTGGGGGTACGTACCCAGCCTCTCTCAGCCGCGCGCCTCTCGTCAGTGAACGGGGCCTGAGCTCCAAGCCTCAAGCCTCCACTGCCACTGTCAGTGGTTCCGAGGGGAAGAGCTCCAAGGCTGCGCTGGGGTCGTCCAGAAAAGGACTAGCGCCATCATGTGCTTCCGGGCAGTTCAGTTTGGCCCATCCCATGGCCTGCTAAAAAATTGGTTTCCCAATCGCGACGCCTCCAAAGCTGCCGCTCTCGCTCGACTTCTTGGACAACCCTACCAACATCATTTAGACGACGTAATCTCTCCTCCGTCTCCGACCTCACCGCAGACATCCCCGTCTTGCCCTGCCTCCCGGATCTCAGCATTGCCGTCTGATCTTGGGGTTTACTCGGCTTCGCCCTAGTGTCCCGCCCGCCACATCAAATCAATTGCCCGTCATGGTCCAAGTCTCAACTGTCGTGACGGCATCTGTCGTAACCGCCGCCGCCGCCATCGTCGGTAAGCCTGCACCGATCATGTCTCGGACGACTATACAATGTCGAGGCTGCGATCCGATTGAGCCCCGAGGAGAGCTGTGTTGGCTAACTCGGACTTTGCCCCTCTCAACTAGGTTATGCCGCATACTTTGACTATCAGCGTCGAAACCAGGCCGAGTTCCGCCGGAACCTGAGGAGGAACGAGCGTAAGCAGGCCCGCGCTGCCAAGGAGGAGGCCGAGGCTTCGACCCAGCAACAACGCAAGAACATCCGCGTCAGGGTTGAGGAGGCCAAGGAGGAGGGTTTCCCTACTGGTGTGGAGGAGCGGGAGGCCTTCTTCAACGAGCAGGTCATGGCCGGAGAGATGCTCAGCCAAGATCGTACGAGCTGCCCTCGAATTGACTGTCTGCAACTTGCTAACCTGCGTCTGTAGCTTCCAAGACTCTTGAGTCTGCTCTGGCTTTCTACAAGGGTCTCAAGGTCTATCCTGCGCCTGGAGACCTGATCCGTATCTATGACAGCACTGTCCCCAAGGTAAGGCTGATAACCACCGCTGTTCAGCTCGTACAACTCTGACAATCGTAAAGCCCATATTAGATATTCTGGCCGAGATGATCGCTTATGACTCGACGCTCGACATCCGGACGCCCGCTGCTCCTGCTGGCATCAACCTCGCCGACATTCCCAACGTTGGCCTCGACTAAGAGTCTGAGACAAGATAATCTTGAAAACTACCTACCTCCCCCAAAAACCTCGCGGTGCTCACTACTCACTCTCCGAGCTCCACCAAAATCTGAATGGAGACCTGACGGCCTTCGATGTACCATAGTTCCGCTCTTCCAGCTTCCATAGAGCTTTGTGTAAACAGGTGTACGTTGAAACGAATGGGCTTGGGGACGGCAATGCTGGCAGCGTTTCCGTCACACATGAAGTTAATCCTTTTTTTTATTCCTTGATATTCTCCATCTCGTGCAGTAGCCGTGGGCGTACTCAACCATACTAAAGCCACTCCTACCTATGACGCTTCAATCTTACGGCCTTTTCTATCTACTCTGTCGTCCCTAGGATCAAAGCCACCATTACCCCAGTTAGACCAGTCAGGGTTTGGCTCTGGGTCCATATAATCTTCGGGCGTCCAGTCACCTTCAGGTCCTCGCTCCTCCAGCAAATCAAAGAACTTTTTATAGTCGATGCGGGTGTGCCACTTGCCATTGACATTGAACCTGTCGCTGGCCAGCAGGATGCAGCAGCTGTGGGCATGCTCGGCCGCGATACCATAGTTGAGGCCCTTCTCCTTAAGTCTCTTCTCTAGGGCCTTGACAAACTCGCAGACTTCCCAGTAAAAGGGCACATTGGACATGCTCAGTCCTGCGTTAGAGGACGTTGATGTACCGCAGTATGTGACACCCTTGACCTCAACAAAGCAAGGGAGGCCCTTTTCCACGAGTCGAGCGTAGCCCTCGGCCTCTTCCTCCACGTTGAAGCCCTTGACGAGCGTCAACCGAAAGACGGTTCTGTGACGGAAGCGCTTCTCACGGAGGATATCCAAGCAGCGCTGGAATCTCTCCCAAAAGTCTCGGTGAAGAGGCCGGTCAATCTTTCGCAGAGACTCCTTGTCGGCGGCATCGATGGACACGTACAACTGAGTCACCGCCTTTAGGGCCGCCAACTGGTCAGGGTGCTGGGCGTTGCAGACGAGGAACGACGAGATACGCTCCGCGTGCAGCATGCCGAGGAACTCGTTGATGTGGGGGTAAAAGATGGGCTCGCCAACAAGCGACAGCGCGCAGTGCCTGATCTGCATGGCTTCGGCGAAGCGCTCGGCTCGGACACCGGGCATGCCACGTAGCATCTTGATCTTCTTGTAGTGGTTGGTCTTGACGCCCTCAAAGATCAAGTCCGGAGGATCGACGACCCATCGCCAGGTGGTTCCAACAGGGTTTGTACCGTGACGCCAGCAGAAGACGCACTTGTTGGAGCAGGAGAGTGAGGGGGTGGTCTCCATACACTGGTGCGAGTGGATGCCATAGAATGAGAATTTGTAGCAGGATCCTCGGCCACGAAGGGCCGACTTTGTCCATCGGCAGGTCTTGACTCCAGAGTGGGATCCCACGATAGCGTAACCTTGCTTCGTGAGAGCGGCGTATGTAGGCGAGTTCTTGGCAACCATTTCCTTCGGTCCTTGAGGTACCATCTTCTTTGTAGAGCTGTATGTGGTGAAGTCAACGGCAAGGGGGGCCTTTTGAACCATTGAACCGTCATCCTTTCGAATCATGCGTCCCAGGTCCTCGACATCATCCAGGGGTCTTCCGTTCTTCTTGGCGTCGCTGGTGTCATCATCCTCGAACAAGACCTCGCCATCATCCTCATCTTCGGCGGCATCTTCAACGTCACTCTCTTCAGCCGCTCCACTGCCTGGAAGACCCTCTCCAAGGTTTCCAGTACGGGCGACATGTTCGATGACTTCCTCAACGCCCTTGGTCCATTCTTGTAGTCGTTCCTCGTGGTCACTTTTCATGTCGCCCATGCCGACGGGGTAAGCTCTCTTCCGGCTGGTCAGCTTGGCCATCCACTTGTCAACTTCCTTTGCCTGGAAACAGAAGCCCTCTCCCTCTGTGGGCCAGTTCTCCTTGTCACCGAAGCCAAACACGGAGTAGCCTAGTAGACTAGAGAGGGGCGCAGTATCAATTCGGAAGTCGTGGTGAGTCTCTTGGAGGTGTTCGAGGAAGGTGTCGTTGATGGTATCGATGTTGTAGCTGGGAATGAGGAACGTATAAAAGTAGTCGACATCTCCATGCATCTTGGGAGGGGCAATAAAGAAGTCATCAAAGTCGATCTCGGTAAGGTCTTTGAGCTCGGGCTTGAGGAATTGACGACCAGATTGCTTGGCGATTTCCTCCTGTTTGGCTTCCAACTCTTTCAGATACGCCTGCGCAATCTTGTCTGTCTTGGTGGTGATGGACGAGAAAAAGACGAGGACCATGATAGGTCGCGTAAGATCCTTTTCTTGCTCATTCTTCTTGGACGGCTTCCTGGCAACTCCTCCCTTGATTCTTCGAGGTCCTTGGGGTTTAACATCCTTCTTTTCATCGATCGTCTCGACGGCGGGGGTCTTTGCTTCGACAACTGCCTTGGGCTTGGGAGGTTCCTTGTAAGCCTCAGTCAAGGCAACGAGTTCCGTCTTTCGGCCAATGAAGGTTAGATAGATTCGAAGAGTACCGAGGACGACGAGAGCGGCGACGAGAATGGGAGTTCGGTGGATGTGCCAGACATCGACCAAGTCTGTATTTCGAGTCAGCAACCATGTGCGCGACACGGACAAGACGGATCAAATCTTACCTTCAACAAATGAGTCGAGCCGTGAAGGCGACGAATAATTTGCCCAATCCATCCTGAAGATCTGCCTGCCGCGATCAAGCTGCGAGGCCTTCTATTTCTTCAAGTCCGAGTTGGAAAGAGGTTTGTGAAGCAATGACAATTGCCGTGAACCTTCCTTCTGGGGAAAAAGCCATTTTGCCCCGCCCCGGGAAGAATTTTGGTGGGGACCCTGGGCTATCGTCATTGCGCATCGCCAATCGAGTGGCTGCGATTTGATGGAGGAGCTGCTTACAGGAACAAGGATAGGGCTTCAAGAGTTTGATCAAACATGAGCACTATTGTCAATGATTCGATTATATAATATTCTGCAATTTTTACACATTTAATTAATTATCTCTATATGCAGTTATTCTCGAAAAAGTTGTTGTTGTCGGCTGTTAAAGTTGACAACAAGTACAATTCCCTTGTTAAAGAGGTGGGCAAACTGAAACTTATAATACACGCGCAGGCATCAAAAATCGAATAAAGAGTCACCTAGACTCTTCTGTCCGATCCTGCAGCCTGCGACTTGTCTCGAAGATCCTTGAGGCATGGCGCATGGAACATCTCGCCAGTAATGACTAGCTTCAGTGTCCTCGTCGCCACAACTATCCACAACAAGACGACCGACAGAGAGATGATCTATTAATTAGTTAGCATCAGCTTCAACTACAAGAGTCAAATGTTCATACCATTGTGGAAATCTTGAAAAAGTCACTGTCGAGGTTCTGTGCGAGCGCACTCGTACAAGTCGCCAACACACCCAGTGGGAATGTAAATCCCCACCAGCCCATGTTGAAGGGGAAGTTTTGCATCGTAACGATGCTGATGAGTGCAAAGGACAGCCAGACGAGAGCGAATCCCCACATCACGATGGCTAGGAACACGCCTAGCACATAGAGCATCTCACCCGCTCGGGCAGAAATTGTGGTGAATGCAGTGCTCTCTGGGATCAACTGCATGGCCACTTTTCCGAGTTGCTGGATGCCATAACCTCCCTGCCCAAGAGGACCGATGGGAAGGAAGACTGAGACGATTACCTCCTTGGGAGGAATTGAGTGGATGGTGAGTCGGTGGAAGTACAAAGCCAATACACAGGCCGAGAATGACTCGCCAATTCCCCAGAGAACGTACGAGGTGATGACCGTGGTCAGAGCGTGATGACGGTTGGGAAGCGCCTCGGCAACAATTCCTCCTGTGGCAGCCGCGACTACAGCTGGCACGATGGGGAGTAACAGAGCAGCAGTGATGTTTTGAAGACCGGGTCGATGGCGATGCATCACGATGAAGGGCATGCTAATGCAAGTAGCGATAGACAGCCAGACATCAACCCACCAGAAGGCCCAGGCGAGGTAGATGACCCAGTCCCCCCACCCCTTACAGCAGAATACCATCATGTTGATAATGGCTTCATCAGTGTTAGCGTTTTCCTCAACTACTATCACCTAGAGCTGACTCACTTGCGAAGCCCATGGGCATGCAACCCAAAAAGAGAGACTGGGCGGGATGAGACACCATCGCCCCCCAGATCTCAGGATATAGCGTATAACGGGCAATGGAGATACCCATAAAGACTGTAAAGAGAAGGACATTGAGCCCAAAAAAGACATACGAAATGTACTGCAGCCATATCGCATTGTAAGGGAGATTATGCAGGAGGATGGAGACGATGCCCGTCCCCATGTTGACTGCAAACCATCTTGAACGCCATTGTTAGAGGCTTACACTGGATCAGATGGTGATAAACACTTACGATGGAGTAAAGTTTCGTACAACTCTTCGCCAACCAGTATTCTCCTTACAAGGCAGAGTTGACTCGCATGGCCTCGGTGCAGAACCGTTACACGCAGCCTGCCCGTTGGAACACTGAGTCGAAGAGACGTCAGACATGATGAAGGTTGCACCGCCTGCTCACTCGCTGGTGAGAATGTGACGTGAGTCGCCGATCGGGGGCGCGTAGCGGAAGCTAAGATTGAGAGGCGTGCAAGGGTCTTTTGAGTCGGCGATTGAAAGTGAGACCGGGGTTTGGGTAATGAAAAAGAAAAGTTCTCTCAATGGAGTCTTTTCGGTGTCCTTTTTTCGCGTTCAGCCCGTCGTTTATTGCCAAAGGAAGCAGTTTTTTATAATAAGGAAAAACGGAGCAGGCGGCGAAAAACAACTTTGCCTTGGGAACGCCATGTGGACATGGTTCGCGGGTTTCCATGTGTCAATTTCGGCCCCCGACAACCGGTCTAAACCCAACATGAACCCACTGAATCCCCGGTCCCTCCGACATAGGCGGTACGGAGGCGCGTATAGCGGGCATTTCGCCATATTCTAGACTTGCAAAGAGCGGGAAAAACTGTCAACTTTTTTAACCGGCAAACAATTGCTCGTAGATTGGAAACTCTCCGTATAGCCCCAGTTACCATCGTCATCTGTGGCAACTCGTCTTCGCACCCCTGAATCCATCCTGTCCCGTCCGGCAGCAGCAGCTCGCTTGCCCGCCCTGTACCAAAAAGGTAGCGCCCACTCAGATACCACGGAATACCAGCAAGATACCACAGCCCTACCTAGCGTCGCCGCGTCCAACCACAATCGCCAGGCGAGCTCACCGGACCAAGTCTGGGTCGCCGATACAGCCCGTGTGGCCTTTGAGCAATCATGTCGGTAACCATCCGCGACCCACAGCCAAACGTCGGTGATACTATCGCCCGGATGCTGAGAGCCGGATCTGACCGATGGGAGCCAAGGAAGGAGAGGCCACACACGTCGTTGTCCCCCGCCCCGTGTTCCCAAGAAGCTGTGTTGTCCCTTTCCCTTCAGATACCGCCCTTCAAACCTAGAACGAGATCCCATCCTAGAGCATCATCATCATCATCATCAACCCTCAACAGTATAGCAACCATGGCCATCGGAATCCTTTCAACCTCGAGTGCCTTGAGCACCGGTCCTATCGACGTCCCTAATGTTGGCCCGTTCCAGCAGAACCGTTTCGAGGAACTCGTGCAGCGCCTCAAAGAGGCTCTCGGCCCGTCGTCGGGTCTGACGTCTGATGATGTTGATGTCGACTTCCTGACTCGCCTCATGCAAGACTATGATGGCTCCGATATGGAGTGGTCCCGATATGCTTTTGGCGACCACACTAGGGGTTACACCCGCAACCTTGTCGACGAGGGCAATGGCAAGAGCAACCTGGTGAGTCTTATTTGGTCAACTAGACCTAGCCCAGTAGTGACTGATGCCTTGCACAGCTTGTCCTTGTATGGTCTCCTGGAAAGGGGAGCCCTATCCACGACCACGGCAAAGCCCACTGCCTCATGAAGATCCTCAAGGGCAACCTGACCGAGACTCGCTATGCCTTTCCTGACGAGGACGAACAAGAGAAACAGATGGAGGTCATCTCCGAAAGGACATATAAGGAAAACGCCGTCGCCTATATGGCAGACGAGCTAGGACTCCACAGAGTGTCCAATAGGGGCAGCGACTTTGCTGTCTCATTGCACTGTAAACTCCCCCTCAGCCCACGACACTTGTCGTAGTTAACTGACATGCAACTCTGCAGTGTATACTCCGCCCAATGTAGCAAAGAAGGGATGCCACATTTTTGACGAGAAGACGGGGCGTAGGAGCCACGTGCCGGGTTGTCACTACTACTCGGCGTACGGGCGACTGCTCAAGGAGTAGTCAACGACAGGCGCGGCTTCAACAGCCAAGGCCTTGATGAGAAATGACCCCGTGTGATTAGCGAAGAAAGCAATGAGTTTGGTTTTCCCGGTTCCTTTCGTATTTGTTCCCGTTGGTATGGCCAGATTGGTAGATAGAGCAAGCGAGAGAGAAGAATCCGTTTGTGTATGTCGGCAGCACAATATTAGCATATAATGAACCGCTCTGATTCATAAAAAAAGACCCGCAGCTGGTGCAGAGGCGTTGAAGAGGGAGGATGAAGGAGGAAAGCTGGTCGTTTGCTGGTCGTCTTCTTGATCAGGTCCTCATCGCCATCAAGCACGCAATTCGGGCTATGCCTCATTTGGGAATGAGTGCGGTGGGCACTGTGATGCACTGTGCATGTCGCGATACCGAGCCGTCCCGAGTCCCGTTGATGACGGGGAATAGGAGACTGAAATGGGCAGAAAGAAGGTATAAAAAGGTTGCCCAAGTCTTGGAAGTGCAAGGACATTGGATTCTGAGTTTCATTTACTCAAGTATTATGCTGTTGAGGCAGGAAATTGAAGATATGTCTCTCCGAGAGCCGGGTGTCCTAGCCGTCCTGATCGCGCAATTCATTGCCCAAGCCCACACGAGTCAAGGGTGCTTGGCCTTCGGTCGGTCTGATGACAGTGCCTCCCGAGTATCGTCTAGAGAACAGTTCTTCAAGGAAACCTGTCCACTAACTCGGGTTCCTCGCCAAGGTAATGTGCAGTGTTCTAAGAGAGGCACTATTCGGAGCTGTGCCTATCCACCAGGACTTTGTAATATGCACTGACAATCGCTCGAATCGATGTATAAGGAAGGTCCTTGACTTGCTGAATGTCTCTCACTGCCTGTAGTTTCCGCTGATTGGCTCGTTGGCCCTGGCCTATGTTGTTTCTCGACTTGATGGCCACTGTTACTAGTTAACTATCCCCAGGGACGAAGACTATGCCTTCTGTTACATGCATTGGCTATTCCCCATGCCATATTTCTTAGCTTGTATCTTCAACCATACAAAGCCTATTGGAACGCATCAATGAGAGGAACATTCTGTCGTCAGTGATGCAGAGTGAATGCGCCAAAAGCTGATGGAACATTCGACCAGGCCGGGCCCTGTGTCTACATGATGCGATCCAATCACTTGACATCAGGCACTTGGCAAAGAGGTGAATCCCCAGTCTCTGAGGTCATTCACAATGCCCGGCCGAATACGTGCGTCGTGACCTGCTTAACCCCTCATTCACTTATGCGCCATCCGTTCACTGGAGCGCTTCGGCGGGAGAGCATGGGTGCGCGAAGCTAGGTCCTCCTCGGATCGGCGTCCAAAACGTTGGATGCCGATTTCTCATTGAGGGGAAAATGCGGGAGCAAAAAAACATGGTTTGCATGGAACCCCGGGTCGAACTTGTGGAGTCCCCGCACTCTCTCGGGAGATCTTTCACATGGAAGACTCGGTGAGGCCTGTTGATGGAACAAATGGGTTTGTTTGACTGGGGACCATGTTGGAGGGCTGTGCTCGGGCATAGTCGGCTGACCTGTTGGACTATATGTGATGCGGTTTAGTATCCCGGAGGCTATTGCGCCGAGATGGTCCCGATGAGGCAACTCGGCCGCTTGTTGTTTAACATAGACCACACAGCAGGGTTAACTCAACTGGCGTGCTTGGCTCTGCTCATTGCTTATATAGAACCCACCCTCGTCACTGAGGCCAGGCGGGCCAGCCAGTGCTCATTCCTCTCTGTTGATCGTTTCCATTCTCTGGCTCAGCTTGTAAGCCAAGATATTCAAGATGAGACTTCTATCACTCTTGGCTGCCGCGACCTCGGTTGCTCTCGTCGACGCTCGTGCCGTCAATGACCTGAGTGCTCGTCAAGACTCCAGCTATGTCGGATATCTCATTTCGACGTTCAGTGATCCTACCCCTCAGGTTCAATGGCATCTTTCCGATGGCGACAGTGCATCGAGCTTCACGTTCTTGAACGGCGGAAAGCCTGTCCTGACCTCGAACGTGGGCACAAAGGGAGTGAGAGACATTTTCCTCACCACCAACGCTGCTCGGTCTGAGTACTTTATCATCGCAACAGGTGAGGGATGATATCCACCCTAGATATTAGGACACGTGCTGACACCATGATATAGACCTTGATATTAATGCAGAGGGTTTTAACTGGGATTGGGCTACTCGGCACGGTAGCCGCGGTCTTGTCGTGTGGTCCTCAAAGGACTTGGTGAACTGGTCTGCGCCTTCACTGAGGATGTTGGTATAATGAAGGCCTAATCTCATGTTCATTTTGGCTGATAGAATTGCAGTGTCGAGAAGGAGACTGCCGGCATGACCTGGGCTCCCTCTGCTGTCTGGGATGATGAGAAGAAGCAATACTACGTCTTCTGGGCATCTCGTCACTACAGTTCCTCCGACACCGGTCACACCGGCGTCGCCAACCTTGATCGCATCCGCTATGCCACCACCAAGGACTTTGTCAAGTTTAGCGCACCAAAGGACTACCATGCTCTCCCCGACACTCCCCTCATCGACCAAGAGTTCCAGTACCTGGGCAAACCCGGTAACTATGTCCGATTCCTCAAGAACGAGACTGTGAACCAGGTCTACCAGGAGAGAACTGAGAACGGACTGTTTGGAACCTGGACCCGAATCCCTGGATACGTGCGACCCGAGACGCCGCTCGAGGGTCCTGCGTCGTTTGCCGATCTCCGCACCTCTGGGTTGTATCATCTTCTTCTTGATGATTACACGCAATACGTGCCGTTCCAGACTTCCAACATTCTTTCGCCCAAGTGGGAGAGGTCTAACCTTCCCAACTTCCCCAAGGGGCTGAAGCACGGCTCTGTTACGCCGCTGACCCGAAAGGAGTACGATGCGGTTGCTGCCAAGTTCCGTAGCTAAGAGACGACATTGGCTACTCAGATTAAATAGAAATCTAAGTTCTGAACCGAGGATATCTCGAAAGTCCCTATATTGAGCAGCTAGATGCGTATATAAAATTAAGCATCAAGGCTGAAGACACTTTGTATCCTTTGTGAAGTCATCCATCGCATGTATGTGAGTACACCTAAATAACCCGCTCCCATTCCACCTCAGTTGGCTCCTCCTTCCAATACTTTGCCTCCTCCAACTGAACAAATCCAAGTCTCTCAAGAACTCTACCACTCCGAGTGTTGGCACGCTGAGTTGCTGCAATAAACTTGGTGACACCTCTCTCCGCCGCAGCCCAGTCCATCACCACCTCAGCCGATCTATTGGCGATGCGCTTACCCCAGTGATTGGGGGATACACCATAACGGATCTCGACCTTGTCCTTCCATGATGGGATGCGGTCGACGTCCCTCGCTTGCCGAATACCTGCATAGCCAACCCACTCAATCTCCTCAAGCGCCAATGATTCTCGGCCAGTATCCAGTACTCGGATTTGCTCATCCTCAGCAATACCAGGCCCTGAAATATTCCTGGTGACGGCATTATCTCCCAAAATGCGCTTGTGGTCCTCGGGTTCCAATAACCCCACAGCAAAGTCGCCAACGCCTCTGTTTCTCCAATCGTTGTTCACGTCCCGAGTCGAGATTATCTCGTAAGTCTCTTCATCGGACCAGGACCTAGCCGGGAAATGTTCCCCGAAACCCATTTCACAAAAAGAGGTATTGGCGTGCAGAGAGGCGTAAAAGGCGCGGTAAGAGGGTGATGAGATGGCAACCGGCGTGGGGATCAAAATCAGGTTCGATTTTATCAAGGCCACGGGGCACTTGATGCCGTTTGTCGATTCATGTTGAGTTGCAGAGGCCATTTTTGATTAATTGAGGATATGTGTATGTTGGAATAGGGAGTAGATGGGTGTTGGAATTCAAGACAAGATTTGCAGTATCCGCATTCCATATTAAATGGCCTGCTTTGTAGTCTTATTCGCTTACCAAGCATATGAACTATCCCTGACGAGGAAAACTGTTGGTTCGAACGGTGCAACTTGCCGAATGACTCAATGCCCCAGAACTTTTAACACCTGCCGCTTTGGTATTGCTGACAGCCGTCAACTCCATAAAATATTTGCTGAACATTCAAAAGTACTTTAACCGAGAATTACTCGATGAGTGGCCAGTATTTATGTATGCATGATCGTATTAAGTCTCTAACTAAAATCACTTTTGTCTATGACCTGTTTCCGTCCTATAGTCTAATGCAACCAGTAAAAGCGCCTCATCCATCAAGCGCTGCAACCTTGAAGCTTCTTTCTCTCACGTCGAGCCTGAAACCAAGCAGAAGTGTCGCCCATGGGGATATTGAAGGGAAGCACCTCCTGACAGAGGTAGTAGGCTACAGTGTAGAATCCTAGCAATCCTGCAATAAAGCCGAAAACACCAGCAGCCTTCATGAGGGCAGTGCTAGTAGCGGCATTGCCGTCGGCGAGGGCAAAGTAAGAGGAGGCGTCAAAGATCAAGCACAGCTCGATGCTGAGGAAGATGCAAATGTACACAAGGTTGCTTTTTGATGTTAGTAAAACCAATAGTAATCGAGTTGTCTGTCGACCACTTACAGCTGAATTGAAGCAATAAGGAAGAAAAAGTTAAAGACGGCCCAGATTAGAACAAAAAATCCGAGTGCGTTGTTGTATTCGGGATTGGAAGTGCCTCCATACGCGTCGATAATGCCCCATGAAGGAATAAGAGTCGCACCGTAACCGCCGTAGAAGAGTCCTGACCAACAAGGTTAACTGGATGCTTCCCGTGGTTTGAAATGTCTGTTGGTGATGGACTTACCGAAAGCTGTAAGAACCGTGAATGTGAATGTGTCTCCTTTAATCATTGCCCACTGCGCAGCAATGAGCAGTCCAACACAGGCCACAAAGCACAAGTTTCCGACAAAGACTGTCTGAAGGGACACGCCCCGGAAACCCATCATGGACAGGGAAAGTGTGAGTAGTGTAGTAGCGAAACCGCCCATAGCTAGAGGGGCCTGTAAGGGGCACCCCTATTAGTTGTCTGCGACACTTGCTCTTGCCATGTTTCTCCATACCGGGTTTCCTATTCTCTCCCCCAGCGGCCTAGAATAAGCCTCTGCCGAAATTTGGATGCTCTCATTGTTCTTGGTAGAGGACACTGAGTGAGCCATGGTTGCGAAAGGGTCGTCGAGTTGACGGTGTCAAGACAAAACAAGAGACAGAACGACGAGAAGAACAGAGCTGCTAGTGAGATACTACAAGTTGTAGAGGGAATAGGAGAAGAATGGTCTTGAGGGAACGAAATAAATCTTGAGAAGCCGCACAGGGCCACAGTCCCGGCCGGAGGTGGTTCCCGCCGTCGGCCTGCTCTCTCGGCCGGCGGCCTATACATGAAGTTACGTAAATGGTGCTTAGTCTCCCGGTTAAGCTTCCAAAAAATGCAACGCTAGCCCAAAGAGTTTACGTTCATGGAATTCTAGGGAATTAATTGGGTTGTTACATCACAGGGTGAGATTCAATGAGCCGCACTAGTGGTCTGCCACGGATCTTGGCCATCTCGGGTGAGGATGCTTGAGCAAGTCCGTGTGCCGGCCTTTGCAAGTAAGCTTATTAGAGAAGTTGGGGGTTGTTTCTCATGATTTGCTCCCATGTTGCATGATGAATTGGTGTTTCTGGCCTCATGCTTGGCCTGAAGCATCCCAACCCATCACCAAGTGCTGTCAGTTACACCACTGGTTCAACAATGCGGAGTGAATCGGAAGTGAGATGCAATCCCCTTTACAGAACCAGCAGAACAATACCCCGAACTGGAGCCCCCGCGCTTCTAGTTCCCGTGAGACAAACACAAGGATCGGGTTTGGCAGCCGAGACCGGCCTTCGGGAGCCCAGGAGGTCAAGTGATTGGACGGATCAGATTGGAATTCACCGCCATCGATCAAAATTTGTCGATTTCCTCACATGTTCGTGATCTAGACTCTTTTTAACTGACAAAGAGAAACTTGGGGTTTGTTGCCAACCCCATACCCACTCTGGTCTAGACGCCCTCCGGGGTATGGGAATGGGGGCGCACCCTGTGGAGAAAAGCTGGTGCTCATTCTTTTTGCCCTTTTTGGTTTCGTCGGGTTTTGTTACCGAGACCGAGAGCGATCGGGCATTTACTGGCATTATAAAGGGCCAGAGTGCTCACCTCTGGCTTGAACTTTGCATTTTGGCTTCTCAAGAACCTCTGAAAGTGGCTTCGCATTGTATCTACATAGTTCACATCGTCGCCAATCACATTCGGCCCCTGGCTCGTGCAACCCAAGCTGCCAAGCTTTCGAGATCCAGCCCTCGCTTGCAAAGCCGCTCCAAGCCGTCTCGCCCAATTGCGCGAGTGACTAATAGTCATGCAAAGCCAACATCCCGTTGGACCATGAGGCCAAAAGAGACCCAGTTGGGCATCAGAGCAGCCTGACAGAGATAACATGCCTATTATTGAAGGATAACCACGGTTTAAGAGTTATGAGACCGAAGTCGAGGGTCTGGATCTCTAGTTGTTGATAGATATTTAAACTCGTGTCTTGGACCTGCTTTCGGGGGAATGAAGCACAGTTCGCCAAGTACCCAACACCAAGTGTCATATCCAAGACCTTAGTTCCCCTGGGACTACCGGAACGATAGGTAGGATGCGGTCTTATGTTGGGCGCAAGGTTCTCTCGTATAAACATGGTTTCGAGCAACTATGTTACTCCTGTGACCCGCTTCCTGCGAGAGAACCCACTGGATCACCAACAGGTTTGAGTCCCAAGACCTTGGCAACGATTGCCGAGCTGGGAATATCGACGATCAGCTTGGAAGAGAGTTTCAAGTCTTCAATGAAACTTGTTTCAAAGACTGACAGCACATCGGCCCTTCCAGATTTCCTTGGGCCAGCAATTGGGTACCTCTGACTACATGGAGTGGCCGTTGGTTGAATATGCTGCACATTCTTCAGCTTTATCGCAAATCTTGTCATTAACTGGGCCCATTCGCTTCATTTAGGCTTGATCAGTGTATTTGCGGTACGAGGACTTGTAGATTGCCATTCAATCGTATTAAATTCGTGACCTGGGATGCTACAGAGCCCCTTGATTTATTTGCCTATTAAGCCCCCCCCTTTTATTTTCCATGTGAAGAAGCACCAATGTCTTTTCTATATGTACAATTACACCCCATACCCTATTCTTCTGGCTTCTTATACAAAGTCTGGTGCACATCTAGTGCCTCCAGCTCCGTGCCGAGCCGGGGTCCGACCTTTGGGGCTGTCTGTCACCCCCTGAGATCTCAACATCCACCTGATGAGTGCGAGGCACGTTCTGTCCCGTGATGCTATCCTGCTCGACCTCGCGGGTAATATGTATCATACGGCGGGTCGACTCGTCGTCATCGTTGCTCTCCTTGTCTTGAAAGTGATTGTCGTGTTCGTCGTTCCTGCTGGCGCCACCATTCGACAGCTTCACGTGGGTTCGTCGACCAGAGGTACCACCGATGGTTACCAGATTGACATCGCCAGATCGTCCGGGGGTCTTGTCTTTTGAACCGTACGAGGGGGCGAAATCGCGGATGAGACGACGCAGCATTGGCATGGAGCCGGCGATGATACCGAGGTCGCATTCGAGGACTGTGAGCAAAACGATCTTGCCAATCTCGTCTGAAGTATTGTCAGCTTTGTTCCTGATAAAGGGGCCATGAGTCGTACAAAATTTTCCAGTAGGTGCAGTGTATGCCCAGGTATAGGTGATGCGAATGGTGGTGGCCACTGATGCAAACACACCCAGCGACAGAACGCCCATGGTTATGAGCTTGGTCCTCTTGGGCAACTGGAGGCGACGAAGTAGAAACATGGGCACTAGCGCAGTGCTGATATCGGTAAAGATGTTGGAAGCCGAGACAAAGTAAGACACTCTCAGGATGACTGTCTGTCCAGAGGTGCAGTCTCCTGGCTCGCCCCATGCCGCAGCGACGGGCTTGCACTGGAAGATGGCCACGGGCCACGAGATCTGCCAGACGATCCAGCTGAAGCCAAAGAGGCCCCATAGGATCTTTGTGTAGATCTTGTTAAGGTCCTTAGCGAGTCGGAGGAGGGTCCAGATGATGCTCGATTTGATGATTGCGCCGTCGAGGACGTAGATGAACTGCCAGATGATGGTCCAAAGACCTATCTTGTACTGCATGCCGACGGTGATGACATCGTCGCGGGACCCGATGCCGCTGTATGCGAGAACAATGACCGAGGCATTATGTGCAATGTTGAGGATCTGAAGGGTTAGTTGAATTCAAGCTTGAGTTCGTCAAGACTTACCAGGCCAGCAAGCATCAACCAATCTTCGACAGCAAAGGCGTTTAGGGAAAGACGGACGTAGAAGCGCAGGCCTGCAATGAGGATTGCGAGAATCGTAAAGATGATGGTCACCACCAACAGAACCAGAGCCAAGCCCTCAGGCTGGATGGGCTCATAGACTGTCGTGGTTAGGTCCTTGGCCATGATTACTCTTTTGATCCACGGCCAAAGTAAGCACCTAAAAAAGAAGAGCAAAAAAACCTTCAAGGGGAATCGACTCCTTCTCTATCTTCTCGAGCGGTCACCCACAGGGATTCGACCCAATGGCAAAGAGTGTAAATCATTACCTGTTTCTTCCCTCCAACGTTACTTTCCGCTCGGTGGTGGCGGCGGGACGGACGAGGCTTCGAGGACCCAAGATCTTAACGGCCAAGAGTTAAAAATGTTTGAGGCTTATTCCCGTCTGGTCTGGCGGCACCATTTTGACTGGGGAAAATATCAAGAGGGCTTGCATTGGCGGGCCCAAAGGGGATCCCGAAGAGTCCGCCAGAGGACCCTTGTTGCGCCTCTTTGGGTCACCTGGGCTCAGGTGAATACCCTCATTGGGGATCTTTTCCTCATGGGAAAACCTTGTTGCTAAGGGGGGCTGAAGAGCCTTTCAGCCGAGGTATCACGGTCGTTTCGGCGATTCACCGCGAACCCCCAAGGATATTGGTATCCCACTCTTTCTGAAGGCATCGTCCTGGTCTGTCTCGCAGTGACCACCAAACGGGTCGGGTACGACACCCACTTCGAATCGTCTAGATCCCTGCATAGCCTCGGAGAAAACTCTTCATCGCGTTGGTCATACGACTTAGGGCTGGGAACGGGCCGGGCGAGCCGCTCCGTAGGGGATGATCAATGGGACTCTTGGTATTCCCTCTTAAACTACTGAACGGAATGCCAAGACTTTCAGGCCAATGGAAAGCTACGAGAAACGCCATGATATGCTGCTGTTCATTGCGGCTGTTGGCCAAAACATGTTTTTTTTGGCACGCCCGACAATGTGGTCAGCTCATGGCTTGGGGACTCCCCTTGGCTACAGCCGCATGAACGACACACTTAGGCGAGAATAGACGAATGCAGACAACAGGCAAGAACTGCGAGATTGGGATTGCCCCTGTGAGACGAGTAAGTCGGTGGGCGATGAAACTACCGAATGCTACCCCTTGAGTGGTCTGACAAGTCGTAGGGCCCTTGCTATGCGGACCACAGCTTTGGTAACTAGGGTCCAGGTTGCATTGAAACCACATCCTGGGTACTAGGATAGTTTCTCATTGGGAGAGAAACCCTGTGGTCTCGTGCCTGCATTTACCACTCAATGGTTTGACAGCTACCCAGCAGGCGAGCCCGCCTAGGATCCCCCCATAGGCTCGTCAGCGTCTGGATATCCACACGTTCGTCTTACGCATTGTGGAGGCTACATGGGATCGAGTCATGTTAGAAAGTCGTCACAGTGTGTGAGATTCCCCAACCCCCTTTTGCCGGTGGAGTTTTGGCCGGTTGCATCAGCTACGACGCATTGTTTCGTGGTCAAGCATGGCTCTCGAGTTTTATTATCTACTCCTAGCTCCAAAACCGGGATACAAGGTGATCATGCCCCAAGCGAGATACGTGTTTAAATAGACAAGAATTTGGTTTAGAAGCTGCTTCGCTAATTCTCGGTCACTGTCACCTTCATCATCCCATCCATCAAACAAAACACCACCAGAAAAAAGTACGCACAGTATGTCTACAACAGAGAACGAGCAGCTCCCCGCCCTTCCTTCGGACCTCACGGCCGAATGGTTCGGAGCCAAGCTCGGCCACGAGGTCAAATCTGTGGAGAACACGCGCAACATCTGGGGTACTGCATCCAAGCTGTTCTACACCATCACGTACGAGCATGAGAGCAGTGAGGAGAGGCCGAAGCACGTCTGCGTCAAGGGCGTCTTCGACCCCAAGATGATTGAGGCTCAGCCTTGGACCGTCAGCCTGGCCCAGCGCGAGGCCGACTTCTTCACAAAGGTTGCGCCTTCGGTTCACCACATGCTGTTCCCCAAGGGCTGGTGGAGCGGCACGAGCGAGAAGCAGGGCATCGCCATCATGAAAGACCTGGCGAGCGAGGGCTGCACATTTCCCCCAGAGGTCGCAGCGTACTCGGTCGAGCAGGTCAAGAATGGTGTTGAGCAGCTGGCTGGTCTTCACGCGCAGTACTGGGGTCAGAGCCAGGACGACCACCCCTGTAAGAACCCCCTTTCTTCTACTCTGAGTAAATGTCTAACGTGGAGATAGGGATCTGGAACAACTATGACCCAGCCATGAAGTTCATGTGTGTGCCCTGGGATGAGGTCGTCCGCAGACCTGGTCGTCCTCAGCTGCCCGAGTACCTCATGGACGGAACACGGTGCAACGAGGCTCTTGACCGATACTACGCTGAGCGTAACCCCCGTTTCAGGACCCTTCTCCACGGAGACACGCACATTGGAAACATCTACTTCACGGTTGATGGTAAAATTGGCTTCCTGGACTGGTCTGCCTTCCACTTTGGCTCTTGCTTCCACGACGTCGTCTACCACATGACGGCTGTGCTGAGCGTCGAGGACCGACGAGCTCACGAGATGGAGATTCTTGATCACTACCTCGAGACGCTGCACCGTCTTGGCGGACCCAAGTTTGACCGTCACAACGACCCCGAGGTCATGATCGAGTATCGTCGCTCCTTCATGACAAATGTCATCTGGCTTATCTGCCCAGATGGCCTGCAGAGCAAGGAGCGTATTGAGACTCTTTGCGAGAGGACTGTTGCCACTTATAATGACCACAAGGTTATTGATGTTATTCTTAACCAGCCCAAGCCGGAGCCCAAGGTAGAGTCTTGAGTGAGACATACAGTGTCTCGTGAGGTTCTATTGATGTATGGGAACGAAGATATGTAAATAGCACTCGTATCAAAGCATGCCTAGTCATTTATGATTTTCACTCAATTGTCTCTATGGAACCATCTGTGATTCATTGTCCAGTATCGATAGTGAGTGCCTTCAACCTAGGTCGTACTCAACGAGACAGGCTAGCTCAGTCAGGAAACTATTGTCGCCCCCTTCTACTAGGAGTTTCAAATTCTGCAAAGGGAAAGCAGAGCCACACGGGGACATACATAGACGGGCCGACATGGTGCTGACGTTATGCTGAGTATCCTGGCTGCCAAGGGCCTGGACATGGGTGAAGACCACGTACGAAAGACTATTTACTGCCTGTACTAGTATGCTGACAAGGAATAATTCCTTCTATGGAACCCTTTTATCTTGTGTACGAAGTTTAAACGGTAGGCCTGACTTGCTGCATGGTCAGACACTGGAATTGTTTCAAGAGTCGGTTCGTCTGAATTTCACGCCAGTATCCCCAGACATTGTAACAATCAAGACATCAGATCAATGCCGGTGGATGATGGAGATGCTCTCACAATGGTTCGATATTCCCCTTGCTAGGTACGCTTGTTCTCTATGCTTGACCACCGCTTGACTATAGTCAATTTTGACTATCAAGCCCCAGGCTCATGTCACTCATCATCCCGACTTACCTTGGAACCTTGGTCAAGTTTCGTCCGACGGGCAGCGTCATAGATTTGTTGCATCTTCTGGGTATACTTGACGACTTCTTCTTCTTGGTCACTTGCGATCCTTATCATGGCGTTAATGAGATTTGAAAGCATCATATTGACTCACCGGCATATTCGCTGATCAAAATGAGAAATTCACTCGTCTTCAGCGCGGATGCATCCACTACGGATGTGCAAACGAGATCTGGAAGAGTTAAATATGCAACAGGATTTCCGTACTGGAAAGACTCACAGCCCAGGACGCTTTCGTATTTATCACTGAAGCCCTTGCCAGCAAAGTTCCAGCGCCATAGCTAGTGTTTGTGAGCACTCATGCTCACTTGATGCGGCAAAAAATACGACATACCATGACATCGAGGCGTACAACGGTGTTGTGCATCACGTAAATGAAATACTTCTCCTCTTTGTGTTGGCCGGCATCGGTCCTTTCCGTAAAAGGCCCTAAAGCAGAGGTGACGACCTTCTATCAAGCGAGTAAGTGATTTGCTCGTATTTCAAAGAGACAAGCAGAAGAGCGAACCTTGAAGCCCTCCATGACGGCGTCTTCAGTGTTGGATCCGCCAGTCCCGATTTTGAAGAAGTCATCGATGGCATCGCTGATGCTTTTGTTGGGCTTGCCCTTTAATTGGTGTTTTTCTGAAAAGAACTCCAGGTCGATCACATACCGCATCCTTGACTATCAAGTTGTTGTATCTCCTCTTCCGAAGGGCTCGGATGCCAGGTACATCTGTCTTTTGAGTCGTATCCGGATTCAGGAACTTGCTGTGAGAGTTAAGCTATTTGCTTTCGTGTTTCTGGGGCGGACCTTGGTACTTACTCATCGAGCTTTGCTTCAAATTCGTTCAGACTCGAATTGCACAACTGCATGAGCACGTCGAGGTCTTGCTCCACCTTTTCCCTTGCCTTTTTGTCAGCCAATTTGAAGGATGAGCGAACTGTTGTAATGGCCTGGCCCATCTTGATGGTTGGTGATTTCAATAGTTTAGACTGGATAATAGTGGCACAGAGAGTTGATGTTTGTGAAAGCAGCCGAAAAACTTGCTTCTTACTATAACAGCGCAACCTGTCGCTCTTAACTCTAAACGGTGGCAACTCCCACGGTTGATGCAAAAGAGTCCAGCCTATCATATCCAGACAATCCCCAGAGCAGAGTGGTCATATGGGGGGAAGAAGCGGCACTATTACGGACCGTCTGTTTTCAGCTGACCATCGCGCGGCCTGATCTACAAGAGCTGGAGTCTAGAAGCCTATATATTGAAGACGTGCAGATTGACTTACCTCATATAGAAGACGGCCGCGCGGCGAACTCGAGGAGGCTTAGCGCGACTGGACTATTGATCTGGGGCAGAGTTTGGCTGGGCCGTTGTCTCACTTCAGCCTAGCGCCAGGTTGCTCAAATGAGTGTATGCATTTGGTTAAAAGTAGCCGAATAAAGGTGGTACGGGTGGTGCTATGTCTGGAACGGGACTCACGAGGCTGATTCTATGAGCCAAAACTGGCCGACTTGGCACTCTGGATCATTTCGCCTTGCTTCATGAACAATCACCGAGTATTAAAGCCATCTGCAAACTCTCAAACTTACCATCTTTAAAAACCTTGAAACGTTGGGTAATCACCAATCAACTATGGCCAATCCCTAGGATAACTTCCAACCTATCGATGGCCAGGGCTAGCAAACATTGGTACGCAAAAGGTTGATTACTTCGTCTCATCTTAGGCTGCACTGACTTAATACTTGTCAGTTTTTACTCAACCAAGCTAGAGGCCTATCCTTCCTTTGGACTCAATCAACCAGGAAATCAGCAGCTGGCTTGGTAGAAAGCCTAGAAACGTGTTCAGCAGCAACCCTTATAGTCATGGCTATACACGCCGCTTTCATCTCAGTGGGCGTATCAAGCTCAAAATAGCGCATTTTCTCCATGACTGGAAAACAACAATATAACGCCACAGACAAACTAGGTTCAGCCTCAACAGAGGTCAAGCCTCCGCCTCGCTCGGTCACAGCCTCAACTGATATGTCTTGGTCTGGCACTAATTGGTTGACTTTCAGCCATTTGCTCAGTGGCTCACTAGTGAATTGAGGCCTCCGTGGACTTCTAACATGAGCTCAACTTCTCAAGTATGGGTATAAATGCCTGGTTGAAAATACCTGCTTTGGCCTTTCGCTCAAGTCCTTCATCCCCACTCCAATATATCATCCTTCACTCACATTTAAAGCAATATGGGCAAGAAGGAGCTTCTGGCATACATACGAGCACCAAACCTAGATTATGAGCCAGACAAGGCAATCCGTCTCGGCCATATCTGGCGAAACCCCCGAGACCCTGGCTCCTTCTGCGGACAACCTCTGGCTATCCCTCGTGGGATGGAAACCAACCATACGTATAAGGCGCCGTGGTTCATTGGCAAAGGCCGCTCGACGCGCGGGTCCGTCGGTGTCTGGGCAAAGTTCCTTCAAGTTGTGGGAGTGACTGCACAGGCCAATTTCAACTGGAATAATGCCGACGACATGGCTCACACCTTTCAGAGGCTAGACACTTATTCCATCGAACCGACACCAGAATACCTCAAGGCGAGCATCGAGGCCGTGGCGGAAGATGCTATCAAGAAGGGGGAACGCCTCTACATGATCACGGGAGTCAAGGTTGCTCGTGGTGCTGTTGGAACCATATTCTCTTCGAGAACTGTCGGCGCCAGGGGTCGGGTCGGCGCCAGCGGTGCTTCCCAGGGAGTTGATGCAGAAGGGGGACCCTACTTTGACGCCTCACGAAACGAATACAGCGGCGTGAGCTACGGAGAGTCGTCTGACTTTGTGTTTGCGTACCGCGTCAGGGAGATTCTCTACCGAAAGGGAGACTACAAGACGAGGGTTGGAGATCATACGGATGCCATGTATGCGGGAGCTGGGGTTCCTCTGGCAGTCGACGTGGGTGCAAGAGCTGGAGATTTTGCGATCTGTGTCGGTAATGCTGAGCTGGAGAGTGTTGATGTTGGATTTGATGATGAGTTTTCTGACGGGGCTATGTTGTTTATTGATGATGATGGAGAAGAGTGTCTTTTCCTTGCGTAGTAGTTTTTCTTTTTTTTCTTTTCTTTCTTGATGTTACGCCATAGTCCCCCCGTCTTGTATCTTTAAAGTGAGCTTGGTGATGCCTCCATGTCATGCTTGATGAAGATTTATATTCGCTTGTTTATTCTAGTAGAGAGCAAAGCTGGGTATGATAGACACATATACCGTGAATGGTCAGAGCTATTGCCGCTCTCTTGTACACTGAAGCTTCTCGTGTTGGTAGATGACCTGAGGAAAAAGGGAGCCTACGGGGAAACAAAACAAAAGAGCGAACATGACACCAGTTCAGAGTATATACGGGTATCTAGAGAAACCTTGGTTATCAAATGATGCTTAGACCCTGCGGGTTAATGCAAGGCAAATCCCCGACACCGGACGCGTGGCGGACCTGACTACCTAGGTACACCGATTCCCATACAACCCTAATGGAGAAATCTACAGAGAAATCTCGATTTAGTATTTATCCCGAGCTACTGCGGATTTCCGCTGTCCATCTCCGCACTCAGAACATGACGAACCTGTGTCGTGACGAGTTGAGTCCGACACTGCGGAATTCCGCAAAGACGCCAAACCAACATGGGAATGTGCACAGCAGACCGTGTGATTGATGTTTCCACTGGAGGATATTGTAATCAATGCCTTGGTAGAGAATTCCAGCTATAAAAGGTCCTGGTTCTGGCGTTGAGAGCCTGTACCAGTTCCAAATCACCTTCACAGCATTTGCACATTGCTTGGTCTCCCTCTTCTATATCTTCCCTCGCCCAGCATGTCCAACAACCAGGAACCCGTCGGCTACCGTGCCTTCGACGTCACCAAAACCTCACACAAGAAATCATATCCTGCCATCTCTCCCTCCAAGCCATCCCTGTCCCAAGCCGGCAAGACTGTTCTCATCACCGGCGGTAGCGGCGGCATCGGCTTCGCGATTGCTCGTGCATTCGGCGAAGCTGGTGCAGAGAAGGTCATAATCGTGGGTAGAGAGGAGGCCAAGGTTGGCTCGGCGGCAGAGAAGCTCAAGGAGCAGAACCAAGGTTCGGCTACCGTCTTCGAGGGCAGGGCCTGCCAGCTTGCCGACTCTGAGAGCATCGATAAGCTCTGGGACAGTCTCGAGGCAGAGGGAATAAAGATCGATGTAATTGTGTTGAACGCCGCAATGACTGGTCAGTTCGGTCCCATCGAGAGACTTGGTTGGAAGAAAGTGTGGAAGGAATTCGAGGTCAACGTTCGATCGTACCATCAATTCTGTGAGCGACTGCACCAGAATGCCAAGAATCAGGGAGGCAAGGTAAGTTCTTTGAAGACCAGGGTCCATCTCATCAAGTTTGGTGCTTCGACTAACGCAAATACGTTCAGAGGTTCATCGTCAACGTTTCAACCTCGGCCATCCACGATTTTCCGGCGGCGTCATACGCACCAAGCTACTCCCTTACCAAGAACTCGGCTACTCTCCTGCTTCAGCAGATCGCTAGAGAATGGAAGGCGTCAGATATTCAGATCGTGAGCTTCCATCCTGGCGCACTCCTCACCCCAGGGGCCATGTCCTTGGGACTCGACGAGGCCTCCCTACCATGGGATGACAGTAAGTGAATGTCCAGCAAACCAGGATTCAGCAGAAACCTAACCTTCCTAATTAAAGTCAGTCTTCCTGCGTCTGTTGCAGTGTGGGCTGCTTCCGACGAGGCCGCCTTCTTGCATGGCCGCTTCATCTGGGCCCGCTGGGATGTCGAGGAACTCGCTTCGGGCGAGATTAGAGAACGGCTCGAAAGTGATGAGAAGTTTCTGAGGATTGGGGTCCATGGCCTTGAAGAACCCAAGGAAATAGTGTAATTAGTCGTCTGTAGCCTTGTACTTGATGCAGATGTCATCTAGTAAGCCGGACGTGATCTGTCTTGCCTCAACCCCCATCTCTTGAGTGTTGCCTTGTCCCCCCCAAACCACTCCTCCAAGGCGTCCAAACCGCGATAGGTGGCGCAAATAACCCTGCCCAGCTCGTCAAAGTCTTCAGGGTCAGCACCTTGTGTATCATGACCAAAGGTGGACATGGTGAGCTCAAGCCGGCGGGACGTCTTCCATATCTCCCGCCATTCGGCCGCTGACCTGGCCTCCCAGAGAGCAGCCTGGGCCGTGAAACCAAGCTGGGATACTCTCCCCTCACAATCCCAGCCAAGCTTCAAAAAGGTGTATACGCCCGAGATGGTTTCGGCAAACACTGCCGTCCGTCTCACGCTTTCCTGTCGTATCCAGTCTGTCCATTCGTTTACTGGCCCAAATGGGCTGATTGTTTGCCTCAACTTATCCGCCCATGCCGATAACCGAGCTCCGTCACGCTCTGCCTGAGCTTGTAGGGTTATGTCGCTGGTTGAGAAGAGCCGTATGCATTGGTAGATGAGTAGTGCTTGCACGGGAGGGAGTAGATCAAGCTCTATCGGGGGATTGCAGGCCAAGGCAGCTTCGACTGCATCCACCAGCAGTGATGCTCGCCGCGCAATCTCGGTTTTTACGATTGCCACATTGGCGGGGTTACGCATGGCGTGCAAAGCACTCGCGGCGAGAGCATCCTGGAGTACAGTAGAAGCGCCGACTTGAGTGTGGTGAATAAAGGTTGTGTGACCGGCCTCTGCTAGTGCGCAGGCTTGAGCGGCGAGACGTCTTCCTGCATACTCGGAGCGAGCTTGGAACCTGCTGCCTGTTGTGATGGTTCCTTCGTTAGGGTCATCGAGGATTGATGTTTGCTGTGAAGTACTGTTTGTTGCAGACATGATTCCCAGGTCTAACGGTGAAAGGATTCCCCCATGTCCGATAATATCGCTGAGAAGAGACATCATGGCAGGTGATAACGGCGGAGGAATAGAAGGCGTAGAGTTGGTAGAGAAAAGCATGTAGTTGGTAGCGTCAGGAGTTTCGATCCAAGATGTATCTTGGTATGGCAGACTGGACTCTAAGAAGGCATTGTCAACCGGAACCAATGACAGTGAATTATCACCGCCTTCATTGTTGGATGAACGACTAGGTTCGGGGGCTTCCCAAGGATACACGCAATTAACTCGTCGGGAAATGCATCGTCCACAGCATGGCAGGCCAAGGTCACAACGTCGCTTCGATGCCACACACGCGTTGCATGATTTCCGCCTCGTCGAGAGCTTGGATCGCATATTGAAGAAAGAGAATGAAGTTGTAAATGGGAGCAAGATTAGCGCGACGGAAAGGCACATGTCACGATGATTACGCGATTGGGCCTGGACGCACGGAATGGAATAATGCTGCACCGACCCCAGCTATCTCGTTCGGATTCAGGTTTAAGACGGGATAACTCACTTTCTTCAAAAACCCCAACTCATGCCTCTACCTTCTACCCTTTCATAGAAGTCTTCGACTCTGATTCCCATAGAAGCGAACTAACAGCCACCTACTTCGACTCGAGCGGATGAACCTGAAAGTTGAAAGAGACCGACCCGGTCACGACATTCATACTGTTCCTCCTCTTCAGATAATGGAAAGCATCGAGTCTGCTCCTTTCCTCGGGAGTCCCAATCTTCAACTGCTCAAGAACCTCGGGTACGACGGCATATAGAATCTCGAGATTGCCATCCTCAATCTTGACGGAAATTCCAACTGCGCCCTTGGCACCGAGACGTCGAGTATCTTCAGACTCACGGATGCCCACTCCATAGCACGCATCAGCGCCGACTTTGCCAAACAATTTCCCCCGGTAGCTACTCATGAGCGCAGTGCAGAAACGTCCCGTTCCTCCAACAAGTTCAGGAGATCGTGTCATGGCGTTGAAAACACGTGCGAGGTTTCGAGTTCTCTGCGTCGTCGATAAAGCATCTTTCTCAACCTTGTCGGCAGCTTCTGCAAAGAGGGCATACATGCGTGCCATGTAGAAAAGCGGAACGGCTGGCGCAGGAAGATTACATCCGTCAATGCCCCATTCGACATTCTCAGGGTCAAGAGAAAGTTCCTCGACAATCTTCTTGACCTGGAGCTGCATGGGATGGTCTGGCAGATGATAATCCAAGATATCAGCTCCGAGGCCCTGGGCACCAGCCATCATGGCAACGTGCTTGCCGCTGCAGTTGTTGTAAATACCCGTAGGCTTAAAATCGGCCTTGATCCAAGCTCGGTTCAGGTCATCAGGGATTGCAGGATGGCCACCACATCGAAGATACTCCTCTCCGGCCTTGATCTTGTGAAGCATGGCTCTAGCGCGAGTGACATGGAAGTCCTCGCTGTTGTGGGATGCGCACATAAGAGCGAGATCAGCGTCGTCGAAGCCAGACTTTTCAAAGCCTCCAGTTTCGATGACGGCCACTGCTTGGGCAGGCTTCGCTGCGGATCGCACATGGGTAATTCGGGAAGGGTTGCCGACAGCGAAGAGGATGTTTCCTTCAACATCAGTTACAGCGATGTGGACGCCATGAGTGTTTTCGATGATGCCACCTCTGTCGGTGACGACGCAATCTCGGTCAATCTGTGTGGTCCGAGTCATGCCGGGGTGTTGAGAGCAGAAATTCGTGATAGAGTTGTTGAGTATATCACGGGATGAAGTGATGAGATCTTGTCCAGCTCAGACGCAACATGTTGACGCCAAGTAGTGCTGTACTGCTTCTTGTGAATTTGTTTACAGACGACCAAGTCGAATATTTTATCTTATTTCGAACGCGAGCCACTTTGCACAGGTTACATCAAGTCCCGCCGTGAAAGGAAGGTAAAAACACACCGCCTCTCAACTACCCCTCT
The DNA here is from genome assembly GCF_000151355.1 of Fusarium vanettenii 77-13-4. Classification (NCBI taxonomy): domain Eukaryota; kingdom Fungi; phylum Ascomycota; class Sordariomycetes; order Hypocreales; family Nectriaceae; genus Fusarium; species Fusarium vanettenii. The sequence goes on from NW_003315867.1 coordinate 2,296,258, forward strand.
CGGTGAATGACTCCAACTTTGAAGGATCGTTGGACAACTGGGCGCTGGCAACTCCAGATCAACCAACACGCTGCGTTTGACAACTAGTTACTGCTTACAGTGGGTAACGTTAACTCAATACCAATCGCAACAGTTTTTCCAACCGTAAACTTCCTTCGAAATCTCTTTGGTGCGTGTGGGACAGTTAATTCGATTGGCTCAATGCAACAATGGCATCATATCACAAATATGACTCAGGAGTATCGATGAGTCAAGTGACTTGCCTCTGCTGATCTAGATTCTCGAAAAGTTTCCTAAAATGGTAATGGATTTATGCTTTCCTTGCAAGATAGATCTACTGCATAATCCTCTTCGGCCACTCGCTTGATCAAGAGGGGAACCATGTTCAATCGTCTCAACTGTGATGTCTTTTTTTTTTTAATTCTTGGCTCACTTCACCGCCTTTCCAATTATGAGTTAAGATCATTCGAAACCAGCTTTGTAGTCGGCTCGGAAAGAGATGCAGACAGGTCAGGTCGTTTACCACTCTGAAGGCATAGCTCACAGTACTTGAATCACTGACTTCACGGAGCCGTATCACATGATAAAGCCTGGGCTTAGACACCTCCCCACTGATTTATCTCACTGGAACTTGTTTATTCACCCCTCCACGCTTATTAAGACGTAGAATTTACACCGTTCGATAGCGTCAACTTGTCGAACCCCCTTACGAGAACCTCTTTTCCGCCAGCCAGGAAATTTCAAACTGAATATCAGGCTGGGCCTCCCTATACAGTACATTCTTCCCAAACGCCATCTTAAAGTTGTAGGCCGCCTCTTCGTCCGTAATGATCTTCTAGGGGATGCCGTTGGCCTCCACGGCCTCGACATAGAGTTGAATCTCGCATGACCGCTCTAGCAGTTCAAACATGAAACCCACCTCATCAACCGTCTCGCCGCATGTGAGCAAGCCATTTTTCATTGGAATTGCGGCCTTATTACTTGAGCCTAAGGCTTGTACCTCAGAGATCATGTCCAGATAAGCAAGTACGCCCATAAGAAACAATCGAAATCACACCATGATGATCTTGGATCGCACTGCCCCGTTCCCAAACAGACCCTCTGAGCGAATAAACCCCTGTTCATCATCAACGACAATGGCAACTCCCACTGTTCTCCAGAATTCCAGTGATATCCCTGTTCCTGTCATGTCTTCTGGCACAAGCTCAAGGATGAGGCCTGTTGGGCGCTTACCAATGCCCATTTGCAGATAGAGCAGCCTGACGTTCTCTCCGGGTTCATCTATATCCAACCTCCCGTGGGCAAAAACATGCTCGTCTTCTCCTCTTCCATAACTAGCTCCAGCTACAAGTTTAAACGGGAAAAACTTTTCGACATCATTAACAGTCTTGGCTTTGGCAACTGTTGAGATAGGCCGCACCCAGGCCGTGACCTCGAGGCTCTGGTACGCTTCGCTTCCCCTTTGGCAGGATTCGAGGATTGAACGAGACGTGTCCGTCCAGCGCACTCCATGACCAGCTCGGTGCACGAGAGGCATCGTGCCTCTTGGCTTCTCCGAAAGGAAAGAAGAGTTCCTTTCATCTTGTTCCTCCACATTCCTGCGAATCCGATGTATTCCCACTTAGTGGTACTCATCATCTCCTCTGCCACGCTCTGGATCGCGATGAGCTTGTCCTTGCCTTTGGTTAGGTTTCGTGGACAATACTGCGTTAGACACCACTGCCAAAACCCATAAAGTGTATCCAAAGATGTCGAGGGATCTCGGGGCCAGAGTATTCTGGTCATCAGGGCGTAGTGGGCAACTGGTTCGTTCTCTTCCGACTTGATGCAGGAGCGGCATTCAAAGAAGATCTTGTTGCGGCAAAAGTGTATCAGCCTCGTTGAGAGGCTTCTCTCCTGCATTGTCCAGGCCCTGGTGTTCCACTTGGATTCGTTGATTGCGTATGTCGGGTACGAATCTTGATAGTTTTCGCGACAGGAGATGACCATGTACTTGTCTCGGCCATACCCAGATGGTAGACTTTCTTGGTCATGCTCAAGAGAGTAGTGAACTTTTGCTGCCAGAGTCTTTTTGAAGTCGCGTTCAAGGAATCCATCATGCGTTGACGTGGCTGAAGTTGCGACGATTGTTACCACGGCGTGGCGATACACGAGGTGCATCTTGATAGCCTCCCGCTTCCAATCATCGGCCGAGTCTTGGATGATGCAAAGTGAGTCGATCCAAAGATATGGGATCCCGAGTCGGATGCATACCCGTGCCACATCAGCAAAGTTGCTAGGTAGGTCGGTCGGGCACCAGTGATTTGCATGCTTTGCAAGGCCACTCTGCTGGTGACTCAAGAACATCTTGAAGTCTTTGAGGATCCATTGTCGCCAAGGCCTTTGCTTCTTCTTCTGTTGAACTTGACTATGCTGCCTTGTTGAGTGAATTCATGGTCGTGAGGGGTCATTAACCTCAGGCCAAGTTCAGCCAATGGTTGAAACGTGCACGAATAGCAATGCGGCCAAGGTTTTGTTAATTTCGACTGAGGATAAGTTACCAAGTAGTCATCTTGTGGTCTTATCAATGTATCTCAGCTGAAAAACTCTGAGTCTGGACAAGTCGCCATCAGCCCGCCACAGCATTCGTAGCCTTTTCCTTATTTCTCGCACGGAGCGGCCCGTAGTTTAGCTTCGGGTAGGTAGCTCATACGTAGTCTAGTTCATGGAAGCTAAACTCAGCTCGTCTCAGGCAGTGGTATGTGACTGTGAGTCTACCTCCATTTAACCTTGTCAAAACCAATAATCACAACATGGTGAGCCTGGGGCTGGCTGAAATTCGTAACCGTCACCTCAATGTTTCAGTGCAACTGAGGGGTTCAACTCGCGTGTAGATCACCGATTGGGCACAGCGTTTTGTGGCGTGGCCAGAAGTTGTTCTTCGCCTCGGTCTAGATCGAACTATTGAGTAAACCCTGGTCACTTGGCTATGCATTCTCACCATGGCCTCCGCGCCGAGATTTTCATAGACCCTGGATACGAACAAACACAGTATTGAGAATGTGACAGTTGAGACATGGCCCTTTATCAGACTAGTATCACTTATGACTATAAATAAGTGTTGTTTTCCCAGGCCTCTTCCACTCCAAGGTAAGCACCTACAATCTCAACCGTTTCTACTCTGACCACACACATTTTCCCTCTCATATTGTTCCCAGCCATGACACAAGCACAGGACCAACAGAGCTTGCTTCACCTTGGCATGGAACAAGTTGGCTGGTTCAAGTCCAAGAAGATCCCTGTGCACACTCCCGGAGAAGTCGAGTATGAGAGAGCCGTCGCAAACAGCAACCTCTTGTACCGCTTCGCGAGACCGGCCTGCGTTCTCCAACCCGAACACAACTCTCACATCCGTATCATCATCGCCCGTGCCAAGGAGAAGAAGCTGCCTGTTTGCATCAAGAACGGCGGCCACTCTTATGCGGGCTTTTCCACCATCAATGACGGTCTCTTAATTGATCTGGTCAACATGAAGAGAGTTGACCTTGATATGGAGAAAAAGACCGTCACGATGCAAGCCGGTGCTCAATGGGGTCATGCATACAAGGAGCTCATCAACGATCATCACGATGGGTGGGTCATCAATGGCGGGCGATGTCCTACTGTCGGAGTGAGCGGCTTCACCCTCGGCGGCGGCCTTGGCCCTTTTACTCGAAGCTTCGGAATGGGTAGCGACACCTTGCTCGAGGCCACCATAATCACAGCTGCTGGGGAGACTGTCACTGTCAAGAATACTGGCAACACAAAGAAGGAGGAGCAAGATCTCTTCTGGGCACTCTGCGGTGCTGGTGGTGGCAACTTTGGTGTTGTCGTCGAACTCAAGATGAAGCTTCAAGAGCTGCACGGGAAGGATGTTGTAGCCGGGAGGTTTACGTGGTCACCTAAACACTGCGAAAAAGCCCAAACTGACTTTATGGACACAATGGTCAAGTTCTACACCACCAACTGGCCCAACGAGATGACCATCGACAGTTCATGGCTATGCGATCTCAAGGATGGGAGAGAAGACCCTGCAGTTCGGTTCCTGGTTTACTACAACGGCACCGAAGAGGAGTTTGATAAGCTGATTGATGAGCATCTCGGAGGTGTCAAGGAGAACGGGGAAGAGAAGAAATTGCCAAAGCAGCTGAAGAGACGTACACTGCAAGAAAAGTCGACGAGGTTCCTTCATGAGACGCTTGTCTCTCAGTGGTCAGAGGAGACCATCAGGGCGTTCCCCTCGAACCCAAGCTACAAGATCTACACATCGTTTGTCTTTGGTAACAAGAAAGACGAGATCCAAAAGATTACCGAAATCATCAAGACAGAGATGGAGGCATTCAGAAAGGAATTCAAGGGCGAGCAGGGTCTTTTGCAAGTCACATGGATCCATTGCGGAGGCAAGGCGAGCGAGAAGCTGCCCCACGCATCAGCTTATCCCTGGCGTGGAGGCGTCTACCACGCATACATCATGATTGACTGGCAGGAAAAGTTCCTCGAGCTGGACATGAGGGGTTTCTTGGAAAAGATGAATGAGAAGCTGAGGCCCTTCTCTTACTCGAAACGAGCCGCCTTTATCAACTTTCCTGATCCAGCTCTCAAGAAGGACGCCCACGAGGAGGCATACTATGGACTCAACAAGGACAGACTGCGCAAGATCAAGGCCTTTTGGGACAAGGACAACTTCTTTGGCTGGTCTCAGGGTGTCCAACTTCCAGAGAAGGTGGTGCATCGCGAAGGGGATGAGTGCGTTGACGTGGCCGGTCATGAAGAGTTCCTGGAGGCAAATAAACTGGTGGACAAGATTGCCAAGGGTCAGTGGGAGACCTTCTCAGCGCCACCTATTAACGCGCTCGTCGGGGGTGTTCAGGGTGTTACTGGCTTTGCGTTTTGAGTCTGAGACAAGGGTGTTGATCTCATTGACGGGGTAACCAATTGTTAGAAACATCAAAGAGATGGTACCAATAACAATGCTGGTCAACGGGCAAACTGTCTTGGCGTCAGAGATGGTAGAGTGGCGCATCTGCCACCAACAAACAACAATCTTCCCAACCCCTCACAGATGAACCAACTCCAGCTTCGTCAATAATTTCCCCGTCTCTCTCTCTCTCAACTTGATTCTCAACATGTTGCGTCGATTTTCACGTCGTCTAATTCCCTACTTACGTGCCGCTAGCCTGCGAATTCTCTCTGTGTGGCGACTTCTCCTCTTTGCCTTTGTCACTTGGACTCTCTTTGATACTCTACTCATCCATCGCCGACTTGATGCGGCTGCACAAACTTACTCAAAGCCACAGAGCCCTGTCCGGGTGTACATTGCGAGTCTGCACTGGAATAACGAGCGCATCCTTCGCGACTCCTGGAATCAGGGTCTTCTCGATCTTGTATCAGTTCTCGGTCCCAGCAATATCTTTGTGAGCATATACGAGAGCGGCAGTCGGGACGGCTCCAAAGATGCTATTGGCGAACTCGACAAGGCGCTGGGGGTAATGGGAGTCTCACGGAATATCACATTAGACAAGACTACGCACGCCGATGCCATGACTTCACCACCTCTTGAGCCTGGAAATGGCTGGGTTGAGACGCCGCGTGGAAGAATAGAGCTTCGCAGGATCTCATACCTTGCCCGACTACGGAACATGTCTCTCCAGCCCTTGAAAGAAATGGCTCGGAATGGGATCGAGTTTGACTATGTTCTGTTTCTCGGCGACGTCGTGTTTACTGTATCTGCTGTCCTAATCATCCACTACGGGGAGAACTAACAGATGCAGGTCCCCGACGTGCTTGCACTACTTAACACAAACAATCGCGATTACGCAGCAGCATGTTCACTAGATTTCAGCAAACCCCCTCAGTTTTACGACACATTTGCACTGAGGGATGTCGACGGTCATGAGCATGCGACACAGACGTGGCCATACTTTCGGTCATCCAAGTCGAGAGCTGCCATGAAACGAAGCGAACCTGTTCCTGTCAGCAGCTGCTGGAACGGTATGGGTAAGACAACCCTCATGTCCCTGGACTGGACCCTTCAGTAAGAAGCTAACTGGCGCTCTCTTCAGTCTTTATGCCTGCGGCTTCATTTGTTGGTGATCACGGGCTTACCTTCAGAGCCATCGATGACTCTCTCGCAGCAAAACATCTCGAGGGCTCCGAGTGTTGCCTCGTCCATGCTGATAACCCAGAGTCAGAGACAAGAGGTGTTTACCTTAATCCCAATGTCCGTGTCGGATATGATCGCCGTGCTTATGAGCTGGTTCACTCTAGCGGATCCTGGCTCACTTACACTCAGATCTTGTACGGCCTGTGGAAGAATAGGCTAACGAGGTGGTTCACGACACCGCGGTTCAAAGAATGGTGGGTTTGGAGTTTGGAGCGCGAGTGGCAGAGGCAGAATCCTGGCCGTAGTGAGAACGGGATGATGTGCGTCATCAACGAGATGCAGGTGCTTGTTCATAACGGTTGGGCTCATGTTTGAATTATGGTTTCGGATAGGCAGACTGGGCCAAATGTTGATTTCAAGTTCATTCAATCACAGAGTTGCTTGTTCATGGCAAAATCTCCTCGGAAAAGAGTAGAGACACATGAAGCTTGTCCGATGTCATCCGTACTTGACCATCACCGTAGTTCCGGCTACCAACATGTTTTTCTTTTTACAATCAACTCTTCGATAGTCAATTGTATCATACTCCTTCAAGAAGCCTCCTCCTTGAATGGTCAGACATGAGCCTCGAGACCCACCGCTCTCAGTTTAGAGTTGCAGAACTGAAGCCCCTAGGTCTACCAAGTAAGGCAACTTTGAAGTCGTCGAGGGACTATCGAAGGAGAGACTGCTTGAGAGTGTTCCTTAGATTAACTGCAATTTCTCTGAGGGAGATTTTACTGAGAAGTGCGTTGGCGTTTAGCAATTCTACGGCTTGTCAAGTTGCTAAACCGCGCGAAGCAGTGGGAGCTCAGGGGTGATGGCAGATTTTCCAGAGTCTCGCGTCAGAAATAAGCACAAAATCCACATTTAGGCTGACTCAAAGAACAAAAGTTGAGCCTATATTCATCAAGTTCAATCGAGACAATTCACAGGCTGGATAGTTCTCACGGTATCATCTAGTTGACCCAACCAGGAGACCTGAACACAACGCATTACCCGCAGCAGGCAGAAGCAAACACTCCTTGAACACTTGACCAATCACACAGCTGAAGGATTCCAGTCCATCTGTTGGTTCATCGTCGGCATTTCTTGCAGACAATCTTGGTGGTGTGGGGTTTGAGCCCTGGTTGTGCTCGGGAGGAACACATTGGATCGTTGGATCTGTGCTCCGATTCGTCTAGAGGCAGTCTCAGATAGATGTATTTTCGCTTCATATATGCTGATTAGCCTGTTGGCGTTTCGAGGCTGTCTGCAGCCAGTTATCAACCGAGCAGGTTGTGTCAATGGTTCATGAGTTGAGGGTGACATGGCGTACGATGACAGGATTTAAAGATGTTTGAATCTTACTTGAGACTTAGGTCATAGCGCATGTTTTCTTTGTTCGGGCTATCCCTCAGGTATAATCAGTTCAGTCAAGGCACTTTGTTGAAACAAATAGGTAAGACATAAACTGGTGTCACAAACAGTAACAACATGTGTTTGCTTGATAGAACATGAACACTCATTATACGTTATGGAGAGTATTAGGCGGTAAAACACCAAAGTAAACCATGAATAAGAAATCTGCTTGACAGAACATGAGTGAGAGTTTTTTATCTTCCAAACCTTGACATCAGTGTACATAGGGTAGGGCCTCTCTCTGCCACCTCATCTTGGATCGTACGGTAGGACGTATAGACCATTGGTATCTAATTAGGTGTTGTACGTAGAATCACAGACTCTTAATTGAAGTACCAATGGAGCTGATGTCTTTCTTCCAACTCTGAAGAATGTTCTTTTCCTCAGTTACAGACAACACCTTCATGTCCACTCAATCCCTTTGGCAGCTATTCACACTCAAATCTACCAACGGCCACAATGACACTCAAGGTGTGGTATTGCCCCATAAAACAAGACAGGGGTCAAGTTCAAAAAACAAACACAATGCCAACGAATTGTGGGCCGCGCAAGCATATACGAAAAGAAACAAGCAAGGCACCGATCAAGATCCATCTCAAAAACACGCCCAAATCTCGGTGTACGACTCATGACAATGTTCAGCCGCATGCCGGAAAAATAGATTAAACTAATACCTGTCTGTCTCTGATTCGGACGATATTTGCAGAACCGGTCATTTCCGTAAGGTGTATATATCTACCGGGCTCCACGTGGAGTGTGGCTAATGTAGGAACCCGGCGGGAAGCGATTCATCAATTCCCGTTCATCTCCGTCCGAGCCTTGAACTTTCAGACACGTCGTCTTTCTTCTCCGGCTCCGAAGCGGGCGAGACAAAGAGTCAAAAAGACTGCAAGGCTGGCCTGATTTCATGGCGGCTCGAGCTGCGAGGTGCGGCTGTGGCTGCGGGCGCAAAGGATTGCTTTGCCTGAGAAACCCCATCTACTACCATTTAGTAGACTTCTTTGGTCACGGGAGACGCCAGCATGCGCTTCCTGACTTGTCAATTCGTCAGATAGATCACCTTGTCGTGTGGGACCGGAGAGGCTGAACAGAATACCTAGACATATGTCAGGGATCCAGCTTCAACGCCCGATGCATGCGGCAATTTACAACGGGCATGACGTCTTGTTGTGTGTGAATTGGCTTCTTAGAAGAACTCAGATTCCAGGCGGCCGACCGTTTGCTTTTTGCGGGGGGGGGCTGGACGGAACTTGACGGGCTGAAAGATGTCCAATGTCTCAAGTCAAGGGCCCTTGTTCTTCTTCATCAGCGTTTATGTCGCGCATATGAGCGATTCGCCTCGCCTCGCCTCAGATTCCCGATCCGACGTAGCTGAACGGAGAAAAAAAAAAAAAGTTGGCCTGACTGTGGCAAGGGTCTTTCTGTCTTGTGCGACATGCAACCCTGCAGGGCATCATCTAACATTGGCTGATCGTCTAACCCCTAGATCCTAGCCCCTGCTTTACCCCCACCTCGTTGAACTTGGCGCCTCGGGAGTTGTTCTGGTGTCTGGGGAAGAAGAAGAGGGCCGGTCGAGCTAGGGTGAGTGGGTGTGTGGTGATGTGTCCAGGGGAGGGATCGTTGACGAGATCTTGCCCCTTGTAGCCGCTCACAACCCCCTTGTTTCTAACCCATCCTGCCATCTCATCGCACTTTTCTCCTCCCTCTGCAACCCGATCTGCATCCACCATGATCTGAGCCCGGGATGCTCGGCGGACATGGCATGCCGTGAAGGAATAAGCGCCCACTCCATCTCTGTGCGACAGGAGAGGACCTTTGACACCTTTGACACCCTTTGGCATCCATCCAAGCATTCTAGACCCCCAGATCTGAGACAAGGCAGTCCTTGCTTGCCTGCTTCACTCCAGTCGGCACCTTTCCACTTCCCGGTCCCCATTCGCCCGATCCGCCGAGCACTTTACTCCCATGGCCCCTTTCACTCATTGAAACACGCGTAGATCCAGACACAATTACTCATTTGTCGCGTGAGCTCTGTCTTGGCTTGAGACATGTCACCATCAAAGATCGAAAGATGAGTCTCAGAAACTGACTGGATTGCCGGCTTCAGCCTCTCTCATCAGGCTACCCGAATTCCTCGGCCTCGGCAATTGGCAGCGGAACAAGTCGTCCTCCCCCTTCTCACAGCCCATGGCCTGATCCCACCAAAATGTCTTGGACGTCGTCCCCCATTGAGACACCTGGATGTTCTCGCACAGCATCAACAGCCCCCGGCCCGCACGCCATCCATGCTATGCCATGCCATGCCACTTCGATCCGCGCCGCACGTACCCCGGCTTTTCTGCAGATGGCTTGTAGACACTCGTAGGGCCCTCCTGGTTTTTAGAGGCGGCTGTGGCGGACTCTTTGTTGACCGGATATCCGACCGGATGCACCATGGCACATCATGGACAACTCATGCATTGGCGTCAACGCCATCATCATTAAGATCAACAGTGATGAGCACGACACGGAGTGAAATGTCCGAGGCTACCAGATGTAAAAACAAAGAAAATGTTCAATTTAGTGCTAGATTACAGTACAATTTTGTTGCGCGGGATATAGTAACGATTGCCATGATAGTTCCTTTTTTCATCTTGTTCGTCCCCGCCCGCCGCCAAAAACGCCTGAGGAGTCAATGATATCCAATCCCAATCTAGTATGCCGCAAATCCTCTGTGATATTCGTGCCGGGCCGACCAGCCCCTCATGCAGCATCCTCCACTGTAGGCCTCTTGTATGATGAGCCCTCGTCCGATCCATTAGACACGCTGCCGGAATCGTGGTTGCCCTTTTCCTTGTTGTCCCACACTGAGCTGGCCGCCGTCACCGAGCCGCTGCTGTTGGCGTGCTCCGCCAGCTTCTTGGCAGCCGAGAAGATCGAAAAGTCCTGGGTAATGCTTGTGACGATGCTGTTGCCATCCTGGGTCTCGGTCGTCTTCTGCGTCTTGCTGTGCTTAGTGTCGAGGTTGAGTCGACGAAGGGCCTCGCTGATGCGGTCGCGCTTGGCCTGCTCCGACTCAGGCTCGGGAGATGCAGTCTTCTGCTCCGGCTTGAGGACAGGTGATGGTGGCTCAGCACCGGGATGGCGTCCGGTCTCAAGGAAGCTGGCCTTCTCAGCCTCCTCACGGGCAGTCTCCGCCTTGTGTTGCTTCATCTTCTCATCGAGAGTTTTGGGTGCAGTGGGGTCGGGCACTGGCTTAGGCTCCTTCTTCTCACGACGGGTAAGCTCAACTTCAAGGACACGAGTGCCCATGGGCACCTTGGACTTGAGGCCATTGTCGTCGCGGTCATAGTAGAGGGCCCAGATACCAGGGAGTTCCTCAACGGCGCAGAAGCCCTCCCAGCCTTCGCATGTCATGCGACGGTCCTGCTTGGTGCAGTCAAAAGGGCCGGTAATATGGCCCTCAGTATCGGCACGGACGCCATACTTGACCTGGTAAGTGTTCTTATCGACGTAGATCCAGTTCAGGAATGGAGGGTCATCGCTGATGGTAGTGACAAGGCCTTCGTACTCGGTATCAGGGAAGGGGAGAAAGTATCCTGAGAAGGCATAGCCTTTGCTGACGTTGTTCTTGGGGTCGTGGTTATAGAGCGGGTGCTCATTGGCGATGTAAAGCTACGAGACATCATGTCAGTCATGTCATTGTCAACAGTGTATTGAAGTCAATCTACCTTTGAGTCCTTGAGGACAACCAACTTGTTGTTGATGTCACGACTTCGGATGGAAGGCTTGACACAAGAGACGACCAAGTTGCATCGTCGACCACGATGCTCTTCACGTTTGGACTTTGCCTGGCTCTGTCGGATGGCCTCTTGTGTGCCCAGCATGGCCGGGCACACGGTGAGGGCGAGAAGCATGGGGACGGACATGACGACGGCTTGCGGGTCGTCCTTCTGGACTGCTTCCTTGAGCTTGTCGACTTCCTCGAGGAGTTTTTGCTTGCAGAGACCGCCAAAGAGTTGCTGGAGAGTGCTCTGGGTCGAGTTCTCGGGTGTGTTCTGACTCTGGCTTGAGCTGTCTGGCGTGCTCGGTGGTTGGGGAGTGGAGTTGCAAGATGAGGAGGACGAGGGCGATGGAGACGACATTGATGTCGCCCGGGGTCACGTTTGACGTACGTACGTGAGGCGATATTCACGGCGGCAAAAACAACCCGGGAAAACAAAACAAGGAAGTTGTCTCGAGAGAGTATGCAAGACAAGATGCAGGAGGAGAAGAAGGAGGGAAGACTTCTTCCGGGGTAATCTCTGAAAGAGATTATACAAAAGTGGTACCCTATTTATGGAAGGAGAAGTAGCCAATGAAGGAGCTGAAGACACCCCCAGACACCTGCCTTCCATCGGGAACAAGAGATTTTTGCTATGGAGGCATGTACGTGGACGGGAAGGAGCTGCCCTGGCTGGATCGGGTCCATCATTGGGGAGGCAAGAACTGGGGCTGCGTACAAGAGACGGACATGGTGTCCGGGAGGCGGCCGGTGTTTCCCGATGGAATCATGCCATCCTTAGATCCGAACCGAGCGTATACAATGTACACAAGCGTCAAGCGTTCCACTGACCGTGCTTTTGGTCGTCGAGAAAAGAAAGTTGATGGAATTTGTGGAAAAAGAGAGCCTGACACGCCCAACCCCATGTCCCTCCCATGTCCCTTCCCCGAGTGGAACCTGCCCGCTGCCGGCGTGTGGATGTGGAGGCGGCGCTGATTTCTGGCCAACAATGCGCATGATGCGAAACATCGACGACGGGGATCCCTGCCTTGCCGCAAGCCCATCTCTTGACAACCTTGGCTCAATCGACGATATCCTTGCTTGGGTCTAGGGAGGTTAACCCCTGTCGTCGAGCTAGAGCTCTCCCACCCTTCGAGAAATGCCGTGCAGATTTGTTCAGCCCCCAAGGCGTATACCAAGATCTTGAGAGGGCTAGACGCGGGAGTCAACGGCGGGCAATCGGAAAAGCCGCTCGACTATCGACTGCGGGCCGTCCTTGAGCGAGACAATCGGCCGCCACCGGGTTCATCGGAGGTCCGGAGGAGTTGACCATCGGGAGGGGCCGCTTATACCGCTGTGAGTGCCTGGCTAACAAGCTGCTTAGGCTCTATCCTCGGAGTGCCGCGACATACGTTCCTTGCTAGGCGTCTCAGCCGCCTCGCAATGTAGCTCCCGTGCTGTCCTTGTCGTTCAGTGTCGCCACGGCGTATGCCAACATCGGATGATATCGCGGATACGTGTCACTCGAGTACCCCCCCTCCCTAGTGTCCCCATAGGCCCATCTGTAACCAGCCGTGGTCGTGACCGTGACCCTGCGTCTACGCAAGAGTGAGTCTCTATGATGCTGTGCTTGCTTTGTGTGGTATCTGGTTGCGTGCTTGCTTTGCTCTGCCTGCTCAGGCCGCCACGCCCCCATGCCCTTGCCCATGCTTAACTCTACAGCCGCCGCCCCTTGCTGCCCTGGATCTTGAGCCTGGAAAGGGCGGCAAAGAGATGTTATCGGCCGAGGCCTTGTCGGTTGAGCGCCTCTCGGCGCTCGCAGGGGATCTGGATCGAGGTCAAAGTTGCAATTGAGGCTTCGGCAAGGACCCTCTCTTGTGCGGCTGCGGCTTCGAGATGGAGCTCTCCAGGGGCATGGACGTATGTAGGTCATGGGGGGCTCCAGGGTGTGCAAGGTTCCAAGATGCAACCGAGACCATCGATTGACGAGTGTCGATGCACGCGCGGCATGCCCCAGGAAATTTGACAAGAGCCGCGCAGCTATTCCTAGCGTGCCTCAGCGTGAGACAGCATGGACAACTCATCAAAGTCGTGAGGTTGGTGATGCTGGGTTCTGCTGGTCAAGGTAGCCGCAGCAGAAGCAGCATGGATGTGCCCCCGTCAGGCGGAGCGTCTTTTTCGGCATGTCGTCGAGTTCACCAAGGCGTCCATCGGGATGTTTCGCGGCAATGTGGAACTGGGTGCGGCCTTGTGAGTGTGGCCCTTTGACGCAGCCTGGCAGGCATACGGACAGACGAGACATCACAGAAGACGACACGGACAAAGCAAAAGTCACCCTTGAAGGCTGGGCCAAAATGTCTATATAAGACGACCTTTCCATCGCCCAAGTTCCAATTTCTTTCCTCACCACTCACCATCACATCTTCTCAACAATCATCTACTTGAGCCCCAGCTCCAAACACCACCACCACTTTCAACCACTTTGACAACCTTTGTCCAACAACCCAAACCAGCACAATGTCTGCCCCTACTTCGTAAGCAACCCCGAGTTTCCTACAATCTCCTTCCTTCTCTCGCAATGGCACTGGCAAGCAATGGCTTCTAGCCACCGCTCTGGAGCTGCTTCAGCCTCTACTCTCCAGAGTCTCAACAGCAATGGAGTCTAACACTGATTAGCACTCCCCCTCCTGCCTCTGACTCCCCCATTGCCCAGCCTCCTTCTCCTGCTCCTGCTCCTGCTGCTCCTGCTCCTGCTCCCGCTGCGCCCACGTAAGAATATCATTGATAGCTTGGGCTACCAACTTGAGCAACGCAATGGCTAACACCTGGACATCAACAGTCTCGCTAAGCCCGCCTACGCTTCCGACTCTGACTCCGACGGTCAGGCTCGTGGCGGCCGCCGCGGCCCCAAGCAGCAGTTCGTTGTTCCTCTGCCCACCTCCACCGGCCTCTCTCAGCCCGCTGGTAAGTGATTCGCTCTTCCGAGCTTCTTCGAGAACCACTTTACTGACGAACTCCTGCAGGCCAGCTCCTCAAGGGTGCTACCGACGATGCCGGTGCCCAGAAGTCCGCTGCCCTCCTCGTCGGCATCAAGCTCGACCTTGAGGCTGAGGTCCACCTGACTGCCCGCGTCAAGGGTGACATCGTCGTCGGCCTCTACTAGACGGCGAACTCGTGCTCGCTTGAGTCCATACCTGGTGGATGGTCGCAAGTCAATCAGCATGGGGACATGTGATGATAACGAGAATGGTGAGCACTCTGGCAACGCCCACCGCTATTGAAGGGCAGGCAATTGGAAACCTTTCGGGGTGGATCAGGGTGTCCAAAATGGAAAACTTTCCTTTACTTCTGGACCGGCATATATGAAAATTCTTGTAGCTTAGACAATACAACCTCTTTGCTACCACTTCTTCCTGACATTGGCTTCGCTACCTGACTTGACTGACACTGACATATTCTGAATAACCTCAGCTAACAGCCTCAACTACCTGAGCATTACTAACAAAAAGGTCAAACAAATTGACCCTCACAACCGACTTAATCCTTCCATCTTCATCATTCGACTCTTGTTGGAGGTCTGTTGGACGTAGAATTAAAGCTGACAACCTGACAGGCCCCCATGTCATGCCGAGCCGCTGTCTCACGCTTAGTGGCCCGCGTCCCTGGCCCAACACAACCACACTTATCCAATGCGAGTAAGGCAAGCGATCCAACACGCCATTTTTCCGGTAAAGGTTGCAACGGCCCGTCCAATAGTCGCGATTAAAAAGCAGGAAAAAAAGATCCGATTCAGATCCGATTGAGGAGAATCGACAAAAATTCCCCGGCAGATTCTCAGCCCCGAAGCGAGGTGATGTGTCAACTCACTCGCCATCGAGCGCTAATTGTTCGAGAAGGTTGCACTGCAGCGACCACGTCTACGTTTGCTGTAGCGGACTTTCGGGGAGGATTCATCTTGCGCCCGTCAATGCGTGAACTGCATCGATAATTTCTCGGGGAGTCAACAAAAACATTAAGACATGCAATAACAGCCTCTGCGAACCCGCATCCTGCACGGATACGTGTGTTGTCTCTGTGCTGAGGGGTTTGAGGCTTGTCGGTCCGAACGGGAAAGTGTTTCGGGAGCTGAATCTCGTGCGTTACCAAGTGATCAGATCATGAACTGCATCGGAAGTGTTTCCGGTAGGTTTTTCATGTAATAATGAGATCTTGTTATTGATAAGAGACGCTGAGAAGGGTCCATGTAGCTTTTGATGTGGAATCGCGGGGGAATGTCTACAGTGGGTCTCAAAAAGTAACGACACATTCCGGGTTTCCCCGCTGTATCAGTACCACCACCAAATGAGACTACATCTTCAGCGCCTTATTGCGCAGCCAAATGAGGGCCAGTTGCATCGTATTCTATATCAATCTATAGATAATTGAGAGCTGCATCTTTTGGTGTATCTAATACTTAGTATACCAGCCGTGGGCGCGCACAACAGCCTGCATTCTTCGCTTCATTGAGTTGACTAGGTTATCAATGACTTCCGGCTCAATCTCTTCCCACAGCTCGATCGCAGCTGCAATAAGAGCCTGCTTTGCTTCGTCGGTCTTGGGCATATATGTGAGCTCTGGATATCGCTTGCAAATCCTCTCTTTGAGGATTGCCCATAGGTTTTCTATGGGGTTGAGATCCGGGCTACAAGGCGGCCAGTCTACCACCTCGGCCCTTCGACTCTCACACCACTCATAGATCCAGTCTCGTACGATGTGGGCTGTAAATGTGCTGGCGTTGTCATGTTGGAAGTAACTATTCCTTGTCACAATCCGGGGAAGGTATCGCTGCAAGCATGCGAGGATAATCTGCGCAGTTACTCCGCCGCGAGGGCTTTCTGGATCGCCGGCCAGGGGGACCATCGGGAGGCGCCTGCGATGATTGAAAGCGCTGAAGAACATCTGTGAGTGCCTTGTCGGTCGTACGCGTGTCTGAACATTCCGTCTGAAGAGTCTCTCGTGCTAGAAATAGTCAGAAAAGTCGCAGTTATGAGAAGAACATATACCGGTTTACAGAAGACCCACGTACGCCTCTGGCCCTCTCCTCGAGCGATGATAACCTCATCAGAGAAGGTCCATTTCTCCCAAAAGTCCTCAGCCATATGAACATACCGCCGTGCAAAGCGTAGACGCTTTCTGGCGTTGGCTTCACTAAGGAAAGGTCGAAGAAGAGACTTATAATGCATGATTCCTTCTTTTCGTAGGTATGAGATTAAAGTCGCCCTACAGCAGCTTAACCCAGCTTCCTCAATCAATTCACGTATCTGAAGATGAGGATCTTGGGCAATAACCCTCAAAATTCTCCTTCTTTCCCTCTCTCCAATGATGCGCGGCCGGCCGGACTTGGGTTGGTCCGCGGCACTCTCTTGGTCGCGATATCTTCGTACCACACCGTAAATTGCATGTCGAGAGACGCCCTCTTCCCGCGCGATCTGGGCGGCCGACACGCCCGAATTGTATCTCCAAACAATCCTCGTTCGCGTATGAGGAGAATGATGTCTTTTTGGGGCCATTTGGACGTAAATTGACTGCGTGATGAACGATTGAAGTTGGTGATGATTTTGGTGGAGGTAGAAGTAAAAGCGGGGTACGGGAAAATGTGTCGTTACTTTTTGAGACCCACTGTACCTGGGGACTTGCCTGGATACCCGGCTTATATCCAATACCACCCTCCTATAACTATCCGCTTCTACAGCAACCATAGTTACTGATAGACCTGGCTCTATCCTCCCAATCACGGCTTTCGCGTTTAGAGAAATAATATCACCAAGACATTATACATTGAGACATCTGGGAAGATAGATATGGTTCTAGGTACCTATAACGGTTTGCGGGGAGCCCCAGCCACAGGAACCTTTGTATCAATCGTATGGTGAATCGCCGTGCATGTCGCATCGACGTCGCATATCACAGACACAGATAAGAATCTGAAGGCATAACATCAATGCTCACTGCAAACACCTATCGCTTCATCAAGGAGATATCGTCGGTGATGGTGTTGCCGGATCATCCGATTAATCCGGCCCCGGCCCGAAGAAGCAATTACACCACCGCGCGTCGACTGTGAATGAGGAGTAGCAGAGAGGAACGCGCGATTGCGCAAAGAAGAGATGAAATAATCAAGAGCGAGAATACTTTCCATCGCCAACTCCCGCTCTTCACACACATACACAATTTTTTCTACGATGCCCAGATCTGTGAAGCGCGTGCACGAGCTCATCGACCTTACAGGCGATGACGATACTGAGACGCGTTCCAAGCGGCCCGCGCGGGCGGCGCCCGGCACTTCCAACTCGGTCCCCACGCCGGGCTTTTACCCGGGCAGCCAGTCTCAGGGCGGCGTGCCTGCCTCTCAAGCTTCATTCGCTGAGCCTGACTATCTCGACCTGACTCAGGAGAGCGAGGGTCCTCCGTTTGAGCTCTATGGAACCTTTGGTGCGTTTGACCCTCCCCCTGTGCGCGTGTGTGCTCATTCCTGACCGGGTCGCAGTGGGCAAGATTGTTGGTGTTAGGTACTATAATGGATATGCTTCACCGGGTGGTAAGTGCCTAGATCTTGGCTTTCACGGACGAGAGGAGGCTCACATCGGATAGAAACCGTCCTGTGCAGACGAGAACCCCATAATCAGGTTTGTCACACCTCTGTACCACCTCAAGTGGTCCCATTCTCTGTCTCGGCCCCCGCGCCGTGACATGGTATCTCAGCATGGACCCCGTCGTGTGTGTCTGTGTATCTCAGGGCAGACTCTCTGACCTTTGCTGCAGTACGACCGAAACGCCATCCGCGTAAACAACGTCTTTGGTGATCAGATCGGCCATCTCCCGCGCAAGGTTGTCGAGAAAATCACCCCATATGTGGTAAGACGAGCAAGAATGCTGTGCGATCCGTCAGTTGGTCTGTGTCCTTGTCTAATGTGCTGCTTCAGGATGCTGGTGACATCATGCTCGAGGCCCAGCTCGCAGGCGAGAAGGGCTTCTACGATTGTCCCATCAAGCTGTTCTTCTATGGCCCGAGCAACCCTGATGAGCGTTCCGTGCTAGAGGAGAAGCTCAAGAAGGATAGGCTTATCAAGGCTACGGAGCTGAAGAAGAGCAAGAAGGAGGCCGAGGCTCGTAGAAGGGCATTGGGCTTGGTGAGCGGAACCTCGAGCCATGGACTTGGTTCAGAGCCCGTCATTGCTCAGAAGCCCGAGAAGCCCGAAGTGTCCTGGGGCGCGCTTCTACAGAAAAGTGAAGCGATTGAACTGCGTAATGGTGCAGACGCCATCAAGAAGCTGGCAATTGGCGAGGACCAGCTCGAGAAGCTGCCCAAGGCCGACCAGCCCGCCCAGTTGAAGTCTCAACTATTGCCGTACCAGCTCCAGGTGCGTCTGGTTGTACGCAGTGTGTGATTGCCACTGACCAATCTGTAGGGTCTGGCCTGGATGGCCTCCAAGGAGAAGCCCCAGTTCCCAGAGAAGGACTCAGAGGATGTCGTTCAACTCTGGCGGCGTGACGCTAGAGGCCGCTGCTGGAACATTGCATCCGACTTTGTCACCTCTACAACTCCTCAGCTGCTCTCAGGCGGCATTCTCGCCGACGATATGGGTCTCGGCAAGACTATTCAGATCATCAGTCTGATCCTCACGGGTGGTGGGGGTCCTACTCTCATTGTTGCTCCTGTGAGCGTAATGAGCAACTGGGCCCAGCAGATCAAACGACACGTCAAGGAGGAGCATCAACCTCAAGTTCTCGTCTACCACGGCGGCGAAAAGAAGTCGGTGGAGGACCTGGCCAAGTACGACGTCGTCATCACCAGCTACGGTAGACTTGCCCGGGAGCGCGATCAGGGCGTTTACAGAGCTCTCACGTCGGAACACTTCAAATGGCGACGTGTAGTTCTCGACGAGGGCCACACCATTCGCAACGCGAGAACCAAGGTAGCCCAGGCCGCGTGCGAAATCAACGCCGAGTCACGATGGGTTCTAACCGGTACCCCAATGTAAGCTCCCCAAACAATCCTCAGATATCTCTACTAACACTGGGTGGCATCAACTCGGTCAAGGACCTGCACTCGATCCTCAAGTTCCTCCACATCACCGGTGGCATCGAACAATCCGAAATCTTCAACGCCAAGATCACTCGCCAGCTGGGCTCGGGCAGCGGCAGTGGCGAAGCTCTTCTCCAGGCCCTCATGCACGGCCTTTGTCTCCGTCGTAAGAAGGACATGAAGTTTGTCGACCTCAAGCTGCCTGAGAAGAAGGAGTACATTCACCGGATTGCCTTTCGCAAGGATGAGAAGCGTAAATATGATGCTCTGCTGTGAGTTGGAAGAGCCTTTGTACTTGAATCAGCGGCTGACGATTTGATAGGGATGAAGCGAGAGGTGTTCTTGAAGCATGGCAAGCTAGATCTTCTTCAGGACAACAGGGCCGCTTCCAAAACGTCCTCGAGCGACTCCTCCGTCTTCGCCAGGTGTAAGTTCCCATGCCTCGCTCCATATGATCTCCCTCTAACCTCTCTAGCTGTAACCACTGGACCCTCTGCAAGGAACGTGTCGCCGACATCCTCAACCTCCTTGACGAGCACGAAGTCGTCCCCCTCAACGACAAAAACCGAGCCCTTCTCCAAGACGCCCTCCGTCTATTCATCGAGAGCCAAGAAGACTGCGCCATCTGCTACGACACCCCGACCGACCCTCTCATCACAGCATGCAAACACGTCTTCTGCCGAGCCTGCATCGTCCGCGCAATCCAACTCCAGCACAAGTGCCCAATGTGTCGAAACCAGCTCACCGAGGACTCTCTGCTCGAGCCAGCACCAGAGGACGCAGGCGACGACGCTAGCAGCTTCGACGCCGAGACGCAGAGCTCCAAGACGGAGGCCATGCTGCAGATTCTCAAGGCCACCGTCCGTAAGCCGGGATCCAAGGTGGTCGTTTTCTCGCAGTGGACCTCGTTCCTCAATATCATTGAGGTGCAGCTCAAGGCTGAGGGAATCGGCTTCACCCGTATTGACGGTAGCATGAAAACAGACAAGCGTGACAGTGCCATTGAAGCCCTCGACAATGATCCCGACACACGTGTCATGCTCGCCAGTCTTGCTGTGTGCAGCGTTGGACTCAATCTCGTCGCAGCCGACACCGTCATTCTCTCAGACAGCTGTGAGTCTAATCCCAATTCCTCATAGTATATGCCTGCTTACATGCCAATAGGGTGGGCGCCCGCCATCGAAGACCAGGCCATCGATCGTGTTCATCGTCTAGGCCAGACCCGCGAGACGACCGTCTTCCGACTCGTCATGGAGGGTTCGGTCGAGGAGCGCGTGCTAAATATCCAGAAGGAGAAGCGGGAACTGGTGACAAAGGCCTTCCGCGAGAAAGACGCCCGGGGTAAAAAGGCCAAGGAAACTCGGGTGGCCGACGTACTTAAGCTTCTGGGATAGAGCAAGCCATGTGGCTGCTGGCGTAAAAGTGTGGTTAGGGCGGCGTCAACGGTTGTACAGATATCTGGATTCTGGGGCGTGGAACATAGTGCTCAGGGTTGGCATTCATAGAGTGAATGCCTAGGTCATAAGAGTAAATTCACAGATTCGATTGCGAGAAGATCACTTGTCAGATAGGAAGATCTGCCTGGACGGTATGTTTGCTCTGATGACTTGTTTGCTCCTCCAGTCAACGGCAGTAACTGCTTTGTATGTCAACGTGATTCCACCACCTCCCGCAACCCAAGACATCAATAGATGGCTATCGAGACACTTTTTGATGTTATATTCACTAGTTATACAATGGTGTTCTCACAGCCAAAGATCATCACTTCAGCCATTTGGCATAAGCCCAGCGAATGCGCTCCAAGGCCTTCTCCTGCACCCGGATGTCTTTCTCGTTAGAGAGGTAATCCAGATCCTCGAGAAACTCCTTGCCAACTTCACGAGGCATGAGTTTGTCGACAAGGTTCCGCAGAACGTGTACCTCGCACAGCAAGAGACCGTGGTCCTTGTGCTGGAGGCTGTTTCCGGAAGGATGGGCCTGAGAGAGGATGCGATCAATGTTGCGGAGGATGCGGATGGCCTTGCCGGTCTTGCGGGACTGGCGCAAGCCGGACCGGCCACCGAAAACACCGCGAACGTACTGGTAAATGCTGTACGAGATAAGAACACCGGGAGTGAGACCAACAAAGCCAAAGACCAATTCTTGACTCTTGAGGAGAGAGTCGATGCCAGTCATGGCAACTTCAAGGTCAACCTTTGTCTTCTGAACTTGGATCAAGAGAGACCGGACAAGATCTCCACGGAGGGTTCCCATGAAAGGGCTTTGAAGGTCCTTCTCAAAGGCTCGCAACACGGGGGTAACATCACCCTCAGCGACCTTGCTTCGGATGTCGGCGACTTGTTGATCGGTCAGTGGTGCTCCTGATTCAGTGGCGAAGTGAGGCTTGTCGAGAGCAAAGTCAACCACCATGCGCTCAAGACTCTCACGGTCGGCCTTGAGGCTGTCTCTGCTCATGATGGCGATCTCACTCGTCTTGTCATGTCGAATTGTTGAGACAATCTTCTCGACCGGCTCAACAACCCAGTTGAACCAGAAATCCCGTACTGTAGCGCCAAAGTCCAAAAACCACTGCAGGATGTCGGCCTTGCGATTCACCAAGATGCGCAAAACCGTAGTAGAGGAAACGAGACCAATGGTTGCAGGAAGCCAGTAGCGCACCATACGGGTAGGACGGCCGTTGTCTTTGGTGATGGCACGCGTGGCACCGATATACTCCGGAAGGACCTTGTCAATGAGGTGGACCAAATGTCGAGCAACAACGCCAGGCCTATCCGTACTACTCTCCCTCATGATGGTAGCCGACAGTACGTGGTGATTTCTAGCGCCACCAAAGACTTCCTGTTCGAAACCCGTAACGTCTAGGCGGAGAGAGCCTGCCTCCAACAGGACCATCTCCATGAGGGCGACACTTTGTCCGACGACCTGGGTAACTTGGTCCACCTGAATCTCTGTCTTGCCGTCATCGTGGCCGAATTGGAAGCCTGAGTTCATCAAAACACCGAGGCCGGTTGCCGTGAGCTCTCGCAAACGCTGAAGGTTTCTCCGGTTCTGGCGGGCCTCTGCGCGGTAGAGTGTCAGAGGCGACAAAACTCTTCGACGAATATTACTCAGCGATCGATCCTGAATGGTAGCTTGGACGATGGTGAAGAAATTATTCCATTGGTGAGCGAGACG
This sequence comes from Fusarium vanettenii 77-13-4, assembly GCF_000151355.1. Taxonomy (NCBI): domain Eukaryota; kingdom Fungi; phylum Ascomycota; class Sordariomycetes; order Hypocreales; family Nectriaceae; genus Fusarium; species Fusarium vanettenii. The sequence continues at coordinate 2,318,800 of NW_003315867.1, forward strand.
CGGCGAAGTCGCGGCGTAAATCTCCTGTGAATAGGCCCAAAGACGCCAAGGAGAAGTCTGGATGGCGTAGAGGCTTGTGTATGAATGTGAGCCAAGGACATCATCCCAGTACCAAATATCATCACTGAGGGGGATGATCTGATCCAGCAGGGTGTTGAGGACGATGCCGTAAAGCTGGATGGTAGCTTTGCACACTAGTAGCCACTCGATCTCGGGCTCGGCGGCTGCGAGTTGGCGAAGTCCACCTTCCCCTAGAGGAGGTCGCTCCTCAAGGACGCCTGAGGAAGCAAGAAGACGTTTGATGCGTTGAGCAGACAAGAGCGGTCGAGAAGAAGAAGTGCCGAGAGCCTGGATGATGCTGGACAAGTCGTCTAGACGAGGATTGAGGGGAGCATGGGCGAAAGAAACAACTGACTCATCCACTGATGGTTCAATCTCATTCAAGGGAGGGAGACGGTCCAGGTAGGCATCGAGACGCCTGACCCGACTGTAAGCAGTGTCAGTATCAGGGTTGGTCTAGTCAATTGGAACCCAGAAGGTGAACGCACTCCAAGACAAGAGACATGGTTGAGAGAGGAGCCTGCTGGAGATGCCGAGACGGAGCTGGGGCCGGAGCCGCTAGTGGAGGGCACGGCCGACAACGCCGGGGGCAGCGGCAGAAACGGAGACGATCCGGTCACCGAGTCACGGAGTGAAGCTCGGGACAGGAGCGGGAGGCGTAGGGACAGGGTTGTCCGGCCGGGATATTGTGTGTGTGCGGTGTGTGTGGGTAGAGAGAGATTGTGCGAGCGAGATTAAGATGAGTTGGACAAACACAAACACGAATGCGGCATGTGGAGAAGCAAACAAACAAGGAAGTCGCTATTGGGCAATCATTGCAGAATGGAATGGTCAGGTTCGGATCTCCTGAAGCCGAAAGGTACGATGTGATGGAAATGGAAGAGATGGAAATCCGATTGGATTCGGATGTAAACATTCAGATATTTCGCCATGACGAATGACGACAGTAGCTGGTGGTTGCCCTGTTTGTTGCAAGCCAGGTCCGCCACGGGTAGTGACGTCTTCTCGTATTCGGACCTGGCACCACCTCCCTTGCACGTTATTATCACCCACCGTTTCAGCAACCGTTTCCATGTTAAGGCAACCACTTCAAGAGTCCCAATTGGTTCATGATTTCGATATCTTGAACGAAAACCTAACCGAATCTACTTCAAGAACTTTACTCACAACCTGCCGGCTTCAACGTAACTAGTACTGCCTCAGAACTCTTCAAATCCAGTTCCACAACACCTTTCTTGGCCACATACAGCTCCCAGTGCTTGGAACCCTTCTCAACCAACCTCCCATCAGTATAATTCCAGCTCTGGCCCGCCCACTGAATGCCTTCGTCTGCACTTGCACCACTACCAGTCAACCTCTGAACTTCCACCTTGTCAGCCCACAGGGGGACTTTCAGGTTGAACTGCTGGACGGGTCGCTCGTAGCGTGTGGTGGAGTTCCACTCGTCAAAGTTGATTAACACATACTTGGCCAGGTTACCAGACTCATAGATGCCATATGAAGATACATTCCAAGGTAGCTGGGGAATGGGGTAGACCTGGACCTTTGAGTGGTGACCGAGGACATCGGCAGCAAAGATCTGGCCGTACAACGGAGCGCGGACATGAGGCTCACGCCCATCCTGAGGAACAGGAACCCAGCCGCTGTAGCCAAAGGTAGTTCCCTGGATGAGGTTATACCTGGTAATATTCTCCAAAAGGTTAGTCTGGGGTCTTTGTGATCCTGAGAATCACTTACTGTTGCCATGCCCATGAGGAGATGATCAATCAACCAGAGGGCCGACCCAAACACACCCTCAATCTGAGACATGTTGAGGTTGTACGAGTTGCTGTTAGTCTCGCCAAGAACAAACGGCAGCTTTGGTTCATGCTCAAGACAAGCCTCGATTGCACTCTTGTACTGCGTGACGTTGGCGGCATTGGCCGTGTTGTTCATGTATGAGTTCTGCAACCGAACCCAAGGCTCGTTCCTAGCGGCATATTGGTGGTAAGAGACCGACTTGAGAAAGCCGTTTTGGTCTAAACCATCCCGAAGGGCCTCTTCTCTGTTTGGTTCAAACAGTCAGTGTGGTCTTGAAATCCAACGGCAGTGAAAGACTCACATGCTCCATTCCGGTTCCTTTGTGCCAGCAACAAGTAAGCCCTGAAAGAAACGCTTCTTTGCGAGGCCATACTTATTGTGCTTGAGAACGTGCTTCGAAGCCGTTGCAGCATACTCATTCCACTCATTCACATATTCCTTGAGCGAGTAACCTTCACTCCGGTGTCCAAAGCGAACCATGAGGTCTGGCTCATTACCAATCTCGAAACTTTCAAGCTTGTCTTTGACATTGTCCACGACAATCTTGGCAACCTCGAGAGCATTCTCAAGGCCGCCTTTCTTACCAAACGTGTTGCCCATGTTGAGTTGCCATGACCAACGCGTTCCGGGGAAGTTGTGGAATCCATCAAAGAAGCCAGGGCCGATATAGACCATGTCTGGAATTCCATACTGCGTGGTGAAGGATTCGGTCGTATTCCACCAATTGTACGCGCCAATTTCTTGACTTGCATTGTACCAGACACGGTCCCTGATAATCATGAGCCAAATTCTTGCTCGATGGTTCCGAATGTCTTACGTTGATGTGCCGCCTACACGGATAAAGGGATGAGAACCCGTCTTTGAGTAGAGCAAGTCAAAGATATCGCGAGAAAACAGATTGGGATGGGTTGAGTTTCCTAGGCGTAAACGAAGCATGTGAGCATTTGAAAGCTCCAAGGGAATTTTGAGGTGGTGTTTTACCCGTATAGTCGACAAAAAAGTGAGCTGGAAAGGAAAAGGACGCAAAATCATGAGGGATAACCCATGAAGCACCAATTGGGAGCTTCTCAGGAGATGTGATCTTGATGGGTTCTGAGAAGGCCTGGGCAGCTGGGGTGCAGCACAGGGCCACAGCAAAGACCGAACCAAGGACTGAAGCCATTTCGAATATTCAGTATTGGGTATAGAGTTGATTTGGTTTGTCAATTACTCTCGGATCCTGGCCCTTCTTATACATGCCTAAGATAGCAGAGGTACCGCTGATCCTAGCCGTCTAGTTCACCAACTCACCCTGCTATCCTTGGTAACTACTCATTTCAGCTTCCCCTCAATAATACTAAGACCACTAGAAAGCACCATGACTAGAAAACGCCATCGGGATCCAATATGTCGAAGCTGAGTCGCCGGGGTGAAGGATTTAATACCGCCGGCCTTCGCACCGGAACTCGCACGCTAGCTTCGGCTTTCGGCCCGCGGACTTCGGCACGCGATGGTGCAATGCTGTGTGGAGAGGCAGGAGGATCGCGGGGAAGAGACTTGGGCTAGAACTTGACGTTGCAACTTTCCACTCGGTTGGGTCCAGACTAGGCGATATGTTTATGGCCTCGTGACTGATTGCTCGGTTATCTTCCTGGTCGACGTTGTCATCTGGTGGCCCTTATCGGCTTGAGAGCTTGGTTGCGGGGTCATGGCTGAGAAAGGCGGATACTGCAACTAAAGAGATGATAGATGGATAGGAGTAACTGGGAATGGCCAGAGATATTGATGCAAAAGTCCATTATCCACCGACCTTGGATCAATGGATCAACCAATGCCGGCCTCTGAACGCAGTGCGTCCACTGACGCCCCAGAAACCAGACCTGGTAAGCCTCAGTAAACGGGTAATACAGGGCCTTTGACTAACACGGGAGAAAGTTGCAGGGTGTTTAGTCTGCCGGTCACGAAAGGTTGGTGATGTCGATGGCTACCCTCGCCTTCTCACCACGGACAACTGACAAACAACACAGGTGCGATGCGACAAGTCAGTCCCCAGCTGTCGAAGATGCAACCGATTAGGAGTTGCATGTCCTGGCTATGAACCAGATCACGGCTCCATGTCCAGGTCCGACATGCTCAAGTCGACAGACGACATCTTCAAGGCGGCTGGAGTTGACAAGCGTCGGATTGGGTCGTGCAACGAGTGTCGGACATCTAAGAGCCGGTGCACCAGAACGAGACCAACTTGTCAACGATGTAGAATGAGAGGTCTTGGTTGTGTCTACCGAGGACTCGGTGCCGACAAAGATTCAAGTGTCAGTCCCTCCGATCTTACCTCTCATAAAGGCCCTGATGAGATGTCAGGGGTAAATGCTGGGTGAGTTTCCCATCTCCATAACTCGGACGGTGAGAATGACCAAGTAGACTGTACTCGGAGGTTATCCCAGAAGATCCTGCCTTGCTCTCCCGCCTCATCAATACGTATTTCGATCGTTTCCACCATCTGAGATGCCTAGCGTTTATTCACAAGCCATCGTTCATGCACTCAATGGCTCGAGCCAGTGTCATTCAGGACTACAGCGAATCTCTACTGTACGCCATGTGCGCTTTGAGTGCGAGGTAAGTTTGCCGTTCACTGACGTAAGGCAGTTCTAATCTCTCTCTCCAGGTGTATTTATCTCGACTCTTTACATGCCTCATCAGAGCCAAACCATGAACCTGGGCCTATCCCGGGCGATGTTTGGGCCGAAAAAGCCAGGAAGATGGTGTTTGACGAAATTCACCTCCCGACCATTCACCAAATAATGGTACGTCGAAAATCAGCAGCTAGTGGCAATTATCTTACCTGAAAAAAGACCATGATTCTCCTTTGTGAGTATGGGCTGAGGAATGATCAACACTCACTAGTCTTCATGCTCTGCGGCTGCGTGTTCCGCGCTATGCGTCTACTCGGCCTTGATAGTCCCCCGCAACACCTCCAAGCGGCGGCTCAACTATCTGGAAATCTTGAACAAGAGATCAACCACAGGATAGTATGGGCGTGCTATACAATCGACGTTCTTCTGTCATCGGGAGTGGACAAGAACTCTTCTTGGCGGGAAGACATTCCTCAAGTGCCATTGCCATGCTCTGACAAGGACTTTTTGCTTCAGACACCATCACGCAAGAGATTTCTCTCCGGTATCGAACAGGAAGACATGTCGACGTTCGTGAAAGACCTCGACCTCTTGCCACTAGTCACCGTGTTGGTTAGATTGCGAGGCAAAGTCCTTCGGTAACTCATTATCTTGCTCTACACCCTTCTCATGTCGCTAACAATTTACAGAATCATCCGAACCTTGCCGCCCACTGACGCAAACATATGGGACTCGTCTTCACCATTCATGCTTCTCATTCGAGAGCTTGACACCTTCTACGAGAGTCTTCCGGATAGACTGCAGATCACTGAACTCAACACTTACATACACAAGGACCAGCACACAATCGGGGCTCTCTTCTACCTCCACCTGATGTATAATGCTGCCATATTTGACCTCACGAGGATATCTCTAGCTGGATTCAGCTTCCCTCTGGCTGCATCATTTCAGCACGCACCGCCCGAGTTCCGCTCTCAGTGTCAAGAACGTTGTCGCTTCCACGCTGCAGCAGTCTCAGATATCGTCCGGCAAGGTCTCACACACGGCCGTGTCGCATTTGATGACAACTTTTGCGCAGATGTGGCGCTCGAGTCTAGCAAAGTACAAATCATCCATTCAGCGACGGTGGCAAACGACGACCAGTCCACGGAAAAGACGAGACAGAACTTGAGGACGACACTCCAGCTATTTGACCTTTTGCATGCGAATCAAGATGGCCAGAGCACATATGTAAGTTATAGATAGCTTGCAAAAACTTTACATTCTCACATTCCAGACAGGTACGGACATTGTTACCTCTGTGCATTCTCTTTGGCTTCCGCGACATCGCAGAGGAATGGCGAGACTCTCAAACGTATGTACAATTACATAACTGCCAAACTCCCAGACTAACCATCTTTCAGGCCCCATCGCATGTCACCTGAAGTAACTGGCACCGCAGAGGTTCACCATTTGGTCAGCTTCGCCCCATTCCGTAGAGCGCAGACAGAGATAAAGGCACGGCAGAGCGCCAGTCCGAGGACCCTTTCTTCGTCTGCAATCTCGGCTTCGCAATCTGCGCGACGTGCAAACGAAGAGCGGCCGCCCATCAACTCTGTTGACAATGCTGGCCCTGATCAGCATCTCGTCGCTGTTCCCAACCCGGGACCTATCGCCCACAACCAAGCAATGCAGGTCATGGCGCAGGAGATGGATACAGATCAGATAGATATGACGGATCTACACATGGTTCATCCCTCTATGGAGGACTATATCCGGACAGCGGGTGAAATGTCGGACTATTTGACATGGAACATGTCTGAGCTGCCTGATCTGTCCATCTGGACTGACTTTGGAGGTCAAGATCCGTCTTCTGGCTGACAGCTGGAGGAAGGCTTTTCCTGGACATCTTAGTATGCCCACAGAAACTAGCAATTGCAAATCTATATATTGATAACTGCCAAAACGCCTATGATACAGACGGGATGACGCCTTTGAGTCTCTCTGGAGTAATCTCGGGCCTTCCAATGTATTTGATCCACGCATAAGGGTCTTCCAGCTCATCCACCAAAGTCGCCTTTGCATCTCCCTGAACACCAGCCTCGTACTCTCCAGCCAAGCCCACAACACCCACATCCTTCCTGTACTCCTCCCACAGCTCGAGCATTTCCTTGAGAAGCTGAGGATGCTTCTCTGAAAGATCTTCCACTTCTCCTGGGTCCTCTCGTATGTTGAAGAGCTCCCACTTCTGTGGTCCCTTTGGCGCTGGGACAAATGTGATCTTCCAGTCGCCGCGTCGTAGAGCCCCTGATCCGGCAATTTCGAATCCCATCACGTAGTCTTGGTCATGCACCTGCGCCTTGGAGCTTGCTTCTGTATCATGGATGAGTGAGAGGAATCTTGTCCAACTGCGACCGCGAAGTGGTGCAATCTCTCTACCTTTGTAGTGTGTCCCAGGATGCTGCAGCTTCGCTAGGTCGAGAACCGTCGGGACAATGTCCATGACCGTGCAGAACGCATCCGTGATGACTCCGTTTCCAGTTGCAGATGATATACCCATGCTGACAGGTGGCCTCACCACAAGAGGGACTCGACATCCGCCCTCTGTAGAGTGCATCTTGTAGAGTCGAGAGGGAGCTGTTGCTGCTTGAGCCCAACGACAGCCGTACCAGACGAAGCTGTTCCCACGACCGATATTCTCCAGGCTGTTATCGTAGTACTTTTCCACGTGGGCCATGATGCTATCACCAACAATAGGCTGGGCTTCGTAGCTCGCCCCTTCGGCACCATTGTCGCTCATGAACAAGACAAACGTGTTATCGTATTCACCAGTCTTACGAAGGTAGTCGACAACACGGCCAATGTTCCAGTCCATGCGGTCGACCATGCCGGCATAGACCTCCATCGCACGGCTCGAGGCCTTTCGGATGTCTCCAGGGAGATCATCCCAGTTCTCGGGTTTTCCGTCTATTATCACAACAGGATGAGGATTCACACCTGGATCAACCATGCCAAGCTCCTTCAGTCTCGCCAACCTTTTCTGTCGCAGCGCTTCAGGGCCATCGTCATAGAAGCCGCGGTATTTGTCGCATACCTCCTTCGGCGCTTGGAGAGGCCAGTGCGGTGCACTGAAGGGGAGATAAGCAAAGAATGGCTGGCCTTTCTCCTCTTCTGTCCGACCCTCCAGATACGACATGAGCTTGTCTGCGTACGCATCGCTGCTGTAAAAGTCGTCTGGCAGCCGACCTAAAACTCTCTCATCCTCAACGTGAAGAGCACGAGTCGCAGTCTCAAAGAACTTTCCAGGCTCTGTCGCGGGATCTTTGTACTGAGGTTCATAGGCGTAGTGGTTGGCGCACCCTGGGAGGAGGGCGAATGACTTCTTGAAGCCTCGCTGGATGGGGTGATGCTCTGACTTGAGGCCGAGATGCCATTTTCCAGACATGCAGGTAAAGTAACCACCGTCAGATAGTAGCTCTGGAAGTGCCACAACGCGTTGGTTGAGGTAGCCCTCATGGCCTGGTTTTCCGTAGTGAACGGGGGATGCGCGAGTGATTTCTTGGAGTTGACCGAGTCCAGCAATGTGATGGTCAGTCCCTGTATTTCGGTCAGTTTCAACAAGGAGAACACCTAAGACATCAATCCTTACCCGTCATCAACATCGATCGCGTTGGAGAACAGGCTGCAGCAACATGATAGTTGGTATATCGAAGAGCACCGCTCTCAGTCGCCAAGGCGTCAATGTTGGGCGTCTCAATCTCTGAGCCAAAGCAACCACAGTCGCTAAAGCCCAGGTCATCGGCAACGATGATGAGAAAGTTTGGTCGCTTCTCCGCCATTATCTTCTCTTTCAATTGGCTCAGGATGAAGCTATTCAAGGTTAGAGATGAGGTGCTTGGGTAACCGTCCCATGATATGTCTCAGCGTGAGCGATATCGTGTCAAACGAGCACGCAATTGACCTTGACGAGGGCCACCCCTTGTATTCCCATTTGTTTCCGGTAAGTATTCCTCTCGGGGCGTCAATGGGCGCTCGATCAACAGCCCCGTGATGACCGCCGGAACTCGCATCGGAACTCGCAGACCCGCCACCGGCTTTCGCATCGTCTCTCCACATCCCATCTACGGACTTCGCACTCAACGACCCGCAACCTTGCTCCCTACAGCACCAGTTCAAGGTTATTCGGATTGCCCATGGGGTAATTGCTACGATGATGTGATCTAAGTTAGCTCTTGTGCCATTTCCGGCCCTAGCTCTGGGGTCCTGGAGCTTGTATATATACCAAGCTCAAACATACGAGACAAGAACCTCCAAGAGCCCAGGTCGATCAGCTCTCTTGTGTCTCATATTCACATTGACTCACATATCTCCCTTGGTTGAGGCTCATCAGAAGAGTTCAGTGCCGATCTTGTCAACATGGCAGTAAAGGAGCCCGGCAACCATGGGGCGAACGATAGCCTGTCGCCAGCTCAGCGACTGAAGCACTTTAACGGGATGCTTGTTTTCATCATGATGTAAGCCAACATTTCTCAAGATCTCCCACGAGGTACTTATTGGAATAGATACCTGGCGTTTTGCGCCTTCAACTTTGGCTTCGATGTCGGAACCTTTGGCGGTGTCCAGGCAATGCACAGCTTCACCAGCATGTTTGGCGAGTGCGACGACAAGAACGTTTGCGCTCTGCCTGGATGGCTGTCTTCAGTCATGACAGCTACGCCTTTTCTTGGAAAAGCAGCGGTATGTTTCTCGCTAAAAATTCATGTGCTTGCTGCCATAATGCTGACGCTCACTTCAGGGTTGCATCGCCTGTGGTTGGATTGCTGAGAAATGGGGTCGTCGAGCCGCTATTCTCGGCATCTGTCTTGTCTCTTTTGTGTAAGTGATGCTGAACAAGACTCAGTACTTTAACTGACGCTCATTTCCAGAGGAGTTGCTCTTCAGACGAGCGCCACAACAGCAGCCCAGTTCACCATTGGCCGAATCATCACATTCGGCATGACAGGCATGGCCATCGTTGTGATTCCAATCTACTCAGCCGAAGTCTCCCCCAAGGTTCTTCGCGGAATGTTTGCTTCGACAATCCAGGTCATGATCATCTTTGGTCAGGTCATCTCAACGCTTGTCACCTACGGTACCAAGAGTATGCAGAGCGCCGCAGGGTGGCGTATCCCCATCGGTCTTCAACTACTAGTGCCCGCCATCATCTTCTGCCTCTTGCCCTTCTTACCTGAGTCACCTCGCTGGCTACTCAGCAATAACAGAAGAGATTTGGCCGTGGTGAGCATGAAGAAGCTGAGAAAGTCCGCCACCGATGAGGATATCCAAACTGAGATTGAGGCGTTGGCTTATGCTCACGCTCATGAAGAAAAGGGCACTTGGGGAGAGGTATTTGATAAGAGCAACCGCGTGAGTACATTCACCAAGTCAGAAAACTGTAGGAAATACTAATAATTTCACCAGGTACGGACTGGGGTTGCCGTTCTAGCCATGTTTGGCCAACAGATCACAGGCCAAGCGTTCCCATCCCAGTACGGTGTCATCTTCTATCAGTCCCAAGGTTACGGTGATCGTTCATTTCTGTTTAATGTCATTTCCAACATCATTGGCATGTTTGGTGTCATTCTCACCTGGTTCTACATCGATACCACTGGGCGCCGCCCGGTCATCATGGTCGGTGGTTTCCTGATGGGAGTGTTCCTCATGATCCTGGGAGGTGTGGGATCCATCGACGCCAAGATCATCAACCACCACGAAAAGGAACTCATGGTGTCTTCACTTATGCTCTTTCAGTTCTTTTACAGTCTGTCTTGGGCCCCATGGTAAATTCATATGAAAATCTCTGTTTGAAAGGGATAAAATATCTAACCTTTCACAGTTCATATGTTGTCCTCTCAGAAACGGCCGCGCTTCGCCTCAAGGAAAAAACCAACTTATTTGCAAGCGTTATCTCTGTTCTGACAACATTCGTCACCTCATTCACTATGCCGTATCTCATCAACGCCAAATATGCAAACCTTGGCGGAAAGGTCGGCTTCATTTACGGAGCCATCAACTTTGTCATGGTGGTGGCAACTTTCTTCTTCATCCCTGAGCTCAAGAGCAGGACCTTGGAGGAGGTGGATCAGCTCTTTGCCAGCGGAGCACCATTGAGAAATTTCAGTGAGATCAGCACCAAGTCTGCCACAGAGATGTATGAAGAGGAAGTTAAGCAGGGCACTGCTGAGGTGAACGAGAGGGTTGACAAGGTGGAGGTGGCCTAAGCCTGGACTCTGAGGCTTGTTCAAGGTTGACAGTTGTACTGACTGATAACTTGTGGTTTTTCTTGCAACAAAAACACACAGTCACTTTTAAGCATTTATACATCACCTAGGTATTGAAGCGTTTTTAATACTGTGTATGAAAGCATTAGTGCGTGGGGTGGAAAACTGTGGCTCTTTGTCACCACGTCTAACGCTCTGTTCTATTGTTTGACCTTTTGGAAGGGGATTTGGAATCGATTGAGTAGTTTTGGGTAAAACTTGTGCCTAAAATTTGACTATATTTCATAACCCTGAAGATGACTTTGCTTGTCCTTTCAAATGAAGCGTCATTGCGTAAAGTGTGAGCTTTCCGTGATCACGGTTTTTAACAAGCAGCTAGAAAACCAATACTATAGGAAAGAATCTAAATATGATCCCTGAAATTCAATTACTACTCTCAAAACAAGTAAAGAAAGGCACATGACCAAATGAAATCATTAATTTAACCGTGCCTAACTGTGTCCCGTGTTACGCGCAAGATATGTCTCTGCAAGCACTTATCCCGTAGTAGCCACCCTACACCAATACACTGTTCCATCGGGTAGTTGTCAACAAAGCTTGAAGCGCATAGAGCAGAGGACGGCAAATTCAGGGAACCAATAGCAGACACTGCAAAGGCGGTCAACAAACTTATCGAACTACTATTGTACCCCCGCGGTGATGGTCATTCGCGTTAGCCAAGAAGAAACGGAGATTCCCGGTCCCGAGACCGTTTCGAAGGTACAAAATGCACAGGGCTCGTATTCGGTCGCGCATCGAGCCGCACGCCTTTGCAGCCCCCCGAGTACGGGAGGCGCACTAGTCCCCAAAAGGAAAGTCAAGATTCGCACCAGGCCGTGGGCATGAACCTCTTCCAGATCATGGGGGGATCGAAGCGCCGTCTGCTGGCGCCGACAAAGTTGCAATTGCAAGGAGCTTGATTGGGCGAATGACCTCGCATGTGAATGGGAATTCGCGGGAGTCAAGGATGAGGAGAAATCACGCGAGTGAAGACGAACGGGTGAGGCTTGGAATGGATGCCGAAAACGAAAAAGAGGGCGCAAGATTGATGGACGGCCACGCGGAAATGCGCGACGGGTTTAGAACAAGGGGGGAGGGGCACCATTGACATTTGACCCAGTAGATCGGATTTGATAATCTGATACTTGGAGGCGAGGGTGATCTGCGCAGTAGTTCAGGGGTATTTTTCTAACTCGATCGCTGCCGCCTCCAAGCGCCGGTGAAGGGAAAACCACACCACTTTCTCGCCAACTCTCACGTCCGGGAGAGCGCCGTCCCGAATGGAGCCTCTCAATCTAGTCGAGTTACACATCACTTAGGATGGCCGGCAGTGCTTTGCGCGGATGAGATCACAGGGTTCGGGTTGGAGATCCTGGGAAATGTGTTGCCACCTACTCCATCTAGGATACGCTCAAATGTAAGAATCACCTGTTATGATGAAGGCAGAGCACGGCCAGCAACAAGGGGATGTAGGGGACGAGGCATGAACGGGTTTGCTGTATACTCAAGCTGCACAGCGAGTTCTGGATCAATTCGCGACGCCTCAAAGAGACGCTGTCAAGAGATAGGAGTTGGTGATGGCGCCCGCTAAATTGACCTTGATTTGGATCTTCACCGCCTTCAATTGCACCTACAACTTGTTAAAGAGGCGTCATGTTCCCCCTCATGCTCGACCCCGGCAGAAAAAAAAAAAAGCAGATACCAGGGGCCTCTGAATGGTCCGAGAGTATTCCTCAAAATTGCCGTCCAAGATCCTGGATATACAAAATCTGGAGCGGTGACGAGCCTCCGAAAACACATCTGAAAATCCCCCCTTGAAGGTCCCTGGAACGCCTTCTCCCGTCGGTTTTGACTGGTGCTCAGCCATGCAGGCTGGGGCCGGAAGCCGGAAGGGCAATTAGATAGTGGCCTCATTCTGGAACCATTTTCTCTGGCTCGCCCATCTGCCATCGAGTTTGCCGTTCCGTCATGCACGGGCCACACGATCCAGGGGTCCTTATGCTTCTGTGGAAGCCTCTGTTTGGGCTGTCAACGGTCCTGTTGGGGGTGATGAGCACGTGTGAATCTCCCTTCTAGGCATGTGTGTAACCAACCCAAGGGCCCGCCGCCCACCACTGGTACGTACCCCAATTGGATCTGCCCGGGCAATCGAGGAAATGATAAAACCTCCCCAACAGCCGCTCTGTTTTCTTCTCCCATCACCGCCCATCGCCGACACTTGTTCTACGAGCCGCCTTCCTCGACGACTCGTGCTTAGCTGGTGTTTGCTGGTGACCTTTTCCTAGACCTCCTGGGGCTCTCTCCTTCCTGATTTTCTCCTTGCGCAATCCGGTGCTTCAAGTTTGCCTTTCACCATGGATATGCTGTGAGTCTCCCCCTGATGCTTCTTGGCCACATGCACCAATGCCTCCCGCAAACATTATCTGACCCCTTGGCTCGCAGAAACACGACTATGAAGTCGTTCAACCAGACGAACGACTACTTTGTTGTCCTCGAAGAGGTTTCAAAGTACAATGTCCAGCTCAATTTCCTCGAGAAGCTCTGGGCCGTATGTCGATCCGATTCCCTCTCGCCGCCGTGCGCCCAGACGAACGAGACTGACAATTTACTCAGGCCTGGTACCTTTGGATGCAGAACGATACCCTCGCGACCGGAATCATGAGCTTCGTCCTCCACGAGCTCGTCTACTTCGGCCGTTGCGTTCCCTACATGATCATGGACTTCATTCCCTTCTTCAACCGCTACAAGATTCAGTCTCAGAAGATTCCCACTCTGAAGGAGCAATGGGACTGTGCCGCCATCGTTCTCGTTAGCCACTTTACCGCCGAACTTCCTCAGATCTGGTTCTTCCACCCTATCGCCACCTACCTCGGTATGGACTACAACGTGCCCTTCCCTCCTGTCTGGAAGATGGCCTACCAGATCGCCATCTGCTTTATTATGGAGGATGCCTGGCACTACTGGTTCCACCGCGGCCTGCACTACGGACCTCTCTACAAGGCGATCCACAAGATGCACCACACCTACTCCGCCCCCTTCGGTCTCGCCGCTGAGTACGCCTCCCCTATCGAAACCGCCCTCCTCGGTATTGGTGTCGTAGGCTGCCCCATTGTCCTCCTCAAGGTCACTGGCGAGCTTCACCTTTTCACCATGTACGTCTGGATCATCCTGCGACTTTTCCAGGCCATCGACGCCCACAGCGGCTACGACTTCCCCTGGAGCTTGCGCCACTTCCTCCCCTTCTGGGCCGGCGCTGAGCACCACGATCTTCACCACGAGAAGTTCATTGGCAACTACGCCTCCAGCTTCCGCTGGTGGGACTTCTGCCTGGACACCGAGGCCGGTGCCGAGGCTCACAAGCGCCGCCGCGAGAAGAAGCTGGCTGCCATCAAGGCCCAGAAGAAGGCCCAATAAACGGCTACAGAGGAAAACCTGGGAGGACGACACACTCTCGATTGCGGTGAATCGAGGCCGGCCGAGCCAGGAGCTTGACGAACTCAAAAGCAAGTGGAGGCTGTTGATCATGATGAAGATGTAGACCCTTTGCCCAGCGGGCATGCGCGGTCTGCGATTAGAGCATTCGCATGGCGTTTTGGGGATGTGGACTAAGAACGACTTTTTACGCTTGTATATACAGAAAATCATTATGCCCAGGAGAGGCCCTAGACTTATCTACTTAGTTAATAATCGACGTCGTTCGTTGAAATTGGAGCAGTTTGCCTTGACTTGATGTCATCATATCTCACATACCCAGGTGCCATGATATCCAATAACAGTCTCATGAGAGCTCAGCAAGGCGTTACGATTCGTCAATGCCATAGATAATCTCCCCGTTATCCTGCTTACACTATATGTATAAACCTCGCCGTTGCTTCATCGTACATGCGCCATCCATCATTTACTCTTTGGCGTACAGCAGTCCCCTGCAGCACCAGCAGCCCGGTCAGCCAGGCCCCGGATCGCGCAGCTCTGCCCCTCCGCCTCGACCGCCGCCTCGGGCACTGGCTCCGGGGGCAGCTCGCCTAGCTGCGCGGCGAGAGTGTCACACTGGGCGGCCATGTCGATATCCTTGTCTGAGAGGCCGGCTGGGTTGTGGGTCGTCCAGCGGACAAAGGTGGTGTTATAGACCTGGTTGATGGTTAGAGAATGAACAAGAAAACGAGAGTAAGAGGGATGATTACATTAGACCACTCTGGGTGGTGGTTTTTAATCTTACATTGGAGTGCCACACCTGTCATGAAGTCCTGTTGTCGAGTTAGTCCGTTTGATGATATTTTCACAACCTCAAAACTACATCTGCAACATCTATACACAAAATCACTCAATCGTAACGAGAAGTTGACCAACTCACCCACGTCTTTGCAAATGTCTTGAACTTAAATTGCCTCTCCAGCGCCGCACCATCTTTGGCAAGCGTCCAGCGCCCGCCGTCGGATGTGAGCAGAGCCTTGAGAGCTGGCGTGACGCTCGCGGCATCAGTGCCAGCAGAGAATCGTGGCTGGGCCATGGTTGAAGCTTGACGGAGGAGACCGGGGAGACGGGTCAAGGGACGGAGAAGGGGCATCCTGGGGGAGGAGATGTGTTGTTGGCGGCGATGTAGAATATCGGGGTAGGCTGAGAGAAGGTTGGGTGAATGAGAGGTGGAAGAGGAGTGAGAGGCGACGATTGAAAATACATTGTGCACTGGAAATTGTGGGCGGCGGATGATGTACCGTCTAACATCTGATCGTTACTTATGTATCTTGAGATCTATGCCTGCACTATAACCAAAATTTGAAAGACACGTCACGCGAGTCTCAATGAGAACCACTTGGTGCCTTGATCCCTATTCCATGTTGTTTATAGATGTCTCTGAAGGCACGGATGTTGTGTACTCATCTCCAGGACGTGGGGGTCGGTCGGCTCAGAAACGATGGTTAATGGCTGTGAGTTATAGTACTGGTTGGTTTCGTACTGCCTTTCTGGAGCTCTGGACTTTACTGTCCGCTTTATTGAGGGTGTTTTAAGCCTGGATAGGTGTTGCGTCATACATAATGAAGAGGACTATCCTGTCATGGCCCTTTCGGCACTGGATGTGACTTACACAGCTACAACCCGAGAGACAAGCAGACAAGCTACCAAAGTTTGAGTCTCGGAAATTATCCAAGCTAATTTAGCGTATTCATACCCAATCCCTTTTCAAAGACATGATCATTTATCTCGGACAACAAACCTGAAGCCTGAAGACGGGCGCCGTCCAAGGGTCCGGAAAGCTCGGGAGGAGCTCCGAGATCATTGGCCGAACCAAGCGAGGCGCCGGGCTTCGCTGGTCTCAAGACCTCGTGCGGGCTGGGGATGGCTGCAGCAAAGATTCCATGTTGGACATGAAGGCGTGCTTGCTTGGTGAAAGCTCTGGGATGCTGTTGACCGAGTTTGACCCGCGCCAAGCAAGCGGTCTGTCCACATGGTTACTGTATCAGTTTGAACATTCAGCACTAGAGGAGAACGTAGCAAGCTGAATCATCATGTGTGATCTCTGCCAGAGGAGGTGGAATGAATGTGTCTTGGTTGATGGTCGCATGCCTGCAGTGGTAAAGAGTCCAAAGCTTGCTTGTTCAGGGCTGGTGGGAGGCTTCACTCACTGGGTCACAAGACATGGCACGTCCAGCACACTGTCTGAAAACCATTCACAAAATAAAGAATTACAACGTCAACACCATTCATAGTTATTGTGACGATCAGCCAAGGACTTCCACATCGGGTATTCAGGGTTTCGTCCGCGTGAGTCCGTGGCTCTGCAAGCTGGTGTCGGGAAAGGTGGCCCGAGCTCCCTTCTTCCCCCCACCATCGCTCCTTCTTGGCGCTGGGCACGGCCCATTTACATGATTTCACCCGCCTTTGCTGCTGACAAACCCTTTTCCCTGCTGCATCTACACCACTCCCCCTCCCCTCCTCATCAGTCAGCTTCCCATTTTGCGATTGCGAGAGCTCGTCTTTACGCGCCTGTTGTTGAAGAACGCGCGCCGTCAGAACTTCATCAGCAGAAAAGAAAAAGAAAAAGAAAAAGTCGGTGCCCGGTAAAAGGCAAGAGGTGTCGGTTTTTGTTGCTCTTCTGGAACTAGCGTTGTTGGTCTGCTACAAGTTTTCATTCAGTCTGTCGCTCAATCAATCAACCAGGCATCAGCGCCTGAAGCAACGCGTCTTTGTCGCTCCCCTCAGGTTGAAGCTTCACTAGAGCTCGCGACTTCGCCTTGGAGACGAGAAGAAGCTACAATCTTAGTGGCTCCTAGGACTTTCTCAACAGCTTGTCGCCTCGGTCATCATCGCATCACCACTCTGAAGAAAGAGATTGATTCTGGCAACCGCTCTCAGCTCCGCGTACAGCAGTACGGCACCATCATTCAGCCTAGGCTAGGTACTGTACGTGCTGCAGTACTGTATCCGTACAAGCGATAACCTCCACCACCTAGGGGAGAGAAGCCCCATCCATCATCGACGGAGCCTGTCGACTGTCGCATCCCTCCATCCCCGGCCCAGCCACGCCATTTTCCGCCTTGATCACCCTCCTCTACGCATCCAGGTTACATAATCCCTCTTCGAACGTATCACCAGTCGCCGGCCTTCTCCCTCTTCGTCAGCGTCTTGCCCGCCCCTCGTAGTAATAATCATCGCGCCCACGCCGCCGCCCACGCCCACTTCCTGAATGCTGAGTCAGACTCTCTTCCCCCAGAGCTCAAGCATGCAGAACTCCTCAGCCAACGGCGCCAGTACTCAAGGTCAGTCAAGACAACTTCTCTTTCTTTTTTGTCTCCGTCTCTGTCGCTTCGCTTGATACTCGGGCGCGTCCTGGTCCCTCGCTGTACGCTCCTCCCTTCGTTGCACCCGCCACACATCGTCATCTGTCCATCGCGACACTCATACAGCACCTTGCATCTTCCACTTGACATCATCCCTGTCGCGCCCTAGCGCATGTCAATAGTAGAACTGGGAGAGCTTCATCTGTTATCTCCTGTACATTCTGCTCCTCATCGCCGGCGTCGGCCTCGCGCTTCCTCCGATTTCCGATCCGCTTGCCCCTGGGCGCATTGGCTAACACCAGCACCCCTCTCCAGAGCAGCATCTGCGCGCACAGCTCGAACTCCTCAAGAATCACGACGCGACGTCACCTTCGGCACCTCCTGGCGCTCGCGACCTCAGGAACCAGCCGCTGCAGCCTGCTCCTGCGCGGCCATCGAATGGCTTCGACCACCTGGCCGCTCCTCAAGACGCTGTTCGAGCTATAGCCGCTAAAGGCGAGGCTGAAGCTCACATTCATCCTGAGCTCCGCGCTCGACCCAACCACGCGCCAACCGCAAACATGATGCCCATTGTGCCCCCGTCTGGACATAGTCCAGGCGCTGCTGCTGGTCCTTCTGCCGCACCCATTGCTCCCGCGCCGCCACTCTCTGGCCCGATGGACGAGATGCAGGGTGATGGTCGTAAGGCGAAGCGAGAGTTGTCCCAGTCAAAGCGCGCAGCCCAAAATCGAGCCGCTCAAGTAAGTGGAACGAATCGTGAGCTGTAGACCAGCTGTACTAATTAGGGTTTCTTAGAGAGCTTTCCGGCAGCGCAAGGAGGGATACATCAAGAAGCTCGAGCAACAAGTACGCGACTACATGGAGATGGAACAATCCTTCAAGACTATGCAGTCAGAGAATTACGCCCTTCGCGAATATGTCATCCACCTGCAATCACGACTGCTGGATGTTCACGGCGAATTCCCCCCACCACCACCTAATGTCAACCTTCAACCGGCACCACCAACTTCCGGACCCGCGCCGAGCGTTCCTGAGCCGGCACCTAGTAATCCTGCCGTGGGAACACCTCTCGAGGCCGTCGCGCAGGCCGTGGCCGGCCTTGCAGCTCAGGAGCAGATGGCGGAGCGACAGCAGTACACGGGTAATCAATTCAAGCCTGAACCCGCCGCCGAGGACACGCGGACAGCGGAGGAGATCAACAGACAGCTACAACAACCCGAGGAGCCTGCACAACAACCCGCGGCTTGACCGCAAATGATATCCATCTGACTGTTGGAAGACGTTATTTTTATCACGGCGTTGAGGATGCGATTGTGGTGACCAATGTTATATAGGAGAGCGGCGTTTCGGCTCCTTTGATGCTATTACAACCAAGACCCCCATGTACGAAGTTTCCGTACGGAGCCTACAAATCTCGCGGTAATGTTGACCGTGCCGTTTCTACCCTTTACAGGTCTTGGGGAATCTACATGATTTCAACAGGACCGGGGTGCTCACCGGCTGGGCTGGCCGAGCTGATATTGGAACAAGTGGGAGGTGATTTGCAGAAGGGCGTATTGTGTTTCTGTTTTCAAGACTTTCAGACAGTGCTTGCAATAAATCACCCAAGTTAGGGTTAAGCTGAGCCAGAGCTTTTGAAAGACATTGTTCCATGATTAACGCAACCTGAAGCTAATAAGTTAACAACCTGATCTACCGTACATGAACCCACCCGCTTTTGACTCCATGCCCCCATCAACACTGCCGATTCTACACGTACGAGTTGCCCATGTCGTGTTCCTAAGAGAGTCAGTGATGAGTTAGGTTGAGCTTGGTTAGTCAGACGTACCTTGATATACTCCGCCCCCTTTTCTTGATATTCCTCCCTCGAGATCTTGGCCGTCTTCCATGCTGAGCTTCCTGCCCAGCCAGCAGCACCCTTCCAGGCATCTAGCAGGGCATCCTCAGCACGACGCACAGTCAGCGGGGCGTCAGCGGGCAAGAGGGCGCGCAGACCATCGCGCACGCGGTCATCAAAGTTGCGGAACAGGGTGTTACCGCCAGTGAGGAAAATGTCGCGGAGGAAGTCGTCGCGATTGGGGACACCGCCAAGACGCTGGTTGAGGATGTCGCCGGCAATCTCGACGATGCCTGATTGGTCGACGCCGGCGATTGAAGGGCGGAAGACCACCTCGGGGACACGAATGCGCTCGACGTTGAGGTGGATCTGGTTGAGCTCGGCCTGAGAGGCAGGGTCGAAGGGGCGGGGACCGCGGGCGAAGGCGTGGAGGAGAGATTTGGACCAGTCGGACTGAGCCTCGTGGGTGTGCTCATAGTCAAAGTCTGGATCGTAGCGGAGGAGGTCCTGCTCGAGGGACTTGAGGGTTGAGTGAAGGTCCTCCTCCTCCTGCTCGTCATCGCTGTTATCACCCACAGCGATCTGACGGTATACACCCCAATCGTCGTCGTTGGCGCCAAAGTTATCGTCGTCACCTCCGCGCCGTCGCTTCTTGGTCGGGTTGTCGGAGGCCAGGTTGGCGATGCTCTTCATGCGGATCTGCGAGGCAAGGGACTTGCGGTTTCCAAGATCCTGCTTCAAACGCTCCCGTTCCTTCATCTTCTGGAGCGTGTCGGCGCGCCTCTGTCGCTTCTCGTCAAGCCAACTGTCGAGGTCGTTCTGGCGGCGCTCCTGATCTAGACGCTCCTCCTCAGCGGCGCGCGCCTTTTCGGCCTCCTTTTCAGCCTTGGCGCGAGCTCGAGCTTCGTGGTTGGACTTTAGCAGACGCTGCTGGCGCTTCTGCTTGATCTGGGCCTCATCGAGCTGGTCGTCGGGGATCTCGAGGAGATCAAAGTTGGGTTGCTCCTGTTCCTCCTCAGGATCACCACCGACATCCTTGGTCCGTGCCTTCTTGATGGCCTTTTCCAACTCCTTCACGACCTTCTCTAGATGTGCTTCATCCTTGATGTCGCTGCTGTCGAGAAGGCGACGGGTCTCCTTCTTGGTCTGGTCTGTGATGCGCCTCTGGAGGTCCTTGTAATATTCCAAATCTTGCTCCTTCTTCATAAGTTTCTCTAGGCGCATTTTGGCAGCCTGTTCTTGGAGCCTCCGGCCACTCTCCTTCTTGCGCTCTGCTATCCGGGCCAGCTCCTCCTCGCTCTTCTGAACAATAATCTCTTCGGTGTACGGATATTGAATGACAATATCACGATCCTCTAGACCTGTCCAGTCAAGGTACCCCTTTAGCTCGTTGTCATAATCCTGGGAGACGTAGCCATGATCGCGAAGCATGTGCTCCGCTTGTGAAACGTTCAGCTTGCCAGCAAAGGCCGGGTATTTTAGTCGGATGAGTTTGAGAAGATATTCGGCATTGTGGTAGCCTCCCCAATTCAGCCGGGTCGCTTGGCCAAGCAAAGCCTTGGAGTTGTAGACTGGAATTACGTGGGTCGAGGTGTATGATGATGAGACCACTAGACCGGTCTTGCCCTTGTTGTGTCGATACGAGAAGAGAGAATCGATTCCATACGCCAGTGAAGGTGCGCCATAGCATTCGAAGATGATCTCGGTCATGGCTTGAAGACGAAAGGTTAGCATGCGAGGCGCGCGACAGGCGATTCAACCTACATTTCCTTGAGTATGGCAAGTTTGCGACGGCCTCTGTCATGACGATGGGAACCTCAATACCGCCGTCCGCCTCATTCATTCCGAGTTTGAGAAAGATATAGTCCAGCACATGCTCCATCACGTCCCAGTTGCTAACGATTCCGGTGCCAGCCTCGAAGGCGCCTCGAATGTGTCCTCGCGCGGTCGTGTCGGCATAGCAGTCGGAGCCAGCAAAGGAAAACGTCTTGCCCAGCTTTCGGTCGCGATACTTGGCCATGATGGGAGGGATGCTGAATCTCGGCTTCGAATCGAATGACCAGCCGGCGCGCACGGCGGAGGATCCTGAACAACCCGTGTTAGCTCCTGGCTCGTCGCATGCCCTCGTGCAGGAGGCTCACCATTATCGATGACGATGGCCGCGCTGCCAGGATTTTGTAGCGCGCGCCTCCGTCCATCGCTCTGAGGCTCGATGTAGTTCTCGAAGCGCGTCTCCTTGACGGGGAAGATCTTGGCGGGAGGATACGTTTTCGGCTCGGGCGCCTTGATGGCAGGCTCATCGATGGCAGAGGGAGCCATGGTTGCAGAAGTCTAGGGCGGATTACAAGAGGGGGTTGGAAATCATGATGGGGGGAGAAAAGAAATGGGGATATTCGACACGGATTAAATTCGGTGGCCAATTGGTGTAAGCTTGCGAGATGCTGGAGCTTGGAGAGAAGCAAGGTAAGGTAAAGGGTGCGAGGCTGCAAGGCTGATGAGGGACGTGACATGCCGCAACTCGGGATCCACTAACTCAACGCGATCAACGCCACGGTTCAGGGCAGGAGGAGACATGAACCAAAATGTCCGAGGCAAGATTTGAGTAATAGGATGTTATTTATCCCGTTATTCAAGTTAGGCATCAACAATAATAAGATATTTGACAGAATTTGTATCGACATCTATCCTTCTGCCATCCATGTAGTTGCACCAGTTGATAGGCACAGCATCCCGTCTCCAAGTATCGCCAGGTTTCAGTCGGTAACCTCTGGTATCTCGCCTATCATCGCCAGGGTGGATATGCCCTTCCGTGGACAACAATGACCATCTGATCGTGCAGGTAGACTCTTAGGTCTATTCCCTTATCATGACTTCGTTTATTCATTCAAAACAGCCTCCATAGTTCACACCCACTGCCATATGTCTAACAACCCTCACTTGAGTCTCAGTTTGGGGGCTTCAAGTTATCCGTAGCTATGAAATGGTGAGAAATCTGCTTTATGTATGTAGTGAAATACAGATGCTTACCCTCAAGATGAAATAGAACATTGGACTGGTAGTTCTTAAACATTTGAGCTACCAGTTCCACGTTCATGTTTTGGATGTTGATGTCCTATGGGTATTCGTCAGCCTGTGACATTTCGATCAAAGGAGTTGTCAATTCTACCTGAAGGCTCTTGTTCATAACAACGACAGCTTCATTGAGTTTCTCCTACAAGCCGTTAGTTCTCTCGTATTCTAAGTCTGAACCCGTTACTACGTACGACATTGGTGATGATGCGGGACAAGAGGAGGTTCTGCTGATGCTCGTGTGGGCTCTCCTGTAATTACTCGTAAGTTCAAAGCCGTAATGATATATATATTTCGAAACAACCAATGTGAAAGCCTTACCATTTTTGCAAATTGTGTAGTCTGCAAGTGTTGATGTCTTGACCGAGTGTGATGCCGTGGGGCCCTTGTTTACTTCACCCTCCTTGGGCATTCGCCCTAGCGCAACCTCCCATCAACACCCCGGCCGATTTCAGGAACGCGGTGAAACGCGGCAGAATCTGGAGGTCCGACCAGCTCGCGAGCTATCAAGCTTGGCGTAGTCCAACGCCGACACGCAATATTCTTGCCATTCAATACTCAGCAACATTCCAACTTTTAATCAAGTTCTATCGCAATCTCATCGAATAGCATCCGCCAATAATAAACGAAAATGGCCGCCCCGACCGAGGCGCAGATTGCCCATCAGCAGCTCATCGAGAAGCTGGATATCCATTCAATCCACAAGAAGTTTCGCAGCTCAACCTGGAAGCCGAACCAGCGTCGAAACAAGAACCTCAAGGCCATAGTAGGCGATGCCTCACGACGGGAAGCTTCAACGATGGGCACACCCATGGATGTTAGCGGCATCGCGACCCCAGCCGACGATGGCCTCTCGACCAGCGGTACCTCAACACCTGCCACCGAGAGCGGCAAAGAGCCCCCGAACCTCGCCCAAGCATCTCGCAGCCTCTCTAAGCTCGTCCTCGAGAAGAGCCTCAAGCCTACGGGTGGCCCTGTTTCGGCTCCCACTGCTACGTACACAAACATCGAGTCAGCGCCATCTCTGGCGCACAACAAGCACTACTGTGATGTGACGGGTTTGCCAGCGCCCTACCTCGACCCGAAGACGCGATTGCGGTATCACAACAAGGAGATCTTTGGTCTCATCAGAACTCTACCTCAGAGTGCTGCTGAACAATTCCTCGAGGCCCGTGGTGCTCACACGGTTCTGAAATGAGCTTGGACTTTTGACATTATACACCTAATTAAAGCGATGATTTCTACATATTCCAAGAGAGGGCGGATTGATGGTCGAGCTCTGCAAGGAACCACAAGGCACATACACACTACGCAAACAACTAAAGACACATACAAGTGTCGGACCAACAAAGTCAAGCCCCAACTATGCACCCAAGGCCTTTCAGCCAAGGGATGGCAATTGACGCTCCGGCTTAATCGTGATCGCGGTTGCTCTCCGCCTAGGTCGACAGACTACCGAGAACGTATGGGGAAGAGACGTGTCTCAGTTGCCAGGGCGAAAAACGCCGCTGGCCGTCGCGGCAGGTTGTACAGAAAGGAGGGATGCAAGGGCAACTCCATCTGTTGTGTTGATGATTCCATCCGGGTGAAGCAGTTCAGAGATAATAGAACATGTGTTTTGTAGAACCTCCATTATCACCATAGTCCTTACCGTAAAGAGATCCCTATGCGGACAATCGTATCGGATTTGCCGCAGGATCAAACGAGGTGGTCGTGTGAGCCATGATCACTTCGAGGATGTGAGAATGCAAGGTGAAGAAGCAAAGTCTCGTAAAACTCGCAGCGAAATTTCAACTGAAGCCCGCACCCACCCACCTCGGCCACGGCAGCCAATCGCCACCCTCCCGTTCCAGGGGGCCACATCTCCCCTAGCCCACTTGGGCAGGGCCCTGTCCATCAGCATTTGAGCCCCAAACGTTCTGAGGACTTTACGCGCCCCTGGAACGTAGGGAAGGGAAGGGACCTCTGGTGGGTGGCTGCTGCGTGTCCTTGAGGGCGGCGAGAGCTGATAAAGGCAGGAACCACGTGTAGCAAAAACGAAACATCGACCTTGGTGTAATCTTGCATCCAGCTTCGCCCTGCAACCAATTCCTCTCCTCGCAACAAATCCAGTCTCGCGTAGTTATTCCCGATCGTCATTATCCCCCAGTCTTTGCCTCCATCCATATTTTGACCAGCAAAGCTATACCAAACCAAATCGCCCAACATGTCGATGTGGATGTCGGACAGCCAAAGTACGTCTGTGCCTGCCTCTGCCTGCGCGCGCCCTCGCGACCATCTTCCTATTCGGACCCTGAGTTGCATTGGATCGCCGCACATGGACAAGTCGAGGAGAACCAGTAATGCTAACGGTTGTCCCTAGA
Organism: Fusarium vanettenii 77-13-4; assembly: GCF_000151355.1. Taxonomy (NCBI): domain Eukaryota; kingdom Fungi; phylum Ascomycota; class Sordariomycetes; order Hypocreales; family Nectriaceae; genus Fusarium; species Fusarium vanettenii. The sequence goes on from NW_003315867.1 coordinate 2,343,595, forward strand.
AATTGGAGTTGTCTTCTGCTCTGGCGGTAGGTATGCGCTTGCGCAGAGCTTCGGCGCATAGCGAGCCATGATGGCTGATGACCTGTCGTGCAGGAGGCTTCTTCCTCATCGGAGGTGTGATGCTATTCTTTGATAGAGCCATGTGAGCCCCGTCCAGTCTTCCCTATTGCCCGTTGTCATCTTGCTGACGATGCTGACTGCTTATAGGCTTGCCATGGGAAATGTACGACTCCCTCCCTTTCCTCGATCCCCACGAACCAACGAGCGATACAAGAACCCGAAGCTAACATGCCCTCCGCACGAATAGATCCTTTTCCTCATCGGCTTGACAATCATCATCGGACCTCAAAAGACACTCCTCTTCTTTGCTCGAAAGCAAAAGGCCAAGGGCACCGCCGCCTTCTTCCTCGGCTTAATCCTCATTCTCATGAAATGGACCTTTATCGGCTTCCTCGTCGAGGCGTATGGAATAGTGATCCTATTTGGAGACTTCCTCGGTACGATTGCTAGCTTCGCGCGTGGGCTACCCGTTGTAGGGCCCTATATCGGAATGCTCGTCGACAGGATTGGTCTTGGTCGACGCAACGCCGAGCTTCCTGTCTAGGTCGTTTGAGTCAGTTCTTCCAGGGATCACAGACTTGTGACGAGACGAGTTCGTTTTCACCAGGCCCAGGAGCTTGTGAGGAGTCACATTGATTTGGTAGAGTGCCAGAGGCGGAGTTCAGGGAGGAGCATATTGGCTTGGAATCCCGGCATCGGCGTTTATGAAAGGAACATGTCACGAGTACATTGGGAGGGACAAAAGCACTGTATATTACCTTGTCTGCTTGAACCGGCGCAGCAGTTTGGCGTAACAGCGAATACAGTCAGTTGGACATTTCAGTTCAGTTCATCATGCTGAACAAGACTTGTATGGGAAGATTTGGAGGGCACTTGGATTGCCTATATGCAGAATCGTTGTAGAAACAAATTCGTTTGGACGATTCCTGGCCAAACAAAGAAAATGTCCTCCTCGCCGGTCGACGCTCGGGCTCACCGCCCAGTGCTTTAAAACAAAAGCCCTCCTCTCAACACCAGCTCGTCATAGCTGCGATGCCTATCCGGGCCGCGGGTAGACAGCGTTCTTGGCGCTCCCTAGGGGATCCCATCCCGTACTCGCGAATATCTAGTAACCCTGACCGATGAGGTAATCGGCGAGGGCCTCAACGGTGCTAGTGGCGTTGCCGGCAACCTGGGCCTCGCCGTGGTGGCCGACGACGATAGCCTGAGTGGTCTTGGCAACTGCGACGCCGAGACGGCCCTGTTGGAGTCAAATGTTAGTATATGCGGTGAGGGATGGCTATGGAGAGAGCTCTCGTGGGGCTCGGTATTCGTACCGCTCGGGCGTAGAGACTTCGGCCCTCGACTCGGGTCAAGACGTATCGCTCGCCACCGATGTACAGACCCTCGGCAAAGGCCTTGTCGATGGCGGCCTTGTTTTCGCTGACAATGGAGGAGATGGCCTTCATCTCCTCGGGCTTGAGCTGTAGGTGGGAAGAGTCAGTACAGACTCGGACAAAGACGGCGTATAGAGGATCAGAGGACCGCCCAGCTGCGGGACGAGGTTCTGTACCTGAAAGTCGGCGGAAGTGGCCCAGGCGCTGTCACCAGCAGCGCTGACGATGGCGCCCTTGTCGATGTGACCGGTGGCGACGAGGCTGTTGTGTTGATAGAGGTCAGCATCGGCTCGGTACTCGGTCGGGATCAAGACGACTAGAGGCCGCGGTCATGACTGAGGATTCGGTGTAGAATTACCTAGTGTCGACGTATGCTATATCGGTGAAACAGCCATCACGTCAGCTTTCATGAAAACCTCAAAATGTGCAGTTCAAGGTGGGGTTATCCAGAGGCGGTGATGAGGGAACCAGACGATGGAGGGGGAGGGGGAGGGGAAAAGGTGGGATGGGGGGAAGGATGACTGACCTTGCCACGACATGATGATGGAAGAGGACTGAAGAGAGCACAAAAGAAGAGGAAGAGGGTATAGGCGGGGGGATGCTGTAAAGTACAAGGAAGACGACGAGAGGCCCAAGATCGGAGGAGGTTCAAGTTGCGGCGCGAGGTTTTGAAGGTTTGGAGGTTTGGCGGGGGAGGTCGAGTTGGGGCCTTTGGCTGTCCGACGACTTGACTGGACTGGACTTGACTGGATGTTGTGATTCTCTGGAGCTTTCCATTTGCCCCTCCACTCCAGGCTCCGTCCGTCCCCGCCAAAAAATTGTTACTGACTGAGCTGCTGCTACTGCTGCCCAGCCAGCAGGCGTCCTCTGCAGTCAGGCAAGGTATTTTTGGGCCGTGAAGATGATGACCCCCCGCCAATGGGTAGATCTACCAGGAAATGCGGTGTAGGAGCGGTGTCGGTAAATGTACAGTCGACTTGATGCGACTCAACGGTTCCCAAGCCAGCCGGCATGATCAGCGCGCCTTGCTTCATGTCACGCATTTTGCATGTTGCCATTGTCGAAGCCAGTCTTGTGTGACGTCTGATCCAGGCACGCATTGTTTACTCAGCTTTTTTTTCCTGCTGTGCTTAGATGCTTTACATTGGATGTCTTTTGCGAGGCTATGCGTTGCAGCACACAGAAAGTAAGCTTACTCTGAAGCTCACGATGGACAACAAACAGACAACCTTCATCTCATCGTCCGACGTCACTAGGAGGGGCTACAGCTTTGGTGTTGGCGCCAGAGGCACGGGAAGCTCTTACGGGCCGCTGGTACAGACGGAAACATCCGCCAGGAGTTCAAAGCTAGAATTCTAACATCGCGTTATGCCAAGGACTCTATCTTGAGCTTCGAGTCAGAAGAAACTTGAGAGGAATAAGGCCGAATCTGACGAGAACATTACGATGATGTGACACTCTCAAGACTCTCAACACGCGCCTCGGTTTCGTTATTCGGCGAAACAACCATTGTGGCGGCTTGTTTCCAATAGTGGTGACAATCTTGAGAGAGAAAAGCAAGTTGGAAACAAAAGATGTGAGGATGGTAACCAACTCGTTGCCTGATCCCTAACAAGACTCCATCGTCTGACGTGTCCTGGCCGTTGTTAAAATGAAGAGTCCATTCGGTAATACTACCGAACTTTAATCATAAGAGAGAAGCACTGGCTCTCCTTGGATGCCCGGTGGATGAGCACAGGCCGACTTTTCATTAACGCCTGAGTTTGCCAATGCTCTTTGTCCCTGTGCAATATGATCTCTACAATCGTTATCGACAGGCTCGTCTCTTTAAAGTCGAACCAAGCACAACAGCCGCTTACCTTTACAAGGAGGATCCTGGCATGTTTCACGTCTTAGGTCGTCTGTTAAGAACAATAGCATTGCCGGTATTGCCCAGGAGCGGGTATTGGCCGGAGTGAAACAGATTGCTTGCTGCCCTGGCTTGGGTAGCCTTCGCATCAACGGCGAGCGGTTCCGAGGCCCGACGCCTTGAATGCTACTCTGCTGAAGATCGCTCACGAGCCTCAGGGTTGGTCTCTCCCCGGGGTTGAACGCCTCTGGCCCGTGTTGAGTAAGGCCTCGGAGGAAGGACCCCTGGAAATTGGCAATCTGAGACGCGTCACAGAAATCCCGGTCGACTTGGTGGTGGGCAACATGAAACAGGGCAGACAGAGCCCCTGAGGTCCTTGGGTTGATGAGGGAGGAGGCGAATGATGAACTTAGCGATCCAATGACGAACGACGGATGCGCTATTATTCCTGAGCTTCCCTTTTCGGGGCCTTTGGGGGACTCACGAGGGCCTGGTCTGAGGGGGGATAGCTTCAACTTGACCGTCAGCCCTATTCGAAGCGCTAGCCTGGTGATTGCTCCCCTCCGTGTAAGTGAGATGAAGGACGGGTGCAGCTCTGGGCGGCGCCGGCGACGCCGGTCTTTGCGAGCCGCGCGGGAGCAGGTCGACCATTGTGCGCCACCTAAACTTCTAGAAGAACGGGAACCGCTTGTTCTACATGGCGTAGCGTAGCATATTGTTTTGTCCAGCCAAACCGTTGGAAACAACAGGGTCGCGTGTGTGCGGCCAGCCGCAGCAGGGCCAGGCCGGCAGAAGAAAGAGCAGGTTTTCTGCGGCTGTTTTGGATCGGTGGTTTGCTTTTTACCCTGAGACTAGTTCCTGCTTCCATGTGACGGGGTGGGTTTGGGTGGGAGGGACATTTTTGGCGCGCGCGTTCCTCCAATTTAAAATCAACCACCCGCTTGTAACAGAAGAGACAGAGAGAGAAGGTATTTTGACTACCGAACATGAGACCCAAGCTTTTTGCCCAGCGCCGCAAAGTCGCATGCATTCATCAGCTGCGACGTGTGCGCCCCAGAATGGTTCCAGAACCTTTTGAGTTGTGATCCAATCCATGCCAGCATTTGCCCTGTTGCGGTGTGAGGTCAAGTGCCGCCTCTCATCAAGACAGGGATCTTCAGCGACCGAGCGAGCCGCCCACGCCCAGGCTTTGACAAGTCGCTGCGCTGCAACACCTGAAAGATTGTCGATGCGATTCGGCGTTACATCGAAGGGTCGACATGGGGCCTGGGGGTCATCCCGGGGGCGAGGGGGCTTATTAGACAACGATGTGTCCTTGTTGCTACGTGCTACGCAGGAATAAGGCCATGGTCCATCTCGGGATGGCCGTTTGGCGGTTAGACGCAACCTGATTGATGCATGCGTATATCACGACGGGACGACGCATCATGTAGGCAGTCAGAAGCGCCGCTAAATCATGAAACTCGCAGGCAAGCAAGGCAGGCAATGTGACTGTGTAACGCTGTGTCTGCTGAAAAAACACACGACCTCTTTTTTTGTCCATGCCTCCAGATTTCTGACACACGAGACAGACCGTGTCTACCCCCAGGTCCCACCTCGCAACGGACAGGGCTCCCTCGTCGACACCTTTGGCGCTTGGTTCGGACCACGTATGAACGGCCGGACAGCCCAAGTAGCGCCAGTAACCAGAGAGTCCTGACTCCTCATGCGGTTAAAGGGCATTTTTGGATCTAAATTCTGAAGAACCGCCTCATCAACCTCAAACGTGCGGGCGAGTTGCCGTCTGTTGGCCCGTTCACACAGACAAGAGTTCTCGAGTATCAAAACGCAGCCCCAGGACCCCCCCTTGGTCACCTCCGTCTTCCCAAAACAGCACATCATATCTCGTTTGTTGGTTGACGAGCATGATAATAAGCTGACGTTGCGTCCGTCCATCCCATCTCTCCATCCATTCCTTCCTTCCCAAGCAAGCATCTCCCGCATAGGACTCATTTGCTCTCGGCAGCCAATCCGGGGATGGGCTCTTTCGACAACAAAATTGCTCTTGCGCTTATTACAAACCATCCTTGCTCGCCGCATCGTCATCCAGGGACCCAGTTCCCTGCTTCTAGCCGGCCGTTTAACCGCATTAGTCCGGATTCACATCTACAGCTTCATACAATAGGCTCCCGGCAAAGGCGGGGTGGTCCTTGTGAGACGGGGGGGCAGCCTAACTCGACGTCTATATCACCGATACTGTCCCTTCTTGACGAGGATCCCGGGCCCCTGGGAACTTGGTCTTTTGGTGAACCATCTGCTGTATCAGACCCTGTCGATACAAGGGATTGGCGGTCAAAACAGGACGGGACTCACACTCTTTACTATACTCATACCCCCCGCTTCCTCTGCCTGCCCAATTTATTCTCGACACTCCGCATCATCATCCCTCCCCGCCGCAAGATCGCGAGCGAGTGAGTGAGCGAGCGAAGCGATCTTCAGTCATGCCTACACGATCGAGAGCCGCCACTGTATCTGCTGCAGCCGGTCCCAATCGACGCAGAGGAAGCTTCACGGCTGACCGGACAGACGACGCCCACAACCTCTTTGACAGGCACGCTCTCGACAAGCGAGTTTCAAGAGACGACCTCTCCCTCGCCCTCAAGAGCTCCCGAAAGGCCAACAACGTAACCGCATTCCATGTTCCCATCCATTTCCGACCACCGTCTCCCGACGCCAGCCCCCGGAGCTCGTCACTAACACGCATGACTATGGTACGGACCTCGACACCGGATTCCATAGGAGACTCTAGCGAAACTGGTGTTATTGCCATCGGAATGGCGATTGGAAGCCCAACACAAGTAGGCGAGTTCACGCCGATCGCGGCGTGGAACCCGCAAAGAACAAACAGCGCTGCAGCCGAAATACCAGAGCCCGCACCTGAACCTGTCGACGACACACAGCAAAAGACACGGAAATGGGGGATATTTCGTTCAAAGTCAAAGCGAGCTGCGCGCCCGACACAACCTCAGCGATCCATGACGGACACGCCCAATGTATCTACAACGTCACTTGCCTCTGGAGGCACGGTGCATGACCAGAGGAAAACACCAAAGCACACACCCATCGTCATACGGTCTCAGACAGAACCCGTACCGAATGAGCCAGAAGTACCACCGCCGCCGCCGATACCAGCGGACTTGAAAACTCCGCCAGACCTCAAGCCTTTGTCGCCAGGCAAACTCATAAAAGAAAGGCCAACAGGCATCGAGAGGAAACCCTCAAAAGAAGTGAAGAAGGAGTCGAATTCATCAGGGGGTATAGGTCGCAAGATGTCATTGAGAGCCCTACGTGGTGACTCGGCGAGGAGAAGAGCAGAAAAGGCGGCAGCGGCAGCTCCTCCTCCTCCTTCACCTCCCCCAGTACCTCCCATGCCCCAACTTACGGCATCTCTGCTTGATATCGAGATCCCTAGCATAAAGATGGAGCGATACAGTGTCATGTTTAACGGCGTGCTCCAGACGCAGGCCACGACCTCGTCCGCTTCATCGCTTCTTGCTCGACGACATGCCACATTGGATCGTCTCCAAACGATTGGCGATGGGGTAGCTGAAGGACACGACGATCACTCACGACCACGAAGAGCAACTTCACCTCAGCCTTCACCGACCATAGTAGTTGACGCAGACACATCGAAGCCGCTGCCTTCTCCTCGAAACCGAGCCTACACATCACCCGCTCTCATATCGCCCGTGCAAGCAGCTTTCCAAGATGAGGTGCAAGAAACCGCACAGGCCCGAATTGTCCAGGTCCCAAAGCCGTCTCAGAACGCACCGAAACTCGTCTCCAAGTTCAGCGTACGCAGAGCAGCCTCTTCTCCCAACAGGAGGAACGGACTCACTTCTACCCGGGGGACATCACCTGTGCTCATCTCACCTACCGCTCGTTCGAAGGCGCCTTCTCCTTTCACGCCCGAGACCTCTAGCCTTATTCTCGACTCTCCCGCGCATACAGACGACGAGGCTTCAGAAGCCCGTTTTGTACGGGGGCACCCTCAACTGTCACCCTCAGAACCTTCGTGGAGCATGGTTTCTCCTCCAGCATCCATCACATCAACCAGCCCTGAAACCTCCAAGAAGCTCTCTCCTCCGTCATCCTTAGCCTCACCGGATAAAATCACCGTCATCAGACCTCCTTCAGAGAATAACCCCGAGGATGCCCTCCGCAACGCCGTCGAGATCTCCATCGCCCGCCAGATCAGCGTATCGCATCAGCAGCGCAAGATGCTCCATCCCTTGAAGAGCAACCCGAGCGTGAGACGAAGAGGTGACAGTAACCCCATGGCGCCAGCCGGGGCTTACATTCCCATCGAAAAGAACGAGCGCCTGGCCGAGACCAAGACAGCAACTCCAGTGCTTGTGCATCCTAGGGGGGAGCTGGCCCACTCGCCTGATACATGGCAGATGCATCGCAAGAGTGAAAGGGTGATTCTCGAGGGACCTTGAAGTGACACCATACTTCACACACAACGACACCTTTACCTTTATCCTTCCTTCCCTATGTTGGACATTTTAGATCTTCTTATACTTCTTTTCACCCACATTTTTTTTACAAAATACCCCTTTTTTCAAAAGCTCTGGCAGCAACCAACTCGCAGAGGCCTCACTGGTATGAGTCAACCTCTTGCATCCACCTCAGGGCAACCATCCCTCCAAAACAAACGTTTTTCCCTTTGTCTTTTTTGTTAAAGAGCAAGCAAGCAAAACAAGCAGCCTTGATGGCCAAGATTGGGAATACCACGAGTTACGAGTTGCAGCAAGGCGCAGGAGAAGCATCGGATTGGCAGGACAGGGAGAGCGAAAAACTTGAAACCCCCTGGAAGCAAGCATCTTGCTGGAGTTTTTGTCACAAAGGGGGGATGGGGGTTTTTCTTAAGAACGAATTTTCTTTCAAGAACGGGCTTTTTTTAAGAAAGGGGTTTTTCACATTTGGTCGACACGTCTTTTTTTTTTTCAACTTCATCTCTGTGTCCGTTTGTTGGGACTATATAAAAGAAATACAAGGCACGATTCTCCCATCATTAGCAACTCTACCCGCCGAGGCTCCCACGCGTAGTTGATGTGATGTTATGAGATGTGTGGATGATTTCCTCCCTTGCCCCACATCAAAAAAGTCTAGTTAAGCTTGTAACGAAACGACATGGCCCCGCGAACGAATGGTGGACGAAAACGATTGGAAAGTATCTGCGCCGCACGAATAGGTAGGTAGTTAACCAATCTCAATACCGACATTCCCATGTATGCTGAAAAGAAGCCACGTTCAACGCCGGAAAAACGAAATGATTCATTACATCAGAACACAGCACGAGTTCTGCTTCTTGGCTTGCTCTGTCGGGATGAAACGTTAGTCAGCTGCCACAAGTTTGATACCCGGGGATCATGGACACCCGAGAGACCGAAAAGGAGGGGGTAACATACGGTAGAACATCTTGCTCTGAGCGCTCAGGCCGTCACTCTTGGCCACCAGGTCGTCAATCTTCTCGCCGCGCTGTAGCACGCTCTCGATGGTCTTGTGGAGGACAATCTTTGTCTCGTCGAGCTCCTTCTGGATCTTCATGATGCTGTCGGCCTGCTGGGGGTCCTGGTACTTTTCGAGGTACTCCTTGAGCTCGGGCATGACGAGGGTGGGTGTGCCGCTGGCCCAGCCGGATCGGGGGTTCTTGGAGAGGAACTCGTCGACGACCTTGCTGAGGAGTTGATGCGCCACGAGGGCAGGGTACTGGTGGTCCGAGATGATGATGCCACAGACGCCCTCGGTGCGGCCGTAAGCGTGGAAGGTGTAGTCTGTAAGATCGCGCGTGAGCCTCTGAATGGTTCATGTGGCAGAAGCTGATGTACCTTGCTCCTCGACATCCTGTCGCTGGCCGGGACGGGTGCGCTCGGCGACGGTCTTTGCGAAAAGGGTCATGAACTCGCCATAGCTAGAGATTAGGTTAGTTGGGCATTATGCGTCAGGACCTGTAACCTGAGATCCCAGGGCTGAGACTGACTTGTTTCGTGTGAATCGTGAGTAGCTGCTGAGCTCCTTCTCAGCGACAATCTCGTGAGCGGGCTGGCTCTCGTTTCGGAGGATCTGGTCGCAACAAGCTGTGTTAGCCCAACTCGGTCGGTCGGTGAGGGGCACCGGGGGTGGGTGTGTTGTAGCGTACGCCGATGTAGTGCAGCTTCATGATGGCGGAATTGAGTCGATAATAGGCGTGCGATTGAGGCTATAGAGGACAGAGAGTGTGCGGTCGGGAGCGCAAGCGGGCGACGATAGGAGAAGGCGGGAAGGTTATATGTAAAAAGGAAGAATGAGGCCAGCCCGGCTAGATAGATGCGCCCATGCTCGCCCGTCGTTCACGGAGGTCGGTAGGACTTTAGGCCAGGCCAGGCCCCGGGTCAGGGCGTCACATGTTCCCCACGACGGGCTGACGGGGTCCATGGCTAGGCCGCTGCGATTGCCTGTGGCGCCCTGTGGCGGGGGCTTGCAACAGCGAGGTGGGGGTTATCAGAGCGGTATGACTCTACGAGGGTCACCGTCGTGAACCAATCCACGACAAGCAACTTCAGTCAAGGTCAGCGACATCAAAAAGGCCGCGACTGCTGCTTGTTCAGGCAGCAGGATATTGAATTCTTTCACACATTACGCAGAATACACGTCTTTTTCCGATCACGCGGGGATCTATTCAGAAACTATCTTTGTCATTCACAAAACCCAATCATGGCGTCTTCGGAACTCAGTGCCGCCGAGGCACAGTGGAGGGAACAGTTTGCAGCTATGCAAGAGGCCATCGCCAACCTCAAGATCCCCAAGGAAAACGGCCCAGTCGATGGAGATTTCGATGAAGATGAGTTTGGCGGTTACTCTTCTGGAAACAGTGGTCAGGATGTCTGGGACTTTATCTCGGATGATGACCAGGATGCTTTTAGCAGCGACTTTGCTGATGGAGAGGCCGCCATTGATGGCTCGGCTGTAGCTGATTACAGCGCTGAATGGTTCGCCATTAAGTGCTCTGGTATTGCGGCCAAGAATGGGCTCTCTGCCGATGTGTTTGAGAGTCAGATTATGAGTGTTCTCTCATCCAGTCGCTCCGATGATGAGCTACAAATCCAGCTTACCGACCTTGTCGGATTCGACGATCTCGACTTTATCATCGAGGTTCTAGGTCACAGAGACGAAATTGTTTCTGCTGTCAACAACCAAAACCAACAATCCTCAACTGCACCCCGACTTTTGAACAGGTCCCAGAGGGAGGATGCCCTCCGTCGTCAAGACCTGGCACACAAGACTGCCACTCTTGCGCCAGCCCATTCTAAAGAGCCTCACTACCCTCATGTCTACAAGTCGTACAGCGCCGGCAACACCCTCAGTTATGCCGGAAAGAAGTATGGTCTGCCAGTAGGCAGTGAGCGGAAGCAGTTTGACAAGTACGAGGAGTACTCTATCCCGGCTGGTCGAAAGGGCGTCCTTGGCCCAGGCCAGAGACTCATCCCTATCAAGGAGCTCAACGGGCTGTGTCGAAACACTTTCAAGGGTTACAAGACACTCAACCGCATGCAGAGTCTTGTCTATCCTGTTGCGCACAAGACCAGCGAGAACATGTTGATCTGTGCCCCTACCGGTGCTGTAAGTCTTTCGTCCGATGTTAGGAGTTTCAAAGCTGATTGTTCAGGGTAAAACTGATGCTGCCATGCTCACCATTCTCCAAACAATTGCTCAAAACGTTGAGCCCAACCCATTTGAGGATCCAGCGGCCACCGACTTTTTCGTCAACGCCGAAGACTTCAAAATCGTCTACGTTGCTCCCATGAAGGCTCTTGCTGCTGAAGTCACGGAGAAGCTAGGCAAGCGCCTGGCTTGGCTTGGCATCAAGTGTCGAGAGTACACTGGTGATATGCAACTGACAAAGGCTGAGATTATCCAGACTCAGATCATCGTCACGACTCCTGAGAAGTGGGATGTCGTTACACGAAAGGGAACTGGTGATACCGAGCTTGTCCAGAAAGTTCGCCTCCTCATCATTGATGAGGTTCATATGCTTCACGACGAGAGAGGTGCTGTTCTCGAATCGCTCGTGGCCCGAACGGAAAGACAGGTTGAAAGCACTCAATCGCTCATTCGGATTATCGGTCTCAGTGCCACACTGCCCAACTACGTCGATGTGGCCGATTTCCTCAAGGTCAACAAGTATGCTGGCCTATTTTACTTTGATTCGTCTTTCCGGCCTGTGCCCCTCGAGCAGCATTTCATTGGTGTGAAGGGCAAGGCAGGATCCAAGCAATCCAAAGAAAACCTTGACCAAGTCGCCTTTGACAAGGTTAAGGAGATGCTCGAGCGTGATCACCAAGTCATGGTGTTTGTTCACTCACGACGAGATACCATGCTCACGGCTCGCATGCTGAACCAAAAGGCTATGGAGGCGATGTGTGCTGACCTTTTCGATCCTTCTTATCACCCTGGTTACGACCAAGCTGCTCGAGACATCAAGCAGTCCAAGTCCAAGGAGATCCGCGAGTTGTTGTCAATGGGCATTGGTGTTCACCACGCTGGAATGGCAAGATCTGACAGAAATCTGATGGAGAGACTGTTCGGAGAGGGTGTCTTGAAGGTTCTCTGCTGTACCGCCACCCTCGCTTGGGGTGTCAACTTGCCTGCTGCCGCAGTCGTCATCAAGGGAACCCAGGTTTACAGTGCTCAAGATGGTAAATTCGTCGACCTCGGAATTCTCGACGTGTTGCAGATCTTTGGTCGTGCTGGTCGTCCTCAGTTCGAAGACACGGGTATCGGCATGATCTGCACCACTCACGATAAGCTCACACACTACTTGACTGCCGTGACGGAGCAACAGCCTATCGAATCCAAGTTCTCTACCAAGCTGGTGGACAACTTGAATGCCGAGATTGCGCTGGGAACTGTAACTTCCATCCCTGATGCAGTCCAGTGGATCGGATACTCATATCTGTTTGTTCGCATGCAGAGGAGCCCAATGACCTATGGTATCGAGTGGTCGGAGATTCGAGATGACCCTAATCTGGTCCAAAGACGACGTCAACTTGCTATCCAGGCCGCCAAGACGCTGCAGCAGTGTCAGATGATCATATACAACGAAAGAACGGACGAACTGCGCAGTAAGGACATTGGTCGAATTGCAAGCCAGTATTATATCCTTCACACCAGTATTCAGGTGTTCAACGCCATGATGCAGCCCCAAGCTACAGAGGCAGACATCCTGAAGATGATCAGTATGAGTGGAGAGTTTGATAACATCCAGTCGAGGGACAGCGAAGAGAAGGAGCTGACTCACTTGAAACGGGAAATCATCCCTTGCGATGTGGATGGAGGTATCGACACTCCTCAGGCGAAGACTAACATTCTTCTCCAATCTTACATCTCTCGAAGTCAGCCCGAGGATTTCGCCCTTTCAAACGACATGAACTATGTTGCTCAGCAATCAGGACGAATCTGCCGAGCTCTGTTCATGCTCGCCCTCAACCGTCGATGGGGTCACCAATGCTTGGTCCTGCTCACCCTGGCAAAGTCGATCGAGAAGCGTATCTGGCCGTTCCAGCACCCTCTTCATCAATTTGACCTGGCAAAGTCTGTTCTTAACCAGCTTGACGCTAAGGAGAGCCTGACGATTGAAGCCATGAAGGACATGGAGCCGGCTGAGATTGGCGGCTTGATTCACAACCAAGGCGCCGGCAAGAATATTGCCAGGATTCTCAACAACTTCCCCACGGTTCACGTCGAGGCTGAGATTGCGCCCCTAAACCGGGACGTCCTACGCATCAAGCTCTACGTGATTCCTGACTTCAAGTGGCACGATCAGATCCATGGCACCTCCGAGTCCTTCTACGTTTGGGTCGAGAACTCGGAGACGTCAGAGATCTATCACCACGAGTTTTTCATTCTTAACAGGAGAAAGCTCCATGATGACCACGAGCTGAACTTTACTATTCCTCTCTCAGACCCTCTACCGAAGCAGATCTACGTCCGAGCCGTGTCTGACAGATGGCTTGGTGCGGAAACGGTCACACCAGTCTCCTTTCAACATCTCATCCGACCAGACACTGAGAGTGTCTATACGGATCTGTTGAATCTGCAGCCTCTACCAATCTCGGCTCTCAAGAACCCAGCCCTGGAGGAAATCTATGCCAAGAGGTTCCAGTTCTTCAACCCCATGCAAACTCAGATCTTCCACACGCTTTACCATACTCCGGCCAACGTGCTCCTCGGATCACCCACCGGCAGTGGAAAGACTGTGGCTGCTGAGCTGGCCATGTGGTGGGCGTTCCGGGAGAGGCCCAAGTCCAAGGTTGTCTATATTGCCCCGATGAAGGCACTTGTCCGCGAGCGTGTTAAGGACTGGGGAGCTCGTCTGGCGCGGCCTTTGGGGTTGAAGCTGGTCGAGTTGACTGGTGACAACACACCCGATACCCGAACGATTCAGGATGCCGATGTCATTATTACGACTCCTGAGAAGTGGGACGGTATCTCGCGTTCGTGGCAGACAAGAGGATACGTGCGACAGGTCAGCCTGGTCATCATTGATGAGATTCATCTATTGGCAGGTGACCGAGGTCCTATTCTTGAGATCATCGTCTCACGAATGAACTACATCGCTTCCTCAACCAAGAACGCCGTTCGTTTACTGGGCATGTCGACTGCCTGCGCCAACGCAACGGATCTTGGCAACTGGCTTGGTGTCAAGGAGGGTCTCTTTAACTTTAAGCACTCGGTTCGTCCAGTTCCCCTGGAGCTGTACATCGATGGGTTCCCAGAAGTCAGGGGCTTCTGTCCACTGATGCAGTCCATGAACCGCCCAACCTTCTTAGCCGTCAAGAACCACAGCCCTGACAAGCCTGTGATCGTCTTTGTGCCCTCGCGACGACAAACTCGTCTTACTGCCAAGGATCTCATCAACTTTTGTGGAATGGAGGATAACCCTCGTCGATTCCTTCACATGGACGAAGACGACCTACAACTAAATCTCTCTCGAGTCAAGGACGATGCGCTCAAGGAGGCCATTAACTTTGGCATCGGGCTGCATCACGCCGGTCTCGTCGAGTCAGATCGTCAACTGGCTGAGGAACTGTTCCTCAACAACAAGATCCAGATCCTCGTCGCCACCAGTACACTCGCCTGGGGTGTCAACTTGCCCGCCCATCTCGTCGTCGTCAAGGGCACACAGTTCTTTGACGCAAAGATTGAGGCCTACAAGGATATGGACTTGACGGATGTGCTGCAGATGCTGGGACGAGCTGGCCGTCCCCAGTTTGACAACTCGGGAGTTGCTCGCATCTTTACGCAGGACTCCAAGAAAGACTTTTATAAGCATTTCCTCCACACGGGCTTTCCTGTTGAGTCTTCGCTGCACACCGTCTTGGATAACCATCTTTGCGCCGAGGTGTCGGCCGAGACCATCATCACCAAGCAGGACGCCCTTGATTACCTTACGTGGACTTTCTTCTTCCGGAGACTGCACAAGAACCCTTCGTACTATGGTCTTGAGATCTCGGCCGAGGAGCACAATAGTATCGCCGCGCAGCAGCTCGCCAACGACTACATGATCGAGATGGTCAACAAGTCGCTCAGCGAGCTGGCAGACTCCAAGTGTGTCGAGGTGTTCCCCAACGGCGACGTCGATCCTACGCCGCTTGGAAAGATTATGAGTTACTATTATCTCTCCCATAAGACCATCCGCCACCTTGTTCATCACGCCAAGGCCCAGGCCTCGTTCCTTGACGTGCTCTCCTGGATGTCCCGCGCAACCGAGTACGATGAGCTCCCTGTTCGTCACAATGAGGACCTCGTCAACAGCACTCTCTCGGATAACCTTCCCTTCCCTGGTCATGCCTTTGGACTCCCCATGTGGGATCCTCATGTGAAGGCCTTCCTGCTACTTCAGGCGCACATGTCGCAGATTGAGCTGCCAATCACTGATTACGTGGGTGATCAGACCAGTGTCCTCGACCAAGCCATCCGTATCGTTCAGGCCTCCATCGATGTCCTCACCGAGCTCGGGTATCTGTCCAGTTGCTTGCAGATGATGGCTCTTCTCCAGTCTATCAAGTCAGCTCGCTGGCCCACCGATCCCCCTGTTTCGATCCTCCCCTCGGTGGACATTGATGCCAAGAATGATACCCCTCTCTCCAAGATCAGCTCCCTCACTCGTCCGCAGGCGATGCAGTTAGCTAAGAAGCTCTCTGTTCCAACCAGCCAACACAACCGCTTCGCACGCGCTGTGTCAATCCTCCCCAACGTATCCGTCTCCATCGACGAGGCCACCGCCCTCTCGGTGACAATCGGTCTGAAGCGACTCAACCCGCTTGTGGAGAGGGAAGCCCGCATCTATGCCCCCAAGTTCCCCAAGCCACAGACGGAGAGTTGGTTTGTCATTGTTGCTGATGTAGCCCGTGACGAGGTCATGGCCGTGAAGCGAGTTGGGTGGACTACGAACCCCAACCGCAAGCTTCAGAGCGGTGGCAAGCCAACGGTCAGAACAAGCATCAAGCTCCCTCCAGCCGAGGCTGGACAAGCTCGCAAGCTGGACGTCCTTGTCATCAGCGACGCCTATCCAGGTCTCGAGTACCGGGTCGAGGGTGTTGATATCCCCGCGCCACCAACGGTCGACGATGAGGTTCAGTCAAAGAAGGCGGCCGCGTCTGGATCAAAGTGAATTTAGTCTATTTATGTATTGACACAATGGAAGTGGTGTTTCTGGGGGTTAGACCGAGACTCTGGCGGCGACCCATATGCTACATGTAACAAAGACGATGACATTAACCCAAGAGAGAAGATGATGAAAGAGAAATTTGGGTATAGACCCGAGAGCTAAGAAATAGAAAAGACAAAATAAAAAAGAAACGTCTCGTGAGAGAAAAAAGGCCACAACAGCCGTGGCCAAGACACACAAAAAACACCCCCCAATGATTCCCCTTCCCCCCTATTATATCCCCTGAAGAAATGTCGTGATGCAAGCTTGACCGCGCCCGCCCAGCCTCATGACCGATAATCCTCCAACTCCTAGCGAAGGAAAGACAAACAAAACATGAAACGCCCGATGCGTCATGAGCAAAAAAAAAAAAAAAAAAAAAAAAAAAAAAGAAACAAAGAAGAAGAACAAGCTATATCGTGGGGTAACCAAAAAGACCAGTAAACATGAGAGAGAAAAAAACACCCCAATGCTTTAAACCCGCAAAACCATTCCCCCTCCCAAAAAAAGCAGAACCAGAACCAGAATCACCGGGTATCACACAGCATGCGCTCGCTTGATCCATCCATCCTGAACTCTTTCGCTCGTCTCGTAGTTAGTTTGGTTGTTTTTGTTGCTTCGTTCGTAGACACGCCATCCTCGAGAGGGGTTACATCGCTTCACCCTCAGTGTCCCCTCTAGTCTGGCGCGTTTGACGCAGGGTCCTTTAGCAGCACTTTTTGCGCTCCTTGTGATTCCAGCCGTCCGGAAGGGTCTGTTCCTGGGTTCCGGCCTGCTCGACGGTGACGGCTGGCGAAAAACCCGGGGAGAAGAGCCAGCTGCGGCGATCACGGCCGACACGGAAGCTGGATCGAGGGTTTGCGCCGTCAAAGTATCCCCCGTCCATGCCCGTCTCGTAGCCCGGAGTACCGGGGATAGCAGTAGCAGTGAGGAGAGCCTGCTGCATCTTGCGGTTCTGCTCGACGAGCTTACGGGTGACGACGCGGAACACCTCTTCGACACCCTCACCCGTCTCAGCGCTGATCTCGTGACATGCATCCCAGCCTACTTCTTGTGCCCAAAAGCCCGAACTACGCTTCGAACTAGGACTGCGGGGCTCGATGGTCGGAGGGGACATGGCGTGGGAGCCCAACATGGGCGTAGGGTCGCGGTAGGGGGTCGCGGTCGGAGGCGGAGTGCTGCCCATTCCCGGGGCGAGGTTCTCGGCGACGTAGGCGATGCAGCGCTCGAAGGGGACCTGACGTGCCGAGGGGTCGCGGGCGACGATGTCGGCTTTGGTACCGACGACGTGGAGGACGACGTCGTTGGGGAGATTGCGGCGGAGCTCGGTAAGCCAGACGCCCATCTCTGCGAACGAGTGGGCGTCGGTGATGCTGTAGCAGAGGATGCAGGCGTTGGCGCCACGGTAGTAGAGGCGAGAGATGGATCGGAAGCGTTCCTGGCCGGCTATTTCTGTCAGTATCCCTCATGAGAGGAAGAGTAGGAGGTGACAAACCTGTGTCCCAGATCTGCAGGCGCACGACAGTGTCCGAGTCAGAGTCGACGACGCGCTTGGCGAGGAAGCTCGCGCCGACGGTAGAAGTTATCTTTGCCGGGTCAAAAGCGCCCTTGCAGTACCTCATGACGAGGGACGTCTTGCCGACGCCCTGGGCGCCGAGGACGACGATCTTGGCCTCGAGCGACGACATGATGAGGGGGCGCCCAGAGGTGAAAGAGGAATGTCCCTCTGGGTTTTATTTGAAAAGGAAAATTAATTAAAAGAGAAAGAAAAAACAACAACTGAGTCACACGAAAAAGAAGAGGGAGGGGAGAGAGGGAAGAAAGAAGCAAAAAAGGAGAGTGAGAGTAAAAAAAAAAGGAGGGTGAGATTCTGGGTGAGGGGGGGTGTGTGTGTGGAAAAGAGAGGGTAAAAAAAAAAAAGATAATGGACAAAAAGGAAAAAGAGGGCCGCAACAACAACAAATTTCGGTCCTCGTGGTTGATGTTGGTGGTGGTGTGTGTGCCTGTTTTGTTTTGTTGGTTAATAATCCAACATTGCGATAACTTAACACAAGGCTAATCGACGAGGCTACCAAGTCTTTTGTCTCTTCGAGAGAGAGGAATGAGAAGAGGGGAAGAAGAGAATCACGACCCATCTCATGGTGTTGAAGAAGAGGAGCAATACACAACCCAAGTCGGGAAAAAGCAAATCCTCACTCGCAACCACCATCAACAACGGCCACGGCAGCGGCGGCGATACCCGGACAAGCAAGTCGTCAAGATTAGGCATCAAGAGAATGAAAAGTTGATTTAAAACATGTCTCGACAATTGAACATTTCAACTCAATTAAACACCCTTTACTTCATCACACACTCTCATGATATTATCCTCATGTTCTCTCTCCCCCTGTCGCTTCAGGCGCGAAGACCAAACCCCCCCCGCTGACGACATTCGCTAGCGTCCCAGAGTAAAAATGGGGGAAAGCTTCACGTGGTGGTTCTCAACTACGTCATTCATCGCCAATCGACTCTCTTGGTTCCTCCACCACCTTGAGATGTTTAGAGACATTCAGCTATTGCTCGACAAAATAAACAATTGCTAGCTTAGCTTATTATTCTTCCTCACCGCCATCTTGATTGACAGGAGACACAAGCTCAGCTCGTGAAATGCCACCATCATGGGTAAAATCCACCATGTGGGCTGAAAAACTACGGATACAAGATCGGCCATGCATGCCATCCCCATGGATGTTTTAATGTACGTGCTCACAACATGCATCCTGCAGTCGAGGCTCATGCTCAATGACATCTTGCCCGCCAAGCTGCTCATCATTAAAAGCACCTCCTCACTCTTCTTATCTTTCTGTTCCACCAAAGGAAAAAACATGCGTCGCACTGAAAAACATTCCTCGGAGCGACCGCCTTCCCCCGCAACTGCGCCCCCTGGTCTGCCCGCCCAATCTTGGGCCCGTGATCCACAGGGGGTGAGAAAGAACTCGCATGAGAGCCCATTGTTTGTTCCATCGACTCTGTCTCTGAACCAGTCAGTGGGGAAACATGGACGGGCGTGACATGCCCTCAGCCCGTCACGCCCAAGACAGCATGACACACAGTCAGGGGCTCAGCTGGTCCAAGATCGCGATCTTATTAATAACAGCACCCAACATGAAGCGGACATACCCATCATCTTGGTTCAACTCCCCGGAGATTAGCATCCATGCGTCGGGCAAAAACGAAAAGAAAGGGAAGGAGCCAGTCGGTCAACTCCCTTCCCGATGCCCAATAAGCTTCAAACGTTCCCCACAATCTGGTACCTACTCAGCCCTGTTTACCTAAGACTCCGAGCTTCCCCAGACTTTCATATCAACAACACCACCAACACCACGACACAAAGAATCATGAGATGATGCAAAAAATGGCAAAAAGAGAACAATTGGAAGGCGTTGGGATTGCTCCCGCCAGGGCTTGAACCTGAGACCTTCGCATCACCGATATTACAGTGTAAACTGAAGTATTAGTACGACGCTCTAACCAACTGAGCTACGGAAGCCGACCAATTGTTGAAGGATGGCTTCAGTAACACAACTTAAAGCGCTCAGCACTGGATGACTCCTTCCTCAGGCTTTCTCACTGTCCAGTTGATTCAACTTTACATGAGTAGATAAACGGCAAAGCTGAGTTATCCAGCTGGCTTTGAATCACTGTCTGTCTCGGTAAATGGATGCTCAAAACACCGGTGGGGTTGTTTGAGAGTGACCAACTACCCTGCAGCTTGTTGTCGTACTGATGATATTTGGTGTCTATGACAAACCCATCAAGAGAATTCTACCAGAAGAAATGATCCTTGGGTCCCTCCCGTTCTGGGTATATCAGACATATCATTTTCCTGAGTATGTGGTGTTGGCATCACCACGACAGACAGAGACTTGACTATCCTCAGCAAATCCTCCCTAGTATCTCATCACAAGTTTATTGCAGAATTATCTCATGAATGGAAGAAAACAATACAAGGTAAAACAGGACTTTCACATAACATGTTCTACTTCATCATCTGATTCGCATGCTCAAGTATCAGCCAACGTCTCACGTAGGTCATTGTGTTAATCAATGGGTGAACAACCACAACACACATGCGATGAACTTGAACCAATGCGATCCAATGCCTACAAAGGCGAGATAAATTATAAAAGATAGTCATGCAGAAACGCCAACTCCTGGTTGGCCCGTCTATCTGTCGTCCTCGCTAAATATAGTCGTCATGTTCCTGATTCATATACGAACCCTCGGATTCCTCTAAAACCCGACGGCTTCTTGTCCTTTTTTGCAACGCTCTCCTCTCGTCCCTTATCCTTCGAGTCCTTGCGAAGCCTGTTGTGTGAAGCGCTCGCAAACAGATCTGAATGGCTCCTGGCCATTAGCCGTCCTGAATCGCTACGGCCAAACCGCTGGTCCGGACTCATCGAGAGCGACCCCGAAGCAGATCCGTCCGTCCCTAGCGGCGACCCCGGTCGATGAGCCCAACCACTTGACTTGGGTGACAATGGTGTCCCTGGTTTCTGATCCAGAGGCGGCGTCACGTTGTATGCTGTGCCCTCCACATCCTGGCTCGACAGCACACGCTGTGGTCGTGTCTTCATCATGACCGGACTTGTCGACATGGACAAGCTTTCGGCGTCCCCTTCTGATGCATTTGACGTCTCGATTCTGAGCTGCCCTGGCGTCGCCCCTGTCTGCATATCCAACAAAGACGACTGGAGAGCTGTGTACTTGCGCATTAGGAGGTCGTATTGCTTCTGCAGCTCAGCTTGCTTTTCTCGGCTCGCTGCGAGCAGGGCCTCGATGGCTTCTTTTCCTACAGGAGGAGTTCGGCTCCGCCCTTCTTGTGCTTCTGACAGTCTGGCTTGTAGTGTCGCCACCTGAGATTGGAATAACTTCCTGCTGCGTTCCACCTCAGCGTCGCGACTGGCGAGCTGCAGCGTCAATGCCTCGACCTTGCCCTCGGCTTCTATTGCTGTGTTAACAGCCCTCTGCCGCTCAAGCTCCTTGGCCTGGTGGTCCCTCTCAACCACTGTCAGCCTCTCCACCTCGCTCTTGAGTCGATCAATCTCAGCACTGTGGATCTCAACAGATTGCATGTTTTGCTTTGAGTTGAGCTCCTTGACTTCAGCCTCGCAAAGAAGAACACGCAACTTGTCGCGCTCTGCCTTGGAGCCATCCAACTCCTTTTGAAGTATTTCAAAGTCCGCCTTGAGCCGCTTCGACTCGTCACGTAACTTCTTGAGCTTGGTAGAAAGATCAGCTTCCCACTTCTTTGCGAGAGCTCGACTCTTCTCTGAGTCTTTCCGGACCTGCATCTCGGCCTTCTTGGCTTCCTCAAACCGATGCTTCAAGTTGCGGTTCGTGATGAGGAGATTTTGGGTTTCTGCCTCTGTCACCGCCTCTTCCATATGTCGTCTTCGCAAGTCACCAATGTGAGCCATGTGCTGCTGCTTCAAGAACCTTTCAAAGTTGAGATCGTTTTGCAGGAGAAGTATCTGGCGTTGTAGGTGGGCAACTTGACTGCTCGTATCTGTTAGTGAGAGAGGCGAGCTTATTGTCGGCGGTGCTGCCAGTAACGATGCGCCGGGTCGCTCCGCCACCGATTCTTGGTGACTGAGTGATAGTGATGGTACGCTGTCGTTGGCCAAGGACTGGTGGAGACCTGACTTGATGGCCTTGTTGGACTGGATCATGTCCTGGAGTTGCGTATGCGACGATGATTGTGTAAGGTGAGGCGGTAGAGTTGGACTATCAGCACTCGGCTCTCTCATCTTGGCATCTATTGAATCGCGGGTGGACGGGTGACTTGACTGAGATCCTTGTCGCATCAAAGCTGAAGGCCGTCGACTGCTTGCTAGTGACTCCATACTTGCGGACTGAGGGAGGTGATATCCATCCTGGTTCTCAGTCGTCGCCAAGCTGAGTAGTGCTGAATCCTGGCTATCCTTGGCAGACCCCTCGCTCATCGGTGCAGCTCCGGGCACAGGAATAGAGGGCAAGCCTTGTCCAAGCACTTGGTTGGATTCAGTGGTGAGGCAGAGACCCATGCACTCAGCGACGACCTCGGGAGCTTCGCTCTTGATCCAACGTCCAAAGTCCGTCTTCTCTGAGTCAATGGTGAGGGTGTAGAAGTTTGGGTGAAGCAGGTGGCATCTTCGGAATCTCTCTGACTGATCCCTGATTTCTGTAGGTTGCACTTCCATATCGTTGGCGTTTGCAACGTTCGCATGTCGCAAGTATCTCTGAGGCTTCCGGATGTAGTCCATGAAGTTGATAGGATACAAGCCATAAAGGACGGTGTAGTAGTTTTGAAGGTGGTAGACAGGATGATCATCGATTTCGGCCTGGTAACTAAACACCTCCCAGCTGGCTTGATCGGCATCCTCAGTCTGTGGTTCAACTATCCCTGCGCGTTCCCGCGACCAGAATAACAATCTTGCGTAAATGTTGAACAAGGTAGGAAGATGTGGGACCAGCGAGCTAGGCATATGCGGTAAGAGCATGATGAGGACGGTCAGAGCAGCCGACACAAGGGTGGTTGAGGTATCTTGTTGCAGGCATCTGAGGATATCACCAAACAAGGGTGTCTGGAGAATCTGGTGAATATGAGGAGGTTGGCTTTGGAGGTAATCTCCCAGAAATCTCAAAACCGCCTTTCGATACTGTCTTTTGACAAAGTAGCGGTCCAGCGCGGTGAATAGGTCCTTAATCAGGTCAGACAGTCGGCGCAGATAAGGTATTCAAAGACTAACCTTGGGATGTCTCTTCCCAAACTCAACGAGAGCCTCCCGGGTGATCTTTTCATTGTATTCAAGATTGGTGACTGCTTCGGTGGCAGCTGGATAGAGCCTTTCCATCCACCCTGTGAAAAGGCGGTCGATCAACGGGCTGGAGGCAAGGTCGGCATCCGAAGTCTCGTGGTTCTCCTCAGCAATAGACATGATCTCCATGAGGATGGCCAGAGACTCTTCTACAACGCCCTTTTCTGGATATCCCTTGGCCAAGATTCCTGAGCAAGAATCCCACCATGTAAAAATGCGCTCTGGTGTTCGAAGGACAGACAGCAGCTGTCGGAGGATGCTCAGCCAAGGCGCATAGATAACCGGCGTGTCCTTGACGTGCTTGTCAAAAATGGACAAGAGCTCCTCCTGGAGGCGATCGGCCGCAGCTTCATCGTGTTTCTGGTGTCGGCGCAGATAGGCGTCGATGGTTTGGGTCAGTTCGTCGGGGAGTGAGGCGGTTGGCTCGGCGAGGAAGGCGACGATCGCCTTGGACAGATCCTTCAACGACCTACACAAGTGGAGATGATGGTCAGCGGATGGCGGAGATGTCGCAGGAGTCAAAGGAGGAGATGGAATGGACGATCATGAGGTCGAGCTGCAGGACAAGGCCCTCGCGACGACTTGCGATGGAAGAATTTTAGGGGTCAAGATGACGTACGCCGATGAAGCCATGACTGGCGTGACGGCCTCATCCGGGCTCGCGAGACTCAAGGTGAGCAGACCGAGGCGATGAGGCCCGTACAGAGTGGATCTTTAACTAAGTTACTGAGGCTCCCGGGGGTTTATTCTGGGTGAAGCTATTCGGTCGCTCTCGGCGTCGGACATTGAATGGATGGACAGCTGATTTTGGTGCAGGCCAGGTGGTCCGTTTCTGGCTGAGCTAAGTGGGGGATAAGCCTCGGAGGGCAGCGACGACGACTGAGAATTAGCGGGAGGTGGCCTGGGAGGTCACTGAAAGCAGCTGGTTGCCGGGCGTGGCAGCGGCCAGCCACAGGGGGTTTCAGTGGCTAGGGGTGCTAAGCGAAAATGGCTAAGCCTGAGGCGGCGGCAGATGACCGGTTGGTACCTTCCGTCTTCCGGAAGAGTGGAGACCTGCCTCACCTTGGGTGCGGCGCGGCGCGGATGGTACCTACAGCAAGGTACCTCGTCGACTCAACTTAAGGTGATGGGAGGATGGGCTGGGATGCCGTGCCGCCGCACTAATAACCCCGCAAACCAGAGTGGGCTAGTACTCTTTAGTGGGCGTATGATCGATGGATGGATGCACGGCAAAGGCCTGCGAGTTTCTCTGGCGCCCCGGCTGCTGGCGTGATGACCCACTCGAAGCCGTACGTCTTGTGGAATCTGTCCCAGAGGTGCCCATCTGACCTGGAATCGAGCCACTCGACTCTGACTCTGGCCCAGGCTGCGAGGGGAGGCATTGGCTGGTTGCAGATGCGTTGCAGTATTGCTGAGTCGCCAGAGGTCAATCCATCAAGTGAGGGGAAGAACATCCCTAGGCTCCCTTCCATTACTTAACTCGGCCTCCTCCTCCTCTTGTCCCTCCTCCTCTTCTTTCTCTTTCCCATCATCATCATCCAGATCAGATCAAAAGCCAATTCACCACCACAAACACCTCTCTAGCAGTCAGCATCGCCTTTTGTGCTTGCCTGCTTAATTCACCTACATACGCATACCCGCGACAAGATTCAGTCTCGAACCCTTCCCAAACCACTACTTAAACCGCCAAGATGAGTGCGAACAAGACCTCGGCCGTCTCTGACGAGCCCATTGACGTCCTTTTCGCTGTCCACGAGAAGTTCGATCTTTTGGACTTTGCCGGCGCGCTCGAGGTCTTCAACACTGCCGCCCACGACTTCAATGACCCTGAGAGTATGTGAACCCAATGGCGCCCCCTCTGACTTTTACCCCTCCCGCTGATCACAATCCCTCAACAGACAACAAGGCCTTCGAGATCACCATCGTTGGTCCTGAGCCCAAGGTCATCTCGGACCAGGGTGTCATCGTCGGCTCCCAGATCTCCTACAAGGAGGCCCACGACCGCCTCGAGGACTTTGATGTCCTCGTCGTCGTCGGCGGCAACTCCAAGCAGATCGTCGAGAAGGAGCTCGAGCCCCTCAGCCTCATCACCGACTTCTCGGAGCTCCAGAAGCGGGACCCTGCCCGCGAGCGTACCATCCTCTCCGTGTGCACCGGTGCCCTCTTCCTGGGCAAGCAGGGCATCCTCTCTGGCCTGTCTGCCACCACCCACCCCGACTTCTTCACCACCTTTGAGAACATCTGCAGTGATGCAGCCACCCAGAACCTCCAGGAGCGTACCGACGTGATCGAGGACGCCCGCTACGTCGTCAACAACCTGCGATTCGACCTCGGAGACGAGGACGAGAACCCCTACATCCGCCGAAAGTCCGATTCGGGACGCCGCCCTTCAAACGCCCGGTACGTAACAATTTCCTCTTGTGCTCGCACCCCCATCCCCGTTTTACCCCGCTTTGCCATGCATTAAGTTTGAGACGGTCAACTGACTTGGGTTGGTGTAACAGAAAGGGAAGCATGTCGTTTAAGGGCTCCAACTCGCGCCGCGAGTCAATCACTCGTCGTGCCGCGATGCGGCTTGGTGGCCTCCGTGTGGTCACCTCAGGGGGTGTCAGCTCTGGCATTGATGCAGCTCTGTATCTTGTCAGCGCTCTCGTTGATGATGCGTGTGCGGCGGAGGTGGCCAGAGTCCTTCAGTGGACCTGGAACAAGGGCGTTGTCGTCGATGGTCTCGACGTCTAAGATCCCTGGCATTGAGTGCCGACTTGTATGAGTTAAGAGTTTACGACGGGCTCAGGTATAGCCCTGATTTGAGACCAATGTTTTTTGTAATGTAGTTTCACGGAGACGAGCGGGAGAAACCTAAGAAAATCCCAAAAAGACTAGGAGCTCTCTATTCAATTCAATTTCTGTTTTGGTCACACTTTGACTCTCGGAACGATCTGCACATGCTGGCGGGGTCGTGGAAGTGGAATCTTGGTGTCTGAGTGAAAATGTGGAGGTGGAGGCCACAAAAGGCGCCAAAAATGCCACAAAAAGCGGGCACCGAGGGCAATGACGTGGTGTAGCTGGCCCCACACAAGCTCGGAGAGCTCCAACCCGGCTGAGCAGATGAGGGCGAGGTCGTGTGATGCCGATGAACCAGGGGGGCCAGGGCAGGGCCAGGGCCAGGGGCAAGGAGCGGGCAAAAGACAAGGGGCACATCAGGCTATCGGCAGACAACCACATACATGTCAGTCCACTCTCGCCTCTTGGATACATGAGTCAAAACAAAGGTGTAAGGATCAAGAGCCCGACAATTTCCATAATGGGCTCAGGTGACGCTGGCGAGCAAGATTCGGTGAAGGGATGTGAGATTTGGCCTCATGGGGTGGATGGGGATGGGAGGGATAGTATCGCTAGGTGTTAACTCTTTGCCATGGATGACAATTGGGTCAGTGCTGCAGGGAGGAAATTATGAGACTGGGTTGCCAATGGCCATTGTCCTCCCTGACGGACTGTTTGTCAGATATCCGAGCGTATAACAGCACAGCCATCCATGTTTTCTTTGTTCTTGCTCGTGCTGACCATGCCCTGCCATTAGCTCACCTTGCTGTGCTCACCGATGGCTTGATCAATGTCGTACAACGGGCTCAATTGGCAGCCTGAAGCATTTCTTTGTCCTCAAGACATGCTCGTGATCCGTTGCTCTCAGTGGATACAATTATGGTTGAGCATGTTATTGGAGATCCACCATCAGCTGCATATCATGAACGAGATATACGAGAATGAATGAGCCAGGAGGGACTGTGCACTGGGTCCGGTATGGTACAAAGTTTGATATCAAGCTTCACAGAAAAATTCCACGACATCCGAGCTGGATGCAAACATTCACTCATGCCTTTGTCATTGTGTTTCATGGCATCTAGAACAGAGGTTGATGGCGGCTGACTCCGGCGCGGTGGAGCCCGAGCTGGGTGGTCTAAAGTGGTGGGTCTCTATTGCTGACATAACCACTTTCTACTTCGGCTTCTTATTGGCCGACGCGACAATGGTGGGCTTGACTATTGCGACGAGGCTGAAAGATGCTGAATACGTTGGAAGCCTTTCGCAGCTCCCTTTGTCTAATTCCATCCTTTCAACCCCGACCGCCGCCCCGAATCGTTAAAATTGCGCCTGTTTTCATGAGAGAGAGTTTTGGAAGCAAGATTCATCAAGAAACAGCCGCCGAGGCTAGTCAATTCCTCAAATCATGACCGACTGGGCCAAGCTCAAGGTCGTCGACCTGAAAGCCGAGCTCAAACGACGCGGTCTCCAGCAGCATGGCCTCAAGACCGAACTTGTCGCGCGACTAGTCGAAGCCGATGAGGAGCAGGCGCGAGGGGAGGACGCGGGCGAGCCTGAAGGCGCGAACGAAGATGTACCCATGGCTGATGAGCCTGCCGACCATGAATCTCGAACCGCATCTATAACCCCCGATGTCGAAGCGGCCGAGAAGCCTGCGGCCGAAGATGCCGAGGTGGAAGAAAAAACAACCCAAGAAGAAAAGGCGGAAAACGACCAAGTCGATACGACCAAGGCAGATGTGAATGCAGAGGAGACCAACGAGCCGCAACAACCAGAGACTGTCAAGAACGGGGCGCCAGAGGAAGCTCCTGAAGTCTCCAACCCCACAGCAGACGTGCCGATACCTGGAAAGGAAGCAGGTGCTCAATCCAGAGAACCGACTGTCGAGCAGGCGTCAAGAGCTGCAACTACGACCGCGGCCTCTCCTCCCTCTCTCGAAGCCACACCAGCTGCAGAGAGACAGAAGCGCAAACGTCGCTCTCTCACACCGCCGCCAACCGAAGAAGCCATCGCGCGCAAACGCGCCCGCGCTGACGAGGGTGCAGCAAACGGAGACTCCTTCCCCGCGCGCGAGGAACAATCACAGCCTCAGGCTGAGGAGCAGGAGGTACCTGCGCCTATGAACATCGACAACGAGGAGCCGCAGCCAGAACAGAATCAAGAAACTGCACCTGCGCCCGCACCCGAGCCGGAACCCGAGTCAAACGCGCCTCAAGAGGAAACACCAGCGGATAAACCGCAGGAAATGGACTACGAGAGAGATGTTGCGCCTTCGGTGCACCCAGCTACTCCAGCCCTCTATGTCAAGAACCTGATGCGCCCCCTTCGACCTCAGGACGTTAAGGCGCACCTCGTCGACCTCGCAACACCTCCAAGAGACGCTCTTGATGACAATATCATTGTCGAGTTCTTCCTCGACCAAATCCGCACCCATGCGTTTGTCGTTTTCAGGACCACCGCTGCGGCCGCCCGCGTTCGCAACGCCCTCCACGACATCGTCTGGCCTAATGAGAGTAACCGCAGGCCCCTCTGGCTCGACTTTATCCCTCCCGAGAAGGTACGCGACTGGATTGAGACGGAGCATGCCAGCGGCGGTCCCCGTGGACGCTCCAGTGCTAGGTGGGAGGTTGTTTATGAGGACGGCCCCGATGGGGTTGTTGAGGCTCACCTTGAAGAAGCCACAGCGTCCACCTCTCGCGCAGGTCCTCCTCCAGGCCCAAGACAGCCTACGGGCCCCTCGATGATGGGTGGCGACTCTGTTCCCCTCGGCCCTAGAGGCTATCGCGACCCTGCTATCCCAACGGGACCTCGCCCTGTCCGACCTGGCACTGGACCCGGCCCTCGTCCTCCACCTACCAACCCAGGCGGCGCCTCTAAGCGCACCAACAGTCGACCTGCTATCTCCTACCAGCCAGTGTCCGAAGATCTCGCAAGCCGCCGAATCAACAACATGCACTCCTTCTACTCGACGGACCGCGACCGCGACTTTGGCCGTGAAATCAACCGCTACTCCTTTGAGGACGGTGCCAACTTTGTCGACCGAGGCAAGGAGGTCTTTGAAGGTATCCGACCCCCACACCGTGAGCGAGCCGTCGAGCGTGAGCGTCGTGGAGGAGGAGGAGGACGTCGCCGTGGTGGTGGCAGAGGTGGCGGTCGCCCACGGAGTGATCGCTACTTACCTCCTCCCCGCGACGACCGACGACCTCGGTTTGGCTCCGAGCCCGAGAACGGCTTTGACCGGATGAGGGACTGATTGTACTCGGAGGAGGAAACTTGAAGCATATGCTTTTTCCGTGTATATACATGAGAGATGAAATGGGAGATGGTCACTGGCTTGGAGGGCGGCGTCGAGGGGTCTAAAAGGCTGGCACGGAACAAAGGGATGGGAACATGACGGGCTTTACGGTATATGGAATTGAAGCTCGATTAATCAATCATCTCAATGACTTGTCCACCTCTACTGTGATATGGTGTGAAGGGTCACGGTTCTCAAAAGAGATAGGGAGACCCAAAATGTTGTGAGACATGCATTTGCAACCCCTCCAATTGCAGGATCAGGCGGGGGATAGTGAAAACATCAACCTCACAGTGAGTCGAGCTAGGGAGAATCAAAGTGTGATGTTCCAAGTTTGTTTATTGCTCTACGTATTCGCAAGAAAAGTATCAATCTTTATCCCTTCTCCCGCAAAGTGCAAAATCATCAACCATCCGTTACCCAGCTACCGATCCTTGACGCCAAAAAGATTCTCTACAATGATCCACCTAGGCCGCAGCGGCAAGGGGAGTGGGCTCGACGCCAACACGCTGTCGGCTGAGAATGTCGAGCATCAGGGGGCTGGGTCGGTTGTCCTTGTAGACGGTCTGGTTGCTCTTGGCGAGTTGGACGTTCTGGAGGTACTTGTCGAAGAGGTAGGAGCTGTCCATGGGACCGCCCTTGGCCTCGGGGTGGAACTGGGTAGAGAAGATGGGACGCGTCTTATGCATCATACCCTCGTTGCTACCGTCGTTGAGGTTGACAAAGTACTCCTTGAAATCGCTGGGGAGAGTGCTGGCGTCAATGGCGTAACCGTGGTTCTGGCTGGTGATGTGGCACTGGCCAGTGGTCAAGTCAAGGGCGGGAATGTTGTGAGCACGGTTGCCGTACTTGAGCTTGATGGTGCGGGCACCAACGGCGAGGGCCAGAAGCTGGTGGCCCAGACAAATACCCATGATGGGGATGGATGAGGTCTCCATCAGACGGGCGAGGTTGTAAACAGTGTCCTGGCAGTGAGTAGGGTCACCGGGACCGTTGGAGATGAAGACACCGTCAAAGTGCTGAGAGACCTTGTGGATAGGGTAATCGTAGGGGAAGACGGTGACGGAAGCACCTCGGCTGACTAGGCTGCGGAGAATGTTCTCCTTGACACCGCAGTCGATGAGGGCAACGTGCAGAGAGGCACCGGGAGACTCGACAACGAAGGGAGCCTTGGTGCTGACGCGCTTGACCAGGTTGATCTGGCCAGGGTCGATGAAGCTCTCATCCTCATCGGCATCGTACTCGTCACCAATGGAGATCCTAGCGAGGGAGGAACCCTGCTCTCGGAGGTAGGTGACGATGGCACGGGTATCAACGCCAGAGATGGCGGGAACACCCTCTCGGGCGCACCACTCGCTCAGACTCTCAACGGCGGTCCAGTGGCTGTAGTTGACAGCGACATCGGAGACAACAACACCGGCGCACTGAACGTGGGGGGACTCGAAGTACTTGAGGAGGTTGTACTGGTCTCGGGCGTTGGAGGGGACACCATAGTTGCCAATGAGGGGCTGGGTGAAGACGAGGATCTGGCCTCGGTAGGAGGGGTCGGTCATGGACTCGGGGTAGCCAACTAGGGAGGTGGTGAAGACGGCCTCGCCAGAGATGTTGGCGTTGGCGCCGAAGGCCTTGCCCTGGAAGACGGGACCATCTCGGATAGTAAGAGTCGCAGGAAGGGAAGCGACAGGAGCAGTAGCTCGGGTAGCAGTGAAGGGCATCTTCCTGCCCTTGCTGCCAGCGACGGCCTGCTCAGACAGGTATCGGACCTGAAGCATAGATCGGCCAGGAGCCGACGCGGACTTGGCCGCGGGTTTGGCAAAGGATGCCAGTCGGGAGAACATTTTGATATCGGTTGAAGGTGGTTGTTGAAGTCAAAGGGAGAGTAGCTGGTTGGTCAATGAAGCCCTTTAGCAAGATTGGGACTTCCAGAGATGGTCTGTAGCGTAAAGTTAGATTAGTTTCAGAAGCCCAACGGATCCAAGATGGGAAAGCTTGGGAAGCGGTGAGTCAGGCCAAGCTAGAGTGAGACGAACCAGAGAGATAATCCTGTAACAAACGAGTCAGCAACGAATCAATTGAAGAGTACAAGTATTGGAGTGACGATAGGAGAAGCATTGAGTGTCGAGGAACCCGTTCTTTACTTCCCGTCAAGCGGACAAGTTTTTGGCGGGGTCGCGATAGGATGCTCACCGACGAACGGAGCAGCAGCCGCACGCGACACAATGACTCGACAGACATAAGGGAAAGTGGTAGAAACGTACCTGCGAGGTGAAGATCGAAGGGCGTCCGTTCATATGAGCGGATTGTGAGACAAGCTCGGGATGGGAGGAGGGGTGAGAAGTGTGAGACTATGCAGTCAAGACGTGAATGAGTAGTACGAGAGTTGATATATCGCGAGGATTTCTTTCTGTTGTAAAAGAAGAGAAAGAAAGAAGAGGGAGGGGCCGAGAAGGAAGAGAAAAGACGAGACGAGAGACGCTCGCGCCTCCTGACAACGCCGTGTTGGTCATTGGCCATGTTGGCTCCTCCCCGCCAAGTTTTTTTTTTCTTAGTGGGGTAGCTTAGACTCGATTTTTGCTCTGGCGGAAGCCCAAAGCCGCCGAGCCGCCTGCTCGAGACTCTGTTTTTGCGTGGGCGGCTTCGGCGCTCCGCCTGGTGACACCGCTACGGAGCCGCTAATGCAGCCCCTGGACCCTGGTGACGATGACCCGTCATTGTGGGAGGGAGTTTGCTCGTGCTCCGATATCGTTTTTATCTAAGCTTGGCGGTTGAGGTCTGAGTTTGGTCTGTGTGTGTGTGTGTCTCCATGCTTGACCAACACCAATTACACGTCACATCCTCTATCGGATCGACACTCATTCTCCATGATTGTTGAGTCGAGGAGACGATGCCCTTTTATCCTCCATGACCCATGACGTACAATCAACACGCGACGTCAAGCTCTTCACCTCAGCTCAGCTCAATGGGGAGGCCGGGCAGTGGAGCAAACAAGAAGACAGCTCCAGGAATCCTTGTTGGGACCAAGGGCGCGCCCACTGATTTGCCCGCTTTCGCATGCGGGCGGTCAAGCTGAGTGAGACCATGGAGCTAGAGTCGTTAAGAGTATAGATCCATCACGGGGTTTTCTGTTGATAACGGGGCCAACAACCCCAGGAACATGGCGTCCGTCATGTCCGAATCCCGGACGGGATGGCGGAATGGGCTTCGATAAGGGCGTTCCTGGATCGGATGCAATGAGTCAGGACAGATAATCAGATCGTAGGTAGTCTAGGATCATTGTAAGCCCAGACCATGAATGCCGAGATCAAGATGGACCTTGTTCTAGGGAGATGCATGCACAACCTCAAAGCACAGTCCTCTTCTCTCACGAGACTCTTTCCCACATAGAATCCACTCATGATATCCACAGGTATCACATTCATAGGCGCAAACTGCCACCCATTTCTTTCATCGCACCTCGGTAGTACTAAATGGAACATACTGGGGTAGTGGGAATTCACTTGATCTCAATATGAGAGTTGCAGAATCGAAACCTCGCCTGTGGTGGTGAGGTTCTGATTTTTGCATTTTTTGCCAATTTCCGCGAAACCAGTCGAACATGGAAACCCCCAATTGTTGCATCAAGGAAGGAATCAGAGGCATTGGATCTGGTAACTCAACTTAGAGTCAGCTTGAAGTCGACTCGTCAATTAATGAATTAATTAATTCAGGCCGTCAACCTGGTCTCGAGGCCTCTTCTCATCGACCTGTATACCTGTCGCAAGCTTAGAGTTGCAACTCATCTTCGCCAATGGCGGGATAATCACCATGTCCAAGCACCCGATTCTCAACAGCCTACTCCATATATACTATCAACATGTCTTGCTTGATACATATAATTACGTATTGTAGCATTTCAGGAGGGGCCGTTTATGGCTTCAAGTTGTAAACTATGGATATCATTGCGTCGGAATAAGTCTACTTTGCTCCTATGCTCAGCACCCTCCTTGACTCTGAGAAGGGATTTGATATCATCAACAATGTACATATTGACATGGAATTTATTTATTCTATTTCTCGTACACTAAATCGAGGTTCTTTTTACAACAAAACTCCTCGACTCGTGCATATTCATCAAGCTGTCCTCTCATTTACAGCGCACCAAGCTCCTTGAGCTTGCTAACCAGGCCACCAACATCTTCGACCTTGCCGCCACCCTGTCGAGTGGGAGGCTCTGCAAATCGTTAGCAATCTATAACTCTTGGGCCTTCTTCCCAATTGCGCATGAAACTCACCGGCCACCTTGAGCACCTTGAGGCGCTTCTCATTGTCCAGCCCAAAGTCGGACAGCTTGACCTTTTCGAGCTTCTTCTTCTTGGCCTTCATGATGTTGGGCAGGCTGGCGTACCTGGGCTCGTTGAGCCGCAGGTCCGTCGTGATCACTAGGGGCAGCTTGGCCTTGACCGTCTCGACGCCGCCGTCCACCTCCTTGGTCACAATCACCTCGTCGCCGGCGCCGAACTCGACCTTGCTCGCCTGTGTTGCCTGCGGCCAGCCCAGGAGACCCGCCAGCATCTGACCCGTCTGGTTGGCGTCGTCGTCGATGCTCTGCTTGCCCAGCACCACCAGGTTGCTCTTCTGCTGCTCCGCCGCCTGTCGCAGGAGCTTGGCCACCGTCAGGGGCTCCAGTTCCTCGCCGTCCTTGATCTCCACGTGGATGCCACGGTCCGCGCCCATCGCCATCGCTGTTCGGAGCACGTCCTGCGCCTTGGGGGGTCCAGCCGAGATGACGCAGATGTCCTCGACACCACCGGGGGCTCGCTTCTTCTCGCGGATGCGCACAGACTCCTCGACCGAGAGCTCGTCAAAGGGGTTCATCGAGTGCTTGACGCCGGCCGTCTCGACGCCCGTCTGGGCCTTGTTCACTCGGGGCTTGACCTGCGACGCCGTCAGAGCTCAATGGATCTTGTCTCGTTCCAATTCCTTTGCCCTTACCGCATAGTCGATAACCCGCTTCACAGGGACGAGGATCCGTAGTGCCGACATCGTGATGATTTGCTGTTCAATGCGAGGTTGAATTGAAGTTGTCGAGGGGGACGGCGGCAAGAAGTACAAGACGGCCGAGCCAAGTCGTCATGGCAAAGCTCGGGCGGGAGCGGTACCGGCTAGGGCCGGCTCCAACCTCGGCCGACTACCCCACGTGACAGCCGTGTTGAGGCCGAGCATCGGATTTGTGCGCCCGGTCACCGGGATTTTGAAATGTGCCCTCAAGACTTCGCTTTCTTGATTAGAACTGTCAAAACCGGCGTTTTCGATGCCAAAAATTCGTGTCCAAGAGACCGATCCTTGACCGAGAAAGACAGCCTCTACCGTAAAACCACCTTGGACTTGCAACAGCCCCCGTGGCTAACTCGGCTTATAGCCGACTTCGACCGCCGGCGACTAGAGGTAGAATGCCGAGTCCAGCCATCAATACCCTCTTACATACGTCAGGCATATATCGAATTCCCTTCACACTGACAAGCATTGCTGCCGTCTTACTGCAAAACCCTGGAGGTGACCAAATTCTCTTGATCGAGACTCGCTCCATTGACAAGCACGCCTATACTCCAAAGCTCCAACTCCCAACCATCAACAACATGTTTCCTCTCAATCTACCCTCTTACATCCCACCTGCAGTCCACTTCACCAGTCATCCCACTCGTCCGTCTGCTTCTTCGGCGCCGGAGCTGGGTTCTTCTTGCCCATGCCCATAGCACTTGTGCCGATGGAGCTGTTGTTGGGTTGCCTCTGGTCTGCCAGGTTGGAGAACTCGTCCCAGAAGTTCTTCTTACTCTCGTCCAGTGGGGCATCCCGGCTCTTTTGGTGCTCAGGTCCCTCTACGAAACGGTTGAAACCCTCTTGTGCGTTCTTGCTAGCTTGCTGAGCTGACTTGGCGAAGGAGGCTGCTGTTAATTGCGCCTGCTTGGCAAAGTCACCGTCGGCGATCTGTGGGAGGTGGTCATGTTAGTCAAGGCCACCAGAGAAGATGTGAATCGTAGATAATGAGGTCATACCTGCTTGGCCGTAGGCTGAATGTAGCCATCGTTGACCGTCTTGGCAGTCTTGGAGACTGTCGACGTAAACCAGCCGAAGCCCTTGGTCAGCGCCGCCATCGTGTCCTTTTGCATATCGGCAAAGTTGGGTAGGTCGTCGTTTGACTGGCTCGGTCCAGGCGTGCTACCAAATCCAGCATACTTGCCTCCCTGGCTGGGAGGCAGATGGTCTGGCCGCGAGGCATTGTCGGCGCCCAGCCTGGCAAAGTATTGGTCGTCCACCCTGACCTTGCCCGGCCCCGACCCCGTCGCCGGGCTCTGGTTCCGGTTGGCGGTGCCGCCCATGGGAGTCGACGACCGCGACGCCGGCTTCGCGGCAACGGGCGCGGGAGCTGGCTTCTTGGCACCGGGCACGTACTCGCGGCCCTCGACCTTGCAGCTAAGCCTCTCCTTCCACTCCTCGCCGACCTCGCCGCTGTACCGTTCGGCGATAGTTGAGTCCTCCCAGGTGATGCCCATCATCTGTGTCTGCTCATGCGCCTCGAAAAAGTTCCTCCACCCCTCGTTGCCACCAAGTCGCATCCGCTCGATCTCGCCCGACTTGAAGGCGTCCATCGAAATGCTCCTGACGAAGGAGATGTGCACGCCGAGGCCTCGATGCACGCCGGCGCACGACAGGCAGATAAAGATGCCAAACTTGGGAGACGCCCATTGCGGGGACGGCGCATTGCAGTCGCAGCACAGGTTGTTCTTGGATTCTTTCTGGAGGGCGGCAAGCTGGGATAGAAGTCAGCACGTGTGAGCGCATCGCCGCCAGGAGGTGACGGCAGAGAGGCCAAAAGCCTGATAGGGAGGAAAGGGAGAAGAAACAAGACTTGACTGACCTTGGACCGCGTCTCGGGATCTACCTCCCACATGCCCTTGGACGCCATCGCGACAGAGGTAGAAGCCGTAATCGATCGGAGCTCTCGAGTTGAATGTTTGTTTGGGTGACGGATGTTTGGTATGGGTGGTTGATGCCCAGCTGGCGGCTCGAAACCAGGTTCAGTTGCAAAGGGAGACGAATGGATGTCTCAGTGCGCTAGAGGCTACAGTAGGTGACCCCCCCCTGCTTCTTCTGCTTGGATCCAGTACTCCGTACACCACTCAGCGCTCAGGGCACTGAAGCATGGGTCCTGGTCCCGTCAGACCTTGCTGCGTGCCAGTCGGTTCCGTGTCCAGTTCAAGCTGGATCCATCCATCCATCCAGTGGCAGGGTCCTTAAGGGGTTGGGTCGGCGGGGCAGGCCGCTGCAGTTCATACCTGGGTACCGTCCTTATCCCCCGAAACAGCACATTTCAAGGTTCTAGAACCAACATGTTAAATGCCCACGTGAGCTTCAACACCACACTCTTTGACATGTCGTCTAAGGAACTTAGAATAGCGTTTGAAAGCATATCTTTGCGCCCACGAACATTCACACATAGCTACCTATTGGCAGTCCATCCTCTACAAACAGAGCTGGAACGCTCTCGGCTGCCCTGGTGAGAACCATGACGCCTCCCCGATGATCCATCCCCACAATCCTCTCAAACGACGTCAACATTGCCTTCGACATGTCTATCAAGCACTTCATCACATCATCGACAAACACACGAATTCACTTTCAGGGCACATCACTTCAAACGCATCATCAGGCATTCTAACCCACCACATTACAATCATCTTGTTTCATCAAAAACGCCCTGTTTAATAAATGCGCCGAGCTTTTCTCTCCCTCGAGCCGCCTCCGGCGTAAACTAGTGTACATCCCAGCAGAAGAGTGATGGAGAAAAGTGTGATACAAATACATGAATGAGGGCCTGCGAACTTTTGCGTTCCGATTATGGAGATATTAAGTGTTTTGAGAAAAGAGAACAAGGTTGACAAGAAAACACCATCCCGAGATTTCATCAGAGTCCGAATAGCTCTTGGTTACGTCCCAGTCAAGGTGTTGAATAATCCCCTTTGT
Source organism: Fusarium vanettenii 77-13-4 (assembly GCF_000151355.1). Lineage (NCBI taxonomy): Eukaryota > Fungi > Ascomycota > Sordariomycetes > Hypocreales > Nectriaceae > Fusarium > Fusarium vanettenii. Next base: position 2,380,571 of record NW_003315867.1, read on the forward strand.
TTCTTTTCATCTCTGTAGCGAGAATCTACCGTAAGAGAAATCGTTGAAATCGCGTGCCAAATCGTAAGAGTGATCATCGTGGCATGAACAAATCTTCATACCCGTGAGACTCGCGTCAGGCCCATACTTAGGCAGTGGTGACGGGAGTGGTGGTAGTGGCCGCAGGGGCAGCATCAGCGGCAGCGGGAGCCGCGGCGGGGGCAGCAGCCTCAGTCTTCTTCTCAGCAACAGCAGGAGTAGCAGCGGGGGCGACAGCGGGAGCCGAGGCACCAGCAGTGGGAGCAGCCTCAGTAGCAGGGGCAGCCTCCTTCTGGCCGTTGACGGCGCCCTCATGATGGTCATCATCGGTCTTGTCGGGGCTGTCAATAGCAACCTTGACGGCAATCTCACGACCCTCAATCTCCTTTCCGTTCATCTCAGAAACAGCCTTCTGCTGAAGCTCCTCAGAGGCCAGAGTGACGAAGCCGAAGCCACGGCCCTTGCGAGCCTCACCGCGAGCCTGAAGCTTCTTGATCATGAAACGGGGAATGGGTCGGAGAGCAATCTTGGCAGAAGAGGGCTCGTAAGCCTTGAAGAGCTCAATGAGCTGTTGACAAAGTTAGCAGAGACTCATCTCACAGTTCAGGGATTACTGACCTTCTCCTCGGTCAGGTCATAAGGCAGGTTGGCAACCATGACCTTGGTCTTGGAAGGAATTCCATCAGCGGGGGGGCCACGCTCGCGGCGCTCGCGCTGAGGTCGAGCTTGAGTCTTGGTCTTGGTACTGTCGTCAGTGTTGATCTTGTTTGTGATGTCGGTCAAAGGTTGAACCTCAGTGGTGGTAGGAGCAGCGACTGCGGCGGCAGCATCCTCGGTAGCAGCAACGGCCTCGGTAGCCTCACCCTCCTTCTTCTCACCGGCGCCCTCCTGCGTATTGGTCAGTAAAAGTTTCAGAGGGGCTGCATCTTTCGATTGTGACTCACACGTCCAGCGCGGGCACCGCGACCACCACGACCACGGCCTCTGCCACGGCCACGTCCCGAAGCTCGGCGACGAGATCCCTCAGCGCCGGAACCCTCTCCGTTGGCGCCCTCGGTCTTCTCACCAGCAGGCTCGGGCTTGCGAGCGAGCTGGACGGAAACCTTGCGCTCGAGGATCTCCTTGCCGGAGAGCTCCTCGATGGCACGCTCGGCCTCAGTAGGGGTAGAGAGGTCGACAAAGGCGTAACCGACAGGGCGGTCGGTGCGAGGGTTCTTTGGGATCGAGACAGACTCACTACAGAGATGTCAGTAAATGCTTGGCGTTCACCATGAGATGATGGTGCGGTGGCAGTAGATGGATGTCAGGCCCGTGCAGCCGACAAGGACAAGCCCAGTTGCGCGACTCCTTCCCAGTTGTAAATCATCCAGATGCGACGCAGAAGTCGAGGCCCTCTGATGTGGTGGTGGTTCTGGGGTGTGCCTGCCGACATTCGTCGTCGTCTGATGTCCAGGGAAGGAGCGCATCGCGATGGCAGAGACACGTGTCTCCAGCGGGGTACTCGAATGCCTCGCTCAAAGGGCGGCGAGAAGGGGGACAAAAGGCTCTCGGGATGGGAGGCGAGATGATCAAGAGAAGAGGGAACTCACACAAGATAGCTCTTGAAGAAGTCCTTCAACTCCCCCTCAGTTGTCGCATAGGCCAGGTTGCCGATGTAGAGGCGGCGGCCCTCAGCAGCGCTGGCCGAGGCGGCCTCGTTGGCGGCCGTCTTGTCATCGGCAGGCTTGCTGATAGAGGTATTGCTCAGAGTGTTTGCGACGTCATTAACGGCAGCATCCAGGTTGTTGGTGGTGTTGGCGGTGGTAGTCATGATGGCGGCTGGTGGATGAAGGTTGTGGTTAGGTTGAGTATGACGTTCGGAACTTGGGGACCTGTGGTGGAGGAGCGTTCGAGAACGAGGGCTGCAGGTTGGACAGGTTCAACTCTGGTGCAATAAGGAGGAGTTTGATCAGGGTAGCTTGGTGCCCTAGAAACGGGGGTTGGGGGGATTAGACAGACGACGGTGCGTTGCGCGGAGACACAAGTGAACTGGAGTTGTGATGGGGAAGAAGAGAAAGGGAGGAGAGAGAGCGATAGGAGCCGCGCGAATCTTGAAATATTTTTTCGGCTTTGGGCTTGGGGGAGGGAGGAAGGGGCGTGTTGAGCATGGGGTTGGGTCGGTCAGGTCAGGGGGGGTGGGAGGGAAGGCGTGAGCGAGCGAGCAGGAGAGCAGGAGCAGGCAAGATGTGGAAAGTGGGAAAGTGGCCAGGGCTGGGGGAGACGGGCAGGTGCGACGAGTGGAGGAGGGCTGCGGGTACACGACACGAGGAAGGTACTCGAAGGGGGATCGTGATTAGGCGGTGTCTGCACGTTGCGGTCAAGGAGCAGAGGTACAGTCCACCACTGAATGGGTATCAGATACATGGAAGCTCCCAGAGAGCTGTGTGCGTTGTGGATTCCCTCCCGCTTGGTGGTCCCGGCACACCTGAGGCTGCTTCCTGCTGGGGGAGTTCTCGATTCAAGTCACTGAATGGCAGGACGTACCTAGAGATGAGGCGAGGCGGGTCGCTTCGAAGAGGATGTCGATGATTCAGAGACGTAGAGTGTAGCGGAGGGGCGGCAGAGTTGAAGAGAAGACGATCTCCTGATTTGTTTTTGGACTTTGTTGATGGGCTTTGAATTTGTGCCAGTTCATGTAGGTATTAGGGCCTGGTGTGTGGGTGGTGCGGGCCTGCATGTGCGTCACGACCTTGTGTACTGTATCAGTCAGGTCTGTGGCATAGCATTGAAGATGGACATCTGTCATTCAAAAGTTTAACATGAATAGGGGAGCGTTTGAGTGACTCGTGAACTTGGAAGTATAGTATACATTGTTCATCTATAGGAACACCAACACCGCCGGGGAACGGCAAACAAGCCAAGCTACGGCAATGGATACTATTGTAGTTGACCGCTGGTTCAACGTTGTTCTCAGATGGGCACCTGTGGGGGGCGTGTTGTTGACAGGCTTGGCACCTCAGCTGTAGTTTCGGCGTGTGTCATCCGTCACCAGCCATCACGACATCAACAGCAGCAGCAGCAAACGGTTGCCGTGCCGGTGCTGCGCTGTGCTGTGCTGTGCTGTGATGCGATGCAGGTCTTGCCCATCCATCCATGTTTGACTTACACGGGGCTGAAGAACAGTCGTCAACCTCGCTCGCCTGTCCCGCAACTCATATTGATGCGTTTATGCACGACACGGGCAGCTACTCCAATTAGAGCAAGTCTGTTTTCACCTTTATTTGGAAACCTGGCCTCAGGACTGCCTTATTGGAAAACGAGAGAAATGCAAACGCGTGTGTATCTCGTTGGCATGGTGAAAAGTATGGACAGAAATCAGCAAAATGCATGACATTGTTGCAATACTCCTGACGGACGCCTGAAAGGGCCGAAATTGCTTCTCGTCCTGGATAATTTCACAGCTGATTGAATCTCCCGTATCTCTAGAGGTTGTGTCCCCCCTGACAAGGCCAGCTCGCCCTCCCCGACCCCGACCCCGAAGAATAGGGGGTTTGCGAGGACACTGCCCCAGGCCAGGACCTTAATGGGGGCTCTCTCTCCCACCAATAAATAAACGAGATGAGTGAGCTGCTATTCTTGAACACCCACGCCCATGCCCGACAGCTCGGATGCAACGGGCTAGGATACCGGTAGGTACAGTAGGATGCCAGGTCCCGGGAAAAGAAAAAGCCAAGTCCTCGAGGGCAGTGGAAAAGCTCCACCGCGACTCGAGGGAAACGAGGCTTCTAGAACTCGGACGCTGTCAGTGCACTTAGCACCCCCTGTGGCTTGCGACTTTCAAGGCTCCGGGGCCCTGGTCAAACCGGCATCATGGAACAACCGTCCTTCTGTGGCGCCTCCACCTCGATGGGATTCCGGGGATTAAAGAAACGGTTGCATGAGGCTCTCAATCATGATGGGAAATGGGGGTTGGATGGTATCAGGTGAAATGCGGTCTGTCTACACCGCAAACAGAGGCCAGTTATGGACCCGGGGCCCTTGACTGCAATTTCTCCAAACGAATGATTCTACTGACCGAGTCTGTACAATCTCTCAGCACAATTGCTTTTCACAGGCCAACTCATAAACAATATACTCCATCCACCAACATCATCAATGTGCAACAAACAGTGGCTGATTCATCAACAAGCTTTGCCGAGCAAGCGAGCAGCAGCCCGATTGATAAGATCCGACCCGACGCAGGTCTCTCACACACGGGGGCCCCGCCATCGGACATGGAACTAAACGGGCGCTAACCAACAAACCTTCAATCTTCAACTGCGAAAGCGGAACCCCCCTTGCTTTCCCCATCCATTCCTTTCAACTCGAGTCGAGCCGAGTCTCAACAGCAGAAGCGGAAGCAGTTCGCCATGGCCGTTCAGGACAGGACCGTGCTCATCCTCTACGGGTCAGAGACTGGCAATGCTCAGGACGTGGCCGAGGAGCTTGGGCGAGTCTGCCAGAGGCTCCACTTCAAGAGCCGAGTTGAGGAGTTGGACGCGGTAGATCTGGTACGTCGCCTCGCCATAAGCCAGCATCCTAGTCACTGACGGATACCTCGTTTATGTAGAATGCCCTCTTGCAGCATAGGTTTGTGATATTCGTCATATCAACCACCGGTCAGGGTGATATGCCACACAACTCGCTCCTCTTCTGGAAGAGACTGCTCCGCAAGAAGCTGCCCCCAGGATGTCTGTCTTCTGTTCAGTACACAACCTTTGGTCTGGGCGATAGCACTTATCTCAAGTTTGTGTCCCCGTGGTTACTACTTTGTGACACCGACTTACACCTCTTAGGTTCAACTGGGCAGCCCGCAAACTGAACAGGCGCTTGGAGCAACTTGGCGCTACAACTTTCATTGAATCCTTTGAGGCTGATGAACAGTTTCCTGATGGGTGAGTTTACTTATTGAAACTCGCTTCACATACATCTCACTGATGCTGTTTAGAATTGACGGCAGCTTTGTTCGCTGGTCCGAAACCCTCTCCAAACACCTCCTGGAGCACCACCCTCCACCATTTGGTCTCAAGCCCATACCCGACAATGTTATCCTCCCTGCCAAGTGGTCTCTTAGCAATGCCTTGGAAAATAGCCAAGTTGTCAACGGCCACTATTCGCCGCAACTCTCAGAGTTACCTCCTGCCTCACTACTCCCCATTCCCAACGGCTGGACCGCCACTCTAGCCGACAACGTCAGACTTACGCCCGAAACTCACTGGCAGGATGTTCGACTTGTCTCCTTTGACATACCCAGGCGGGAGGGAGTCAAACTCCAGTGTAATCCAGGGGACTGCCTCACCGTCTACCCCAAGAACTTCCCCCAAGACGCTCAGAAGCTCATCACCCTCATGGGTTGGGATGACATCGCCGACAGGCCCCTCGACCTATCCCTCTGCGACTCCCTCCCGCAGAATCTCTACATAGACCCCAAGTGCACACTCAGGGAGATTATCCTCAACAACATCGACTTCACCGCCATCCCTCGGAGGTCCTTCCTAAAGAGCATGTCCTACTTCTCCACCAACCCCGACCACAAGGAGCGTCTCCTCGAGTTCACTATGACCGAGTATCTCGACGAGTATTTTGACTATGCCACACGATCTAGGCGGTCGATCCTTGAGGTCCTTGAGGAGTTCACGTCGGTCAAGCTCCCGGCTGAGCGTGTCCTTGACATCTTCCCCCTTATTCGCGGCCGGGACTTTAGTATTGCCAACGGCGGGATTAAACTGAACCATCCAACCGATGAGAATATCACCCGCGTTGAGCTCCTCGTCGCCTTAGTCAAGTACCGCACAATCCTCCGCAAACCTCGCCAAGGCCTCTGCTCTCGCTACCTGGAGAACCTCCCTGTAGGCTCCTCTCTAACCGTAACCCACAAGCCTGTCCTCTCCCCCATCCACGGCCCGCAAAACGCCCAGCGTCCCCTCGTCGCTATCGCTACTGGCACCGGCCTCGCCCCAATCCGGGCTCTCATCCATGAGCGCCTGACCCACCCCTCGCGAGCGCCCATGCACCTCTTCTTCGGCAACCGAAACCGCGATGCCGACTACTTCTTCCATGACGAATGGGACGCTGCCGTGCGTGATGGGAACCTCGACGTATTTCTTGCTTTTTCGCGAGACCAAAGAACCAAGATTTACGTCCAAGACCTCCTACGTGAAGAGGCGAAGCGTCTGGAGGGTCCGATAATGGACAATGGCATCTTCTGCGTTTGCGGTGGCTCAACCAAGATGGCAGATGCAGCCAAGAGAGCCGTCTTTGATCCCTTCTCAGAGGGCGCCGAGGATGTCGAGGAACGCAAAAAAGTCTTGTCCACGTTGACGTGGTGGCAAGAGATCTGGTAGATGATGATTATGGGTAACGAACAATAGACGATAGATATGACATTTTTGCATATGGACATAACAGTCTTGAATAGAAAGCTAAAAACTATCACATCATTCTATCTGATATCATATTAAAACATGCGCTCGCTCATACATATAAACATAGGGAATGACGAGTAAACCACCAGAGGCCCCCGTACCTTTTTGAATAACAATTCCAGAATGTCCAGACGCCATAGCCCAAAACCAATTCTATGGCCCTACCCAGTACCACGCAATGCAAAAAACGTCAGAAGATAGCTCCAGGCTATATCATGAGACATCCACTCCAAGATATCATCGCTCTTCCTCCCAGCTGTACCGCCTCTCGGCTAGTTGTGGGACGTGGACCAGCTCATTGCCCCCGTCGATGCGCTCTTGGCTATGAGGCGTATCGGGCTCAGCTGTTTGACTCATGCCCGACAATCGCGTAGACTGTACCTGAGTAGATGTCCGGTTCGTCGTTCGATTTACTTGCCCGGCCACTGTTCCTTGTATTCGCTCCTCCTCCTCCACCGTAAAGTTACTGCCCAAACTATCCACGGTGCCCTCATCGTCCGGTGCGGCGTTGATAACATCATCCTGATGGCTTTGATCTAATGTGATTCGAGGCGTATCGTGTCTGGAAAAGCGAGCATTTCCGGGCAATGGCCCTAGGAACACCACCTTGGACGGGTCAATCGGTGTCCTTTGCACCGTTTGAGGTTGCGGTACATTCAATGAGGTGTTTGATGCCGAGAATGAGTCAACTCCCGAGTGAGGCCGCCTCGTTCCTGTGGAACCATTGGTCTGGCCGTCCGAAGACGGGGGGAAAGGTGAGGTTGGTGAGGTGCTCCCGTCATGAGTAGGTGAGACGGGATAGGTGGCCGTCATGGGAGAGGCCACTAAGAGCGGCCGGCCAGTTGCGTCGAATCCAGGAGTCATAGGAGACGGCAAGGGTATCGAGGTTGGATTTGAGTTGCCTTCTTGACCCGTTCCTGTCGATGGAGTTGGTGAGCGTTGCAACGCACGAGGTTGGGTGTTTGCTGGGTTTGGTTGGTAGATGGCCTTCTCTGGAGGCAACACGGTTCCGTCGGTAGGAGGCGTATACGCTGGGACAGGACCTTGTAGCTGTCTGTCAAGCTTCCGCCTTGCCACCTCATATGCGGATATGCCTTGCGAGCTGTCTGTGCCCAGTTCTGTATCTCCATTCCATGAGGTGCCGTCATCTCCGTCAAGTTCCGCCGGCGGAATCGGAGCTGGCATCTCGTATATCTGCGTGTTGGGGGCTTCGGATATCTTTTCGTTCTCCTTCCCGTCCTTGGGAGTCTGATGCGAGTTGCCCCGTCGAGTTAGTTTAGAGAGTAGTTGCATAATAGGTGACCGAGGCGATCGAGTCGCTGAACCGGGAGCCAAGTCTTTGTCGTCTTCCGAAGAGGTAGCGCTTCCAGCAAAACCCTTTCGTTTCCGACGATAACATAGCCATCCCACCAAGGCTGCCACGCAGGCCACAAACACCCCAGAGCCAACTCCAATCCCTGCAATCGCACCCTTAGAAAGTCCATTTCGTGAGGTACCTGAGAAAGGTGGTGGGTAAGGACTGTTGTCAGGTTGTCCAATGGCGACCAACTCGGGGTCAGATGATGACTCTTCGGGGAAGAGGGCCTGGTGTATTGAAAAGATTCCCTCGTCGTATTTGGTGATGAGATATGACTCCTGCAAGAATGACCGGCCGAGGATATAAGTGGTATTGTTATGTGCCTTCCGAAGCATGAAATAAGGGACCGCAGGCTCGCCATACTTGATCGTCTCTTCCATAAAAGGGTACTGAAGGAGACTGACAAAGGCTCTCAGTGGCAAGGTAATGTTGACAACGCCAGATACGTCATAGGGATCGCCAAAGTTGTCGTTGTTGTCGAAGCTGGACAGTACAAAGGTGAGAGACAAGGTATCTGCCTTTGAGTACTCGCGGTATTGCTCGTTGCTAATGAGGTAAAGGTCAAAGGTGCTGTTGTATGTGAGGTTAAGTGCTGCTGCGAACTGATCGCAGACATCATCCGGAAGCCATAAATATGGAGTGCTACTATCAAAAATAGCATCAAACGACGTTTCCCACTCTGAGAGCAGCATTGACTCTGAGCCCCAGCTATCCGGGGCAACACTGCCATTGGCGGGCATGATCTCGATACCACGGACGAGAGTTTGCTCCATGCTATCAGGTTGAGTCAAGGTGAAGTCGGCATTGTGCGATTTGAATCTCGACGGCTCATAGCCTCCGAGGGTCAACGAGACGGGAACGTTTCCTGCCTAGTTAGCCTCTAGAGTCAACAGACGAATGGCATTGATGCATACTGTAATGGGCACCGGCTGTGTAGCCGAAGCTGTAACTGGGAATCCAGCCGTAGTCCTTGACTGCCTGAGTCAATGGCGATTCTGCAACTGTTCCGTTAAAGTTGCCCTGTGTGATCCCTAAGCCAAAGAGTCCGTTGAGGTAACTGGTGGTGTTGACGGCAGCCATGAGGACCCCATCCATCGAATATGGCTCCGAGCTGGTCGAACTTTGCGTGGTGACTCTGTCGCGACCATACTCGCCATTGCCTCCGTACCCTAGGTAGCTGAGTCCCAGCTCCCAGGTTCCCAACGATCGCCAATCGGTGGATTCCTCGGGTTCATAAATGCCACCCCGAGCAGCACTACAATGAGGTTCCCCTGTAGGATGATTAGCACGGTCATGTCGGCGAGGTTCGGCCAGGTCCTCGTTGTTGTAATCAAAGAAGAAACGTCGAGGTAAACATGGGCCGGGCAGACATACGAGGTAAACATCCTCCTGATCCAACAGCCCAAAATTCCGAAAGAGCTGTGCTCACAAGAACATCAACGGCCTGTGAGTTTGAGCCCAGTGAGAAGGAAATAGTTGACCAGTTTCCGTCGATTCCTTTCCTAGTTGAGAAAGTCAGATGTTTATGTCGAGTGAAGCAGGCAGGAGACTTGCCATTGACTGGGGGACAATAGGAGCGGCGCAGGACCAGCTTGGGCTCCAGCGACGAGAAGGAGAGACGATCCAAGGATGACTGTCCACATCTTGAGACCGACTGATACGATGTGAAATTCCAAAGTCGTTAACCTCAACGGCGAGGCTTTTGCTCGTCCAGGGGCAGGCAGGCATTCACTTCAGATCTCTGGGTGGACAGCGGGGATGATGTGACAGCGTCCACAACGCGCTGTCGGGGGGGCCCGTTTCACGCCGTTTTGGGTCCGCATGCAGGATCAAAGGGTCTAGCCATGGGCTTTTCAAAGGTCTGAAGCCGCTGAATGTACGTTGAAGCAAGAGAGCGGAGATGGGGGGTGATTCAGGCGGCTCTCATGAGATAGGAACACCAGTTTCTCTGCGCGAGATGGCAAAGTGAGACGACCGAGGGAGCCAAAAAGTTCGACGCGCCACTCCCTGAAGAAAAGCCACAGGGCGCAGAGTTGCTGCACCCATCTCGGCCTGTCCTGGCTTGGCCCTGGCCCGTCTTACAGGGCCTCAAATGTCTTGGGTCTTGTGGCGGGTGGAGCGGAGCCCAGTTCGTCACCCTGACTCGCCGACGCCGAGCTGGGCCTGTCCAAGTTGCAAGGATACCCACCACCGACACATGGTCCTCCGCTTCTAGTGGATTTCGGTCAAGCTGAGAAGAGGAATGGCCTTGCAAGCATCCGTCGTCCTTCCAGTCAACAGGGAACGGAGCCCTAGATCATCAGACTCCCCGGTTTCTTCAGCCTTGGGGCTGAGAGGATGGATGCATGTGCTTGAAGAAGCATGGGGAGGATCTCCGGACCGCATTCTAGATGCTGTATGTCATGGGAACATGAGAGTTAGAGAAGGAAAGTGGCTCGCCTGCGAGAAAAGGGTCTAAGGAGGCAGGCAATCTTCAGGATTGTATCGAACTCCAGAGACGAAGAGAGGTGAATTCTTGTCGGCCAACTTTTCAACTCCAAGTTTCGGGACCTGATCAATAGTCTCAGATGGTCCGACATGAAATGCAACAACTCTGGTTCTGTTAGTCGTCCTACCTCGACGGAACCCACCTTGACAGACTGAGGCCGCGATGCCGAGTCCTCCTTCGCCACCAATGCAGCTGAAAAGTTCCTTCGGTAGCGCAGATAACGAAGACGGTGAATATCCAAGCCCCGGAATGAGATCATTGGAGACGATTAGTTGGAAGTACCAGTATCCGCAACCAACAACCGTAATTTTAACCTAGTCCAACCTCGATCACCCCTGAAGACGTTGTGCCTCGAACCTCTCACGTAGGATATCGATCTGTACGATAATAAGACGATAGCCGGGAATCGGGTGCCAGGTCCAGCGGATGCACATATCCCTGGCATTGGAGTTGTCCCCGTGATTCGAGAGCTGCTGTCCATGGGCTTGAGTCACGGAATCAACCAACAGACAACTGGTGAAGCCATCCTCTCACGACTCCACAACACCTGAGGATCGGCAGTAGGCGCTAACAGTTCGCTAAGATTCATCTCCCCTTTCTTGCTTTAGGGAGGATTCTGTCGACGTTAGCCTCGAGTGCGTGCGCTGCATTTGTTGCGCTTGTTTTCAAGTTCTGATCTGATTTTGATGCTCAGTTCATCAGACAACGGCAAAGCTTTGCAGCCCACACAATTGATGCCCTGATTTCCGAGCTGAGTGTCTTAAAAAATGTTCCACAGGCTGTCCAGATGTATTGAACTTTTGAGTCTTGGTGTAGATTGGACAGGCACCGTCGTTAGAGCTTACGTGTGTCATCTCCTAGTAACGGACGCGTACCTGAACGGTCCGATGAGGCAGAGCAAATAATATTTCAGAGGTCGGTTCAGTTGAAGAGAATGCTCACTCAAGCCAAGAGATCAAAAGGCTGAGTGAGGGAGGTGTTGGTTTGCCAAGGAGGATCGCCCTGGTCCAACGCTGGGTTGGTCCAACCTTGTGGGTTCATCCCCAGTCCAGCGGAGGTTGGAACCCAGGAATTGGGATGCAGAGCTGGGAGAGAAGGTTGAACATGGCTTTCGGAGTAATTGAACCATTGAAACAAGTCTTTCGGGTCTGATGAGCATATCGGAGGGCTTCATCCATGCAGGCTGTACACTCCCGCAGCGCCTCTGCTCTAGACCAGTCCATCATGTCTCTCTGTGGGTGTCCTCCGACCGACCGCAGAGATGCGCCGCTGGAGCTGGTGTCGGTGTGTGGGTGCCACATCCCGAAAGAATGAACTCCTGGCAGGATGAAACAGTGCAAGGAGGCCCCGGCTCCAGCGACAGGACGGCCCCAGTTCCTTTGCGGTAGTAGCCCCAGTCACTTGGCCTGGGCGGGAGCGCATTGTCGCCTGTGCCGTGGCCGATAAACCCATGCCAGGTTACGCTAGAGCTTGGCCGTTCAATCGGTGGTGGGTTGGGACAGTAGCGTGCCGGCCGGTTCATTAACGTTCAAGTCCTCCCTCGCCATCTTCTGACTGATCTGGTTCTGGCTCTGGTTCATCTTTCCATGCTCTCTCAACGACGTCAAGACCAGGCTTGGTCAGATCTCGTTCGGCCACTACAGAGATCAACAAGTTGATGTCGAGACGAATACCTACCTCCTCAGACTTGGCCTCATCACTCGCTTAAGAGGCCTGCCTGTCTTTCGTTCGTTTTCGGTTCGATGGCTCACTGGCGCCTGACGTACTAGGCGAAAAGATTCAGCATGCATCTACACACGGTCGCGTTACTCTCGATCGCAGCGCTCGTGCACTCCGTCGATGGAATTGTCGTGCGTCGAGGTGAGTTTTATTTGATGATGGAGAGGGGAAATACGAATTCATGCTAAAATCACCCTCAGACGTCGTGAACCGTGAGGCGGCACCTGCGCGCTTCCCCTTAATCAACAGCACCATAGTCGCGACTTCCTCAAGCGGCACCACCACTCGCTTACTTACACCATCAACCTCGGCACTGAAAACCACCACTTCCGTGCCATCTTCTTTCGCCTCCAGCCTCACCACTGAAGCTGCCAAGTCGGTTTCTTTAAAGGATCCTCTTACAGCTGGATACAAGGACCAGACTAAATCTTCCTCTGGCCCGTCGGCACAGCCTCACGTTGGCACCAAAATCATCAGTGCGCCCAACGATCACTCGTTTTCAAAGCATCACTCGCCTTCATTCAGTGCAATTCCGGCCAAAGCTCCTCCTTCAGAGGCCAACCAAGCCCCAGATACAGGGGCATCTCCCGACAATTCCAGGGGTTCGGGGAACAGGGCCAGGCCTCAGCAAGCGTCTGACCAGCAAGCGTCTGACCACTCCCTTCCAAACGCAGCTGTCGAGTCGGGGAACAATGCTAGGCCTGCGCCTGAGGCGGCCTCGACGGCCTCAGCACCCTCACGAGGCAGGGTGAGGACTAAACATGCTCCCGATCTCTCGTTCCCGACTACATCGGGCCTCAACAAGACCAGGACATCCACTTCAAGCAGCAATGAATGGTACGGTACCACTATTACTTTCGAGGGGAACGGCACTTTCACTGCGGTACCTGCAGTCTCTTCAACGCCTTGCACCAGTCTAGGAGAGTATGAGCCCGTTACCGTCTTCTCCATCGTCTATACAGCTACGACAACCTTATACGGCAACTATAGTGACTACACGGCACCTTATCCCGCCATCAAGACCCCCAACTACTGTCCCACTAGTTCTGGGACGTTTGGCGAGGAAGAGCCTACATCTGCCCCGAAGCCTGGACAACCAGAGCCACCAAGACCATCGGGAGGATTCGGTGTGACCACCAAGCGACCTGGACAGCCAGTGGAAACCTTTTCATCTTCTAGGAGGACTGTCACCTTTGTCACCACTGACAAGAATCCTGCCGTTGTTGTGACTTCAAAACCGCCTCCACGCTTCAACCGACCCACTCAGGGAGTCAATGGGCTCCCGATAAGTAGGAAACAGATGGCCCGTCCCTCTAATATGCCTCAGGATGGAAACAGTCACCAACCTGGGGGAGATAACCAAGACGCGAGACCCCAGCAACGGCCTGAATCACAGCCGCAACAACAGTCTGGATCACAACCGCAACAACGGCCCCAATCACAGTCTCAACCACAGCCTCAACCTCAACCACAACCGCAGCTAGGGTCACCAAGAACCTTCAGCGTGACTGCCAGAGGTCCAGAAGTCATTATCAATGACCACACCTTTTCGGATCTGAGGCCAGGCCAAACAACAACGGCGACAGCAGACCATGGAACATTTACTATTTTCCCCTCCAAGGTTGTCGGTGAAGGGGCAACAGTCAAGAAACCACAACCTTTGGGAAGCGTGGTCTCGGCTGCCACTCCTACCCAAGCCACAATCGGAGGAGTACCCGTCGTTGTTTCGGGATCAGAGGCTGTCGTTGGCAGCACAACATTCAAGCTCCCTTTTGTTGGTATATCGACGAGGATCGAGGTTCCTGTGGCTGGTGCCACTGCAAGAGTAGAAGAACGGCCTGTCTCTATTGTGCCGGGTACAATCGTGGTGGATGACGAGACGCTCACTTACCGCGCAGTCGGTGCACCCCAGACGGATGTTATCATACAGGGAGGCGAAATGGTTACTGCGTCCGGGGTGTCTATCTACGTCTTTCGTTCTACAACCCTCACATATGGACCAGGCATACCAGCGACAACCCAAGTCGTCGACGACGACACCATTACCATTGGGCCTTCTGGTGTTATTGTCGAGGCAACCACACTTGGTGGTACCAGTGCGAAAGCCACCGATACCAAATACCAAATCGTGGGCGGTGCCACCATCACAAAGGTCAGCCCCTCATGGGTAATCATCGATGGGACAACCTTTACAGCTGGGCCTGGCGCCAAGAGTACCACGAAAGTTATTGGCGGCGAGACCGTCACCATCGGTCCTAGCGGCATTGCCATTTCTACTACACTTACAGTCCGATACCCATTTGGAGCTTCAACTGTGACTACGATCAAGGCCACGGCAACAGGAACAGGAACAGACAGCCTGCCTACCGAGACGGGAAGTACCAACAAGGAGGCGAAGAAGAAGGGTAGCAGCGAAGACGATGAGGACGAGGACGAGGATGAGGATGATGGGGACGAGAATGACGAAGATGAGAAGGACGAGAGCAAGGACAAAGACAAGGGGAAGGGGAAGGGAAAGAACGATGATGATAGTGGTGCGGCTTCTCAACGGTTTGGTCTCACTGGGGGAATGACTGGGTTCTGCATAGCGATTGGCGTTTTGACTTGGATTTGGATTTAATATGGGCCAAAATGGCTTGGATGGGTGGCATCTTGGATGGAAACTCAGGTTAAGGGGCACATGTCAGGGATACTACGGATGGCACGGGAAAGACTGGCTCTGGTTGGGCATGTAGGTTTACGACATGACGAATACCTGGCAAACGGGGGGCTCTTGGAAATACGAGCCATAAGCACATGGAAACCGCAAGATGCGGGATATTGTATTGTACCATAGTAATGTATTATCTTGAGACTTGAACTGAGACCATATATGACTGATCATGATGTCTCACCCTATCACCGCCTTGCCTGTATTGAGCTGGCATCCCCCTCCCTATTCATAGCCCAAACACAAACTGTGCATCATCCAACCCGAGCCGTCCCGAGGCATTCTTTGTCCTCGAGTGTGCCTGGCAGGATTGATCGACACGAGGATACGAGCGGGGGTGGTCGCGGCATGACGACGCGTCACGGCTGGTGATTTGAGGCTGCCATTTGTTTGGTGCTGACAGGGGGGAACAAGCACGCAGGTTAAGAAATAAACGAGACACTAGAACGGCAGAGAGTATAAACTAACTTATCTAAGATTAAATAGATAATTTTATATAATTATAATAAAATTCTTAGAAATATCTTATAATAATTATAATACTTTAGAGAAATTTTTTTATCTATTTTTCTAAACTTTATTGATTATATTTAGAGAAGGGTAAGTAAATCTGTTTGTTGTATTGGTGTCTCGTTTTTTCCTTGGCCCGGGTGACAAGGTTCAGCCGACTGCGGCCGTGATGGTGGTTGTTTCGACGTCGGTGGTTGCGAGTTGACACATCACATGTTGCTGATAAAACGAGGACAAGAATGAGAAACTATTATAACGGCTCAAGTAAATGTATAACTATGGTCCTAGAGGGTGCCATGGAGAGGCCGAGAAGTAAAGATAATCGAATGTCTGCAAAAGAGTCCAATAGAATGGGTATCAGACTCTGGCAGCAAGAAGTAAAAGGTTCGAAACGCAAACGCAAGCACACACAGATCTCTCAGAGAGCATCACCACCTCTGCACCCCTTTTCCCTTCCCAACACCCTCCGTCTCCAGAGGCGGAAACTCCTCAAACTGAACGCCAAGACCGACATCAGACGAAGCATGGCCTGAATCTTCCATGCTGAGCTTGAGGGCAAGTTCAAGGTCATAGTCGCGCGGCTCGGCATGGCTGGATGAGCCGTTGGTCTTGGATGCTCCTGGAGAGCTGAGCCCTGAATGTTTTCCTTTCTTGTTGGGCTTGGCCTTGTACGTGAGGGAGAACTCGTAGTCGCCTGAGCTCATTGCCGGTGGTGAGTGGTGGCCGTTCTCGTTGACGCCCTCCATGAGCGAAAGGCGAATGGCCTGCTGAATCTGCTGCTCATAGTCGTCCTCATTGGGCATTCTACGAGAATCCTCTCCAGGAGGGGCCGTGGGAGGAGTCATCTCAGTAATGCTTGGCTCAGGGGTGATGGTATCGACAGTGGTTTCGCTAAAGGTCGACGCAGTGTCAAGACTAGCATCAGCAGCCGAGTCGCTGCTTCGTCGTTGTTCCTCGAGGAATGCCTCTACGGAAACCATCTGCGCGTACCGCAGAGCCTCTTCCTCTGTTAGGTCACCAAGCGCACCAACGCCGAAACGATTCTGCAGGCGTGCTCGCTCCTTGGCCTTTTGCTCATTCTCAAGTCGTAGCTCAGCCTCCTCAGCGGCGATGAAGTCGGTAACAACTCCGCCCTGGCGACGGCTGGCCAGACGACCATGAACGTCAGAATGCCTCAGGCGGCGCTTGCGACCCATAGTATGGGCCGCAGAGCTATACGCCCAGTATCTCAAGAAAGCGCCAAAAGAAACGACGCCCCGAAGGATTGTTGGATCTGGGTCAAGATAGATGGCGCCGACCGCAGAGTAGCTGGACTCGCGAAGAGATGGGTTCATTGTCATCATGTGTCGAGGAACTCGACCATTTGACCTCGCGTTGAGGGTTCGAACAGGCTCGAGGGTAGAAGCCAGGGGATCCCAAGCCTGGACAAGCCCGTCACTTCCGCCATGGACAACATACAACGCTGAAAGTGCCACGCAGGAGACTTCAGGAGACTCAGTCTGGATCTGCCGAACTGGATCTATGCCTGTACCCTTGGTGTTGTCTCTGGCGCTCCACACAAGAACGGCACCCGCGTCGGTTCCGATAGCAAACAGTCGAGACCTGCGGCCTGGGATTTCCTCCTCGGCTGCGTAGAGGGGGTCTTCGGCGAGTGTAAGAACCGCAGTGTTCGAACGATCCAGGCCAACACTGGTGATTGTAGCATGGAAGTGGCCTTTCAGGTTCATTGGGCAGCTATCCCACTCGTGGAGATGCAGCAGTGAGTCTGGCGATGACGCAGAGGCAGGAGAAGCAAGTCCTGGTGATTCTTGCTCAGGAGTCCCAACGGTCTCTCCCGGCGCTGCTCCGAAGAGTGATGATTGATTGGCAGCAGGAGGCGCAGGAGGCGCCGGTGCCAGGATGACCGAGGACGACTGAGCCTCCTGAGAGACTAGAGATCGAGTATAACGTTGGATGTTTGCGGGACGACCTTCAGCTAGGCCACAGTCAATCACAAAGATGCTCTCGCCTGCACCCTGGCCGTCGTCATTGGCAAAGTCAACCTCCAGCTTGCGCTGCATGTCCCATCCCTCGCAGACCTTCCTAAAGTGAGCCGGCTTGTGACGCAGAAACTTCTCAATCTCCCTAGCTTCAGCAGTCAACTGACTCTTGCTCAGATTCATAGAGTTGGAAGGAGATCTAGGCGAGTATGCTCCTCTGATAGCATTCTTGTCCAGATCATCCGCGCGAGCAACACGTCGCGTCGAGTCGAGGAGGTGCCAGTATACCGAACGACCAGCATACCAAGCGTTCTTGGTAATGTCCTCGCTCTTTGCCTGGTTCTGTGCACTAGGTGTCTCAGTCAGGTAGTAGACTTCGCCGAGAGCATTCAGAGCAACTGCAAAGATTCTTCCAGCCGTCTTTCGCTTCTGGCTGTAGTTATCATCAACCTTGAGGGAAATGATGGGTACGCCAGGGCTAAGAATCCATCGAGCGGTGATTTCTCCAGCCTGATATCGCTGCGGGCCAGAATCACCGCCAATAGCGAAGGATGATACGACACCAAGGGTTGAGCCAGTAAGCATCCCGATCATCGAATTGGTGTTTGCAGGCAAAGCCTGCGACTTTGCCAGCCAGACGCTGCAAATAGCCTCAGACATTTCTGGAATCTTGGGGATATCAGGGTAGGTATCCACGACGCCAGAATCACCTCCAAGATACCGTCCACGGTTCTCGTTGGTGCTGCGGAAGTAGGCACGGCCTCCTGGGAAGCCTTCGCCAGCAAGCAGGCCGTAAGGCTGGCTCACATCAAGAACGTTGGGGTTGGCAGCAGGGCCTTCTCCCAGGCCAAATGGCACCAAGTTCGGGACAACCTCATCAAGCTGCATCGAGCTGAAAGGGTCCACGAATCCCCATTTCTCGATTCTTCCGTTGGTGGGATCGCTAATCGATGCGACTCCTAGATCTGCGGCTCCATGGATGGCTCGCGGGGGCTTCTTCCCGTTGGTAAACACAGCGTGGAGGCTTGACACAAGCCAGGGCAGCTTTGAATTGAAAGTCAAAACTGCGCTGGTTTTCTTTCCAGAGCGGACAGATGCGCCAATGCCACCAGAGGCAGCCGAAGCACCAGGCTTGCCGCGCGCAAGACTCCTCGTCAAGCGCGTGCGGAGCAGGTACTCCTTTCTCCAAGATGCCATAGGCGTGAGACGAGCAAAGTATCGAGACTCGGACTGGATCAAGTCATGCGAACTATGAGCCCAGATATCCACGTTTGTCTTGACTTCGAGCGCCTCGTGTCCTGGGAAATACCGCAGAAAGGCCATTCTCCAGGCATGGGAGCTGGTGATGAGCGCATAGAAGCGCTTCGATACCAGGGCGATCGCGGCATGGGAATCGGAGTGTAAGTGCGAAAAGATGTGCGTTAAAAGCTCTATAGAAGTCAAGTGTTAGACCCTTCACACTGATCTTATCAGAGGTATGATAACGCACCATTGGGGAAGTCTGCGAGCTGAACACCATCAGAAGCTGTCTCTGTGCGCTTAGTGACCTTGAAGCCCAGGGCTTTCTTAGGGGTCGGCGGAGTCATTGCACTCTCATACTCGGAGATGCGATGGCCGGGAGCTGCATGTCGACCGGCCGATCCATGGCTGAGACTCAGTCGGCGTAGCTCTTCATCGAGCAAGTCGGCGTCGACGTCATGGCCGGTGTCCCGGCGGAGGGCCGAGGCAGAGCGCGGCTCAGGACCACTCGAGTCTCGGGAGAGAGCTCGGCGGAGGCCGCGCGGGTCACAGTGAAGGAGGCCATGCTGGGAGGAAGAGGTGTAAAAGGGATTGTCCTGGTGAGTCAGAGGTTCTGGATTCTCGGGAGGCTCTTGTTGCATATAGCTGAAGGCGTGGAACTCGGGGAACAGGGGTAACGACTGTGCAGGGAGTGTTTGCACAGTCTGGGGCGCCGGGGCGATAGAGTTGAAGCGGGCGGAGAGATTGATTGGGCGCTGCAAGAGTGTGTCGCTGCGAGGAGCTTGGAGTTGACGACGAGGGGGAAGAGTTGGTGGTGATGGTTCCAAGTTGGTAATTTCTGCCGCGCGACGCCGCGTCGAGCTTCTTTGGCCGGGAAATTGCGTTGCCGATAATGAGCCGGCTAGAGAGTCCGTAGAGGTCGTAAGGAGGGGGAACCAATAGCTGACCACAACAAGACATCGTGTTTCTCTATGTCGAAAAAGCGATCAAGTGACGATTTCTCGCGATCGATGCTATGCTTTGATCTGAAAACGTGCTATTCAAGAGTTCCGGTTCTTATTCTCGTTCTGCTGTGGGCGTAGTCGACTGGCTTGAGTTCGCCGCATGAGTCATCTAATGGCTGTTATTGAGCCATTACTCTAGGTTGGATCCATCAACAGTGATGCCTAGTGGTAGAAGATAAAGGTCTTTGAACAGGTGCATCTCGAATACCAATACTTGGATTATATCAAAAACCTTCATTGGAGTTTGACTTTCACTGCCCTGGAGTACTTCTGCCTGCCTACCTAGGTAGTTAGGTATCCAGCGGAATGAAACTGAGATCGGATGAAAACATCAACTCTCTGTTATCGTCAACTTTCCATCGAGATGAGTTATTACCTCGAATACTTACATTGCGTACCCGAATGGGAGCTGATGGGGTCTTTTTGAGCGTCGACTCACTGGGTTCATCCTGATCTTCATCCTAGTTGAGAAACCTCAAACACGTTGACCAGAAACGATCAGTACTACAACAACGTCTTCCGAAACTCGGGCTGAGACCAAGATCCCTTCAACCGCCTCACTGCCTTGACTTAATTTACATGTCTCTGATCATCTGAGACTCTGCCAGCCAACCTTGTGAGACTCCTGTTGAATGCCTCAGCCCGTGGAACCATGTGCTTGGGCGTCAACATACCCGATACCCAACCGGGTCTCCCTATCGAAACGCCCCTCGATCTCAACAACCCGTGGCTTCATTCCCGATCTTGAATTCCTGCCTTGGACTTGATTCTTGCCAAAGACATGACTCTCCAAGACCTCTCCACTGTTGGGCCGCCAACCCTGAACCCCGTGTGAAACAGACAGCATCACCTTTCGTATCGGCATGTCAATGACATGACAACCCCAACCTGTGAGCGTTATATTGCGCAAGAATCTGGAGATTTCCACGTTGTGGAACGATGCCGTGAGAGTCCCAGGCCTCGGAGATGGGTCTCTGTCTTGCTCTCCCACATGGCCAGAACCTGCGGGCAGCTCTCAACTCGCAGGATTCGGCAACGTCATGTAGGCTTGAAACGAGTGCATCGTGACCAGTCATCGAGGCATTTATCCGCTCTGTGATACAGCTTATTCATGTAATATGCCAACTGCCGGCAGATGAGCTGAACCGGGACCGAGAATAACGGCGCTCTCTGGTAGGTAGGTAACGGTGCCAGCACTCGTGAAATATGGGGAGAGTGGGATATTGAGAGTGTTTATTGCGGGGATGGATGCAAAGACAGGTGCTCCGTAATAGATGAGAGTGTCATTCTAGCACATCCATCGACCCGAAATCACAATCGAGTTTCTCGTGAGCCTGTCCTAGCTTTCTTTTTCCTGTCAGCGTCAACATTTGGCCGCGTTGCCGTCGGGGCATGGATGAACGGGAGCCGAAGTTTCAGTGGCGCCGGGCGGATCGGCGGGCCCTCCCGTCCCGCGGCGCCACTCTACGTTATCCGTACAATGGATGGAGAGGAGATCCAACTTTATCAAGAAGTGTTGTTGGTTGAGCTGAAGTTTCTTGACGTCTGTCTGCAGGCCGCCTCGCCTCGCTTCGGTCGTCGGAAGGATGCCATCTGCCGAGATTTGTCACCATGACGATGCCGTTCAGGAAAAGCCTCTCTCCTGCAAGTGCCTGGCGCCGGGTCATTGGGTCATCAGCCCATCCAGCACTAGAGGCCCGCGGAAGCAAGACGTTGCAGGCTGCGTGACAAGTCACTCTGCACCGAGCCCAAGATGGCTCTGAACCGGCTTCAACTGACTGCGGCTCCTGCAACCATTCACTCTCGGTTGGGGCGGGAGATGCGTACATAGTAACCAGGCACACTGTACGGAGGTCTATCTCAAAAGTTTTGTCCTGGCCCTCAAGCCACACAAATACACGAGCCAATCAGAGGCCATTTTCCAAGCACAGTTACATCGGTACTTATGGTCCTCTTTCTTTGCTTTTGAAGCCCCTATCTTCTAAGGATATAGCTCTCTAAGCTTCACTAGATTTCCCCCTGGGCTCCAATAGCCCTCCCTATAGCTTTAGGGAGTAAGTAACTGAAAAGATTTGCTCCAAAGTACCTCAGGTACCGACAGGGATAAGCGGCCTTGGCGCTATTAGCTCCTGGACAAAACTTTTGAGAGAGACCTCCGTACTGTACAGTACCTACAGTACAGACCACCCAGCTTGGCCCAGCACCCTGGCTCGCCGTCCCCACGCGCGAGGGAGTCCAACGAGCGTCCTGCCTTTCCAGGGATCGACCTCCGAGCAGGAGATCTAACACCCCCCCTCCCCGGATTGTTAGCGGTTCGCATTTCGACAAAGTTCACAAGGAACTGGTGAGCCAATGCAGTCATGGCCGCTATCAAGGGTCCCTGAAGCCGTAGAACCCGCGTCCTCTGGTTTGTCAACTTCGAAGAGTGCCTGACAGCTTGGGCATGATCCCTGGAACCTCTCTGCTCGATAACGGGTGGCCGTGCGTGGAACTATCCATCAGTCCCTGCAAAGCTAGCGTTGATACTTTGACTGGCGCTGATTGCCTGCCCGCAAGCTGGGAAGCCTCCTTTCCTTTCCTTGTTGCTGTTGGGTATTAAAAAATCTTTTCAAGGGCTTGAGTCAGGGGATATCGATTTGCAAGGCGGCGACCCGTCGTGCAGACGGCGCCAAGGCGGAGGGCCCATGTGTGCACCTCCAATTTTGCCTGACGAGGCCGTATTGAACGCCGTTTGCCAGCCACGACGGGGCGGGGACTGCAGGCCAGGTCACGGCTTGTGGGCACAAGCCCTGCCTGGTGCTGAATTCTTTACGGTGCGTTGTCGGCGAAGAGGGTTGGCCGAAGGCAAGGCGTCTTCAATCATGATCTGACGGAACCCTGTTGCTTGCGTAGTCCTACGTATCCTTCGGCGGCTTGGCCTCTTTTCTTGACGGGTTCAAGGCTCTGAGTTTCGGGGAGAAAGGAGGTCAAGCCGGACACGACGGAGATGGAAGTAGTTGTGAAGGGGATGTTCTACCAGCCGAGAGTCTCGAGGGCTTGTAGGGCCAAGACCAAGCCAAGCAAGAACGGCGGGATCAGAGAGCAGGAAACCAATCTCAAGCAGTTTTCTGTTCCTCACGAACCGTATTCTCACGTGCGATTTTGCAAAAACTGTAAAGTGTTAGTTGTTATCCACATTGAAATATTCTACTACCAACAACCACAAACCTGGTCTGCCTTGTTCAATGAAGCACATGTGGACTAGACACACTCCACCATCGCCAAGGAGAAGCTGCTTTAACAATGCACGCGGAAAACACGAAGTGGCTTGTTCCTTCAGGGAAGGTGGCAGAGAGTTTTGACACAGGGCAAACAGATCAGTTTGGAGCTCAGTTTCCATTGACTTCTGCAAGGCACTCTGAGGAGTTCCAACAGACTATAAGAAAAGCACATACATATAGTTGGCTGGAAACACGAGAATCAAAGCGTGCAATCATCGCAGAGCATGCAAACGCCACATTGCATTTTAAACAGACACCATTCGGCGCATTAAAGATGGCGTCTGGGTTTTGCAAGAGTCTTGGCGGGCTTCTAAGAAAGACTGGCCGAAAACGTTCAGACCAGAGGACACACAAACCAGTAATTCGGATCCAGGTGTCAACAACTAGAGGTCACTTAAACTCCGATCGAGTAAACATGCCAGTGAGCTCTGCCATCGAGCAACCTCTCAACGTATCCAGGGTTGACGAGGCCCTTCACACCCACTGGTCCTCAACGATTCAATAACGCGAAAGTATGTTCTCGAACATCGTATAACCCAAACGCCCTTCCCGTCATTCGCACGGATACCGGATCAATTCAATCTCGCTTTGTTAACAAGAGGTCATGGCGGAAACCTGCCTCTTTATTTGGGCACGAGCATCACCAGCAAACCTAACTGCTCTCTCGTTCAGCCGACGTTCGTATATAACGATGAATTCAGTAAGAGCGTCAAAGGCGGCGCCACATGTTTCAACCACAGTTTCTAAGTTAGAACCACAAGTCTACTGATGAGGCGTATACAAAGGCAGAGAAGTGTAATAGAGATGGCGTCTGTTAGCATCGCCAACGACCTAATTAACCCTCCATGTGATCTTTAAACTTTCAGAATGAGGCACAACCACAGCGTAAAATCTTTAAAGCCCGAAGACCCGGCACGCTGTATAGACGAAACACGCTACTCACGCAGTCAAAGACAGCCTTCCAATCATCTATTGCCTCTACACCTGCAAATGGTAATCCGATGTGACTTGGATGATCCAAGTGGGGCAGATTTGTTTTTCAAGCACAGACGGATGGCAGTAAAACTACAAACAAACGACGACGAATACAAACACTCTTCTGTGGCTTACAACTAGATCACATATTGATCATACCATCTCTAGATACTCTGTACTTATTCCAAATTACTTTGATCTATCAATTCTTACTACATATGTCTTGGTATTTATCGTGTCGTTCATGGTCTGGCCTCACCTTCAACACTGCCCAGGTGGTGGTCCACATATCAAGGTATGTGCATTCTTCTCCGTCCGTGGCATTTTCGTCTCGCAGGTGGGATCGATGTGGAGATACTGGGACTGTTTTAATATGAGGCTGGCAAAAGGACCCAGAAAGAAACAACATGTTTCTCAACTGTTGTAGTGGCAGTGGGCACAATCACAACGCATGACATCCGTCAAGGGGACATGTGCAGAAAACAGTCGGCCCATCGGCAATGACCATCTATGTTTCACATGGAAACAAAGGATATCAGAAGGAATTACACGCCGTACCTTTGGAACTGGAGTATATGCAGATGGAATCGCCACGGACATCACAGCGCAGGATAGACATTCTCAAACGAGTGGATCAAGAGGCAATGCAACCAACAACTGCCGAAGATCGAGTCCCCACGGCGGCTACACGGCTCAAAGAGATGACCGTAGGAAGCGGCATTGATATGTGATGAAGCTCTGCCGGCTTGATGTAGCCAGTGTGCCAAGGAAGCACATGCCGCTGACTCCTTAGTAAAGTCGAGGATCTCGGAAGCAAGCAAAGCTAGAAGCAGGAATGTCGCCACAAACAGTGTCCAAAAGGAGCATGATTGTCCTGTAGCAATGCGATCTGTGTAACCCTCGTCCTTTGGCACAACTAGAGATATTTGTGTACATGGGAATAATCCCGCCGAGTAGAGGTTTATGCGCCCCCTGCTTGGAGCGATGAAGTGTCAGCTACCACTGAGCTGTTAATCTACATGGATGACAGAGTAAATGAATCATCTTGCAAACACTGTATTCACTGCCTTTAAGTTTCTCACCCTCCCTGGTGATAGTAATTGTTCTCCAAGTCATTACCGGGTCCTGACGGATATGGCAGCGCTGTCATTCCTACCTCGATCAAGCATAGTATAACAAAGGGAGCGTGTCGTGAAAAGACAAGAGAAATACGACCAATGCAGTGGTATGTGTAACCAAGCCTGGCCATGGGCCAATTCTACCCCGGCGATTCAGACCAGCCAGAGGATAGGAAGAATTGGGAAATTATAGACCTCTGACGACGACTCAAATTCCGGGTTGCTCACGATACACACACAGGTGATCTGTTTTAGATAAGATGTACGTAGTACAGACAAGGGCGGTGAAAGCCCAACACCTAATCCCCAGGCCAGGTGTGTACAGTACAGTACAAGCGCCGGGATCCGGTGGCAATGGTCCAGAATCGGGCTGTCAGCTTCTTTGTTGGCCATGTCTCAGGTGCTGAACCCGGCCCGCTGGGACTGCTGGGAACCCAAGACCTTTTGTGTAGAGGGCGACGCACATGAAGCCACCGGCGGCCATTGATGGGCGGATCAACGGCCGCCAGCCTGTCTCTCCTCTGTCAGCGAGCGTCAGTAGCACAAGGTTCTGTCAGTCGGCGTTAGGTGCCCAAAGTGCGACTACAAGGATCCAAGATTTTCAGCATCACGATGGCTCGATCTCATGAGAGCAACAGCAGCCATTGGCAGGCAGGCAAGCATTGGGCCCGAACTCACGCCTCCCGCTCCCCCTCTTCTGGACGGCTGCTATTTCTGGTCCAAGTGCAGGCTGTCGGGCTGTCTCTGACGACAAACTTACCGCCGGAGTGGTTCGTGGAGCCTCTCGAATCTTTCCCTCGAGTTAGCCCGAAACCTTCATTTCCAGTCCGGTATTCCTACCTATCCACTCCCCTCTGATCCATCCAATCCATCTTGATTTTGACCAAGGAGAATGGGGGTGGGCGCTCGGTCTCCCATGGTCGATCCTCCAAAGGCCCAATGCTAATAATATTTTCCCCGTCCAAGCTCCAATGAGAGGAGAGAAAAGGAGACGGGCGGGCGGGACGATCCACCAGGTTGGCACAGTCGTTTGGCGGGAGACAGCGGGTATCTGCAGGACGGGCGAGTCTCCCATTGAAATCAGCTCATGGCGCTCCGGGCCACGGTGGAGGCACGATGCAAGCAAGTCATGCCATGCAGCAGATGGGAAGGGATGAGAAGTGAAGGCGAATGAGCGAAATGTCGAGGGAGAGAGAGGCCTTGCTATAGTTGCCGTAGGCAGTCAATAACAAGGCTATTGAATGTGGAAACGATAGAATGACAATCAATCAATCGTCCCTTGGACAAGACCACAACGAGGCAATCAGCGTCATCAGAGCAATCCCCGTGCCAGATTCAATTCCCAACGGGTAACTTGAACCGCATGCCCCCTCAATTGATGGACCAACAAGATAGTCGTGTCGCCTGCCTGACTCTGCCTCCAACTCGCTGCTGGGCCACATCTGCAAGCGACTGGAATGTTGCATCGTGCCACGGCGACCGACCATGTGCGAGGAGCGGTGCAGCGCAGTGCGGTGTGCGACAAGAGTTGAGGAAATTCCCTATTCGCATCCATACATGGCCGTCTCGCGCCTTTGCAAACTGGGCTTGAACCTCCGTGCCAGAAGTCTCAAGGATTGCACAGTGCCTGCCTGTCATGGATGAGGTGTTTACCGCTTTTGCATCTTTAAGCGGGAAGATCAGACATGGGTGCCAGATTCGGTTCCTCGGACATTTTCCACTGCGTAATTGTATCGGATCGAGGATTTGTAAATTTGGCCTTTTGTCTTTTGCCATGGGATTGATTGTTAATCTCGGCACCAAGCACAGACAGAGAGTCAGACCCGACAGAACTCGGGCAGAGTTTCGGTCAAACAACGTCAGCGAACAGACGTAGGCGCAGGCACAGGAGTCATAGTCGACTAAGCTACTGCGCGCAGTGAGAAGTTAGAACCCCTCAGCCGGGATGATTGCGTCGTTAATGTGTGTGCTGTAAGCATGCCTGCCCCTTGCTGCTGCGCGTGTAGTTGTGGTTGCGGTGCCTCGGCACGCACGCAACCACCAGAAGCCAGGCGACAACCACACTGCCCTGGCGCGTTGCAGGCGGCACTCGGCCCTTATTCGCTAGCGAAGGGACAGGTCAGCAGCTTGCAAAAGAACCCTTCCATCGCCATGTTTTCCATGATGCAGATGGGCAAGTTGATTTGCCCACCGAGAATGAACGGTTCTTCCAGACGTTTAGCGCAAACGTCCATCGCCCTGCACCCAGTGGCCTGGGTGCCTGGGTTTAATGAAGACTTGTTCCGTCAGTGCCACTCAGGACACTCCTCGCGAGAGCCCCACGTGTGATTGGGGGGAGCTTGGTCTGTTTGAGGAGTGGAATGGTGGACTGATGGAAAACGGAGTCTCTCCAATGGATGGGTTGGATCCAGGGGTGCATCTTGCACTGAGGCAAACGGGAGCGCGGGAAGGGAGGAGGAGGTGGTCCGCCCATGGTAACCCTGGGGTTGCCCATGCTGTCGGGATGCAAACGAGGCGCAGTCAGTCATTGACTTTTTTGTCGAAACGCACGCCGCGCTGTGCTGTGCAGTGCAGCGCTGCAGTCGGAGATAGGAGTTGAGGTGGAAGCGACATTGGGTCATACCGACTTTTCAAAAGCTGAGGCTTCGGTACCAGAGTGTTGGGCATTTGATTTGATTGTCAACGCCATCGCGGATGATACAGCCGAGTGTTGACCAGCCGGAGCACACCTGGAAAATGTTTCCCGTCAATGATAGCAAAATGCAACGGCAAAAAAGAGGAGTCGGAACTGATGGAAGTGACGTCTCATAACGAAAGCACAGGGTTTGAACTGGCGCCATGGCTACAGTAGTTAGCAGCTCGCGATACCCTTGGCCAAGACAAGACAAGGCCTCCCTCTGTTTGTCCCCAATCTCGTCTCGGCCGGGAGCTGCCCCCGAAGAAGCGATACTCGTGCTCGAACATGCTGGGTGCGAGAGGTTCAGTCAGTGGCAGGGGAGGGGAGGGGATGGACGGGTTCTGGTTGGGATCTTGCTTGGGCGGGGTCCCGGGAAGGGGTGTGTCTGGGTGTGTGCCCGGTCCCATGGGTGGGAGAGCAATGATGTGACTGACGTTGTTGATGTTGCTGCTGCTGCTACCTTACCGCTCCAGTTACCAAGGAACGGCGTACTGTGCATTGTGCACTGTAACATAGCCCTGACCCTGACCTCTTCCTCGGGACAACCCCGAAAAAGGGTTCCCAGCTTTGGGTCCAGGTATTACGTGGAGGTGCATGCTGGCGTTTTGCATTGGATTTCTCGCGAAATGGATGGATAGGATGCACGGATGGCGACAGGCAAACGGTTTTTTTTTCTTCTGTACAAGTCTCGTCCCCAACACACACACACACACACACACGAATGTTGTGAGACACGGCAGAGACGCCGCCTGAGTCGGAGGGCCCAGATCTTTCCCTTCTCTCGGGTCTGATCTTGTCTGCTTCAAGTTGCCGCGACCGTGGCTGGCCTTGGCCGGAAGTGCCGTCTTCAACATCGAGACCTTCCCCGCTAATCCTGGCCTTCTGGATCACGCCGCAGCCGCCACCATACTCGAGCTTGGTGACGGGAGAGAGAGAACCGCGCGCGGAAACAAGAGAGGTAGCAGAAGCAGTAGGTAGCTAGAGACAGTGTTACGTCGAAGTGGTCCTCGATAGGGCCCCTGGTACTCGGCCAAGAAAAAAATTTATTGAGACACACACATGTTGGCACTTAGGGCTACTAAACTATTCAGTGGAGGAATAAGCAATGAGAATAACTAGTCGAGTTGTTTGATAAAAAAATATGTTGAGAGAGTTCAAGGTTCTTCCTAACCCAAGATATTTTTACCATAATTTCTTTTGCCGTTTGACAGATTCCCTTATTATTGGGGCAAAAAGTGGTCAAGTTGTGTCCTTTTCTTAGGCCACGAGCTTTTCTAAAGTTGGGCCAATACTAATCCCCACTGGGCTAGCAACTAAAGGCAGAATCATGCCGGGGGGGGACATCCGCTGGCCTTGCACAACTCATCAACTTGCAACTCGCAACTCCCAGCGCTCTGGGTCTCCCTTCATCAATGACACCCGATGGTTGGTTTGCCTTCTCCACACTCAACACGGGGCATTCCCCGTTTCCGTGGTCGCCCTTCGGTGTCGACCCGTCCACTCACACACCCATGTTTATCGTGTCGTGTCGTGTCGCCTTGTGCGACCGACAAGACATGAATCGTCAACAGGCCAGGCAAGGCCTCCATGCTGGGATAGAAAAGGTTGAACTGACAGGCCGACTCAGGGCCTCGATGCTGCCACTGACGGCTGGCGGCCGACCGCAAGGATGTGGTCTCGAAGCAATTGCACCCACGTTTGCTGCCATTTGCTACCATCTGCTCGCCACCAGGCCTCTTCCAGGACGACCCAACTGTGTGTGCACACGCAGGGCGGCGTTGATCAGTGTACCGCCCGTCTGGAAAGGGAAATACCACGGAGGATATTGCTGTTCCTCAACTCCGTCAGACGGACACTGTGTTGCTAATGGATCCATGGGTGCCATGACAGGGGTCGCTCTTCTGGTTAGGTTCCCTGTGAGGAGAAGAGGCGCCTCTGGCCATGCGCACACCCTCCAAGGCCAAAAGAACCAAGCGAGGGACGCATCGCCAGGGCCGCCCGAACCACGCGCCAAACCACACCTTTCCCTTCCCGTCCCCAGAGTCCGAGCGAGGGCTTCTTGGCGTCGTCCCTCTCCCTGGAAAGGGTCCCGCTACAGTTCCCGGTTCCAGCGTCGACTCTTGCATCTGGTGCTGCTACTACTACTGCTACCGCCGCCGCCCACTAGAGATCAGGTCTCGCTGCCGGATTGATTGATTCTCACAGGCCGTTGGCCACAACTCGCACGCCCTCTCCCCTCTCACCCCCGTCCTCCCCCACAAGCCCTTTCCCGCATGGGGTCATGGATTCCCATGGATCCCTCACAACAAACTCGTACGGCTTGTCACCAGGCATTGGGTGCTTTGGGCCCTTGCCGCCATGGGCCGCCTGCTATTCGCTGTCCGTCACCTCCGTCTTCTGTAGCGCTGTAGCGCCGGGCCGCCTGTACCCACTGATACCACCACGCCGGCTCGCCTACTACAGCGCTGCCCCAGCTAGTGACGACCAGAGCCAGAGTAAGTATAGTTCGCCCGCCCTCGCCCATCCTCCCTCTACGAACCTTCTCTCCCTCTCCTCTTCTCTCCTCCCCTCAAAACCTCCAACCAACCACTCCATCTTCGCAATTCGTCTGCGTCATGGGAGGTCTATAAACTCTGCCTCAGCCTGTGCCAATCCTCGATACACGATCCCCTTCCGCCTCGACGTTCCTTGATTTGGTCCGTCACCATCGTTCGATAGTCGCCTCCATTGAGCGCCACTCCCCGGTCCGACCGAACTTCGTCTACTTCGACCCATTAATTCGGACTACACGAAACATCGCAATCCCGCCCATCCACAATTTTCTTGACATATTTGCCTCCTGCATCCGGACTGTCGTCTCAGCGGGCAATTAAAGCATAACTATTTTCCGACCCTAGCTCCCGTTTATTCGGCCCTCATTTAAATCCCATCGATATCAACCATCTGTAGTCGATCAGTTACACACAACCAATCGACATCATGAGCTCTCCTTCGCAGGCCGCGCCCTCGGCGCCCAAGGAGGAGAAGAAGGAGAAGGGTCTCAGCAAGCTTCTCACCAGAACCAAGACCTTCCTCAAGCGGGAGAGTTCTTCCAACAAACGGCTGTCCACCATGTCCACCACCAAGGCCGCTCCCGCCGGCCAATCTGAGCCCGTCAAGACGAGGTACGCTTTTTCCGTTACGAATTGCTCGGTTTTCCTGGATCTGCGTGCCCCGAAAATGCTCCCTGGAGTATACCTGGGTGTTTGCGACTTAACCAGGACATCGTCAGCCATTCTGTGGTATCAATCGGTTGCTAACTCTTTCACAGTGAACCCGCCGCCCCTGAGAAGAAGGCTCCCGACGCCAAGGCTCGATACGAAGGCCTTGAGGGCGTCTCCAAGCTGACCAGGAGCCAGCTTATTGAGGAGCGCGCCAAGAAGCTGGGCGAGCGTTATGGACTTGATATCAAGATTTCGGAACTTCAGACTGGATCTCCCGACGACACCGTTCTCCGTATGGATAAGCCCATCCGCATGCGCGTCCGCCGAACCTGCCACAAGTGCAATGCCACTTTCTCTTCCGCCAAGGAGTGCCCCAACTGCCAGCACGCCCGTTGCACTAAGTGTACTCGTTACCCTCCCAAGCGAACCGAAGCCGAGATTATCGCCAGCCGTGAGCGACGTGCCGCCATTATCAAGGCCAACAAGGAGAACGCCCCTATTATTCCCGACTACTCTTACGCCTTTGACGAGAAGAAGATTGTCCTCACCCGTCCCAGCAAGACTGGCGGACAGGATCTGGTCCATAAGAAGCCCCGCCAACGGGTTCGCAGAACTTGCCACGAGTGTTCGACGCTGTTTATTTCCGGTAACAAGACTTGCGAGAAGTGCGGCCACGTCCGCTGCACGGACTGCCCTCGAGACCCGTATGTTGAGACCTGGAATCCTTGGCGTGATTTAATTGCTAACAACATATGTAGGCCCAAGAAGGACAAATACCCATACGGATATCCTGGAGACGAATTCGGTCCTAGTAGCGTACCCCATTACGAGTGCAAGGACTGTAAGACGGTATACCCAACTGGAGCAGAAAGCGGAACCAAGTGCAAGAAGTGTGGCTTAGAGAAGACGGACGATTCGCCTCGTGTTTTACCTCGCAAGGTCGAACCCGAACCAGACCCGGAGTTACTGAAGAAGCTACAAGAGAGGCTTGAAAACCTGAAGGTAGCATAACGAGCAGCATGAACCGACCCCCTGAATCAGGGGTCAGTTCGGGGATGAAGAGAGGAGGTATTTCTTTGGTCTTTCCTACCTACGACGACATTCGACCGGCGAGAGCGAGAAACGATTGCCAGAAGATTTGTCACCCATCCCGATGAGTTGAAAGATTGTCCGCCCTCATCAGCAGTCCTTTCTACTTCTATTCGGCCATACGTTGCACGGTTCATCCAACCCATGTCGCATGCATGCATCCATTGACAGGCCCGACACGACGGTTTGCATACTACTACGAAAGCCTGTTGGTTCCCACGAGATAGAGAAGGCGGAGTTTATTTACCTGACGCGTACGACATCACGATCTGGATCATTCAAGCGCCGCCTCCATGATTTTGCATTCACCAGTCATTTACACACGCATTTACGAACAAGAGTTGTTTCAAGGGGAGCGGAGCGAGTTTGAAGAGGACACTGATTTTTTCTGAAAAAGAGGAGTTTGGGGAGAGAAGACAGGAAGAACGGCACTGGGGAAGAGCCGTTGGTTGAGTTTGTGTCTCGAAAAGCTGCGCATAGAACTTCTGGGGAACTGGGGGGCCTGGCAGGGGAGCGGATGAATACCAAGCAGGTGGGCCATATGGTTAATGTGTTTGGCGACAGCGAGAAAGCGGTGTTTTCCTTGATTCTCTCGTGGTCACAGATTCTTTTGGGGAATGTTTTCTCTCCTCTCATCAATCAATGAGACAATGTCATTCTTCACGACATGATATCTTTCACTTCTGATGCAACAATAACAAGAGCAGGCAATATCAACCATTGCTTATCATACCTCGGGCCCTCAAACCCTGGTCCATGACCTCACCCTTGTCTCACAGTTGGTCGCAACACCTCCCCAGGCCCGTGTAACAGCGATCTTCTGCATGCTGCCTCACACCACGCAACACACCATACCCACCCCATTTTTCATTTGTTCCCAGGAAGAACCCCGCCAGGGTTTCCTCCCTTTTTACCGGAGCGCCTCAGCTTTGCCTGCCCCCAAGGCGGGGGAAATGTCGTGACCAGACTGGCGGTACCGGGGGGGATGGCTCGTGTGTTTTCTCAAGTATCACCACATGAGCGGATTTCTTGCATTTGGGCCGCAATCAATCTCATCAAACTGTGTGTCGTTCCTTTGTCTGCATACACGTATTGCTTTTGTGAAAGCCTGGGGAGTGGGTGAGAGGGCACGTAGTCATCAAAAAAAAACTCAACACCAGGACGATTGCGCTTAGTTAAGAGTATTCACTCTATAGCCTAACTATAAGCTAAATCAGAGATAAAAATGAGAAATAATATCATAAGCCTTAGAATACTATATTCAGCTACGTCTAGGATTATAGTATTTAGCGATCCTCTTGCGTTAGAAACTACCTAGAGAGTGTTGATTTAGTGTCTTGTGTTTTTATGACTACGTGGAGGGACTCTAGAATGTCAGATTCTCACATGCAACTTTGCTTTTTGAAAGAACCACTGCGCCCCCGAGTTGCGCCGAACTGTCTTTTTTGTGAGCTATCTTACTGTCAGAGGTGGGTATTCTCATCCACGTTACGAGGTCGCTTGGGAGGATTCGGAGATTGTGTGCACCTTGCGTGAGTGTGTGTGTGTGTGTGTGTGTGTGTGTGTGTGATGGTCTCGTGGTTTGGGTTTGTAGCGGTGTGGGTTTCGGGCTGCGGCTGGATGGTGGTATTGTGAGGGAAAGCTGGTGGTTTCGGAATGGGCGGGGAGGGTGTCTGAATTATGAATAAATCTATATAAAATATAATAAAAGAATGAAAAGGTATATCATAATATAGGCAATACTTTAGGACATTTTTTATTATGATCTTTATGATCTTTAGGGGAGAATTAGGTAAAGGGACGGGTGTTTGGGTGTTGAGAACGGTGTGCCAAGGTATTCTGTATGTGGGTGCTCTTTACCTGGATGTCACAGCTGAGAGACATCATACACTCATAGACGGTTGCTCGTTGATTCAATGATACCTTGCTACTCTCGCTTGTTGTACTATCTACTAGGTATCAAGATATCAGCTACAATAGAATACATTAATAACATGACTCCTAACCTGCCAACTTCCATGGCTCCCCTGTCACTCATTCCCCTCCCCTGCAAACGTGACGCTTCTGGAATATCATGCCCAGAGTTCCATGGAACAAATCATTCGATAGCCTTCTCGTCAAGTTCTTCCCTGATAAACGGCTCCATGTTGAGCCTAGCCGTATGTGTCACCGACGCTCCCAGGGTACCGATGCGGTTCACTTTGCGGCCGAAATACCTCCCGGCTCCATCCATGCGGTTGTTCAGGTGCGCGTACAGGTCGTCCACCCGGGCCTTGGACACGGCGTCGCGGAACTCGGCCGGGTTGAGGATGGGCATGAGGCGCTGCGTCGGGTAGAAGCGACCCCGGATGGACTGCTCCTTGAACACGACGTTCTCCTTGACGAGCGCGTAGCGCCAGCGCTGCGCTCCCACAGAGTGGCGCCACTGGCTCTCGAGCCGCAACGCGATGGGGAGGTGCTCGTCGCGCACGATATTGGGCTTGTCCTCCGACACGAGCTGGTAGATGTGCCCGCGGAAGAAGACGCTGCCGGGAAAGTCCTTTGTCGTGAAGATGAATCTCAGGCCGAGCACTCCCGTCTCGGCGGGCACGTTAAGCTCCGCGGGGAGTGATCTCAGCCGCATCGCGTCACCGATCTCGACCCGTTCTGCTCCAAAGAAGCAGCCGTAGTAGGTCGCAGGCTTACTAGTGGGGTCATCTGATAGCGGAGACCAGAGGGAGTAGGAGTAGTCGATCTTGACGGCAGCCATCTTGGAGGCATCGAGGGCAATCGTCTCTCGTCTGTTGCCATCCGCTGCCCCCTTTAGTAATGGTTCCCATGGGACGCCGTCAAACTCCTTGTCCTTGAGCTCGGGGAGGGTGACTGGCGGGACCGTAAACGCATAGAATGGCCGCATGTCACCGTCAGTCTTGGACACATTGTTCTGCTGGACGAGGCCATGTCCGATCGGCATCACCTCGTGGCGCCCGTTCGCAGACCCGGCTATGACGCCGAGACGCCATGTATTTCCGTTCTGATACCACACCAGTTCTCCCGCGCGAAAGAGCACAGCTGACTTGAGTGCCCATTGGATAGGCTGGGGCTGCGCTTGAGGGGAGGCCTGGGCCTGAGGTTGTGGTTGAGGTTGAAGCTGAGACTGAGGCTGCGACTGAGGTTGAGGTTGAAGCTGAGGCTGAGGCTGCGACTGAGGTTGAGGTTGAGGCTGCTGCTGTTGTTGCTGCTGCTGCTGCTGGTGCGGCTGAGGTTGTTGCTGCTGGGTTTGCTGTGGCTGGATCTGGGGTTGAGATTGGATGGGCTGTGGTTGTGGTTGTTGTTGGACCTGGGGTTGGTGTTGAGCCGGCGGCTGATGGGCTGTTGTAGCAGGAGGTGCTGGTGAGTTCTGAGCCGTTGTTGTTGGTGTTGGCTGAACAGATGACTGCCGTGATCCAGCATTGTTTGTCTTTACGGGCGGCCGTCCAGGCATCGGGGGTAGAGGCACCGGTGTCACCTTGGGTGGTAACTTTTCAACCTTGGGGGGTTCATGGGTGATGATGAGCTCGTCTGTAACTCCACCCTTGATCAAGTTGGATGCGTTGCAGTGTGCGCAGCAGCAGTCTCGGTAGTCCATCGAGGTTGAGAGGAGCCATATCAAGTGGACGGCAAACTCCTGTGGGCTCTTGAATAGCTTCGCCTTGATCGGGTAACCCGATACCCAGAGATGCTTCGACTTTTCGTATAGCCAATATCCCCGTGGGAAATGCACCAGCCATGGGTTTCCTTCTATGGTGGCTGTTAGATATGGTCAATGATGCTCAAGGATGTGGCTCACCATCGGGGTTAGGACACAGCTCCTGTTTCAACAGAATGCCCAACTTGACTCTCCACTCGACGAATCTCGGGTCATCCTCCGCCAGCCGGATCATCTGAGGTTTGGTTCTCGGTGTCTTTTCTGTTGTTGTCGCGTCCTTCATCTTCTTAGCGGTGACCGTAGGTGGAGCTGTCACCGGCCAATAGCCAGGACCAGTATCCGCGCCATCACTCCTCGCTACCCGGATGACGTCGAACTCCTTCAAGTCTGTCGTGGCCATTTTGGTGTTTTGGTGCTGTCAGGTGTTCGGTAGGTGGTGGATTGGCCGTATACTGGGCTCGAGCAACTCGGCGCCGAGATGCGCGTGGGACCCAGTTCTCAGGGGTGAAGCCACCTCGATGGCCGTCCGGTTTGCTCAGTGAATGGCGCTGGTTGGAAAATGGGCAAGAAATTCTTCTTTCTTCAAAGACGCGGAAGTTGTGCTCTTTTCGTCACGTGTTTTGCAGATGTCGCACCGCTCTGATCAACATCTAATGGATATCACCACCACGTCTTCGACGCGTGGCCAAGGTTGCACAGGACCACTTGGTCGAACCAGCGCAACGACAGAGTCACTCAATGCCGCTTATCCCCCGGTGAGATCTCATATGCCGGCCAGCTGAATACACTTTGAGGAGCTGTCGCCTATGAAAAAGCTATCCGCATGTGGTGAGTGATGAAAGGGTTCTTGAGTTGAAGCTCAAAGCTCTTGGTCGCCAATCATGCTTCAGCTGAGTCAGCATTCAGCATCGAAGTTACCCTACACTACGACGTGAATTCAATATTTCTTATCCAGGAACCTGTTTAGCCGTATTTTAGTTACCCCTGCTTGATCCATACTTCCATTTTTATGATGCCTTTGATGTGTTTCCTGTAATCATGCGGTGAATACAATGGCACGCTTATAGTAGCTGTAGAAAGACGATGTAGATTCCTGGTTGCCTCAAAGAGTAGCCGCCTCTGTAGCACCACCTCCTGCATCGAGTCACAAGCTTCCCAGGACATCCAAGGCAACCATCCGATAAACGAGAGTTGCACTCATTCACCACACTATGACAACGCGTAAGAATACCAAACATCAGTAAGGCAAAGGTGTTGACTTAAGAGTAGTAGACAGCTCCGAGGTCACCCGCCACCACAGCCACACGAGGCGGTGCATGCACTCAATTAACCCTTCACAGCAACGCGTGAAACGCGTCTCCCAGCTAAACCAAAGCCTATCGCAACGTCCTTTGTTCTGCGCAATTCTCAACACACACTCTCAGCGCCCAGATACTGCAGCGCGCACCGAAAAATAGCAGGTGCTGAGAATGAGCGACCACAACTTCAACGATGGGAATCGGGCATTCCTACAGGCAATCCTAGCCCGAGGTTCCATCACCTTCGAGGATTCCCGCCCTATCCTCGCTGCGATATTCAACGCCGACCGCGGCGAAGACGAAGGAGATGAAATCCGACCGGGCCAGATCACAGAAGACCATTTTCAAGAGTACATGGACAAGGCAGCTGAAGCGGCATCACTCTTCGATTATGAAATTCGCACCACGATCCATCAGACGACGAAGCGGCGCATCTATGCTCTGGTCAACACCACTTCCGACCCGCAGACCCAACTCGCCACGACATATAGCCCCGACGAACTCTCATTTATCAAGCGAGTTTTTGATGCCATTTTCGACAAGTTCAACACTCCGCGAATGGAAGTGCTCGCCATCACCGAAATGCAGGCGATCAAGTGCGCACGACCGAGGCAACAAGAAGCCGAAATCGACGCGGATGCGCAAACACAGACACCAGCCGACAAGGGCCTGAAGCACAGCGAAGTTGAGGCTGTACTGGCCAGTCTGGTCGAGGGAGGCTGGTTCGAGAAGAGCGCTGAGGGTTTTTACACCTTCTCTCCACGAGCGCTACTTGAACTACGGCCCTGGCTTGTCGAGACCTACAATGATCCAGACCTTGACCCGCGAGAATGGCAGCGGATCAAGTTTTGCGAAGCATGCAAGGACATTGTCACAATCGGTCTAAGATGTTCTGAGCTGGAGTGCAATTTCCGTTTACATGATGTCTGTCAAGAAGCATTCTGGAGAACAAGGCGGGAGCAAAGATGCCCTAAATGCTCCAGAGAGTGGACAGGTCAAAAGTACACTGGCGAACGAGCCGTAACATCTACCGATGCATTTGAGAGAGGCCGACGAAGAGGCGGCGGTTGGCGAAGAAGCACACTAGCCGACGATATCATCCGTGAAGAAGGAGGCGTAGCAGACGAAGCCCAGGATGAGGATGAGGACGAAGAGAATATTTATGATGCGGACTAAAACGGCCGATACACTTTCCTTAGCTATTCGAGATACCCAGGGTCAATTGGAATCTGAAAATATTCGGGGGCATGCCTGTACCTGGCCCTCTAGCCGAAGTTGCAATTTGCAAACCTCTCAAGTCTCCACCCACACATGGGATGGGACCTTATGCTTAGGTATCCATCCATGGAAGGTCTCCAATTTTGCAAAACTTCCAGAAAAACGTCGGCAGTTGGTCGTCGATCATGAAGCAGCGTTAGTCGCGTGGGGGTTGATGGAGGGGGATGGATGTCAAGTTAGAGAGGGGAGCGGAGCGAGCTGGGCGGCAGCCACAATTTTGATCCATGACATCACATGTGATGTGGCTGTGCAAGCTCTTCAGCTGTCGATTCGTGTACGACGAATGCGAGTGAAACAAAGGCGAATCATCTCAAGCGCGCGCCTATGCGAACCTCTTCGCCCCTCGAGAGTCCTTTTTAGCCCAGAGCCGGCGGCCTCTTTACCCTCTGCCTGTTAAATAGCATCGAGCATCGTCTGTGACACGAGCACATCCTTGGATCCTCATCTTCTACGACCCCGCGAAACGCCAAGACACTACAACCACAATGTTGGAATACTTCTCATACAAGAAGATCAAGAAGCATAGGGCCGAGAAAGCGGCCGCAGAAGAGGCTGCACATGCCACGGAGGCGGGACCTGCAGCTAATCAAACACCTGCGCAGACCCATGCGCCTGTGCCTGAGATCAAGACAGAAGCAACCGATGCATCTGCTCAGCGTCACAGCACCGAACACCGTCCCAGCTCCGATACCCCTCCCCTAAGCCCAGTTCTCGACCAAGATGACGAGTCCTGGCTTCGAAGCATCCTCGAAGATGACAGTCCCCCTCCCCCTTTGCCACCGCGCATCAAGACCCCCCAGATCGATCTGTCGTCAGCCGACGAGAGCGAACTAGAGGCTGTTAAGGAACTGGATTCCAAGAGCAAGAAGGAACAGGAGAAGGATAAGAAGAAGCATGAAAAGGAGATGAAGAAAGAAAAGAAGGAGAAGGAGAAGAAGGAAAAGGAGAAGGAAAAGGAAAAAGAGAAGGAAAAAGAGAAGGAAAAAGAGAAGGAAAAAGAGAAGGAAAAAGAGAAGGAAAAAGAGAAGGAAGAAAAGCACCCCAACCGTCTCACAGCCTTATTCACGAGACACAAGAAGCAGGGCGATGAGCTCAAGCCAGAGGATGTTGTTGTTTCTACCCAGGAAGCCGAACAGGAGACAAAGGACCTCGGAAATGTCCTCGATCGTCTGAACCTTCAAGCCAAGAACAACAAGATCATCTCCCTCTCCAACGAGTCGTCCGAGCTCCTGTCGCGCTTCACACAGGTCTTCAAGGACCTCGCCAACGGTGTCCCGACGGCATACAACGATCTCGCAAGCCTCATCGAGGACCGCGACGGCGCCATCAACCGAGGCTTTGAGAAGATGCCTTCGTCCCTCCAGAAGCTCGTCACTCAGCTTCCAGACAAGCTGACGTCGTCTCTGGCGCCAGAGATTCTCGCAGCTGCGGCCGAGAGTCAGGGTCTCAAGGCACAGACGGAAAAGGGCGTCAAGGGGGCTGCCATGGACCTGCTCAAGCCTCAGAACTTGACTGACCTCGTGACGAAGCCTGGTGCTATTGTTAGTATGCTCAAGGCCGTCGTCAACGCCCTGAAGGTGCGGTGGCCCGCGTTTATCGGCACAAACGTCATCTGGAGCGTTGCGCTATTCTGTAAGTACCCCTGAATCCTCACATACCTCCCGGTCGCTAACATTTGTGCAGTGCTCATGTTTGTACTCTGGTACTGTCACAAGCGCGGCCGCGAGGTCCGACTTGAGCGCGAAAAGTCCGAAACTGAGATTCCTATTGATGGAAGCGAGCGCATCGAGGAGCTTCCTGATGATCCTCAGCTCCCTGCACCCGAGACCGCTACCGCGACCTCGAGCACGAACCCAGCGGCTACTAGAGAGCCTGTATCGCCATTATCGGAGCCATCGCCGGTGGTTGTTGAACCGGCTGCCGCACGTGATTCGGCACGTTGATAAACGTTCGAGGCCAGTTCTTATGAGTTTGGAGTGCGTTCGCATGGTAATGAGCAATATCTTACGACTCAAGTTATGACGACAATGGATGATATGATAAGGCCGATACTGGGCCATGAAGCAGAGGATACCAGGTTTCATTAGTGATGTGTATCTTGATAATTACAAATTTGATTCTGCGTTGCCACAGTGGGTATCTTTACTTAATAGGATGTGAAAGTCGATCATGATGCACCCCGGTATCTCCTTGTGAGCTTCCATGGATAGGGATGGACGTTAATGTGCTGGGCCGTCTCAGTCATCCTGGACCAGCTCCTTGATCTCTTCCCGTCCTGGCGCCATGGCAACAGCTTCGCTCTTGGCGCTCACGCCTTGGCGATCTGTTGCACCCCCACCATCCTTCATCCAGAAGTCGACCTCGTCGATAATATCATAGACAATATCCTCGGCGATCTGGTCGCGATAACGCTCTGAAACGGCGTGGAGCTTAGACAACCTCGCATTGGGAGGTAAGACCATATCCACGTCGCCGTTTGTGGTGTCGTCGGTTGGGGGATACCAAAAGTCTGGCCCAAAGTTGACCTCAACAGCACCGCCACGAAAGACGCTCACGGCAGGGTAGTATCCCAGCATTCCGTCGTCGAGGCCTTCCCGGGCACCCACTTGAGGCATCGGGCGAGACGCAGGAGGGAGGAAGCCGAGGAGGTTTTCAAAGGGGGTGCCCATGAGAACGCCGTTTTTGAATACTCTGATACGTGAGTTGGGAAGAGTGCGAAGGCCTGGGGTTGGGTGGGTAGGTCCGGGTGCTTCCGAGTTGTTGTTGACACTTGTAGAAGCCGGGTTCATGAGGTCCTCCAACTCTTTTGTCGTGTGATACTCGATCTTTTCGAAATAGGTATGAGCCTTAAAGCGGATAGGCACGCGATCGCGCACAATGTTGTGCGCTTCAGCCGAGGGCGCAGGCTCCTCGTCAGCCTGGTCGACCAACGGGTTGTACTGCCCAGCCATGATCTTGCGATGAAGATGTTCTGACGGCAGTTGAATCTCCAGTCCAATGACATCGCCTTCTCGAATGCCTTCTCCCTCAGGGAAGAATTCCTTCGGCCGTGACATATGGACCTTCTCTCCCGCGACATCTCGGATGCCGTAGCTGTAGGCATCGAATCCCACGGGCGCATCTAGAGATGCCTCCCGCCTTGCCCAGCCCATTCGAACATGTCGTCCACCGTCTGGCTTGGACTCGCCATCTTTGGGCGGTCTTATTCCTTGTGTGATTTTGCATTCCCAGTACCACCGACCCTCTCTTACAGCCACATTCGCACGTGCCATTCGAAACCCTTTATCAGTTGTGACTTGTCGCGCCGACTTGTCGAAGAAGACGTGCCCCGCAGAGTCTTCAAAGCTCATGCGGGGCCCGAAAGGCTCAGGCTCGGTACCTCGATAGTAGATCATGGATGGGAATAGGGGGTCGGCGATACAATG
This sequence comes from Fusarium vanettenii 77-13-4, assembly GCF_000151355.1. NCBI lineage: Eukaryota > Fungi > Ascomycota > Sordariomycetes > Hypocreales > Nectriaceae > Fusarium > Fusarium vanettenii. The sequence goes on from NW_003315867.1 coordinate 2,422,028, forward strand.
CGTGTAGCGGAAGTTCTTCTTGTTGGAAACACTTTTTGTGTCAGCTTGGAGCGCATTGAGCTGATCGTGATCTATACTTACTGATCAGATGTCTCAAAGAACTCAACTGCTTCACCGCTGGGAGTAGTTATTTCGTGGTGCGCCGTTAAGACAGGCCCTCGTGGGAGGTCAAAGTCGGACGGCTTGGGAGGCGCAAGCTTGTAGCGGAGCGGACTAGATTCGCTCTGCTTTGGTTCCTTTGCCCTTGGCCTTGGATCCGGGGTCGCGCGGGCACTGTCACCGCCCTTGGCTTCGCGTTTCTTGAGCGTGTCCTTCTTTGTACGGACCGACTTGGAGCGGGCGGCTTGCGCAGCTGCATCTTCGGGGGCTAGAGACTCGGAGGGCCTGATTTCGGGGTTCAATGGCGAGGGAACGACGGGGCTGTGACGGCCTTCTTCGAGGGCGCGCTTCTGCGGGATCGAGGATAGGGGAAGGGTTGGGGTAGGCTCCCGGTTTGGGCTGCTGCCGCGCTCGGATGTCATGATGGAGAATCCAAGAGGCGATCCTCTGCGGCAAATGTATCGATATGATCTCCGAAGACGCCAATCGGGTGTGGGTGACGTTCACGGCGAGGTTGACGCTCAAAACGGTGACGATTGCGATTCGCGAAACCCACCCACTTTGGGTTGAAGCTACCGGCAGCCTCGCGTCAGAAGCACCGACCGACCCAACAATTGTTTGGCGTTCGAGAACTGTGGCGCAAGAGCGAGGTACGAAGGTACGTACCTCAGATAAGAAAAAGAGGGCCTGATCTCGGCCTAGCGTCGACTGGATCTTGGTCCATCAGGGCGACCAGGGCGATGATCCCCTGCGCAAAAGCCGGGCAGCGGTGCCAAGTGGTCCTGAGGAATTTCTCCGTACGAGCTGGGCCAATCAGGAAGCGGGCAATGTAATCCGAGGCATTTCAGGGGCGACCGAGCCCATTTGACAGAGCCGCGGTGAAGAGGGGGGCCCGCTAACTTTTGGATCTAAGGGCCTGTGAGGCCCCTGTGACGGCACCTTGCGAAAGGGTCCTCGGCGCGCCAAAGGCTGCTGCGAAGAGCGCCGCGATGCTCCCCCGTGGACGGTTGAGTGAAGATCCGGAGGGTTTGAGACGCCGCTGGACAGGGGACAGGTTGGGGGATGCGTCTGGCGTACGACCAACAAGCAAGCAAGTCACCGCCAAGGGGGTTTGACAGCTCGCGGGCTCCAGGCTGTCGGAAACGGCACGTCGTCGAAGCTAAGAGGCACTAGAATATGGTGCTATGAATGGCCATGGATGGCTCCAGAAGAGGACCGGTCGTTTTAACCCCAACCCACCGACCGAGAAGACCGACCGTGGCGGTCATGGTCATCCCACGCTCGAGGGGGCCCGTCTCCGCGTAGTCGCATCATGCTGGGCCTCACCACCAGAAAAGGCAATACACAGATTCTGGCGACGTCTTTTGCACGTCACTCCCAGGCTGCGACTCGTTTTCTCGTTTCTGACCAGGGAGAGGGAAGAGAGCACAAAGCCTGCTCCGGGTGCGGACTCCTGGTTCCATTAGGCCATGCACATGCACTTGCCGACGTCCACTCTCATATCCACCATAACTAATATACCTTGCGCAGTACGGCGCGCCTATTGTCACTGACTGGAGCTAGACAATCCAGCCCCAGCCCCATCCTACCTTGCAATCAATCAATCGCCTTATCCTGCTCATCCTCATCCAACCTGACCTTTCCCTTGCCCTCAACACTTCCAATCCATGCTGCTTGTTGTTTCGGCTGCTTGGTTGCGTGCGTTGCCGACTTGCGCCTCATCCACCTCCGCGAATTCGAATTCTCCCCTCCTTCACCTCTCCCACCTCGTCCTCTGACCTCACTCCCCCCGGGGGTCCTCCACCGCTGTTCTTTGTCCGCCGCCTATGTGCGGTGCGTTGATCGATCTGGGACTGCACATCTACCCCCTGGTCTTCGTCACCGTTCCAGCCTGGTGGTGCTGCGAGCTCATTGACGACGGCCTCCCCTGCCCTGACCTTGGCTGCCACTGACCTGCCAAGCACGCCTTCGAACCTCTCGACGTCCTTCGGTTTGCGCCGCCCTGTTGTCTTACCAACTTCTGACTACTCCCAACTGATCCCCGCGCCCGCTTCCTTCCTTGCTCGGCGATCCGTCTTTCACATCGTCTTTGTTTCTTCGCTCCTCTGTTCTCCTCCCCCTCCTTCTCTTCCCTCTCGACATCATCTCCCAATAGCCCACCCCCGGCTTTGGACCCCCGACGTGGACTCTCGCTCTGGCCTGACGTCGGCCCCGACCCTCCGGTTGCTGTCGCGTCGCTATCTGGCATCTCTGTCGCCTGACCAATACGCCGGCTCCCGTTCGTTCCAGTCCTGACTGACTGACCGATCCGTCCATTGGGGCTACTGGCTGGGTCATCTGCCTCCGAGTCGACGTACCCCGTACCCTGGCGCCTTTGTCGACTGGTCTGCCCACCGGCGAATTCGCAACCCGGCGATACATATCTTTTGGCCTTGCGCCAGGCCCCTTGCTAGGTACCTGCCTTAACTCCTGGCTTACACCTGGCACCGAGGCTAGGTAGTCATACCTTATTTAGCTCTCTCCTTGCCCAAAGGATCCTGTTCTGTCTGTAGTTGCGGCACCCGGCCCCGGCACCTCTCCGGATTCGCCTCCTTCGTCGGCCGGCTTGCAACCACTTGACAAAGCCGCTGCAGCCGTCCACGACTCGCTCCAAAGAACTTCTCTTTCATCATCAAACCCGCCCTTTCTGCCCCCAAACCCTGTACAACCATCCATCGTAACCTTTCGCGCCGACTCGATATCGACGCCGATGCATGATACAGTTCTCTTGTATAACTGACCAATCCATCTCTACTCTAACACACCCTTCCGTTTGGTACCCCGGTATATCCACTCGCCGTACCCCAGAGCCACCGTCATCTTGGTCGTTTCGACAACATCGGCTCTACCTACGGGCATGAGCGAAGAGATTCAGCCAGCGGCGCTGTATAGCCATCAGCGCGAGGCAGGCCCGGTGCGAACTGCCTTGCCATCAAGGCCCATGTCCTCAAAACCGAACGAGGGTGTGGCTGCATCTTCTCAGGAACGAACACGTCTTCCCACGGGTCAAGAGGAATACGGCCAGCGACAAAGGCTGAGCGGAAGTCCACCTGGTTCAAAGGCAAGCGCATCTTCAGGCCCCATGTCCAAGCGAAGTCCTGGTTCGGAGCGTGGCACGAAAGCGAGCCCTCCTCCAGGTAGCAGTCATGGCCAAGTGTGCAGGTGAGTTATTCAAATATCTTGTCGTCTTATCGATTCTCATTATGGGTTAGCAACTGCGGAACCACTCGAACGCCATTGTGGAGGAGATCCCCTCAGGGCGCCACGATTTGTAATGCCTGTGGGCTCTATTTGAAAGCCAGGAATGCTGCTCGCCCGACAAGCCTCAAGAGACCACCGAATGTCGTCCCTGCGGACCCTCCACGAACCGCTCCACCGAAACCCGCCGCGGCCGCGGCATCGTCGAAGTCTGCGTCGAATGCGACTTATGTATCTGCCGATCAGACTCCTGGAGGAACTTGCCCCGGCGGTGGCCGTTGTAACGGAACGGGCGGTGCTGAGGGTTGTAATGGTTGTCCGGCTTATAACAACCGAGTCTCCAAGAGTGCCAACCTTGGCGGAGTGCAAAAGCGGCAAGGCTGCCAAAGCCGAGGAGAAAGTGCAAAGGCGGAGCCCGTTCCTGTGGACGTCAATGCTGCCCAGGCCCAGCAGAATACCAATGCTACTGTTGTGATTGCGTGCCAGAACTGTGGCACCACTATCACCCCTCTCTGGAGACGAGATGAGAGCGGCCATACTATCTGCAATGCGTGTGGTAAGTCTTTTGTGGTGAAAATTTTCTTGGGTGGTTACTAATGTCTGAAGGACTTTACTATAAGCTCCATGGAGTTCACCGCCCTATGACAATGAAAAAATCAACAATCAAACGACGAAAACGAATTATTCCCGCCTCTCAAGATGAAGATATGGAAGACGCGATGGAGTCTGTCGAGACACAAAGCCAACATGACTCGGGACCAGAGAGAGGGTCGATGAACGAGGATGGATCCGTCAACCTTGGCCTACGCCGTCGACCAGATCACCCACTCACGATCGAGCCTCAACCAGTTGTGCGACCTACCAGGACAATGTCACCACTGCCGTCGACATCCGATCTCGCTGCGTATCATCAATCGAGCAACCCTCGAAACTTTCCTGGCTCATTGAACGACGATAATCGATTGGCTCCCATGACATCGATGGGAACGACCACTGAAAGGCAGACATCTCTTTCCCCTGCCTCATTTCTCTCGCCAGCACGAAAACGATCCTTTTCCACGACCGAAAGCGAGGCGTTCAACTCGGGGGAGACGCCACAAGAGAGCTCGAAGCGGGTTTCGTCGATTAATATCAAATCGATACTTAACCCTTCGACTTCGGCCGACAGCCCTCCCAACATGGGAGCAGGAAGTGATGATGGAGACTACTCTCTGCCTCCGATACGATCACCCGGAAGCACAATCGCATCGGCCCCCAGCCCTGGGGCCTTTTCGAATCGTGATCATACCCCCGGTACCCCGTCGATGTCGCGCGACTACAGCATGGATGGTGAGAGGGTCAAGTCGGAGCGTCGAGCGGCGCTACAACGCGAGGCGGATAGAATGCGGGAAATGCTTGCCGCTAAAGAGCGGGAGTTGCAGGAACTCGGACATGATTAATGAATGGGATCCATGACGGAACACAACAATGACTCATGAAGTTCTTCGTGGTCAGTACGGAGTCACTGGAACGCGAGGCTTTTGCGAACGGGGCGGGTTACGGAGACCAGAGGGTCGGCGCTTTTGGAATTCACTACATGAACAACACATCAGGACGGTTTCCGGCTCAGGACATGCGGCGCATCGTGTTCAAGGAGTCTGATGGTTTACAGACATGGCGGGTCTGCATTTCTTTTTCTCCCTTTGGGAGCGGAAAATGGCTATACAAAACTATGGGACGGAACAGCTACACCATTTGATGCTCGAAAACCGCCAATTCCGACGAAATGGCGAATGCATTTTTAGACACGTTTGGCTGAGGGATCGCGAGATAGTTTCTAGGAGTCCAAAAGAGAGAATGCTGTGCCGCATTGAGCGGCTAAGAGTCCAAGACTCTGCAAAGTATTAGCTTTGTGTATGCCATCTGCTCCATTGTTTGATTTATTGATCATGGTGACGACGCGGTTAGAATGCCTGGCCTTTGTTATGGGGTTAGTAGGTCCTTGAGGTCAAATTTGTCATTCCAAGATGGTGGAAGAGGCGTTGATATTGCCATTCATCATCATCTATATCATTGACGTGGTAGCATTGACGACCCGGTCTGCGGGCGGTGGGCATCAAAGTAACTGATAGCAAGAGAGAGATTGTGCTTCAATATTCACTTCTATCTAGATAGTCTCCTCCAACGCCAAATTCGTCACTATCCATCACGGCCACATCTCGTGTTGACGAACACGCGGGTGTCGGTAGGTAGGGCTGACCCTTGTGACTGTGACTGCAACGCTACCAAACACTGAGTCAACGATCTCTATTTCCGAACGCCAAAAAGGACGGTACAATGAATAAAATACTCAAAGATTTAGGAAGTTTTTTTGTCATTTTCATCTCTTATTTAGCTTATAATTTGACCATAAAGTGGTTACTTCATTGGCTTCATTGAGCGCATCCGTCCGGAGCCGTGCCGTACGAACCGAGGCATCTTCCGCCACATTGCAAAAGGGGAAATTGTTGAGATTTTTGTTTGGGCTATTATGGCACGACACAGCAGCGCGAGACTAAGCACGCAACATCCTGCTGCCTTGACAAATATAGGGGTCCTTTGGGATCCATCATGCCATGGCCCGTCGGTTGGCGTGCCCGTTGAGCCCGTACCACGTGCGAATCTGGGAAACGGTGATCTGGACGGATTGGACATGTTTTCTTGGGCTCCCATTCCTTCTGCAACATTGTAGGGATATATGGTTGTGATGGAGGGTGGGATATCTCGTTGTAAGGGTGGGGTGGTTCGCATCTGAGAAACCATCACCCGGGAAAGGTCCCAAAGTATTACCATTGTTATGATATGCATCTTTAATTATTTTACTATATTTTATCTAAATATAAGTGTAACAACTATGAAGAGTTAGGTAACTCTCTTCATGGTGTTGTCGTGTCTCGGCCCCCGTGGCTGTTGAGAGGCATTTCTCGCTTGGGCTTGGGCTACAAGTGAACGACCGCTATTTGTCATGGATGGTAATCAAATTCCTAGAATGGAAGGTCTGTGGAAGCCCGGGTATGTGGTCGCTTCGTTGCTGCCCCTCCTGTGCTGGAGGGGATGGCCTGATTTACAATATAGCTGCGACGTGACATTGACGATTGGGGATGATGAAGCGTCACTAGAAAGAGGTACTTCTGTGGCAGGGTCCTGGATGCTATGGATAGCCATATGGCGAGTATTTTGGTTAAGCCAGTGTGTGATCGACGATGGCAATGAAGACTCCGCCAACTTCAATATAATGGAACGACGCCACCAGGTCATTTGAGCGCTCTTCGCTCGCTATCTTGAGTGAACAACGCTGGATCATCGTTAGCTACCATCTTAGCTGACATGTTTAGGCTGACCTGGGTGTAATGGGCAATTCAACAGGACATTGCAAATGCAGCTTCTGAAGCATAGTTGATGCTTTAATGTCCTTACTTGGCATCTTGTGTACAAGGCCCACCTGATTGAGAGTGTGGTACTGCTGCGTCTAATATGGAAATCAAGACACAACGATGTTCACGAATCAGGCAGACCTACAATCATGGGGCCGAGGGGGGGGAGAAACGCCAGGACAGCAATCCCTTTAGATTATCCTCTCCTAAACATGGTTAAGAAACTGTAGTAAATATAGGCAAGAGAGCTCTAAAACATTGCCTCGTTTATGATATATACTTGACTATTTTATATAAATTTAATTATTTTCCTTGAGAGGAGTTAGGCAACCCTCTTAAACATTCTGGTGTTTTGTTGTTTCGTTTATGCACTGAAATGCCCTGAATTCCCCCGTGCACCCTCGCCCTTGCCCTTGGGATCGCGCTTCTTCTTCCCTTTGTTGAGCTCGATGTAGAGGTCTGTCTTCAGGTCAGATGTCAGGCCATCAAGATGGTCCAACGTCCATCTTTTTATAGTGCTCAGCGGCCCCGCCTCTTGGCCTTCAGGGTCAGCCTGCTACTCCTTGATCTCCTCGATGATATATTCAATGAAGGTGCGAGCGTCTGTGTTGGCGTTGATCGTTCGCTGCACATATAGCTTCTTGTTGTTGATAAACTTGATTAATACTATTAGAAACTCCTCACTTTATACCCGCATAGACGAGCCTGCGTTCAGCTCTCCCATGCCTGGGGAAGGTAACTCACCCGTCTCGGTGAACTGGGACCGCTACAAGGGGGCATCACAACACTGGGAAGACTGGGGACACAAGTTATCTGGAGTGGATTGCCACGTCTGGCTAGAGAATGCAACGAAGCTGAACACCACGCGCGAAACTAACTCCCCGGAGCGTCACCCCCTTGGCAAGACGGTGAGGTTGACCTGGGCAGCCCTCACCCTTCTCAAAATCATCTATGACACCGACAACCTCTTGGCTACCGAGCTGGCCCTGCGATTCCAGGATCGATTTCCACAGGCAGACTTGGGGCAGTGGGTTCCCAACACGGATGGAGAGCACGCCAAAAACTCGTCCACGGATGGCTTCCCTGAGCTAACTCTTAGGGAATACTCTTCTTTCATAAGGAGAGAATCTACCTAAAATAGAAAAAGAATTATTTAATATTCTATCAATCCTCTTCAAATTATTTTAGAATTATAATCACATTAATGAGGGTATCCGGTTGAGATGATGCTTGTAAGGTGGTGTACCAATGACACGTTCGGGTAAAAGCCTTTGTTGATATCGACCTGTGTCTCCCAAACGGAGTACGGGATCGGTCCACAGGTGCGAACGATATGTATCTTTCTGTTCACGACGCGAATCCTGTGTTTCAATCTCTGCTGAAACATCTCATCCAACTCCTCGTCTTCCAGATCGTTCAACCCATCTGAATCAATATCGTCGGCCATCTGGTTGTCGGTGATGTTGACGGTGATGTCTCGGAGACGGTTCTCGTCTGTGTGGAGCATGGCGAACACTTGGGAATCGACATGGGAATCCATAGCAAGGAGATCGAGCATGTAGCGGTCGATGTAGTTTCGGCCCTCTCTCATCGCGGTAACCATCGACCTTCGCATCCTTTCCGACTCGATGGTGTCGGTGGGGGGAGATGAGCCAGGGATGATGCCCGCCCGGCACAGCATCCTTGGGCCAAACCACTCCGATGACATTGTAGCAAGTGAGGTCTTCGAGCCAGCGCGTTGTGATGAGGGAAGTTGGGAGTGACGTTGATTGCGAGTGACGTTGATTGAGAGTGAAGTCGGTTGAGAGTGTGAAGTTGGTTGGAAATGAAGTTGATTGGGAATGAAGCTGGTTGAGAGAATGAAGCTGGTTGAGAATGAAATCGATTGGGAATGAAGTTGACTGGGAATGAAGCTGGTTGAGAGAATGAAGCTGGTTGAGAATGAAGTTGATTGGGAATGAAGTTTATTGAGAGTGTGAAGTTGGTTGAGAGTCAAGTTGGTTTGACGGAGCAGATATAAGGGATAAGAGAGGATCAAGAGATATAAAGGTGGCAGAGATAAGCACGAGTTTCTATTAATCCAGCGGAAATTATAGTCTTAGTAGAATCCGGTGCTCTAATTACCCTCTCTGCGTGCTCTAATTACCCTCTCTGCGTGCTCTAATTTCATCACTGCTCGCCAGCTGCCAACAACTGCCAATAACTGCCAGGCAGTGATTCAGCGTCATCACCCTTTGTTTATTATTTTTCGACTGACCTCCAAACTCTTCCTTTTCTTTTCTCTTCTTCCACCATCACAACAACACCGTCACCATCGCCATCACCATCGCCATCACCATCGCCATCACCACCAAGATGGCTGACCAGGCGAGCAACCACGACGAAGGCTTTAGTGTTCCTCCCGCGCCGTACGTAAGGCGCCTCACTTGGACTCGCCCACCGACCTCGTCCGCTGACCTCGTACAGTACCATCGCCCCAGAGTTTGCGCATGAGTGGCTTGATCTAGAGCACAGAGAGTCCGTCTCAGCCGTCCATACGGTTCTCCTAGCTCGCCAACACTACATCGCTGCGCAAAACCATCACATCATGTTGCAGCTCGAGAACTTGCACCTCGCCAATTCTCGGTATGTACCAAGTCTCTCCCCAGGTTGATCCTGATCTCCAGTCATATCCCCAGTACTGACACACTGCTAGAACCCAGAGCCGCCGTAGCAGCATGTCATCCGCTGCGGCAAGCACTGAAGGCGGCGACGATGCCAGAATCGCTCCTATCCCCGGAGCCCGAGTCCAAGAGGCGTTCGATGAGCTCAGAACCGGAGAGCTTCAGGGATCCTCAAGGCCCTCCACGATCCATTTGTCACGGTCCACAACAAGAAGTTGTATGTGCAGCGAACTATCAACGCCAACACAGACGCTCGAACCTTCATTGAACACGTCACCCAGGCGATCAAGGAGAAACAGGCCAACCCTGAGGGCCAAGAGGCGTGACGCCTGGCCTCAAGACGGACTTGTACATTGAGCCCAACTAGGTAAAGGCGAAGGATAAGCCGAAGATAAGAATGCCGGAACCCCGTTTCTGTTGGTACCAATGATTATCCTACTCTAAGGAGAGTAAGAAAGATAATAAAATAAGGGAAAAGGACTTCAAGAATATTCTACTATTTTATGTTATTTTCATTATGAATTTAGTGCTCTTTTTATACAAGTCTCATCATCACAATAAACATAACCTTTGAAGAGTTAGCGTGTTTTGTCTTGTTTACTTCCCGTCCCGCCTGGCTCATACCGTTGCAGAGCAGAGGGTTCGAGAAAAGTCAGTCAGGATGTCGCATCCCCCCCCCCCCCAGGGAGAGATCAACAAAGTAATCGACGTCGTTCCCCTGAAGAAACTTGACGAGAAGCTCAAAGGGGTCAGCGAGTTTGCTACGCACCTCCAAGAGGTGTTGGACCCCGAAGCATATGCCTAGGGAAGTGAGGTAGTGTCCTCGACCTTCTTGGGCGTGCTGTCGATGCATTTCGGAAGAGGAAGGCTGGGCAACCTGGTCAAGTCGTCTCTCATACTGTCCCATTATCTCCTTCATGCCATCAATCTGTACCTGGACGACAGCAATTTTTTCATCGACACTGGAAGCAGGGTGGTGATGGCAGTGATTGGGGTTGGGCCCAACGGCATCACCGAATATTGAGCGTCCATGACACTTTGGCTAGACATCCATTGGAAGCGCTAGTGAGGTGAAACCTCCTCTCATGGCTCTGGAGCAACGATTTTGGCTTGGTAGGCAGATTGTGTTAGAAAAATACAACTTGGAGCTTTTTATACTCCAAGCGTGAGGTATGTAACTAGTCTTGCTGTGTAAGTCTGACCTGTACATAGTTGATTGAAGTTGGCCGTGTCTCCTCGGATCTAACCTCAATCTCGCCAACTCGGATCTCGCCGCGTAGTAAGCGGAACCCAGGAATAACGCTGCGGCACTGCGGCGCCTGCGGCACAATCACTTGGCCGTCAGTCCGGTCCGGCCATTCAAGTTATCGGGGGTGCAGCTGTCCACGTGCCGAGCCGACAACGGCGCATCAACCGTCCACTTGGGCTCTGTACCCCAGAACCTAGGCCGCGGAACGGAGAAACAAGCGAGAGAAAAAGAGAGAGCGGTCCAGAGTTCCTCCCGTGTATGCACACCATTACCATGTCGGTCATCGTCAAATACCCCGGGCTTAATGTCCAAAAGACCGGGTGTCTGCCTGCATCGCGAACTCCGGAGAAGGTGGGGCACGGCCGGGAGGTACGTACCTATAGGCCGATGCGCCGCAACAGGTTCGCATGACGCCACTTCTTCTTTCCCTGGCTGAACTGAACCGACCGACCCCAAGAACACAGCATCGACCACCACCCCGGATTTCAGCTGGACATCCAATGCATCCATATCAATCACAACACGCAAGACCTGATTACCAATCTGTAAGACGGTCAGATGCGGCGCCGCCTCAGTCAAGAAGGAAGGCCGCTGCTAGAGGGATCAGCGGCCCGGCTAACGCATGCTAGCCAAGGACGCGGGTGTCGGTGGCTGCGTCTAAACTCTGACCGACCGACAGAGGCCTTCTTTTTCTCCGACAGTCGCTCTCTAGAAAGTTCCAGCGCATTCGCAACTTTCGATACGACGGGATGGATCGAATGCGAGGAAACGCGGGACATGCCAGCTAGGACAGGGCAGGGGAGGGCAGGGGATGCTTCAACTCCATCGGTGGACACAATTGGCTTTATGGGGAACCATGCGGTATTGATTCCGGCTGGTCTTGAATTCGAGATGGTGCATCTCCGTCAATCCTCTTCCAAGAGTCACCCCCAATTGATGGTGGACCGGTCTCGGGCTTAAGGCTTTGCTGGACTGACTCTTGGACGTGGGCCGCGCCTTGCGAACAACGAGAAGCGGAGCCCCGGATGCGCCCCGCCCGGCCTGGCACAGTAGGCAAGACACTGTGAAGTCGAGCCCATGATTGGGCAGCCTGAAGATTCTTCACCGACAGGTCGGTCAACTTGGCTAGGACTGGCGGCCAGCTGAGTGTACGAGTCCGGAAGACCGAGATGCCACAGTGCCTCCAACACGGTCACTCTGCGGCATGGGTGCGTGGGTCCTTTGTCGAAAAAGATCCCTGTCTGTCAATTGAAGGGCGCACGACTTGACATTCTGGCACGAGACTCCAGCTGGTTGGTGTGGCTGGTCGATAATCTGCGCTGCAGTGGGTGCTTCGCGGCTGACGGTGACTCCATGGTCAACGACGACGACTCGAACAGACCGTTACTTGTGACTTGTTGGATCCTTCACTTTGAACAAAACTGAGAGTTGATCCTCGTTTTTCGGGCTCCATTCTCTCCTCTTTATTCTCGTTCAGACTCATCGACGACTCAAGTCAGAGTGGGACAGGGCCGGCCTATCAATCTGACTTGCTTGATTTGGCTGACGGTTGTCATCTTCACGCCTTTCACATTACACAACCATCCCATCCATGAGAGACATACGCGCGCCTTTCACTTGACTTTCATCTCTCCACATCGGTCCCTGAACCGTGCCCAACATGGCTACAATTGACGAGATGGATCAGTTTGTCAACTGGGACAAGGCCGACGATACTGTTGGTCAGACCTTCCAGGACGACACCCTTGCTGGTCTGACAACCGGTCCCGATGGCGACAACATTGATCTCGTCCTGGCCAATGTCAATGAGGATGACTTTAGCTTCTGCGCCCTTCAGCACTTCTCCGACAACAACTTTCCCCTGCCGGACCTCACAACTGAGCAAGTGATGGACTTCACCACCACTGCTGAAAACCTCGCCCATCAATTTCAGTGGATCATGCCAGACTCGCCGTGTGCCAACTGCGCTGTCGGCGGCTTCTCTTGCAAGAAGATCCAAGAGGGTCAGTATAAGGGTTACTGCACGACCTGCGTAGCTCTGAGGGTGGACTGCAGCTTTGGTGTCACGGCCGAGCCTCTGAACCCTACGACTACGGCCCCATATGGCATCAACCCTTGGATGTCATCTCAACCCAACCCACCCAACACGGTCCTAGAGGATGCTCAGGATGACTCTTGCCAGTCCTCTCGTAATGCCTCAGTCACAGATCTGACCAACTTGACCGACACATTCAACAAAGCGGCGCCACCTCCCAAAATTGGAGCTCGATTCTCTCGAGAGTCAGTCCGTATCCTCAAGAACTGGCTCTCGACTCACAACCGCCATCCCTATCCCAGTGACGAGGAGAAAGAGATACTCCAGCGCCAGACTGGCCTGAACAAGACACAGATCACTAATTGGCTTGCCAATGCTCGCCGCCGTGGCAAGGTCCAGGCTCCTCGCTCGACCTCACCACACTACACCAGCTCCTGGTCAGGCCCCATTGACATTCCTCAACGCCGAGGAACGCCTGCTCTCGAAGCCATGAACCCCCTACAGCGATGGGAACACTCGCCCCCGGAAAACGAACCCGCGTCCGTCACTGCCATTGCCAGAGCCGTCACTGCGTCGTCCTCTGGCATGTCATCGGGCCTCAACAGTCCTTTCAGCTTCCACTACACCGACGATGGCTCGAGCAGGTCCCTCTGCAACCAGTCCTCTGCCAGCAGTTTGGGAACCTCTCATTCGAGCAATGGATCGCATGGATCGGCCTATTCTCATGGGTCGCGCAACTCATGGGGCTCCTTTGGTTCAGCCCCTTTCAACTCTCGAGGCCGCCGCCGCCGTCGCAGAAGGGCCTCGACAAAGCCGGGCAACGAACCGAGCAAGACGAGTTTGTCTGCACCTCTCAAGACCTTCCAGTGTACATTCTGTACGGAAACATTCAGAACTAAGCACGACTGGCAACGCCATGAAAAATCGCTGCATTTGTCTCTTGAGCGATGGGTCTGCTCCCCTCATGGGCCCCGAGCTGTCAACCCTGACACCGGTATGCTCTCTTGCGTCTTCTGTGGCGAGGCCAACCCCGACGACGCGCATATTGAAAGCCACAATCACTCGGCCTGCCAAGAGCGCAGCCCAGAGGAGAGGACTTTCTACCGAAAGGATCATCTCAACCAGCACCTGCGTCTGGTTCACAACATCAAATTTCAGGACTGGTCGATGAAGTCGTGGAAGGTTGCAACGCCTGAAATTCGGTCCCGGTGTGGTTTCTGCGGCATCATTATGGACACTTGGACAATCCGTGTTGATCATCTGGCGGAGCATTTCAAGACTGGTTATTCCATGGCTGACTGGAAGGGTGACTGGGGTTTTGATAACCCTGTACTCGAGATGGTCGAGAACTCTATGCCTCCATGTATGAGACCTCTGCAGTATCCTGTAGACAAGCTGCCAACGTCTAACTTTTGAAATAGATCTGATTCATTATGAACGCACATCCCCGTTGCCATACGTAGCGAACCAGTCCCCGCCAGAGTCCCCTCGAAACGCCTACGAACTGATCAAACTGGAGATGGCCTTCTTCATGCGGAACTATGAGGACCAGCACGGACGACTACCCAACGACGAGGAGATGATGGTGGAAGGATGTCGTATTATTTTCGCCAGCGAATTGTTGTCTCTTCAAGGTATCGCCACACGCCCTTCCTGGCTTCGTGACCTTATCATGAGCTCCGACTTGCACCAGCAAAAGGCCAGGTTCGGTCCTCTGCGAGGGGCGGCTGAAAACAGACTGGCTACGCTAAAAATTAACGGCAAGGACAACTTGTTCGAGGAGTGCCCTATGGAGGTGCAGCTTCAAGAGTTTGTCAAGACAAAGAGGTTATTGGGCCTGACCGCCATGGACGATGAGCTCCAGGAGGAGGCTTGCCACATTGTCGGTCGTGTCGAGGAAGTATCGACACATCCCTCAGACGCCATCGCCAACTGGCTGCTGCGCCTGGCCGTGTCGTCCACTCACTGGTTGGCCTCTTTCCGCCGACGTGCACACTTGCCAAGAAGCGAGGATGTCAAGGATCACATTTGCCGGTCATCTGATCCCTTGTCTATCGACTCGACAATCCACAGTTATACTCGGCTGGAACGAGAACTAGGAGACTATCTCAAACTGCAGCGGTCGATGGGGTCGGAACCTACGGATGATGATCTCCAACGACAGGCTCGTATCATTATATACGAATTCGACGACGGCTGGAATCAGACGGCTGCTGACAACATGTCATGGCTAGAGAGCTTCAAAGCTCGACACCCTCCGACAACAGAGAGCTCACCGGCTTTCTCGCTCCAACCCAGCACTACATCGACCTTGGGCGGCACCACAGTGACCAACGCCACGACGACATCGCCTGACTGCCCAGTTCTCCAAGGCTGCAATAGCCCCTTTAACGTGTGCAACTTGGGGACTTCCCAGCCTGGACCCTACTTCCTTAACGACGCCAACTGCTACCGACGGTTGGCAAAGGAGCTGGGAAGATGGGTGGGAGCTACCATGTCATCCAACAACCCAAACCAGCATGTGCCAACCGACGCCGAGCTCCAGCACCAGGCGCGCTGGATTCTATATGATGAGTGAGTTTGCCCGAATAAGATTTTGAGATGATGAACTAACAAAGCCTCAGCGATGATCCGTGGAACCAGACTGCTGCAGACAACGCCGAGTGGTTGCAGAGGTTCAAGCGTGATGCTGGGATCCTCAAGACGGATGGACCTGGTCTCCCTGTGAGCGACGGATGGGCTCTCGAGCAAGGTGGTTCAGGATTTGCGCCACCATACGCCTGTCCCAAGGCCTCACTCGAGCCGTTCCCGGCCAACGCACAGGTCCCAATGGGACAGGGCGCCAAGTCCCTCCCCGCGGCCGTTGCCAACAGCTATCTCGAGAATCTGGCGTCACAAGCTGCGCGTCCGGCTATGATCTTCTGTTCCCGAGAGCTGGAGCGTGGCCTGGTCGACTACGTGGAAGACCATGTGGCCTGCACGGGACGTATGCCCTCTGATTACATGATCAAGGCGCGAGGACGACAGATCCTTGGCGCAAATACGACCCCCGCTGAGGACGGAGACCTAATGGAGAAGTTCAAAGCCATGGTGGCCAAGAAGGTCCCCCACGCGCTGCCTGCTCAAGAAGCTGAGGCGGCAGCCCCCGAGATGCCCAGCAACATGGGCGTGAACATCTCTGACGCGGATCTTGACAACATTTTGCAAGATATGAACTTCGAATTTGATCCTCAAGACTTTGAAGGTGTCACGATGGAAGGCCTGCAAGACGCGGGCGGTGTTAGCCTGAACATGACGGGCTTTAACAACTAGGGACCGCTGTTCACTATTAAGGAGGCGTATTAATGGGGATGAGCGTTGGATGAGAGACGAAAAAGCAACAAGAATTTGCGAGAATTTTCAACAAGATGCATATGGCATAGCATGTAGTACACGATAATTTTAGAGGTGGATATATCAGGGGACTCAACGGATGGATGGCTTGGTTCATGGGCGGTGCTATTCACATTTACACGGATTGTATGGATTGTATACTCATTTTGGCGGAAAACCCTCCCTCAACCAAAACAAGATACCAAAACTCGAAAAAGTTACCAATAATAGCAACACGTTCATCGGCGATAGGCGAGAGGTTGAATTGAATTATCTCTAGTCTACGGAGGTCTATCTCAAAAGTTTTGTCCAGGAGCTAGTAGCGCCAAGGCCGCTTATCCCTGTCGGTACCTGAGGTACTTTGGAGCAAATCTTTTCAGTTACTTACTCCCTAAAGCTATAGGGAGGGCTATTGGAGCCCAGGGGGAAATCTAGTGAAGCTTAGAGAGCTATATCCTTAGAAGATAGGGGCTTCAAAAGTAAAGAAAGAGGACCATAAGTACCGATGTAACTGTGCTTGGAAAATGGCCTCTGATTGGCTCGTGTATTTGTGTGGCTTGAGGGCCAGGACAAAACTTTTGAGATAGACCTCCGTACCTACCCGTGCGACGGGGGTTTTGAGGCAGCCTGTCCGCACTGCATCATTAAGCTAGCTACTTAAAAGGAGCATAATACTAAGGAAAAAAAATCCATTGAACGCGCAAGGCTGTTGCAATTATGATATAGCTTTGTTAAAATCTTATCATAATGTTATAATTCTATTATAATTGAGAGATGTTTTTAGAAGAGATTATGCTGATTTTATTATGAAGCCACAATATAAACGACAGTGTGAAGCAAGTTATGCGTCACACTGTCCTAAACCCCCCCTTCACCCGGGTAGGTAGTCTTAAACAGATGCGTCAATAACTGAGACGTTTGTTCGCATGCGGACGAGTTGGGACCTGACGTGCCTGGCACGATGGGGCGCGCCTTCCGAAGACGGGCATTCGCTCATGAGGTTGCCTGGACTGTGGCTGCTCACCCCCCGTTCCGCCGGCCTAAACGTTGCAGGAGCAACCTATTGATTGGTATTACTCTGGAGGGAAAGAATGCGACGCATCTCATTCTTTTTGGTCTTATCATCAGCACACGACGCGTCAATTTCGACTGTCAATGCGGCTGCTTTGGATTCTACAGAGGTTTCTCTGTGAGATTCATTCAACGAGGTTTTCATTCAGGTGAAACAGCACCTGCGACGAGAATCTAAGCGAGGCAATTGGCAGTGTCGTGATAGCCTGGGGCACCCGCCCATAGCGACGATCCCGACCTCTATCACAATGCCCACGTATCTATGCCACGGATTTCGATGGCATCGCCGGGCCATCCGCATTTACGTCATTCTCAACGACCTCGAGGATGCTGCTTCAAACTGGATTATTGGACCTGCGACTTCTTCATCCATCATCGATCAGTTCTACACCTCATACGACTTTCTCCCTGAGGTTGCACCGCCACAGCAGGAGGCCAGCGTCAGCATCAAGGCCAAGAAGGATGATGAACACCTCGATGATGACCTCTCGCTCCCACCATCGCGTGTGCCACCTGAGCATGATGGCGTCCTTATGCACTCATGGTCCGCCGTCAAGTTACTGGAGGAGTATGATCCCGAAGACATCACGACTCCCTGCAGGCCGTACGCTTACGTTGCGGATTATGTGGTGCGGGTCGACTTGAGCGTGGATGTGGCTGGTGAGATGGCCAAGTACTATGAGAAGATGGCAGGTGAAGATGGGTGGATTGTGAAGTTGAGAGATGAGCTGCAGAAGGGAGAGCCGGTGAGATGGTATGTCGTTGTTTGTGGCGATGAGGTCAGGGACTTTCCGGGAGAGAGTGATGATGAGGAGAGCGAAGAAGATTCAACGTCTGAGTATGGTGGTGAAGCAGACGATGCTCTTACAGCGCTGGATGATAGCCCAGAGGAGCAAGAAGGGCGCTCAACACCGAGACCTCCCGAACAAGAGTGGCCAGACATCCGCCAACCTATCCAACCCAGCGAGCCCCTTCCACAGAGGCTATCAACTTCAACGACATCGTCGTCACAGTGGTCACAAGAAGATGCAGCAGCGCCGCCGAGACTAACACCGGATATCCAAATACCACTTCTTCGAACCTTTGATAGTGACTCGTCACGGTATTCAACATCGACGGCGTCGGGACTCTACCACGATGGAGACCGCTTGTTGCTAGAGCCTGAAGAGTTCGTGATGGCGCAGTCACCCGCGCGGACTCCTTTACGGGAGGAGGCACCAGACATTGTCATGCCCATCAGAGCCGAGGAGCTCAACCCATCCCTATCAGCGTGGTCGACTACACCGAGCCCGCATACTGAGCTACCAGACCCGAGCTCACATCCATACGCGGAGGTTATGCCATCTAGATCACCTTCGCCAACGTCCCCGGTTACTGTGAGACAAGAAAAGACAGGTCCAAGTCTAGTTGAGGTGCATGAACCTGAGAAGACCCAGGCTCATCAAACGCCATCCCCGATGACGCAAAGCTCGCCATGGCAACAGTTAATGGGATCGAGATTACAACACTCTGATTATGGTTCATCTTCTGGAAAGTCTTCGCCAATCGCTCCGCAGAAAGGGGGGCCAGAATCCTTGCACGACCCCAGAGACTTTCAGACACCTTCACCTACATCACCAAATCCTCCACGGCCAGGGGTAATCAGACCGTTGAATACTGCCCAAGAAACTCGGTTGACTCAAACACCCTCACCAACTTCACCGAATCCTCCAATGCCAAATGTTGCAAGGTCATTACACGATCCTCCGGAGATCAAATCTTCTATGATACCTGCACCACTTTCACCGAAACCTGTTAAGCCAGGGCTGAAGAGCTCATTGATCAACCCCAAACATCTTCAACTATCTCGAACGCCCTCGCCAACTTCACCAACTTCGCTCGACTCTCCATCAAGTCTGACAAGGCCATTACTCAACCCACAAGCTCTTCACCCTTCTCAAACCCCATCCCCGACTTCGCCGAACCCACTGACAAGGTCGCTGGTAAACCCTCAAGATCTCCAGCCATCACGGACACCCTCGCCTCCTTCACCTACTTCATTGGGTCCCTCACAAGCAAGGCAGCTGATCAACCCCCAGCACCTCCGGTCTCAAACGCCTTCACCAACATCATTAGGGACTTCACAGCCAAAGCCACTTATTAATCCCCAACACCTTCAGCCATCGTGGACACCCTCCCCCCCTTCGCCAACTTCACTGGGCCCATCGCAGCCAAGGCCACTGATCAACCCCCAACATCTCCGGTCTCAAACGCCCTCGCCAACTTCGCCAACATCATTAGAGGCCTCACAGACAAGGCCACTCATTAATCCCCAAGACCTTCGGTCATCCGAAACTCCCTCCCCAACTTCCCCTAGCCCTTTAAAGCCAGTGATAACAACGTCACTTGTCAACCCCCAAGACCTCCGTTCTTCTCAAACACCCTCACCAACCTCGCCTAGTCCTTTGCCACCGGGTATAACAAGATCATGGGTCAACCCTCAAGAACTTCAGCCATCACGAACACCATCGCCGACCTCACGGAATCCCCCAACAAGGTCGTTAATAAATTCTCATGTCCTTCAACCATCACGGACCCCCTCGCCAACTTCACGGGGCCCTCCAGCGCCAGAAATTACCAGGTCATTAGTCAACCCTCAGGATCTTCGACCTTCTCAGTCGCCCTCTCCGACTTCACCGAATCCCATTCAGCCAGGGTCAGCAAGACCATTAGTCAACCGTCAAGATCTACGAGCCCCCCAGACACCCTCTCCGACTTCACCAGAACCTCTACCGCCAGTGT
This sequence comes from Fusarium vanettenii 77-13-4, assembly GCF_000151355.1. NCBI lineage: Eukaryota > Fungi > Ascomycota > Sordariomycetes > Hypocreales > Nectriaceae > Fusarium > Fusarium vanettenii. Next base: position 2,441,927 of record NW_003315867.1, read on the forward strand.
CAACAAAGTCACACATTGATCCTCACTATCTTGGAGCTTCTCAAACGCCTTCGCCGACTTCACCTTGCCCTCCAGGACCAAGATCGCCAGGGAAACCCCAAAACACCAGGTATTCTGAGACGCCCTCACCAACTTCACCAAATCCCCCACAGCAAGGGGTAGTGCGAGGGTTAAATCCTGCAGACATTCAACCTCAAACACCTTCGCCAACGTCGCCCTATCCTCCCCAAGCATCGAGAGAGCCCCTAGATTATTTTCAAAATCAACATTCTCGAACACCATCGCCTCCATCTCCAAATCTCTCACATGGCCTCCTAGGGTCGTCCTTTCACAGTGCTCAACAGGCTCAACCACGAACACCGCTATCACCCTCGCCGAACCCAGCCGGGCAGGGGTTGCTGGGCTCAGCATTGCCCAGGCCTGGGGGGACAGTTCCGTCTCGGACCCCATCGCCGATGTTGATGAACCGTTCAGTACAAGACCTGCCGACTCCTGATATATCGCAAATGCCTGGAGCCTTGCCGCTTTCACCGTCGACACCGAGACCAGACCCATTTCAAATGGCCGAGGCACACGGGGCCCAGGATAGAGACGTGTCCGAACCGTCGTCGCGCCTCACAACACCAACATTAGTTCAAAGGGAGACATCAGACCCCCACGCAGTATATCATTCTACTGAGCCGTTGATGCGATCACCTTCACCAGCATCGCCAGTTCGTAGACTACAAGAGACACCGATACCTGATGTGCCGCCACCGCCTGAGCCAGTAGAAGTCATCCGGGTTCCTCCGCCTACACCACCAAAAGCACGATCTGTTCAGGATGAGGAGGAGATAGGAACAATGTCGAGGTCAGAGCGAGGAGAACCGTCTGGGGCATGGGCGAGTACCAGAGCGCCGCCACTAGCACGAATGGCTGTCCAGGGCGAGATGTCGGGGTTTGCGGACGAGCTAGAGAACGAGGAGACAGTTTGGGAACCTAGACCGTCTCCCGCGTCCAACCACGGCTGGGACAGAGGCCCTCAACGCACGCCACTTGGGAATGGAGAGGGTAGAGCGCCACCAGTGCCACCACCACCACCAACGCAGATTGGGACTCGACAAGTGAGCGTTTCTACACAACACACGGAGGTTCATAAGCCTGAGGGCGAGCAACAGCCTCGTCAAGCGCGCCGAAGACATTCAGTGGCTGATGGACTGAAAAGATTGTTTCGGAAAGGACATAATCAGAATGGAAGTCATTGAGCAAGAAGAGGGCAATTGAAGGAAAGTCATCTTAGTGGTATCTAGCTGAGATAGTCTGGGGTTGTTCTGATATGTTCTGTACCTCAAAAAGCGTGGGTAGCGATTGTGGGAAAGGGGCCAATGTTTGGAAAACAAGCGGATAATTGCACGTTACATTTTCTTTTCAGGAAAACAATCATGATCTTGAGCAAGCTGGCAACATCAATTGACGAAAACACCCAAAGATAATTATCCTAGATAAAGCCTATCTGTTATCTGTCCATCGATTTTAATTTAGTAACGGTTCAGTTGGCGATGGGCCTCTAATAAGGGGTCCCGCGTCACGTGTAACCAAGACATGTCGCGACGTTGTTCAAAGAACAAGCTTCCTCCAACCACAACGCAGCAGATCCCAATCCCTATTCATTCAACCCCCTTCACGCCAGGCGAGGATGCATCCTCCATGAACCGAATTGGACGGCGCGTACCCTCAGTCCTCGCCTGATCTGATCTTTCGCTGCCTCGAAGTTTCCCACCTCAGCCGTCCGACGACCCAGATCCTCCTTTGACCACCCCGAACCTCCGTCCCTCGAAATGACCCACCCCGAGCCCGGCCGGGCCGCCGACTCCTTTGCCCAGACGAGCGCCGAGTTCACCCTCGATGACAGCGACGATGAGGATCTTCGGTCTGCCGTCGGCGGGAGCGAGACGTATGAGCTACGCGAGAGGGACGATAGACGCCGTCTAGGCGGCGGCGCCAGCGCGATATGGGATGCCGACGCCGACGCGGATGCCGATGATCCCCTCGTGGGCGGCAGCCGGCGGACCTTAAGCCCCGGCTCCGTCGCGAGTTTTCAGCTATACACTCCCGACGAGGATCGCGCGGTGCGGCGCAAGTTTGACCGCCGGCTGGTCCTCTTTGTTGCGCTGCTATTCATGCTAAGCTTCCTCGACCGATCAAGTACGCCTCTCTCCCCCTTATATACGTCATATACTTACAATCGTTATAGATATTGGTAATGCTCGTATAGCAGGCATGGACGAAGACCTCCAGTCCGACCCCCCGCGCGACGACTGGTACGAGTGGGCACTAACGGCATTCTACATCTCGTACATTGCCTTTGAGTGGATGTCGCTCCTGTGGAAGCTCATCCCCGCCCACATCTTTGTGTCCATGGTGGTGCTGACCTGGGGCCTCACGGCGTCCCTGCAGGCCGTCGCCACGTCGTACCCGGTGCTCATCGCCCTGAGGGTCGTGCTGGGCATCGGCGAGGCGGGTTTCACTGGTATTCCTTTCTATCTTAGTTTCTTCTTTAGGCGGGATGAACTGGCTTTCCGGACCGCCATCTTTATATCTGGTATGTTGTCCTCAGTGAATAACAGATGAGAGAGACTTACAAGATTTATAGCTGCTCCTCTGGCAACGAGCTTTGCTTCAACCCTCGCCTGGGTCATTGTCAAGTTCGCCCAGCTCAGCCCCATAGCCCCTTGGCGTCTTCTCTTCATCGTCGAGGGTTTCCCTTCAGTGCTTGCCGCTGTCGCAGCCTGGAATATCATCCCTGACTCTCCTCAAACGGCGCCGTACCTAACAAAGCGTGAGAAGAAGGTTGCCCGTCTCCGTCTCCGCAACGAGAAGCCCGCGGCGGCGACAGAGGCAACCTCCAAGCCGTCGTCAGGTCTCCGAGCTCGCGATGTGCTCGCTGTATTCCGCGATCCCGTCGCTTGGATCACCAGTGCCATGTTCTTCCTCACAAATATGGCTTACTCTTCCCTTCCAGTCTTTCTCCCCAAGATCCTCACAGAGATGGGCCACGATACCCTCACCTCACAGGCTCTCAGTGCGCCCCCTTACCTGGCTGCCTTTGTCATTGTCCTCTTCACCGCGCACATGTCGGACCGCCTGCGCGCCCGCACTGTACCTCTCATCTTCCATGCTCTCGCCTCCGCGAGCGGTTATGCCGTCCTTGCGCTGGCCAAACCCCTGAACCTACCCGCCTTTCTCCGGTACATGGCTGTCTATCCTGCTGCCATTGGCTTCTTCAACGTCGTCACTCTCATCATCGCTTGGAGTATTAACAACCAGTCCAGCGAGAGTCGCCAAGGTGGTGGATTTGCCCTTCTCCAGGTCATCGGCCAGTGTGGTCCGCTTGTGGGCACCCGTCTTTATCCAGACCGAGATGCCCCCTTCTACGCCCCTGGTATGAGTACCTGCGCGGTTGCCATGTTGACGGTCGCGATGTTGGCATTTATTCTTCGTTTCTACCTAAGATACAAGAACCGCAAGTTCGACAAGGCCGAAGAGGAAAGGCGAGGCAATGGGGATGAGATCGAGGAAGAAGGTCTGGTTGGCCCTGGACGACGAAAAACAACAGCAGTTGCGTTCAGGTACATGTTGTGAGATGATTACCAATATCAGGACTTTTATTCTCACATGGCTGAGATGATATATACGAGGCCAGCGTCATTTTCCCGCACGCTGCAGATAACAACCGTAATGGTAATGGTAGAAACAAAGGACCTATATTGACTAGGCTACGTCGATATGTGTATCTTGTTGATACCTTTAATACTTGAATAATCCACTCTGAAACTTCCCTTCATCATATGCCGAAAAGGCCATGTTCCCCTTGCTCCCCCAATCATTTCCCAAATCGCATCCATGAAGGAGCTCGATACTTGTTCACACCAACTTTCCACCACTCCTCGTGTCCATGTCGACTTCGCTCCATCGAAAACGAGGCAAACCCCTTTTCGGGCTTGCCCTTGATGGCGTCCCCTGGCTTGAGTCTGCGACGTAGTGCCTTCCATGCAGTGTACTGCTTTCTCTGCTTCACCTGTCGGCGCTTGATGTTCTTGTAAGCTCGACCGAACTTACGGGAGCCGCTCTGGTAAGCGCTTGAAGCGAGCCTCTTCACTTCACGACGTGTTCGCTTGACGCTTCTCGTCAGGCTTCGAAGGGAGATTCCGGAAGCGCTGCGCTTGATAACCCTGGGCTTTGCATAGGAGGGTTGCACTGAGGATCTCGGGCTGCCTTGGTAGAGCTGTTCGACAGCGCCGTCAAGCTGAATGTTGGCGGTTACACGTTTGAGCGGAGATGTGTCATGAGCGAGAATGGTTTGGCTGGAAGAGTTTTGGCTCTTCTGGCATTCACCGCTGTTTCGTTCTGTCGTGTCATCTGGGACCAAGTCTTCTGTGCTCGACATTAACTCGTATTTATGATACGAGGTGACGGGACGATGCCATTCTAACATAGCTGCAGCAGCGTCTGCTGCAGCTTGATAGGCAGTGGTAGCCGTTGGGCCACCGGAAGAACTGGATGAACGAAGGTTAGAAAGACGATCGTTTGCACGACTGTACTGCGACAGATCTCCTAGGCAGGGCTTGGTGTTTCCGAGATCTGAGACTGGCGACTGCATGCGGGAAGGGTCCAGGGCCTGTTCTGTGTATGACGAAGATGCGCTCCGTACATGTTCGAACTTGCGATCAACAGACGATGAATCAGACCTTGCGAATTTGAGATTGTCGTTTACCAGTCGGAGAAGACTGGCCTGGTCGGCGAGTAACTCTGCCGCTGGCAACATAGGAGGCTTGTCTGCTAGTGCCTCTCGGGGCTGCACATCCTCTTGAAGGCGCCCGCGAGGATGTAGGGGCGTCATAGCATTGCGTTGGATACAACCATCTGACTTGACTCTTGTCTTTGAACCGACAGACACTGATGGTGACAAGGGCTTTGGTGTATCATCCTGCTAGGATGCTGTCGGCCTGGTGTTTTCTGAGTTGTCCGGTGGTCTCTGGAAGATGGAGGGTCGCTTCCGTGCCACGATGTGGTTGAGCTTGGCTTTCGAGTAGGTCTGGCTACCAAGGGAGTTGCTCCCAATCTCCGTCGGGCGAGGGCAAGGGTGAGAGCGGATGGGGAGTGTAAAGGTTTGAAACATGACGAAGTTGATGATGCCGTCCGTGAGAATTCAATGTGAGAATGCTTGTGGGTGTATTGAGAGACGCAGTGTAAGATGAAAAGGCGGTTTGCAGAAGGGAAAGAAAAGGAAGAGGTTCAGTGAACGAAGCATTTGAGATAAGAACCAAGAGTTGACAGGAGAGGAAGGGGCACCTGTCAGAACGGACGGAGAGCAACTGCCTGAGGGCTGGGCATGGAAGGAGGAGATGCAAACACCTAAAAGGAAGGCAGGTCTTGTCCTCTCCTGCCTTGCCGTCCCAAATCGCCATCTCAGTCCTCAACACCAAAAAATCATCACGACACAACAACCAGCGTCAGAAACCAGCAAAAAAGGGGAATTGGAGGGCATTGGGAGTTGCTCCCGCCAGGGCTTGAACCTGAGACCTTCGCATTACCATTTACTCGGTATGAAGTATTAGTACGACGCTCTAACCAACTGAGCTACGGAAGCCGTCCAATTCGTTGAACACCGGGGAAGCAATTTGGTGATTTACGGAGCATGCGGGGTGGTGGGTCACGGAGTGGGTCATACCCACAACACCAAGCGGGGATCATGATGGACTTGAATTCAAACATGAATGATAATGTATGACGATTAATTACCTATGGATGAATTAAGTAAAAGTGTAGGGCGTATTAGTTCCTCCTGTTGTGTATCCCATGCCTGGTCATCTCTCATGAATTACCTCCTCTCTTCTCTTCACCAATTCTTGATCGTCTACTGTGGGTTCCGCACGCAATTCGTGCACTCGGCGCATGTGAAGTGCGTCGTCTCATAACCAAGCTTGCCTTCACCATCGGGGCTCTCCCTTTGAAAGAGATCAGGCCAACCGTTCTGAGTCTCTGGCCAGGCAAAGAACTCGATCGGGTTACATCGGTCTTGGGCGCTGAGTCTGCAACCTTGTTAGTTGTCAACAGCGACATGCGAATGGAGGGAAACGTACGTTGCCATTCGACAGATGGCACCCGGTTCGACAAAGACGGATCCAACATGGCCTGCGAGCTCTGGTCCCAGCTCGGAGCATGTGTACTCGAGCTCGGGGTAATAGACGAAGCAAGGAGGTCCCCAGTTTTCCTCACGACAAAAGTAGACCTGAGCCGCCGTTAGCGATGTGAATCAACACAGTGTTTGTTGGGTGAATCCTACCATTCCAGGGTGCCTGTGCTCTGGATCATTCTCCTCGGGCGTTGTGCCCAGTCGAGACTTGATCACTTCGGGGTCAATGGGCTCGTATTTGGCTGCGCTCCGGGCGCTGAGGGGAGCAGACCACATGTCGACAGAGGCCGCGAGGCATTGTGAGGCAAAGAGCGACAGAGCCGCCAAGGTAAATGTTGATTTCATGATGAAGGTTGTGATAGATGAAGCGAAAGAGTACAAACAAGAATAGTTTGTAAAAGATCAAGTTTGTAATCCTAAGATATTTCTTCCTTGCGAGATTGCCGAGATTCAACGGCAGTCAATACGCACTCGGGTCGAGCCTACTTATACCAGAAGTTTGTTTGTCTTAGCTCTCCCTTTCATGGGGCTTGGAAAGCGAAGCACAGGATGACGCGGAAAGCCTCGTGATTGCCCATGGCCTAATGCGATACTACTGCACCCCGAACCCACTCGCCTCACCTAGTCCAAGGGTCGCGTCAACTCTGACCGACGGGAAGCCGTCATGGTGATGCTTGTCAATCCCGTGTTGGGTGAGAATCACCCGCTCCCCCTCCAGCCAGCCTCGGAACTGCGGTCATCCCGTGATTCGGCTCGTCGGGCGGAGATCCAAGGAATGTCGTCGACTCGCATATGGCTTACATCATTGGTAGGAGAGACTCTCAAAACTGGACCTCAAAACTGGAACCTTGAGAAAGCTCTGGCTGGGCCTGGACTTTGTCAGCTCAGTGACTGAAAAGCTCAAGGTTTGACTGGTCGCAAACTGGCTGATCGGCTGTTGACTGATCGGCCGGCCGCAGTGCAGCGTTGCTAAACTTGGATACACACACACACAATCAACAACGGTCTTACCGGCATATCCTGTGCGACTCTCGTGTCTGCTGCTCAACCGTCTGCCTGGGCCAGATTTTGTTGCTCCGGCCACCGGGCCTGTTGAGCAATCCGCCTTTGCGTCGGACTCCCACGTCGCGCATTGCATCACGGGATGAGTCTGCCTGCTCGCAAATCATCGTGGTTTGCCAGAGCTGCCCTTTTCCCATGAGGACATATGCAAATGCAGACGCCTTCGCAGCCAACACGGCGTGAGGCCTTGCTGGATCGCCCAACCTCGCATGATTGATCGTCCCAACCTGACGTAGGCATCGAGGCAGCATGACGGTATTTTGGGTTTTACATGCTGACTTACTTTGACATCGATTTTCCCCAACCTCCGGAGCGCCGATCATGAGTGAGATGAGCTTCCCCTTGAATAATTCTCCGAGCCCCGACCAGATGCCGATGGCTGGGCAAGACACCCGGGGCTGGTGCCGGGGCTCGGCGGCGGAGACCCACCAGTCGATTGCCTAAATAGGAAATGCTCTCATAGCCAAGATGGCTCTCCGGCATCCCGTACTCACGGGAACGACCTCGTGACGGGAAGCATATACGGACAATTTAGAGTCTTGATTTGAGTAGGGAATCCCGGTGATACTAGTATAGTGCGTGTCACACTTAACGCAACTACCAAATGATCTTTGCAACAACCAAGTAACCCTGCAATCATGTCTTGGCATTTCGTACAAGGAGGGCCTAACTATCTTGAAAGAGCTCTGCCATGGCCGCTACCAAGATTGTTGAGTCTCTGCTTGACACCCGATTTAAGAGAATTTAAAAACTAAGCTATCGTTAGTAATAAAATAACCATAATTCTCCCGCACGTCCATCATGACTTGGCAAATCAACAAGCTGTGTTGGTTGGCTCTACTCCATACTGTTGGACGGGTAAACTGTCGATGAAACGTAACTAATCTGCCCCGTATCTCTCTTCAACCAAGCATTGCACTCATTTCCAATCCACATAATTTACTAGCGACTCAACCCCAGCAACTAAATACGGCGCAGCAGCAAAGGTCCCGGGGTCAAGCACACAAAAGGTCGAGACCATCTCTTCGGCTTGTTGATTAAAAGGTCTCCCGTCGGCTGCACGACATGCCTTGATGCAGCTTCCCGCACATACATAATCCAACAAGCAAAGAATCCCGATCTGGAAAAGATACCGTCGTCATGGCCGACATCACATCACTGCCCAGGTCGGAGTGGCCTTCAACCTCGCTGCGCGCCATGTTTTTGTACGACACCGACCACCCAGTATCCCTCGAGGCCTCAGTTGTGTCCGCTGATAGGAGCCACTCGACGTACATCGTCACCTGCCCATCTTCATGCGAGACATCCGACTTTCCAGAGCAAACCATCACGCATATCGGAGGATCTTCATGGCTGGGCGAGCGAACTTGGGATGGTACGACCACGCGCTGGGGTTGCAGGCTCGGCAACGGGGGCAGAGACATTCTCACGGACCAGTACGGCTGGTGCAGCGCAGTCACGGCGGCCAAGGGCGAGGCTACCGAATTGCCAAAGTCGACGGCGGTGAACACGTGCTACGTCTCTATCCGTTCAGTCCCGGCAATCATCACGGCGGGCATGGAAAAGATATACAAGGACGCCGGGTATTATGACCTAGGGTTTGACGTAGACGATTGGGTCTCGGGGTACCCTTTGGAGCTGTCTTCAAAGGGTTGCCTGACAACGGCGACAACGACTACGGAGGGATCAAAGTCAACGGCTGAGCCGTCCAAGGAGAGGGATGAGTCCAAGACGGCTAGCGAGACTGGGTCAGCAGCGGAGGCTACAACGACTGGAGATGCAGAGACGGATAACACTGCAGCATCAACGACTCCGACAGAGACGGCAAATAACTCACCAAAGATGTCGGTGAATAAGCTGGCCATCTTCGGATCTTTGTTGCTGGGAGCATGGGCTTGCGCCTAAGCCTGCAACTCCATGGACATTTGCATATTTCCGCACGATTCACTTCCCTTCAGATAATAATTCACTTTGGAGCTCCAGTTTATTGTGTTTGCCAAGGCTCGTTTCTCTTTCAGCTGCCCTATCGGTTATATACCCCGATGCCTAGGCATTATGTTTCAGCGTTATGCCAGCGAGAGCTCTGCTTGCAACGCCGCATACAAAGAGGGAGGCTCGCCCTTGACGATTTTCGCAAAAAACTAAACTCCCCGTAACTTTGTCGCACCACAAAATGGGCCGTTTTGAAGCGTGAGCTTGAAGGTATCTCTCTATTCATCCTCTCTTAGCGTGGTTGTGCATGTAAATCGAGCTGACAATATACTTGACAGAACAATGAGACGATACCTATTAGGTCACGAAAGAAGAAACAATACTCGATACTACCTCTACACAATGTCTAGTAGAGCCGTTGTTAGTTATGGGAAGAAGCCACAGCAAGTTGACGCCACGAGCGGCTGACAAGTCTTGGAACGGAGCAACATTACGGGAGCCTTACACAGTACGATCCGCACAGTCCTCTTGGCGCTCGAGACCATGGATTAGATCGAAAATACCCGGCCGCCACGTCTTACATCTGCTATTTCCAGGTGTCCACTATCCGTTATGCTGCTACAGTGCGCAGACTAGACTATTCCTACGCGTTATGCTGGGTGGAGATGGCCAAAGTCGTCCATCATAGTTGAAAAGCGACGACGTTTCTCTACTACAGCACATCGCGAAAGGCAGAGCTCGCACTCTTTTTGCTCTTTCACTCTCATAATTTGATTCGAAGGTTTTCGAGGACATCATAGAGATCTTTTGAGTGAAAGGACCCCAAAATCATGGAGACAGGCGCTTCCCCAACAAACCGTCCGCGGACACGACAAAGAGCGTATAAGAAACCACCACCACTCGACGTACCTCACATCGACGATGATGCCGCAGAAAGGAAACGCGTATTAAATGTGCTAGCACAGCGCAGGTACCGTACGTTTGCTAACACCAGTTGAATGGTCTTTGTCTGACAAGAGTCATAGGTGAAAGAAAACGCCTGAATCGCCTCAAAGCCAACTCTGCCGAGAATGCAGAGCCGCAGTCACACAATACTCAGGCAACCGAGATCACCACAGCGGATGAGGTTATTGAATTGCCAGCCGTGTCAAGTAGCACACGAGGCACGATCCCGAGTGCCGTCATCACCGTCCCGGTCACGGCTCAGGGCTCCGATATCATGGCTGGCCTGGACCTCAGCCTTCCGCCGTGGGATCCCCTTGCCGATGTAACGCTTGCATCCGTACTGCCGGACACGGGTGCTCTCCCGGACTTTTTGACGGATGACAACACTGGCGGTGAGACGGTGACGCAGCCACAGCCAGGGCTATCAATGGGCTTCACCGGATCCGAGAGTCTCCCGTCTGTTTTTGATGCATCCTCGCTCGGCGTTGCTTCTTCGTCCTCCTCCTCACCAGATTGGAACTTCCCCGACAGCTATCACCTCCCGATCCTCGAGCTCACCCTCCTCAAGGCAGTAGTCCGTATTGCGGACCGCCTCAACTGCAAGACAGGCCTCTGGAGCCTCGAATGCATCTCTCCCTTCAACACGGGCACCGCAACACCATCAGAACAGCTTCCCGCGACATGGAGGCCGACACCTTCACAGCTCATAATGCCTCACCATCCCATGTTTGACCTGCTTCCATGGCCAGGCGTGCGGGAGCGCGCCATCACCATCCTGTCGCTGCCGGACGATCTGCGGCCGCCCAGCGCGCAGGGCCCGTTGGCCATGGTGAACTTTGCGTACGACATCGAGGACAGCGCTGAAGGCGTGCGTATCTACGGCGAGGACCCGTATGACGCGTCCAACTGGGAGCTAGGGCAAGTGGCCTTTGAGCGCTGGTGGTTCCTCTTTGATAATAACATCATCGAGACGAGTAATCGGTGGCGGAGGATGAGAGGTGCGCCCCCGTTGTTGATGAAGAGTGCCAGCCCGAGTCCAAGTGCTGAAGCATCGTCGTATACAAGTTAAGTGTTATGGTTGGGGGGAAGCGAGGTTGGCGTTTGGGTAATTTGTGCTAGGTGGTATGGCATACGGGATTTATGAATGGTGTATACTTATCTAGACATAACTGCTTGGCGCAATACTATGTCAAAGACAATTCAACTCTCTATGACATTAAAATCACCGATAGAATCAAGCTGCACCTCGAGATCGATAGATATCCAACTTGAATGGTGGAGCTGAGGTGAGTTCACCGAGTCAAGTCTTGCAGCTCCGGACATCCTTGGAGCAAGGTATCTGCCAGTTGGGTGTAACAACAGGGCTGGCCACGATACATGTTTCCTCGTGGTCAGAGCTGGCCCTGGCTTCAATGCTAGCCGAATTGGACATTGTGAATGGCCAGAAAGTCAGATGTACCTGAGTGGCATCATCGGTGGCACGAGATCATGAGAGCTGAAAGAGACTTTGGCCAGTCTAATAAATCGTGGAACGTTGAGCATCATCACATGAAGATGTTTAGAATCATTCCCAACGGCTCTTTCAATATTGTTAAAACGAATTGTCTCAAACCCAGCCGTTGAAACACGTGGGAGGAACTTTAGACGGGTCCGGCAAGGCACCGACTCTAGGGTGAGAAAACCGCCGGTCGATCGACCGTAGCTTTAGGTAGCTTTCGGAGCTCGGATTGCGGGACTTTTGGCGGTGAAGAGGACACAGTCAGATTCTGCCAGTAGCAATCATGATGAAGGAGGGGTCAAAAGGGTCCTCGATCTTTGGTTGGCGCAGGGTATGCAGGGGACTTTGGGGGTAACAAGAGAGAGTGAGAGAGAAGACGAGATCATCGACAGGGCAGGTTGCATGGCGGGGTGGGATGTTTTGAACTGCTGGTCCATACAGAGAAGAAGAGGTGGAGAGTTCTCTGCAGCTTGCTTTGTTCCTTTATGGCGAGATGGTGAAGAGCATCCTTCAACGGCTGGCGCTAGAAACTTGACCGAACCATCAATGATGGTATGACTCTTCATCTCCAAAGGGGAAAAATTTCTTTTTAGTTGGAGTTGGAGAGCTTCCAGGGGAGCTTTAGTGAACGCCCTCGCTGCAGAATAGCTGGTAATCCCCGGCCTTCGGCGCCCGGGAACGGCGTCGGGGCTCTGCAACGTAGGCAGAGGCATGTCCCCGAGCCAATCAGAGTCCATCCTTTCTGCATCGGAGCCAGAAACGGACCTCCACAGGGCAGTTCACAAGGAGGGGCAGGTGCGGGCGGCGGGGGAGGGGAGAGAAATTTCTAGGAAGGTACCTTCCATCCCTCCCATCCTTTGACAGTCCAGTCCAGTCAGAGCAAGTCACGGACGACGTCGGAAGCTTTTTTCTCCTTCTTCCCTCCCTTCTTCCCTTTCTCTTACTCTCTTCTTCCTCTACTCGTCATTTGTCCCCTTGGAACATTTCTCATCTATCCCATACTCTAGAGTAAAGCCTCTCTGGTTGTCTCTCGCTCTACGTGCTCCCCTTCTGCTGCTGCTTCTCAATAAACAGATTGAGAGAGGTTGAGGTCGAAGGATCGAATAAAAAGATCGTCGTTTCCGCCCCTCGTCTGGAGTTGCAGCGCAAAAAAACAAAGACACCAATAGACAGTAATGTCAGTTTGCTCCCACCGTGGTCAAGACGGCTGCAAATGCGAATCATTCTCTTGAGCCGTCATGATGGTTTCCAACTCCAATTGTCCTCTTGCTAACTATTGCTGTGCAGCTATTCTTTCCCCTCCCCCGCATCCTCGTATCCTACAGCTTCCTGAAAGCACCAAGCTTCAGCCCATCGATACTTCTGCTGCGTCTTCTTCTCCTGGATCAGCTTACTCTGCCGAACCCCAATTGTTACTTACGACACTTCCCTCTATCCACCAGTTTCTCCGCAAACCGCCTTCACCATGCATATCAAGGAGATGCTCACCGACGCCGAGAGGAGCGGCCAGCCCTCCTTCTCCTTCGAGTACTTCCCTCCCAAGACCGCTCAGGGTGTTCAGAACCTCTACGACCGTATGGATCGCATGTACAATCTCGGCCCCAAGTTCATTGACATCACATGGGGTGCCGGTGGTCGCATCGCTGAGCTAACCTGCGAGATGGTCCTCCAGGCTCAAGCTGTTTACGGCCTTGAGACCTGTATGCACTTGACTTGTACCGACATGGGTGTTGAGAAGGTCAACGATGCTCTGCTCAAGGCTTACAAGGCCGGCTGCACCAACATTCTCGCTCTCCGCGGTGACCCCCCTCGAGACCAGGACAAGTGGACCGCCGCCGACGGTGGCTTCCAATACGCTCGCGACCTTGTGAAGCACATCCGCAGTACCTACGGCAACCACTTCGACATTGGTGTCGCTGGCTACCCCGAAGGCTGCGACGACAACAAGAACGAGGACGAGCTCCTTGACCACCTCAAGGAGAAGGTCGACATGGGTGCCACCTTCATCGTCACTCAGATGTTCTACGACGCCGACAACTTTATTCGCTGGGTGAAGAAGGTTCGCGATCGCGGTGTCAACGTCCCAATTCTCCCTGGTATTATGCCCATTGCCACATACGCCAGCTTCCTCCGAAGAGCCAACCACATGAAGGCCAAGATCCCTCAAGCTTGGCTCGACGCCCTTGAGCCTGTCAAGAACGACGACGTTGCTGTCCGAGACATTGGTAAGAGCCTTGTCGCTGAAATGTGCCGCAAGCTCCTCGCCAATGGCATCCACCATCTTCACTTCTACACCATGAACCTCGCCCAGGCCACACGCATGGTTCTCGAGGAGCTCAACTGGGCTCCCTCGGCTGAGCGTCCCCTCCAGCATGCCCTGCCATGGAAGCAATCCAAGGGTCTTGGTCGTCGCGAGGAGGATGTGCGACCGATTTTCTGGCGAAACCGCAACAAGTCATATGTCATTCGTACTCAGGATTGGGATGAATTCCCCAACGGTCGATGGGGTGATTCTCGCTCTCCTGCCTTTGGAGAGCTGGACGCTTATGGCATTGGCTTGACGGGTACGAACGAGGCGAACCGCAAGAAGTGGGGTGAGCCCAAGACAGTCCAGGACATTGCCCAGCTCTTTGTCCGTTATCTCCGCAATGAGATCGACTCTCTTCCCTGGAGTGAATCGCCCCTCACCAGCGAGGCTGATGAGATCCGGGATGACCTCGTGGAACTCAACAAGCGTGGCCTCCTGACTGTGAACTCGCAGCCTGCTGTCAACGGTGTCAAGTCTTCTCACGCCGTCCACGGTTGGGGTCCTTCCAACGGTTACGTTTACCAAAAGTCGTACCTGGAGCTTCTTGTCCACCCTGATGTCTTCAATGACATGATCGGCCGGATCGAGAACCACCCTGACCTTACATTCTATGCTGTCACCAAGGATGGTGAACTCCGCTCCAACGCACCCTCAGACTGCCCCAACGCTGTCACCTGGGGTGTGTTCCCTGGAAAGGAGATTGTACAGCCAACCATTGTGGAGAGCATTAGTTTCCTCGCCTGGAAGGACGAGGCTTTCCGACTGGGAGTCGACTGGGCTCACTGCTATGATGCCAACTCTCCCAGCAGGGCTCTTATTGACGAAGTCATGAACGAGTGGTACCTGGTTAACATCGGTAAGCATCGACATTATGGAGCTATAATGCTAGATTTGAGACTAATATATGATAGTGAACAACGATTTCCACCAGAACGCCACCATCTTTGAACTCCTTAAGGGCCTCGAGGTCAAGGACCTGACGACTCCTGCCACTCCCAAGTCTGAGCCTGAAGCCAACGGCGCTGAGCCGGTTGCCAACGGTGCGACGGCTCCCGGAGCTGTGAACTAGCCGTTCATGACAGTGTCTTCCTTCCCAGAGCGACCACGAGCATGACCGGGCGTTTCTGATCTTTTATTCTTTTATAACGTTTACGACATCTTCTCTTCTTTTTACTTCTTTTGGGTTTTTGGGTATAATAGCATCACCAAGGTGTCTTTTTCAACAAAAAGTTACCAGGGATACGGGGCAGCATTTTCAAAAAAGGGGCGCAAGATACGAAAAATCAACACCCGGCGGGGCGCAGACGACTTTATGTTTTGGGGGCTTGCTTTGCTTGTTCTATATCTCAACGATACCCCGCCAGCAAGGCCTATGGATGGATGAATGCATGAAATGATTTGGTGTTTTTTGTTTGTTTTAGTTTCTGGTTGCAGAATGGAAAGGAGGAGGGACAAGGACATGGACAAGACTTGACGAGTTGGCCGTTGCCATCAATGTCCCAAGGACAGCCCGTTTCAGTCGTAAACTTGATCACGACTGGAGGCCAACGACAATTGACTAGGGATCTAGCCCCTTTTTGGTGGCTATGATACTCCAGACTCTGATGTTTCCCCATTTGCCAGTGTTTGTCATGTGAATGCACATACTCTCCGTGACTTTACCAGACGCCCATCCTTTTGTCATTCATTGAATCCTACCTTTTACCCCTCTTCTAACCAACCTGGAGAAGAATCATACAGAGTATCTTTGAATCATGGTATACAGCGGTTGCCTCACCACCCATCCTCGTCCGCCACCTCGTAGTCCATATTAACCGGCCGCTCCTCGTCCGGCAGCTCCGCACTCCTTTCTCTACGGGGGTGATCGTCAAAACCAGCCATGGCATCGTGCTCCTTATCCTCAGTATTGGTATGAGCACCGCCGGTCTCGCCGTTGCCAACAGTCTTGGTCGTGTTGACTGGTGGTAGCGGCGTGCTCACCCATGAGAGCTCAAGACGGCCATCGATACCGGGGAGTTCCTTGCCCTGGAGGCTGTAGTAGAACCTTTCTGCCGTCTTGCGATCCTGGAAGGAGACGTGAGTGACGGTAGGGCCTGTATTAACCGACTCGAATTCGCCCAAGTTCTGCCATGATATGTTAGTAACCTGCTCGATACATATAAAACAGATAGGGATAGAAAACGTACAAGGAGGAAATGGCGCAGCACCTCGTCCTTGTCGGGCGCCGTAAAGTCGACGCCTGAAACGGCGAGCTTCTTGGGCCGGTTGTCGATCGAGTACTGCGCATACGTCGCGTGCATGTTGCCGCTGCCCCCTCGGCCCCCTCGGCCCCTGAAGCTTCCCCTTCCTCTGGGTGCGTAGCCTCCTCTTCCGCGATATCCCCCGCGGCCACGGTACCCACCGGGGGGATGCCATGGCGCACTGGTTACGGAGCCTTCGTCTTCAGCGTTGGGATCGAGACCGAGCATCTTGGCTTCTTGCTCGAGGACGGCGAGTTGGGCGCGCAGGGCTTGCGCACCTGATGAGGGTACTTCACCGTCCTCACCCTTCTGACCGGCCAGCTTGGCTTGGAGCTTGGCATTCTCCTCGCGGTGTCGAGCAAGGAGCTCTTGCTGCTTAGTCTCGAGCTCTAGACGCTGCTTTTCCAGGTCAGCGCGTTTAGACTCGCGCTCCTGGTGCTGCTTCTGCGCCTCGTCCTGTCTCCGCTGAAACTCCTCCATGTCCAACTCAGGCTCGGCTTCCTCATCCTCCCCTGTGGCCTGGGGATCGCCAGACCAGTTACCCGTCTGCAGAGGAGCAGTCGGCGGCAGAGCATCAGCCTTGTCCCTGTACCAAAACACCTTGACAAAACGGTTGTCAAATATCACCTTTGGCGACTGATACGCAGCGTTGGCGGCCCCCCACTTGTCATACTTGACGATGGCGAGGCGCTTGTACGGCTGCATCGAGACCTCTGTGACGGTGCCGAACTGCGAGAAGAAGCCCCGTACCTGGTCTTCGGTAAAGTTCTCCTCGGGGATGCTCTCGACCACGATGGTGCTCTTGGTACGATCGTGGACTGGCCCATCGGCCGAGAAGGGTGCCCGCGCACCGCCCTTTTTCTGACCTCGATTTCGACGACCTCTGTTGTTACCGCCGCGGCCGTTGTCTGGTGTGAAGTTGAAGGGGTTCATGGGATTTGAAGGGTTCGGCATTGAAAAGGGGTATTCGTTGGGATCGCCGCGCTCTGCAAAGAAACCAAGTTAGCTCAAGTAAAACACCAAGAGGTAGCTGACGCTTCATACCATCACCTCCAGGTCCCATCGGGGGTACGAATATTGACTCGTTACCATGATCATACGGACATGTGCTCCCGCCGTAGCAGAATCCCTTTTCATCAAAGTCCTTGCAGCGTCCCCTCCGCCGCGGTTGATTTCTACCGCCGCCAAAGCTTTGTGGAGGCATGCCTGGCATACCTGGGTAAGGGGGCATGCCCATGGAGCTCATCTGCAGAAAGGCCTCCATAGCCTTGGGATCAAAGGGCATGTCCGGTGGCTGAGGAAGACCGCGCATGTATCGTCCGCCCCTCGCGTCGTCTCGTCTCTCACGACCGGCTCGACGGGACTGCTTCGCTGCGCGTCCTCCGTGTTGAGGACCATCCTGTCCGTCTTTGTCGTCGCGATCGTGGAAGCCTCTCTTTCTCGAACCGTTGGGCGGTGCGCTCTCGGATGAAGGAGCAGGCTTTGGCTTCGGCTCGTAGCCTCGTCTGGGGGTTGGGGGAGGGTCTGGGAGGTATGATCTGTATGTGATGGCTTGGAAGACGTCGTCGAGGAAGGTTTTGGGATCTGTATGCCATGGTCAGCTTCTGCTGCAAGACCTGCGCCGTAGCGCATGACCTGGCATCACACACCTTCGCTCAGAAAGTCGGGAATCTCCTGTTCGCACAGCTTCCGCACCGCGTCAGGATCGCCATCATGCTTGAGTAGGGCGATAACATAGTCAGCAAGGACATCGGAATCGGCGTCGGATCTGTTCCATAAGTGTTAGCGCATTCATTGAGAGCGACTCAGCCATCGCTAGGCACAAAGGCGGTTACGAACGTGTTTTCGATGCGCTTGACGATCCACGCTTTCAGCAGCGGTCCATCTTCCTCTGGGAACAGCATGGCTCACTCTGGCCTAGAAATGATACAAGAGACCGTGTCGCATCTGCCGCCAGAGCCAGTAGCTGTGACTAGCAAAGAGCGACGATCTGGTGGATGGAGCTTAAAAGGTTGTTGATGTTGGGGATAAGATTCGAAATATGCAGATCCAATTTTCGGGCCGCTTCTCTGAAAGGAGTGTCGTCACAGTAAAGTTGCGGTGCCAATTGGCCCAGCCACAGAAACTGAAGCAAATATTGACACGTAAGAAATGAATCAAAAAAGAGATACAGAGATGTAGCCGTTGAGACTTCTTTTTCATCTTCTTTGTTTAATGCCAGCATTCTAAGCAGCTGCGCATTTGTACAACACACAACGGATACTTGCATAGATCCCCATACTCTCACCCGTCACCATCACCAACAAACCCCACCACCAACCAGCATAGCATGGTTATCCCGTCAACACACCTCATCTACTCATTCCTCCACCAACATTCACAGACATCACAGACATCACAGACAAATCCTTGAACTTCAATCTAACGTGTTCAACTCATCAATACGACATAACTGCATAAAAAGCCGAATCGAGCTTCCTCATGGCATTCAGCCTCAACCCGGCCACTCGACTTTTTTCTTTTACTTTGGTATTCGCTCAGCATGCCCCTCCTAAGCTCAACAAGGAGCTCCTCCATGGGCTCGAGCATACATCCCGAATCTTCGTTACCAGCCGGTTGATGTCATGTGCCCATTGTGGCATCCTTCGTCCTTCCATCGGCGTATTAAAAAGCCGCTTACAGCTTGTCGTAGTACTGTCACAAAGAGTTAGCAAACATGTCCTTCTACACATTTTGAACAGAGCAAAACCTACGTTCTCGACACCGGGCACCTCGACCTTGACACCCTTGCGCTTTCGCATGTCGGTGACGATGGCACCGACCTTGGAGCTGCTGTCGAGGGGAGAGCCACCGGGGAGGATCTGCCAGTGGTCGAACACGGACTGGGGGAAAGCCTGTCCGGAGGTGGCCTGTCGAAGGTCGGCGTTGAAGCCGAAAGACTCCAGAATGGGGAGGTAGGCCTTGATGTTGAACAGAGGAGTACCGGGACGCTGCTCCTCGTTGAAGACGTGACCACGTCGTCGGGTAAGGACACCGTACACACCACCCATGGCGTTCTCGGGGACCTGAATCTCGACCAGGTACACGGGCTCCATGAGGGCGGGCTCGGCGAGCAGGGCAGCAGCGTACAGGACACGGCGGGCAGTGGGGATGATCTGACCACCACCACGGTGAATAGCATCAGCGTGGAGGGTAACATCGAGGATGTTGAAGCGGATGGATCGCATGGGCTCCTCAGCGACGGGACCCTCACGACTGGCCCACTGGAAACCGGACACAACGGAATCCTTGATTTCGTTGAGGTACTGAACGGCCTTGGTCTGGTCGATCAGCAGGTTGGCACCAGTGCCGTCGGGACCGAAGGTCCAGATCTTTCGGGCGTCGGTGACATCCCAGCCGAAGTCGTCGGCCAGGACACGGGCACGAGCCTTGAAATCGTCACGGGCGCTGACCTTGCCAGCCTCAATGGCGAGCGAGAGCTCCTCATCGATGGGCTCGGCAACCATGTACAGACGGTTGTGCTTGTTGGGAGACTTGGACAGAGCAGTGATGCTGGACTTGCCAGTGACGGTCTCACGGTACTGGACGACGGGGTCCGAGATGATCAGGGGAACACCAGCGTGGTCCTCCTCGAGATCCTTGAGGCAAATCTCGAGATGCAGCTCACCGGCACCGGCGACGACGTGCTCACCGGACTCGGAGGTCATGGTAAGAACGCAAGGGTCAGACTTGGACAGACGCTTAAGACCCTCAACGAGCTTGGGGAGATCCTGGGCGTTCTTGACCTGGACGGAACGCTGGACGACGGGGGAGACGGAGAACTTCATGACCTTGAGGTTGTGGGCGGTCTCGCTGGTGGTGAGGGTACCAGACTTGAGAAGGAACTGATCGATACCGACCAGACCAACAATGTTACCAGCGGGCATGTCGTCGATGGGCTCGACCTTGCCGCCCATCATGAGGACGGTACGCTGGATAGCCTTGATGAAGAGATCGTCCTTCTTGCCGGGAACGTAGTTGGGGCCCTGGATGCGGACCTTGAGACCGGATCGGACGGTACCGGAGAAGACACGACCGAAGGCGTAGAATCGACCCTTGTCGGAGGTGGGCACCATCTTGGAGACGTAGAGCATGAGAGGACCCTTGGGGTCACAGTCACGGATACCAATGGCAGCCTCATCATCAGGGGGACCCTCGTACAGAGTCTCAGCACGGTACTTCTGGGCAGTGGCGGGGGAAGGAAGGTGGAGAATCATCATCTCGAGGAGAGAGTCGGCAGCGGGGAGGAAAGTTCGCATGACAGCCTTGAGGAGCTGCTTGCCCTCCTTCTCACGGTCCTCAGTGGGGAGCTTGAGCTGGAGCTTGTCGAGGAGGGTGGCAATCTCGTCCTTCTTGAAGTTCATGACGGCGGCGAAGATCTTGAAGATGGGGTCGAGGATGAACTGGTTGAAGGCACGCTCGAGCTGCTTACCCTCATAGGTGCCGTTCTTGGTCCACTTCTTGGTCTTGGGGTTGAAGAAGTTGTCGCCCCAGAGACGCTCCATCATCTTGTTCTTGTCAACACCGAACTTCTTGGCGTATCGGACAGCGAACTGGCGGATGGTGAAAGCCCAGCCGTGCAGACCGGAACCGAAAGCGACGGTGCCCTTGTCGGGGTAGACCTGGATGTCACCAATGGACTTGTCAAGGTAGGTGGAGATGATGACGTTGACGGACTCGATGGTTCGGGAGAAGGACTGGTACAGATCCTCCTTGGAGACCTGAAGCTCGAGAAGAGCACGGTCGACCTTGTTGATGATGATGACGGGCTTGATGCGCTCACCGAGGGCCTGTCGGAGCACAGTCTCGGTCTGGACACAGACACCCTCAACGGTGTCGACGACGACGAGAGCACCATCAGTGACACGGAGAGCAGCGGTAACCTCAGAGGAGAAATCAACGTGACCGGGGGAGTCAATCAGGTTGATGAGGAAGTCCTTGCCGTCGGTCTTCTGGCCAACGATGTCGGCAACGTCGTCGTCCTCGGAGAGCTGGCCGAACAGGGAGATGGCAGTGGACTTGATGGTGATACCACGCTCCTGCTCGTCGGCACGAGTATCTGTCGCTCGAGCATCACCAGCCTTTGCGGTGGAGATGATACCGGCCTTGGCGAGAAGGGAGTCGGTAAGGGTAGACTTGCCGTGGTCGACGTGGGCAATAACGGACATGTTACGGACATTGGTGGGCTTGTCCATAAGGGCCCGGATCTCGTCGATCGTGAAGCTGTTGAACGGGTGAAGGCATCGCGTCAGCTCATGGACATTGACAGTGGCTTAACTCCGAGCGGGGTATGAGGTTGAGGATGGAGGGGTGACGCGGGCAAGCAGTCGCAAGGACTGAAGCGCGTGGAGACAGTGACAATAGCAGCCATGGCGCGATGACCTTGACGATGAGCAGAAGCAACTTACTTGACCATCTTGACGGTATTGACGGGATAACCTGTCTATGTGTTGTGGTGTGAAAAGTCGAAGTTGTTGATGTGGGAACAGAGCGGGGTCGAAGTTTTCACCCCGCGATCTGAGCCTTGCTTGAGAAAAGGGAAGAAGCAAGAAGCGATTGCCTGAGAAAAGGGCAACGGTTC
This sequence comes from Fusarium vanettenii 77-13-4, assembly GCF_000151355.1. Lineage (NCBI taxonomy): Eukaryota > Fungi > Ascomycota > Sordariomycetes > Hypocreales > Nectriaceae > Fusarium > Fusarium vanettenii. Next base: position 2,463,707 of record NW_003315867.1, read on the forward strand.
GAGAGCTACTGGGGAGACGAGAGACAGCTCTGGGGGGAAACCACTGTCACTCTTTATGCGTCCCTTTTGGAGGAGAAGGTTTGGAGAGAAGGAAAAGAGGAAGAGAGGAAAAAAATCAGAGCAGAGTGGGTGGAGGGGGGAAGAAAGATTCATTCGGTGGGCATGCCCTTGCCTTGCCTGAGGGGACGGGAGCTGTGACGACCCATTGGAAGGTTGGACCATCGGCGGGCAGCGGGGGGCCCACTCGAGTTCCAGCCCACTCACAGGCCGGGTTGCTCAGCAGACGAGACGAGGGAAAAAAAAAATTGGGCAGGTGGGCTGTGGTGGGGCATCAAGAGCAGCAACTGCCCTCAGAGCACAGCAACCCGAGGGAACCCCGCCGTGCTTCGCCGCCGCATTTCACTGAACAGAGACGTCCACTGCTCCAGGCCCTGCCGGAGGGGTTGGGCTCGGCCACGATAGGCCCAGAAACCCGCTAAAAACAAAATGGTCTGCTTCTGCTTGAGCTTTCTCACCTCACCCGACGGGCTACCGAGCACTATTGCCACAGTGAGTTTTTTGTGCACGTCCAAGGGCAACAACCCTGATTCGTGGGAAACTTTCACAGTCCTGGAGAGCTCTCTTTTCGGTACAGTATCATGACTAATCACCGAACTCTACTGTGCCCCTCCCAATGAAGCTCTACCATTATTAAACCATGCCTCATATGATATCCGTCATCATGGATGGCTATGCTTCTCTCCTCTCGCCGAGAGACTCACCGCGAGTAATAATAATCCAACTCTCTTCAGGTGGGGGCGAGCAAAGCAAGTGTGGCATGGGGGACGCACATCCATGGCGGCCATGGGATGGGATGGGATGGCAATATCAGAACATGGACAAAAAGCACGGCCAGTTTTTTTTGCTTCCATGGGGGATTGGGATTGGCATTGTTCCATGCCTTGCCCGGACAGCTCTGAAACCGAGCATGACGGGCACCCCTCCCTTTGCCCCCTCCCCCTCCTCTCCTCGGCTCTAAGCCTGGTGATGAGCAACTCTTGATGACGTTCATCAACGTTGAATGCTTCGGTGATGAGCCATTGCCATTGACTCTTCACTTGCTGACTCAACAGCTGATGGCAATTGTCATCTCATCTACCCGGGCTCTCTCCCGGTGTGTGTGTGTGTGCGTGTGCCCTTGTGTGGTGGTTTTGGGAAGTGGGCTGGAGCTTGAGCTGGAGCTCCCGCACCACCACCCCGCCTCCACTCGGACGGATGCCCATCCATTCTCTACACGAACCTGGCCTGGCCTGGCCTCACCTCGAGCCCAACCTTCCATCCGTGGCACAGGCCAAGTCAACTTTGGGATACAATCCACCGCCTTTATCCCCGTGTATTTCTCCGGCTGTGTCTGCCCAAGCCGGTACCTAACTCGACCGATCCTCTGCCGTACCGCCTCTCACATCACAGCTCAAACCTCAGACCACCACGAGAGGCTGGCCTCGCCCAAGCCCCCATTGGAGGACTTGGGAAGCTTTGCCGGCTTCGAGCCCGTCAGATCCGTCGCCGCAGATCCAATGGGATTCCGTGGAAATGGTCAAGATCCGATGCCAGAGCTTCCTCATACAGTAACGCTATCCCGGAACTATCCTGGTACCTAGCTTCCTTGAGGCATGTGGCGAGTAAAAATCACCGCACAGTCGGGATGGTCGACATAAACATCAGTACACCTTGAGTATAAGACGCCTCATAAAACGTATGTTTTATTTTGAAGGCCGCCTCTTGGTGTCTCGCTTTTTTACACACCGCTCCACTGGGACTGACAGGAACAGCTTCACCCAGCCTGACATGGAGCCTCGATATCAGCCTCATACTGAGTCCAGTTGCAAAATCGTGTATTAGTATTCTTTCCAACAATAATTACCCCTTTTGGTTCAAAAACAGAAATTGTTTCAAGTTTCCCAAACGCCTCGCTTGCTCGTCATGCTTACTGTTGCCGAGTGACTCACTCGCCGGACAAGTACTGCAACCTCATCAACCTCCTTCATAACCCATGATTCTTCATCCATGACTGATCTCATGATGATCCCAAAATGCGAGCATAAGCATCCTCTACCTCGCCGGCCAACTCCAACAGTGACACAATAACAATCTGATGAGTCAAGTTTGGCAGTCGATCACGGTGCAGACCGATCCATTCGAGTGGCGGCGTCGCCTCGCCCATGTCACGCAGCTGCGGCGTTTCGATAATGGGCGGCTCCAGCGCCACGTAGTCGTACTTGGATACGGGCACGTTGACTTCTGCCGTGATCTTGTGCTGTTCGCCCTCTCCCTCTTCTGCTCCTGGAACTCCCCTGATCTTGACCGCTGTCAGGGGGATTTCCTTACCCCAGACCTGCTCCAGTGCCTTGGAGTGATTTGCAAACATGCCTCGGATGTAGCTGACGCGGGAGAAGTTCCATCCCACTTCCACTTTGCCCTCGAATGCACTCTTAAAGATGTAGCTGATCTCGTTTGCTCGTGGCTTCTGCCATGTCTCCATGACTGCAGAGACCTGGGGTACGTTGAGGATCGTCCCGCCTCGTGATCCCGTTGCTCGCTGAACCACATCCTCGACAGAGATCTCGCTCAAAGTCTTGGGCGCCTCCACATTGCGAACGCCAGCAAGACCAATGCGAAGCTGACCCAGCATCATCCTCAAGATGCTGTGAATGCGCCTCTGCTCCATGCTGGCCGCGAACCGAGCATAAGCGTTCAATGCCTCCACCTTGAACACTTGATGATCCGAGAATGTGCTGGGGAATACACCTAGGTTGAGTGCCTTGAGTGTCACAACCACATCCGTGTCCAGGGAGATGGGGGATTTGGACAATGTGTCTTCCACCTTCAGCTTTGGTGGTGGCTCGATCTGTGGCAGTGTGTTTCGTGAAGCCGTGGACCTCCGGCTCATGAATTTCTCAATCTCCTTCAGGGAACCCTCAAAGCTCTCCTTTCTTTCTTGAACAAGCTTCTGAATGGCTTGCCACAAAGCAATGCCCTGGGCCGCCGATGTTGTTGTGCCAAAGATTTGGACTGCCTCACCATCGAGCATTGCAACCAGTCGATCTCCGCTGCCGTCTAGGCTTTCACGAACGTTGTACATGATGAACTCCAAAGAAGTAATATCAGCAACCAGGAAGGCTTGATAGTCAAACGCAGCCTTGACTCGGAATGCATTAAAGGCGATCGACGCCTGAACCAGGGGTGTCTCGTTGAGTGCCTCTTCTCGTTTCGGCCACTGAATCGAACTTCGCAAACGGAAATCTTGCAAGGCCACGAAGCCGCTGAGGCGACCAGTGCAGTCGACACCGATCCTATCGAAGCCGAGGCATAGGTTCTGTTCCCAATCTGACGTCTTCTTTGATGACACCCAAAACTTCTTGATTGCAAAGGCAGATTTGCCAATGGCTTGTCCAAGGTCGATAGTAACGTCGAGAGCCGCGATGGAAAGAGTCACAGTCCATGGGAACGCAGCTGTTGCCGCTACTTGCTGATATCTCTGGACTAGATGACCGCCCTGAGAAGTCTCGGTTGCTAGCTTCGCGACAGGAGCTGTGGGTGGTGATCGCAACTCGCTGGGATACCAAATCTCACGGAACAACAAGAAGTCTTGTGCTTGCTTGGCGTTGATGGACACCACCATGGGGCTCACGTTGATGATGGCCGAAACTCCGCTGGTTCCGCTAACGTGTTTGCTGTTCATGAACGAAAGCGTGATCGAGTCCAGTTCAAAGCTTGCGGTGGACTCGCGTGAGTACACGTGTTGTACAGACGCTTGCAACTTGGTAAAGTCTCCTGAAATCGCAAAGAAGTTGCCTTGCTCTGACGACCGAACAGTATTGACAGTGAAGTAGATGTTGTCAAAGCAAGTCGTCGCGGCGACACGGGCGATTGGTTGACAGCTCAGCGAGAACTCCTGTCTGCAAATGCGTAGGCCCAAGTTGAGCTTGAGACGGCCAAGCACAGCGCTGGGGTCCGCAGTGATGATGTTATCCTCGTCTCCGGACTTGTGAGCCTTGGGCTTGGATGGCTCCGGTTCTTTGGCTGGCGCGGCTTCGTCGTCGTCCTTGACAACTTCTTTCACGCTTGACAACATGTCCATCACGAGCGGAACAACAGAAGGGTAGATGATGTTGCTGGAAGCGTCCACCTTGATCTCTCCATAGAGCGAAGGGTCGTCCTGTGCATCATCCCTGTATTCGACTTTCCAGGCCAGTCCAGGACTGCGGAGGGCTGTCCCACTTCCAGAATCCTCCGTGTTGAACTGACCATACTTGCCAGCCATCGAAGAACGCCCAAACGAGTTCTTGGAGCTGTCCATCGCCTTCTTGTTGGCAATGTAGACAACGGCACCGGCAAAATCTGCGTCGATAAGCAAACTTTCCAGCCTCTTGTTGCCAAAGATGCTTCGCTGTGGCCCCGTTTTGGGTGCCTCATCTGGTTTCTTCTCTGTTGTTACCGCAGTATTCCATTGCGTCGATGCTTGTGCCACATTGTTCATCGAAAGCATGATGGACTCGGCCAAATGTGCAGCTGGCACAATAAAGGCGGACGTAAGCCGCAGATCCAGGGACTCGCCCACAGCCTGGAATGCCATGCGTCGTGCAGAGGCAGTTGACATGTAGGCAATATTGAATGTGACCACGGGAAGCAGGGCCGAGTGAAGTGAGCGGACGTTCATATCCTGACCAGGGGGAACCATCTGAAGCTGGAAGTTCTCAATCGACAGTCGAGCAGATCGTCGGGTTCTGGTGCCAAATTCGAACAGTTTGACCGACAAGACAAGATCCTCCTTGGTGCTTGACTCGTCAGCATTGCTGTCTGCAACGATCCAGCAGATGCGAATGTTTCGAAGTTCGAACTGATACTGAACTGATGCAAGAACTGAGTCGATGATGTCGACTTCTTCTGGTAACTCCTCATCGCCGTTGATGGTGATTCTTGGCTTGGACTGTCGCAGCTTTCTCAGGTATTCTAGCTCGCGAGAGGTATCCAGGTCTTTGATCTTCTCACCCATGTAGCCCAGAACATCAACGACAGTCGAGATGGTTTCTGGAGCCAGGTTGCATTCAAAGTCGTCGCTGCTGAAGTTAAAGGACCAATCTTCTTTGCCGTCTGAGCCGAGGGTTGAGCTGGCGGAAACCGTCACACCCACGCCCAAGCTTCCACAGGATCTCATGGACCCCTCTTCGCCTCGCCGAATATCGAGCCCAATGTGATTAAGGTTGACATGGAGCTCTGGGTACTTCAAGATAGGGCCATGTGTCTCGTGTCGGTTAGACGCGTGCAGATGAGCCCTGTCCAGAGCGAAGAGAACTTGAGCCATGGGCTCAACTTCAGACTTGAGAGACGTCTTGGCAAAGACATGGAGGCCAGCCAACGTCAAATGGACATTGTACACGACCTTGACAGTTGGATGATCCAACCTAATCGGCTCGATGACAGGCTCCGCTATCTCAAGCTCGTCAGAACCAAAGATTTCTGAAACATGCCCCTGAATGATCTTGGTCTGCTCCTGCAGCTCTTGAATGGCACTGGATATCTGGGGTCTGTTGAGTGCAGTGAGAAGGCTGTAGACGGCGGATGCGTCGAGTTCAACGACTTCTAATGATGAGAGAACGGTGATCTGGTGCTCCGTCTGGCTCATGTGGCTGGTGATGCGGCCATTGGTTGGAGGAATCTGCAGAAGAGAAATGCTGCGAGGCTCATTCCTGACGTTGATCTGCATCTCGTGATAGTTCTCCTTGATATCGAAATCAAAGATGACTTCTTTTCCAAAGTTGGCTGCTGTTGCCGCTCGCGCCACGGTTCCCGTGATTTTATAGGTCAGAGATTGCAGGAAAGGAATCGAGACACTGTACTCATCAAGGAACATCGCGAAATTGACCCTCACGCTTGAGAGCCGGTCCGAAATCCTCTTCTGTTCTTTCGGCTTCTTGGGCTTTGACAAGCTGGAAAGTTGACTCTTCAGGCCGTATACTTGATGAATCTCGTCACCAAAGAGACGGTCAAGAACTTCCATCAGCCCAATCGGGTCCTCCTTGACCGCAATGGTTAGGTTTCGACTGCTGGCACTGGCCTTGACGGTATGGCTTGACATGCCGTCAATGTCGTGGAGTTCGTGAGACAGGAAAATGCTCGGGTGTTTCAGTTGAGACATTCCCAGAGCATGAGCGTTGCTGTGTAGCGAGGAAGTGATGGCGTTGCAGTTCAGCATCAGGCTCAGCGAACTGGAAGTATCAACTCCAGCCTGGTGAAGAATTGACATCTTCAGCCCATGACTCAATGTCTTGGCTCTGAGGTTGATGGTTTCAACTTCCACCGCACCTCGAGTCACTTCCACAACCACATGGACTGGTGGCCAAGCAGCAGGATTTGGCTTCGCTGGGCGTTTCGGCTTGGGGATGACGGCCATTGATTGAGGTTGGCCTTGGCTCTTGGAGTATAGTTGCAACACGTCTTCAGCCAGTTCGCAGAGTTCCCAGTTCAGATTGATACCTACTTCCGCGCAGGAGATATTCAACGTCGTGAGGGGAACGCTTGGCTTCGCGCTCTCATCTTGACCCTCCACGGCTTCGGGCACCTGCTGGGCGATTCTAGCGGCCAGATCGATGAAGCCGAGTTTGTTTTGCTTCGGCCCTGGGTCGAGAACGAGTTGCAATTCTCCGAGCCTGCAAGCGCCGGAGAGAGGAAGCTGGTCATCGTGACTTTCTTCCACTTCTTCGATCGGACCAAAGATGTTCACTAGGACGAGCGAATGCGCCAGGTCCTCCAAGTCCCAGCCACGCCACTTTTGAAGTGCTGCTATCGCGTACTCTGCAGCGTTCGCAGGGACATCAGGTGAGCCAGTTAAACATTGATGGACGAGGTGAGCCCTGGTGTGCTCTTCCATGGTTGTCCAGATCTGACGAAGTCGCATCGCCAACTTCCAAGAATCAAACGTACGAAGGTGCTCGTTCGCTGATCGAAGCACAGCCGAAGGTCGGACCACGAAAGATGGATCATTAGTCGACTGGCCCTCCTCAAGAAGGCGATATGTGAAGTACCTTTGGCGGTTCTGGTGCTTTGTGATGGTCTCAGAAAGTAGATGCCCCAACTCAGTTGCAACAGTGCCAGTTCGATGAATCAACGACGCCAGGTACTCAATCTTGCCCGAAGCGGTGCTTCCAACCACGGAGCCGATCTCAGCTTCGAGGAACCTGATTTCTTTTGCACCAACCGACACAGTGACCTCGTCAATCTGTGCCATGACTGCCGGCTGAGGTTCCTGAAGCGACGATTTACGCTCGGATGCCGAAATCTCAGCTGATCCTAACCGCAGTTGAAGTGAAGTCTTTGAATTGCGCGTTTCGTCTTTGAAAGGGTCCTCCCAGTTGGTTGTCGTTCGAGCAACCAATGACACCTTCGAAATCGTGAGGTCATACTGGTCCTGCTCGTCTTCGACATAATCCGAAGGGTCCTCGGATGTCGGATTGAGAAGTCGAAAGTTGGCATTGGGCACTCGAATCATGAAATCCTTGATATGGCCGCTGGTTCCCCGTTCTTTCTGTAGGTCGAAGATTTTGGTCATGGCATCGATCTGGAAGACGTCCAACAAATCCTCTGGTTCATTCGGCTGCAGGGCATCCAAGAGGGAGGCGGCGTAGCGGATTGAAGATGGGTTTGCAAATGCTGATATGCCAGAGGGAAACTCAACCAAGGCACTGAAATAGGGGTATTCCTCGCTCAGTCCGTTCGGATCAATGTCATCCAACCCGATCGACATTGTGTCAAACACGCCATCTTCCTCGCCTTCCTCAGTACTCTGGACTGGAACCTCTCGTGTACTGGGTTGCAGACCCTGCAGCGGGAAATGCGGCGAGACGTACTGGCTAGAGAAAGCCACAGAAGAGTGAGCAAGACCCTCCCTTGTAGCATAGTCTCCATTTGAGTAATGTGATATAAACGATCCCTTCTGCCTCAAGGTTGGTCGATTGTCCAACAACCCAGACCCGATATCAAGGTAATTGCCTTGGTTTGATCTTGATCGAGCACGGTGTTGACTTGGTGCTAGAATAACGCTGCCATTCTCCGACGCGGCAAGGGAAAGGAATGAGGATTTATGACTCAACCCTCGGGACCGGCGTGACGCCAATGTCCTGTACGAAACGTCTTCGTCCTCGCCCTCGCCCTCGAGTGAGATGGCTGGATGAGGTGGAGGAGGCGCACATTGAGCTGGCGGATCAACCACTTCTGGGACAAGATCATCCAAGTATTCCGGTAGGATGAGAAACTCGGCTCGATGTGTCCGTTGATCTTCCCGCTGCACTAGCTCTTGCTGAATTTTCCTTTCTTCGGTGAAGTTGAACTTGCGTCCAATCACAGCAAGTCGGATAGTGGTTTGTAGGTGAGCTTCCGTTTCCACAGGGTGTTGGTACCTGGACTTCTGCCTTGCTGCTGATTCTGCGTTGACACACGAGACTTGAATGTTTGGGACGACAATGTCGGCACGCTTCGAATAGTGTGACCGAGCCCAATCATTGAAATTCACGTCGATGGCGTCGGTTGACACCAGAAAGGCTGCCTCATCGACATGTAACCACACCTGGACGGACTCGACAGCGACTCGCGCAAAGGTGATATCGAAGAACACCAGAGACGAGTATGGTACCAGAGCGTTCTCGACATCATCAAAAGAGAAAGCAACCGCCTTGCCGCCTCTTGCCACCGCAACAAGGAATTCGGAAGTGCACTCTCCTGCAATGCTACCAACACTGATATCCCAGTTGCAGACGTAGGCGGGCTCTGTGGGCGGCAGACCAAATAGTTTATGGCCATACAAGCGAACACCGTCGATAAACAGCTGGGTATTCGACGATGACATACCAGGAGAATCCAGAGCACCCTCCGAAGTGCCCAATGAGAGACTCACGGGGCTAACCTCAATCTCGATTTCCATGAAGTAATTTGTGAAACGCAAATCGGCAGCGACGCTGGCAAGTTCTCCTTGGACGAAGCGATCAGCCGAGTAGAGATTAGTTGGCAACAGAATCCTGAGATCCTCAACCTTGACACCAAGAATAACGTCCATATCGTTTGAATTTTTAGTGGGTGGCTGATTCGCAGCCTCGGCGCCTGGGTTCTTCTCCTTCAACTGGAGTTGATTTTGATACTCATCCAAGGTTCTGAAGTGGACATAAT